>NC_064923.1:495799343-497151010 GCF_023897955.1 Schistocerca gregaria
ATACACAGTTGCTGACGCGACCAGGCAGGAGCGCAGACACTGCAGGGATGCACGATCCATCACAGCCGTGAGCCACCACTGGATGCAGGTTAAAGTTGTTTCTATTTTCGGGTATACAGTCAGTGTTATACTGACGTCACATAACTCCAATGCACGCTCATGCAGCTCCCATATGCGAGACAGCTCTGGTCAGTACGTGTCTTCAACGTTGATGACACAGTAGCACAGGACAAGTTGTTCCCAGAACGACATGAGAGACTCGTCTAACCGTGCTTAACTGCAAATAGCACAGAATAACATCGAACACACTCTTCCCAGCGGCCCTAATATGATACCCCAGTCCATTACGTGTTACCCTTCCTGCTTTCAACACACAAAAACATTCCATCTGCTATGTAGAGGCTCCTATATTCCAGCACAAAGGATGTGAATGAATCAAGCATTATGATTGACTCTTATCGAATTTTCCCGCCGAATTATTGATGCCGTCGCTATCAAAGCACCATCCACCATTTCTTTCTTTCTGCAGACAGGACTTTCAGCGGTAAAATTATTTTGCACAGATCATTAAATTGCATTGACAGTTAAACCCACAAAGTTATCTACAGATCATCAAATACATACGAGACTCATAAGAATATTGGAAACCAGGAACATATTTACCACAATTAACTACAATTAAATATTACGATTGCTGCTACAGTCTGACGCCAATCGATGTACAGGTAATGCCTCCTCTTGACGGCTGTGCTTCTAGATCAAATCTCAGTATCTATAGCTCACATAATTTTCCATGTAAATAATCTCTCTCATACCCTCATGATTACTGATGTGCTGAATCTAAATGTCCTTCACAATAGACACACAGTCATCCTCTCTAGTCATCCCACAATATAAACCACAGTAACTTTACAATGCAATATATACACATTTTACAGAAACAATGCAGTTAGCTTTTATATCTATACCGCACCTGAAAAAATTATGGTGTGCCTACACTCACACTGGCTATATCTCACGATGCTCCTCAGTCCTAGGGAAGCACCATCCACCTTTTCTTTCTTTCTACAGACATTTCATTCAGCGGCAAGAAACTATCTTACTCTGATCGCCACATTGCACCAACAACTAAACCTTGCAAAGTGTCATCCATATCGTCAAATATGGAAAGACTCTTACTCATTTACACTGCTCTCCCACTGAGGACAGGAGCTTGAATATTAGAGTGTGAAACCGATCTCCAACCCAGCAATATATGACCGCGTACTGTGTCGATGTACTAAACATACGATTCATATCCTCTGCCATAAAAAATCATCTCTTTTACATCAGAGAGACGTCAGTGGATCGAAGTTTCTTTCAGAACTGTTGTGCAATGAATGGCTTGTCCCCCCACCCCCGGTACAAACACGTCACTGTTTCTGGTGCAGACATGACTGCTTGCTCGTGTTTCTACACCCCAGACCCTGGTATTACAGGAACAAATCTAATATCGCATGGTTCGCACACAGTAGTACCCCACCGACTGGTCACGCAATATAATTCTGAAGATATAGACTGGGAATTATTCCTATACAAACACGAAACTTTAGTTAGGTGGAGCGTGCTCTAGATAACTGAGTAACTAGAAGCAAACAGACGAAAAAAGATATTTCCACCTGTGAATACTGATCTTGGTGATGTAACAGATTCGAAATGTAATTTACAAGGTCAACTAAGGTGTTTCTCATCTCTAGACAACCGGTAAACGTGTCTTCCATTTGCTAGATGCACACGCCACAATCGATCTTCTCTCAACTAAATAAAGGCGCGAAATGTGCAGAATCAGTCAACTGAACAGTTTACATGTGAGGGAATAATGGTCCAGTGCTAACACACCTCCATATTCACTCTCAAATTTTCACGCGATCACGAAAGCTATCCAACACATACTGAATATTAGTTCGCTGTTTGGTAGTCTAGAGGACAACACCTTAATTCATCTACATTCCTACACTCCGACAGTCCTCTCCATTTGGCATCTCCTACCATTGACGGGAAACGTGAATCACCCCCCGCACAGGTCACCAGCGCTGCAGGTCGAGCACGCACAGGTAGAATCAATCATTCTGAGAAATCGGTCACATATACATTTCATCCCTGTACTTACAATTAAATGCTATGATCGCGGTCTCAGTTGAATGACATTCGACAAGGAGCAAAGTATCAGAAATGCACCATGTTGATGGCTATGCCTCTGGAAATAGAAATATCAGTACCATTCTTATGCCTTGACATACTCCTCCCTTTGCTGTCACAGTACTAGACATCAAATCCATACCTTCCTTATGAATGGACATAGTCCTTTCCTTTGCATATGTCAGGACACAAACACATACTTCATAAGCCTGATGCTCAAGACGAACCTATCACACACCCCCTACTACTAAGTATAATACTTTGTCAGTAACTGATTACCTACGATACAAAATAAAACTGAGACAAAATCAGCTATGGGTGGACATGTCTCATAAGTTTTTCTTGTGAGTGATACCACCGTGTCTTAGAAAGAGAGCCGTAATCGTCTCATATGTTAAAAAAACCTGATCACAACAACTACTGTATGTTACTGTCACAAGCGGTCTTGGCTCTATAGATGCATAAAAGTATCAATGTTAAAAGCTATGCTCGCTTTACATATCGAGGTACGACATTACCTCTGAATGAGGTAGTTTTCTGCCCAGATAAATACCGTAACAGCGATTGCAGGAGTATGTAGTATCAGACCATCACGTCGCCAATGGTGCAACCTCGTAATAAAATTACTCAATTAAAAAAGTGATTCAGCTAAGTAACGCCACCGCAGCTAGATATTTCAACAGTATTTGTAGCGCATTCTGTCTCTATCCCTTGTCAGAGTTTCAGGGATATATCCACTAAGCTATAGGGGACGGTGGATTGAGAACGATAGTTCCAATTTAAGTCGGAACTGAGTAGAAGTCGGAGAAAGACATATCCACCACCTTCTTCAACCCATATAGAAACTGAACGACCTGCGTTTGTGCAACAGGACCATGTTTTAACCATTCGGTGAAAATGTGCGCAATGTGGTACATCTCCAAACTAGATACAGATACTACAGTCCGAAACAGATCCGCGTCCATTCAAATCAATCACCCTAACATGCTATCATTGTTATTCTCTACCCCGCAACAGAGAAAAATTACGAACTATAAAAGCTCCACTAACTTCATTCGATATAGAAGTCACCTAGGTACCGATGCTGGCACAATGATCCATAGCTGCGGTGCAGTCTAGAGTGGAGAAAGGGATTTCGCAATGCTCCCCAGAATAGCATTCCTAACAAGTCACCCTTGTCCATCATCGAATTTACCTGTCAACCTGCTGCTGCTGTCTATGCGAGACAATCCTATTAAATATACATCTTTTGATCCATTGCAGAGGACTGTTTAAGGTTTCATCACCCATACTGTAGGATGATGACCGTATCCCACAGACTATACTTTAACGCTAGAGACGCTCCCTGTGACCCTGTGTCGTTGTTTAAAGCATTGTTTTCTAACACACGTTGTCTACTGCCATACATTCTGTTTTTCTCCCACGACTCTGTGTCAGGACCTAAACTAACATTAAGACGCTCTGATCCACAGTCTCTCGCACAAAACTAGACACCGCATGATGTAAATCATTTTGTTACTGCGGCTACCATAAAACACGACACACAGTGGATGATTTTAAATAAGACAGTTGCAACATAAGGAAACTAGAAGAGTTTGGCTGTGTTGTGGAGAGTTTCTAAACCAATATCCGAAAGTGATTGACAGCCTCTACATTTTAACTCGCCTGTCACAGTGATGAAATAGATGATGGGTCTGCGTTGACTGATTCCTCATGTTGCACTCATGCACACAATCACCGCTTCGCTGCCAGCAACCTCCAGAAGGTGTCACCCATCCACAAAACTCATTCCCCAATTCAAACAAGAGCTGTCAGTCAGTCATTATGCGGTAACCAACAGCACGTCAATGCACGGATGGGATGGAAAAGACGCCGCCAATGTACTCTAATAATAAGCATCACAGTTGACAGCGAGAACAATTTGACAGTAACTTCAACACCGGCCAGTGATGTGACAGCATGTTTCCCCAGTTTCAGTATCATAGCTTAACCGCCCCTTCTCTACTTTGCGAGTATCTTTGCGAACATACATAAATGACTGCTCAGTATGCCCATTCAGTGTTAATTCTCGAACACATAACTCATCAAAGTATACCAGACAGCGCTCTACATATTTCTAACACCTCGACCACAGTGCTTAATTTACGACCCATCTCTCTGCGTATGAGGGTCACAGAGCATTCTCGCTGTCTTAGGGTAAAATTAGAGAGTGAAAGACCCTCATCACAGTGTCATTGACCAACCCGCCCCGCAGCACCGTAACTGAATTAATCTGCATCTGATCAGAAGAAGACCGCTACTCTCCACGTCTCATAAATGAATGGAGCTTCCGAGTCCTCACCCATCCAAGTGCACGAGATGCGCCATGTCGAGGAGATTAGCATTCCTTATCGATGTATAGTAACCGATTGCAATGTGTCGTGATGTAATAGCAGACGGTTAAGAATAACAAGAAACAAATTAATTTTATGCATGATGGAGCTCCAGACGGACGGAGTTCGACGCATTTTTACGTAAATCAACCAAGCTATCAACTCTAAAGTATCGTTCTAGAGTCTAGGATAGGTACCTGGAAGGTATTGGTAAGAGAGAACATAAACACACGCACTCCTAAGGCTACAACGTTCTGCACTTCAAACTGGCTATAATGTTCGATCGCTTGCGTTTCCTACATATCAGTCATATGGAATGTAGCGCTGTTAATATTCCAATGTAAAAATATATTTCAAGCGCAAGACATACATCCTTCTTCCCCGTTTCTGTACAATAAAATATGTTATCGAACCGTCAAACGAAAAAACTACTTCCTTAAAACGTTGGTTCTGTGTGATACGAGTACAATATAGTTTTCCAGAGATGTAAGAACTTTCAACATCGCAGCGCGTCAGCAATCGTTGGTTAATATATTAAAAAACTAAAAACCCGTTTAGATTGCGAAAAAAGCACCTAGTGTTAACCTAGGTTTCGGCGTAGGTAACTACACCTTCTTTAGAACAACAATAAAACCCACAAGTGCCTAAGAAGACCTTTGTCAATGATTAAAAGAACAGCATAGCTATACATTTATAAACGAAAAAAGGTCTTTTTAGGCACTTGTGGGTTTTATTGTTGTTCTGAAGAAGGTGTAGTTATCTACGTCGAAACCTAGGTTAACACTACGTGCTTTTTTCACAATCGAGTCGGGTTTTTAGTTTTAATATATTACAGAGATGTATAGCGCCCACTCTTCACATCCGATCACGGTTATGAAATTATACTTCGCGTGTATCAGTCATATACAAAATGATCGTTAGTAATGGCGAATACCTCTTCCAAGGAAACAAATAAACGCATACCAGCAGCGTCCGACATGTGAAAATTACGAGTCATACCGTCACTAACTCTGTGAAAATCACACCTGTGAGGCAAATGTGTACACGGGGATTGCAGTGCCTCACAAGCACCTATCGCTAACTTAGTTATGACTCTGAAGTCTCGATTTTACACCCAAGATGCGAGGGGGGGGGGGGGGGGGGGGAGTACATCACATAAATCAAAGTTCGTCTATAAGTCATCCATTAAATCGTGCCTCGTTACAGCTCCATCACAATTGACCACCCTGTCCACTCTCTGATGTCCTTTAACGCAGGTGCAAGTAAGTTTAGAGCTGGTTGGTTTTCTGTCTTCCTGAAAAGCATCAAATACAGTAGTCAACTCGCATGTATCACTGGTAGCTCAATAGACATACAGTATAACACTGCCTCGGCGGAAAAAATTGACTGCCTCCCTGATTACCCTCGTTTCGATGTCGACGTTTTCTCGGATTCCTCTTGTTGCCGCATACTTGTTCCCATGTAGAAACTGTTCGGGGCGAACCAGAAGATATTGTATAATTTCTGGCTTTTTCAACCATCATATTAGGCTCCAGGAACTTATTCCCAGGGCAGTGGAGATGCAAGAAGCATAGAGATGACGCAATGTGGGATGAGGTACCGGTGACAGATGTTAGGTTCGGTACCATACCCGTGAGAAAAACCGCCTGCATGATGCTGCTGCTCTGTGATTGGCTGCTGTGTTCGGCGGTAGGGCGCCAAAACTTTAAACTTTAGTTGCTATTATTAATTAAACCTGTCATCCAAATTACTTCATTTTTTAAATAAACACCTCTCAACAGCCAGCTATCAATCAGTCATTTCAAAATTATTAAAATCAAAGTATTACTAAAACAAAAGACTGACGATATTACTGCCGATGCACTTCGGTGGCGTTCGGGTCACGCCTTGCTGGCTTGGCGCGTGAAGTGTCTCGGGCAGTCCGGCTCTCCAGTTCTGACCGTTTCAGTAGACAGACATGTTGTCTGTTATATCACTATTTGTTTCATGCAATTTTATTTACTACAGTTCCGACCGTCGCTAGGTACAGACATGTTGTCTTTAATAGCAGCATTTGATTCATGTAATTTTATTCTAAAGTTCTGACGGTTCCAGTAGACAGACATCTTGTCTGTGGCAGGATGTATTTCATGTTATTTTAGCCAGATGACTTATAGTTTATTCATAGCAGCAGTTCCTTGCGAAGTTAATTTCAGCCTCAAGAAAAAGAATCCACGACCTGCGTGCTGTCACGCCCGGGTTCCCGGGTTCGATTCCCGGCGGGGTCACGGATTTTCTCTGCCTCGTGATGGCTGGGTGTTGTGTGATGTCCTTAGGTTATTTAGGTTTAAGTAGTTCTAAGTTCTAGGGGACTGATGACCATAGATGTTAAGTCACATAGTGCTCAGAGCCATTTGAACCTCCGTGCTGTTTTCTGCGCTGGGGACTTCATCATCATGAAGACAGCAGGTTAGTGAAGTGTACAAGAACTTTATGTATTCTACACAGGGCAGTGGAAACAACTAGGCACCTCACGTTTACTGTATGCACAGTACAAATGTGCTCAGTGACACATCATCTGCAGTAATGCAGAGGAGGCAAAGAAGGATGAAAGTATTATCACTATCTCACTTTTATTCCTTTTTTCTTGCCGAATATGCAAGTACTTCCCCAATTTCCCCGCATTTCGATGTATTTTCAGGCAATTTATACTTGTTCCCTCGTCATTTTTTGCAATTCTATCGATTTTATATCAGATCAATCCACGCGATCATGACATAACCTCTCGTTCTGTGTTCTAAAATTGCTTATAAATGTAGCACAACTGCCAACACCTAGCCGAAATTCACTGATCAGGAGGCGTAATATAGCACTGTACTCGACTATACCCAGTCGCCTCCAAATTTGGAGAGCGTTTGCACAAAAAAAAAAAAAAAAAACTTTCTCAGTTTCAAGACACATAGAATCAAAATATTACATATGCAAATAAAAGAAAACTTAACCCATCCACCGTTCGGTGCTTTTCTCGAGAAGTGATAACTGTTTGACTACTACTAAAAAAATCACCAGTATTCTCCTGTTGATTCTAATTTTGTGAAACTCTGCTCAAAAGTCGATACTACTATTCGGACACTGCAAGTAATAAGTGCTAAAGAGTGAAAACTGACGCTGGAGAACTGTATCTCTCACGTTTAGTTGTCTGTTTTCAAGGGTTACAAGCAGATAAAGGGATGTTATGTAGTAGACACAAGCAGAAGATCAGTTGCTTTCTATTTTTATTGTAAACTATAAATGAACTGTTATGTTTTACGTTTTTCCCTTACATTATATGTCAAGATTGTTCCCGTTTCTCCCGTTTTCAATCTTTTAAAACGCATGGAGCATTGTACTTCATTGATACCGCACTTCATAAGCTACTTGAAGACAAGGGATGGCTTCACTCTGTAACACATTGATATTCGATGACAACAGTGAGAAACTACCAAATATGCCAAATGGAACAAGTCTTGCACGTTGCATGTACAGGCGTAACATCTAACAGGTCATACCACACGGTAACAGTTACATTACTGTACAGCAATGCTGCACCAATTCTTCTGCCATATGTTTGTTGCTCGTCTCTATCCTCATTGTTATTAAAATGGCACTGATCGATTTTCCTATTTTCTATAATAACGCAATATTTCAGACCAATGCAAATTTACGAATAAAAATTCTACATCTAAATGGCTACCATGCAAACCACACTCAAGTATCTACCACAGGATTTATCGAACCACCTTCATAATGATTCTCTGTTATTCCACTCTCGAATAGTGGGAGGAAAAACGAACGCCTGTATCTTTCCGTGCGAGGTCTGATTTCCCTTATTTTATTATAATGATCAATACTCCCCACTTAGGTTGGCGTCAACAAACTATTTGGGCACTCGGAGAGAAAGTTAGTGATTGAAATTCGTGAGAAGGTTCAGCCGCAACGAAAAACTCCTTTGTTTTATGATGTCCATCCCAAATCCTGTAGCATGTTCGTGACGCTCTATCTCTTATTTCTCGATAATACAAAACGTGCTGCCCTTCTTTGAACTTTCTCGATGTACTCCTTGAATAACAGGCAACCAGTCTCTTCTGAGATCTGTTGCATCTTCCAAGTGTTCTGCCAGTCTTTGTTTCGTCTTCGCCACGACAATTTCTGTGTTCTTCCCGATTGAAGTTGTTCTTAATTCTAATTCCTAGTTATTTAGTTGAATTTAGGCTTTTAAATTTGACTGATTTATTGTGTAACCGAAGTTAACATATTCCTTTTAGCACTCAAGCGAATGACCTCACACTTTTCATTATTTGGGAACAACTGTTTTAAGTAGGCTGTTTATGTTTTTTTATTGGTAACGCCACGTAGCGCTCTGTATGAAAATCACTGGCTGTGCTGCGTGCAGTCTGTGGCTAGTTTGCATTGTTGTCTGCCATTGTAGTGTTGGGCAGATGGATGTTAACAGCACGTAGCGTTGCGCAGTTGGAGGTGAGCCGCCAGCAGTGGTGGATGTGAGGAGAGAGATGGCGGAGTTTTGAAATTTGTAAGACTGTATGTCTTGAACTGCTATATACATTATGACTTTTGAACACAAGTAAGGTAAATACGTTGTTTGTTCTCTATCAAAATCTTTCATTTGCTAACTATGCCTATCAGTAGTTAGTGCCTTCAGCAGTTCGAATCTTTTATTTAGCTGGCAGTAGTGGCGCTTGCTGTATTGCAGTAGCTTGAGTAACGAAGATTTTTGTGAGGTAAGTGATTTGTGAAAGGTATAGGTTAATGTTAGTTAGGGCCATTTTTTGTAGGGATTACTGAAAGTCAGATTGCGTTGCGCTAAATAAAATATTGTGTGTCAGTTTAAGCATAGTCTTGTATAAATTTTTCTAAGGGGACGTTACACAATTACCAATTTTCGCATCCTATAGACAACTTTTCTAAATCGTTTTGCAATTAGTTTCGATCTTCGAAGACTTTACGAGACGATAAACGACAGTATCATCTGCAGACAACCTAAGATTGCTGATCAGACTGGACCCTAAATCGTCACGTAGATGAGGAACGACAGAGGGCCTGTAACAGTGCCTTGGGAAACGCCAGAAATAATTCTTGTTTTATTCTATGATTTCCCGTCAATTAATACGAAATGTGACCTCTGCGTCTGGAAAGCACGAACCGAGTCGCATAACTGAGACGATATTCGGTAAGCACGCAATTTGATTACAAGCCGCTTGTGAGGTACAATGTCAAAAGCCTTCTAGAAATTTAGGAATACGGAATCAATTTGAAACCCGTTGTCGATAGCACACAACACTTCGTGTGAGTTTCACAAGAACGATATTTTCTAAATCCGTGTTGACTGTGTGTGAATAGACCGTTCTCTTCGAGATAATTCATTGTGTCTGAACACAAATGCGTTCCAAAATCCTGCTGCTTATCGATGTTAATGATATGGATCTGTAATTAAGTGGATCATTACTTTTGGTTCAAATGGCTCTGAGCACTATGGGACGTAAAATCTGAGGTCATCAGTCCCCTAGAACTTAGAACTACTTAAACCTAACTAACCTAAGGACATCACACACATCCATGCCCGAGGCAGAATTCGAACCTGCGACCGTAGCGGTCGCGCGGTTCCAGACTGTAGCGCCTAGAACCGCTCTGCGAGCACGGCCAGCTATTACTTTTGCCTTTCTTGAAGAGTGATATGACCTGTTCAACTAGCCAGTCTTTGGGCACGGATTTTTCTTGGAGTGAGTAGTTGTATGCGATAGTTGAGTATGGAGCTATTGCACCAGCGTAATCTGAAAGGAACCTAACTGGTATACAATCTGGACCGGAAGATTTGCTTTTATTAAGTGAATTCTAATTCAGAAATATTTACTTCGTATTGTGTGGTGAAGGAGTTTGGGAAGGCTGTGTTTAGTAACTCTGCTTTAGCAGCACTGTCGTCGATAGTATTTCCATTCCTATAGCGCAGATAACGGATTGACTGTGTCTTGCCGATAACATATTTTACGTGGGACCAGGATGTCTGGATTTTCTGTAAGGTTTCGAAACATGTTCAAATGTGTGTGGAATCTTATGGGACTTAGCTGCTACGGTCATCAGTCCCTAAGCTTACACACTACTTAACCTAAATTATCCTAAGGACAAACAGACACCCATGCCCGAGGGAGGACTCGAACCTCCGGCGGGACCAGCCGCGCAGTCCGTGACTACAACGCCTGAGACCGCTCGGCTAATCCCGCGCGGCTGGTTTCGAAGCAAAGTTTCGTTGTGGAAACCACTGGAAGTATCTCGCATTGAAGCCCGCGCTAAATTTCGAGCGTTCTTTAAAAAAAGATTTACTTAAAAACGAAAAATTTTGTTACTGCTGCTGTGGCTAATTGATATTACGGATTTTTATCCGGTTATTAATGAAAAATAAATAACCGAGACCAATCAACCACGGAACTAAAACACAGGTATCGGTTTTAACCGATCGGTTTTTTCTATCCTCTGCAGATAGTGCGTAGTCGAAATATCGTGGTTTTAGTATACGACGAACGGCTGCAAGCCCGAAATGTCCTCCGACAATGTTAAGTGGCTTCCTCGCAAGGACTTGGGACTTCAGGCGCCGACGGTGGAGGACTACCTGGGCGCGAAGCACTACTACGACCTGGTGCTGGCGGCGAAGGCGCGGCGCGAGCAGCTGCTGCTGGCCGTGCAGAACCTGTGGCTGCGGCTGCGGGAGGCGGAGGCGCGCAGCCGCCAGATCCACACCAACCTGCAGGCCGACCGCCGCCTCGCCGCCGCCCTCGACGCGCGCCTCCACCTCTGCCAGCAGCACAAGGCCTCCTCCTCGTAAGGCACACTCTGTCATATCGCGCACTTACACACAGCAAGCTACAGGTTATTCGCCTTAACGCCAACTGTAAGGTTGTGGGGTTTTTTTGTTTTTGATTATTTTTTAATTGAGTACAACTGTGTGAGGCGAAATGACACGTATAATGTCGCAATATTTCTCACCACATTACAGCTTTTCACACAGTTTTCAACTCGCCAACATAAAAAAAAAAGCGCAATGGATACTTCATGTTGCCGACATCAAAAAGTGAAATACGTTTATACACAACAATGTTCAATATTAACTCTCTGAAAGAACATTAATCTTAAGTACAATATTATGAAGTCTAATTCGAAGTTTCCTTACATTAAACCTAATCACAATAACATGAAAGTTTAATTAGAAGTTTCTTTACAAAATTGCTCCTACACATATGCTATGATGTTGGTCAGTGCAACGAAACTCGTCCGATTGCGGTTCAAAATACGTTGACCTTTCCGTATGTCGCATACGTTGGACGAAAATGCGTCACTTGCTTTTGTTCGTATGCCGTTGGAATTTCGAAATGCAGTTTTCTATAGTTTCTTCTCTGCTCTTGTACTGATGCCCTCGCTACAGGCGGCCCTCCAGCTTGAATCACCTGGCCTGGGGTCGCTGTCCTCTTTCCTGCCACGCCTTTAAGCGGTCGCCAGCGTATCTCCCGCAGCGCGCTTTCGTTACGCCATTGTGGAGCTGGCTTTTCAAAACTAAAAGCGACTGTTCTATTTTCCGCTCAAAGACATGCATTGTATAGGAATGGTGTGTTAATTACCGTCGATTGGCTGTCATCCATTTTGCATTACATATTGATAGGCAAATGTTCTCATAACTGTCGATTTACGTTAGATGTCATCTTCACATTCTCATTGAGATTTGTAAAGGTCTCACGTAAGTTCCGAATCTGACCATTTATTCTGCCACCTTACAGAACTAGTGACTGCACCAATAACTGCAAAACTCGAGTGTGTGTGTGTGTGTGTGTGTGTGTGTGGCTTACAAGCGCTCAACGCCGAAGTTACCAGTGCCATTACATATATTTAAAGAAACAAATGTGGATAAAATGTCTAAAACTGTTGTCACACAGTGGGGAGAAAACCTTTAAAATGACAGTCATTCAGTCAGCCCACCGCACTCGTGTAGACTCGCACAGTCACTCTATCTCACAGGCCTTTGTACAATGGAGGAGGATGAAAGGTGTGTTACAAGGGATTAAAACAGAAGTAAAACCACAGAAGAGCCAAAAGAAAGGCTCATGGAAATTTGACTGGCTGATCACTTACAAGAAAAGATGGGTGAGCCAATCACCCTGTCTACACATTATGAACACCTGCCTAAAATTTTAGCAAACATGTTGGACACGTCACCAAACCATAAAATTCTAAACACATCCGTTTCAGTATCACTTAAAATACATGGGAGATCTGCTGGAAAATCTGAAGTTGCCCTCTGGTGTGAAATTAAAACACAGTCGAGTAAAATGTAGCATGCACTGATCTGTACGCCACAGTCCCACACACTGGATGGTCTACTCGCTGGAGCAAGGAGCCATGAGTTGTACGATTGTGGCCATGCGACGACAGTAAGGATGACCTCATCCCATCTATGTGGCTGTAAGGAAGTACTCCATGGCCGTATAGTTTGCTTTACTAGGCGCAGCTTATTTTCAGTCACTTCCAGCCACTCGTCCTCCCATCGACACATAACTCTCTACTTCAACGGGGAGATGGTAGCATGCAGGGGATAGCCCACTGAAATGTTGTGGCTAGAGAAAAGCAGCGGTCGTACATCTATCGATTGAAGTGCGTGATCTCATAAATAATAGCCAAAACCTACTTTTCAAGTTTGATGCAGCTGAGCGTTCTTGGTCAATCCCTTTGATAAATGCAATTGGCCTGTCATTGGAGCCCACTCGGTATCGCAACATTGCACCAATGCCATAAGATGAGGCATCTGCTGCAAGAATGACAGGTTCGCTGAGTTTGAAGTGGACCAACACCAATCACTTAGTAGTTTGTCTTTCAGCCACTGGAAAGCGATCTAGCATTCAGCAGACCATATTAACAGAACGCCCTTGCGGTGCAAGCGATTTAGAGGCCCTGCTATCTGAGTGGCTTCAGGATAAAACGGATGTAACAGGTTATATTCCCCATTACAGCTTGCAAATCTAATACTTTGGCTGGAAGTCGCAAATGGCCACTGAGTGCGACTGTGACAGATCGATGCTGTGCGTTTTAATCATGTGGCCAAGATAGTCAATTTCGGTGACAGTGAAGGAACACTTAGAACGGTTCTATGTCAGTCCCACTTCGGACAACACTTGAAACAATGCCTCTGAATTCTGTAAGTTTCCTCCTGGCATACGACCAGAGACAACCATATCATCTAAACAGTTAGAAAAATAAGGTAGTTGCCACGCCAGTTGCTCAAGATACCCTTCGAAAATAGCTGGGGCGAAAGAGATATCGAATGGTGACCGCCGAAACTGTGTGTGTGTTAATCACAAAAAACTTCTTTGACCTCATCTAAAGGCAGTTGCAGGTATTCCTCCTGAAGAATAGTTTTTAAAAAGAAGCTACCCTGGCTTAATTTTTCTATCAAATCCTCATTGCAGAGCAACGGAAAAGAGTCAGCAACAGTTTGTGGGTTGACAGTGGATTTTATGTCTGCACAGAGTCTCAACCCACCCGATGATTTAGTAAAGACCACCAGGGGTGACGCCCACTGGCTGGACAATATTGGTTTGATGACGTCATTGTCCTGCAACCTCTGCAACTCTGCGGAAACTCAGTCCTGTAATGGAAAGGGACAGGACGAGCACGAAAAAACTAGGGCTGCGCAATGTTTCTCAGTGTCACATGGCCCTCGAAGCCTTGCACCTTGCGTAAACTACCATGGAACAGAGAACTGTACTTTTCTCTTAATGGGTTAATATTGGCCGGAATCCCAGATGAATTAATCTGTAACCCCTTCCCCTGAACTGACAATCCGAAAAGCTAAAGTATCCATGCCTCAAATGTTAGTAGACTTTACAGAGCACACCTTATGAAATAACACTGTTTTAGAAGTTCCATGGAATATGGCTGGTAAATCCAGCGACAGGAATAGGTCGTCCGTTGTATGTTGACAACATGGATGCTGCAGCTGTGAGCTACCTACCATTCAGAAGTAGCGCAGCTGAGCAGCGTAACAGTAGCACCAGTATCTAAATGGAAATTAAGGCACTTGGTGAAGACACGTAACTGAACATTCAACTTATTGAATTGCCGATTGGTAAGTTCAGACATAGTGTTCTGAACACAACATACACCTCATTAGAATCACTGTCTGACATGGAATGTGAAAACCGCCTAACACGATCTGTGCCCGAATTTTGCAAAGTTCGCACTTCAAGAAAAATTATGTATGGAATTACAACATCTGCAGGACGATGGGGTACTGAACTGGTGTTCAACAGCTGCTGTGCAGCGCCCATCATCATCACTGAGAGGCCCAATGGGGCGCTGCAGTTTTGTAGAGATTTTAGTGCTATGGTCAACGCCCGATCAGTGGTCGACTCGAATCATATTTTCAAACAGGAAGACATTCTTGCCAAAGTGGATGGGGGCAAAGTGTCCACCAAGACTGACTTAAAACAGCTGCCTCCAGTTACCATTGAATGCCCAATCCACTTGACATCATACTGATCAATACACCCTTCAGACTCCATCAATACAAGAGACTCCTCTTTGGCATACTGTCCACCAGTTATTTTTCAGAGCTAGTTGGACCAGCGGATGTGGGATGTCCCAGGCACCGCCAATTATCTTGATGACATTCTGGTAGCAAGTCATTCTGCGGAAGATTTAGCCAAGGGCTTCGACGCACTTTTTGTATGGTTGACCATGTCCAGCTCCGTTGTAACTAAGAAAAGTGTGTCTTTTTGTGCGACAAGTCGAATAATTGGGCCAGATATTCATTGTATAGGGAATTCGACCCACACCCCATTATGCGGGAGCTATCCAACGTCTGCCGACGCCAAAATATAGCTCTTAACCCAAAGCCATCTCAGGACATTTGAATATTACCGCTGTGTTCCTCCTCATGTGGTGGTCTTGGCAGAACCACTTCATCATCCCCTTCACAAAAATGTACAGTGGAAGTAGACACTCCGACAGGTCCTCTTCTACCCCTCCTGCCTTACCGGCTATCATCCCTCAAAGCCTTGATTCCTGCTGCCAATGCATCAAACCATGGCATAGGGGCAGTACTCTCACATGCAAGTGACAGAGTGAGAGGCCATCTGCTTTTGTGTCAAAAGCTTTGTCATCAGCTCAACAGAGCCACAGCCAAATCGAGAAGGAAACATTGGCCATTATCTTTAATATCAAAATGTTTCACGATTATATGTACAGTCGACAGTTCATACTACCCACAGACCGCAAGCTGCTCCTGCCCTTACTGAAGTCCACCACGCCCATCCCCACCACGATGGCTCACAGGATCCAGTGCTGGGCTCTCTTTCCTTCTGCATACATGTACGACATTCACTTTTGGTCCATAGCTCACTACGCTAACGCACAACTTCCCTCCAGGGTGCCCATTGGTCAAGGCTCAAACTTCAACTCCAACCAGGAGGTTTGCTTTCAGCTGGACTTACATGCTGAAAACGCCATGTTCTGGCTCTCATTGAACGTTACCCTCAGCTGACAGTACACAGCCCCCGACTTGATCCTGCATAACATCTTGTGGTTCATCAAACATGGTACTCCCACTAATCAGAAGATGCTGACACTTCCAAGCCTGCAAGCCTTCTGGCCTAGACACCAGGAGCTCTCTGTGGTCAACAGCATCATCCTCAGACAGGGGAACGACAGCAGGATGCAAGGTGTAGTCTCTCGCGCGTTCAAGATTGTATCCTCGCCCTTCTTCGTGAGATGCACTGGGAGGGTGGTGCTACGCAGATACCTTGCGCACCAACATGTCTATTGGAGGGGCACATACTTTGCTGTCACACCTATGATGGCTGCCTGTTCTACATGATAAAACAAACAGGTTGCATCGGCTCGTCCTTGTTTTCCATGGCCCACCACCTCCAACCTGTGGTCCCAACTCCATGTCTACTTTGCTGGCCCCCTTCCTCAGTGTCTATGATGTATGGTTGTCAATGCAGGTATTGGTTTTCCTTATATTACCCATATGTCCTCCACATCTTCTGCGCATACCAACAAAGCTCTGATATACTTTTGTTCCCTAGAAGGTCTCCCAGAAAATCTGGTTACCGAAGTGGTCTTCAATTCACTTCTTCCGAACTTTTGCACAACCAATGGCATCACTTTAGTCCACATTGTGCCTATGCATCCAGCCTATAATGTCATAGGGGAATAATCTGTCGACATATTTAAGACACGAATGTCCAAAATTTGTCATCACCACCCCCTTGATGACGCCCTTACTCTTTTCCTCGCCCTGTGGAGGGTCACAATGCAAGACAGCTCCTCTTCAGCTGAACAGCTCCACGAACAGTCTCATTCTTCCTCTCTTTCTATCCTACACCATCGAGAAAACAGGCACCAACCAACCTGCTCGAGCAGACACCGCTTCTCTTTACACAATGATGTGTGGGTCATGACATTTGGATGTGGTCAACCGCTCTGTTGTCCTGCCATGCATGGTTGCAGCAATCCTAGGACGTGTTTTGCTAGAGATACAGCTACAGGATGGATTCTGCTGCAGATGTCAAATGGTTCAAATGTCTCTGAGCACTATGGGACTTAACAAATGAGGTCATCAGTCCCCTAGAACTTACAACTGCTTAAAACTAACTAACTCAAGAACATCACACACATCCATGCCCGAGACAGGATTCGAACCTAAAACCATAGCAGTCGTGCGGTTCCAGACTGAAGCGCCTAGAACTCCTCGGCCACAATGGCCAGGGCAGATGTCAGGTCAATCAAGTACACCCAAGTCGCAGACTCCTTCCACTGTCAGGCGTGCTGACTCAATTCTCTGTTCCAGACACCCAGTCCGAGGTAGCTCCTGAGGACGACCACAATATGGAAAAACCCACACCTACACAGCAGTGCCAGACATCACAGGTGACCGCTCCTGTGGGGGTGGGTCCCATTCCATCCACCCCAACCAGATCAGCTGATGATACCCCCAGCATCACTGTCACTGATCCTGGCGCCTATCTTCAACTCTCCTCCACCGTTTTGGGGGAAAAAGAGGAATGGCGTGTGCCCTAGCACCACACCACCAGAATAGCATGGTGGTTGGTCTACCACTTGACATTTGCAGCACGCCTGTAGCCGCAGGGGAGTGTTTGACAAAGCGAGGACACTCACATACCACCAGCTTCATTTGCAGAGAATGCCACACTACATTACACAAAACACATTGTGGTACCAATAGTAATTCTTTATCCATCCTCCCCCAGCATATTTAGAGCCGTGCCAGGAGCTCCGCAAGCTACTTCCCTGCAGTCAGTTTCCTGATGCCTGACGACCACACAGCCTATCACCACCACACACGGCACCGCCTATCCCTCATCAGCCGCCGTGCTGCTGGAAGTTCAGTATCTTATTAGTCTTTGATTTTGGTTGAAATGATCGGTTCACTTGTTTCCAACTGTAGTAGCGAACTTTAAGTTTACAAAAGCACTTTATGTGTGGACTTTAGTTGTTGCCAATGTAATTCAAACTTCTCCTTAGATGCCGAGAAAGGAAATATTTCGTTGAACAGTCTTAATTTTTCTATTGGATGTCTCCACTAGTAGAATGCCCACCGGACAGTGATTCGTATCCAGAGTAGTGATACAAGAATTAATTAACTGCAATAATTGGAAGAGGTTAGTTTGTTTCGTTTACACTTTTGCAGAGGAAGCTATGGCAACTCGATTTTCCACTTGTTCGTTTTTGGTAGTGATATCAACCTTTACTAACCAATTTTTGGCTCAGAAATTCAGAAGTGAAACTTAGGAATAAAATATGTTTCGTTTTGGATATTCTTACGTTGTTGCTGGAGTGTCTCCAAGCGAGAAATTACAACTTGTTCGTCGCAGCTGCAAGTTTTCAAACGATATTAGCCTACCGTCTAATTTAGATGACAGAAAATTGAACCCTTACAGGAAATGCAAGGTTTCCTGTGTCCAAAACGAAATGGAACTGCTATAGCCTGTAGGAGGGGAGTCAATACACTGAAATCCATTATAACAATGAATGTACATGTATATGTATGTATCCGACTTCAGGCAAACTTGGTACACATATCGCTTACTGTCTGGAAAGAATCAGTTCAAAAATGGTTCAAATGGTTCTGAGCTCTATGGTACTTAACATCTTAGGTTATCTGTCATTTTAGCTGTTCATGCAGTAAAACTGCCGCATGAAGCACGAAATGTTAACTTATTACTTTCTTACTGCCAGACAATATTCAGATATACCAGTGAATGTACCAGCAAAATTATATTATTGTATGATACTTAGTTCAGGAGTTACGACGTCCTAAACAGTGAGCTGCGTGAAAAACTTCCGTATCATATAAGACGTTTAAATTTATTACTTCATTGATACTGTCTCTATTTGCAACAGTTTTCACAAACAGTATGCACACCTGCCACTGAATGTACCTTCGATGCACGACACATGCATGGTTCGGAAGATATGACGTCATAAATACTGAGATGCATCGAGAACTGGGACATCATGACGTTTCAATTTATTACTTCTTTACTGCTTACTCTACTCAAAACAGATTTCGCATACAGTATCCATATATGCCACTGGATGTATCTACAAAATTGTATGATTGTAAATCACATAGTTCACCAGATATGACGTCATAAAGACTGAGCTGCAAGGTGGAATTAGCTAGTTGTACAGGTGAAATATGTGTGCAAATACGTGCGAAATATGTTAATTACACGTGAAATATATTTGACGTGTGTGAACATGGGCAAAGCCAAGGATAAAAAGCACATCCTAAACTCCTGGAACGGTTTCAACCAAATATGGTACCCATACTAGTTAGGATCTGGGAAGAAATACTGTGGTGGTGAAGAAACACCAGCTCCTTATAGGGGTGAGCATGATAACATGGAGAGAGAGTTGGGGGAAGGAGGTGGACAGACAGCGAGGGGCTAGGAGAAGACAGAGACAGATAGGAGGGACGGGGAGGTGGACAGAGAGAGGAGGAGGAGGAGGAACTGGAGAGATAAATGAAAGAAAGGAGATGGACAAAGGAAAGAAAGAGGAGAAGATGGACAAGACAAGGAAAGGGAGAGACTGGAAGAAAGGTGAGGGTGAGGAGATGAGGTAATGGACAAAGAAAGGAAAGAGGAATGGACAGAGAGAAAAGGGGGAGGAGGAGGAGGTGGACACAGAAAGGAAAGAGCAGGAGATGAACAGGGAGAGGAGTGAGAAGCAGATGGGCACAGAGATTGGAGAAGAGGAGATGGACAGAGAGAGGGGGAGGAGGAGATGGACAAAGAGAGGGAGGAGGAGAAGTTGTAATTAGAGGGAGAGGAGCAGATGGACAGAGTAAGAAGGAGCAGATAGATGTGGGAAGAAGCAGATGGACAGAGAGAGGGGCAGGAGCAGATGGACAGCGAGAGGGACATGAGGAAATTGACAGAGTGTGGAAGGTGGAGGAGGTCGACAAAGAAGGGGGAGGACGAGATGGGCAGAGAGTGGAGGTTGATAGAGTTGGACAGTGAGAGAGACAGGAGGAGACGGTCAGAGGGAGGGAGTCGAGGAGACGGACACAGAGGGGCAGAAGGAGGAGACAGTCAGGGAGAGGGGGAAGGAGGAGATGGACTAGTAGAAGGTTGGAGTGAATTTATACCCGGGCAGTGCCGGGTACTCAGCTAGTAAGTAAGTAAAATTAAATAAATAACTTAGAATTACGGTTCCACGAATATGGAAATTCGAGTAAGGACGGAGAGGACGACGTGAGCTGGAGAGGCGCGCTGTGCTGTCAGGATTTCGCTGGCCGGAGAGGCGACGGCGGTGCGCGCCGAGTTCCTGGAGGCGGAGGCGCGCGACGTGCGCGTGTCGGTGGCGCAGGCGGCGGAGGACACGGCGCGCCTCGAGGTGGTGTGCGCGCGGGAGGCGGCGCGCGTGCGCCTGCTCTACGAGCACGCCATCGGCATCCCGCTCTGCGACCCCGGCGCACAGGGCAGCGCCGCCGCCGCCGCCGCCGCCGCCGCCGCCGCCGCCGCCGCCGCCGCCGCCGCCTTCGGCGAGGGCCGCATCTCACTATAACCACTCCCTCATCCACCGTCATTATCTTCCAGAAATTTGTTCAGTAAACACTGACAGCAGCGTACATCTTAGTTGTCTCACTTTGATATTCGGCCACCCATTCTGTATATTCGAAGCCCCACATATCGTCTTCCGTGCAACCACAATATTGACTGTTGACTGGAATACTCTCTTTCAAATTCTGAAGGTGGCAGGGGTAAAATACAGGGAGCGAAAGGCTATTTACAGTTTTTACAGAAACCAGATGGCAGTTATAAGAGTCGAGGGGCATGAAAGGGAAGCAGTGGATGGGAAGGGAGTAAGACAGGGTTGTAGCCTCTCCCCGATGTTATTCAATCTGTATGTTGAGCAAGCAATAAAGAAAACAAAAGAAAAATTCGGACTAGGTATTATAATCCATGGAGAAGAAATAAAAACTTTGAGGCTCGCCGATGACATTGTAATTCTGTCAGAGGCAGCAAAGGACTTAAAGGAGCAGTTGAACGGAATGGACAGTGTCTTGAAAGGAGAGTATAAGATAAACATCAACAAAAGCAAAACGAGGATAATGGAATGTAGTCGAATTAAATCGGCTGATGCTGAGGGAATTAGATTAGGAAATGAGACACTTAAAGTAGTAAAGGAGTTTTGCTATTTGGGGAGCAAAATAACTGATGATGGTCGAAGTAGGAGAGGATATAAAATGTAGACTGGCAATGGCAAGGAAAGCGTTTCTGAAGAAGAAAAATTTGTTAACATCGAGTATAGATTTAAGTGTCAGGAAGTCGTTTCTGGAAGTATTTGTATGGATTGTAGCTATGTATGGAAGTGAAACGTGGACGACAAATAGTTTAGACAAGAAGAGAATGGAAGCTTTCGAAATGTGGTGCTACAGAAGAATGCTGAAGATTAGATGAGTAGATCACATAACTAATGAGGAGGTATTGAATAGGATTGGGGAGAAGAGGAGCTTGTGGCACAACTTGACGAGAAGAAGGGATCGGTTGGTAGGACATGTTCTGAGACATCGAGGGATCACCAATTTAGTATTGGAGGGCAGCGTGGAGGGTAAAAATCGTAGAGGGAGACCAAGAGATGAATACACTAAGCATATTCACAAGGATGTAGGCTGCAGCAGGTACTGGGAGATGAAGAAGCTTGCACAGGATAGAGTAGCGTGGAGAGCTGCATCAGACCAGTCTCAGGACTGAAGACCACAACAACAGCTAAAAGCCGAGGGACTGGAGGCATCCAGTCGTGAGCACATTGTGACGTTATGGAGCGTAGTTGAACTGCTTACTCGACGAGTAACTCACACCATTCTTACAGTGCTAGTGGTGCTGACACAAAGCAGAGCAATGTCGACATTAAACAAAGCAAACATTGCATTATGTCTACAACAGCAGTTGCCGAAGTCGGCATTTCGTCAGGCAGGAACCCAAGGAATTCCGAAGAGTGAGAAATACGTGGCAGATTAAATATTAGCGTTTCTGCAAGATGAGTCAACGGAATTTGTGGCGTCGTATACGATCAACTGTGTGGGCAATGTACATTAGGATTACAGTATGACGATACATGCTTAACACGTGAAAGTGGTATTGAGACAGATATCGTGCCATGTAGTTCATCATCCTTGTTGGAAAAGGAGCCGTAAGTTTCGTCTCCAGTGAAGCGTAGTAAAGGGCAATCGTCATCCAAGAAGTGGACACTAAACATAATTACGTACATGGAAGATCACCTGCAGGATAGTAAAAGCAAAAAATGAACAGATTTCGAATAAGACCGCAGCAATATGACCGTCTAGCACGAACTATGGGTGTTCGAGGGAGGACGAGCCGCACTTGTTACAAAAACTGCTGTTTGCGGGTTCCGCCGATGCTCGACAGCCGGCCGGAGTGGCCACGCGGTTGTAGGCGCTACAGTCTGGAGCCGAGCGACCGCTACGGTCGCAGGTTCGAATCCTGCCTCGGGCATGGATCTGTGTGATGTCCTTAGGTTAGTTAGGTTTAATTAGTTCTAACTTCTAGGCAGCTGCTGACCTCAGAAGTTACACACCGTCAGGTGGCTTGCGGAGTATGGATGTAGATGCAGATGTAGATAGTGCTCAGAGCCATTTGAACCATTTGATCCCCGATACAATTTGCAGAATGTGCATGATACTGACCTACTATGTTACGATGCACATCAAATACCGCGCGACATAGATTACAGTGATTTCAAGGCAAGCAGTGGATGGTTGCATAACTTCAGTGCTACAGAACTGGAAAACGTAAGATCACGAAATTTCAAACAAAGAGTCACCTTGATGATGCACAGCAAACTGCGAAATCAGCCCAAAAACTTCTAGGTGAGATAAACAAATTTAGACCATCGTTTAGTAACGAGTTTCTTTTCAACTCCGACCATTCGGAATTTAAAGAGGAACTGCATATGAAAGGAACCTTGGACATTAGAGGTACCAAGAAAGTTGTATTAAATGATCTAACGTCAGTGCCTTAACGCAATCGTATACAATTATGCCTACTATTAATTTGTATAGTTATGCAAACAGTTAATCTGGATGATAAATTGGCAGAAGAGCTATCTATCGTGCTTGGAGAAGTTGGAGGTGCTCTGCCCCATACGATTCTTTCTAGTGTGCGTGGTCTTGCAAGGCAGTAGGGAATATTTGCGCCACAGAGAGCAAGAGTGGGAAAAGGGGAATAAGAGAAATACTTCTGGCCAGTAACTGGTCAATATAGTTTGCTTTTGCTAGATTCCAGGTCTGCGTACAAAAATCATACTACTTTGGAGCAAACTGTCCCTTCTGAAAAGTATGTGGCACTGCACTTTATTCCACCTAGAACCACTGGAGAAATTCAGCCTCTGGATGTTTCTTTCTTCCATGCGTATAAAACATATCGCAGTATCGGCAGCTAACGGCTTAAAGGATAACCAGTTTCACGACAAGCTCCAAGGCACACTGTATCACATTCGATTGCATGCTATCACATTCCATCAGTTCTCACCACCCCGTTACACCAATACGAATTTATTTCATCAGTCTTCTTACTGGTTTGATGCGGCCTGCCACGAATCCCTCTCCTGTGCCAATCAATCTCTTCGTCTCAGAGTAGCACTTGCAACACATCTCCTCAATTATTTGCTGGATGTATACCAACCTCTACCGTCCTCTACAGTTTTTGCCCTCTACAGCTCCCTATAGTGACATGGAAGTCACTCCCTGGTGTCTTAACAGATGTCCTATCCTCCTGTTCCTTCTCCTTGTCAGTGTGTTCCACATATTTCTTCCCCCTCCAATTCTGCGCAGTACCTCCACATTCCTTACCTTATCAGTCCACCTAATTTTCAACATTCTTCTGTAGCACCATACCTCAAATGCTTCGACTCTCTTCTGTTCCGATTTCCCCCCAGTCCACGTTTCACTACCTTACAATGTTGTGTTCCAAACGTACATTCTCAGAAATTTCTGCCTCAGATTAAAGCCTATGTTTAATACTAGTAGACTTTCCTTGGGTAGAAATGTCCTTTTTGTTAGTGCTAGTCTACTTTTGATGTCCTCCTTGCTCCGTCTCTCACTGGTTATTTTGCTGCCTTGATAGTAGGATTCTTTAACTTCATCTACTTCGTAACCGTCAATCCTTATGTTAGGTTTCTCACTGTTCTCATGTCCGGTATTTCTCATTACTTTTGTCTTTCTTCGATTTACTCTAGGTCCATATTCTATGGTCATTAGACTCTTCATTCCATTCAGCAGATCACGTAATTCTTTTTCACTTTCCTTCATTCCATTCAGCAGATCACGTAATTCTTATTCACTTTCAGTAAGGATAGCAATGTCATCAGCGAATCGTATCATCCATATCCTTTCACCCTGAATTTTAATTTCGCTCCTGAAACTTTCTTTTATTTCCGTCATTGATTTTTCGATGTACAGATTGAACAGTAGGGGCGGAAGACTACATCCCTGTTTTACACGCTTTTTAAACCGAGCACTTTGTTCTTGATCATTCGCTTTCACTATTCCCTTTGACTCTTGCACATATTGTATATTACCCGTTTCTCTCTATAGCTTGCCCATATTATTGACAGAATTTCGCACCATTTTACATTGTCGAACGCTTTTTCCAGGTCGACACTCTGTGACCAAAATGGTACTGAAACAGAAGATGACAGACTAAAGGCCGAAATACTAAATGTCTTTTTCCAAAGGTGTTTCACAGAGGAAGACTGCACTATAGTTCCTTCTCTAGATTGTCGCACAGATGACAAAATGGTAGATATCGAAACAGACGACAGAGGGATAGAGAAACAATTAAAATCGCTCAAAAGAGGAAAGGCCGCTGGACCTGGATTTTACACAGAGTACGCGAAGGAACTTGCCCCTCTTCTTGCAGCAGAGTATCGTAGGTCTCTAGAAGAGCGTAGCGTTCCAAAGGATTGGAAAAAGACACAGGTCATCCCCGTTTTCTAGAAGGGACGTCGAACAGATGTGCAGATCTATAGACCTATATCTCTAACGTCGATCAGTTGCAGAATTTTGAAACACATATCATGTTCGAGTATAATGACTTTTCTGGGGACTAGGAATCTACTCTGTAGGAATCAGCATGGGTTTCGAAAAAGACGGTCGTGTGAAACCCAGCACGCGCTATTCGTCCACGAGACTCAGAGAGCCATAGACACGGGTTCCCAGGTAGATGCCGTGTTTCTTGATTTGCGCAAGGCGTTCGATACAGTTCCCCACAGTCGTTTAATGAACAAAGTAAGAGCATATGGACTATCAGACCAATTGTGTGATTGGATTGAAGAGTTCCTAGATAACAGAACGCTGCATGTCATTCTCAATGGAGAGAAGTCTTCTGAAGTAAGAGTGATTTCAGGTGTGCCGCAGGGAAGTGTCATAGGACCGTTGCTATTCACAATATACATAAATTACCTTGTGGATGACATCGGACGTTCACTGAGGCTTTTTGCAGATAATGCTGTGGTGTATCGAGAGGTTGTAACAATGGAAAATTGTACTGAAATGCAGGAGGATCTGCAGCGAATTGATGCATGGTGCCGGGAATGGCAATTGAATCTCAACGTAGACAAGTGTAATGTGCTGCGAATACATAGAAAGATAGGTCCCATATCATTTAGCTACAAAATAGCAGGTCAGCAACTGGAAGCAGTTAATTCCATAAATTATCTGGGAGTACGCATTAGGAGTGATTTAAAATGGAAAGTTCATATAAAGTTGACGTCGGTAAAGCAGATGCCAGACTGAGATTCACTGGAAGAATCCTAAAGAAATGCAATCCGAAAACAAAGGAAGTAGGTTACAGTACGCTTGTTCGCCCACTGCTTGAATACTGCTCAAAAGTGTGGGATCCGTACCAGATAGGGTTGATAGAAGAGATAGAGAAGATCCAACGGAGAGCAGCGCGCTTCGTTACAGGATCATTTAGTAATTGCGAAAGCGTTACGGAGATGATAGATAAACTCCAGTGGAAGACTCTGCAGGAGAGACGCTCAGTAGCTCGGTAAAGTTTCGAGAATATAACTTCAGCAAAGAGTCAACTAGTATATTTCTCCCTCCTACGTATATCTCGCGAAGAGACTATGATGATAAAATCAGAGAGATTAGAGCCCACACAGAAGCATACCGACAATCCTTCTTTCCACGAACAATACGAGACTGGAATAGAAGGGAGAACCGATAGAGGTACTCAGGGTACCCTCCGCCACACACCGTCAGTTGGCTTGCGGAGTATGGATGTAGATGTAGATGTAGATAACGTGTCTTGATTTTTCTTTAATCTTGCTTCCATGATCAACCGCAATGTCAGAATTGCCTCTCTGGTGCCGTTACCTTTCGTAAAGCCAATCTGATTGTCATCGAACACATCCTCAATTTTTCCATTCTTTTGTATACTATTCTTGTCAGCAACTTGGGTGCAGGAGCTGTTAAGCTGACTGTAACGTTAATACTCGCACGTGTCAGCTCTCGCAGTCTTCGGAATTGTGTGGATGATATTGTTCCGAAGGTCAGAGGGTACGTTGCCAGACTCATACATTATACACACCAGTGTGAATAGTCGTTTTGTTGCTACTTCCCCCAATGATTTTAGAAATTTTGATGGAGTGTTATTTATCTCTTCTGCCTTATTTGATCTTAAATTCTCTAAAGCTCTCTTAAATTCTGATTCTAATACTGGATCCCTATCGCTTCTAAATCGACTCCTGTTTCTTCTTCTAACACATCAGACAAATCTTTCCCTCATAGAGATCTTCAGTGAGGTCTTTCCACCTATCCACTCTCTCCTCTACATTTAACATTGGAATTCCCGTTGCATTCTTATGTTACCATCCTTGCTTTTAATTTCACCGACGGTTACTTTGATTTTCCTATATGCTAAGTCAGTCTTTCCAAAGATCATTTCTTTTTCGGTTTCTTCACATTTTTCCTGCACCCATTTCGTCTTAGCTTCCCTGCACTTCCTATGTATTTCATTTCTCAGGGACTTGTATCTCTGTATTCCTGAATTTCCCTGAATATTTTTGTACTTTCTCCTTTCATCGATTAACTGAAGTGTTTCTTCTGTTAACCGTAGTTTCTTCGCAGTTCAGCTGCCCATTCCTTAAGAGTGAATACCTAGCTGAACGTCATGTGCGGTTTGTACCTCCCAAGGAGCTCGCCTTCGATCTGGATGGTGCGAACCTTTGTGATCACTGTGGCGCACCATTTTTCATTCAGTGTTCATGGTGACAGTTTTTTTTAACATTTGTTGAATGCTGACAATGACCATTTTGTGTAGTGTAATATATACATACCGTAGAAAGTTGGTCTCTGCACCTCCTACACACTCATTTTCCGTCGTCCTCCTTATACACATAGTGAGTCATTAGCAGTTAATATTTTTCTTGTCATAATTGTTAACAATTTCAAATGAGCGTTACTTAGGGATTGAACTAGCAACCTCGCACCCAAGGGGTTCCTTGTGAGAACGACCGTACTACGGTTTCTCGTTTAACTCTTTGAGTACCAGTGGTTTCTGACTGCCGTTTTATTAATTTCTTTTCTTAAGTATAGCATGCAACTACCGATACTATTGCAAATCAGAGACATACGAGGGTAATCGCAAAAGTAAGGTCTCCTATTTTTCATGAGTACATAGACCTGTTTATTTCTACAATGGTTTACATCAGTTTACAGCTTGAAAATTTAGCTATTTTTCGACATAATCATCATTTCTGTCGATGCATTTTTGTAGACGCTGTGGCAGTTTTTGTATGCCCAGGTTATACCAGCTCGCCGCCATGGCACAGATCATCCAGGGTGATCCGCCGATCTTCACGCATGCTTTGCTCAACCTTCAACACTGTCTCATCAGAAACTGAGGCTCTCCCGCTCCTTTGTTCGTCGTGAATTTCGGTCAGACCAGCTGCAAACTCTCTACACCACTTACGAACATTTTTGACATCCATGCACGACTACATCAATTGGCGATGGATTTCAATCGGCGCAGTGACATTTGCGTTCAAAAACCGAATAACTGCGCGCAATTCGCACTTCGCAATAACATCCAACGGGAGCTCCATTCTCACCGACTGCCAAGTCAAGATAGCCTGTGTTGCCGTGAACTTCAGATGAAATGTAACATGCAGTATTGTTTCTCAACAATCACTTTACAGCATGCCAGCCGTGGTAATAAGCACATAAACCGACCTAAGTTAGGTATTTGTTTACATCTGGTATAATAGGGCAGGCTTTTGTGGAACCTGTTCTCCTGACGACGGGATAGTGGTTTCCGACGCTTTTATGTTTATATTATTTGATCAAATCCCACACATGTTATGTCGTAGGAATTCCCTAAGAAGCTCCTTTCAAATGCCGCAAAAAAGTATGCGGTTCCATTAGAAATGAACGGAGCCAATGTTCTAATTCGGCGACTGCAAACGATAAAAATTAGTTGCGAGCGTCAGGAAATTCGCCACCTGTCTTAGCTGCCTAACCCTCCATATTGTGTAAAGTAGTGGTGTCTATAATGTAAACGGTAATGGTGCTGCAACACTCCATTGGGGCACGCCTGAAGTTACTTTTATGTCCAAACTTTTCTCTCCGTTAAGAATGACACGCTATATTTTGTTTGCTAGAAACTCTTCAGTCATCACACAGCTGGTCTGATATTCCATACGTTTGTATTTTGTTTATTAAACGACAGTGGTCAACTGTACCGACGACCTTTTGGAAGTCAAGGAAGACGGCATCCATCTAGGCGCAAGTATCTGCTACCATATTGGTTTCGTAAACGAACAAATCTGGATTTCACACGATCGTTGTTTCCGGAGTCCATAGAGATTCCTACAGAGGAGATTTTCAGCCTCCAGGAACGTCATAAGCCACGAGCATAAAACGTGCCCCAAAATTCTCTAATTTACCAATGTCAGCGACGTAAGCCTACGGTTTTGTGCTTCTGTTCGACCATCCTTCTTGAAAATGGGAGTGTCTTGCGCTTTTGTTCAAGCACTAGGAATGCTTCCGCTGTCCATCGACTTATGGTACCCTGCTGCTAGGAAAGGAGCGAGTTCTTTCGCATATTATTTATATACTCTACAGGTGCAGTCACCCTTCTTCTGTTGAAAGATTTTGGTTGATTTTCTGTTTCGATGTCTATCTTTTTGACATTGGAGTGATGATTTAGTCTTTTGAGGTATAACAGCGCAAAAAATAACAATTTTACTTTTATTATCGTAGCAAGCGAAGAATGGATGACGAAATTGGCAGAAAGTAAACAATCAGCTGTTTTGAGGTTGTTATTTCACTTTGGAACCACTGGGACATACAGTTTTCAACCACCCCTCATTTCTGGAAAGGTACGGGGTGGTCAGAAATAGTCTGAAAAGGTTGGAGGGTGTTGCAGATATGGTGTCCTGTGAAATAATTGTTACGAACAAAATTCGATGCGTTGCCCAGTTTCCGATTTATTAACACTGAAATTAGCACTCGCAAATTCAAGCGGCCCTCCAAATGTAATTAGTCTCGGTTTTTCTCATAGCTTTGATTGTAGAGCACGAGACTTCTCAGCCAGTGGCTCAGGTTCGATCCTTACTACTGTCCCACGTCCAGTGCTCGTATCGCTCTCTTGTTCGGTTTCAGGAAACGAAATGAAGACACGTTTGGCGACACCGTCTCAGGCGGGCCGCTGGAATTTACGCACACAACGGCCTGTTTGGCTAACTTCAGTACTAATTAACTCGGAAACGGCGCATCGTATTGAGTTGTTCTCTTAAAAAGTATTTCTCCGCGCAACCTACTCGGCATTACCTTTACACGCTTTTCCGACTGTTTCTGATTAACCTACATTTGAAAGGAATATCATATTTTTCCTTGGTACAGTCCCCACATCTTGAACTCATAATGCCTGAAACAAATCACAGTCCTAAATAAGAAGCAAAGAAGTAACTGCAATTCAATAAATTTATATCAATAGAACCTTCGGTTACAATGGCTTCATTTCGAAACCACTCGTAATAAAAGCAGTAGTACGAACTCACAATAACTTTAATTATACTAACTTTCACTGTCGATGACCTCCTCAATATGATCACTATAAAAAAAAGCCTCCTGTCACACTTTTCTATGGTCTCGTAGCAAAATCTCCTCACCGACTGTTGCTTTGAACACTGTAATAATTTCGTGTGGCTGTCTGGCCTTGTGCGAGTCTTTCTATTGGAAGCCATTTCTGTGGCCGCTACGGTCGCAGGTTCTACTCCTGCCTCGGGCATGGATGTGTGTGATGTCCTTAGGCTAGTTAGGTTTAAGTAGTTCTAAGTTCTAGGGGACTGATAACCACAGCAGTTAAGCCCCATAGTGCTCAGAGCCATTTGAACCATTTCTGTGGCTTGCGTGTCCCTAACTTCTAACAGTTATCCAGCCGGGAAGAGGGGACCTGCTGTTTAACGTGGAATACAAACCACGTGTCCTTTCTGGCGACTCCTCAAATCGTTGACAGGCGAAGGCTAGGTTAAAATGCAAACTGAAAAATCGAAGGTCCGCCCTCTTGGTTCGTAGTGAAGCACATCACCGCTAGATCACTAGACCTGACTTGGAACGCACTACTTTCTTAGAAATACCTTAGTGTACCAAAATACGAGGGTAATCCCAAAAGTAAGGCCTCCTATTTTTTTATAAGTACAGAACTCTGTTTGTGTGGCAGTTGGTGACGCTGTTATGAAGAGTGCTTCACGCGCTGTGTGTAAACATGCGCACGGCAACACAGGCCCGTGCTATACACCATATCATGCCTTCAGGTGTCGTCGGTGTTTCTAATGGACATCTTGTTTCAATTTTCGCCACAGATAACAGTACGTAAGTTTAAATTCGGTGAGCATGCAGACCATTTTGCAGTTCCTGAACGATCGCCCCATTGCTCTCCAAACGCTCGCTTAAGGCAGACTGTCGTTACATGTGTGGAATTGGACATCCGTAATGTTGGTACCACACTGATTGCCTCATGTCCAGTTGGATCGTCCAGTAACTGCGGCAGCAGCACGTCTTAGGAACTCGAGATACTTGAGTGTATATGGATTACCATCAATAAAAGAGGGATCAATGATGCTGACCTTGGAAAACACATTACAAACATTGGCAGACCAAGACTGTTGTTTTTATCCACTTGTTCGAGTCAGCGTCAATTTTCAGCTGGCAATTGACTTGCTCACAGTCTGCACACGATGCCCCTTCCTTGAACAAAATTTTGCACAGATGTGCCGCATCACTTTGCTCCTTTCGTAGGTAACATTGCCAGAACTGTGACCAACTTTGGAAGTCATTGGCACGAAGCCTTAATGGCTACGAAATATGAAGAGAATGAAATGCCATAGACTGTAATGCTCTCAGAACACTTGTTTGACTGATTCCTCTCGTACTTTTTAGATGCCTCTTGGTGACATTTGCATCGTGTGTTACTGCTGCTAAAATGTCAGTTTCATTTTTTTCATCACTTTCTCTTCTTTTTCCTTGGCGTATTTTATTCTCCACACTACATCTTTTTTATGTTCGCAAAGACAGACCGCGAGTGCTAAGCATGATCTGGATACTCTTCAGCATACAACCGTACCCCTACTGTAATAGTTCGCCTTAAACGATATTCACTTTTTCGACTGTCCTATTCACCGTGAATGTCTCAAAAGCTTTACGAGCAAGTTATATGACTGCTGCGACGGCGGAACACAGACTGGTAGGCTTCAAGTGCACAGCTAAACACAAGAACCATACCTGAGTTATGTTTTTGGTATATTAATGCAGGCGTTTGTGGAACCTCTTCTGGCGGAGGGACAGCGATTTGCGGCGCTGTTATCTTGGTACTATTTGATCAAGTCCCGTACATGCTTTGTCGCTGAAGTTCTCTTAGAAGCTACTTTCAAGTACCACAGAAAAAAGTATATAGTTTCTTTAGAAATATAACAAAGTAGCTATAAACGATAAAAATTAGTTGCGAGTGCCAGGAAATTCGCCAAAGTGTCCACTATAATTTGGTGAAACAGCACTTCGATATGTTTATTCAATCTGGATACATTTTAGGTGACCTGTCTTAGGTGCCACACCCTGTATTTAAGTGACCTAATAAATAACGTCTGAAATTGCATGAGGCTTTTCACGAATGTTGCTGTTGTATTCAGACAAGTTCGCGACGTAAGAAAATTCTCGCGAAATGTAGGAAGACCTGCAGAGGATCGACGCGTCATGCAGGGATCGGCTGTCAACACTCAACAAAAATAATTGTAGCCGAGCGGGATTAGCCGAGCAGTCTGAGGCGCTGCAGTCATGGACTGTGCGACTGATCCCGGCGGAGTTTCGAGTCCTCCCTTGGGTATGGGTGAGTGTGTTTGTCCTTAGGATAATTTTGGTTAAGTAGTGTGTAAGCTTAGGGACTGGTGACCTTAGCAGTTAAGTCCCATAAGATTTCACACACATTTGAACATTTTTGAAATAACTGTAATGGTTTGTGCATAAACAGGCGGAAACGCCAGTTATTGTACGATTAGGAGATTTCTGACAAATCACTGGAAGCAGTCACATCTATAAATATTTATGACCAAGTACGCAGAGCAATTTAAAGTAGAACGACCACATAAAGCTAAACGTAGGAAGATATACACCAAACTGCGGTTTATTGAAAGACTACTCTGGAAGTTTAGTTCATCCACGAAGAAGAAAGAGTACAAAATTCTTGTTCGAACACTGACCGTCAGTCTGGGATCCATACCAGCTAAGATTGATCGGGGAGATATGGAAGATCCAAAGAAGAGCAGCACATTTCGCCACAGATTCATAGAGGAAGCCGGAAAGCTCCACTGAGACGCTTTCAGAATCTCACTGGCCAACGCTACAAGGCACGTGCGGTGCATCAAGATGTGGTTTACAGTTAAATTCTGAAAGCGCATTCTTCTAGAGAAGTAGACTGATGTAGTGCTTCTTATTAAAGAATATCACGCGGAAAGACATAAGGATAAGATTAGATAGATTCGAGTTCACACAGAGGCTTACCAGCAATCATTCTTCCGGTGAACCATTTGGGACTGGAAGATGAAAGGGAGGAAGTACCCTTCACCTTGAAGAATATAGATGCAGATATGGACAAATGTTCTCATAATGCCATTACACACCAATTGGATCAATGGTCCATCCACCTCCAATCGAATGAAATTTTGCACACACTAAATATAACAACGGCCTGCGAATATTTGACAGCAGTATTCCAAACTACTTTTTTAAGCTTTATCCAGGGGGTCTCTGAAACAAAAACTGTCCCGATTCAAAAACGTCGTAAGTCAATGAAAGAAAACATGAGGCACACACCCACAGAGGTCCAGACAGCTACATCATTGCCATTATGTTCCACAAATTCGGTCAGAATGCTGTGTCGTCCGGACAAGACACAGCCATGGAAAAAGCGTCACAGGCCCAAAGATAAGAGTTGGTGCCAGTGTCACTTGCGCGGCGGCGCTGAGGATGAAGATATCCACTTCGCCTCGGCCAATTGCCGGCCGAGCACAAGAAGCCGACTCGGAAGAGAGAAGAGCAGCTCTCGCCCACTTGGCTATAGACCATCGTCCAGGGCTGAGTTAGACAGGAGACGTCGTATAGTGAACTCTTAGAAGTCAACAGGCAGTTGTTGTAAATTGCTTTTCCTATGTGCTACAATTATTTGCACTTAGCCATTGAGGGCCTGCTTTTTTGTGTTATATTACACGGAGCGTTGCAGACTTAATCATTCAACGAGCCACAAAGGTAAGTAATCCTTTTAATTCATTTGTGTGACTTTGTTATTAATTTGTTGGGAGTCTTGTAGAACCTTCGTTCACCTGTTCTGTTACCTTACATTGGGGAATAGCTGTGTAATAGTGGCAGGAAGAAATTGTCTTAGCAGTGTACTGCACCAGAAGCGGCTTCACGAACTCACAAACTCGGCCTCCAGAGCAGTAGCGACGGTGCCTTTACAAAACTGGCGACGAGGGTTTACAAAACAGTAATCAACACCAACTGTATTCATCTTCACTGTGTCACTTTGATATTCAGCCACGAAAAGTGAACCGTCCACTCTACCGTCTCCGATTTCAATGAGATTTTGCACAGATGTTACTTAAACAATAAAACAGACATTAAATACGCTCAATGGTCAAAAAGAATATACGACTTCGAATGCATATATTTATTAAACTTTAAGACAACTATGAAACTTGGGACACATATTAAAGAATCTCTCAAGCTTAGAGTACAGCTGTTCAATATGTCCTCCACATGTGACACGAACGACATCACATCGATACTCAGATTCCTCCAATAATCGAGGGTAAGCATGTCCATCATCACCGATGTTATGGCAATAACTCCTGTGACAGTGCTGGTGCATAAAAGTTGTCCTTAACGAACCCCCCCCCCCCCCCCCAAAAGCTAGGCGCAAATTGAGACGCGTACAGCACGTGTGACGTGACACGACACTGCAGCGCGACACGCACGTTCCGCACGGGTCGCGCGGGTGCAGCGCATATTGCGACGCGTACACCATGCTTCGCACGCGCTGACTGGCGACGCTCTGCGCTGACTGAACCGATGATTTTTGCCTTACTTGTAGCGTTATATGTCAGCTTCGTGACGAAGTGCCCATCACATCGCTAATGACCGTTCTTATTGTAATGTACACATGTTAGTAAGACACTACGCAAAACTCAAAAAGTTTGCAACGAAAATTAGGGGTCGCTATGATTTTGCGTTTGGTGCGTATTACACCATATGTTGCTGCGTATGAAATTTAGCTAACATGCTGAATTTTTGTTTACACTCGGGAGGAGATCTCTATCTGCCTCCGATCTCGAGAAAATGGATCCCATGTAGCGCGCTCACTTCCGATCTCACGCCCGCGAGAATGAAATACTCGCAACATCTCTCGTATCTCCTGAACTGCTCGAGACATCGAAACGAAAGTTTGGCGAATGATAGCACACAAGGAGGAGAGTGTTTTGCCAATTATTAAACACAGGGAACTTCCTTATCTATGGCGATATATCACTACTTATACTTCTTTTTTTTATTTATTTCACTCCAGTGACAGTAATTTTTTAAGAGTTATCGACAGCTACCGAAACAAGAGCTTCCTAGTATGGAAATAAATATGAAATTTCTTCTTTTTTGTTACTGCAAACCGATACTATGAGGTTTCCCGTAAGCTATTGAGCTCCGTGATTGCCAATGACTTGTTTAATGAGGCCCTCCGTTTCGGAATTCTGTCTCAATAGCTGCTGTGAGATGAGTTTGGCAAATTACATTGTGACAAAGAAAGTGCAATTAAACAAGTCACCAAGAGAAATGTGGCCTTTATTCATAAATGGTGATGCTTCTTCGAATTAGAAAAGGTTACCAACTCACACAAAAACAGATTGGCAATTCTGGTGGAATCCCCGTAACCCATCTTATTTTTAACACTGAGCGACTGCAATGGAAACTTACCGAAGGATTTTATTCCTTCTCTTGATCTGAACAGTATTAAAATAATGACGAGCGTTCCTTCAGGCGGAATGATAGGCACGTGCCAGATACTGTTTATTCACCTAGGGCTTGCCAAACTGACAACGCGTGATCGCGAATAAAATAGTTGTTATTGAGAAAAATAAACAAATGATCTGTCGCAAAACACAATGGTCAGTGTATTGTCAGCAGTGAAGGATAATGCGCGCGACAGGAATGCACAAGCTAGCCATGTGTGCCTTGTGAGATGGAGTTCGAGAAACATTGTCATGAAAGAAGATCAGCCTTTGTCAGCATCACATTTCAACAAATTAAATATATCTAATCACAACACTCTTTTAGGATATTCCTACTTTCGTAATAATACCGACCAATTTCTTCATTTGTGTAGCCTTTTGTATAATTAGTTTATTAATGCTGATAATGTCCATGCAACAACTGAAATGCTTTTTCTCATCACGGCGAACCAATTAAAACGTTCTTATTTGTGACTGCTTTTCGACTGTTTCTAGCTTGCAGTGGAAATATGTTGTTCACATGCATCTAGTAAAGTGTGTCATATTAGATAATCACATCCATATCAGAGTAATCACAGTGAACTTCTATACTTCAGGTCTTGGACGCTTTTTACCACAAGCACAAAGGGATCACACCTGTGGTTATTATCCCTTTCTAAATTTTTGTAACAGATCGGACAGATACGCTAGCTTACTAGGCAGCGAGAATATAACCTTGCTTTACTTTCCTGCCTTGATTCTTAATCACATGATTTTATAATATTCCTTGTTTCTTTATTCACTACCCTCTGTCCCTTCTTGCGATCTGAAAACATCACAGAGGCATATGGTGCAATTCCAGCGGCCAATGGATCATCAGTTACTGAAGTATATATTTTTCTTGACAGAAGAAAAACAAAACTATGCAGATATAAATAACAGAAAAGTATAACGTGCTAACGAAGAAAGCTGGAGCGTTTAAATGGCGGAAAGTGAAACACTACCCAAAGGTAATAAAGTTCAGTACACAGTACGGCAAAATTTATCGTATTGGCAATACTACCACTGCTGATACGCGCCGTTCCGATGTGAGCATATGGCCGGGCTACTTTTCCGCTCCCCGCCTCAAATTTCCCACGCTGCTAGCGAGGCAAGAGCGACGCGCGGCGCGAGAAACTGAGCCTCAACCACAACGCCGCGCGACCTGGCGCAGGCGCGTGTCGCGTCCCAGTCGCGTCGTGTCCCAATTTGCGCGGTCCCATTTGAACCTGTGATGTTACAAAAATCTGCGCTGCGCTGCGTCGCTCCACACGCGCTATAGCGCGCGTTTTTGGAACATCACAGGTTCAAATGGGACCGCGCAAATTGGGACACGACGCGACTGGGACGCGACACGCGCCTTCGCCAGGTCGCGCGGCGCTGTGGTTGCGGCACAGTTTCTCGCGTCGCGCGTCGCGCTTGCCTCGCTAGCACCGTGGGAAATTTGAGACGGGGAGCGGAGAAGTGGCGCGGCCATATGCTCACATCGGAACGGCGCATATGAGCAGTGGTAGTATTGCACATACGATAAATTTTGCCTTACTGTATACTAAATTATATTGCCTTTGGGTAGTGTTTCGTTTTTCGTCATTTAAACGCCCAGCTTTCTTCGTTAGTGCATTATACTTTTCTGTTATTTATATCTGTATTGTTTTGTTTTTCTTCTGTCAAGAAAAATGCATACTTCAGTAACTGGTGTGCTATTGGCCTCCGCAATGTTTTCAGATCGCAAGAAGGGACAGAGGGTAGTTAATAAGGAAGCAAGGAATATTATAGAATCATGTGATTAAGAGTCAAGGTAGGAAAGTAAAACAAGGTTATCTTCTCGCTGCCTAGTATGCTAGGGTATCTGTACGACCTGTTACAAAAATTTACAGAGGGATAATCTCCACAGGTGTATCCCTTTGTACTCCTGGTAAAAAGCGTCCAAGATGTGAAGTGTAGAATCTGGCTCTATAGTTTTCTCAAGCGCCCTCCTCAACTGTCCCTTCGAACTGCTGAAGGGTGCAGCCTAGCAAAAGCCAGTTCTTACAGTCACTTCAATGTGGATATGTTTTTCGATAATTTAGAGACATTACTTAAGAAACGTACAGAACTCTGTGACCCATCTCGCATCTACAACTTGTATGAGACAAAAGCCGAAACCACCCAGCAGCCTTCGAAGGTAATAGCACAGAAAGACCGCGCGCGACCGCTGCTCTCGCAGGTTCGAATCCTGCCTCGGGCATGGATGTGTGTGATGTCTTTAGGTTGGTTAGGTTTAAGTAGTTCTAAGTTCTAGGGGACTGATGACCTCAGAAGTTGAGTACCATAGTGCTCAGAGCCATTTGAACCATTTTTGAAGCACAGAAAGGAATAAAACAAGTGTCCAAAGATATCAGGGGAGGAAAGGGGACTTAAGTAACAACACTGCTTGTGATCAATGCTGTAGGCAACACCATGCCACCCGTAATAGTTTTTCCACAAGTTCATTTTAAAGAGTTCATGCCTTATGGTGCACCTACAAGAGCTCTTGGACTGGCTCTTTCCTCTGGTTGGATGACTTCAATTAACTTTGTACGCGTCATGCACTATTTTATTAAATATTCTGGGAGTTCTATGACGCGACAAACACTGCTAATTTGTGATAAAAACGAACGTCGCATGCCCATTAAAGCTATCCGCATTCAACCCATAGAATGCAGCCACTGGACGTTGGAATTATGATGTCATTTCAGGCTTATTATAATGCTGCTGTAGACACGTGTATGAGTGATCATGCAGAACAGTCATTCATCATCTATAACGTTGTAGTTTGTGTAGGTATAGCCCATGTACGTGCAATGACTCCAGAAAATATAATAAATTCATTCACGAAAACTGGCATTTTTCCTGTTGACTGGCATGTTTACACAGATGATATGTTTCTGCCACTGACAAACCCCATCCCCCAGGTGAACAGAGAGAAACAAACCAGGATCCTACAACTGAAGGACAGAACAGTGACCAGACAGCGCTTGAATGCGATCTACCACAACAAAGTTGTGATCCTAGAAGGAAGGCTGACTGTTCACAACAACCAAAAAGTCCACCAAGTTCAAATCACGCAGACACGCAGTCAACCATTTTCCTCCGTCTTCAAGTTAGATCAGTCTTGAACAGTTCCGTGCCTATCCAAAAGCAGAAAGAAACAACAGGACTAGGAAACTTAGAGAAAAGTGAAGAAGCAAAATCATCACTGATATGTCAAAAAAGGTAATTCTGGAACAAAAACAGAAAGTAAAATTCTTGAAGTCCACATAAGTACGTCTACAGGTTACAAGTGTAAAGACAAGTCTCTTCAAGAAACAGAGAGCTAGATCTGAGAATGAAGACGAAATGCACCACATTGATGGAACATTGGACTTGGAAGATGATATTGCTCAGTGAAATAAAGATGAAATTACAGTTCCTCAAAACCCTGGCATAGAAAGTTACATTCTCGTTAAGTTTATCAGCAAGAAAAGTGTAGTCAATTATACAGGGTAGGTTTTGAAAAAAATATGATGATGGGGACTTTGAAGTTTGTTTTCTGAGAAAGTCGCAGAAGACTGAAAATAATTTCTTTTATCCTGTAGATGAACATATTTCTAATGTCCAGATGTGTCATATAGTTATGGTGTTACCTCAACCTCAAGAACATGGAAGAACAAAACGCCAGCAATCGCTGCTTTCTTTCCCTGTTTCGTTTTTGCAGTATAAAATTCGTAAAACAGTTTTTTATAGAGGTAGTTCATAGCATTTTCTTTCTAATTCTATTACCATTCTATTTCATGTTTTATCTCACAGTAAAAAGTTTCACTATTCCAACTGTTTTATGCCTTTTTCAACAAATAAAGTGTTATTATTTCTTTCAGAGATATTTTATTTTATGACTTAATTTAAAATACTATCCCCAAATAATTAAAAATAGGAACAAAATCAATGTTTCTAATCTAATTGTAAAGTGCCTCATTCTTCCCCATATTGTCTCTACCTTCCCCATACAGTGTCTCAACGTACCCCACCAGTGGGGCAGCATGAGGCATTGTACATCTTTCATATTTTGAAGGAACTTTCAAAAACCAGGCAAAATGTACATCTAATTCCATAAATCACTGTATTTACAATAATTATACCGTACTCCAAAAAAATAGTGAGACCGAAACTGTACAGGGGCTACTTACAAATGTACAGCCCTTTCAATTTTTGTGTCTCAACTTACTCCACTTTCCCCTACAGATATGACCACGCCGCTGAGCTTCAACGACGCGATTAAATGTGCAGTTCACGTTAACACTCACAGAGTCTGCCATATTATAATAATAGACTGGAATTTGGCAACACGAGCTCACTTTATCAGTACGCCGTTGGAATCTCCCAGGCCTAGGAATTTTCCGATACCATCAAAGTATCAACACCCACTCAAATGTATAACACTAAAGTGGTCTTGCGATACTGCTCATATGAGTATTCCAAAAGTAGCGACACTGCCTCATATCCATACCTTTTTAATTTTTTATTTAACTGGAGTAATTCTGAGTATATTACGACGTTTTACTTGGTTGCTCATTTTATGTAGTCCAATAAAACACATTAATTACTTTTATTTCCATATTAATGATAATCATTAAGCAAAAAAGTCATCTTTTGGAAGGTTTTTCCGAAGTAGCACTTGATGTAAATATTTAGGAGACAACTTACTTCTATTCTGAGTTATAGTTGCACCAGCTTTTAAATAGAAACACTCATAGACACGATGTTGCAACGACAGTAATATTACTGAGTATAATTGTACAAACATGGAGAAATACTCTCATGTCTTCCCATTCTGGAAATGGTTAATTTTTAAAGATATTACAGATTTTGACAAATAAAGAGATACTTCGTCACATTGGTGTGTTTCCTTTCTCTTTTTGCGACTTTGCGCTAGCTGTTTATGACTTTGGTAAAAGTCGTATTTTATATCTTACAGTGATCGTAACAGCAGCTTCCTACTTTCTTTCTCACAAACCATAATTTTGAGTTTCGTATGGCTCGCACGCATGCTACTGGATCTTGAAAATGCAGGTTTTTAAACCTCGAATCCAACAGAATGGCAAAGGCTCCTTAGTCATTTGAGTCAAATAATCAATACATTTTTCCAGGTCTCTCAATGAAACGTCCTTGCATTCTGTGACAATTAGTGAAACTGGGCTGGTACCATTAAATTCTGTTGACAAGCGAATAATCATTGGTATAATTTTGGGTATTGTAACATACTTTTGTCCAGACGCTTCTCTTGTGACATATTCATAAAATTAATAAAACTCTAAGTTGACTGAGCGTTTCCATCTTACCAGGCCTGGTAACAACACTAAACGCGAACAGCACTAATGCTCCATTTCTCACAAGCTACAGGAAACTCGCCTACTACATGAATGTGCGGGTAAAATCTACTCGATACATGTATTTTTTTCGATACTGAGTAAGTATCGAGTTAGGAAGAGTGTCGGAAAGGCGTTGCATCCTTTTATGGGGCAAGACGGCCCACATCTGTTGTATCTGGTTCTTGAAATCCTTGATACTGGCAGTCGGACAGAGTTGACTTACGAGCTTGTGGCTAAAACGTTCTTAGGATCTTGCTGGTAACGAGAGTACCTCAAAACTACGCAGACAATTCGTACAGACACGTACTCTGTGTAAACGTGCGTCATCCTGTTGGAAAACGGCGCCACTGTACTGTCGCATGAGAGGCAAGGAAGCAGGAAGTTAGTGGTGTAGTGACGCAGCTTCAGAGTTCCCTCAATCACCGCGACCCGAAGTCATACTCAATGGCTCCCCATATCGTGACGCCTAAGGCTAGTTTACACGACGACACTGACTTGCACCGCTCGTTGCGTGAAACGAGTTGCATGCAAATGGTTTCGTATATGTTTGTAGACACGCCGCCTTCTGTGTATACTTCAGTTTCATCGTTTGTGAGTGCTGTGCATTCTTGTCTAAAATATAAGTTTTGGCAGCTGTACGAGTTGTGGAGTGATTAATGCTTCTCTGCATGAAATCGCTGCATAATAAAAATGATAAAAAAAATTAAGAAACGTGTTTGGGTTAGCGAGTGGATCAAGAAAAAACGTCAGCTCAGTTGCTCTGCGACATTGCTAAAAGAAATTGTACTGGAAGATCCAAGGAGTAATTTTAATCGCCCCCGAATGATACCGGACTAGTTCACGTATCTCTTAAATACAGTGAGCAATCCAGTAAGGAAAAAAGATACTGTAATATGCGAAGAATTATCGCCAGAGCTAAAGTTACAAATTATATTGCGTTTCTTGGCAAATGGCGATTCATATTCTTCACTACAATACCTGTATCGTGTTCCTAAGTTCACAATTGCAAAATTTGTTCCGACTGTTTGTGATGCCATTACATGGGACTTGCAGAATACATGAAGGTAGGCCTAACACTGTTTAATTATTTTTGCAATATTATTATTAAAGGTCAAAAAAATACATTTTCAGTAAGGCCACACCATTACAGTTTAACTTAATTCATTGTGGCATCATAGTATAAGGTGATGGCTTGTAACTGTGACAGCCCTTCTTCCCCACCTAGTATTTCCTCGGCAGAAACTAACTGTTCTGAGTGGATCGGTTCTTTCTTTTGCCGTTCGACCAAGAAACGCTTCCGCTTATAGGTAATTAGGGACTGGATTCCCTTCATCAGTTCCATGTTATGTTCTTCTGGCAGTTTCCGCATTTGCTTTATAATGCTCTCGCAAAAACGTAATTTCATCTTCCTCGTCAGGCTAATTTGTAATTGAACTTAGTGCATCGACAGCATTTTCAAGAGCTGGAAAGAATCTTCAACACGTCTTTCCTTTGTACCGTGTTTTGTTGCTGCCTGCAAGCTACTGTTGCAAGATTGAACATTCACAATGTCATTGCTTTTGTTCATGCTTGATGTGTCTGGAGACTGTGGTTCATTCATTAGTGTCTCCTCCAATGCATGCTGATTTTCACCTTCTTTATTTTCTTTATTATCGTTCTAGAAGGGAGAGAATGAGATTGTTATAACCAGACTTGTAATATACCTTATCGCAATTTAGTATCAGTCTAATGACTGCAATGTTTGGATCAGTAATCCTGATTAGTTTTTCACAGGTGCCCCAGACTGAAAATGAATGTAGGGACATAATGAAAAACTTTAAAGTTCGATGGAACTTCTTATGCTTTGGTGCAATAGATGGGAAACATGTAGTGATGAAATGACCAACAAAAAGTGTTTCTCAATTCCACCATCACAAGGGATTCTTCAGCATTGTTCTTTTTACTGTTGCAGACAGTAACTATTGTTTTACTTGCGTTGACATAGGCGAAGCAGAGAGGGCGTCTGATGGTGACATTTTTTCAAGCTGCACATTAAAATCGGGAATTGTATCCAGAACTCTCGTCCTGCCAGAATATGCAGTTTTAGCTGGTGATGATGCTTTCCCGTTAACACCACATTTAATGAAACCTTTCTCAAAACATGGCCCACTGAGTGTTAAAGATAAAATATTCAATTACAGACTTTCAATAGCACGACGTGTCGTAGAAAATGCGTTCGGGATTCTCGTGTTGAAATTTCGTGTTTTTGAAAAACCGATACCACTCTGTCCACAAATAGTGGACAAAATTGTCAGGTCTACATGTGCATCCACAACTGGCAGAGAAAAACAGCTCCCCAACAATATGTACAGCCCCAGTTGATTGACCAACCAGGAGAATGTGGAAAGTGGAATTTATCAGTCAGGGACATGGAAGAGGATAAATGCTGGGAGGCTGATAAACGCAAAGCTACAAGCTGGCAACAATAATTATTCAAAACAGACCGCATTAACAAGAGCATGGTTTTCAGACTACTTTGTTACAGTTGGAGCTGTACTGTGGCAAAATTTAAGAGTATGAAAATAAGTACCAGCACTACAAACTGTGAATGTTAAGCACTGATGACTTTTTAAATAAATGAATATTGAGTAAATAATTCGACTTATCAGATATGTGCGTCCTTTCCTCCCATACACAATTTTCCTTAAAAACTAATCAGCCATCTCGAACCATGGGATTTTCGTCTTATAGACGTGGGCTGTTCCACAGCCAGATGTTTTGTTTACCTGCATTTTTATTAGTTCGTTGGTATATGTACTCCGAATTGAATGTATTTTGCCCTGCATCTCAGGCATCGTCAGTACTTCAATGTTTAGATCGTGTAGGATGGTCTCAAGTGCAGCAACACGTCGCTGCTTGTTTTTGTATTCGGCGTCATTGAAATCGCACAAGCACTTATGCACGGCGTAGATGTCCAAAAAGCGAAGAATTTCTTCCGTTACCCACTTCATATCTCTGTTTGTTTATACTATACTGACACACCTAACCTCAAAACTCGTGCAAATAGCGCCGCCAAAGTTGGAACGAGCCGAAACTGCTTAGTCTCACAGTCGACTTGCGCAAACGCGCGCCGCGCCTGCGCAGTGGTCAGGTAGCGCCGTTGCATGCAACCTAGTGTCGTGCAAACTAAGCGTAACACCGCTGTGCCTCTCCAAAACGCTGGAAAGATGGGACCTCTCCCCAGGTCGCCGCCTTACTCGCCGGCGATGATCGCCCGGGGTAGTGCAGAGCCCCGATTCATCGCTTAACACGATGCGACGCCACTCACCAGCTGTGACCGCTTCCTGGTGACGCCACGACTCCAAATGTAGCCGTCTGTGCTGTGGTGTTAACGGCAGCCAACGCGCGGGACAGTAACTCCCTAGTGCAGCTGTTGTTCGTTTCTTGACTAGGGCTATTGACAAAATATCGATAAGTCGCCGAAATTTTCTCATTGATGTATAGATATCAAAATAGCAATATCTAGTGGCGATATTTTTATTTTTTATTATGTATTTTTGAAATTACAGTAGAACATAATTTTACTTTCCCTGTGTGAAGAAGTCTTAAGTATTTTTTGATCTTTCATCAGTCCAGTCTTTCTCTCTGACTGTGTGAAAAAAGCGTAGGTGGCACAAAGAATTCTGATTGCACTTGGGTCGGGGGGGGGGGGGGGGCAGTGTGAATGGAATAACAAGATTTCCAATGTGAAGAAATAACACAGCAATTGCGTTAAAAAAAGAAACAATTTTTAAGGTAACACGTGTGAAATTTCTTCACATCGGCGTTCTTCGAAAACAGTTCCTGAAACTGAAAAATCCAAATGACAAGACTGGTCTTTGCGGTGAGCGAACAAGCGTACTGTAACCTACTTCCTTTGTTTTCGGATTGCATTTCCTTAGGATTCTTCCAGTGAATCTCAGTCTGGCATCTGCTTTACCGACGTCAACTTTATATGAACATTCCATTTTAAATCACTCCTAATGCGTACTCCCAGATAATTTATGGAATTAACTGCTTCCAGTTGCTGACCTGCTATTTTGTAGCTAAATGATAAGGGATCTTCCTTTCTATGTATTCGCAGCACATTACACTTGTCTACATTGAGATTCAATTGCCATTCCCGGCACCATGCGTCAATTCGCTGCAGATCCTCCTGCATTTCAGTACAATTTTCCATGGTTACAATCTCTAGATACACCACAGCATCATCTGCAAAAAGCCTCAGTGAACTTCCGATGTCATATGTGACCAAACAGAGCGACGGTCCCATCGGAAACCTTTCACTGTGCCACTTACATGCAACTACAATTGTTAGCAAAGTGGTTATCGCCAACCATGAAAGTGCATCATTTTCCTTTCAATTCTTGCTCTAAGGTGCATGAGCTAACTGCTAGCTTTTTGATGTACAGAATATCTAATAATAAATCAATACTTAAATATACAGCTCTAAAACTGGCAGTATATTTACAATGTGCAACCGATATTTTATAGGCCGATACGTCGATGGACTCTCCGTTGATATATCGATCATCCTTTCGATATATCGAGAACCAATACCGATATATTTTTAAACATCGGTATATTGGATTCCCTCTTCTTTTAAAAATATTAACAGTTGTATCTCAGAGCAATGGTGCGGAATGGCACAGACTGTTACCATTAGTTATTCCCTAATGACAGGCACAGATATGTAGGGGTTACAGCGTGCTTGGTGCACACCACGGCAATCCTCCCGTGCGGTGGCCAGACGAGGTCGACCAGAACCTAGACGACGGCGACGCCTACCATCGACTGCCTCTGCAGCCCAACATTGAGCCACTCTCACATCCGAATGTCCCACAAATCTCGATATTGCACATTTCGACCAGTCAACCAAGTGGAGCGCTACAATGACGCCCCTTTCGAACTCTGCCAATTGCTAATAACGCTCTCTCAAGAGTCTGTGGTACAGATGGGAAAAATCGACCAGTTAAAACTAATACCAGGTTTTGGTTCTGAATAACCGGTATTTTTCATTATTTGTTTGGTCTCCGTTACAACAGGTGTTTTTATTTTTTTTACTAATAATCGAGTACAATACTTAAATATCAATTAGCCTTAGCAGCAGTGCTAACCATTTTGTCAAGAGAACCCCGTTTTAAAAGGGGAATAATTATTATTTTATAATTTGCACTGGTTTGAAATATTGTAGTATTATGTAAAACGGGAAAGCGATATGTGCTGTTTTAATGACAACGCCGATCGAAACTGGCAACAAGCACACGGCATGAGAATCAATACAGCGTTGCTGAGCCAATTACGTACCAGTTGTTGTGTGTCGTGGCTTAAGGTCCGCGTGTACGGGTAGTGTGCAAGACTCATCCTAACATAGTGTATACGGCAGTTTCTCGCTGACGTCGCCGGACATCCGTCGTATTTGCAGAATGGCACCAACTCTAAATATTTTTATTACAAAGTCAAGTAGCAATGTAGTACAATGCTTCATTTGCTTTAAAAGATTAAAGATCTGTCTACCATTTCTTTGAAACAGGAAAGAAGAAAGAAATTATGGTAATAGTAATAATTTAAAAACTTAACAACAATCCATTCACAGCACACAATAAAAAATAGAAAGTTTCTGCTCTGCTGTCTGTGCCTACATAATACGCAATTATCTGCCTGTAGCCCTTGAAAATGGGCAAATTAATACGAAAAACAGAGTTTTTCGACCACACTGACTGTTCGTAATGTTCAAATAGTGGTACGATCCCCGATTACAAAATGATTCTTCAGCACTGTTTCAAAACATTAGAATCAACAGCAGAATACTAGTAATTTTTTTGTATAATTCAACCACTTATCACTTTTCGAGAAAAGCAGCGAATGATGGACGGAGTACGTTTCATTTGCCCATTTAATTTAATATTTTGATTCTACATATCTTGAAAGTGAGACAGTCAAAATTTATCAATCTTTGTTCGATTTCTACGTTTAGGAAACAAAAAGAATAAAAAACCGAAAATCGATTATTTCAGGAAAAGATTATTTTGCTCGTTTTAACTGTCAGATTAAACTGACATGGGGGAAAAATCCAGAAATAACCGAAAACCGGTTGTTTCAGCGATAACAGCCATCTCTAGTCTGTGGCAGCTCCGTTTTCTTCACAGAGAACACTCAGTGTCTGAAGCTGCTCACGCTGCTTGTACAGGGTGCTCGAAAACTCCCATTACAAACTTCTGGGACTTATAGAGGAAAGTGAGTATATAATACCTTGATTAGGAATACATGTAGGGAAACATAACATTTCCATTCTACGACTGTGTCAATTGAAAGGTTTAACTCATCCACTACTGCTTGAGGAGCTGAATTAGGCGTGACGTAGTACAATTATTAGGTAACAATTTGAAAGGAAACACAACGAAACATCCGTTTATAATTTCAGCACGTTTGATTGCATGAACACTTAAGCATTACATGTTTACATTATTCCAAAACAAAAAATAACCCAACATACTGTACGTGCAGAACAGTACTGATGCATTACAACAGCGATTCGCTGTGGCGACCACTAACATGGTTACAGACATTATACCTACGAAGCATGTTTGGGACACACTTTCCATCCCTCTTCATTTCCTAGTGCAGTGGCCAGAACTCGTGCCAGCAGATCTTCGTCTGTCTCTATAGGAGGCTCGTAAATTAAACTTGGCATACGACCTCAAAAGAAGTAGTCCAAGAGTTAAATCCGGCGATCGCGGCGGCCATGTTGTTAGACCACCACGACCTATTCACCTTGCAGCATATCATCTGTTGAGATGTCTCCGAAACGCACGAGAGAAGTGAGGTGGTCATGCTAAAACCACATTTCCTGACGGGCATTTAGTGGCACAGTTTCCAAGTACAGGTCTATTGCGTTTGATAGGAAAATTAAATACGCAGGACCATTAGCTTGAGCGGAGGGAGTTATGGCACATGTGACTTGAAATCATCGTAGCAAGAAAGCGGTACATTTCCGGATATTCGAAGTATTATGTACACACTTTCCTCTACGACTCCTAGAAGTTTGTAACGGGAATTTCCGAACGCTCTGTACAGCCTGCCAGACCTGGTAACAACACTAAACACGAAAAACACTAATGCACCCTGTCATAGGGAAATGCAATTCTAATAATTTACACAGTTGCTTTGGTGCAGACGTGTACAAAGTTACTGACGCCCGACCATGTCTTCTTTTGTCAGCCAACGTATGTGAAAATACTGGGTGGCACAGTTCATAGTAGCCCATCTCCTTTTTGAATGCGAATGTAATATCTTCACTTCTGAAATTCAGTAACGAGCCACAACAATGGACAGTTTTATGCAATAATTGATAGTTAGCATTCTTCTGTCAGCATTTCATTTTACTTCATCAGTGAAGTTAAACGTTTCTCTTTGTGGTCTGCAAAATGACTTTCTCAATAGAATGCAATAATTGATAGTTAGCATTCTTCGGTCAGCATTTCATTTTACTTAATCAATGAAGTTAGGCGTTTCTCTTTGTGGTCTGCAAAATGACTTTCTCAATACAATAAAAAGTTGAAATTGTGGGAGCATACTGTGAAAGCAGGTTCGATTAAGGAACATCGCTAAATTTTCAGGGTCAAGTATCTGCATAGAGGATTACCAGCAGAAAGAGCAATACAGAGTCTGTATAAAGACTGGCACACCTAGAGATCTGTGCAACAAGTAAAATTCTTTCAGTTCGCACACCAGAAGCTACTGGAGGCATCGACTGAAGAATTATTCAGCGCCCAAAGAAGCACACACGTAAATTGGCCCAAAAAGCGCATGTAAGTAGAAGGAGTTGCCAGCGGATATTGAAAAGTATTAATCTGAAGCCGTATCGTGCGACAGTTGTGCAGCAATTACTGTACGTGGCTTTTTTAATAACATGAACAATGATTTGTTAGACATCATGAGTTATGAAAGATAATTTCATTTTTCCGGTCATGTGCATTCACTGAACTCGAGGTACTGGGCGACGGAGAACTTTGTGTCAACGACCACTCCACGAAAAAATCGGCGTTTCGTACAATGGAACAGGAACTCGCGTCACTGGTCCGACATTTCTTGACACTACCATCAACGCGGTTGCATACGTGGAAATTTTTGATACATTTGTGTTCAACTCACTGAATACGGAAGGAATAACACTGCTTTTTCCAGCAAGATGGGCAACGTGCCACACGTCTAAGGTATCCCTGGAATGAGTCCATGATGTCTTCAGTGAGGAACGAACGGTCAGTAAACATTTATGGCCGCCACGTTCTCTTGATTTAACAACATGTATGAGGGTCATTCCAAAAGAAATGTACACTATTTTTTTTAAATCCTTCTTCTATTCTACATGTTTGAAAGTTTTACAGTATGTAGATACATTCCTTAGGAACAATATTTTCATTTCTCCACATAATTTCCATCCCTCTCAACTGCCTTACGCCATCTTGGAACCAGCGCCAGTATACCCGCACGGTAAAATTCTGGAACAAACTGTTGGAGCACTGTTAGGCAGCGTGCACAAGGGAGTTATCATCTTCAAACCTTGTTCCACGAAGAGAGTCTTTCAGTTTTCCAAAGAGATGATAGTCACATGGAGCCAGGTCAGGACTGTAAAAGGCAGTTGTTTCAGTGTTGTCCATCCGAGTTTTGTGATCGCTTCCACGGTTTTTTTCTGTCATGTGGCCGTGCATTGTCGTGCAACTGCAAAACATCCTGCTTTTGCCGATGTGGTCGAACACGACTCAGTCGAGCTTGCAGATTCTTCAGTGTCGTCACATATGCATCAGAATTTATGGTGGTTCCACTTGGCATGATGTCCACAAGCAAGAGTCCTTCGGAATCGAAAAACACCATAGCCATAACTTTTTCAGCAGAAGGTGTGATTTGGAATTTTTTTCTTGGGTGAATCTGCATGATGCGACTCCATTGATTGCCTCTTCGTCTCTGGTGAAAAATGGTGGAGCCATGCTTCATCACCTGTCACAGTTCTTCCAAGAAATTCATCCCCACCATTCTCGTACTGTTCCAAAAGTTCGCTGCATACCGTTTCTTTGTGAGCCACTGTCAACATCCTGGGAACCCACTTGACACAAACCTTTTTTAACGCCAACACTTACAGTATTCTGCAAACACTTCCTTCCCCTATCCCAACGTAGCGTGACAATTCTTTTACTGTGATGCGTCTGTCAGCAGTCAACAATTCGTTAACACTCTGCACATTGTCTGGAGTGTGTGCAGTACGAGGCCTGCCGCTGCGAGGACAATCCTCAATGCTGCCGTGCCTGCTTTCGTTACGTAACCCACTTGCCCACCGACTAACTGTACTGCGATCGACAGCAGCATCTCCATACACCTTTTTCAACCTCTTCTGGCTGTTTTCCACTGACTCGTTTTCACAGCGCAGGAATTCTATGACATCACGTTGCTTCTGACGAACGTCAAGTGTAGCAGCCATCTCGAAGACATGCTGTGACGGCGCCACTCACGGGAACAGGTTGAACGAAGTTTGAATACAAGCGGGAAGGATGTATCTACACACTGTACAACTTTCACACATGCAGAATGAAAACTGTATTTTTACAAAAATAGTGTGCATTTCTTTTGGAGTCACCCTCGTGATTTTTGCCTGTGGGAACACTTTTGCCGCGCAGTTCGAGGCGCCATGTCAAGGACTGCGAGGCCCCTGCCGCCAGAGGTTCGAGTCCTCCCTCGGGCATGGATGTGTGTGTTGCTCTTAGTAAAGTTAGTTTAAGTAATGCGTAACTCTAGGGACTGATGAGCTCAGTAGTTTGGTCACTTAGGAGCTCACACTCATTTGAACATTTTTGAAGACTTGAAGAGCAAAGTCTACGAAAAAAATCCACGTACAGTACTGGAAGTGAAAGACAACATCAGTGGTCTAGCTGGCGCCATTGATACACGAATTTTACGCCGAGTCTATCTGAATACGGTTAGACGTGCACAGTTGCGTACTGATGTTGCAGGGGGTCACTTTCAACATAGTCTATAAATGTATTTTTCATTTTAAATACACTACTGGCCATTAAAATTGCTACACTACGAAGATGACGTGCTACAGACGCGAAATTTAACCGACACAAAAAAGATGCTGTGATATCCAAATGATTAGCTTTTCAGAGCATTAACACTAGGTACGCGCCGGAGGCGACACCCAAAACGTGATGACATGAGGAAAGTTTCCAACCGATTTCTCATACACAAACAGCAGTTGACTGGCTTTCCTGGTGAAACGTTGTTGTGATGCCTCGTGTAAGGAGGAGACATGCGTACCATCACGTTTCCAACTTTGATAAAGGTCGGATTGTAGCCTATCGCTATTGCGGTTTATCGTATCGCGACATTGCTGCTCGCGTTGGTCGAGATCCAATGACTGTTAGCAGAATATGGAATCGGTGGATTCAGGAGGGTAATACGGAACGCCGTGCTAGATCCCAACGGCCTCATTTCACTAGCAGTCGAGATGACAGGCATCTTATCCGCATGGCTGTAACAGATCGTGCAGCCACGTCTCGATCCCTGAGTCAACAGATGGGGACGTTTGCAGGACAACAACCATCTGCACGAACAGCTCGACGACGTTTGCAGCAACATGGACTATCATCTCGGAGGACATGGCTGCGGTTACCCTTGACACTGCATCACAGACAGGAGCCCCTGTGAAGGTGTACTCAACGACGAACCTGGGTGTACGAATATCAAAACGTCATTTTTTCGGATGAATCCAGGTTCGGTTTACAGCATCAAGATGGTCGCAACTGTGTTTGGCGACATCGCGGTGAACGCACATTGGAAGCGTGTATTCGTCATCGCCATACTGGCGTATCACCCGGCGTGATAGTGTGGGGTGCCATTGGTTACACGTCTCGGTCATCTCTTGTTCGCAATGACGGCACTTTGAAAAGTGGACGTTACATTTCAGATGTGTTACGACCCGTGGCTCTACCCTTCATTCAAATGGTTCAAATGGCTCTGAGCACTATTAGACTCAACTGCTGTGGTCATCAGTTCCCTAGAACTTAGAACTACATAAACCTAACTAACCTAAGGACATCACACACATCCATGCCCGAGGCAGGATTCGAACCTGCAACCGTAGCAGGCTCACGGTTCCGGACTGCGCGCCTAGAACCGCGAGACCACCGCGGCCGGCCTTCATTCAATCCTTGCTATACCCTACATTTCAGCAGGATAATGCACGACCGCATGTTGCAGGTCCTGTACGGGCTTTTCTGGATACAGAAAATGTTCAACTGATGCCCTGGCCAGCACATTCTCCAGATCTCTCACTAACTGAAAACGTCTGGTCAATGGTGGCCGAGCAACTTGCTGGTCACAATACGCCAGTCACTACTCTTGATGAACTGTGGTATCGTCTTGAAGTTGCATGGCAGCTGTACCTGTACACGCCATCCAAGCTCTGTTTGACTCAATGCCCAGACGTATCAAGGCCGTTATTATGGCCAGAGGTGGTTTTTCTGGGTACTGATTTCTCAGGATCTATGCACCAAACTTGCATGAAAATGTAAACACATGTCAGTTCTAGTATAATATTGTGAGCGTGGGGCTGATCTGCTATTCTGTTAATCTGTGCAATCGATTAATCAGAGATGTACCCTTTACCCTGTGGCTCCTGCAAGATGCAATTTCCACCCCCACACTACTGCAGAAGTCAGACAGACGCTCCTAACGTTCTAAAGAGAAATGCCTGAAAAACTTTCAGCAACAAATATCTTCTGGAGTCTTCCGCTGTAAGGAAATGACACAAAAATTCACAAAATTTCTTACGCAACTAGTGGGATACTTGGGTACTGGAGTAGTGCTAGTTACTGTAAGAAAAACATGAACCTAACGAAAATTATTATTTATTTTGCACCAATTCTGAGAAATCACAATGGCACTTTTAGTTATGAATTGAACAAGTTATTTCCTGGTTCTTTTCGGAATGTGAAGTTACCTCTTAAGGATAGGATTCGCTAATGAAATTTCTATACAGAGTTTAAGATTGTTGTTGATTTGGCAGAATGACTGAGAGGCGCGCCTACTCAACTTGAATAATTATCCTTTAGAATGTTGCTAGGTACGGTCGAGGCTGCCGCGTGTGAAATGCAGTGAAGTGTACTGTTGTGGAGGAAACATGGGGCTCGCAATAGCTGTAGCGCACAATACCGTAAGCTGCGATGACTGCTGTCTGCGCCGCTCGCTGCTGACAAATAAGATAACTCTCGCTCTATCTGGATTGACCTTCGCCAATCAAACTCTCCCTACGCCTTGATGAAGTCAAGGATTCCTATTCGCCCCTAGTCTAACTATTGGCGTGGTACTCCGGTCAGATAACCAGTCAACCGCAATGCCACTCAAAAATTCGCTCGCAGGCGTTTAACTATAACTCTGTCCATTCATACCGCACAATAAGTGTGTCGGCCAACACAGCGAACAGTGCTTAACCGCAAGGACACAATATAGAGAGTCGCACTTCAATTCGCTCTCGATAGAGGTGCACTCCCAGTGAAGTACAAAGGAGAGACTTCTTCCTCTCTCCAACAGCGACAACAGAAAGGCGCCTCTCCACACCAGACGTGAAGGGGTATATCTTTCGGTCTCTTCCATTACTCCTTCGGCTCAAGGCGTCAGAAATATCGTCTGCCAATCAGCATTGCTCTTCTAAAACGGGAGAATGACGTTTCATTTAAGGCGACCAATCTGGAAATCTGTAGTTTGGCGTTTGCTGTCTCCCTGTGAAAATCTCTGAAACTGCGTGCTATGTGTAAAGAATGCTTAGGCTGGCCGCTCCCACGCAATGTAGCGGAATTTGCTTTTAAGTCGAACACGGGGTCGTTCCTCCTTTCCCTCAGGCTAACGGTGTCTGCTCCACGGGCGTCCACCGGCCGACGTAGATGGGTTGGGACTGGCCTCCTGGCGTGCGGTTGCCTCTCTCGAACTAAAAGCTCCTGTGACCGTCGTGTCTGGAATGTATGTGTGTGTACGCCAGCCTCGAGTATTTCAACCAAGGTGCGGACTTGCGATTTATTAGTTATATGCATGTCGTTTGTATAAATTCATACAACATTGAATTCATCTTATCGAGTTTGGGTTCGAATGAAGCGTCTTGATGTGCGGAATATGATTGTGAGGGCGGAATATGTAAGCAATGAAGGTCAGGAGACCACGACGTCTTACAATATATTTGTGCAATGAATACGTGTTTATCATCTGCATTTGTTCTTGGTGTAGCAATTTTAATGGCCAGTAGTGTAAATGTTAAGTCCATTTCAGCACTTCGTTTCTGCAATTTCAGTGAATTTCCTTGGCACTTGCGCGGGCTATTTTTATCTGTGTCACTCTGTATGTAGACGTTTAGTAAAATTTTATTTGGGAGGGGAAAGGTATCGAGGCTGCCACGGCCCAGCCCTCCTGGAGTCCGCGCCTGCGTGTGAAACAGAACGGAAGTACGCAGAGACTGCAGTGGGTGCGGCACCGGCTGCCGGACGTCGCTTTGTCGCGGCGCGCCGGACAAAACAGCCGGCGGGAGGGGCGCCGCCGGCCACGCAGTCCGGCCGCAGTGAGCTGGAGCGCGCCGCTGCCGGCTCATGAGCCGCGCCTGGTCCACCAGCGACCGCTTCGGCGGAGGCGCCGGCGTCGCCGCGTCGCGGACGTCTGCTGTCGCAGGTGAGATGCCGGCGCTCGGCCGAGGTCACGTTGCGACAGCCGGAACACCCGCGGAGGCCGGCGGGCGTCGCCTGTCACAGCAGCCGCTGCCGCAAGAAGTCGCGACGGTGGCCGTGTACAGTGCCGGCGCGGCGCACTTACTGACCACGTCGTGAGTACCGTCCCAAGATTCTGCAACTTTTTTTTTTGGGGTCATCAGACTTCTGACTGGTTTGATCCTGCCCGCGACGAATACCTCTCCTCTGCCAGCCTCTTCATCTCAGAGACACACTTGCAGCCTACGTCCTGAGTTATTTGCTGGATTTATCCCAATCTCTGTCTTCCTATACAGTTTTTACCCTTGGCAGTCCCCTCTATTGCCATGGAAGTTATCCCGTGAAGTCTTAACAGATCTCCTACCACACTGTCTCTTCTTCTTGTCAACGTTTTCCATATATTCCTTGCCTCGCCGATTCTCCAGAGAACCTCCTCATTCCTCACCTTATCAGTCCACCTAATTTTCAACATTCATCTGCAGCAGCACAACTCAAATGCTTCGATTCTCTTCTTTTTCCGATTTTCCGACAGTCCACATTTCGCTGCCAAACAATGCTGTGCTCCAAACTTACATTCTCGGTAATTTCTTCCTCAGATTAAGACCTACGTTTGATACTAGTAGATTTCTCTTGGTCAAGAATGTCCTTCTGGCAGTGCTAGCCATTGAGAGCCATCTTCAGATCAACAAAAATTATTACTTAATTCAATGTACATCCGCCACAAGGCATTACACATCGTCATAATCTGTTGAGCATAATCGTTCTTTTAGTCACGTATGCAGCTGAGCAGCTTAACACATTATGACGATGTGTAATACCTTGTGACTGATACACATTCAGTTAATCAACAATTTTTATTGATTTGAAGATAGCTCTTCAATGCGCTGAAACTAGTAACCAATAAAGGACGTACAAGTTATATTCCTATATTTTAGTAGTCAACAATGTCATTTATTCGTCCCAGCTTTCTAACAAGATGCCAATAATTGAAAGATAAGCTACATGCCTATTTTGAACTAGGCAGTACTCTCTATGTATTTTTTTCCCTTGCATAACAAACTCTCAACATTAACACAAAATCCATACCAGTAATGTAACTACACTTCAGTATTGTCACACGCCAGTCGGCCGCAAGATCCGACAGCAGACAGTAAAACGATCGATACGTGTTTTTAATCAAAGAAATTATACTGTTATACTGGTAACTGTATGGAGCAAATATTTGTATGTGACTTAAATTAGTCACAGCCTTAACATAAAATCCAATATGAATTTTATTAAATTATATCGATACATAGTGTACGGGCATCATTTTTTTTTTGTTCCATAGCAATAATTGCAGTCGAGACGCTTCCACATTGCTCAAAATTTAATGTCGTAGTCATCGCATGAGGTATATATAGGAATCAGACCAGTAATACAACTCCTGACTTCAAACGCACGCCTCTGAAATTATAAGAGCAGACAATTCCGCGATGTATAGTATTTTTCTATTAGCAGCACACATCAACATCGTCTGTATCTCTTCCGTCGAAACACTTTAGTAATAGACTCAGTAACTTTGCCTAGCAACTATCATCGGAATCTTCTGTGACTTCCGTTAATACAATGTGATTATGTAGTGCTAAAAATACTAGGAAATCATTTGGACGAAAATTTTCTAAGCAATCTTCTTCTTGGTGAATTATACGTTCTCAGCGTTATTCCTCTGACTCTGTCTGGCCTCTACCTTCTCAGCAAAGGCATTTACGTGGTCTTTCTACCTCAAATAGCTATTGATGGATACTTGCAGATACGAAATTTCTTATTCAGCATAAAGATTGTGTGGACATACGTCATTCTGCTATTTAAATTTGGGAACTAGCTATGAATTTATTGTAAGTAGCCACCATTAAAACATTTATTTATAACATAAACAGATAATTTCCGAATGCAACTATATCCAAACGATTGTTGCATCGTATTTGCTTATGTCGAGAATCACCTATTCTTCCTAATAGAAAAATGGTGAATGCTTCTGGTCGTCACATGCGTTCGCTATCTCAAACGATTCTAACATCGACGGGACACTAAACTCTAACCTTCCTTCTTCCGTCATATACGTTGTGACACCCGTCGCGTCGTCATGGTGTGCCAACACGAAAGCTCGTTGTGTTCCCCACTATGAGGATTAACTGATTTGTTTTTGTTCCCTCTTAGGACACTATTTTAACCCAGTAAGTGTGCTCGACCATTAAATTGAGTTACTCCAAATGTTGTCGCTGGGGCGTCCTCTTCATAAGTGGATTGTATCAGAAGTTTATTTACTGAAATTACCATTCATTCTCCTACCCTTGAGGGAGTTTGGTGCTCATCTCTTCGTAAAAATATTGTTCTTCACATTTTAAATGATGAAATTAAACTGGGCCAACATCCTAACGGAGACTGATGAGGGACGTCGCCTGTACGTTTCACTATAACGTAGCCTTGATTTCCGCAACTCACTTGATTAGATGTATAACTTGATTTAAACCCAACTACAAAATGGGTTCTTATATTTTCCTAGCCCCGGCGTGTTTTGGGTGATGGCCCCCAAAATTTAGGATAATTCTACACATAGTTTGCAGTACAACAGTATACTACATTACGCAACATTCAGACCCGTTTGTATTCTTCTCGTAAATATCTGCGTTTTTGACTCACTACGCAAATCTTTTAATGTCTGGTTCTCAATAGTTAAATGTCATCACATTCAGAACACGCATAGAATGCTGCGGGTACTTCGTGTTTTTAATCAGAATTCGAAGTGTCTGATTTATCGACATCTGACATTAGTGAAGGTGCCAATGGGTACCGAATTCTCTAAGTGTTCGCTGATTTATTTAGTGATTTATTCTGTTCCATTTTTTAAAACATTAGACTGTTACATATATAATTACGTTTATGTGAATCAGTATGACAATACTTTTGTCATTCTATTCTGAATAATTAACTAATTTTATAGTATCTTCTTATTTTATCTTATCTCTGTTTCTGGTACTATCGCTCTGACATTTACATTCCTGTTTGTACGCTACTTTACATCTTCTCGCACTCTCATTGGGATGTTCATTTATTGTGACAGAAAAAGAACTATAGGTTTTCGTTATTTCAGTCCGGTTTAAGTACTTTTACAACCTTTATAACCTGCTACCCTCAGTGGTAGTACATCTGCATACAATACAACAACAACAATAATGCAACTACACTGCTACAAATGTAAGAAGACCCTATTACTTCTATCAACACATTGGTTTTTTGTACAGCAACTACTAGGCCCTACTACAAAACTTACGTTTCAAATACTAATAATAGTAAGAGTACTTCTACAACGATTAATTGTGATTATGTTGTACATTGTCTTATCTGGCTGCACTCAATTTCTCTTCCCTATTTCTGAGGTGGGGGACACACTTTACAACTATTGGAATGTATCTGGTATCTATGCACATTCTGTACCAGATCGGCCACAATGTTGGATTCAGCAATATCTTATCGGATGACGACAATCACAGTGCATCAAATATATTTCACGATTCTGGTTTTCCTTCTCAGGTACGCTTGTGCTATCTCCTTCTATTATTCCGTTGCTGGGGCAAGCGATCGTAGAGCTAACGGGCTTCTTTCTTGTTCTCTAGGATCGTCCATTTGCCTTAATCCTCTTTGTTGTGGCGTCTCGTCAGTCGACTACGTACAGTTACTCCTTGCTTTTTATGACGCAGCATCGACAAGAAGATTTATAATATCAAGCCCTCACTTACTCCAAGTAGACTTTAAATAGTTTTGACTCTTAAAGCCTGCGTAACAGTCTTTTCTATATTTTCAACTGGAGGCGTCCCCATGCGATATGCTCCAATGTGCCGGTTTCGCCACTGTAAACAAGCTGTTCGATGCCCACCCATCAGTTATATTCAGATATATAGGATATGATCCATGTCTTGGGATGGTATTATATTATTATTACACTGCCGGAAAAAATTAGTGCCCTCTTTGAGGGGTTTCCAATTCATTCAGGATATCAAATTTTTACATTTACAGATCAATAGCACAAGCAGTTCTGAGATAACATGTATCGACCCAACTGAAACACCTGTATTAGTACATGGTGTAACCTCCATGGGCGGCAGTGCAGGCGCTGAATATGACATCCAGACCATCGTAAAGATGGCGAATACTGTCCTGGAATACGTACTTCCATGTTTGATCGACCTGTTCACATAGTGCCGTAAGAGCTGTTGGTTGAGGAGTCGCACGAGTGACTTCTCGTACCATCATAACGAAATGGTTAAAATTGCTCTGATAACTATGGGACGTAACATCTGAGGTCATCAGTCCCCTAGAACTTAGAACTACTTAAACCTAACTAACCTAAGGACATCAGACACATCCACATCGCAGGATTCGAACCTGCGACCGTAGCAGCAACGCGGTTCCGGACTGGAGCGCCTAAAACCACTCAACCACAACGGCCGGCACATCGTGTCCCATGCGTGCTTTATTGAAGACAAGTCTGGAGATTGTGCTGTCCAGGGAAGTTGCTCCATGTCTTGTAGAGCACGTTAAGTTTCATGGACAGTGTGTGGACGAGAATTACGCTGTTGGAACAACACATCACCTTCCTGTTGCAATAACTGCAAAAGAACGGGTGTAACAACATTCTGCAAGTATCGTGCGCTGGTTATTGTCCTCTCCAGAAACGCAAAAGGTGGACGAAAGTTGTATCTTGTCGTACCCCAGACCATAATGAAACGTCCCCTTAGAACAATTATACAAGACTTTGCTTAAACTGACACACAATATTTTTAGGCGCAACGCAATCTGACTTATGAAAATCCCTACGAAAGAATGGCCCTGACTAAATTAACCTATACGTTTCACAAATCACTTACCTCACAAAAATCTTCGTTACTCGAACTACTGCAATACAGCGAGCGCAACTACTGCCAGCAAAATAAAAGATTCAAACTACTGAAGGCACTAACTACTGATGGGCATAGTTAGCAAATGAAAGATTTTGATAGAGAACAAACAGTGTATTTACCTCAATAGTGTTCAAAAGTCATAATGTATATATCAGTTCATGACATCAATTCTTACAAATTTCAAAACTCCGCCATCTCTCTCCCCACATCCACCACTGCTGGCAGCTCACCTCCAACTGTGCAACGTTACGTGCTGTTAGCATCCAGCTGCCGCTGCCCAACACTACAATGGCAGACAACAATGCAAACCAACCACAGACTGCACACCGCACAGCCAGTGATTTTCATACAGAGCGCTACGTGGCGGTGGTGTTACCAATAAAAAAACCTAAACAGCCTAATTAAATAGCCCCCATACTCCCCACAAAAAAATTTACAAATTGTTTTGGACAGTGGCCAATACAGATTTGAAATTTTTTTTCATAATTACAATAACAAAGAAATCAAATGCACACACTTATCGATACAATGTTGGTCAAAAGCTAAAATTTTCTCACAGTCCATAAAGACAGTCCTGATCATTCATCAAAGTAAAATTGCAGTGTTTTTCTCAAAGTCTGAGTAGTAAAAGAAAATGCACATGGAAGTAGTGGATTTCCATGCAGTCTTGAAGAAGTAGTGTTGTCCTTCCAAGGAAAAGACAGTGCTCACTCTTGACATGCAGACAGGTAATGGGCCACAACAGAGCAAACGCACAGCAGAGTCAGTCGAAGTTTTGAAGAATATTGGTAGGTAGGTCAACACAGAGTAGACCCATTGTAGTCCTGGTAGAGATTACGGTATTGGTGGGCCACCAGAGGTGCAGACCACTGCAGTCCTTATAGAAATAATGGTATTGGTGAGTCATCAAAGGTGTCCATGTAGAGATAGCCAGCAGCCATCTGTTGCGATTGTGCAGGTGCACAATCACCATCGAAGAGTCTTGCGGAGAATATAGCAAGTCCATCAACCACCACTTGTGCATGCACAAAGTTTTTGGAATTGTCCTTAGAACCAGCAATGCTGTTATCCAGTCCCTTGCTGAATTATTAACACATGTGCAAACACTAACAGTCCCTACTTCTCACATATTGTCCATATACTATCACCAACAGAAACATGTGCAGTGAAATGATACTTAATTTGAAGAACTGGTGTCTATACAATTATAAATTTACAACCTAAGAAAACAATTACAAAAGGCCAAAATACATCATTAAAGAACATAACAATACAGATAACATTTGTAGTAAAACAGGCTTTACAAAAGAATAGAAATAAACATATACATCAGTGTTACAGGAATTATGACATAAGTAAATACATAAAAGATCAGAATAATTATTGAAACATCAACTTCACACATGAGCATTAAAACAGAACAGAATAAATAATGTCTAAACATCTTTACAAAGAAAATAGCATATTATCAGAAAAATTCTACAACGGAAATCTTATTACCTAAACACATAAAGACAGGACAAACACAGATTCACATAGCGTAATAACACAAAATACAGGATAGGGTTTGTTTTCAGTGTGACATTTGGTACTGCAGTCCAACCCAAAACGTCATTCTGTAGATCTTTCGTCTTATCTCAATATTTGTTTCCACCAAAAATATCCTATCCAAGCATGCTTTCTGTATTCTGTTCACATCCTCTTTCAAAAATAGTTTTCCTCCACTGTATACCACTTTTTTGGCTAAATCATTTTCTTATAGCTTCTCAATGCATTTCTTCCAATTCATCACAACTCGTTCTCTTTTATAGCCTACCCCATCTTAAGCTAACTTAAATCTACTGAGCTCAGGTGCTAAACTAAGGGACGAGGCAATGCTGCAGCACAAAACAATTAATACAAACAGCAATGAAAAAAATGGAAGTTGTCAAAGCAAGCAGCAATATTAAAACTAATATAAAGCAATAACAAAAATGGAAGTCAAATTCAGTAACATTATGCCTGGCAAACAGCAGCAGCAAATGCAATAACTTTTACCTAAACATGACAAAGCTCCAGCAGAAAAATATTACAGTAAAAATGACCATGTTTAATACCTACGTCACATCTTACACTAGGGTGATGCATCACGAGAACCTACTCTAGCAGACAAGTTACCAAATGGTAAAAAAAAATTATTTATGCAGTTCCTGTGAAGGGAAATGTCTATTTATGTTCCCTCATTTTCTTGGAAGTAGATCATAATTTTTTTACTGGATCTTTAGGCATAAATAACTATATTACTATATCTATTAAATTTTATTTTAACCAATGCTGCAGTGCAGCTAGAAACTAGATATTAAACAAAATAGGATAAGCCAGGCGTGAAACGTCATTCGCTAGCCATAAGGCATTTCATAATGCAGTAAACAATCTTCCAACTAGCAAGACAATAGACATGAAATGTTTCTCATCATTTGATTTCAGTGAATATCATAAATTAAGAACTCTACAGAGTAATCATGTTTTCAAGTTTGAGGGTGTCGTATTTACGATGCTTTCTACAAAGGAATGTCAATAGCGAGGATAATGGCCTCTTTTTTTTTCTCTCCACCTGTGCCTGTGACAGGCACACACTAATGGCTTTTTTCAAGGCGTCTGTCGCGCAGCTGGGTGCCCACGTCGCATTATGTGCAGGTGGTCACTTAACTATCTTACCGAAATATTTAGGACACCAGTTTCCGCTACAGTGACAGTCTCATATAAAAATATTTCACAGGTCAAGAATTTGCGTTACAAGTCTGTAGAAACAAAATCCTTTAAGTATAATAGTGTCCAAAAAATTTTCGCCAGCTTAGTGATACATTCACGCATATACACACATTTCATAACTCTTAAACTACGATTCTCGGTTTCCAACATCCTTTTTCACAAACCAGAGTCCCTAACCACTACTCATTATTCCTTACCTTATTTGTCCACACTTCTTCAATATTTCATCATAACAGATACGTACCATAACCAAATAACTCATATAGCATCAGCTTAAACATACCTCAGCAGCATAATTCACATCATCGTCGTAATAATAACATCATAACACCTCAGTCAAATCTCAAAAACGTCATAGCTTTCTGCAATAATTTCAAAACCTAAAAAAAATTCTCTGCTCATGTCAAAAGTGTCATCTACTTCAAACATACTTTAAAAATCATGATCCCATACCAAATATGTCATTCAAAGCTCTCATAGTATCACAATGGTTCCGAAAAAATATGAACAGTTCGTAAGTCTGAAGTTATACAACTGTGTAAATACGTAAACATCTGTCACTGACGTAGTATAATAAATGTCTGTTACTCTCAGTTAAATGATCAGATAGCTGTGTAATTCTGTGTTAGAGAAATATGGCACCGATATGCCAGGTTGTATAAGCAAATACCATATTAGCTAGGGCTCCTTGTGCTTGCCATACACATGGTACACAAAGTAAGCGTGTACCCCCCTGAGGATTAATGTAATTATATCCTCAGGTGTAACAGATTACAGCAATGGAATGAACTGTATCACGGAAAACCTTTGTATCATTGTACTTCAAATATCTTTAAAAATAAATGTTCTAAGTACAAAATTAATCACTCAAATACGTGTATTGTAGCACTAAATGTGCGTCTTGCTGTAAGATAATTCTGTGAAAGTGTCGTAGTTATCGTCCTCTGTAAACAAAGTTCTGCTGAAGTCAATGTACTTACCTCATGATAAACAAAAGTGAAATGCTTTGCGTAAAGATATCGTAGTTATTACGCTTATTGCCGTGATGAAGTAAGCACTGTACTGCAACATATTGTTGTGCTACAGAAAAGGCTGTCTCATTGTAGCTATACCACAAAGTTACTACTAAAACATGTTTTCCTTTCCAAAATAATTCAGCAAAACTGTGCAGATATAAAACACATACAGCGCAAAAGCAATAATATAAATTGTGTCACTCATTAGTAGCGTCGCGATAAAATTGTGTAGCTGTCACATAAACTAACAACTTTGTCATCTGGTATCTCTCAGAAAGTACTTAAAATCCAGAATGTATTTTCAAGTACATCAAAATGTTGCATTAAAGTCTCATTAACAGTATATTTTCTAAGTATGTAAGCCTTATAGTCGTTACGAAATTGTGCAACTAACAAGCAAGAATGTACAAATAACAACACTGTGTCGTCTGTTCACTATAACAATGCATTCGTAATTTCTGTTTAAAAATGTTCCCTAGGTTCTAGACTGGATAGTTAACTACAAAACATTGTTGCACGTTAACGGTTTCTAAGTCCGACAAAGCATACTAGTAACGTGCAGTGAAAAATTTTATATCAAAGACTTCAACGCAATTATAATGTGGTATACGTCGGTAAGGAATACTGGAATTTTTCTCAAGGTTAGCGTCTGTTATTTTACTCTGAGCCAGCCGGCGCACGTGGCTGCCTGCGGTGCGTGATATTGTCTGCCTCTTTGTTGGCGCGCGCCGTTATTGGGATTAGCAGACCTAATTTTACAAATTTACATTGACGAGAAGGCCTGGCCCTGTTTTAAGTTCGCCAGTTCTGATGGAATTCAGATCTGTCGTTTTGTCAATAGTTTACATAGTTTCGTGTTTTGTCGGTCATGTGGTGGAGAATTTCTCCCTGAATCGTAACTGCGCGCTGGACCGTTGCGTCTTAAGTTATTCTGTCTCCACTGATAATATTTATTTTGGTTCCCATATTGTCTCTTTCTCTGATTGTCTCTGTGATAGTCATTACCGCGGAGAGGTGATATTTCCCTGTAATTATTACTACTCTGCCGACGGTTGTCATACGGTTGGTGTCTGTTTTGGTCACGATTTACGTTGTACGAATAGCCTTGTCGTGTATTATTTCTGTCATCGCAAAATTGTGACAGGTGTGACCTGTAATTGTTGTGCTCCTGTTTTCGTGTTCCGCGATTGTCAGTGTCAAATTCCAGTTCTTGTAACAGTCCCTGAAAAGCTTCAGTGTCATCTTTGCATCGTCCTGCTAAAATAATCTGTCGTAAATGTTCAGGTAATTTGATTAAGCAAATGCGGATGAGTTCTGAGAGGCTGTATGGGTTTGAAAGATACTGATTCTTAAGTAACATGTCTTCGAAATATTTGAGAAGACTGGAAAATTCAGATTGTTCGAAATGATCCATCATTATGATGCTATGTTTTACTCGGTCTTGTGTAACTGGAGACCAATATGCTGAGAGGAAGGCATGATAAAATTCTCCTTCACTGTGACAATCGTGAATGACCGATCGCATTCTTACAGCTGGTTCATTTTCCAAGTAGCCACACATGAATTCTAATCTGTGCTCTAATGACCAGTTGGGAGGAAAACAATGAGAGAATTGATGGAGCCACGCTTGTGGATGAATGTCGTTGCCAGAATTCTTAAATGTTTTGAATTTACGTGTAGCAATGAACAGCTTATAGTCAAAATCATCTAGTCGGCGGGTAGCATATCGGTCATTGTTATGTCGTGTCGGCGGTTCCATCTCAAAATTCGGTGCACCTTGCCAATTTCTTTCATAATTTCCGAAATGCCCTGTGTTATTATTTTGTGGCTTTTTCGTATTTCTAAGTCCGTCTTCCCGTGTTGGAGCGCGAGTGTCCTCTGAAATACGTAATTCTTGTATTACCCGTGTCAGCTGAACTTGTACTTCCCGGATTTCTCTTTGGGTACAAATTAGCTGCACATGTAAGTAGAGATAATATGATGAGAGGAGGAGTTGCCATATATGTCAAAAGCTTCCACAGTGCAAAAAATTTAGAAACTAAAAAATTTTGTGTAGAGCAACATATGGAAGCATGTGCCACTGAACTTAAACTAAAGGATGGCACTTTCATAATTGTAACAGTGTATAGGTCCCCCTCAGGGAATTTCCAGCTATTTCTGGAAAACTTGGATGCTTTGTTGTGCTATCTGTCAGACAGGGGGAAGCAAATTATCATTTGTGGGGATTTCAATGTTGATTCCCTGAAAGAGTGTAATAGGAAGAATGACCTTTTAGTATTACTCAGTTCTTTCAATTTGAGCTCCGTCATTGATTTTCCTACTCGGATAACAAAGAACAGCAGTACATTGATAGATAACTTTTTTATAGACCAAGATAAGTTTAAGGACATAAATGCTTATCCTGTTGAGAATGGTCTTTCAGATCATAGTGCACAGCTTGTTACAGTACATGACATAGCTCCATGCAGTATAATAAATCAGACTTTCAAAGCAGTGCGTTCAATTAACAATATAAATGTTGCAAACTTTAGGGAAAGCCTACAGCAGCTAGACTGGGATGAAGTGTATAAGGAACCCGATGCAAACTTGAAATATAACTTATTTCACAATACATTTTTAAGGGTATTTGAAAATTGTTTTCCCAAGAAAATAGTTAAACATAATTCCAAGAAAACATATAATAAACCTTGGCTAACTAAAGGAATAAGAATATCTTGCAACCGCAAAAGAGAACTGTATCTAACAGCAAGATGGAGTACTGACCCCGAAATTGTTCAATATCATAAAAACTATTGTGCGGTACTAAGAAAAGTTATTAAAAAGTCCAGAAGCATGTGTATCATGTCTGAGATCAGTAACTCTGATAATAAAATTAAAGCAATTTGGAATATTATTGAAAGGGAAACAGGGCAACCAAGAGCACAGGAAGACTTTAGTGCAATAAAATTGAATGACAAGTGCACTAACAAACAATCAGAAATTGAAAATATTTTGAATAATCATTTTTTAAATGTTGTGGAGAAAATAGGATCTAGATCTTCACTAGAAGAGGCAAGGCTATTAATAGAAGAGGCGATACCTGCACAGTTTGAAACAGCTGTAATTCCACCAACCTCTCCCTCTGAAATCAGTAAAATAATAAACTCACTGAAAAGTAAAAGCTCTTACGGAATTGATGGCATTTCCAGCAAAGTACTTAAAGCTTGTTCCCCACAGATAAGTAGAATTCTCAGCCACGTATGTAATAGCTCTTTGGAGCAGGGTGTTTTCCCTGATAGACTGAAATATGCCATTGTAAAACCATTGCATAAAAAGGGGGATATGTCGGATGTCAACAACTACCGCCCAATCTCTCTTCTGACAGCTCTATCAAAAATTTTTGAGAAAGTAATGTATTCAAGAGTAGCCTCCCATATTTGTAAAAATAAAGTACTAACAAAATGTCAGTTTGGTTTTCAGAAAGGCTTTTCAACAGAAAATGCTATATATGCTTTCACTGATCAAATATTAAATGCTCTGAATAACCGGACATCACCCATTGGTATTTTTTGTGATCTCTCAAAGGCCTTTGATTGTGTAAATCATGGAATTCTTTTAGATAAGCTAAATCATTATGGTTTGAGTGGGGCAGTGCACAAATGGTTTAATTCATACTTAACTGGAAGAATGCAGAAAGTTGAAATAAGTGGTTCGTGTAATGTTAAAACAGCTGATTCCTCAAACTGGGGTGCTATCAAGCACGGGGTCCCACAGGGTTCGGTCTTAGGTCCTTTACTGTTCTTGATATACATTAATGACTTACCATTCCACATTGATGAAGATGCAAAGTTAGTTCTTTTTGCTGATGATACAAGTATAGTAATAACATCCAAAAACCAAGAACTAAGTGATGTAATTGTAAATGATGTTTTTCACAAAATTATTAAGTGGTTCTCAGCAAACGGACTCTCTTTAAATTTTGATAAAACACAGTATATACAGTTCCGTACAGTAAATGGCAAAACTCCAGTAATAAATATAGAATTTGAACAGAAGTCTGTAGCTAAGGTAGAATTTTCAAAATTTTTAGGTGTGTCCATTGATGAGAGGTTAAACTGGAAGCAACACATTGATGGTCTGCTGAAACGTCTGAGTTCAGCTACGTATGCTATTAGGGTTATTGCAAATTTTGGTGATAAGAATCTCAGTAAATTAGCTTACTATGCCTACTTTCATTCACTGCTTTCGTATGGCATCATATTCTGGGGTAATTCACCGTTGAGTAGAAAAGTATTCATTGCACAAAAACGTGTAATCAGAATAATTGCTGGAGCCCACCCACGGTCATCCTGCAGACATCTATTTAAGGATCTAGGGATCCTCACAGTAACCTCACAGTATATATATTCCCTTATGAAATTTGTTGATAATAATCCAACCCAATTCAAAAGTAATAGCAGTGTGCATACCTATAACACCAGGAGAAAGGATGATCTTCACTATGCAGGGTTAAATCTGACTTTGGCACAGAAAGGGGTAAATTATGCTGCCACAAAAGTCTTTGGGCACCTACCAAACAGCATCAAAAGCCTGACAGATAGCCAACTAACATTTAAAAATAAATTAAAAGAATTTCTAGATGACAACTCCTTCTACTCATTGGCTGAATTTTTAGATATAAAGTAAAAAAAAAAAAAAAAAAAAAAAAAAAAAAAAAAACTTAATCATTAGTGTCATGCAATATTTTGTGTAATGTAATTTCTTGTACAGACATCTTTTATTAACCTGACACGTTCCACATCATTACGAAGTGTCGTATTCATGATCTATGGAACAAGTATTAATCTAATCTAATCTAATCTAATCTATTAATTTGATTCTGATTTTGTTTGAATTCCCTAATTTGTTCGAACTCCTCTGTGTCATTGAAGGCTACAGGTTTTGTGTCATTCAGATCATCATCTACCTTTGTAGGTAAGTTAGTGAACTGATCTGAAAGTTCGGCTACTTTATCGGATAGTGAAATTATTTCCTCAGTGTGTTTTTCTGAACCAAGTTTCAGAGTGTCCATTTATGTTGAAATCGTATCTACTGTGTCCTTAATAAGTTTTACAGAGTTTTTGCAAGTTGCGTAACCGAATCGGTAGATGCAACTGAGTCAATTTTAGCTTGCAAGGTCTCATGATTTTGATGAACAATAGTTTGCAGTTCTTTTATGGCTGCTTCGTGATTCTGTAATGCATTTTCACGCCGCGAAAAAATAGGCTGAAAAAGCTCACAAATTTGTGTTTTTACGTCATTACAGACTTTTTGACATTTCGATTCAATGTTATGTAACTCATTAGTTAAATCTTCACGTGTTTGTTCAAGTGTGGTGTCTAACTTCCGAAGTTTTTGTTCCATTGTGTCTAACTTTTTAAGATTTTGTCCAATTTGTTTCTGATTTTGTTCAAGCGTTGTGTCTAACTTCTGAAGATTTTGTTCCATTGTGTCTAACTTTTGAAGCTTTTGTCCCATTTGTTGCATTAATTGTAATAACAATGCACTGGTGTCTGAAACATGTTCCTCAGTGCTATTCGGCAATGCATTTGAACCGGCAATATTCGCAGTTTGAAAAACAGAAAATGTGTCTTGACTTATTTGAGAAAACGGTGAGGACGCAAAACCTGAATCTACAGTATTTGCAAGACTGTGTCCTGTCATTCTAGAATCCTGAGGCGAGCTGTTGCCGACCGATCGATCGATAATGCTTCCCTGTTCACTAATTGTTTCACTGCCTACACCATTATTTGCAGCCAGCTCCATTTCCCTATGCACAATTACCAAATTACTACTTTGAACATTAGTTAAGTCATTACATGGTGGCGCTAACACACTGCTTTCGTCTTCACTGTCATTTCTCAGTTTACTTTGAAGCCTAGTATCAAGTTTTTCACACGCCATTATTGTCACAATATTTCACACGATAACACAGAAATGCACAATTTGAAGAGCAAAAACAAGAGAACACATTAACGTAGCACTGAAAATAATCTCTAGTTAATTGCAAGCGCAACTGCGAAATACTTGGTGCAAACATACATGCATGCCACAACTGTTTTACTGTTTTACGCGCTAGCAATAAACAAAGGCTACACTAACTACACAAACTACAAGAAAAAATCAGAAGATTCCAGTGAGGTATCCTCGGCTAAGGGTCGACATATGAAACGTCCCCTTAGAAAAATTATAAATGACTGTGCTTAAACTGACACACAATATTTTTAGTGCAACGCAATCTGACTTTCAATAATCCCTACAAAAGAATGGCACTGACTAACATTAACCTATACGTTTCACAAATCACTTACCTCACAAAAAACTTCGTTACTCGAACTACTGCAATACAGAGAGCGCCACTACTGCCAGCTAAATAAAAGATTCAAACTACTGAAGGCACTAACTACTGATGTGCATAGTTAGCAAATGAAAGATTTTGATAGAGAACAAACAGTGTATTTACCTCAATAGTGTTCAAAAGTCATAATGTATATATCAGTTCATGACATCAATTCTTACAAATTTCAAAACTCCGCCATCTCTCACCCCACATTCACCACTGCTGGCGGCTCACCTCCAACTGCGCAATGTTACGCGCTTTTAGCATCCAGCTGCCGCTGCCCAACACTACAATGGCAGACAACAATGCAAACCAGCCACAGACTGCACACCGCACAGCCAGTGATTTTCATACAGAGCGCTACGTGGCGGTGGTGTTACCAATAAAAAAACCTAAACAGCCTACTTACAATAAGTTCTGGGGTCTTGACGAATGCACTGTACCAGGCAGCACTCACCACATCTACATCGTATGCTCAAACAACCATCACTTTCGTGCAGGCAAAATCCGTTTTCATCGCTGAAGACCACGGCGCGCCATTCCATCTTCAAAGTGATCCTATGACGGGACCAGTCGAGCTGTGCGCGTCAATACTTTGGAGTGAGAGAAAGGGGGGAAGAGTTGTGTGTGCCCGTAGTCCCACTGCTACTAACCTGTTCACTACAGTTCCTGTTGACACGACTGGCCTCACATGCCCCCGTATCTGTGGACTAGTAGCTGTACGACCTGTGTCTGCTGCGCTTACAATACGACAATCCTGGCGGACGTCTATGCTGCTTAGATGTCCGGAACCTCATCTACAGGAGTGAGAATATTCACGTGACCACTTATACCAGATTGATGCACAGCTGACGCAGTATGTCCATCTTGAGTGGCATTTCTCTGAAAGGACCATCCGGTCACTCGGAAAGCCACAATCTGACTCCTTTCAAACTCGCTCATTTGGCTGTAGGAAGCACGAGTGCATCTCTGTGGTGTGGTTGCCTGCTTGCTTCACGCCTTTGCACCTCACTGAGTCTTCTGGTTGTGAGCATTCCCTAGTAAAATGCAGACACAGATAGCGCACTACCCACTATGCTATCTATTAGCGGACGATACTGAAACCATCGTCAGTACATCTACTATCTCCCCAGTGGCATATGCCATCATTGAAACAAAATCGACATTGTCATTCCAAGTGTACTATTACTATTATTATTATTATTATTATTATTATTATTCTTACTATTGAATTATTATTATTATTTCTTTATTATCTCAGACGTTATGTCTGGTCAGAGGTAGAAAGTGACGCTGACCTTGATAAAGCGTGACTTCTTTTTAACTGTACAATATATGTTATATTGCATTTAGGAACTTTCTGGTAATTGAACATGTAACAATAATTACAGATTTCTGTAGTTGTACATATAAGTTTGGATGTAGCTGTATTGCATTGATGTACTGGTGGATATTGTGTGGTATGACTCCTGTAGTTGATAGGATAATTGGTATAATGTCAACTTTATCCTGATGCCACATATCCTTGACTTCCTCAGCCAGTTTGATGTATTTTTCAATTTTTTCTCCTGTTTTCATATGTATATTTGTTGTATTAGGTATGAATATTTCGATTAGTAGTGTTAATTTCTTCTTTTTATTGGTGAATATGATGTCAGGTTTGTTATGTGGTGTTGTTTTGTCTGTTATAATGGTTATGTTCCAGTATAATTTGTATTCATCATTCTCCAGTACATTTTGTAGTGCATACTTGTATGTGGGAACGTGTTGTTTCATAAGTTTATGTTGTAAGGCAAGCTCTTGATGTATTATTTTTGCTACATTGTCATGTCTTCTGGGGTATTCTGTATTTGCTAGTATTGTACATCCGCTTGTGATGTGATCTACTGTTTCTATTTGTTGTTTGCAAAGTCTGCATTTATATGTTGTGGTATTGGGATCTTTAATAATATGCTTGCTGTAATATCTGGTGTTTATTGTTTGATCCTGTATTGCAATCATGAATCCTTCCATCTCACTGTATATAATGCCTTTTCTTAGCCATGTGTTGGATGCGTCTTGATCGATGTGTGGCTGTGTTAGATGATACAGGTGCTTGCCATGTAGTGTTTTCTTTTTCCAATTTACTTGCTTCATATCTGTTGATGTTATGTAATCTAAAGGGTTGTAGAAGTGGTTATGAAATTGCAGTGGTGTAGCCGATGTATTTATATGAGTGATTGCTTTGTGTATTTTGCTAGTTTCAGCTCGTTCTAGAAAGAATTTTCTTAAATTGTCTACCTGTCCATAATGTAGGTTTTTTATGTCGTTAAATCCCCTTCCTCCATTGTTTCCGCTTAATGGGAATCTTTCTGTTGCTGAATGTGTGTGATGTATTCTATATTTCTGGCATTGTGATCGTGTAAGTGAATTGAGTGCTTCTAGGTCTGTGTTACTCCATTTCACTACTCCAAATGAGTAGGTCAATATTGGTATAGCATAAGTATTTATAGCTTTTGTTTTGTTTCTTGCTGTCAATTCTGTTTTCAGTATTTTTGCTGGTGTTTGTCTATATTTTTCTTTTAGCTCTTCTTTAATATTTGTATTATCTATTCCTATTTTTTGTCTATATCCTAGATATTTATAGGCATCTGTTTTTTCCATCGCTTCTATGAAGTCGCTGTGGTTATCAAATATGTAATCTTCTTGTTTAGTGTGTTTTCCCTTGACTATGCTATTTTTCTTATATTTGTCTGTTCCAAAAGCCATATTTATATCATTGCTGAATACTTATATCTTTAGTAATTGGTTGAGTTGTTGATTTGTTGCTGCCAGTAGTTTTAGATCATCCATGTATAGCAAATGTGTAATTTTGTGTGGGTATGTTCTAGTAATATTGTATCCATAATTTGTATTATTTAGCATGTTGGATAGTGGGTTCAGAGCAAGGCAGAACCAGAAAGGACTTAATGAGTCTCCTTGGTATATTCCATGCTTAATCTGTATTGACTATTATGTGATATTATTTGAATTTGTTTGGATATTAAGTGTGGTTTTCCAATTTTTCATTACTATGTTTAGGAACTGTATCAATTTAGGATCTACTTTGTATATTTCCAATATTTGTAGTAACCATGAGTGGGGTACACTATCAAAAGCTTTTCGGTAATCAATGTATGTGTAGTGTAGCGACCTTTGTTTAGTTTTAGCTTGATATGTCACCTCTGCATCTATTATCAGTTGCTCTTTACATCCTCGTGCTCCTTTGCAACAGCCTTTTTGTTCTTCATTTATAATTTTGTTCTGTGTTGTATGTGTCATTAATTTCTGTGTAATGACTGAAGTTAATATTTTGTATATTGTTGGTAGGCATGTTATGGGGTGGTATTTAGCTGGGTTTGCTGTGTCTGCTTGATCTTAAGGTTTCATATAAGTTATTCCATGTGTAAGGGTATCAGTGAATGTGAATGGGTCTGCAATGTAACTGTTAAATAATTTAGTTAGATGTGAATGTGTTGAGGTGAACTTCTTTAGCCAGAAATTTGCTATTTTATCTTTTCCAGGGGCTTTCCAATTGTGAGTACAATTAATTGCTTTGGTGACTTCATGTTGCAAAATTATCACTTCAGGCATTCGTGGTATCATCTTGTATGTGTCTGTTTCTGCTTCTATCCACCGTGCATGCCTGTTATGTTGTACCGGGTTTGACCATATGTTGCTCCAGAAGTGTTCCATGTCTGTTATGTTTGGTGGATTGTCTATTATTATTATTATTATTATTATTATTATTATTATTATTATTATTACAGCGGATCCGACACCAACTGGGCTCAAAATATACTAGCTGAAGACTTTTGTTTACACTCAGGAAGAAATTGTAACGGTCTCCTTACTGTGTTTGAGGAATTTTGTTGCAATTTCGTAACCATTACATCCTTTATTACTAACGGATTTATTACTAGTTGCCCAAAAATTTAATGTATTTTTGTATTTTTTTTTTCTTCATCCGGCGGATAGCAGTATTCTTCTTGATTTGTAGATGCAGAAGATATACGCCTATTAATATATTCAGGACATCTCTACATGTGGAGCTGAATCCTCTGTGTACTTCTTTTATCATAATAACAGGTCTGACCACCCACAACCAGTGTGCCCCAGCACTGACACCATAGCCCACAAATACATTCCATGTAGGCTCTTGGAACAGTCTAATTACATTCAGGGGCAAACGAAACCTCCTTTGTCCCATGTCAAAAATTATGATAACTGTACAACTGCCATTCCTTGCTGCATATTTTATGTGAGCCTCCAATGTCCAGCCTTCATGCGGGTTAGCTTAAGTACGGTTCATTTAGGTCCACATCTAAATACGATGGTTGTCCAGAAAGTAAATTCCGATAGGTCGCGAAATACAAACCAGTGGGAAAACAAAGCTTTGCACAGATGTGTTAGGCAGTATCTCTAGTATGTCCCTCGATCGTGTCGCATCGCTTTTTTCAGTTTTCAGTGTACTGTGAGCACGTAAAGACGCGCAGGGAATAACGTCTCCCGCCAAGTATGAGGGCCTGGTTAGTGATTTCGCCTGTGTCATGCAGCCCACATAGCACAACTTTCAAGCAGTTCCTTCTTCATACCATTTCTCGGCCACACACTGCATGAGCAATGAAGGCGCTCCTGCAGCGTTTACGATGAGAAGTGTTTGATCACCCCCAATGCAGTCCGTAATTGGCTCCCCCTGAGTTTCATCTCAGCTCACAAGAACCGCTGGCTATGAAGACAAAATTTTTCCACAGACAACGAGCTGCACACCAGTGCAGATAACTGGCTGAAAGCACAGGGGGCTGCTTTCAATGACGAGGATATTGGAAAGTTGATACAACACTGTGACCAAACACGAAGTTGGAGCGGCGACTATGTAGAGAAGTAGGTGGAAGGTGTACTTAACTGTTGCAAAAAAAACGTTTCTGGTTTTCACTGTGGTTTCATTTTGCGACCAATCGTAACTTACTTTCTGGATAACCCTCGTATCTGTTGACCACATGCCTGCTAATTGTTTCTGATTTATTTTAATCAATAGGTCAATAATAAGTCCTACTTTAATGAGTTGACTGTCCCACGAATAATGAACTATGTTTCACAGTCTGACCAGGGAGGTTCACGTTAGCAAAACATTTTGTTGCCTCATAAAATAAAGTTGGTCTGCTTCTTACTTATTTAACAACTGTCCCTCAGATGTTATTCTGAGACAGCTGTATGTTACGTGGATAGCTGTATGTTACGTGAATTCTTAGTGTAACATGTGACAACGACGGCAGTTGCGCTCACTGTTCGTAACAGAATATAGAAGAGTTTTATAATGGACTAGCTGAGTATACAGCTTTGCCTAAGTACGTATTTGTTATAATCTTTTATTAGTCCATCTCCTCCTTCTCCCTCTCTCTATCCATCTCCTCCTCCCCATCTCTCTGTCATCTTCTACTCCAAGTTTGGTTGAGACCAATCCAGGGTTTTAAGAGGAGCTTTTTACCCACGGCTTTGCCTGCGTAAGCATTGTCACATATATTTAACACATTGGACGCATATTTGTAAACACATATTTCACCTACATCTCTAACGAATTTCACCTTGCAGTTTCGTTTTCCCACAGCGCAATATTTATGACGTCATATCTGCTAAATTATGAGTCGCACGTCGGTTGTTCGAGTCCTCCCTCGGGCATGGGTGTATGTGTGTGATCCTTGGCATAAGTCAATTTACGTTAGATCAAGTAGTGTGTAAGCCTAGGGACCGATGACGTTAGCAGTTTGGTCCCATGGAAACTTACCACAAATTTCCAAAATAATTTTCTACTTTGCTCACATTTTCCGTTCTGTCCATACCGTGCGCCGAATCTAATGGAATTGTAAATCACTGAACGTAAGCGATTCAACTTCTTGGCGATTTGACGATTAAGAGAGTTCTGTTTCTTTCTACGCGTCGATTTTTGCTTTTCAACGCGTGATAACTGTTTTCCACATGGCTAAGTCAGTCACAGTCGTGGTTTATCTACACAATACGCACTGGCAATAATGGTGTCTGAATGGATGTACCCACACACTTATCCCGCACAGGGCCGACTGTCTTCATACCGAGTTCCGCCCTTTACACCTGATTCGTTGATGTGTTATACATTGTACTACTGATATCATATGCGATATCACTGGGCTGCATTTGTCAGTTTACTGGATCTCATACTGTTGCACATGGACTGTGCGCCACTATTCCAACCGACAATATTAATTTTCCTGCAGATTTCCACTACTTTATGTCGCCAACCCAAGATCGTTTACAGACCACGTTCCATCTGGGGTACACGTGTCATTAAGGAACCGCTCGTGACTGAGACTGTATTACGAACACGCCATCAACAGACGCACGGCACTAAACAGGTTGGGGCTCGTGACCGTCAGGTGGCACACAGGCGTCAGTTGCGAAGCTCTGCGGTGTCCGCCGGCGGCTTCGTGGCACTTAACTCGTTAAGTGAATTATACGTTGATTTTTGTTGTGCTACCACAAGCACCACCATGAAATATGTCAAGGGGAGTACGGGAATTGTTTTCTAACGAACCTCAACTGTTGGCGTCCGTTAGAAGTAACAAGTCGTCAGCGTACGCTACGACTCCTAACAATACCTGAATGGCCGGGTCTCGAACATGGAACCTTTGCCATTCGCGGGCAACTGTTATCAAATAACGACTCACGACTCGTCCTCACAACTTTACTTATGCTAATACCTCATCTCCCACCTTCCAAACTTCACAAATGTTCTCCTGAATAATTTAGTGCGCTAGCACTTCTGGAAGTAAGGATATTGCGGAGACTACTATGAAGTTTGGATGGTAGGAGATGAGGTACAGGCGGAAGTGAAACTATAATGGCGTGTTGTGAATCGTGCTTGGATAACTCAGTTGGTAAAACATTTGCCCCACAAGGAAAAGATCCTAGGTTCGAGTCCCAGAGAGGCACATTGTTTTAATCTGCGAGTTAGTTTCAAATCAGCGCTCACTCCCCTGCAGAGTGACAGTACATTCTGGAATTGCTGTATGTTTTGTAATTTATTCACAAGTAGTTCTGAGTTAACAGCCCAGATTCGCAACCACAGTCAGAGCTCTGAGGTCATCCTTACGTAATAGATTCGATAACTGTTGAGGAGGACTTTACAGAGTCACATATTGGTCTCTAGAGTAATCTAGTAAGAAATAGTATAATATTCTAGGGTAGCGAGTTTCGCATACAGGGCAGTCCTCCATTGATAGCTCTCTGACACAGTCGAAACTTCGCAGACTGGAAGAAGGCCGAAACTAAAGAGCCACCTATTTGGACCTAGGTGCCGACACTCAATAGTGTCCGAAAAACTGCCTGTTCAGATTTCGGAGCCAATTAATAACTCGGCTGGCGCGTCATTAAAACGAGACTGTCGGTAGTTCAGTGGCTAATTGGAAGAGCAGAGTTTCGAAATTTTGTGCCCCCTGTACAAATCTAATTTTACGTCTATTTCTTTATCTTTTGTTGTCGCAGAAGTAAGCCTAACCAATATTTTTGAGACATCATGAAATACAATGCAATTATTGACATAAGAGATAAACGTTTCAAAAATTATTAAAATAGATATTATCATCAGAAATCATGTATAATCTTACATCAATACCAGTAATTTAAAATAAAAATATATAAATTATAGTGTTTCAATTTCTGCTTTAATATTCACTCATTTACTCGAAGAGAACCATTACATTCCCCAGGGTGATATCTATTACAAAAACATTCGAACCATATAAATTCAGAGCACTACAGGCAACGTCCGAAGGAACATAGGGCCACTGTCAAATTCTTCGTGTGAATATCATTAGGAAAAGCCACATCGTTAACGTTGCCAAATACGTCGAGATTTGGCGACAGTTTCGCGCCGAACCACACATATCGAAGCATTTTATCAAAAGCTGAAACGTACAGTTGATGATTCATCCAGACGAGTATTTTAACTGCATCGCTTTCAGTTGCGATTCCCCCCTGCTGACCGACGAGAATAAGGCACTCTTGTCATCGGCGAATGTAGTTCTTCACCTGTCGCTGAAAGTATACGTTGACAGAATGGCGTACGCTTTGCCCGAATTACTTTTAGTGAACACGCTGATATTCCGATTTCATCGACTGACAACCGTACAGGAAGGAATCGTTTTGCCCACCTCAGGAGCCAATAATGTATAAGAAGTGTTTCATTTTTACGTAAGGTCGCTTAACTTTGGACAAAAACTGATGATATGTTTCTTTTGTGAGCTTTCCAGACCTTGTGACTGTTGTATTCCGATCCCATTTTATTAATTGGTTCACGTCTTCTTCAACTAGAGAACTAAATTTGTCATTGACTTCTTGGACACAAACAAAAACTGGTAACTGTTCCCCAGTATGTGTTACACCGTATTGGGCAATGCACGAATGCGTCAGGTGATTCATTTGTCTGAGAACTATTTCCATAACTTTATCACATTGAAACGAGAAGATTTTTACTAGAGGCGTGATACATCCGGTTTGATCCATATACACCGCGCGATCGGACTGACGAAGGGGCGCTAAAACAATAGACGTCATTTTCTCGGAAACTACTGAGTGCCGTCACCTAAGTCAGAACAGGTGTCCCGTTATTTTCCTACTTCTTTCAAGCTGCGAGGTTTAGATTGTATCAGAAAGTCACCTGTGGAGGATTCCTCTTTATAGTCTCTTCTACGAGGGCTGTTCGGAAAGTAAGATCCCATCGCTCACGAAATGGAAACCACAGTGAAAATAAAAAAATGTTTATTCCCAACAGTTAGTCACACCTTCCAGCTACCTCTCTACATAGTCGCCGCTCCGACTTAAACGTTTGTCATAGCGTTGTACAAACTTTCCAGTATCCTGGTCACAGAAAGCAGCCACCTGCGCTATCCGCCAATTCTCTACGCTGGTCTGCCTTTCGTTGTTTGTGCCAAAACGTTAACTTCGTTGCCTGCGGCTCATGTGAGCAGAGATGAACATCGGAGGGAGCCAATTAAGGGCTGGATTGAACACTTCCCAACTAAAACGCTGCAGGAGTGTCTTCATTGCCCCTGCAGAATGCGGCTGAGAATTGTCTTGAAAAAAGAAACGCATGGCTTTTATGTTATGTGGGCTGCATAGCTTCAGGCGATATTTCTCACCAGATCCACATACTTGGCGGGAGACACAATTGTTTTAGGCATTTCTACGTGATCACTTTGCGCTATGAACTGAAAAGAGTGGCGTGAAGCTATCGACAGGCACACTAATGACACTTCCCAACGTATCTGTGCAAAGTTACATCGGATTTTCACAGTGGTTTTCACTTTACGACAAATCGGACCTTACTTTCCGAATATGACTCATAAATAATGAGAAATACCACAAATTTCTAACAATATACCTAGATTATATTTTGTGTTGAAACGTCCCCTTAGAAAAACTATAAATGACTGTGCTTAAACTGACACACAATATTTTTAGCGCAACGCAATCTGACTTTCAATAATCCCTACAAAAGAATGGCCCTGACTAACATTAACCTATACATTTCACAAATCACTTACCTCACCAAAAATCTTCGTTACTCGAACTACTGCAATACAGCGAGCACCACTACTGCCAGCTAAATAAAAGATTCAAACTACGGAAGGCACTAACTACTGATAGGCACAGTTAGCAAATGAAAGATTTTAATAGAGAACAAACAATGTATTTACCTTAATAGTCGTAATATATATAGCAGATCATGACATCCATCTCTCTCCCCACATCCACCACTGCTGGCAGCTCACCTCCAACTGCGCAACGCTATGTGCTGTTCACATCCAGCTGCCCAACGCTACAATGGCGAGTATTACAACAATTCCAACCAGCCACAGACTGCACACAGCACAGCCAGTGATTTTTCATACAGAGCGCTATGTGGCGTTACCAATAAAAAAACCTAAACAGCCTACTTACATAGCCCCCATGCTCCCCACAAAAAAATTTTACAAATTGTTTTGGGCACTGGCCAATAATGATTTGAAACTAATTTTCATAATTACAATAACAAATAAATCAAATGTACACACTTACCGATAAAACGTTGGTCAAAAGCTAAAATGTTTTCACAGTCCATAAAGACAGTCCTGATCATTCATCAAAGTAAAAATGCAGTGTTTTTCTCAAAGTCTGAGCAGTAAAAGAGAATGCACATAGAAGTAGTGGATTTCCATGCAGTCTTCAAGAAGTAGTGTTGTCCTTCCAACGGAAAGACAGTTCTGACTCTGAAGAATATTGGTATGTTGGTCATCACAGAGCAGACCCACTGTAGTTCTAGTAGAAGTTATGGTATTGGTGGGCCACCAGAGATGCACCCCCACTGCAGTCCTTGTAAAAATAAGGGCTTTGGTGAGTCATCAAAGGTGTAGACCCACTGTAGTCCTTATAGAGATGGCTAGCAGCCAACTGTTGCGACTGTGCAGGTGCACAATCACCATCGAAGAGTCTTGTGGACAATACAGCAAGTCCATAAACCACCACTTGTCCACTCACAAAGAATTTGTTTGAAATGTCCTTAGAACCAGCAATGCTGTTATCCAGTCCCTTGCCGAATTATTAACACACGTGCAAACACAATCAGTCCCTACTTCTCACATATTGTCCATATACTGTGACCAACAGAAACGTGTGCAGTGAAATGTAATTTACAAGTTACTTAATTTGATGAACTGGTGTCAGTTACAATTTTATAACATGAGAATACCATAACAAAGGTACAAAATACATCATTAAAGAACACAACAATACAGATAACATTTGTAGTAATACAGGCTTTACAAAGGAATCGAAATAACAAATACATCAGTGTTACAAAAATTATGACATAAGTATATACATAAAAGGTCAGAATAACTTTTGAAACATCAACTTCACACATGAGCATTAAAACAGAACAGATAAATAATGTCTAAACATCTTTACAAAGTAAATAACATATTATCAGAAAAAATCTACTACGTAACTCTCATCAGATAAACACATAAAGACAGGAAGAACACAAATACCCAAGGGTACACGAACACATTGTGGGATAACACAAGAGGAAAGGGCAGGGTTTGTTTTCAGTGTAACATTTGGTACTGCAGTCCAACCCAAAACTTCATTCCATAGATCTTTCGTCTTATTTCAAAATTTGTTTCCACCAAAAAAATCCTATCCAAGCATGCTTTCTGTATTCTGTTCACATCCTCTTTCAAAAATAGTTTTTCTCCACTGTACACTACTTTTTTTGGCCAAACCATTTTCTTATAGCTTCTCAATGCTTTTCTTCCAAATCATCATAGTTAGTTTCTTATATAGTCTACCCCCTCTTAAGCTAACTTAAACCTACTGAGCTCAGATGCTAAACTAAGGGACGACGCAATGCAGCAGCACAAAACAATTAACACAAACAGCAATGACAAAAAAATGCAAATTGGCCAAAAAAGGCAGCAATGTAGGAATTAGCAAAGCATATGCAACATTACAAGTAATATGAAGCAATGAACAGCAACAAGAAAAATAAATCAGTAGTAAAACGGGCTTATCAGAGTAATACAAAGTGAAATTCAGTAACACTATGCCTGGCAAACAGCAGCAGCAAATGCAATAACTTATATCTAAACATGACAAAGCTGAAGCAGAAAAAATATTACAGTAAAAATGATTAGTACCTATGTCACATCTTAACACTGGAGTGATGCATCACGAGAACATACGCTAGCATATATGTTACCAAATCGTAAAAAAATTATTTTTGCAATTCCTGTGAAGGGAAATGTCTATTTGTGCTCTCTTTTCTAAGAAAGTACATCATAAAATGATTCTTTACTGGGTCTGTAGACAGAAAATAGTGATATTAGTACATCTATTAAATTTGTTTTAGCCAATGCTGCAGTGCAGATAGAAACTGGATATTAAACAAAATGAGCAATCTCTCAGCTAGAAAGACAATAGATATAAAATGTTTCTCATCATTTCATTTCAGTAAATATCATAAATTAAGAGCTTCGCAGTGTAATCATATGTTTTCAGGTTTGGGCGTGTCGTATTTCAGATGCTTTCTACAAAGGAATGTCAATAGTGAGGTTAATGGCCTCCTCTTTTCTCCACACACTAACGACTTTTTCTCAAGGCGGCTGGCACACCTGGACGCTCTCAAGGCATTACGTCACGGTCACTTACCTTTCATACCAAAATATTTACGACAGCAGTTTCCGCTACAGTGGCAGTCTCATATAAAAATATTTTCACAGGTTGAGAATTTGCGTTACAAATGTGTAGAAAATAAAATCCTATAAATATAACAGTGTCCAAAAATTTTCGTCAGCATTGTAATACATTCACACATTTACATACATTTCATAACTCTTAAAGAACGATTCTAGGTTTTCAACATCCTTTTCCACAAATCAGAGTCCCTAACCACTACTCATATTTCCTTACCTTATTTGTCCACACTTCTTCAATACCTGTATTTCATCGTAACAGATACGTACCATAACCAAATAACTCATATAGCATCAGCTTAAACATACCTCAGCAGCATAATTCACATCATCGTCGTAATAATAACATCATAACACCTCAGTCAAATCTCAAAAACGTCATAGCTTTCTGCAATAATTTCAAAACCTAAAAAAAATTCTCTGCTCATGTGAAAAGTGTCATCTACCTCAAACGTATTTTAAAAATCATGATCTCATACCAAATATGTCATTCAAAGCTCTCATAGTATCACAATGGCTCCGAAAAAATATGAACAGTTCGCAAAGTACAGACAAAATACAATTTCGTAAGTGTGAAGTTATCCATCTGTGTAGTTACGTAAACCTCTGTCACTGATTAGTTTTTCTAGTTTTGTTTTGTTTCTCTCAGTTAAATGATCAGATAGCTGTGTAATTTATGTGTTAGAGAAATATGGTACCGATGTGTAAAGTTGTATAAGCAAATACCAGACACATGGTACACACAAAGTAGGCGTATACCCCCTAAGGATTAATGTAATTATATCCTCAGGTGTTACAGATTACAGAAAATGGAATGAAATGTATCACGGAAAATCTTTGTAATTCAAAAATCTTGAAAAATAAATGGTTCAAGTACAAAATTAATCACTCAAATGCGTGTCCTGTAGCGCTAAATGAGCGTCTTGCTGTAAGATCGTTCTGTGAAAGTGTCGTAGTTATCATCCTCTGTAAGCAAAGTTCTGCTGAAGTCAATGTACTTACCTCATGATAAACAAAAGTGAAATGCTTTGCGTATAAATATCTTAGTTATTACGCTTATTGCCGTGATGAAGGAAATACTGTGCTGTAACGTATTGTTGTGCTACGGAAAAGGCTGTCTCATTGTAGCTATACCACAAAAGGTACTACTAAAACATGTTTTCCTTTCCAGAAGAATTCAGAAAAACTGTGCAGATATAAAACACATACAGCGCAAAAGCAATAATATAAATTGTGTCACTCATTAGTAGCGTCGTGGTATAATTGTGTAGCTGTCAAACAAACCAAATACTAAGTCATCTTTAATGTCACAAAAACTACTTGAAATAAGGAATGTCTTTGCAAGTAAACCAAAATGTTGCATTAAAATCTCATTAGCAGTATGTGTTCTAAGTATCTAAGCCTTATAGTCGTTAGGAATCGTGCAACTATCGAGCAAGAATGTACACACACAGTAACACTGTGTCCTCTGTTCACTATAACAATGCATTCGTAATTTCTGTTTAATTCAGATCTCTTGGTTCTTGACTGAATAGTTAACTTTAAAACATTGTTGCATGTTAACAGATTCTGACAAAGCATACTAGAAATGTGAAGTGAAATGTTTTATGGCAAAGACAAAGACAAAAGCGATATAGAAAAGATCGATGTATGGTGTGTGAGGTGGCATTTGACGCTAAATAACGAAAAGAGTGAGATGATCCACATGAGTTCCAAAAGAAATCCGTTGGAATTCGATTACTCGATAAATAGTACAATGCTCAAGGCTGTCAATTCAACTAAGTACCTGGGTGTTAAAATTACGAACAACTTCAGTTGGAAGGACCACATAGATAATATTGTCGGGAAGGCTAGCCAAAGGTTGCGTTTCATTGGTAGGACACATAGAAGATGCAACAAGTCCACTAAAGAGACAGCTTACACTACACTCGTTCGTCCTCTGTTAGAATATTGCTGCGCGGTGTGGGATCCTTACCAGGTGGGATTGACGGAGGACATCGAAAGAGTGCAAAAAAGGGCAGCTCGTTTTGTATTATCACGTTATAGGGGAGAGAGTGTGGCAGATATGATACACAAGTTGGGATGGAAGTCATTACAGCATAGACGTTTATCGTCGCGGCGAGACCTTTTTACGAAATTTCAGTCACCAACTTTCTCTTCCGAATGCGAAAATATTTTGTTGAGCCCAACCTACATAGGTAGGAATGATCATCAAAATAAAATAAGAGAAATCAGAGCTCGAACAGAAAGGTTTAGGTGTTAGTTTTTCCCACGCGCTGTTAGGGAGTGGAATAGTAGAGAGATAGTATGATTGTGGTTCGATGAACCCTCTGCCAAGCACTTAAATGTGAATTGCAGAGTAGTCATGTAGATGTAGAAAAACCAGATTATCTTTCAATAAACGGTTTTACATGTGAAATGTGTTGCAATCCTTTACTCTTCCTAGTGGACATAGTTTAAACTTCACAGCAATTATCTTGTGGTATACATCACTAAAGAATGCTAAAATTGTTCTCAAGGTTAGCGTCTATGTTATTTTTCTCTGAGCCAGCCAGCGCACGTGGCTGCCTGCGGTGCGAGTCATTGTCTGCCTCTTTGTTGTCGCGCGACGTTATTAGGATTAGAAGACCTAACTTCTACAAATTCACCTTGACGAGAAGGCCCTGCCCTGTTTGAATCCCGCCAGTTCTGATGGAGTTCAGGTCTGTCGTTTTGTCGGTAGTTTACATAGTTTCTTGTTTGACGGTCATGTGGTGGAGAATTTCTCCCTGAATCATAACTGCACGCTGGACCGTTGCGTCTGAGGTTATTCTGTCTCCCTAGATAATAATTGTTTTTGTCCCCATATTGTCTGTTTCTATGGTTATCTCCGTCATATTCATTACTATGGAAAAACGATCTATCTCTGTTGCTATTATTCTTCCAACGGTTGTCATACGGGTGGTGTCTGTTTTGGTCACGATTTGTGTAGTGAGAATAGCCTTGTCGTGTATTATTTCGGTCATCGCGGAATTGTGACAGGTGTGACCTGTAATTGTTGTGTTCCAGTTTTAGCGTTCTGCGATTGTCAGTGTCAATTTCTAATTCTTGTAAGAGCCCCTGAAAAGCTTCAATGTCGCCTTTGCAACGTCCTGCCAAAATAATACGCCGTAAATGTTCAGGTAATTTGATTAAGCAAATGCGGATGAGTTCTGAGGGGCTGTGTGCGTTTGACAGGTACTGATTCTTGTGCAACATGTCTTCAAAATATTTCACAAGACTGGAAAATTCAGATTGTTCGAAATGTTTCATCATAATGATGCTATGTTTTACTCGGTCTTGTGTGGCTTGAGACCAATACGCTGAGAGGAAGGCATGATAAAATTCTCCTTCACTGTGACAATCGTGAATGACCGATCGCATTCTTACAGCTGGTTCATTCTCCAAGTAGCCACACATAAATTCTAATCTGTGCTCTAGTGACCAGTTGGGAGGCATACAATGAGAGAATTGATGGAGCCACGCTTGTGGATGAATGTCGTTGTCAGAATTCTTAAATGTTTTGAATTTACGTGTAGTAATGAACAGCTTATAGTCAAAATCATCATGTCGGCGAGTCGCATGTCGGCCATTGTTATGTCGTGTCGGCGGTTCCATCTCAAAATTCGGTGTACCTTGCCAATTTCTTTCATAATTTCCGAAGTGTCCTGTGTTATTATTTTGTGGTAGTTCTGTATTTCTATGTCCTTCTTCCCGTACTGGAGCGCGAGTGTCCTCTGAAATATGTAATTCTTGTATTACTTGAGCCAACTGATCTTGTACTTCCCGCGTTTCTCTTTTGTACAGTGTGTTGATTTGATTTTGATACTGTTTGAATTTTCTAATTTGTTCGAACTTTTCTGTGTCATTCAGATCATCATCTACCTTTGCAGATAAGTTAATGAATTGATGGGAAAGTTCGGCTACTTTCTCCGATAGTGTACTTATTTCCTCAGTGTGTTTTTCTGAACCAAATTTCAGAGTGTTCATTTGTGTTGAAATCGTATGTACTGTGTCCTTTAAGTTTTGCTGAGTTTTTGCAAGTTGCGTAACCGAATTGGTAGGTGCAACTGAGTCCATTTTAGCTTGCAAGGTCTCATGATTTTGATGAACAACAGTTTGCAGTTCTTTTACGGCTGCTTCGTGATTCTGTAATGCATTTTCATGCCGCGAAAAAATAGGTTGAAAATGCTCACAAATTTGTGTTTGTACGTCATTACAGACTTTTTGACATTTCGATTCAATGTTATGTAACTCATTAGTTAAATCTTCACGTGTTTGTTCAAGTGTGGTGTCTAACTTCCGAAGATTTTGTTCCATTGTGTCTAACTTTTTAAGATTTTGTCCAATTTGTTTCTGATTTTGTTCAAGCGTTGTGTCTAACTTTTGAAGATTTTGTTCTATTGTGTCTAACTTTTAAAGATTTTGTTCCATTGTGTCTAACTTTTGAAGCTTTTGTCCCATTTGTTGCATTAATTGTAATAACAATGCACTGGTGTCTGAAACATGTTCCTCAGTGCTATTCGGCAATGCATTTGAACCGGCAATATTCGCAGTTTGAAAAACAGAAAATGTGTCTTGACTTATTTGAGAAAATGGTGAGGACGCAAAACCTGAATTACAGTATATGCAAGATTGTGTCCTGTCATTCTAGAATCCTGAGGCGAGCTGTTGCCGACCGATCGATCGATAATGCTTCCCTGTTCACTAATTGTTTCACTGCCTACACCATTATTTGCAGCCAGCTCCATTTCCCTATGCACAATTACCAAATTACTACTTTGAACATTAGTTAAGTCATTACATGGTGGCGCTAACACACTGCTTTCGTCTTCACTGTCATTTCTCAGTTTACTTTGAAGCCTAGTATCAAGTTTTTCACACGCCATTATTGTCACAATATTTCACACGATAACACAGAAATGCACAATTTGAAGAGCAAAAACAAGAGAACACATTAACGTAGCACTGAAAATAATCTCTAGTTAATTGCAAGCGCAACTGCGAAATACTTGGTGCAAACCTACATGCATGCCACAACTGTTTTACTGTACAACAATGAAATACTGCAACTACAGAGGAAATTCTCTCTACAATTACGCGCTAGCAATAAACAAAGGCTACACTAACTACACAAACCACAAAAAAAAATCAGAAGATTCCAGTGAAGTATCCTCGGCTAAGGGTCGACATATGAAACGTCCCCTTAGAAAAATTATAAATGACTGTGCTTAAACTGACACACAATATTTTTAGCGCAACGCAATCTGACTTTCAGTAATCCCTACAAAAGAATGCCCCATACTAACATTAACCTACACGTTTCACAAATCACTTAACTCACCAAAAATCTTCGTTACTCGAACTACTGCAATACAGCGAGCACCACTACTGCCAGCTAAATAAAAGATTCAAACTACGGAACGCACTTACTACTGATAGGTCAGCAAATGAAAGATTTTAATAGAGAACAAACAATGTATTTACCTTAATAGTCATAATATATATAGCAGTTCATGACATCCATTCTTACAAATTTCAAAACTCCGCCATTTCTCTCCCCACATCCACCACTGCTGGCGGCTCACCTCCAACTGCGCAACGCTACGCGCTGTTCACATCCAGCTGCCCAACGCTACAATGGCGAGTATTACAACGATGCCAACCAGCCACAGACTGCACACAGCACAGCCAGTGATTTTTCATACAGAGCGCTATGTGGCGTTACCAATAAAAAAAAAGAAACTAAACAGCCTACTTACAGTGTCTGTAGCGTACACTAATTTTGTCACCTCATCAGTTGGGTTCTCTGTACCTTTCCATTTCAAGGATCCTTGTTCAACGTCACTTAATCCTGTTCAAATTCTGTGGCAGTTTAATGTATTGCTTATTATCATTTCTAAAAACTTACCCAGTGCATTTATTAGTCAGATTTCCATGTACAATTTGTGGAGTATGGAACATTTATTTTATCCCTTTATTTTATAAAGATTGCTACCAGTGTTTTCCCACATTTTTCGGAAACGTTCCTGCATCGTGTATTCATTGATTAATCTGCTCACTTAGGGAACGAAAAAGGAAATTCGTGGTTGTATCACATCCCCCGCACATCATCAGGACCTGGAGTTCCTTTCTTTTTTATGTGACATATGATTTCAGCCAGCTCTGTATCTGGACACAGGTACATGCCAGGTTTTTGTCGCTAGGCTCTTCTAGCTCCACTCTTAGGTTTCTGTGATATTCAGTGTCGTACTCTTCAGCATCATTTGGAAGCAGAACCGGAAGGAGGACTACAGCAGACTCTTTCCTGTCTGTTGATATCCAGCCTTCCGCCAGGATTGTGGAGAGAACAGTGGGTGTGTTCTCAGTAATGACTTTGTTGGCCGTGCACCAGAGACCTGTTGCCAGGTTTTCACAATCTTCTCTCTCCAGTTCGTCTGGATTTTATCTTAAATTTAGTTATCCGTGCTGCATCAATTATAAATCTTTCTCAAACGAACTTTTCTTGGTATATTCTTCTCGCCTTCCGAACTTGTCTTCTTAGCTCTGTAAGTTTTGAGGTAGAAGGTGTCGGTTGTGCTGTATAGACTTGTTTCTTCAACTTCTGGATTAAAAATTAAAACTCTAAACTCCTCCCGAACAGTCCATGAAGTCCCAACGACACCGACCGGCCGACGTCTCATCCTCAGTCCATAGGCGTCACTGGATGCGGACATGCAGGGGCAAGTGGTCAGCACACCGCTCTCCCGGCCGTATGTCAGTTTCCGAGAACGGAGCCGCTACTTCTGAATCAAGTAGCTCTCCAGCTTGCCTCACGAGGGCTGAGTGCACCCCGCTTGTCAACAGCGCTCGGAAGACCGAATGGTTACCAATCCAAGTGCTAGCCAAGCCCGACAGCGCTTAACTTCGGTGATTTGACGGGAACCGGTGTTACCACTGCGGCAAGGCCGTTGGCCTGATTTCTAAAGCTTTCGATACTTCGAAGGATTTTTCGACAACATTGTCTCCCAGATCTGTTTGAGGCGGGACAAACGTCCAGCAGGCAGAAACTCTCAGCTCTGAAATTTTTTGACATCTAAACAAATGAAATCGATATTACTCGCTGACCGACGCTATTTAGGCAGTTCTTTATCAGATTATGATCGCCAGTTGTCAGTTCCCAGTGATATGCAGATAAGGTGACATGCTTATAAGACTATCATCCCGCTTTGTTTCGGTAAGTAACCTGGTTACCACGTAGATTGTGAACATACAGTATGCGTACAGGATTAAAATGTACTATCTGCACCAGAAATATACCACTAAGTATTTTTCGTGGCCGGCAAGAAAGAGAAAACAGAGTACTGTTGGTGGAAAGAGGTATCAGGAAATGTTGCTATCACAATTATTAATCCTGCACAAACGAATTTGTTTGCTTTAAAAATGAGGAAACAACAGCGAAGCAAATGTATCTGCAATTCCCTCTGTCACTAGGTAGTCGGAGACGCAATGTGTAGTGACAATTATATTAAGTGTTTGCGTTTCAGGGACGACGGAACTGGCGCTGATGCGGTTACGCCAGCATTTGACTACATTTCTGCGAAAGGAAAGCGTTACAACTAGTTATTACATCACCAGCCCCCAAGGTTCGCAAGGGTGATTCAGCTTGTGGGTAATGGGAAATACACGAAGAAAAATGTCCTGTCTCTCTAGTGCGATGAGACGTAGTGTGTGTGTTGGAGGGCGGGGGTCGGGGGGAGTCGTTATACGCCAACGAAAGACTTGTTGCGTTACTGCTTCCAGGAACACACAGGGACATGCTACATTTGCGTTCTTTAAGTCCCGCCAACTGTTGACCTATTATCAAGTTTTATTTGTGCTCCCTTAAAACGAATACTTGGTAGTTGCTTCCCCTTAGGTTTCCGTCCAGAGATGGATCATGGCATGGAAGACTGAGTAACAAGCTTTTCGATGCCAACTTTACTCTAATGTTGGTTAACATATGCTTACGAAAGTCAACATTTGTTCAGCTGCAATAGATGTAGTGAGAGACCCTCTGTTATCCCATCTGGTCGTTGCATTGCTTTGCTTTAGAATGTCACCTGCATAGACCTCGGGATTTTCTAAAGAAATGAAAACTTATAGAGCACCAGTCATTCCATTCCATCAGCTCAGGCATCATTAACAGCCAACTGCCGTGAAAATTTCTTTGCATAAGATATCTGGATGGGACGGCCAACGTCCAGTAAGATGTCACTCGTAGGAAATGATAAGCGGACCACGGAATTACTAAATGGCTGACGTATGGAATTCAGTGCCACATGGAGCAGAAAATAATAACTAAAAATATCAAACTGAAATCGTCAGGTATGAGTGTGGTGTGTGTGTGTGTGTGTGTGTGTGTGTGTGTGTGAGAGAGAGAGAGAGAGAGAGAGAGAGAGAGAGAGAGAGAGAGAGAGAGAGAGCCTGGAAGACACTGAAATCACTCTTCTTCCAGAACGACAGCTACCCCATACTAGCGGCTTTTCTTAGGGACTCCGAAGAAATGGATTCATTTAATGGCAAGACAGCATAATAAAACGAAATCTACGATACTTGATATCGTCCATGAACGTTGCGTAAATCAAACTCTTTCATTTTTTTCTGGTACATAATCACTCTCGCTGGATACAGTTTGCTGAACTTATATTGCAGCATTATTAGAATGCGCTATCCATTATAGGCTATTCGGGCGACTCAGAAATCATATCTCGGGTAAAGTGTAGGGACGTAGTTATATAGCTTGATTGGTGGTGCACCATAAATACTGGCATCATTAGGCTGTTTGTCTCTATTGAATCATAAGTCACTGTATCCGGTACCGAGATATTGTGAATGATTATGACATTCCACAGCTGTCACTAGAGCCTGTAATCAAATAAGACAGATATCCCTAAAAATCAAACATTATACGCTTGTTTCTTGATGTTTTTGACAGCTGGATTCGGTGCATAACAGCATAACAACTCTCTTCTTCATTTTGAACGGTTAATAAACGACTTCAAACATAGTCACACACGACTTGATAAATGTTAAGGGGTTTCCAAAAACTAAGACAGTCATGTGACTAGGGCCTCCCGTCGGGTAGACCGTTCGTCGGGTGCAAGTCTTTCTATTTGACGCCACTTCGGCGACTTGCGCGTCAATGGGAATGAAATGATGATGACAACACAACACCCATTCCCTGAGCAGAGAACATCTCCGACCCAGGGGGAAACCGAACCCGGGCCCTTAGGAAAACCTTTTTTTTCAGTATTGTTCGTTGCGTTTGGTCTGGGCGGACGTCACAGGACATCCGTTGAAATTGATCGTTGATTCCTTTACGCAGTTTTTTTTATTACAGAGGGCGAGTAGCGCTTTGACCGAACACGATAAGCTACCGTGCAGGCGTCACTCACCTACCGGGGGCGGACTTCCAAAAACTGTAAGAAACAGATGTCAGCATACGCATGCCATACCAAATGATACCAACATTCTAAAAAAAAGAATTAACCGTGAGAAACATTTACGCAAGATGAGTTCTGTATTTGTTGAATGTTCACCAGAAGTAAATGCGAGAACCAATTTCCCAACAATTTTTGTACCGTTTTAAAAAGAAAGAAATAAGTATTTGTTTTTGTCTGTAGTCGCAATTTTTTAATATTTAGGCAAAATAAAAAATAAATTGTGATTATAGACTAAAACATTTTCTTCTGTGTTCCAATCGGCAGTGTATTGGGAATATGTTTCAAAAACACAACCTTACTACAGAATCACAGGGATGTGCCGAATCCGCTGTCGCCCCTTCCACAAAGGCGAAGTCATTTTCATCTGCAAGTAAATTTAAGGTCATTGTTTTCTCGGATCCGGGATAAGTGCCTTCTAAAGGGTAAAAACTAACTCTCGAGTATCACACAAGTCTTCCGGATCAAATGAATGAAAACAATAAAAGACAACAGGAAATAATTTAAGAAGGGGAAAAATGAGATCTTTCCTCAGGACAATACAGAGTGTTTCAGAATTATTTTTACAATTTTGATCATGCATATTTCAGAGAAATAGGTAAAAAGGTGCAGTCTGAAACACAAAGTTTACACAGATCTAAAGTTTTAGTAATTGTTTAACAGAGTTTAGTATGTGCACCATCCGTAGCACGCAGGATATCCAAGCGATATTCCAGTTCCTCTATGTCTTGCCTAATACGTCCTCATTCACGCGTGCAGTTGCTGTTCTGATGTGAGCTCGCAGTTCCTGCAGGCTCCTCGGTGGATCTGCATCCTTTGCAAAGCCGCCAAAAAAATAATTTATTGAGGTTTGTCTGGGAAACTGGGGGGTCCTCCTTGCCCTCCAGTGACCTGGGAATGTGTCATCCAAAGCCTTCCTGACTATCGAGGGCCAGTGAGGAGTGACTGCAACGTGTGCAACGTGGTGTCAGGCTGCAGTTCTTCGAGCTGCGGAAATGCAAACCTTTCCAGTATATCCAGATACTCGAGGTTATAGGCATTAAGCTTCAGTTCTTCATGTAGCATACTATGCACCGTGGTTTTTGGAGCTGCAACTGTCGAGACGTTTGACGGTTTGATTTGGTTGGGCTCCGTATAAATATCTAATGTACCCGTTCCACTTCTGCATCTTTCATTTTCAGACGCCCACAACAAGTCCTTAAATCCTTTTCATGACACGTCCGGTCTCCTTGAACCTTGTGTACCATTGTCTGATGGTCGAATCTCATGCTGGCGTGGTTCTGTAACGTGATTAGAAGTTCCACTACACCTAAGTATCAGGTTTGGTCTCTATCAACCACTCCACACATTGTACCACCTGCTGGATGATGGGTGACAATTTCGTCAATAACTGATCTGCAAAAACAAAGAATTTTCTAGTGTGAGAACGTAATGACGCAAACCGTATCATTCTACCCATCCCGGTTTCTGAAACATAAGCGATCAGAGTTTAACGATTATTTCGGAATACTCTATGCAACTGTTTGTCGAAGAGGAAAACTGTAGGGTATGAAGTATGAGTTATAGGAAGATTTCTCTCGTTTACCAGATTTTTACCTAGAAGTTTGTAGCTGGAAAATGATTAAGGTTTACCCACCTATGGGTATTTTGCAGACCTCTCATTACTGAAGTTCGAGGATGAAATCCATCCGCTTGAAAGAAATTTTGGACTAAGTGCTTCGCCTTGAAGGAGGATTGAATCGAAAAGTAAGTGCATATTTGACTGAAAAACAGTTGTTTTCTTTAAGGCCGCTAAGTTTTTTTATCTTTCACTGATATAAAACATCAACAAGAATACTTTATTACCCAAATGATAAGCATACCTCTCTTTACGATATCGTCTATCAAATGGCGTTCGGAAAAATTTCATTAGACATTACTGCAATGATGTAGCTGGAATCATCGCAGTATATGACATCGCGCTTGCAGGTGGTGACCACCAGCACCGATGGCACTCATACAGTTGTCAGAAATCGACGTCGTGGTGGCCAATGCAAAGAAGGAGCACTCGAAATAACCTAGTCATTAACTCATAATAATCAGATTCCAGACTGCACTGTCAAAGAAAGGAAAATCAGATTAAATCATGCTATGGCCTGAATGTTGCAGTTATGAGCTAAAGGCCCCTCCACTTTTGCTGGATTGTGGATAACGGCACTGAAAACTACTCCGCTGAAGAAAAATATTGGATGCAGATAGCCTCATACTATCATCTAGTCTGTGTGTGGTGCGTGATTAAATAATTGCGAGATTTATTATTTGTTTCCAAAGAATACTGGACACAGAAAACTGTTGGCAGAGTTGTGACTGCAGAGCACTCAAGGCCATATCATTCCGCGCTGATGTATTTAGTACTGCGCATCTTTTACTTTCTAGAGATGAAAGGACGGAGTGAACCGCAAGGCGCCTTGCAGAAGGAGACACGCACGCAAGCTAGCAGCGAAAACTGCTTCATTCAGTGCGACGAAGATTGTCTACAATAGCTACTACAACGCAAAAACTACAGCCAGTATTGTTGATCTCTCCCGTTGTCATTTTCAATTTTTGGCAGTAGCGGAGAGTGTCGTACCTTGGAACACTTTTCTTATTCCATTTTTAAATGATCGGGTAGAATATCGTCGACGTACCTTGTGCTGTAAAGGTGCCGCGGATGATAACATAAGGGGTCCTGCTATGAATAGAATTGGCAGCCCAGGTCATCTTTCCTAGTTGTCGGGGCGTACGGGTGGCGAGAGTCAGTACGGTATCCCACCGGTTTCCCGAACGTCTCCAGACTCGTCTTCAGCCTGTAATCTCATTGACTGGAGTATAATTGTCTCCAGAGACGAGTCCCGCTTTGAACTGAGCCCCGACGACCAACGAAGACGTGTGTGGAGACACCCCAGACAGCGGTGAGATATCAACCTTACTGTTGCTCGCCATTTGGCCCGACAACCAGGAATTATGGTCTACGGTGTTATTTCATTTCATATCAGGACCCCTTTGGTTCTCATCCGTGACGCTCTAACAGCACGGCGGTGCGTCAACGATATTCCACGCGCCGTTTTGTTGCCCTTCATGGCAAGCCATCCTGGGCTTACATTACAGCAAGATAATATCAGCCTTCACCCTGCGAAAGTTTCTCTGTCTATCTTCGTGCTTGCCAAACAATATTTTAATCAGCAAGGTTGCCGAATCTCTCCCCAACAGACAACATCTGGAGCATTACGGTCAGAGCCATCCAACCATCTCGCGATTTTGACCATCAAACCTACCAATTGGAGAGAATTTGGCACAATATCCCTCTGGAGGACGACCAATAACTCTATCAATCAGTGCCAACCCGAATAAATGCTCGCATTAGGGCCAGAGATGGACCAACGCATTATTGACTGGCTCAATTTGTGATGCTCTTTCTTTCAAATAAATCATCCCATTTTTGTCAAATTGTAATCATTTGTTTGTCTGAGCATGTACGTCACATCTATCGATGTCCTTCCCATTCGGATAATTTCTTCGTGCTGAGTCTTTTGATTTCGTCTTAGAGTGTATTTACGAAAGCTGTACAAAACGCAACTCATATCTCACAACAACAAAAACAGGGCAAAATGCCGGAAACTGCTTATGGCGGTCTCTAGTGCGCATTTGTTCTAAAATCGGTCACTATACTGAAACACCGAGCAGGAAATGTCGTGTTCTTAAGTGCAATATCCTCCAGATACAATACTCTCCTCTACTGAACTAGAGTCTAGCTGCTTTACAATTCTGTCTTGCCTTTCAGCTTGTATAACTGTCAGTGGTTCGGTTGCCTATTGTTTGTGCTCATCTCGTTATTGAAAAAATTTCACTTATTTCAAGGGGGAAGACATTTTATCTTGTTAGTTCATTATGTTAGACATTAAGTTAATATGTATTTGTTGGACTAAGCGTTGGTAGTTTCCCATGTGTTTTATTTTGGCTCATGCAATATGATGCTGTGTATTATATTATTAAAAAAGGTGTTTAAAACTTGTATCGTATTCACGTTCACACAATCCTCATCCACTTTCCACATCCACAGTTTTCTGCTTCAATATACTCTTCTGTGTGATTATTGTAATTTCGGAAAATTCGGCACGAAAATCCCGATAATTTAGATCAAACTTCTCACTCAACAATTACTGTTTCTCGTTACTGACACGCAACTGGTAATTATTAATCACTTGAGCCAATTCAAACTCGAACGCTACTTTCAGGATAACTGATTATTACAATCTTTTCCTCTGGGTTCGTTGTTGATATTCTTCCTCATTTCACGTTTCTCCGGCTTACATGTTGTCGACATTAGTTTCAAATTATTTTTCATAAATGTTTCTCTTAATTCTGTTTCTTAAGCCTATGACTTCCTCTACAAGGTTCAAACGTCTCACTAATTAGAGAAAAATACATGCGTACTCGTACCCAAAATTTCCCGCTGTGACTACTCCAAAGTCCAGCGCATGTCCATCTTCCAAGATATTTGGCCCCCTGTAGACAGTTAAAAAGAGCTTCGAGACTGGATTAACAAAAAAATGTGAAAAGTTGAGCTGGTAATTTTAATGCCTCAGCTGTTCCACAGTCTCCTCCCACTTGAGCACAACGCACAGAATGTTCTTACAGCTATGCGAAACAGTCAGGAAAGTCCTTTTTATGGGCTGTTGTTCAACTCGCTCATCATATTAGCATGAATGTTGCGACGGGGCGGTAAATAATAAAGAAGTGCGTTTCCGAATGTTCACACGAATGTGCTTTGGAAAAATACTAGTATTTAGCACAGTTTCATGATGTTAACACTGTGTAAATGACTGGCCATTTCACGAATGCAAATAAGCATGTAAGTCGACAATTTCATCAGTCCATACCTACTAAAAGTAGAACAAGGTTTCCTACTTCAGATTCATTAAAAAAGAAAATTAGACACACATGCGTATTTTTGTCTATACGTATTACATTGTGTAAGGAAATATGTATATCTTTTTGTAGGTAATTGAGATACCCATGTGTAAACTGACAAGAAATTGTTAAAATTAACAGGTCGTAAGAAAGCAAGGAAGCGTTTTGGATCGCATTACACTACGCATGATGCGAGTATAAACGAGGAGTTAATTACAGTCTCTAGCGGGTACTGGTGTAAAAGCGTTTTGCCCCATAGAGTAATCTTTTATTTCCCCTCCCCAAACGAAGAATTAGGAACCGAAAATAAGCACAACACAGGATGTTGTTGTTGTTGTGGTCTTCACTCCTGAGACTGGTTTGATGCAGCTCTCCATGCCACTCTATCCTATGCAAGCCACTTCATCTCCCAGTACCTACTGCAACCTACAACCTTCTGAATCTGCTTAGTGTATTCATCTCTTGGTCTCCCTCTACGATTTTTACCCTCCACGCTGCCCTCCAATACTAAATTGGTGATCCCTTGATGCCTCAGAACATGTCCTACCAACCGATCCCTTCTTACTGGTCAAGTTGTGCCACAAACTTCTCTTCTCCCCAATCCTATTCAATACCTCCTCGTTAGTTATGTGATCTACCCATCTAATCTTCAGCATTCTTCTGTAGCACCACATTTCAAAAGCTTCTATTCTCTTCTTGTCCAAACTATTTATTGTCCATGTTTCACTTCCATACATGGCTACACTCCATACAAATACTTTCAGAAATGACTTCGTGACACTTAAATCTATACTCGATGTTAACAAATTTCTCTTCTTCAGAAACGCTTTCCTTGCCATTGCCAGTCTACATTTTATATCCTCTCTACTTCGACCATCATCAGTTATTTTGCTCCCCAAATAGCAAAACTCCTTTACAACTTTAAGTGTCTCATTTCCTAATCTAATTCCCTCAGTATCACCCGATTTAATTAGACTACATTCCATTATCCTCGTTTTGCTTTTGTTGATGTTCATCTTATATCCTCCTTTCAAGACACTGTACATTCCGTTGAACTGCTCTTCCAAGTCCTTTGCTGTCTCTGACAGAATTACAAGGTCATCGGCGAACCTCAAAGTTTTTATTTCTTCTCCATGGATTGTAATACCTACTCCGAATTTTTCTTTTGTTTCCTTTAATGCTTGCTCAATATACAGATTGAATAACATCGAGGAGAGGCTACAACCCTGTCTTACTCCCTTCCCAACAACTGCTTCCCTTTCATGTCCCTCGACTCTTATAACTGCCATCTGGTTTCTGTACAAATTGTAAATAGCCTTTCGCTCCCTGTATTTTACCCCTTCCACCTTTAGAATTTGAAAGAGAGTATTCCAGTCAACATTGTCAAAAGCTTTCTCTAAGTCTAAGAATGCTAGAAATGTAGGTTTGCCTTTCCTTAATCTTTCTTCTAAGATAAGTCGTAAGGTCAGTATTGCCTCACGTGTTCCAACATTTCTACGGAATCCAAACTGATCTTCCCCGAGGTCGGCTTCTACTAGTTTTTCCATTCGTCTGTAAAGAATCCTATTTTGAAGCTGTGGCTTATTAGACTGATTGTTCGGTAATTTTCACATCTGTCAACACCTGCTTTCTTTGGGATTGCAATTATTATATTCTTCTTGAAGTCTGAGGGAATTTCGCCTGTCTCTTACATCTTGCTCACCAGATGGTAGAGTTTTGTCAGGACTGGCTCTCCCGAGACCGTCAGTAGTTCCAATGGGGTGTTGTCTACCCCGGGGGCCTTGTTTCAACTCAGGTCTTTCAGTGCTCTGTCAAACTCTACACGCAGTATCGTATCTCCCATTTCATCTTCATCTACATCCTCTTCCAATTCCATAATATTGTCCTCAAGTACATCGCCCTTGTATAGACCCTCTATATACTCCTTCCACCTTTCTGCTTTCCCTTCTTCGCTTAGAACTGGGTTTCCATCTGAGCTCTTGATGTTCATACAAGTGGTTCTCGTATCTCCGAAGGTCTCTTTAATTTTCCTGTAGGCAGTATCTATCTTACCCCTAGTGAGATAAGCCTCTACGTCCTTACATTTGTCCTCTAGCCATCCCTGCTTAGCCATTTTGCACTTCCTGTCGATCTCATTTTTGAGACGTTTGTATTCCTTTTTGCCTGCTTCATTTACTGCATTTTTATATTTTCTCCTTTCATCAATTAAATTTAATATTTCTTCTGTTACCCAAGGATTTCTACTAGCCCTCGTCTTTTTACCTACTTGATCCTCCGCTGCCTTCACTACTTCATCCCTCAAAGCTACCCATTCTTCTTCTGCCTGTATTTCTTTCCCCCATTACTGTCAATTGTTCCCTTATGCTCTCCCTGGAACTCTGTACAACCTCTTGTTCCTTCAGTTAATCAGGTCCCATCTCCTTAAATTCCCACCTTTTTGCAGTTTCTTCAGTTTTAATCTACAGGTCATAACCAATAGATTGTGGTCAGAGTCCACATCTGCCCCTGGAAATGTCTTACAATTTAAAACCTGGTTCCTAAATCTCTGTCTCACCATTATATAATCTATCTGATACCTTTTAGTATCTCCAGGGTTCTTCCATGTACACAACCTTCTTTTATGATTCTTAAACCAAGTGTTAGCTATGATTAAGTTGTGCTCTGTGCAAAATTCTACCAGTTGGCTTCCTCTTTCATTTCTCTCCCCCAATCCATATTCACCTACTACGTTTCCTTCTCTCCCTTTTCCTACTACCGAATTCCAGTCACCCATGACTATTAAATTTTCGTCACCCTTCAGTATCTGAATAATTTCTTTTATTTCATCATACATTTCTTCAATATCTTCGTCATCTGCAGAGCTAGTTGGCATATAAACTTGTACTACTGTAGTAGGTGTGGGCTTCGTATCTATCTTGGCCACAATAATGCGTTCACAATGTTGTTTGTAGTAGCTTACCCGCATTCCTATTTTCCTATTCATTATTAAACATACTCCTGCATTACCCCTATTTGATTTTGTGTTTATAACCCTGTAGTCACCTGACCAGAAGTCTTGTTCCTCCTGCCACCGAACTTCACTATATCTAACTTTAACCTATCCATTTCCCTTTTTAAATCTTCTAACCTACCTGCCCGATTGAGTGATCTGACATTCCACGCTCCGATCCGTAGAACGCCAGTTTTCTTTCTCCTGATAACGACGTCCTCCTGAGTAGTCCCCGCCCGGAGATCCGAATGGGGGACTGTTTTACCTCCGGAATATTTTACGCAAGAGGATGCCATCATCATTTAATCATACATTAAAGCTGCATGCCCTCGGGAAAAATCACGGCCGTAGTTTCCCCTTGATTTCAGCCGTTCACAGTACCAGCACAGCAAGGCCGTTTTGGTTATTGTTACAAGGCCAGATCAGTCAATCATCCAGACTGTTGCCCTCGTAACTACTGAAAAGGCTGTTGCCCCTCTTCAGGAACCACACGTTTGTCTGGCCTCTCAACAGATACCCCTCCATTGTGGTTGCACCTACGGTACCGCTATCTGTATCGCCTCCCCACCAACGGCAAGGTCCATGGTTCATGGGGGGAGGATACTGAATGTAGCGGTGGTATATAGCCGAAACTGATCAGTAATTGCGTTTTTTGCTGCTTATAAGATAACTTGGGCTCGGTGTAATTTAAGAAATGGACAGAAGCAAAAGAAGAAGAAAGGCTAACAGGGAAGGCTAACAGGTGGACTTGCAGGAGGAATAAATGTCGCAGGTGGGAAACTAAACCTCCAAGATGCACATTTTGATACCTGGGAAGCACAGCAGATAAAGATGATAGGTTGATACGGGACACAGCCCCTTCGCGATTCACCTTCATTTCCCCGTGAACAAGGTATGACATGTTTATTTCATTACATTTCCCGCCCTCAAGTGTACTTTAAGGAAATGTTTGTTTGCGGGATCTCATTCGAATGGGACACCCTGTATTTGCCAAGCATAGTTAAGTTTGACGAAATGTTTGATCGTTTGAGGGGGCCTGGCGCACTTGAACAGTCGGGACATGAGGTATTGGGACCGCAGCTCATTATCATTTGGTAGTACGGCTGTCTAGGTTGTGTAAGTAGGCTGTTTAGGTATTTATATTGGTAACGCCATGTAGCACTCTGTATGAAAATCACTGGCTGTGCTGTGTGCAGTCTGTGGCTGGTTTGCATTGTTGTTGGCTATTGTAGTGTTGGGCAGCTGGATGTTAACAGCACGTAGCGTTGCGCAGTTGGAGGCGAGCCGCCAGCAGTGGTGGATGTGGGGAAGTGAGATGGCGGATTTTTTAGAATGGATAATCTGGAGGAGTGTCTATCAGAAACAGTAAATTTGTAAGAATGGATGTCATGAACTGCTATATATATTATGACTATTAAGGTAAATACATTGTTTGTTCTCTATTAAAATCTTTCATTTGGTGACCTATCAGTAGTAAGTGCGTTCCGTAGTTTGAATCTTTTATTTAGCTGGCAGTAGTGGTGCTCGCTGTATTGCAGTAGTTCGAGTAACGAAGATTTTTGTGAGGTGAGTGATTTGTGAAACGTATGGGTTAATTTAGTCAGGGTCATTCTCCTGTAGGGATTACTGAAAGTCAGATTGCTTTGCGCTAAAAAAATATTGTGTGTCAGTTTAAGCAAAGTCATGTATAATTTTTCTAAGGGGATGTTTCATATGTCGACCCTTAGCCGAGGATACCTCACTGGAATCTTCTGATTTTTTCTTGTAGTTTGTGTAATTAGTGCAGCCTTTGTTTATTGCTAGCGCGTAATTGTAGAGAGAATCTCCTTTGTAGTTGCAGTCTTTCATTGTTGTACAGTAAAACAGTTGGTCCGCAGCTCGTGGTCTTGCGGTAGCGTTCTGCCCGGTGGGGATAGGGGTTTTCTCTGCCTCGTGATGACTGAGTGTTGTGTGTCTTTCATCATCATTTCGTCCCCATCGACACGCAAGTCGCCGAAGTGGCGTCAACTCGAAAGACTTGCACCAGGTGAACGGTCTGCCTGATGGGAGGCCCTAGCCACACGGCGTTTACGTTTTTTTTTTTTTTCAGTAAAACAGTTATGGCATGCATGTAGATTTGCACCAAGTATTTCGCAGCTCCGCTTGCAATTAACTAGATATTATTTTCAGTGCTATGTTGATGTGTTTTCTTATTTTTGCTCTTCAAATTGTGGTTTTCTGTGTTGTCGTGTGAAATATTGTGACAATAATGGCGTGTGAAAAAAGTAATACTAGGCTCCAAAGTAAACTGAGAAATGACAGTGAAGACGAAAGCAGTGTGTTAGCGCCACCGTGTAATGAATTAACTAATGATCAACATAGTAATTTGGTAATTGTGAATAGGGAAATGGAGCGGGCTGCAAATAATGGTGTAGGCAGTGAAACAGTTAGTGAACAGGGAAGCATTATAGATTGATCGGTCGACAACAGCTGGCCTCCAACTGCGCAACGCTACGCGCTGTTAACATCCAGCTGCCCAACACTACAATAGCCAACAACAATGCAAACCAGCCACAGACTGCACACACCACAGCCAGTGATTATCATACAGAGCGCTACGCGGCGTTACCAGTATAAAAACCTAAACAGCCTACTTACAGTTAAACCGTTGGCTTGAGATGGAAGACAGAAGATAATATTTCATCTGTGAGGTGAAAAGCGTTAATTGATAAGGAACATGGAGTATGAGGAATATTGATATTAACAACGGAAAAATAAAGTGAAGGAGGTATTCATTTCCAAATTTTCATCTGACGCTGGAGGCAAAAGTGCTTCAAAGAAGACGATTGGTCAGCGTAGTTGACAACAATGATTAACAAACTAGACATAGACAACATCTTCGTTTTTATGAAACGATGAAGCACAGATTAATATTTCATTTTAATATTTTGAAGAAGATGACCTCATATGCCATGGTAGGTGTCCCTCAGTCTGTGTTGTTAAAGTAGTCTTCAAATTTTTCACGAACACTGCTCACATCTCTACGCATTAGTGTTGGGTCTGTTGACACGTCATCAGGGCTGCCACGAGTTCTGGAAAACGGAATATCGTGGAATTTGAACATGCCAGGGAAATAAAAAAACACTGGAAAATCTCGTTTTTTGTCTCAGTAGGTGAAATGGTTTGTTTACTGAGACGTCATGAATTGTCACTGGCTGGGCACAACTGAGTATGTGCCGTGCTTCCCTGCTCCCCTCCCTTCCGTTCTCCTCAGCTTGCAGTCAGTGCTGCACCTGGCAGCTGCCGGCGAGAGGTAGGGAAGCTTGAAGAGTGGTTTGTTCGGATCTGATTCTCAGAGACTGTAAATAGAGCGGCCGGAGACGGCGGTCATGTGTGCACAAGTTGTGTCTGGGTGATTATGTGAAAGTGTGTGTGCTCTCGTTTTCTGTCAAAGGCTATGACCGAAAATTTACTAGTGAGTATGTCATTGTCTTTTCTACTTTCCTGTCTGCGGCTCTGCGATCATCTACGTTGAGTTGCTACCTATCCTCATTATTATTGATTCTCAGAGTATTCGCACAAGTTACCTGTTGCATGAATTTATCACCGCGGTCTCATTTCATCAACATCATGTTTGTGACACGTGAAGAGCTGGCCATACGAGCAGACTTCCACGACGGGCCAAAACCGCAGCCCATTTCTGCGGGTTACTCTTAACGGGTCGGGCCTGCCTATCTGATGCCCATCGTTTCGCACTAAAGTGCAGGCCCTGCCCGTCGGATCGAGTCCCACCGATCTGCCCACAGGCCGGGTTTGTTTGCGTGTAGCGTAATGCGGCGGATTTTCGTCGTGGACTGCGGTGATCCTCGCAGGCCAGATGCCACGGCCGATGGATTTCAGTAATTGCGACTGTCTCGCCGCAAGTACACTGTACGGTGCGGCGTTTTTTAGACATTTTATTTATTCTAGTACATTTTGATACTTTGAAAGTAGTCCGTATGGTCAGTAAGGAGAAGAAAATCGTGGTAGTCGCTGGCGATTTGTACGCTATGTGCTCATATATTTGTCGAAAGAAAATTCACACAGTACGTGTAAAATGAAATGATCGTGTGGCGTTGATAGCCGGGAGGCCCCATCTGGGGAAGTTCGGCCGCCAGGTCGCAAGTCTTCATTCAGGTGACGCCACATTGGCTGACTTGCGTGACGGTGATTATGAAATGATGGTGAGGACAACACGACCCCCAGTGCACGAGCGGAGAAAATCTGCAACCCGGCCGGGAATCGAACCCAGGCCTGCTGTATGGTAGGTGAACAAGTTACCACTCAGTTGAGCATGCGGACACACAATATCACTAAAATAATAGACATAACACGGTGATAACTGACAATAACGAACATAGGAGAACCAACATTTTATTGGCGGACATCTATAGTGTTGGTTTACACAACTCTTCCTCGCCTCATACACTTCTTTCTAGGCGCCTACTTTTCTCTGAGGTTATTTCTGAAATCAATGAAGGTATTTTAAACCTCTCATGCGACTCCAAAGAAATACCTATTTTTGTCACCAAATGCGTTTCGTTTTTTTAACTTACGTCTTTACTCGCCCTTGAGATCTAAAAATTTGTCAGGGAACAATGCTAAAACTTGTCTGGAAATCAGGGAGATATCAGGGAATTTCATTTGGGGAAACTTGTGGCAACCCTGGTCATACGAACCACTAGTAATTGATGTATCTTTATATTGTATCCTCCTCGATTATATAGAAAATTGTGCAACATAGAGCAGGTTTTTATTGTATCTTCAGCAAGCTCTGCAGACGTTGAAAGATCGATCAAAAGTGCAGCACTCTTTAGCAAGAATGGCATAAGTACATTCAATATATCTTCCAACTTTACAGAGCCTTTAGTTGGAAACTCTTTTTTTTAACTGATACGAAATTGCCTCCTTATAAACGCAGTAAGAAAGACAGCGTACTGAGATCCAAATCCTCAGCGATTACAGGAAGAAAGTAACCACACCCTTCATACAGATACCTGATCTGAGGAAATTTAATTTAATTGTCGAGTAATGAGTTCCTGAACATTGATGAATCTTAAGATTTTGAATCCGTAGCGGGTACCACACATGGCCAAGAACAATATCGAAAAAACGTTTTTGTTGTTGTAATAAAGCGGTCCACAGTGAGTTGGTTTTACGACACGTATATGTTCACTATTTACAACCGGCACACACTTGGGAAAATTGGCAGTCTTTTTAATAAGCGTTGGAATATTCTTCCTTCCACAAATAGTAGTATCCCAGATTTACTTTAAAAATTTCTTCCATTTTGCCTTCTTATTCAGTAAGAGAAGTAAATAACAGGCATCCTGCTTAACAGCCTCCATGGCGGAACCGAAATACGATGGCGCGGCAGCTCAAAGCGTGAGAAGAAACGGACCGCTTCCCTTTTCAGTAGCGCCGTGGGAAGGGTCTGCGCGCAGCAGAGGCAAGCTCTTCGGTGGCTTCGTGTGAAGCGAGCCTTAACCACGTGTCTGTCATGTTGAGGTTTGAAACCAACATCTAAAGGCTCCTGTAAATGATCAAACTTGTTTGATCATTTAGCCACGGATGTGTCAAACAAGCACGCACACGTACCTGGAAATTTTGACAATTTCACCTTGCTTTTGGAGCAGGCGCTCTTCGGGTACACTGTATTTTAGCACTAGTGGGAGTGGCTTTAAATGCACATAAATCATTTCTAACAGTGACTCTGCCTTTGTGTTTCAGAGGAAGTAAAGAAGACGCTGGTCTAGGAAATACTTTAAAATGAGAGGCAATTATACAACAGGAAACGTGTTAATGGAAATGTTACAGTCAGAATTTGATGATTACGTCAACTTTATACGGATGGAAAGTGAAATGTTTAATAACTTGTTTAATGTTAATTCGCCCTCATACTGAAAAAGAAGACACAAGTATGCGAAAATGTATTCTCTTTTACTTGGTCCTGTAATGGCAGTTCATTAAAATACCACAATGTGGGAATATGTAGGCCACATCGTCCAAGAACTTCGATTTCTTTCACTTCATTTCACTCTTGCCTGTATGTTACTATTTGCGTAAAATACTGATTTTGTTCATAACCTCTTCATACGTAATACATGGCTGGGAAAGATGTGGTACATCTTGCCTATGCGGCGAAACGTGTAAGCTAACAACGTCTGCCATCTTCTTAAACGTTTCGTCACTCAAAATTTCCCACAAACACGTCAGACACGATCTGTTCTTCACAAACACGCCAAGCAGAACCGCATACGGTCAAATATTCGACAAACAATCTACGTTTGACAAAATATTCGATGGTTTCCGGGGTCCAAGTCACGTGACGAATGGGATAAGGCCCAGTCACCGTTATTACGCGTCATACAAAGTGGAACTGACTCAATTTTTCTCTTCAGCGGGTGAAACGAATCATTATTTTAAGAACTGTGTGACCCACAGTATTAGAATTAACTTAGACGTGTAGCAACAGTTAACGTAATATCTGCGGAAATTCCAACATTATTGTCATATGTCCTGCAGGTGAAAACGGAACAAACAACGTTTGAAACAGTCTATTTACGGTACTTCCTCAGTATAATTTTTTACAAGACTCAGAGATACATTGCCTTTTCTGAATTTACCTTTTTTGCTACAGTGTGCGTTATTTGGCTCACTACTTCCACAGGACTATAACGCAAAACATCTTTATGACAGGAAATATTTATGTGATTCTTCAGTTTCAGCCATGAACTATTTAGAAAGGAAATATTTAGTTTTCAGATAATTCATTCCTTTAAAAAAACATGTATTTTTATGTTATTGCAATAACTTTCAACCAATTTCGTCTACCACATCCAATCGATGAAAATACTAGTGATGCATCTTACACTTCATTTTCCGATATAGCGGACACTTGTTATCGTCGCCTTATAGTGAAAACCTCGTATCTTACAAAACACAGATTTTACATGGGGCAAGACTGTTTTCTCAACGTATGTTATAAAATTTAATGCATTACAATTAGTATTACATTTACTATGTTGTTATTTACGCGCTTTCGGGCTCCATTATTTCATCTGAAAATCACCCAATTTAGTTTAACTTAATCATTTGTAATAAAACCACATTATTCAACGAGCTTTATGTGTACACCCTAACAACAACTTACATTTGATTATTCTGAAAACCATGTATATTTGAATCACGCGTTTTTTATTCTAATAATGTTTGACTTAACTTTTTACTTGTGTTTTACATCATCTAATTGCAGCGTTTTAGAGGTAAACTGATCGGGATACTGATTAATAGCCGGCCGCGGTGGTCTCGCGGTTTTAGGCGCGCAGTCCGGAACCGTGCGACTGCTACGATCGCAGGTTCGAATCCTGCCTCAGGCATGGATGTGTGTGATGTCCTTAGGTTAGTTAGGTTTAAGTAGTTCTAAGTTCTAGGGGACTAATGACCACAGCAGTTGAGTCCCATAGTGCTCAGAGCCATTTGAACCATTTGAACTGATTAATACATCTCATTAGCTTACTAATAGTTGAGATACGAGGTTTTCTACACAATAAAGAAATAAAAATATTTTTGATTTTTTTAGATAAGAGCTTTTCAGTCTATACTGGTGTTATGTAGTTCTCTGTATTGGCGGTTTCCTCATTTTTTTTATTCTTCTGTTTCGTTCCACTATCAGTAAAATCAAGTAACAAAGCATTCATTTTCATAGCTTTGTGCGGTCGTTTGGCGTAAAATTCGCCCTTTCCAAAGCAAGAGTCCACACATTCCTTCATACTTCAACAGTGGGAAAACTGTTACGACTGAGATTACACAAAAATACTTAGGTGGATTTGGTTATGAACAGAAATTAATATATCATAAATTTCCGCAGACATTTTTTCGCGACAGAGCCGCGCGGAGTGGCCACACGGTTTGAGGCGCCATCCACAGATGGCGCGGACCTCCCGCCGGAGGTTCGAGTCCTCCCTCGAGCAAGGGTGTGTGTGTTGCTCTTAGCATAAGTTAGTTTAAGTTGTATGTAAGTCTAGGGACCGATGACCTCAGCAGTTTGGTTACTTAGGAATTCGCACACCCTGGAACATTTGAACGAGACAGATTTGTACTGTCCGTTGTAATTAAATTCGTAATGTTGACACTCTCTCTAATAGAAGAACAATTCGCATCTGTTCAGTAATGATGCCACTTCTTAGCGCCAGTGTACAACTCATTGAATTGTTTTCGAAAGGTACCTTCGTAAATTTTGAAATTTCAAAACAAACTTACCTGTACCTGTGCTACAAAACATTATTTCCTTTCACATATATTTGTGAGCGTTCAAACTTTTAAAAAGAATTCGCCATGATAATCAAAAAAACCTTTCTTAAAAGTACCTCAATAACCAAAATGTAATGTTTAATCGATAAGCCGCCTATTGACAAATTTCATCCTTCAGCTGACCGTGCTGTTGCTTCCGCAATCAACATGATAGTACAGTCAAGCAAGCAAAATTAGGGGGAAAATTCGCGTAGAAGGAAGTTTTTGTACAGTGGTATGGGGCAGTGTCATGAACAACATACTAAAAGTCCTGACTGCTGGGGCATGAGCGTACGGTGGAGGGGGGAGGGGAGGGGACATGTAAAGGTCACTTTCTTAGGTCTCCCTCGACTATCTTGAAAACTGCTACTTCTAAGGAAAATGCTTCCAGGTACAAATTTAAACTACATTAAATTTCCTAAAAAAAAGGCCATTCATTTTTTTTCCTTTAGGAGTAATAGTTTCTACGTTGCAAGGGAGGGAAAAATCACAGATTATTAAAATTAGTGGTTTAATGGTGTAAAATAGGTCTTTATTATAAATGAAGTGTGTTAAGAACAAATATTAAATGTTTGTAAACACATCTAAGTCCACTAGAAGCATATTAATGGAGGTGGAAAGGTGGGGGCTGAGTTAGAAGCGCGACGGACGGTAGGTAGCGGGATTGTGGTCATGCACTTCCCTTCTACATCTTCATCTACATTCATACTCCGCAAGCCACCTTACGGTGTGTGGCGAAGGGTACCTGCGTACCTCTATCGGTTCTCCCTTCTATTCCAGTCTCCTATTGTTCGTGGAAAGAAGGATTGTCGGTATGCCTCTGTGTGGGCTCTAATATCTCTGATTTTATCCTCATTGTCTCTTCGCGAGATATACGTAGGAGGGAGCAATATACTGCTTGACTCCTCGGTGAAGGTATGTTCTCGAAACTAAAACAAAAGCCCGTACCAACCTACTGTGCATCTCTCTTGCAGAGTCTTCCACTGGAGTTTATCATCTCCGTAACGCTTTCGCCATTGCTAAATGATCCTGTAACGTAGTGCGCTGCTCTCCGTTGTATCTTCTCTCTCTCTTCTATCTGGTACGGATCCCACACTGGTGAGCAGTATTCAAGCAGTGGGCGAACAAGTGCACTGTAACCTACTTCCTTTGTTTTCGGATTGCATTTCCTTAGGATTCTTCCAATGGATCTAAGTCTGGCATCTGCTTTACCGACGACCAACTTCATATGATCATTCCATTTTAAATCACTCCTAATGCGTATTCCCAAATAATTTATGGAATTAACTGATTCCAGTTGCTGACCTGCTATATTGTAGCTAAATGATACGGGATCTCTCTTGCTATGTATTAGCAGCACATTACACTTGTCTACATTGAGATTCAGTTGCCATTCCTTGCACCATGCGTCAATTCGCTGCAGATCCTCCTGCATTTCAGTACAATTTTCCATTGTTACAACCTCTCGATTCACCACAGCATTATCTGCAAAAAGCCTCAGTGAACTTCCGATGTTATCCATAAGGTCATTTATGTATATTGTGAATAGCAACGGTCCTACGTCACTCCCCTGCGGCACACCTGAATCACTCTTACTGCGGAAGACTTCTCTCCATTGAGAATGACATGCTGCGTTCTGTTATCTAGTAACTCTTCAATCTAATCACACAATTGTCCTGATAGTCCATATGCTTTTACTTTCTTCATTGAACGACTGTGAGGAACTGTACCTTCTTGACAAGTCTTAACGAAGGCGTGCAGGCAGTCCCCATCCTCTCTTCAGCCCAAAACGCAACTACACAGTATTTCACAAAGTTAAACCTACCCTTCCACAGCTCACTTTATGAATCACTGGCGACGCAGTGTGCAGACAGACCCATGAGTGTTCATTTTCGACAGAGTGTGTTTAAATGCATTGTTCTTCAGTCCTAGGGGAGGGGGGGGGGCAATTGACTCTTAGTCATTCTGCGTTCATCAAATGTAGCGTTCTTCCAGAAAAGGCAACTTTACTCTTAGTGCTGCTCACTTTTCAGTTTTACAGACATTAGATCTCCCTAGCACTTCTTGTGGGGTTCTCTCATGTGATGGTCTCGCGGTTGCGTTCTCTTTTCCCGAGCACGGACTCCCGAGTTCGATTCTCGCCTGTCTCGAGATGATTGAGTGCTTGTGCTCTCCTCATCATTTCACCATCATTCATGAAAGTTGCGGAATTGGACTGAGCAAAGGTTGGGAATTTGTACGGGCGCTGATAACCGCGCAGTTGAGTGCTCCACAAACCAAACATCATCGTCATCATCTCTCATGTGAGTAGACAAAAAAACTTCATTGAATTTGTGTATGTATAGTGGAGTTACTTTTTTTCATATCTTATGGGACTTAACTGCTAAGGTCATCAGTCCCTAACCTTACAAACTACTTAGCCTAAATTATCCTACGGAGAAACACACACACCCATGCCCGAGGGAGGACTCGAATCTCCGCCGGGACCGTATGAAGTTATTTTGAGTTTATTAAGTGAGTCCTTATTTTCAGTTGGTAAATGAGCTATTATATAAAAATATTTAACAGCTGGAGCTGTCAACTGTTTACCACACGGTGTAGCGTTCCACAAGTACCTACCACTATCTGTAGCCTTCCTCAGGTATAACATACTGGCACTATGTATCTGACAATGTATAGCTCATTGTCTCCACTATCAACAGCTGGAATACTTTTCGCAGCTTGAGGACATAAAATGCGTAACCCTAGCCTCAGCTCTCCCAACATCTAAAGATGCCCAGAGGCTTAAATTTGCTCCTTCTGTGACAGAAATAGATCACCTATGTGTTACGGAACTTCAGATATTTCAATACAAGTCAACCAACGCGGTACAACAGATAACTGTGGTATCACATATTAGTACCACCCCACGGTCGTCATAGCAACGGAATTGCAGGTTCCCGTGAGACGCCGGCAGCAGCTGTGCGGGACCCAGCGGACTCAGTGGAGCACGCCCGCTGAGCCAAGCCTTCAGCGGTTCTGGACTAAGACTGTTGGTATTTTTTAAAATATCCGGAATTCGATACATCTAAATATAGAGAGACATTAGTCCTCTATTTATCGGAAAAAGTATCGATATATCGATGAAAAAAACATCGACATTCCGGGCAACAAAAATATCGACTGCACATTGTAAATATACTGTCAGTTTTAGGACTGTACATAGATATTCTGTGCCTCAAAAAGCCAGCTGCCTACTTGTCCCCCATAGAGCAAGAATTGAAAGGAAAACGATGCATGTTCACACTCTGCGATAACCACTTTGCTAACAATGATAACCACATGTAAGTGGCACAATAAAAGGTGTCCGATGGGTCCGTCGTTCGGTTTCGATAGGTAGCGGATTTGTCTGGAACACTACATGACGACTGCCCTGTTTTTTCTATTTCCACAAACGCCAGCGACCTAGCAGTTATAGTGTCAAAATTACGTGGTGAAGTGAAACGTTGCAGTTTCTGTTGATAGCGCCGAACGCCGATTACGTCAGCATATCCCCTCACAGCTCTCCACCCACCGCAAAAAACCAATCTTGCCATTTAGATTATGTCACCTTTTCCAGCATCTGTTTTTGAAGAATGCTGATGTGAAGAAATTGTTTTTTTAAAATGAACTGACGTGCTGTTTCCTCATGTCGGAAATCTTCTTATACCATTCATCTCGTCCCCCCCCCCCCTCCCCAAACCGCCCCGCCCCGCCCCCCTCAGTGCAATCGGGCGTCTTCTTTGTGCCACCAGCGCTTCAAAGAGAAACACTGGACGTGATGAGAGCTCAGAAAGTAGTAAGACTCTTTCACACCGTGAAAGTAAATTTATGTTCTACTACAATTTCAAAAGAACAGCTTCATACATTTACCGAAAGTTGTGAAGAAAGTATAATACGGAATAAAAATATCGGCAATCGATATTACATTACTTTATCGATGTATCGATATACAGGGGAAAAGCATCGCCGGTATATGTGGATGTCTTTTGGAAGAACCATCGATGTATCGTTCTTCTTTGAACAACCCCACCCTGGCCTACGAACGCGCTGGACGAACTGCGGCAGCTGCTCAGCCCCACTCGCACGCCGAGCCACACTGCTACGCAGGCGCCGCATAACCGCAGCTCCGTCACCACCGTTGCTGCTGTTGCAATTGCTGGACTTTATTTATTGCTGCATCATTTGTAATGAGTCTTCGTACGTTTGGAGAAATACAAGTTCAGTAAATGTTCTGTTTGCTGTGTTACTTTTCCACTGAGCCTTTCTGCTGTTGTCCAGTTTTCCTGTGATGACAGTTGCCACACCGCTCTGTAGCCCACTTCTCCTTACCGTTGCGTACGAAATAGTCCACGACAATCACTATTCTAAATTTAAACATGATCAATCCTATTGCAGCAGACATATTGACGCTCACTTTGCAAGATATACCGTGGACGTATGGTAAGTGGCTCCACTCAGCGCAGCCCACACTGCAAGATTCGTGCAGCCTACCAGTAACACTGTGCAGTAACGTTCAGATAATACATTAATTCCCCATCAAGTGACTACAGCACGGTTACAAAGCTTTACAACATTCTGTCAACAACAGACAACAGTAAGATGCCAAATTTGCCAGTCCAGCTATTTTCCCACCAACACTACATGGGGGGGGGGGGGGGGCGGAGCCGCGTGCTGTGGGGCGCCTTGCCACGGTTTGCGCGGCTCCTCCCGCCGAAGGTTTGAGTCGTCCTTCGGGCATGGGTGTGTGTGTTTTCCTTAGCGTAAGTGAGTTTAAGTTAGATTAAGTAGTCCGTAAGCTTAGGGACCGATGACCTCAGCAGTTTGGGCCCATAAGATCTTAGTACAAATATACAAAAAAAAAAAAAAAAAAATTAAAAATAACTCCACTATATAAAGGTGTGATCAATGAAGTCGTTTTGTCTAGTTTCATAAGCGAACTGTACAGGAAGTGTTGGAGAGATATAGTCATTATGTAAACTGAAAAGCGAGAAGCGCTCGTGGTGGAGTAAGTCACCTTTGCTGGAAGAACGCTACAGCTGCCATACGGGATGACTAAGAATCAATTTCCTCTGGAGCGGTGGATGTACAACAGTGAGCAGAGATTGACGTAGAATCTGCCCATACGCCTTTTTTGTGCCTGTATTACTAACAACTCATATCAGTATGGAAAGCGGAAAGCCTCGCACGCGGGCTGGAATCTGAGCTATTTGTAGTATCGTTCCCAGAACCGATCGCCGTCCTCTGGTTTGGAGCCGAGTGGAAGGCTTAAACCAGAGGCTCAGATGATTCTGCGGGGATCTGGGGTGCAAATTCCTCGACCTCCGCTATCGGGTGGAGAAATGTAGGGTCCCCCTGAATAGGTCAAGTGTGCACTACACGCAGGAAGCGGCTGCAAACGTATCAGAGTACGTGCGGAGAGCACATTTGGATTTTTTAGATTGGAGAATTCCCTCTCTAGGCCCGACAGACGCCTCCTGAGACACGACAAGGTAGCAATAGGCAAAACGCAACAGGGAATGACAATATTAATGTGGAAATAATAAACTGCAGGAGCGTCTCCAGAAAGGTCCCAGAAATGCTCTCATTAATAAAAGGTCACAATGTCCACATAGTCCTAGGGACGGAAAGTTGGCTGAACCATATGTAAACAGTAATGAAATCCTAAACTCAGATTGGAATGTATACCGCAGAGACAGGCTGGACAGTGAAGGGGGAGGCGTGTTGATAGTGATAAAAAGTACAATAGTATCGAAGGAAATTGACGGAGATCCGAAATGTGAAATAAATTAGGTGAAGGTCACGGTTAAAGCAGGCACAAACATGATAACTGGATGTCTCTATAGGCCCCCTGGCTCAGCAGCTGTTGTGGCAGAACACCTGAAGGAAAATTTGGAAAATATTTCGAGTAGATTTCACGACCATGTTATAGTTTTGGATGGAGATTTTAATTTACCAGATATAGACTGGGAGACTCAAACGTTTATAACGGGTGGCAGGGACAAAGAATACAGTGAAATTTTTTTAAGTGCGTTATCTGAAAACTACCTTGAGGAGTTAAACTGAGAAACGACTCGTGGCGATAACATATTAGACCTTCTGGTGACAAACAGACCCGAACTATTTGAAACGGTTAACGCAGGACAGGGAATCAGCGATCATAAAGCAGTTACAGCATCGGTGATTTCAGTCGTAAATAGAAATATTAAATAAGGTAGGAAGATTTTTCTGTGGCAAAAAGCAGATTTCAGTGTACTTGACGGCTCAACACATTAGTTTTACCTCAAGTACAGATAGTGTTGAGGATCAGTGGACAAAGTTCAAAACCATCGTACAATATGCATTAGATGAGTATGTGCCAAGCAAGATCGTAAGAGATGGAAAAGAGCCACCGTGGTACAACAAACGAGTTAGAAAACTGCTACGGAAGCAAAGGGAACTTCACAGCAAACATAAACATAGCCAAAGCCTTGCAGACAAACAAAAATTACATGAAGCGTAATGTAGTGTGAGGAAGCGTTCGACCAATTCGAAAGTAAAGTTAAATGTACTGACTTGGCAGAAAATCCTAAGAAATTTTGGTCTTATGTCAAAGCGGTAGGTGGATCAGAACAAAATGTCCAGACACTCTGTGAGCAAAATGGTACTGAAACAGAGGATGACAGACTAAAGGCCGAAATACTAAACGTCTTTCTCCAAAGCTGTTTCACAGACGAAGACTACACTGTAGTTCCTTCTCTAGATTGTAGCACAGATGACAAAATGGTATGTATCGAAATAGATGACAGAGGGATAGCAAAACGATTAAAATCGCTCAAAAGAGGAAAGGTCGCTGGACCTGATTGGATACCAGTTCGTTTTTGCACAGAGTACGCGAAGTAATTTGCCCCCATTCTTGCAGCGGTGTACCGTAGGTCTCTAGAAGAGCGTAGCGTTCCAAAAGGTTGGAAAAGGGCACATGTCATCCCCGTTTTCAAGAAGGGACGTCGAACAGATGTGCAGAACTACAGAACTATATCTCTAACGTCGATCAGTTGTAGAATTTTGGAACACGTATCATGTTCGAGTATAATAACGTTTCTGAGGACTAGAAATCTACTCTGTAGGTATCAGCATGGGTTTCGAAAAAGACGGTCGTGTGAAACCCAGCTCACGCTATTCGTCCACGAGACTCAGAGGGCCATAGACACGGGTTTACAGGTAGATGCCGTGTTTCTTGACTTCCGCAAGGCGTTTGACACAGTTCCCCACAGTCGTTTAATGAACAAAGTGAGAGCATATGGACTATCAGACCAATTGTGTGATTGGATTGAAGAGTTCCTAGATAACAGAACACAGCATGTCATTCTCAATAGAGAGAAGTCTTCCGAAGTAAGAGTGATTTCAGGTGTTGTAGGACCTTGTGGATAACATCGGGAGTTCACCGAGGCTTTTTGCGGATGATGCTGTAGTATATCGAGAGGTTGTAACAATGGAAAATTGTACTGAAATGCAGAAGGATTTGCAACGAATTGACGCAGGGTGCAGGGAATGGCAATTAAATCTCAATTTAGACAATTGTGATGTGCAGCGAATACTCAGAAAGAAAGACTCTTTATCATTTAGCTACAATATAGCAGGTCAGCAACTGGAAACAGTTAATTCCATAAATTATCTGGGAGTAGGCATTAGAGTGATTTAAAATGGAATGACCATAGAAAATTAATCGTCGGTAAAGCAGATGCCACACTGAGATCCATTGGAAGAATCCTACGGAAATGCAGTCCGAAAACAAGTTACAGTACACTTGTTCGCCCACTGCTTGAGTACTGCTCACCAGTGTAGGATCCGTACCAGATAGGGTTGATAGAAGAGAGAGAGAAGATCCAACGGAGAGCAGCGTGCTTCGTTACAGGATCATTTAGTAACCGCCAAATCGTTACGGAGATGATAGATAAACTCCATTGGAAGACACTGTAAGAGAGATGCACAGTAGGTTGGTACGGGCTTTTGTTGAAGTTTCGAGAACATACCTTCACCGAGGAGTCAAGCAGTATATTGCTCCCTCCTACGTATATCTCACGAGGAGACCATGAGGACAAAATCAGAGAGATTAGAGCCCACACAGATGCATACCAACAATTTTTCTTTCCACGAACAATAGGAGACTGGAATAGAAGGGAGAACCGATAGAGGTACTCAAGGTACCCTGCGCCACACACCGTCAGGTGGCTTGCGGAGTATGGATGTAGATGTAGATGTAGATGTAGAATGTAAATACACTCTTGTCCCCGGTGACTCCGTGTGTGTATGGGCACTTTGTCGCCAGTGATTCGTAATACATGTCGTGCTACGGAAGTATAACATTGTGAAATACCCAGTAGTTGCATTGTTTGATGTAATGCGGTAGAGAGAATGGGGAATTGCTTGTTCGCTCTTCATTTCGCAGATCAATGAAGGAGGGGAGTGCATGACCACCATTCCTAAAGCTTCTAACCTGAGGCCCGCCTTTCCATCCTGTTATTCCCCCAGAACAGAATTTATGCCTTAATACGGTCACACTGCACTTATATGATACGAAACCCATTTCATTCAGCAAGAAACATCAATTTTATTCCATTAAAACTATATTTTTAACGATCTGCGATTTTTTCAAAAATGATTCAAATGGGTCTGAGCACTATGGGACTTAACATCTGTAGTCATCAGTCCCCTAGAACTTAGAACTACTTAAACCTAACTAACCGAAGGATATCACACACATCCATGCCCGAGGCAGGATTCGAACCTGCTATCGTAGCGGTCGCGCGTTTCCAGACTGAAGCGCCTAGAACCGCTCGGCCACAGGGGCCGGCGTGATTTTTTCATCCACTGCATCGCCGTAACTATTTATCCTAGAGAAAAAATGAACAGGGACTTTTTTTTGTAGGAAATTTAATATGGTTTAAGCTTGTGCCCGTAAACCTTTACACTTGATGCTGCGGTTGTCGAGGTATTCAAGGAAAACCTAAAAAAGTTACTGTTACAGGCCCCCCTCCCCCCTACCCCTTCCAATTCCACGTTCACGCCACACTGGTCAAGATTTTTAGTGTGTGGTCTGTGGTGTCAACGACAGATACCACACTTGCTAGGTGGTAGCATTTAAATCGGCCGCGGTCCGGTAGTATACGTCGGACCCGCGTGTCGCCACTATAGGTGACTGCAGACCGAGCGCCGCCACACGGCAGGTCTACAAAGACTTCCTAGCACTCGCCCCAGTTGTACAGCCGACTTTGCTAGCGATGGTTCACTGAGAATATACGCTCTCATTTGCCGAGACAATAGTTAGCATAGCCTTCAGCTATGTTATTTGCTACGACCTAGCAAGGCGCCATTATCAGTTACTATTGAGATTGTCTATCATTCCACAAGCTACGTCCGTTTTTCTGAAGTCTAATTCCCTTGTCATGTTCCAGACGTCACGCCAGCCTGCGTGAGCTAAAACGCGTGCCTTTCGGCCTCCTTTAGTAACACGGTGTTGGCTCTCCTGCCAACCACAACATGGCCCATGACACTACCCCTACCACAACACAAAAATTTATGAGTGATATATGTAAAGATCTTTTTGATTTAATGAACATCGTCTCAGGAGATACTCCGTTCCGTCGAATGATAAGGATTTCGTGTGCGGTCAGCACATTTTGAAGTCTAAATAGAGACGAAAACTTAGAGATAAATAGAGACGAAAATTTAATGAATTAACAAAGAAAATAAATTCTTATATTCTATATGAGCACTGTTTCTTGGCTTCAGATTTCTTTCTTGTTGCTTGTGTCTGATATTTTTACTGCAAGAGAAGGTAAATTCCAGAGGCGAGAGAGTGATTGGGGGGGGGGGGGAGGGGGAGAAGGAATTTAATATTACGGTTTGTATTCAGGCCGTCGCAATAAACTGTCGAAACAATTTTACATGCTCAAAAATCAGAGAGCAGTTTTATCGCTTATTTTACGTAATGGTAAAAATTTCCTTAGTTCCGTTACAAGGCTATGTAGGAGCTATAGCTGCAGTGTACGTCATGGCGATGTTCCGACACAGACGGGTCATCAGCAAGCCCCAGAGAAACACGGACCCCGCAACAAACTTGTGACGTCACGCTAGTTGGCTTTGTTGTCAACGACAAACACAGGCCTAAACGCACGTCTGTGTGACGTCAGCAAATTAGTATTAACTGGCACCCGACACAAACATATGCCTTGTCAAAGATTTCGTCAAACTTCTTTGACCAAACTACACTGGAGCCATTACACGATCGTAAAATTTTTCATCATAGTTGTATGGGAATGGATGCCGAACAGTTAACAACTGCATATGTTGGTGACGAGAGCACTGCTTGAAAAGAAAGAGAGAGATAGGAATGATAGTGGGTGAAACCGTGGATAGCGAGAGGAGAAACTCTAACTGTTCACCAGAATTAGCTACGTGAGCTACAGTCCGAGGACATAAGGAACAACGGGAATTATTTGAGAATAGATGAACAAACATCTCAATTTGACCCGACGAAAGTGGCCCCTTATAACTGCATACGCAATACTCATTTAAGAAATTTCGTGTCTTAATTTCCTTCTTCATAATAGATGTCTTTGGAAAGCCTGCAACTGAGTCATTCATGATTTAAATAATAAAACATTGCTCTAATTACATATTTTTTCAAGGTCAATATGACGCATTTCGAGAATTTATTCTCATTAACAAAAGGAAATATTCAATACGTATTTTATGTAGTGTCTGTATGTGTTGTTTTGGCTCTCTTGCGTTGCAGTTGTGTTTTATGGTTTACTGAAATCGGAAAACTGTCCGATTTTCGAAACATCACATAAAATACCTATAGAAATATTTGTACTTCATCATGATAATAAATTCTCGCAAAGCGTTACGTAAAAAAACGTGATTGGTGCCAGGGGCGGATTTAGAATATTTTTGTGGGGGAGGGAGGGGAGACACAAGCTTTCATGTCAATAATTGTCCATGTCAAAGCAGAGCACAGTGTGTACCTATATGTTAAGGTCAAGATGATCTTCACAAGGACTCTGTAATACATTTAAATCAACAGAACTGCATAATTCCAATTTTACTGGTTTAATTACAGCAAAGCATTTGAAATAAACGTTTTATATAGGTATAACATTAAGATACACTCTGAAAAATGTTGCATTCTCAAAAATATAATTTCAGTGTTCTCTTAGATTTTCAGTAGAAGATTTCTGGCACTTCTGCCATAAATTTGACGCTCCTTTTGCTGTGCATCAGAGCCAAGCCATTCAGTCGGTTTTCTGCCATATTGCTACGAAGATAGATTTTTTTGCGTCGCAGCGCAGAAAATGATCTTTCTGCTGCGCTAGCGCTGACGGGCAGAATCGATAGGAGCTGAAGGCGGACTGTGATGTTTGGAACAACAGATGAACTTTTATGAGTTTCTGCTGGAGAGACTGACTCGTGATCTTATTTCCACAATTGATTCCAGATCATCAGTTTTCCTTCTTAAGCTAGGTAGCGTGGCATATCATTTTTGTGTATTTCAGCGCTCTTCGCGCCAGTGGACCCATCAGAAATATATTTTGATATTAGCTTCTTTAAATGATCAACGGCTTCAAGGTGTGGTCTGGGAGTTGTGTAGACCAATTCTTTACATAGGAAATCTAGAAAAAGAATCCATATTGCTTCTCTGAACTATTCTTCGTGTGACTCAACTGGGGCATTCGTTCGATTCATCTGTAAGGCAGTTGTTCTTGGAATTTTATCTTACTGCCAACTTTCTCAGAAAGGTCTTCTACGGCCTTTAAAACAGGATGGAAGTGTACAATATTATCCTGACGAAGTTCTTTCAAGCTGTTGCATGCTGCTTCCACGAGTTGCATTGCGTGGAATAGATTGATTTCCTTGTCTCGCAGTTGTCGAGCAGGTGGCAGTGTTGTCCCAAGCACTATGTCAGGTACACACAAACTTACAATAAGTTCCGTTGACTGCACAGCATGAAATGAGGGAAGTGCAGTCGCTGCAGTACTGCTTCCGCTGCGAATGTTACGTAGTTCCGTCTCGAAATTGCAGGACAGCATCATGCCTCTCTACCCAACGTGTTCCACACAGTTTCTTTATTGTGTGAATCTTTTCTGCTGGTAGAGAGGATTCTTCTTCTAGTGTCGTCGTCGAGCAGATTCTCAGATGAAATTCGGTACTGAAAAACCCGTAGCATTTCGTACGGTGCTTAGAGTACACACTTCGCTTAGTGCTAGACTGAGCCTGTGACTAGCACAGTGACTACAGTCTGTTAATGGCTATTCCTGTCACATAACTGCTCGAACTCCTTTAAATTTACCACTCAGATTCGTTCCTGCGTCATAGGATTGTCCTTGGCAATACGTTACATTAAAGTCATTTGCTTTAATCTCCTTCAGGATGGTGTTTGCTAATTTTTCACCAGTCAGGTTAGTAACAGCAATGAATTTTAGAAATTATTGCATTGCGACACTACTCTCAACATCAGTGAAAGGTATGCATAGAGATAATTGTTCAGAGATGCTTACATGAGTTCTCTCACCTGCTATTTTTCCAGTAAAAAAATCAGCACAACAATCTATTAAATCACTTTATATTGTCTTATTGATATAAATGTCATATTTTAACAACGACTGCATATGTTGTATTAATATTTCATCGCCTGTATCCATTCGAAATTTCAGTAAAGCACGGAAGATTCCCTCTGAAGTAAATTCCATCTCCTGATTGCCTTCACCTAACATCAGCTCTGTATTCTAATCTCCACATAACGTTATTGTTTTTCTAACTGGGGTTAGTTTTTTCCTTTTTTGTCTACTCTTCTCTTGCTACTCTCATCCATTCTTGTTAAAATATCCGTTAGACTTCCCTTCAGTCACATGTAGGAAGTTCTTCCAGGCAGCCAGATTCCTCTTATGATACTCTTCCTCTCTGTGACTGCGTATAATTTCAATTGCTTTCTTATGCATTTTCATTGGTTCATTCACTAGTCTTCCTAATTTTAATCATTGTTGCCTCCTTCTGCCCTACTCAAGAGAACGCAAGCTTTACAAAATTGTTGCTGTAATTCAGTCAAACATTTTCCTATAGCCGTTTCCTCTGGAACGATCGCATTTTATTACCTTCTGCAACTTGTAGGAAGCAAAATTTGATAGAAGTACCCAAATGTACTTTAATCACTGAAATATTTCCTCGTACGTCAAATGTCGACCTCTGTTAACCAAATGACCTACATCACGTTCGCCCACAATACTCTCGTCATCACATAAAGCACGCAGACTATAGAGGAATTTAGTAGGAGCTGAACCCACAATCGCTGGAAGTGATGCCTCTTTCTCAGCGTTAATTTCACTTCCACCCTTTAAGCTTCTTTTTTTTTAAAAAAAAACAGTGGAGTGTCTTTTGTCGCGTTAGATCCACTCATATCGACTCCTGTTTAACGCACGCCGGGAAGCAAACAGGATAATTTATGCCTAAAGCAATTTCTGAAGTGATAATGTTCTTTACATAAGTAATAGTTGCCAACATTCCTTGTTTAAATTATACTGAGTAGGAATAACAGTGCCTCTACTAGAACCATCTGCCGGCCATAGTTGCAAATACATACGTGCAAAATGAATACAATGTTCTAACATTGTTTATATTTTATATGTGCCCCTCTACCCCTGTCCCCCTCTAAATCCGCCAATGATTAGTACGATGTTTCATGGTTTAAATCATGGATGCTATTTCTGCTAAAGATCGTCTGAAGGCTAAGTTAAGATTTTTAATAACAAGCGAAAGCTATTCCAGCTTACAATATTGTACTCGAATTCCATGTACCATTTTACATATAATTCCAGAAACATGTTAATCAATACATAAATCACCTAATGAGGAATTTATGAAAGTTAAGTTAGGTTATTTAGTGTAATTTAAAATACAAGCAAGTACATTTATTTGACTTACGTACATTACGGCCGGCCGGTGTGGCTGGTACTAGGCGCTTCAGTCAGCAACCGCGCGACCATGCCTCGGGCATGGATGCGTGTGATGTCCTTAGTTAGGTTTAAGTAGTTCACAGTTCTAGGGGACTGATGACCTCAGATGTTAAGACCCATAGTGGCCAGAGCCATTTGAACGATTTGTACACTATGGGCACGATTGTTTGTTCATATTTCATCTCATTCCACATCCTTTCTTTTTATATGTAAGCTCACATTATCCACAGTGCAGCAACTTCGAATGCAGCTAATTGCTGCAGCTATTTCATTATATGTTTCTAATAGTTTATTACGGTTTTTGTAGTCAGAGTACTTTGCGTTATGAAGAATTTCATATTATTGACACTTTGCAATGACCACTGTGGGGGCAAACACGCGCCAAATATTCTTCGCTATTCCATAGCTTAAATGTACCAAAGCAAGCGAATCGGCATGTAAACAATGGCCCGCCCTCTGTCTTTTATCAAAGGTCTTTGTTAAAAGCTTCCCTGATACACTGTGAAAGACTCGTCCAAAGGGCTTTGATAAGCATTTATCGATGGTCTCAAACAGTGCATTGAGGCGTCACACAGATGTGTGCTCAGACCTTTATTTATCGCTGGCCACGAGTCGGCTTTTGTCGAACACCTCCGCATGTCCTGTACTATCCGGAAACTAGCTTCCAATAAGCATATTGCCTCTCCTCTGATGACTAACCTTGGTACGCTGCTGTGTCTTCACCAATAGATTTCTTAGGCATGAGCCGCAAGATGGGCTTCCGAACGTTCAAAAACGTACCCAACTACATGATGAAGCTGACCGACACGGCACACTCCCGCCGCTTGCTGAAAGTAAAGTTCCTCCTTCACAACAGAAGTACACGAAACGTTGCAACTCCCCAAACAATGTCATCGCTGCCAGTGATTTAGTCATTCAGCTAAACGCTGAAGCTGAAACCAGTTGCAGTAGATGCGCGCGCAACAGCGTAACGCAACACTCCACACAAGGCCAAACAGACCGACGCAAATGCGCTAACTGTAATGGCCCCCTGTGACCAGTTACAAAGGGTGCCAAGTATGCAAAGAGTCGCTGAGGCGCAAAAGCGCCGGAAACATCCAAACAATCGCCAGAACAGCTTCAAACCCCCCTCCCAATGCGCCCAGTGCTGAGCGGCGTCTCCGTTGCTGCAGTCGCTGGCACTAGCGGTGAGGGGAGGGCAGCGGACCCTCAGCGCCCACCACACACTCACCCAACGTCTGTTCAGAACACAAACAATGCAAACAACGGCGAACAAATGCATTACACTTAAGTTGTCACCACCAGATGAATGACACAATCGCTCAACCACCCACAGCATGGAAACCAAATCTTGCACACTGAACAGGACGGAACTCACACAACCTCCCGTAATGTGCGATCGATTGTGTGACCAATCGACCACTAATATGAGGACTATCGCTTTTACAGGGATGCAGACGCTGCCACTGGCCCAGGAGAGATCGCCGGTACCCATTGCAGCAGTACCTATGTATGACGCTGGTACTGAGCATTGCACGTTACCCAATCATTAACCAACCTTGCCCTTGCATGATCTGTCGCAGACAGCAAGAAAATCCAGTAATGCTGTTATTACGTGTCCAGAATGTCGCAGAGATTTTCTCCCTTGGGCGCTTGCCTTGGCACTTATTTCCCTCTGGCCTTATACGCGCTACCCTTCATCACTTTTTGTCCACCTCTGTCACCTCGATGGGCCCATGTTAGTGGGTACTCCTAACCAGATACTCGGACAGTATCACGGCCCTACATCCCTTCGATTTGTAACTAACAATACGGAAGTGACAGTAGATCTATTGAGATGGTCACTGTTTCGATGTGGGCGCGGAGGAGCTTCAATCTGTATGAAAACATATTAGTAACACATCCCTTCACCTACACACACTCATCATCCTGTCTCAACGCCACTTCAGCTAACTCCCTCTCCCAGACAATGAGATAAACATAGATATTTATCCCTCCTATCAATAACTTTATCTTGGAACTCTTCCATTTGGTCGGTTTTTGCATAGAAAAACAACAATATGGAAATTGTGAGCCAGCCTTGGGGTGCAAAACACTTTTTGTTGTTTGTTTACTTAATTATCCCCCGAATTAGTTTCAGTGAAAAATATCGGCATCATCAATAGGTTCTTTAGATCTAAAACATGCAGAAAATAGCACACTGTATTTGAAAAACAAACATTAAAATGTAATAATGTGTATAACTATGCTATTTTCTCATGTTTTAGATTTAAAGAACCCACTGCTGACGGTGATATTTGTCGCTGAAAGAAGTTTGGGGAATAAATAAGTAAACAAAACAAAAAACCGTTTTGCATCAAGGCGGACTTACAATTCCTATATTGTTGTCCCTTCTACCAAGTTTAACTATTCTCCACCTATCCCACATCATTACTCCTCCTCACCCTCTGTATTTTCCACCATCCGCTTCACCTCCTACTTATCATTTCCATAGTTTCCCCTCATAACAGAACCCTACATCTTTACAAACAACATACATACATACATTAATCCTTGTTCCATAGATCATGAATACGACATTTCGCAATGATGTGGAATGTGTCACTTTAACATAAGTTTTCTTTACACAAAATAATGAATTAATTCATTATTTTTTATAGTTACTACTTCATATCTAAGAATTCATCTATTGAGTAGAAGGAGTTGTCATTCAGAAATTCTTTTAATTTGCTTTTATATGTTGGTTGTCTACCTGTCACACTTTTAATGCTATTTGGCAAATGACCTAAGATTTTTGTGGCAACATAATTCACTCCTTTCTGTGCCAAAGTGAGATTTAATCCAGAATAGTGAATATCATCCTTTCTTCTAGTGTTGTAGCTATGCCCTTTAATGTTATTTTTGAAATGGGATGGGTTATTAATGACAAATTTCATAAGTGAATATATGTATTGCAAAGGTCCTGTGAATATCCCGAGTTCCTTAAATAAATGTCTGCAAGGTGACCTTGGGTGGGCTCCAGCTGTTATTCTGATTACACGCTTTTGTGCAATGAATACTTTCTCTCTTAATGACGAATTGTCCCAAAATATGATGCCATATGAAAGCAGTGAATGAAAATAGGCACAATAGGCTAATTTACTGATATGTTTATCACCAAAATTTGCCATTACCATAATAGCATAAGTAGCTGAACCTAACCATTTCAGCAGATCATCGATGTGTTTCTTCCAATTCAATTTCTCATTGATGCACACACCCAAAAATTTTGAGTATTCTACCTTAGCAACAGACTTCCGTTCATAGTCTATATTTATCAATGATGTTATGCCATTTACTGTACAGAATTGTATAAACTGTTTTCTCAAAATTTAGTGGGAGTTCATATGCAGGTAACCACTTAATAATCTTCTGAAAGACATTATTTGCAATTTCCTCAGCTGATTTTAGCTTCTTGGATGTGATTGCTATACTTGTATCATCAGCAAAAAGAACAAAATTTGCATCTTCATGAATATAGAGTGGCAAGTCATTACTATATATATTAAGAAAAATAAGGGACTGAAGACTGAACACTGTGGGACACCATTCTTGATACCTCCCCAGTTAGAGGACTCTACTGGTTTTTATAGACTATCTGTACTGTTAATTTCAACCTTCTGCATTCTTCCAGTAAAGCATGAATTAAACCATTTGTGCACTGTCCCACTCATATGACAACACTTAAGCTTATCTAGAAGAATGTCATGATACACACAATCATTATCCTTTGAGAATCACAAAATATCCCAATGGGTGATGATCTGTTATTCATTGAATTTATTATTTGATCAGTGAAAGCATATATAGCATTTTCTGTAGAAAAGATTCCTGAAAATCAAATTGACATTTTGTTAGTACTTCATTTTTACAAATATGTGATGCTAGTCTTGAATACATTACTTTTTCAAGAATTTTGGATAAATCTGTCAGAAGTGAGATTAGGCGGTAGTTGTTAGCATCAGATCTATCCCCTTTGATATGCAATGGTTTAACTATAGCATATTTCAGTCTATCTGTAAAATTTCCTGTTTCAGTGAGCTACTTTGTATGTGGCCGAGAATCCTACTTATTTGTTGGGAACAAGCTTTTAGTACTCTGATGGAAATGCCATCAATTCCATGTGAGCTTTTACTTTTGAGTGAATTTATTATTTTCCTAATTTCAGTAGGAGATGTGGGTTAAATTTCAGTTTTATTAAATTGCGTAGGTACTGCCTCTTCCATATACTGGCTTGCATTTTCTAATGAATAGGTGGAACCTATTTTCTGTACAACACTTAAAAATGATTATTAAAATTTTTTCTACTTCTGACTTCTTCTTAACAAACGTTTTATTGCGGTTGATAGAAATGCTGTCTTCCTGTGCTCTTGGTTGCCCTGTTTCCCTTTTCACAATATTCCAAATTGTTTTAATTTTGTTATCAAATGTGTTAATCTCAGACACAATGCACATACTTCTGGAATTTTTTATAAGTTTTCTTAATATAGCTCAGTAGTTTTTATAATGTATCATTGTTTCAGGATCATTACTCCTCCTAACTATAAGATACATTTCCCTTTTCAGTTTACAAGATATTGTTATCTCTTTAGTAAGCCATGGCTTTTTTCATGGTTTCTTACAATTATATTTCACTGTTTTCTTAGGGAAACTGTTTTCAAATATGCTCACAAAGGTATAATAAAATAGGTTAAGTTTCAAATTAGCATCATGTTCCTTGTACACCTCATCACACGTATCTCCTCCCACAATTTTAAGTGCAAGTGCAGTACAGTGCTCCAGTGATTTTTTTTTTGTCACAATCGTTTCAAATTTCTGTGATGTGTTTTGAAAATGTATGTATTTTCATTTTTTAACTGTCTGCCTTTGATTTTTAATTTAAAATAGAATGACAGCCACAAATTTTGTTTCTCATTCTACACTCCTGGAAATTGAAATAAGAACACCGTGAATTCATTGTCCCAGGAAGGGGAAACTTTATTGACACATTCCTGGGGTCAGATACATCACATGATCACACTGACAGAACCACAGGCACATAGACACAGGCAACAGAGCATGCACAATGTCGGCACTAGTACAGTGTATATCCACCTTTCGCAGCAATGCAGGCTGCTATTCTCCCATGGAGACGATCGTAGAGATGCTGGATGTAGTCCTGTGGAACGGCTTGCCATGCCATTTCCACCTGGCGCCTCAGTTGGACTAGCGTTCGTGCTGGACGTGCAGACCGCGTGAGACGACGCTTCTTCCAGTCCCAAACATGCTCAATGGGGGACCGATTCGGAGATCTTGCTGGCCAGGGTAGTTGACTTACACCTTCTAGAGCACGTTGTGTGGCACGGGATACATGCGGACGTGCATTGTCCTGTTGGAACAGCAAGTTCCCTTGTCGGTCTAGGAATGGTAGAACGATAGGTTCGATGACGGTTTGGATGTACCGTGCACTATTCAGTGTCCCCTCGACGATCACCAGAGGTGTACGACCAGTGTAGGAGATCGCTCCCCACACCATGATGCCGGGTGTTGGCCCTGTGTGCCTCGGTCGTATGCAGTCCTGATTGTGGCGCTCACCTGCACGGCGCCAAACACGCATACGACCATCATTGGCACCAAGGCAGAAGCGACTCTCATCGCTGAAGACGACACGTCTCCATTCGTCCCTCCATTCACGCCTGTCGCGACACCACTGGAGGCGGGCTGCACGATGTTGGGGCGTGAGCGGAAGACGGCCTAACGGTGTGCTGGACCGTAGCCCAGCTTCATGGAGACGGTCCTCGCCGATACCCCAGGAGCAACAGTGTCCCTAATTTGCTGGGAAGTGGCGGTGCGGTCCCCTACGGCACTGCGTAGGATCCTACGGTATTGGCGTGCATCCGTGCGCCGCTGCGGTCCGGTCCCAGGTCGACGGGCACGTGCACCTTTCGCCGACCACTGGCGACAACATCGATGTACTGTGGAGACCTCACGCCCCACGTGTTGAGCAATTCGGCGGTACGTCCACCCGGCCTCCAGCATGCCCACTATACGCCCTCGCTCAAAGTCCGTCAACTGCACATACGGTTCACACTCACGCTGTCGCGGCATGCTACCAGTGTTAAAGACTGCGATGGAGCTCCGTATGCCACAGCAAACTGGCTGCCACTGACGGCGGCGTGCACAAATGCTGCACAGCTAGCGCCATTCGACGGCCAACACCGCGGTTCCTGGTGTGTCCGCTGTGCCGTGCGTGTGATCATTGCTTGTACAGCCCTCTCGCAGTGTCCGGAGCAAGTATGGTGGGTCTGACACACCGGTGTCAATGTGTTCTTTTTTCCATTTCCAGGAGTGTATGTTTTTAATTAGTTTGACTAAAGAGCGGAAAGCACATTCAGTGGCAGTCCTTCAGATTGTAAGTACGAGTGCAATGCTTCGGTTCTTTTTTTTTCAGACGCGTTTCAACTTTCTGTGTTTTGAAAATGTATGTATTTTCGTTTTTTAGCTGCAACTGCAAATTTTGTTTCTCATTCTATGTTTTTTAATTAGCTTCGCCAAAGAGCGGTATATTGTGCCACTGACAGCTCACTTCCGGTCCAAATGGAATGAAATAACAATGAAGAAGTAGAAGAGCCGGCTTGTGCGCAGGCGAACATTTCGCGAGCCCTCGGTTCGGTGCAAGGCCTACAGGAGATTAGTGTGTAATTGAAATGGTACCTACTAAAGGTTTTGACTTTGACGTGTGCTATCGAGAGCTTGCATGTATTTAAACGCGCAGACAAGAATTATTAACTCGTCTGAAATAGTTACTCAAAGATGGTTCAAATGGCTCTGAGCACTATCGGACTTAACATCTATAGTCATCAGTCCCCTAGAACTTAGAACTACTTAAACCTAACTAACCTAAGGACATCACACAACACCCAGTCATCACGAGGCAGAGAAAATCTCTGACCCCGCCGGGAATCGAACCCGGGAACCCGGGCGCGGGAAGCGAGAACGCTACCGCACGACCACAAGATGCGGACAATAGTTACTCGTTCCCCGCCGAAGACAGCTGCTGGCAGAACGGTTGTTTGACGTTTTACCGCCCTAGGCGAGAACTGAAAACTAACGCCTCTTGTTTATTACTACCATCCTAATCCACCACCACCACCACCACCACCGACATCCAACGGCAGAACAATGCAAATCTCCTATTATACTTTAAATCATTAAACTAATGTGACTAGACATACTCATTTTGTTGGGACAGTCCTCAGTTTTCATGTTTTGTCCTAAGTTCCTTAAAAACTGACTGAAAACAACAAATGTCCTCAATTTTTGAAATTTCGCAACTTATTGAAAAAGAAAGAATGTGCTTATTATTTTAAATTAGAACTCAGCTGAATATAATGGTGCAACTCTATTTGGAATCAATTACTTTTTTAATTGCAAGAAAATGGATTAGTAAAGGTGTGTAACTATTTTCTAGTGCAAATGAATTTTTCCTTGAATTTTGAAATAGTGCTATATTGATGGGAGAGGCGTCAAACTATGTCATCTGGTTAATCGTGTTGTTATTTCTTTTCTGTTTCAACTGACATATTTTTAAAATGAGGAATAAATCTTTTTCATCTTCCACGTTCTTGCGATGAAATAAATAAATGACGCCTTGTTTGCATTTTATATTGAGAATTTACAATTTTTATTAGCCACGCCGGTGGCGCAGCTGTGTAAGCGACTGTCCTCTGTTCATTCGTCCGAGATGTCTCCGTGTTCAAATCGCATGAGGCACGGGTGTTGTGAGTGTTTAAAAGCACTGGCTCTTTCCCTTCCCTGGAGTCAGTGGCCCTAAATTAGGGACGGGCCACTGCTTATAGTCCACTAAGTTGTTCACTGTGGTCGTTAAACCTTAAGTAAAAACAACTTTTATTAAGTACATTTTTTTTCCTTAAACTGTTTCTTCAAGGAGAGATAATCAATTTAGAATTTTCCGTCTTCTGTACAGTAAATTTTTGGCTTCAGATACTTTCTTGTACAGAATTACAATTAAGTTATAGTACGGAATCAAAACTTGGCTCTGTTTTTATGTGTCGCGCTCTATGAGTAACATGTAAAGTTTATCAGAAGTAACGCTCTGAATGATAGTACTTTATTCTTATTTTATACTTATTTCACATGAAAAGTACCACTCAGATTCTTCGTACGTTTTCATAAATTCTTTACTAACCTTCGGCAAGCTAGGACACGTGTCCCGCTCCAGCGCTCGACAGAGATGAACCACGGTCATGGTTTTTTTTCCGTTTTGTACTCAGGAGCGGCTGCTCTAGTTTTTAAGTAGATACAGGCAATGTATTTACTTTCGTCAAAGAAAGTAGAGACTTACTAACAAGGGAACCTCCCCATCACACACCCCTCAGATTTAGTTGTATGTTGACACAGTGGATAGGCCTTGAAAAACTGAACACAGAGAAAACAGGAAGAAGTTGTGTGGAACTATGGAAAAAATAAGCAAAATATACAGACTGAGTAGTCCATGCGCAAGACAGGCAACATCGAGGATAAAGTGAGCTCAGGAGCGCCCTGGTACCGTGGATAGCGTGAGCACCTGCGGAACGAGAGGTCCTTGGTTCAAGTCTTCCCTCGAGTGAAAAGTTTACTTTGTTTGGTTCAAGTTTTCCCTCGAGTGAAAAGTTTACTTTCATTATTTTCGCGAAGTTATGATCTGTCCGTTCGTTCATTGACGTCTCTGTTCACTATAATAAGTTTAGTGTCCGTGTTTTGCGACCGCACCGCAAAACCGTGCGATTAGTAGACGAAAGGACGTCCTTTTCCAATGGGAACCGAAAATATTTGATCGCAAGCTCATAGGTAAAACCGATTCCTCCACAGGAAAACACGTCTGATATATTCCATATGACACTGGTGACGACATGTGCGTCACATGACAGGAATATGTTGTCGACCCACCTGACTTGTACACTTGGCGAATTGGTAAAAAGATTCTCCTACCTTGCCCGATTTAGGTTTTCTTGTGGATATGATAATCATTCCCAAAAAAGTGATGAAAATATAAGAGTTTGTCACATAAACTGCAACAAGTGAATGCAATAGATTCAAAGTCGCACAGTTTTAACTGTGCTCTGTCAAAACATATGTTTTTAACGTTTCCAAATTTTTCCGTGTGTAGACCGTCAAATCCTGCATATGTCCAAGCAAATCTGAACATGTCCTGGAATTCTGGAGAGCGAAGTTGATTATGTGTGAATGCCTGAACTTTGATAATTGACACAAGATCACGTAAGCAATACTGCTCTGTGTACCTGTGCAGCTTCGCAAAATTATAGAATCTTTTCACAAAGTATTTCATGTGCCGAAAACCAAACACATATAACGGTTGCACAGGAGGTGTACAACCTGGAGGAATGGCAATCACGTCTACTCCCACACTAAAACTGTACAATGCCTGATCCTTCTGTCCTGTATAGCTGTCAAGGAGTAAGGCAAAATCTTTGTCCGCGTAAGGAGCAAGCACACATTCATTAAAGTCTTTCACTAGTCTTTTCTCCATTTTTCCTGACGCACTGCAATTGACATTCGGCGTTTGCGCAAGTACCCTATTCACCTGTTGCTGAACTTGCGGTCTACATACACCATTTTTTTCCCGCAGACATAAATAAAATGTAGGTAAAAGAAAACCAGCTTTGTTCAGAGCATATTGTATGGTATAACAATGTGAAGTGGCATGCACCTGGTCTACAGTACATTCCGTGTCGCCTTCTCCAACTAACGATAACGAGCGGGTCGATTTCATTCCATAGTTAAAACCAGACTGATCTGTGTTGATAACATATGCGTCTTCACGCTGTTGGAATCTGACGTTAGTTTCTGTAACAAACGTCTTGGAACACACTAAAAGTTCTTCCAGTTTATTCGCGTAGTTCTTGCTTACATATTTAGTAATCTACATCTACATTTATACTCCGCAAGCCACCCAACGGTGTGTGGCGGAGGGCACTTTACGTGCCACTGTTATTACCTACCTTTTCTGTTCCAGTCGCGTATGGTTCGCGGGAAGCACGACTGTCTGAAACCCTCCGTGCGCGCTCGAATCTCTCTAATTTTAAATTCGTGGTCTCCTCTGGAGGTATAAGTAGGGGGAAGCAATAGATTCGATACCTCATCCAAAAACGCACCCTCTCGAAAACTGGCGAGCAAGCTTCACCGCGGTGCTTAGCGCCTCTCTTGCAGAATCTGCCACTTGTGTTTGCTAAACATCTCCGTAACGCTATCACGCTTACCAAATAACCCTGTGACGAAACGCTCCGCTCTTCTTTGGATCTTCTCTATCTTCTCCGTCAACCCTATCTGGTACGGATCCCACACCGATGAGCAATACTCAAGTATAGGTCGAACGAGTGTTTTGTAAGGCACCTCCTTTGTTGATGGACTACATTTTCTAAGGACTCTCCCAATGAATCTCAGCCTGGTACCCGCCTTACCAACAATTAATTTTATATGATCATTCAACTTCAAATCGTTCTGCACGCATACTCCCAGATATTTTACAGAAGTATCTGCTACCAGTGTTTGTTCCGCTATCATATAATCATACAATAAAGGATCCTTGTTTCTCTGTATTCGCAATACATTACATTTGTCTATGTTAAGGGTCAGTTGCCACTCCCTGCACCAAGTGCCTATCCGCTGCAGATCTACCTGCATTTCGCTACAATTTTCTAATGCTGAAACTTCTCTGTATACCACAGCATCATCCACGAAAAGCCACATGGAACTTCCGACACTATCTACTAAGTCATTTATATATATTGTGAAAAGCAAATGGTCCCATAACACTCCCCTGTGGTACGCCAGAGGTTACTTTAACGTCTATAGACGTCTCTCCATTGAAGACAACATGTTGCGTTCTGTTTGCTAAAAACTCTTCAATCCAGCCACACAGCTGGTGTGATATTCCGTAGGCTCTTACTTTGTGTATCAGGCGACAGTGCGGAACTGTATCGAACGCCTTCCGGAAGTCAAGGAAAATAGCATCTACCTGGGAGCCTGTATCTAATATTTTCTGGGTCTCTTGAACAAATAAAGCGAGTTGGGTCTCACACGATCGCTGTTTCCGGACTCCATGTTGATTACTACAGAGTAGATTCTGGGTTTCCAAAAACGACATGATACGCGAGCAAAAAAACATGTTCTAAAATTCTACAACAGATCGACGTAAGAGATATAGGTCTATAGTTTTGCGCATCTGCTCAACGACCCTTCTTGAAGAATGGGACTACCTGTGCTCTTTTCCAATCATTTGGAACCTTCCGTTCCTCTAGAGACTTGCGATACACGGCTGTTAGAAGGGGGGCAATTTCTTTGGCGTACTCTGTGTAGAATCGAATTGGTATCCCGTCAGGTCCAGTGGACTTTCCTCTGTTGAATGATTCCAGTTGCTTTTCTATTCCTTGGACACTTATATCGATGTCAGCCATATTTTCGTTTGTGCGAGGATTTAGAGAAGGAACTGCAGTGCGGTCTTCCTCTGTGAAACAGCTTTGGAAAAAGGTGTTTAGTATTTCAGCTATACGCGTGTCATCCTCTGTTTCAATGCCATCACACTGTTGTAATCTGACGTTAGTTTCTGTAACAAACGTCTTGGAACACTCTAAAAGTTCTTCCAGGTTATTCGCGTAGTTCTTGCTGACATATTTAGTAATCTTCCTGCTCGTAATTTTGTATTTTCTTTTGAACGTGACAAGCCAATGAGATGAAGCCTTGAAGTACAGGCCGATTTGTTTAGCGTAATGCAATCCCCAAATCTGTAGGTGCTTATCATGCACTGCACTTAATTCATTTCTGGCTTTAATAAATTGTCGGTATACATGGTTTTCTAGTTCACTGAACTTCTGTCATCGGGTTCCACCTCGTTCCACGACTTCTTTGCAATATTTAATTGTGCTTTTTTCCTCCATCCCTTTAAATTTCTTAAATTTATTTGTTACTTTTCTCCATAATATGTATTTGTGTCTATTAATTGGTTTGGACAGTAACCTGTATTGGAGCATTTCCTTCATGTAACCCAAAGAAATGCCATCAGATTGAAGTCGCAGTATTTCCTCTTCGTGTTCTTCGTACGGATCGTCTTCAATCTCATCATCTGGTACATAGAGCCCCGCAGCAATCAGCAAGGTATCGTCATCACACACGTCCTGTTTATCAACAATTGTAGGAAATAATCATACAAATGTTGGACAATCGTTCCTTACAGTTCGGAAAATATTCATTGACCTTGTTATTGAAGTCGCGAGCTATATTTGCTGGATTAATATTGCCCACGGAATACATCACACGTATTTAATGCACTCTCGTCCAAAGTAGCGAAGAGTCATCTGCCAGCCAGGGAGCCTCGTTAGCAGGAATACTCTCTCTTCCGTGCGCTGCAGTCGACTGACGTCGTGTGTTTCGATGTTTGTTTAGGTGTAGCGTCCAGATACTACGGGGCAGTTACCTCGCATCGGACGGACGGACAGATAATAATTGTCTGAAAATAAAATATTAAACTTATCACTCGAAGGAAGACTTGAACCAAGGACCTCTCGTTCCACAGGTACTCACACTAACCACGTCACCACGGCGCTCCTGAGCTCATACTATCCTTAATGTTGCCTATCTTGTGCATGGACTACTCAGTTTGTATATTTTGCTTATTTTTTCCATAGTTTCACACAACTTCTTCCTGTTTTCTCGATTGATCTGTGTTCAGTTTTTCAAGGCCTATCCACTGCGCCAACTTATAACTAAATCTGAGGAGGGTGCGATGGGGAGGTTCCCTTGTAAGTAAGTGTTCCGTATGCTTTTGAAAACAGTTCTGTGCTTTGGTTTATCCTCATTTGCTCAATTTTTTTTCATTTTTAATTTGAAAATATTTTTATTTTTTATTTATTTATTTATTTATTTATTATTTTTTTGCCCCCTGGCGCCCCTAAAACTTTGCCGCCTTAGTCGGCCTCGAAGTCCTGCTTGTAGGACGGACCCTGGCTGCTGGCACTCGAGTGACGTGCTGTGACGTAAGCGCCACAGCCTGTCTTTCTCTTGGGCTTTGCTGACGACCGAGTCCCACGAGAAGTATATCTCGTTGGCGCAGGTAGTCACTGTGTGACGTCACCAGGATGCACGCAGTCCTGTGGTCCAGGTGTTGGTAGTGTATGTAGGCAACGCGGTCGAATGGGCACGGCGAGACGCTGCCACCTACTGGCGCACGTGCACGTGCCGCGGCGCCCCGTGTGTTGTGTGCCGCGTCTGCTGCAGCAGGCTGAGGCAGTGGCGGCCTGTGGGAGGGGCAACAGGCAGGCAGGCAGCTGACTGCGGCCGCGTCTCGGGCCCAGCCGCCGCTTCGCGCCAGTGACGCCGTGGCAGCGGCAGCGGCAGTGGCGAGCGGCGACAGCTACCAGCAGCCAGCATGATGGCCCTCAGCGACGCCAGCCAACCTGCACCTCCAGCCGAGCCCAGGCCCCCGTGAGTACTGCCACTCTATTGCTTCGTGTTTCCACTTCACGATTCGAGTCGGTACGGCTCCGTATTTTCCGTTACGAATACCGGTAACTTTGTCAGTTCTTACGCCTGACAGGAATTTCGCCCTAAATATAGCTATCAAAGCGTGCCACTGTGAAGCTTACGGGGTGAATTCGAACTCCAGCGAGAAGATATCGGAAGTTGTTCGGAGCTATTTTCTGAGTGTTTTGGCATGAGATAACTGTGCTCGTTACAGACTAATTGCATTCCGTTTGCCCTCTCACCTCCATTTATCTTGGCATTTGTATTGCGCTAAGAAAGTTTCTACACAACAGTGAGAATGTCGACGGTATGCGCGCTGTGTCTCTCGTTTGGAAACAAACGTTATTCCATTCACTTACAATAATTGCAGTTAACAAAAGTAATGCCCTCTTTAATCTCCGTCCTAAGGCTGGTAGTCAGAAATGTTATGTCCTGATGTTCGTTAAAAGTAACACTTTGCAGTATGGGTAAGTTTACTGTTGAAGAATTAGCCGATGTGCACCTAGTGTTAGGGAACAATAGCACAACGACGCTAGGTTGATAAGGCGACCGTACGAACTTCTCCTCGCCAGTTTGATTCGTATTGACGGATAGTGTGGGGCACTACTAGGACTTCAACATATGTAAATAGCAAGACGCAACTGTCAACCGTTTCCGAAAAAGTCAAGGATGAACATTTTGCGCGTGCTTACATACTTGGCATGGACGCTAGTAAGCAAGGATTCCGCAGCCGAATGAGTAGATGCTTAATTTCATAAGCTCGATGTCTGTAGATTGAATCTCGCTTCTCGTGCTCTTTTGTTTATTTCATTGCCACGTTATTCTAACAGATATGAGTGGTACGCCGCGAAATAGTATGGTGTCCAAGAACCTGTTGCGAATGTAACCCAAGGTTGTTTTGGAACCATGCACATGCAAGGATTCTCTTTCATTATGAGTGCTGTATGCCGCAATAATTACTGTTTCCCATGTTTCTGTGATCAGTACCATCCCGATCCTTTCAATGCTCCACAGGCTATACTTTACACTTGTCAGACATGTAGAGAAAATAATATAAACAAAATGACTATGTTGATTTGATTGAAAGTTCTTATGTATCTATTTTTCAGTTTTATTTAGAAAGTTGTTTTCCCTTCTTTTCAAGATAATGACTATGGGAATAATATATGAATAATTTAATGATGACAACACAGTCATCATAATTACGTCATACGAAACAAGTTCAGGCAGGAATATTCGATTCATGGTCCTCGCGATCCTGAAACTAACCGCTTAAACACGCTGGACTGCAGACGGTTCGTGTACTAGCAAACCCCCAAAAAAAAAAAAAAAAAAAAAAAAAAAAAAAAAAAAAAAAAATGTAAATACGCGTAAAATTTTCGAAGACCATTTTCTCGGAAACCGTGGACAGTTGCGTCTTACTGCTTACATATGTTGAAGTCGTAGTCGTACCCTACACATCCTGTCAATATGAATCAAATCGATGAAGGCAAGTTCGCACGATCCCCTTGCTAGCCCTTCAAGTTGCGACGGCAACCACATTACAGTAGTTTTGCATGTGTGAAGGTTGTTCTTTTACACTGTGTACCGTGCTGTGCATATTGGTGGTTCCATATTGAAAACAATTTCCACTATTGTGCAGGTATTTCATAGGGGAAAAAACTGTGGAAATAAAACCGAATAAATTATTATTACTCTGTGTGTTACGAACAACTATAGACCAAACGCTTCGTATACTAAAACACATCCCTGGACAACTTCCGAAATGGTCGGTGGAGGTCGGGTTCACTGTATATCGCCTACCCCCTGGTGTACATAGTGTGTATTTAAAGTAGTGCGATATGACGCCGCTATCTCGTATAGCGTAGGCGCTGCAAATCTTTAGTTGTCAGTTAAAAACCTCGTAATAAGGTTTTGGACAAGAGAATACGAGAAGCATATAATTGTTCGTTATGTGGATAACCATCGCAGCATTATCAATAAAGATGCTGAAGCGACTACTCTACTTGTTAAACGGGACTATACGCTCTTTCTATGGAATTAGAGATTTCCTGTATGGCGCCAAAATATCTAATGTGTGCATACCGTACTGCGTATGTCACCAACATTGAATGAAAAATGTCACTTGACGTCCGGTACAGCGTTGTTTGTTTACAATTTACACTAAGGCCGAAACTTTAATATTAAACGTATTTGAGTTTTTGTGCTTTCATTTATTAACAGCATTGCTGGATAACTCTTGCTTCTACGGACGCAAATCGAAGTACAAGAAAGGATGAACATCCACTTTTCATAGGTAAGTACCAGAAAGTTAAGTCTCTGAGCACTGTATAACTTGGCGGGAAAAAATCTGATCTCTGCATCTGAATGCTCACAATGATACTTTTGTGTTTAAGATCTGTTGCAAAGAAATTTTCAGGTACATCACTTTTATAAATGTTTGGAACAGGAGCATGTGTAAAAATTTTCTTCATAGAAACTTGAATCTATGTGCAATTGATGTAGCAGGGTTTACTGTACCTGCAGCAGTATTTCAGGTTACTGAATGTTTTCGTGGCAGTGTGTTCCGTACAGCATACAGTATATTTCATGAGCGAACGGGATTGCCAATAGCTGATAGTATGGTACCTATTGGTGGAAAATGGAATTCAAACGTAAGCTCTATGCTCAACAATTGTTTGAAAGAATCAGTAAGATACTAGAGTAGGAAGGTAATAAGTCGTTATTTGTTTTACCAGTTTCCCCGCGTAACTAATACTCTGTAATGTTATCTCAAACTGAAGGCAGGGCTAAATCCTCAGTTTAGTTTCGAATACATGTGCACAGGTTAAAACAGAAGTTAGACACAAGGTCCGTTTAGCAACAGTGCGTCTGCAAACGCGAACTGTAAAATGAATTCAAGGCAGCGATGATAGTTTCGAATACAACATGCAAAAAGACACTAAGGCAGCCAATAATTTAATGTCAACTGCGTCATTTCCGCTTCTACAGTTTCAGGTAGGAGCTGTTCGGAAACTACTGACAACAGAGCACAATTTTCTTTTTTCCTTCAGCATAGTTCTTAATATGATCCGTTTTCATCTAAAACGCACGCTATATCTGAAGTATTCTCTATCGTTGTGCTTATGACGCAAATGATGTATGCCTATTGTTCCTGATTATCTTAGTTGGATAGTGTCGCCAGTTACGACTAGGCTATATGTGTCAGTGCTCAAAAGAACACATCGAAATGAGCAGATACTCCCGTATTTCGTATGACCTTGTACTTACTCCAAACCAACTTAGCGTATGAAGAGTAACTTATATCTATCTTTCAATTTCTACGCTAGGAATGCTCTAGTTCTCCGGAACTCATCAGCTCCCTACGTGATCAATACCACACCGCCAGCCTTGCCGCCCAGATTGCGCACATTGTTTGTATCCGTTGTCACAATGGGAATCTACTGTGCGCTTGAATCGAATTCTTCAAAATAACACAAAATATGAAAGTGTAAAGCAATTCTTGGTTACCCACGGCGCCCACACTGCGTAACCGCCGCTTGCTGCCATTCCGGAGCAGTTTCGGCTACCTTACCCGCGGCCTATCTGGACGGCTCCTTTCGCAGAGATAGGCCGGGGATGCTTCCTTGAAAGCAATCTGTTGTTCCGTTCGGTGAGAGATTCGCTGGGTATTCGTAACGGATGTAATAAAACTAGATTCTTTTTTTTATGTTACTTTCGGTGTACTATTCCTGCCGAGGTTTACATATATACAAACTACGAATTCATGTCTACCAAAATAATTAAGTTACGTAATAATGGTTAAGAAACGAGCTTCGGTTTTCCATGTTGCCTATGTACAAGCAACTGGGGCTATATTTTCAAGAAATGCATTCCTAGGGTACATCTGCTCGGTGATTTCGCACTGAGATTTGTGCACTAAGTTTGAAGGTCTAGCTCGTAGTTTGCGCATGAATCTTGGTTGCTTGCGTGTGTGTTGTTCGTGGCTGTAGGAAAGAATCTTACCTTTTTTCCTTGCGTACAGAGTATGTTACAGTACGGTCCCCACTAGCTGCACTTTATATAACACTGTAAGCAAGCTTTGCCCGTCGTTGATGGCGTTACTTCATGTGCTTCTTTCTAAGTTGCCTTCATGCAGAGGCATAATAAAAAGAACGCGGAGAAGTGGCAGAAAAGTTTTGTTTAGAATACTCGGAACACAACAACGATCATAGGTGTAATTGTTTTGTTGTTTTTCAAAGAGAAATTAATCTGCGTCTTGATGACAAAATTACGAAAGAATAACGAATAAACAAATCCTCGTCATTTTGCATCTCAAATAGTTTCCAGTTGTACTACTGACCTTGCAACTACACACTTTGAATGGTCAGGCCATTACGGATGCTATGGCAAAGAATGAAGAGTTGGAGATACGTAAAGAAACTGCGTTGTCTCAACGGTGTTAGAACACATGGGACGTGACCATGTGACTCAGCAACGCTTGACAACACGAGTTAGCGATCTGTTTCACACTTCAGCCTACAGAAAATTGCCTCTGTTATTGAATTATAATTCACTGAGTTTTATGTGAATAAGGCTCGATACGAAATTTAAAACTTTCCAGGCCCATAGAACGTTCTATGAAGTTTCGGGTGAGCTTCTAGATATCAGTATGTTGCTACCACGATATTTCGGCTCAGTTCTCTGGTTAAGCGTATACTGTTTAAAGTGCACTAAACTCAATGTACTTCCATCAGCATAAGCCCAGAAGACATTCTGTCGAAATACTGTGCCAGCAAGTTACTGAAATCCGGCTCGAAATTCTACTGAACAAGGCTTCACACGCTTCGCAGACGGAAAAAAAGAACGCTTTTCTGCAGGTTTTTTTTTTTCAATGAACTTGACACTCGTATATCCTGTAAATCTCGCCCAAAGAACTAAGTTTCAAACAGGTTAAGAGCAAATGAAAGAAGATATGCGCTAATCTTTGCCGCTTCGCAGGTCACAAGTCCTGTTACAACAGTTATCCTAGATCTCCACTTTGTCAGGTGAAGTTAGGAATGTGCGAGGATGTACAATAAGCTGTCAATGAATATGATATTGGTATTGTTAATTATGTTCAATAATTACAGCGAGAAGTAGTAATTAAAAGAGCATATCAGGAATGTAATATACCTACGTTTTATGAGAATATTCTCGTGTACGTTGAATGTGAATTACGAAGTTCTAAGAAAATTGAGGCACAAGCTTACCTTTAGAACGCTGCCGCACTGAAAGAGGGTAAAGTTATTTACTATACTGAAACGTCTCCAGATGTTTATAAGACTAGACAGTGCGGACAGATTTCTTATTCGTGTAGGCCTCTACCATTATGAGAGTTCGGAGCAATGACTAGGAAACAATCCGCGTCTTTGTATAGGCACTAAGTTCTACAACGTGCAATAGAAAGTTTCCATAAAAAGCGTGAAGGAGACAGTGAAATCACCTTTCAATATGGTGTAAAATACCTTGGGTTTGTGCGGTCAAAATGTCGACTTGCTAGTTCTAAACAAGAGTATAACGCAATTTGCAGTCTGCACGGATTATCATAAATGTGTTCCCCTGTGTCGCGCCTTCCGGGCCTCTAGGGAATACCGAGCTTTTTGAGTGCCTATGGCTTGGCTACCGGTGAACGTCCAGCTCGGCAGCATTCCCGGACTCGGTTCTTGTGGTTCCGGCCAGCTTGCAGCGGCCGAGGCAGCGGCACTTTCTCCGTTATTCCCAGACCAGCCAGAGGCGGGAGTGTTTTGTGGTCCGCTTCCTCTCAGCGCTGCCTGCATACGTGTGACCGCCTCCCGCCACCAGCGGAAGGGTCACTGGGTAAGCCTCCGTCCGCTACTCGCTTTCTTCTCGCAGCGTCACCGGGAACATTTATCCAAACACATGTTGTTGTCTTCACTCTGAAGAGTAGTTTGATGCAGTCATAGATACTACAGACCGATTAGAATTGTCAGTTGTCACTTCAAGCGTTGGAGCTGGTTTCCTCCAATAAGCGCGCTCGACGTCACAACCGAACCGAAAGCCGTTGCCAAACTGCACAAAAACTGGTCAGTTCACATCCAGTTCCTTGTCCAGCATTCTTCGTAGATATATTTGGATCTAATGAAATACACACGTCTCGTACACAGCAGTAACCAAACACAGCTGGAGATATCCGCAGACGACGCGATTCAGCGTCATATACACAGTTATCATAATCACAGACATCGGCTTACATTAGATAAGCATCGTACGGCATTTCGCGAAGTCAATTTTTTAAGGTTGCAATTTATCGTTGTTACGAATGCAGCTGCTTTTGCAACGATGTAGCGTAGCGCAAAAGTTAACATTTTAGTCTGACGTGTACAAGGCTGTAGGTTCGATCCTCGTCAATTGTGCCGGAATTTCTTTTATTTTTAAATCTAATCAAAATATTTCATTATTTTTTATTTTGTTAATTGGTTTAAATGCAACCTATTCATTTTTCATAATCGTATTGACTTTATTTCCTCTCATTTTTCATCCTAACATTCTTTCTTCGTTTGGAATATGCCTGTGTCACTTAAAAACTGCAACCAGGTGCCAACGAGTACTGCTCATCTTTTGGTAACACGGCGCTTTCTGTAGCCAGTGTGAGGATAGCTTCAGGTAACCAATCATAGAGAGAAACTGATTTTTTTTCAGTGTTGGGTTTGCACGCAAAGGTTAGCTTTAATCGGGTGAACAAAGAGATCGTGGTTTTAGTTGTGCCGCATATTGCTGACCGACATTTTTGGGATATATTGCGCATGACGAGGTTGTGATTAACGTAGGACATGAGTTTAAATTCAGAGATACAAAACATGCCACGTGTCGAAGTTCACTCATTGGTCACTTAAAATCAACAGGTGACAGTGCATCTCCCATTTCCGACAAACCTGGCGGTGTCCACTTCCAAGTTTGCTTCGCGTTACAAATTAAGCTAATTTGTGACGTGACCCGCCGTGATTGTGTGTGTCACCTATAACCGAGCGGTAGCCGGTAGCAACACTATAGCAGCAAGTAACAGACGCCAGCTATCATGTAATAGTAATCGGACTTTAGTCTACACTAAGGAAGCCTTTACATAGGTACTGCAATTTACGTCTGTTTGAAACTGCTTACAATAGTCAAATCCTCGTCTCCAATTACAATTTTTATCTGCCCAACTCCCAATATTTCCCTCTATTACTAATCTGACGATTTCTTGATGTCTCAGGAAGTAGTCAAGGTGTGGCATAAAATTCTTTTCTGTATGTTTCTGTTCAGTACCTCTTCATTTGTTATCGGATGTACTCCTGTAAACTTCAACATTATTCTGTCGCACTACTCTTTTTGTCTGAGCTGTCTACGTTTCATTTCGGTATAAGGCGACGCCCCAGAGATATCCCATCGGGTAACACATCCTAACATTTAAATTTCTACTTGAAGTTAATAACACCTTTAATTTCTGGAAATGCTTTTCTTGCTATTGACAGTCTGCATTTTATATCCTTTGTACTTCACGCACTGCCAGTTATTTTATTGACCAAATAGCAATATAAATCTATTACTTCTAGTGTTTCAATCTCTAATCTCATTCCCCAGCGTCACTTGATTTAATTTGACTACATTCAATTACCCATGTTTTACTTTTTTGTGTCCATCTTCTAATCCCTTTTCACGCCGCTATCCTATCCGTTAGACTGATATTCCTAGTCCTTTGACGTCTCTGATAGGATGTCAGTGTCATCAGAAAACGTCAAACTTTTTTATTTCTCCTTCCTCATCTTCAACTATGTTTCAAAATTTTTCCTTGATCAAGGACTACCAGAAGAATGACAGATTTCAGATTTTCATGCTCATTTTGCGAAACGTTTTGCTGGCGTGGGCCTACGTTTCACTTCCTCCATCACGAATGCATTAAGTTATTTTTAGATACTTCTCACTGTAAAACTAATTAATGTTTCATACTGTTCCAGTCGCGTATGGAGCACGGGAGAACGAGTGCTTAAATGCATAGTCCACGCTGTTATTCGTCTAATGTCTTATGACATTTCTGGAGACCAAAGATCTCTTCTGTTGGAATCAACATGGGTTCTGGAAACGACTACGTGAAAGCAAGCTCCCTCTGTTCGCCCACGAAACACAGATAACAATAGATACTGGCGCTCACGTTGATGTCGTCATCCGGGACCTTTCGATAGTTTCGCACTGGCGCTCAGTGATCAAAGAACGAGAGTCAGACCAACTATCTGATAGGTTTGAACAGTTTCTAGCAAACAGAACAAAGTGTCATTGAACAAAGTGTCATTCTCATCATAGAGAAATCTTCAGACTTAAAAGCAACTTCAGGAATAGCCGACAGGAGTGTTACAGACCCATTACAGACTGTGCCCAACGCGAGAATCGTGCTACAGTGCTACAGTGCTTTAAGAGGCGTGGCAGTGAAGTCACGTTGATGCCTTGGCCATCAAATTCGCCTCGTCTGAACATTACGGAACACTTGTGGGACGCTATCGAGCGCCAGCCCCACGCTCACGAACTACGGCCAGTAATTTACGGAGAAGACAGCTGGTAACAATACCTCCAGAAACCTACCAAGGACTTGGTGAATCCATGCCACGCAGAATCACTGATATGTTGTGCACAAACACATTTTTAAGCAATTTGCCATAATGTTTTGGCTCATCATTGTACAGGTTGCAAAAAAAAAAAAAAACTCGACAAGCCTTAGGGAAAGGTTCCTTACATCAAAACAAGAAAAATGCGTACCTTAAGAATTATGAGCACTCGTTCATCTTCGATATTGTAAAATATACCTCTTCTACCGAACAAGTACTTATAAACTCTTAAGGTGTGCATTTTAGAGCCCATGTTTGCTATACTTTTTTCTTGTTTTGGTCCATATTACCTGCTCGAAAAATATGGAAAATAATGTCCTTGAAATTGTATCGAAGATGAGAAAGTGCTCTTAGCTGTTAAGGTTGGAATTCTAGAACCCATGTTAACTAGAATTTTTTCTCTCTTTGACCTAATGAACCTGCCCCTAAAGCTCGTTGGTGTTTCTTTGTGAAGTTATCCCTTCAGGTCGTTGCACAAGCATATTCCAGCGGTCCGCCAGAGACGGTGTCTCCAAACGTGTGCTTTGTTTGGTTAGGTAAAGCCGAACAAGAGGGCAATACAAAAATTGGACTTGGGACAGTAGTAAGGATAGAACCCTATCTAAAGGCTGAGCAGTATCGTGCGCCATCATCTACGCTATGAGAACAACTGACTCTAATTGTATCTGGCGGGCTTATGGGCGAACTTCAGCGGTAATTAACTCCGAACCGGCGCAACGTATCAAATGTTTCCGTAACTATTATTTCTCAGTATAAAGTACCGGGAACACCCTTCCAAGAAGGCTTAGTGGCCAGCGCACCTGCCTACTAAGCAAGAGACCTGGGCTCGATTCCTAGCCCCGGTACAGATTTTCACTCGCCGCTTCAATCTGTCGGTATTCGTGAAATCATATCTGTATGTGACCAGTATAAGCTCTGGATTTGTGTCATTTCATTTGTGAAATTGATACGTTGGGATATTCTGTTCAAGGATATTTTCTGATGGTAATTTACCGAACTTAATCTCAAATAAAGTCATTTAGCAACTTCGTATTGGTCGTGTGTTCTTTCTTAGAGTTACGTTTTTCACGACAGACCCAGTTACGTTTTTCACGACAGACCCAACTCGCACTGAGTAGGCTTCATTGTCTGGTTTCGCTCTGTAATATTAAGAGCATCATTAGAATCTCTGGAATTTACAATTTAAAATACAGTAGTTGGCCTTTTAGTTTGGCAGCACCAGAAATTAAGTTGGCAGTACAACAGGGTTTCCAACGTTCGGAGCCATTAACTCAAAATGCAGGCTTTGAAAGATACTGTTATACGGACTTCTTTTCTTCCTTTGGTATCATAAGCCCACCCCCAAATTCTATAAAATTGTTTTTGGTAGATCCTACATATTTTTTCGAACTATACGTTGGCAAATTCACGTTCTTATTTAAACACTAGATTGATTTACAGCTTTAAATACATAAACTACTTGCGTATGCTTATGTCCTGCTCAGCGCGATCTATGAGATTTCCATCTGAAGTGGATTTAAATCTGAAGGAACAGTTCTGGTTATGGAGTAGTCATGGATCCTTACTTTGACTCCGTAGATAGCTGTGCAAATGTATCGGCCATAACAAGGGAACACCTTCTCTCTCCGCAGATTAACATGTGCGTCGTGCGGCAGCATCGTCACTTAATATAAAAATATTTGACGTATCTGGCGTGCAAGTGCGGCCCTTGGTGTGCGTTTCTTGTCGTTGATACGCCTGTCATACACACTAGGTCGTTACGGCCACGAAATAACCATAGAAAAACAAGACAAGCTTGTATAACAAAGCTGTCAAGAAGGTTATATTTCCAGCCGCATCATACTATTTTTTAATCACACTTGCCCTTAACTTTTCATGCTCGCGTAACGTAAAGCACACCACATACGGATCGAATTCGCGCCGGGTGAACGCAGTTGCTCTGTTGTTCTGGTACACCGGTCAGGCTCAGTGGCTCCCACAATTCTCTTCTCTTTGAGTAAATACCGTGAAGATTCCCTTTCTCTGCCTCTGAAACACAATGTACCTTCTCATCTCAGAGCAGCACTTGTAACCTACGTCCTCAATTATTTTCTGAATGTATTCCAATCTCTGTCTCCCTCTACAATTTCTAGCCTCTGCAGCTCTGTCTGATACCATGGAAGCTATCCCACGATGTCTTATCATCCTGTCCCTTTTCTTTTTCGTCATTTTCTGTATATTCCTTTCAGTCCACCAAATTTTCAACTTTCATGTCACCGCGTCTCAATTCTCTTCTGTTCCAGTTTTCTAACGATCCTTGTTTCACTACCATACAACGATCTGCACCAAACGTACATCCTCAGAATTTTTTCCTGAAATTAAGATCTACTGTATGTTTGAAATTAGTAGACTTCTTTTGGCCAGGAGTGTCCTCTTTGCCAACGCTATTCGCATTTATGTCCTCCCTGCGCCGTTCATAATGAGTTATTTTGCTGCCAAGGTAGCAGAATTCCTTAACTTCATCTACTTCGTGATACGCAATTCTGGTTTCTCGCTATCTCCTTTCTGCTACTTCTAATTACTGTCATCTTTCTTTGATATATTTTCAGTACATATTCTGTACTCATTAGACTGTTCATTCCATCCTACATATGCTGTAATTCTTCTGCACTTTCTCTGAGGACAGCAATGTTATCAGCGAATCTTGTCACGGATAGCTTTTCATCCTGAATTTTAATCCGACTCGTGAACCTTTCTTCTTCTACCATCGCTTCAGACAAATGTTACCCCTCTTGGACGACTTCGGTGTACTCTTTCCACCTGCCCGCTTTTTCCTCTGCTTTTGACAGTGGAATCCGCGTTGAACTCTTAATATAGCCGCCCTTGCTTTTAATTTTACCGAAGATTGTTTCGACTTTTCTGCCTGCTGAGTCAGTCCTCCCGACAATTTCGTTTTCGATTACTTCCCCAAGGGCAACTAGCGATTATAGTGCTTGTCTTCAACGGACTTGCCACATGAGAGAAAGGAGGCCGAAAAAAGTGTTAGACTTACGAATTTCGAAGCAGTCTAGGCGAAACTGATAATCTCCAAATTTTCGAGTTTGTATACCGTTACGAACTAGAAAACCTGGAGGTTATACAAGACTTGTTAAGAATAATTGTGGGCTTCTACTTCTGACGAGACCCAGAATTACGTAATCCGCTGTCGTGCATTTCTTTGTGTGACGCGTAGATTTATAAAAATTTACTCAAAATCTCTGTTTACGAACTTGTAGCATGCTGCAGTTGAAAAATAGGTCCGCAGCTTGTCTTATAATTGAAATAAATGGTTGTATCTTCTTCATAAGTTGCATTGCGAAGTATCTTTTTCTTTTATTTCTTAGTGGTGACATTCTCAAAGCATCCGTGCTGTGTGACAAATACAGGCGTTGTTAAATCGGCCATATACCGCTTTGATTACAGCAAGGGCAGTTTCTGCACATGGTCAACCGCCTGTATTTGTCGCACTTACAGCACGAACGGTTTGAAAATGGACACAGGTGTCCGAAAGAAAACACACACTTCCAAATGCAGCTCATGATGAAGCTACAACCATTTATTTCAATCCCTGGTTAGATCGTAGAGGGACTTATTGTGTTCACCATAAATTTCGATCTAACGTTGCTAGATTTCAAGGAACATTCATTATGATTTGTCAGCTTGAATTATTACTATAAGCATCACATTTTGAGCTTTGATTCTTCTACGGAAACTCAACTGAGATGATAAGATTTCCATTACATTTTACAGGACTGGCGTCGGTTTAGCCATTTTTACTACTTTCCGCTCCTCACAAGGCCCTAAGACTTGGAGAATTCAATGTCGCATAGCGTGAAGCTGTGTACTAGGTACGCGCCGAATATTAAGAGCGACCAGTCGACAGAAATATGACACATATACGCATCAGGGGAGTTGTGTGTGGCCAGCTGATGCGAGTTATCGCGTGATGAATCATGTTACTAGTGCGAGGCGACAAACCTAGCTGGAGTACGTGGTAATGGAGCTGTTTCGTGCTTTTCAGCGTCAAATTTTGTTCTGTCCATTCACAAGCATAATGTCCTCTTAGATAAGAACCTGTAAGAAAACTTGAATGAAATTGTTACATCACTACATTGCTTATATATACTGTGAATCTATATAATGTAAGCTCTTCCAGGCATGTGCGGACAAAATATTAGACCCACCCTTAAAAAAAGCATACCATCCGTAGATGGTATAGAAATTGTTCCAGCCGGTCATGTGATACTTCACAGCTGACGTAAGTCATGGCAGAGAAGTGGTGTGAATGGGTCAGTCAGCTGTAAGGAAACGACACCGTAAGATGGGTCGATGTGCACACCTGACAGAAAGGCAGGAATTTCCGGGTGGTTAAAGTAAACTGCAGCTGCTCTTAAAGGTCCATTGTGGGCTGTAATTACTGTGCAGCAGCGAAACTTTCTAGATATGCTAATGCGTTAATGCGGAACCTATTTGTGCTGCAAAAAAAGATTGGTGGTTCCAGTTGTTGCTACCACATGCAAATCTGTCGTTGTAAACTGTTTGTATGATGATGTGACATCCACATTGTTATTTGATAAGCCATAACGTGAGTGGACAGAATGGCTATCGAGAAGAGACGCTGTACACTTTTCGTGGAACTGTTTTATGTGAACGGCAGCAATTACAATGCTGCTTTGAAAGAGTATCGCTGACTAAAAGGTCTGAGGAGAGGCCCGATGTCATTAAATTGTTTAAAGAAGATTAACAGTGAAATGTTAAAACAAGAGAGATTGGTATGGTGCCTGTAAGAGGGAGGCGTCCTGTCCGGATGGATGTTATTGACGAGGTTGGTGTTGCTGTAACCGACCATGCAAAAAATAAATAAATAAAATAAAATAAAATAAAATAAATGGTTCTAATGGCTCTGAGCACTGTGGGACTTAACATCTGAGATCATCAGTCCCCTAGAACGTAGAACTACTTAAACCTAACTAACCTAAGGACATCGCACACATCCATGCCCGAGGCAGGATTCGAACCTGCGACCGTAGCGGTCGCGCGGTTCCAGACTGAAGCGCCTAGAACCGCTTGGCCACACCGACCGGCAACTGGCCATGCAGCCCGTGTCCATCCCGTGGTCAACAGTACGTAAAATATTTTACACTGGCACTGTAAAACAACCAGACGGTGCGGCAACTGAAACCTCATGATACGCAGCAACATTCTAAATTTGCCCTTCGGTTTCTGGCAAGGATCGAAGTTGATGATAGTGACGAGGTGCATTTTACACTACAGAGTGCAGTGAATACAGAGAACTGCCGAAATCAGGGCGCTGTTAAACTTCGTGTTGTGCACGAACAGCCATTGCACTCGCCGTATATGACTGGTGTGGACTCACAAGCAGCTTTATTCTCGGTCCATTCTTCTTTAAAGAAACTTCACCAGAGGGATTGTCAGATGTACCGTGATATCTGTATGTTATCGAGACCTCCTTGTACAGCCTGTGGTTCCTGATTTCGATGAGCGCAACTCTGTTGAAAACATTGTTTTCATGAAAGATGCGGCATCACCTGCAAGATCACACGATCTTAACCCATGTGACTTTTGGTTCTGGGGTATCTAAAAGAACGCGTTTACCAGGAACACGTTCAGTGTCTGCCTGATCTGAAAGCCAGTTTACAGGAACACGTTGTCCTGCTCCACAGGAACTGTTGCGAGCAACTGTTGATGACGTCATTTTGCGGATTCGGCATCTCGCTGACGTCTCCGGTGGCCTTATTGAACAAATTGTCAGCTGCGGTTAATTATAAAATCAACATTACGCCTGTCTCACTTGTTTGATCTTCTCTGCCCACGTCCCATTCCTAATACATTACACATGGAAACATTTCTATACGTCTTTCTTGCATTCACAGCGCTTGTCGACCAAAACTAGAACTAATTTTGTCAAGCTAAATCGATTCCGCATTAACGCATTAGAACTTCAACGAAGTTACGCTACCGTACGATAATTACAGCCCACACCGGACCACTGTGAGTAGCTATAATAGTTATAACCACCCGGTAGTTATGGTATTAGGACACGCCAGTGACCACGCTATGCATGAAGTTGGCTGATTTATTGGTATACCACTGTCCAATGGCGCTACAGAGGCTGGTGTAACACTCGCAGTTGTGGCGTCAAGACATTGGTTGTAAAAGACGTGGAGTGGAGACAAGTGTCACGCCATGCCGGTAATAGATCCTCTCGAACTCGTCAGGAATTCTGTTGCCAATTGTAACGCCCCATGCACAGAAAGCTCCAGTTAACAAACTTTGTGGAAACTTAAAGTAGGGAAGTGAGTCATCTTGACAGCGACGGCAATTATTGACGATAAAATCTACACTGGTAATATTTTGATTAACACCTATATCATTCAAATACTGAGGACAGCATACAAAAAAAGGAGATAAAGGGAAAGGATTATCATAGATTCTTTATCAAACACCTATAGAATAAATTCAAAATCATATGAACGAAGGTTAAATCCATGAAAGAAATTCAGTCAAAGATAACATTTACCATGGAAGAGAGTTGTAGCTGTATCGAAAAGGAAATTCAATGCGACTACATTGCAATGTTCTTGAGTCACTATAGAGCACTTTTGCGATTGTTGTCTGGACGCAAACGCTATTGGATTGTTTCTGTTTTGGAAGTTTGATAATTCGTGAGATAGAGACTGAAGTATTACTCAGTTATTCGACTGATGAAAGTTAATCTTTACCGTTCTAAACGCGGCGGTATAGTAAGACGAGTGTTAGACTACAATTGAGTGATATTGGTTTGTCGGACTTAGCCTTCGTACTAATGAACAGCTACAAACTTAGAGAGCAATGGATCAACGACAGAAAAGCAATTCGTAGTCTTGAGTAGGACACAATAAAACGAAGACACGAAGAAAGCCAAGTACGCCGATTAATCAAAAGTTGTCGTCAGCGTCACGATTACTGAACTGAACAGAAGTTAATCTTGAATGACATGTCGGTGTGCATATGTTGTAGGGACAAACAATTACAGAAAGAACAATAAATTGTGTATCAAAAGATAAATCTTACGTGTTGCCTAACTCCTTAAACATTTTAAGTGACTAAGTGAGTACATGAATAATGGACAGTGATTAGTTGATACCAGTATTACGGCGTATTTAAAAAAATAAAGAAAATTATCCCAACATAAGTTATCTCTGGAGTTACGTCGGACCGTTGTTAATAACTGGACGTAGCAACGGCATAGGAACGGAATAGTAGACAGCAAATTCCATCCTCGCTACTTATGATGTGAAAAACGACCGTAATCTTGAAATCAAGACTGAAGATTTTATTTCATCACGGAACTAACCGGTCATAAAAAATAAAAATAAACAATTGCAGTTTACCAGTTCGCACAAACTGAGAAGACTGTGCGGACAGATAACAATATTTCTAAACCACGCGAGGACTTGTTCTACCGAGAGTTACAGGTGCTGTGACACGTCACACCGACGGGGACGAACATCGTTGCGAGTCGCGTCTCCTCCCGGCGACTGAAGGGACGTCACACAGTGCGTGTGGTCAACAAGTTTCCCAGTAAACATTGCGAAGGAATTTGAATACAAAGGACATTTGGAGAAGGGTTCCTCGCTAAATCCCATTTCACACATCAGTACATGGTGGTACACGTTTTAAGTGGGTCGTGCGATACAGAAACGGAACTTAGCTGATAGTAGGCATGGCACTATAGACGGACGAATTGCAATTTTGCCTCCTTTCAAATGATTCACGCCACAAAGTGCATCGACGGTTCGATGAAGAGTTCAACCTGCAGGGGGAAACTGGAGTTGGTTTTGATGTTTTTGGGGATGTTTTTCGTACTACGACTTGGGTCAGCTGATAAAGATGTTTATCGCAGCACCCTCAGTACCACGTTGCCCTTTTTTCTACACGTTCTTGATGAGTCTGGAGTGGATACTTAGGTCTTCCTAGATGACCAGAGTTGCGTGCACGGGGTGGCATGCATTCGTTCCAGGTTTGACGAACACACGGGTACTTCACCACACCTCGACTCGCTCGCTAAATCTACCGATCTCGCTCCATACAAAATGTCTAGGACTCTTTCCAACAGAGGGTGCAGCGTACCGGTCAACATCCCCTCCATTTGGTAGCTCTCTGTAACTACGAGTAGCTTCAGCTGAAGAAACTTCTGGTAGACTGCTTCATTTAGTTTTGAGTTTATTTCGACGTGCTCCAGAACAGCAGATATGTAACCGGAAAGGAAATCAGTAACTTAATTTTTTTAAGTGATAGTCAGAACTTTGACTACGCTCGAATTATTTTACTTTTTAAGATTTGTGTTAGAGTATATTTGTGAGTGTTAGTAGTTTCTTTATAAGTGCATACAAATCAGTCAGTTCCATGATAAGAAGCATAGACATCGGCGAAAATTCGGCCGTACAGCCTGGTAAATATCTTGATGTGACAACTCACCATTACGTTCTCAGACCACTTATGAACCGACACGTGTGTACTCGTATGTTTGTGTGAATACATGCGCTCGTGCCAAGTAGTGTTATGTTGAGGTCGTGTTCTCGTCGATGATTGCGCGACGTCCGTGTCTAACACTTTTACTAGCAGTAGACGCATGCCCACTCTCCCTGGGACAAGGACACCGGCTTCGGAAATCGGAACATAAATTATTCGACTCCTCTCCAAAACTTATACCTCATATACGGGGAACGGCTTATTGTGAATGTTATCAGACACTTGTAAGAATTGAGCTGTACTTCATTAGAAGAATGTGACACTAAGAGGAATTTGTGCAGGTGTGAGAGTATAACAGTGGCAATAGTGGCACCTGGGGCGACGGAGCTGACAGATGGCTGCCTGCTTTGTCTGCCACAACTGGCACCTCCCACGCTGCTGTCTGGTACACGCAAAGCAGCCGCTAGCGGCAAAGACAGCGTATCAAATAGAATAACTTGCACTTAGGCGGCCTGACAACCTCACACAGTCTCCCGGTCAGTAATGCCACACTATCGTTTTTCAGCCGGGGTGCATTCCGTAGTTTCTCATTGTACGTGCTTCCATGGTGCAGTCCAATTTGGTTTCTACGTCATTTCTTAATCACGAAGCTAAGAAATGTAAATACTTGGATATTTACATACTATCGCTATTCTTAATGTGGAATTAATCTCTCATTGTGTTTTATACGACCGTGTTGTTTATGAGGTTCCTATTTCTCTCTACGGTTCTTTCAAGTTAGGAGACTTTAGTTTTACTGATATCACAGCGTATCATACAAAATGACGCTCATGCTAAATCACTCTCCGCATAAGCATCTTCATTTTCGTATATACCCCAAAAGCTATTGTACAACCAGTGGCAGAGTTTACTTTGTACAGATATTAGCCCTTTACTGTCCTGTTCCATTAGGTTACTGAGCGAGCGAAATCTGACTAGATCCAAGTAAAAGTCTGCGGACACGCGTTAGCAGACATTAGTAAGTTTGGTTTGAACTCCGCTGGAGACGCTGCCAGTGAGGTGTCTGAATCTCTGTAGTGGAGTGTTATCTCGTTTTTCCTCAACAGCCGAAACCGAGAAAGACGCTGTGTTCTGGAGCGATGTTCTAACTCACCCTAAAGATGTTCCGTCGGGTTTAGGTCGTGACTGTGAGCGGGTCAGTCCATTTCAGGAGCTTTATTGTCCACAAACCATCGCCTCATGGACGCTTCTTTACGGCAGAGTGCATTGTCGTTCAGATACAGTCAGTCTTCGTCTCCGAACTGTTTCTTTACTGTGCGCAGAACACAGTGCTGTGAGAATGTGTTCATATCGTTCCACACTTAGCGTTTTCATAACCTCAATAAGGGCGACGAGACCCTAATCACGAAAACCACCTCCATACTGTGACACCAGCTCCTCCTCCGCACTTCAGTGTTGGCACTACATATGATGACAGGTAACGTGTCCCAGGCATTCGCCAAACTCTTTACACCACCTCGAGCGTCGCTTAGCACCGACTACTAAAATGTGTGGCACACATTCGTACGAGGGGTCGCTCGACCGTTGTACCCCATTCCTTTTAACTTCCTGTGCAAAGTCATTGGGCTAGTTGTGATACACGTAGCACGTTGGAAATCGCGAATGATAGCTTCCAGCGATTTCATCATTTTATACAGTTGTTGAAGAGCAGTACATGAGGTCTGCCTGGTTGCTTCTTCCTTCACGACCACATTACCAACAACGGGCAGTGTCCGAAGGGTTAAATGTCGCTGCTGGATTTGCTGCTAAGGTGACATCAGATGATCACAACACGTTCGAAGCCATTGAGCTCTCCTAACCGGCCCACTCTGCTGTTAGTGCATCTCTGCGGGCAACACAATACTCCCCGCCACGTTTCATACTGGCGGGTCCGTCTCTGGTCTAATGGTCAAATGCGTGTTACATACGGATGTCCGCACACTCTTGATCATCCCTGATACCTCTGTGCGCCGCCTAATACCGCTCTGTATTATGACCGCTATGCGAGAGTCGCATTGTCTTCCTCGATCAAGAAGGGTTGCACTACAGCAATGTCGTCTTTCTCCTAATGATTCCCTTTTCTACCCCCCCCCCCTTTCCCTCCCCAATAGCACGTATATTACCGACCAAGCAAATTCCTTTAAAGATGTACCAGACTTTCCCACATACTTCCAACAGATCGAACTCTTCCATTCGCCTTCTCTACTGCGTCATCGACCCTTTTCGTGCTGCAGCTTAGTATCGCCAGTAAATAATTACACCATGTGACAGGATTCAGAAGTTTACCACTTATCTTGTAATAGCTTACTGTCGGCTCCTTTATCTTTATTGTGGGCGGCATTATTTTGCATTCACCAACTTCTGGTACACGGAGTAAAAATATTATCAAAGTGCTTGTTACTGTCCTTCCGAACGTCGAATGAGTGTGTGTTGCTGTAATCTGCAGCTCCGTCAGCGAATAAGCTTAGTGTTTCTGCCTGATGAATCGTTTGTTTATTTATAAAGTTAGTGGTCTCACTATGCTTCCTTGTGGCACACTCCATGTTATTGTGTTATCTGTTGTAAACATTCTCGAAAGAACCACATTGGTTCCCTACCCTGGTTTGTTTTATACAGACATTTACATACCATAAAATAGGTTAAATGGAAACAGTGTTCAACTGTAAAAGAAAAAAATTAAAAATGAAGTTCAAAATTATATGGGATTATGGGTTTCGTGTCTCATTTTAAACTTATTACTTTTGGGACCTAGTTCATGATTTTAGAACAGAAAAAATAAGAACTGCAAATTTGTTTTCTACGTACTTCAATTAAAACAACGCAATTTAGACTGGTAGTTACAGATAAAATTCAGCACCACATCCGATCTTTATCGTAAAATAAACAAAACATCAGCTGAAATTCATAATTTCCCTCTGAGGCTGATTGACTGCCAACCTAGTGAAACAGATCTTTCACTGATATTGCCATTTTGTCATACGGCACGATAACATAGAATCATTTTGGAAGTCCGTTTCTATTCACCCCATTTTACTATAATTTTTTGTGGAAGATACACAGCTGCAGCCAACATCCGACAGCGTGCCCCAGCACACATTTTTGTACGACACGAGCGACGTTGTTCAGGATATCTTTTTCGTGTTTGTGCTTAAGTTACCTAACAGAAATCAAGCTCAGTTACATGGATTGTTTTCTAGTATATCACGTATGAAGTATATGCCATTCCATCTATAACTCATTCCGTCGCCGCGACAAGTGAATTCCCCGCTGTTTAGAGAGCGTACAGAATGGGACATGGTGGAGTTTGATAACAAGTAATATTTGCTGTTGAAAATGTGGCACCGACAACAACGCAAGCCGGAGTTTCGACACGGGGTGATCGCCCGCTGAGTGTCTGCACAGCGCTGGCAGGCCGCGCCGCTTGCCGCAGCAGCGGCTCAGCTCGAATGGTTAAACAAACAGCAGTGCTGACTGAGGGCCGGCCTCGAGAGCCGTGCGGACGACGTCAGCGGCTCGGGCGCTGGCTGGACACTCGCGAACAACGGTACATCCCAGCTCTCTGCACGGAGCTTCGCAGAAGTACTTTTCTCGCAAGGCCCCAAGGCTGCTGCTGGCTTCACGTGCTCCTAGCGTTGCCAGAGTTCGAAGCTGCTAGATAAAAGCCACAAATCTGCGAACATTGTACCAGAAAACCTTTCAGTTCGTGTGTATGTAGAATCATCGATAAACGTAAAAGTGATGATATTAAAAACTTTCAGGTATGACGGAGAACGGTAAATGTATTAATTTGAGGTAACGCATCTTGGACTGAAAATGGCAGAGTCGATAGTTCGTCTTTCGCTGGTCATAGGGGTTCAGTTAGTAATGGGACCCACCACTGAAGACTATTCAGTCGACGCCGAAAACTTGTGTGGAGACGCAGAGGACAGCAGTGCGACACCGATATGTCGCCTTCCATACGGCCCGACGTCATTTCATAGCAGAAGTCCTTCGGATGTAATCCGCGGGATCCTGACAGCACGGCGGGACCTCGACGGTTTTCTACACCTTGTTTTGATGCCATTCGTGGCAAGCGATGCTGGGCCCACATTTCAGCAAAATAACGCCCGCCTCCACACGGCGAGAGTTTCTAGTGCCTGCCAAAACCCTACTTTCGCTAGATCTCCAATTGAGAACGTTGGAGCATTGTGAGCATGGCCTGCCAATCGGTTCGGGATTTTGACGATCTAACGCACCAACTGGACGGTACTTGGCACGATATTCCTAAGAAAAACATCCAACAACTCTGTTAATCAGTGCCAACCTGAATAACTGCTTACTTAAGACACAGAGGTGGACCAACGCGTTATTGACTTCTTCAATTTGTAAAACTCTCTTACTGTGTTTCACAGTAGCAAAGATGAAAAAGTGCCGATACCTCTTAAAGTATGCACTTAAGAGCTATTGTTTACTGGTCACTCTTCTCGTGTTTTTGTCCATACTACCTCCCCCAAAAAATATGAAAACCAAACAGCTTACAGTAGAGGAGATAGGTTTCACAGTACTGATGAACATGTTCTCATAGCTCGTGACGTTTGCAGTTTAGAGATCACGTTTACTTGACATGTTTTCCTTCTTTTCGTTAATACTACCAGCTCTGAAAGTTTCCTCCCATACAATCTTACCCCTCAGGGGCTCAGCAGTACGGGCTTGTCGACCCCAGAGCTCCTGGGCTGAGGACTGGTAAGCGCCACCAGTACCCTACCATTTAAGCTCTGGTCATACTTCAGCGATCACAGTGCGGCGCAGCGTTTGAATGTTGTCTTTCGGAGAACGGGGGTCTTGACTTCACCTCCTGGACCGCGAGGAAGGTACACACCTCTATTAAAAAAAAGCCCTCAACCTCAAGGTGTACTCCGTGCTGAGGAGGTGAATAGCTGTTGAGGAAAAACAGTCCACAGTGGGCAATCTCTGGGGCACCTGCCGCCCCCCCCCCCCCCCCAGTTGTAAAAGGGCATGCAGGGCTCTCCCTGGGTCGACGGTTGTTTCCTTAGCGTCTCGTGGGATCCCTATGGAACTGTCTCATGAAACTACTACTTCAGGTGGTATGGGTTTACCATCAGGCAGTACCGACATCCACTCCCCAAAGAGAGCTCGGTTAGTCAGTCCTCCCGATAAAAAGTCTCAGAATCATAGTAACAGGACATTAGTGTGCCTTAACACTTTCATTGTCATCAAACGAGCAGGGGGAACCTTTGAGAAGATAACCCCTTTCCATACTCACAAGGCATTGGAAGGTATTGATGGGTCTCTCAAAAGTATCAAACGACTTTGTAATGGAACACTTTCAGTTAAAAAAAGTGCTAATTCCAACTAAATATCTAAGCTTCTGGGATGTAAGGCCTCATGTGAATACCCATTCGAGGTTGAGTTGCATAACACACTTAACTCTAGTAAGGGGGTGGTTACCTGTTCTGGTATAATGGAGGTGGACCCCGCAGAGTTATGTGAAGAACGGAGAAATATGGGCGTCACGGAACTGCAGAATTACGAGGAGAGTCAATGGCAATTTGGAAAAATGAGCAACATTTATTCTAACGTTTAGTACTCCAAAATTACCCGAAAATATCCTTGCAGACTATATCTGTATTAAGGTTCGCCCATTTGCTCCTAACACCATGTGATCCTACATAGATTTGGCCACACAACTATGGGATGTAACAGGAAGGCTACGTGTGGCAATCGTGAAGGCTCAGTTCACGAGTCAGGCACTTCTTCTACATTTCCTCCGAAATGTGTAAACTGCTCTGGGGACCACCCAGGGTGGAGCAGAAAGTGTGGGGTTTACAAGGTGGAAAGGAAAATTCAGGAGTCGAAAGTAAAGAGACGAATACCCTATGGTGAAACTGAAAAAGCTTTCAAAGCTAAGCAACCACCGGTTTTTGCTATTTCTTTTGCATCAGCCCTTCAAACATAACCACAATATGTGATGCCGCACACAGACCACAGATTCACGTTTCGATGCACCTGTGGAGGAAAAGCTCCACTTGCAACTGATGTTCGGAAGCCATCAGCAATAGGCCTACCACCTAAGCCACATACCTCTACTCCACATCAGAAGCCAATCAAGCTATCCCTGCAACCCAGGCAACCACCTCATCCTGTCAGTAAAGAAACACATCCTTTGAAATGTAGTCCTAAGTCCAAGAAAGCGGTAGTTAAACCTTCGGATCGGCGATCTCTCTCCCTTTCTGATGGGGAATATGCTGCTGAGGATATGGACTTCCTATTGCAGGAACTAGAGAGTAAGGAACTGGCTAATGTTCCCCATGGCCTCCTTGGTAAATCACCACCTTCGAGGGAGAAAGAAAGTTGCAACCATCACTAGCTAATAGCTGCCACAGGGACTTCTATGTTGCAGCGGAATTTGAATGGATATCGCTCAAAGCCGACCGCCGTGGCCGAGCGGTTCTAGGCGCTTCAGTCTTTAACTGCGCGACCGCTACGATGGCAGGTTCGAATCCTGCCTCTGGCATGGATGTGTGTGATGTCCTTAGGTTAGTTAGGTTTAAGTAGTTCTAAGTTCTAGGGGACTGATGACCTCAGATGTTAAGTCTCATAGTGCTCAGAGCCATTTGGACCATATCGCTCATATTCGGAAGAACTGCTGCCATTGCTCCATGATAAACCTTTGTGCATCTTCTTACGAGAAACGCACTTAGTCACTGACACACCTGTAATACGGGCTACCACGCCTGCAGGAAGGCTGATAGTACTGAAGACAGGGCTAAAGGTGGAGTGCTATTTTCCTTGATGACAGATGCCACTTCTCTCCTGTCCCTTTACCATGACTATGCAAGCAATTGCTTTGGAAGTTCTCGCACCATTTAATACCTTTAATATCACAGTGTGTTCTTTGTACCTGCCCCTAATGATGCTTTGGATGCAGACGCACTGGCAGAACTCTTCTTGGCTCTCCCACGCCAATTCCTCCTTATGTGGGGCTTGAATGCCCCCAATGTGCTGTGGGGCTCGGCTACCACTCGCTCCAGGGGTCGGATGATAGAGCGACTCATTCATTCTGAGAATATCTGCCTTCTGAACGCAGGTCAGATGACACTTTTCCACAGCTACAGGGTATTTTTCAGTCACTGACCTTTGTTTTTGTTCCCCAGCTATTGCAGACTCAGTTCAGTGGGAAGTGGCTCCAAATTTACATTCCAGTGACAACTGCCCAGTGTGGATCCGTCTGCCATCTAGGACAGTGGCCAACAGGAGATCACTCAGATAGATGATACAAAGGGTAAATTGGTTACAGTCGACAGGCTATTTTTGAACAAAAGGATTGTGCAAAAGGGCCAGACAACTCTGCATAAATTCAAACACTGCCCAGCTCCTGACAATCTTCATGCCTTCAGGTCTGCGAGAGCACATGTGAGGAGAGTGGTCAAAGAACGGAAGAGGGCTTCCTGGAGGGAATTCAAGACTTCCGTTAATCGGTCGACATCCACTGTGCAAGTTCGGGAATCAATAAGACGGATTTCAGGCAAGGGTAGTACATGTCCCCTTACGGCCTTGTCAAATAATGGGGTCTTGGTGGACACGCCAGAAGACATGGCTCATGTTTTAGCTGAACACTTCTTTACTGCTACTACATCATCCATACAAGCTCCCACTGTTCAGGTATTCTGTAGAACAGCAGAGAGGAGGAAGCTCAATTTCTTCTCGCATAATGCAGAGACTCTGCTCCAGGACCTGATGAGATACATTCTGCAATTCTTCGTTATCTGTGCTCTGAAGCGAAAGGACAGCTCCTCTCTTGTTTGTCAGATCTGGTTTGTTGGACAGTACCCCGCGCCTTTGAAGAAGGCAATATTAATTCAGTTCTGGAAACCAGGCAAGGACCACAGAGCCAATAGCAGTCACCAGAATGTCGCCCTTACCATTTGTATGGGTAAGACTATGGAACACATGGTCAACCGCCGCCTTGCCTGGCTGCTAGAGTCCCGAGGTCACCTGGCCCACTTCCAGTGCAGTTTCAGGTGCTACCGCTCCACCCTTGACAACTTACTTCTCCTGGAGACGGCATTACAGGAGTCCTTCTTAGGCCAAAACTAGTTGGTTTATGTGTTTTTTGACCTCAAAAAAGCATGTGACACTACTTGGAGGTCCCCCTGCGGGTCTGGGGGTTAGATCAGGCCTGGGGTATCCCTGCCTGTTGTAAGAGGCAACTAAGAGGAGTCTCACATTTTTGGGCCCTGTAAGTTCAGGTCCCATTTTATGGTTTGTTCTGCCACTTCCCATATCCTACAAAAGTGTGGGCCATATGGCGAAGGACACCTTACGTGGTGCATGAGTTATCATGTGCCCTAGATTTGATCTCCTGAACCACTAACCATGGTTTTGCATCTCCACTTGCAATTCAACTATTTGGGCGAGGACACTTTCAAGGGTATATCATCTTTCGCGCCCATGACAATATTGCATTTTTCTGCACCCACTATCCAGCATGGTAGCCAGTCCATTGTGGTGGGGCCATCATGTATCCATTTGGTGGTACCTCCCTGACAACACAGGGATTGCACTTCTGATAACTGAGCTGTAAACTCCCCACTTATGCCAAGGAGCAGATGCTTGTCTTCCTGGGGCATCAGTACTCCTGGCAATGGCCATCATGGCAAGTGGTCTTTGCTGTGGCTGTGCTGTGGCATGGGGAAAGCATCTGATCGGAGTGGATGGCATCAGGGCAGATGACCCCCAATGAAGTGGACCAAGTCTTGTCTTCCTGGTAACTGTACAGTGCCAGCAGTCTCTAAGAAGGGCAATATCGAGCTCAATGCCGACAGATAATGGCCCTGAATTGTTTCCCTCTCTCGCTACACCATGGAAGGAACATAGGGCTACAGAAAGAAGAGAGCCATAGTGGCTTCGATATTTAACTCTGTAGCAGAATGGATGGGGACTCCTTTCTGCCTATGAAGCCTCAATTTTTTGTTGAATATCTTGAGTATAGCGAAGTGACAGCGTTGTCCAAGATGAGAAGAGGTGCAGACATGATTCAGAGAGCATCCCCAACCCAATCCCGGTCATTACTCGCTTGTGACCAGGTGGGTGATATTTCTGTTTCTGTCGGTCCCCATAAAAGCCATACCATGGTCCAGGGGATTATCTACCATCGCGACCTCCTCTTGCAGTCTGACGACGAGCTCTGCGCCAATCTACACTACTGGCCATTAAAATTGCTACACAAAGAAGAAATGCAGATGATAAACTAGTATTCATTGATACGCCTGGGCATTGAGTCAAACATAGCTTGGATGGCGTGTACATGTACAGCTGCTCACGCAGCTTCAACACGATACCACAGTTCATCAAGAGTAGAGACTGGCATATTGTGACGAGCCCATTGCTCGGCCACCCTTGACCAGACGTGAGAGATCTGGAGAACGTGCTGCCCAGGGCAGCAGTCGAACATTTTCTGTACCCAGAAAGGCTCGTACAGGACCTGCAAATTGTGGTCGTGCATTATCCTGCTGAAATGTAGGGTTTCGCAGGGAGCGAATGAAGGGTATAGCCACGGGTCGTAACACATGTGAAATGTAACGTCCACTGTTCAAAGTGCCGTCATTGCGAACAAGGGGTGACAGAGACGTGTAACCAATGGCACCCCATACCATCACGCCGGGTGATACGCCAGTATTGCGATGACCAATACACGCTTCCAGTGTGCGTTCACCGCGATATCGCCAAACACGGATGCTACCACCATGATGCTGTAAACAGAACCTAGATTCATCCGAAAAAATGACGTTTTGATATTCATACACCCAGGTTCGTCGTTGAGTACACCATCACAGGGGTTCCTGTCTGTGATGCAGTGTCAAGGGTAACAGCAGCCATGTCCTCCGAGCTGATAGTCCATGTTGCTGCAAACGTCGTCGAGCTGTTCGTGCAGATGGTTGTTGTCCTGCAAACGTCCCCATCTGTTGACTCAGGGATCGAGACGTGGCTGCACGATCTGTTACAGCCATGCGGATAAGATGCCTGCCATCTCGACTGCTAGTGAAACAAGGCCGTTGGGATCCAGCACGGCGTTCCGTATTACCCTCCTGAACCCACCGATACCGTGTTATGCTAACAATCATTGGATATCGACCAGCGCAAGCAGCAATGTCGCGATACGATAAACCGCAATCGCGATAGGCTACAATCCCTCCTTTATCAAAGTCGGAAATGTGATGGTACGCATTTCTCCTCCTTACACGAGGCATCACAACAACGTTTCACCAGGCAACGCCTGTGATCTGCTGTTCGTGTATGAGAAATCGGTTGGAAACTTTCCTCATGCCAGCACGTTGTAGGTGTCGCCACCGGCGCGTACCTAGTGTTAATGCTCTGAAAAGCTAATCATTTGGATATTACAGCATCTTCTTTGTGTCTGTTAAATTTCACGTCTGTAGCACGTCATCTTCGTGGTGTAACAATTTTAATGGCCAGTAGTGAATTGTTAGAACAAACATGTTTATAACTATCGACAAGTGTACGAAGAAACAGTTTTCTCGAAAATGAATGCTTCTCGTTATTTGCGAAACACCTTATACATGCAGTTTAGTAAGGTACCCACAACTACTTTTCACCTCGACGCTTCGAGCTGCAGACACAGAGGGAGGTCCCATTCGCCAGTTAACCTGAGTAGCGGTGAGAATTTGCTAATGTAGCAAGAACGGGTAATGTAGGTATAAATTTATTGAATATCACAGAATTTACACTTGTGCTACAAAAATGAAGGTCTGAGCCCGTCGCCTCATAACGTTCGTTTTACGAAGCTCGAACGCTAACCACTTAACCACCATGAACTCTCAAACTAGAAGCTTTCGCACAGATACATCAGTTACATAATAGATGCGTAAAGTTTATCTTGCGATTTTCTCGGAATGGCCAGAGTAATACACCTTACTACTTGCACAGTATGCTGTGTACGAAAGGTGTGCAAAGTCTGAAGTAAATCCGTAGCCCCGCCTTGTAAGTCTGAGAAGACCAAACGAGACATAATCACATGTCACTACTGCAACCTAGCTAATACTCAGATCAGTGAATACGGAATCAAGCTCTAGAATACAAGATATAGTCTTTTGTCATGATATTCGCGCAACACAGTGAGGTTCGGTGACGTTACAGCCATATTGAAAGAGTTTTCCACTTTATCCACATGAATATCTATCTAATATAAGCTTTAAGAACTCCTAATTGAAATAATATGTAAGTTGCTGGTATTTCGTCCTATGTGAAAGGCAGCGATATGTGAACTTCGTGACCATTAACATTATTGTTTTAACAAACAATAGTTTCAGCGTTGATTACACATACGATACACCAATCCAAACAGAGACTTCTCCTCCTTCTTCCTCTTCTGTATCGCTTGATCGATGCCTATTGTCGCTGAGTCGTGTTATTTAATTTGGGTCTTATTTTCGAGTGTACATACAATACGCATTAGAATGTCTAAAAATATTTCGTGCATTACAACTATGCCATTTAAAAGACCTTTTCATTGTCGACCAGACTAAAAAAATAAGTATTTACAGTGAAAGTGAAATAGTTAAGCAGGAAACTTTTCGTTGAGTTCACTGTTATTTCAAAGGCCAGTTTGTGGTAATTATCATTTAGAACCTCTAGTCATTAATTTTCCCGTTGTCCGAAAACATTTCTTAATGAAATTCTCCCGAAAGAATACTTCGCCTCTTTTCACGGTCATTAAAGTACCAAACGAATTGTTTCCAACCTACTGACCGTAGCTATATTTTTCGATTTTAAAGAAAGCAGCTACGAATAAATCAGATATGTTTTTGCTCCAGTCACCTTGAAAGACAGAATTTCAGTAAATAATTTTAAGTGATCCTTAATGCTTTTAAGTAACAGATTCTAAATTTAAAGTCTATTTCACTACAATTATAGGCAATAATTGTTATACTTCTAGTCAACTGATATGCATGATCTGTAACTTGCTATAAACAAAACTAGCTACTACAGAACTGCCCATGGTCGGACTGATAGGATGCAGAGAACACGTTGTGTCTATGTTTCCCTTCTTATTTTGATAAATGTCTACGGTTATTCCACTCAGAATTTCGATTCTATAACACAAGCGTGCGGAGCGAAGGAACTGAATCGGACACTGCTTTCAAAGAGTGAGATCTGATCGCTGGTTCACTGGTATTGTGGACTGGCGGCTGAGGCATTCCTTGGTCCGCTCGCTTAGCTCCGCTTAAGGAGACGCTCAATCGATTACATCACGGGGATAGCTGCTATCGGCAGCGGACACGTTCTCCTCCGCCAGAATTCGTGCTCGAGAGGTAGATAATTTGAACCTGCTTGTAGATACAACTGTATACTGTGTGCGACATAAAAACTATCAGTTATCTTTCCTTCGCTTGCATATAAAAAGCGTTAGGTTTAATTTTTTAGTTTAATGACAACTGTATCGGAAGCGAAATATTATCGTACCTCACAAAGGCTGGTTTAACGAACAAAAAAGATAAAAAATAAACAGAAAACATGGACTATTATACGGAAATTTTCCATAGAGCTAACGAGGGATCTGTGAAGGCAGCTTAGGAAGATACGGATGTAAACACGTTTTCTTACGTTATGAACTGCTTTCCACATTAGTTTATTTCATTCATCGCCATTGCACGTCTGGTCTACATTTTTTTTACGGAACAGAGCGAGGTGGTTTGCCTGGTTAGCACACTGAAGTCGCATTCGCGAGGACGAAAGTTCAAATCCCCATCCAGCAATCCAGATTTAGCTTTTCCGTGATTTCTTAAACCGTTGTAGACAAAGGTCGGGATGGTTCCTTTACAGACAGTTGTATGTCCAGTTACATTAATGTGACCAGTGCCTATGCGTTATCTGAAATTCGAAAGGGCGTGATCATTGGCTTTCGGGCCAAGATGGAAGCATTTACGAATCGGTTAAGTTTGTAAATTCTTCGCGTGCCGCCGTGGTAAAAGTATACCGTGCTTGATAAATTGGCGCAATCAAAAATCGGCGCCGATGTAACTATGGGATGCCACAGGCTTTAGATGATAGGCATGAACGACGGCTGCGGAGCGCACAGGGGTGCAACTGCTGAGCAGCTGACTACCCATGTCATCCAAGGGGCTACCAACAGTGTGTCTGCAGCAGGCGCTTGGTTCATGCACACCGACCGCTGTTCATCGACATCGAAGGCTGGAATCTTCGCTCCAGTACCGAAACAGAAAGTCCACTGGGAAGCGACGGGTAACCTGTTCAGATAAATCACGTTTTATGTTCCATTGGACAAATGTCCGATAGCGTCTACGACGTGAAACGTCTGAAAGCAACAATTGTCGGAGCGTTAAAGTATGGGGAATATTTTCCTTGCATCCCGTCACTTTTGAAGGCACAATGAATCAACACAAATGTGTGTATGTGTGTGTGTGTGTGTGTGTGTGTCGTAGGGGACCATGTCCATCTTTACACGCAGTTTGTTTTTCCTCGGCACGGTGCAACGTATTACAGAGCTCGCAGTGCACGCGTACATTTCGAAGAGCACCATGATGAATTTACCGTACTCCCTAGGCCGCCAGACTCCACTTATTCAAACCCAATCAAGAATCTGTGGGACCACCTCGATCGAGCTTTTTGCGACATGGAGTCTCGTCCGAGAAACGTAGCGCAGCTGGCCGCGGAAATGTAGGCGGAATTGGCTCCACATGCGTGTCGGCACCATCCAGAATGTCACTGACACTCTTCCTGCAAGTGTAGTAGCGGTCCACGCTGCCAGATGTCGTTGTTCAAGCGTTAATGTGGTTGGACAGTGTATAAAAATAGGCACATTGGAGTCACAATTCACAACTCAATTTTAATTTCGTGCCTAGCAACTAGTGTTCAAAGTTGCAACTGCCAATGTGAAACCACGTCAAATGCAGCACCTTTTGTAATGTCTTTTTTCCGGACCTTAAGTCTTACAAGAAGTCTGACAAAGTATTAAGTTATCCGTGTCCACTAAAATCTCATAAATAAGAGATCTCAACTGTATCCGTGTGAAATAATACGAAGCGTTGTCATTGGGTAACCTAACATAAAGGGACCGAGAGAGCGAGCAGGCGCACTGGATAGCACATTGGATTCTCATTCGGGAGGACGACGGTTCAGACCCGCGTCCGGACATCTTGATTAAGGTTTTCCGTGGTTTCCCTATATCACTTCAGGCAAATGCCAGGATGATTCCTTAGAAAGGGCACGGTCGACTTCTTTCCCTGTCCTTCCCTCATCTGATGGGATCGATGACCTCGCTGTTTTGTCCGCTTCCCCAAATCAGCTAACCAACCAGGGTTTAGAGAAGGCAGCATCAGGTTGGATCCGAACATCCTTAGGACAGTTGCAGATACGTTCTTCATAAACTAGTGCGAACACTTTTCACGAAACTCCTTTAAAGAAGATTTGTGAAGAGAAATATATCTATTTTATGCAAGTTATTTCACTGTGTGGAGTGAACTTCTAGAGCTACGATCAGTAATATCTTTCAGCGACAACCGGCTGGAATCCCAGTTGTGGACAGCCTGTCTTCCTGCTGGGACGTATCAATAAACGCGTTCTTCATGTGTTGATCGCTTCGTGCATTGCCGCAGGAAATTTTCTCATGTATTACTCCCGAATTGTCTTACTTATCAGGGGTAGGTAGACACTGCATTGTTGGTACGTAGGAATTAGGTCGCCCGATTGCTCGTATTGCCGAAACAACTGCCGCCTCAGACGTAACACGTAAATACAGATAGGAAGACGTCAACAGGAAGGCGAAGGACTTTTTTTTACTCAAACGACTCAACACAGTAGTCTGATCATGGATTTTATATTAAAGATAAAAGAAGTGTCGTTTGTATGAAGACTAATCAGTCGCACTACTTATCAACTAGCAAATCTGTTAGCCGTTTTCACATTAACTTTAGTCTGGTGTCAGCCGTTTCTACAAATAATTTTACGTGAGTGTTTGGAGTTAAATCGCTCCGGTCGCATACCTCTAGATATTTTACGGTTGTGACTGCAATGATTTGTGAACTCAGCCTACCTACAAAAAATACATTATGTATATAAGATCAGCTTCGAGCGCGATCTCTCAATTTCTTCTTGAATTTTGCTACTATTTCATGTCGATGACATTTCCCTATACACAACAGTAATTCTGCGAATAGCCTCAATATTTATCTGACGATAAACTCATACAACTGTCGTATGCAGGAGGCTGCTTGCACCTCTGAAAGAGGCTCCGTTTGTTAAAGACAACGTACTGAGTTCTATTAGCAATATTAATCGTCACTCTCATTGTTTCGGTAGTCTACAAAGCGGGGATACATACGTCGCTTTTCATAAGTTAAAGGCCAAAACATTAACCTGTGCTTAGATACTAAAACTGTATCCCTTGGACGAATAGTCGCTGTTAGCGATTAAAAAACTCCAACAGCCTAAACGTATTTTATAATTTTACAACAAAATGACTTTAGCGAAATCGACTTTTTAAGCTCGAATAATACCAGCCCAGATATCTACAGCACACAGTACCTTGTGTTCGAACTCTGACGCGTCATTCCACTTTCTGTGTAGGGATCTTCCTGCTGTTAAGTCTGGCGACAGAATGAGGCTCTCGGGTAAAGATTAAACGATGCAAGAAACCCAAATGTGGCCCCTACAAGCGTTTGTAAGTTTCTTACCAACTAATCTTGCCGCAATTTATGCAAAAGTCATACATTATAAAAGGTTCATAGTGCAACAGCCTGAGATATTGCAGAATTGGTTCACAACATGTCCCATCACAGCTTCGTATGCAACTAGTCCTCTTTTAATGAGGTGTTCATGGTACCATGAATCAGTCTCCCGTAATTTAACTGTCGGTTAATGCCCTTTCGTAAATCTTTCGCTGTTCACATTTTGGAAAGCGACAACATCGCAATGGCTCTCCACATAAACAGTGTGTGTCTTTGTAAAATTTTATAATGATACTGCGTCCTACAGTAGGTTGCGAGAGTAACTTCCACGATCAATGGCGACACATAGGTTGTAACGCTATGCAAAATGCATACGTAGCTGCCGCAGGGTACGAAAAAACAAAAAAAAAGTCCGTCGATCCATCTACGGAGAACAGATTGCGTTCATAAAAAACAAGTTTAAATAGTTATAATGTGAGTTACGATTTTTTTAGGTGCGCATCTTTTTTCTTAGGGTAAATTAAAGCTGTTGGAAACGATATCACAATGTGAAATTTTGTTTCTAATTGCGAAAAGAAGCATTCCTTCACGCATCTTTTCCATTTTCTTGGGACCTTTATCTCTTTTATCCCCAGTCAAGCTCATAATCCCATTCCCCCTTATTTTTCTGAAGTTTCATTCCAACTCGATAAGATTTATAACCAATGTGAAATATTTAACTTTCAGTTAACGTCTCCTCAGAGTGCTGTGGAAGTGGGAATAATAAGCCTGTGTGTTTCAGTAAATGGCGTGTGTGAGTCGAAAAGAAACTGCAACAATATAAAACAGTGTGTTCGACACAACATCTTTCGCTCGCTTTATCGCTATAAAGTAGCCCGCAGTAATGACGTTGGTAGTGAGTGATTCTGTCCCACCTTCAACAAGTGAATGTGAGTTTGTTACTGCCATCTGTTCGCGTGGAGACGGAGGCTGGTCACGCAGAGACGGCAGCAGCGGCACCGACGTAGTTCCGAGAACCGAGACTGGGTTCTGCTCGAAGCTGCTAGAAATAGCTGAGACTGCAGTTCCAGCATGAATGAGAACATTCTGATAATTGTCGCGGTCTTATAAAAGACAGTGTGGACAGTAAGTTAGCAAGTGTGCGCAAGAGTGTTGTGTGACAGTCGCATCGAGTTAGCAAGAGAAATGGTGTTAGCTCTTTGTTACATTACTGAACGAGTGTACTACTAGGTGTCAAGGCCCGATTTATTGCTCTGGGTCAGGAATTCAAACAAGATTTCATAGACACTGATGGAACTGTTATGCGATGTATTATTTGCGATTTAGGAATTTCGTTGGATGAAAAATACCACCGAGATCGCATCAAACAACACATTTCCAGCTCTAAACATCAAATTAATAAGACTCTTCCAGCTAAGAAGCCGTGGGAGCCTCTATTACGAAATGCGTTTCAACAGAGTTCTTCAAAAAGCCAAAATTTCAAGGAATTAAACATTGTTTTATGTGCAGCTCTTACACAAGCAGGAATTCCTGTCAGTAAGGTGAACCATGCAGCCTTCAAGGCATTTCTTAAAAAATACACGAAGATGTCAATGCCTGATGAGCGCATTTCAACAAAAAATTTCATGGAGCCTGTTTACCAAGAAACCTACAAAGAATCAAGGAGAAAGTGATTGCGATGTGAGAATCATTGTGGATGAAACCATAGACTCAGTTGAATGATATGTTTTGAATATTTCAGTTTTTCTCTTAGCATGGGAGAAAACGTTAAAAATGTTTGAGCTGCAGAAAGCCAATGCCAGTACAGTAATGCAACCAGTTATGAGCCTTGCTAAAAACTCTGACCTACTGGCATAGAGTTTGAAAAACTTCTTGTGGTTACGGATCAGACACCATACATAGTTTTAACTGTTAACCAATTGAAACCTTTATTTCGTAAGTTGAAGCATGTGGCTTGCTTGGTTCTTGCCCTTGACAGGGTTTGTAAATCCATAAGGAAAGAATACAACATTGCAAATCAATTCATCTCTGCCCAGAAGAATATTCTACTGAAAGCTCCGATTCGTGTTACTCCCTACAGGGAAACCACAGGCCTGCCGCTCCCAAATTTCTCGGTTCAAATGGCTCTGAGCACTATAAGACTTAACTTCTAAGGTCATCAGTCCCCTAGAACTTACAAATACTTAAACCTAACTAATCTAAGGACATCACACACACCCATGCCCGAGGCAGGATTCGAACCTGCGACCGTAGCGGTCGCGCGGTTCCAGACTGTAACGCCTGGAACCGCTCGGCCACTCCGGCCAGCAAATTTCTCGGTAATTATTCGCTAGGGATCTTGAATTGAGTGAGTTGCTATGATGTGTGATAATTTTGGTAAAATTAAAGTGTTTGTGCTTTTTTTGGATCCAGCTGACCCAGGAGCAATTTCCAAAGGACAGCAACATCTGTTGTCGGAGAAAATACATAATTTTGAGAGAGAACTATAGTGTATCCGCAGTTACAAGTACTGACAGCAGCTATTAAAGAATTAAAAGAATAATGTTTGGAAAAACAATGGGATATTTTTACTTCCATGAGTGACCAGTTAAATGGCTTTGCCAAAGACAAACTTAATACTAGCCTTGAGAAGAATCCAGACATTAAGGAATTCGCTGCATCTGTGCAGTAGCCGTTCCGCGTGAATACAAGGTTTGTCCCAATGGTTTCTGTTGATGTCGAAAAAAGCTGTAGCATCTACAAAGACATTTTATCTCCCAATAGAAGCAGAGTTCATTTTAAAAATGTAGAGATGTTTAATGTTTTGAAGTACAACAGCTTCATGTTTTCTCTTTCTTTTGATGAATGATAATTTGATGTATGTGTTTGTAATTCAATAAACTAGAGTAGAGGAAAGAGAAATCGGTGAATTAATTGAATGAACCAATACTTTATGTCCCTTTTTTTACCATATTTGAACACCTTTTCCCTTTTTTCACCTGAAATTTTCACCTAAAAATCTTGACCCAAAAGTACCCACGTTCCCAACATGAAAATTCTGAGTACATTTCCTACATTTCCTATGCCTCGTTTAATTCTTCACGCTTCTAAAGGATTAGTTGTACGCAACTTCGTACAGGAGGAGGAATGGTCACAGTGATGATAAAATCTTTCGTGTAGTTAGCTTACATAATATTCTTCTTGTTCTGTTTGACCTCCGATCCTCTGCTGGAATCTTCTTCAAGATTCTGCTGGTGTCACTGGATGCCTGATCACTGTCGAAGGACAGTGTCGTGTTCACTTATAATACTACTTAACTGCACTTTTTTTGGCGAAGTGGAGTTACTGGATAAAAATCTTGCGGCTGCTCATGCATGTCCCTTCGTCATTGGGTAAATACTGGAAGTAGATACTGGCTGGGGACGGTAGGGAGTGGGGGAGGTACAAAGTATAATTGTTTCTGTGTCGCCTGGGTTGTTCCCTGATAGCGGTTTATGCTCCTTGGTCGCCGTGGTCGCGTGTTAACTTCCGTGATAGCGAGTAGCCACGAAGACGGAACCCGGCCGTTAGCCTCATCTCTATTGAAGTACTCATTGTTCGATATTTCGGCTGCTTCACGGACTTTCGTCCAATAAATATTACTTTCTCTGGCTAGCAAGAGCACATCCTTAAAATCCAGAATTCGTCACATTCTTCTTGGAGCTTCGCTGCCGCTGATTTTAGCTTTTGTCTTAAATGTGTGTGGCGTTCGTGCTGTTTAAAGCTCTCGTTTACTGTCCTTCCAGTTTTGCCAATATATACTTTGTCATAGCGACACGTCACTTCATACACTCCGTCCGTTTGTAGATAGGAAGATGTATACTGCTCAAAACAGTTAGGGAACACGAGTGTCAGTCTGATACGTTAAATCTACTTTGATGTAGGCGGTACATGTGGTTTTACTGCATGGCTTGATAGCTGCACTTTCAATGCAGGCAATTATAAAAATCATTGAGTATCTATTAGCTGTGTTGTGCATCACACTGTCAGGTGACCCCCAGAAGGAAGTGAGTACTAGTGTCCCACTGTTTTCTAGTGATATAAACGGATGGCAGTTGTCAATTGTGGACGTTGTATTCAACCAAGCACACGCAGTGCGACAGCTTAATGTGGTGCCAGTTACAGGTGCGGTCTCTTTGATGGAATTTCGGTCGTGTAACTGCAGATGCCTGTGCCACTCCGTCATCCATAGGTTGTGAACAGCCATTGGGAAACCGGTCAGTACACTAGTCGAGTTCGACAAGGCCGCCAACGCATTACAACCCCACGTGAAGACCGGTATCTGGTCATCTCTGCGTTGCAGCTTCGTATGGATACTGCCAAAGCGCTGCAAGACGATCTCAGTAGGGCCGATGTAGCCGCTGTGTCCGATCAGTGTGTAAAGAAGAGGTTACGAGAAAGGACATTACGACCCAAACGTCCTGTTCGAGCAACCCGCTTGACAAGACAACATCTCGCAGCTCGTATTCAGTTCTGCCGTTTCCATGTCAACTGGCAGTTTGATCACTGGCGAAACGTATTATTAGCAGAAGAGTCCAGATATCCTCTGACACAAGGTGATGATGGCCATGTTCATGTGTGAAGATCCATGATGAGCCGTACCTAACACATATTGTCCAGAAAATTGACCGTTTCCAAGGTTCTGTAATGATGTGGGGAGGCTTCAGTGTTCACAGCCATACGGATCTTGTCTTTTTCCATGGTCTCTCTATCGTCAGGCAGTACATGGAGCTGATCCTGTTGGAACATGTGGTGGCTGCTGCATACGGTGGTGTCCCTGGAATCCTAATGTCAGGGCGCTTGTGGCGGCCGCCAGCAGGATATTCTTGCGAAGCCTGGACATTGAAGTAAGGAGGTGAGTGTCGACTTAAACTCCATCGTGCATACGTGGGAGATGTTCGTGGCCGTGCCGTTCCACCTCACTCTCCAAGAACTCTCATGGGCTTTCATTTGAAGAACGAGAACGGATGCCAGAGTGACCTCCGTAGACTTGTACGGATCATGCCACGTAGGTGTCAGGCAGTGATAATCGCTCACGGAGGGCATACACGTTATTGAGACTCTCAAAGTCCATTGAAAAACACCCAGGATGACGGGATGAATGATTGTTTCACTTTGTTGTAGACACCTGTTGGACGTTTCAGATCTTTCTGTGTAAACGATCGATGATGTATTGTTGTGCACCTAATTTGTGAAAGATAAGAGTATAATTAACACACCCAGTCCTCAATTATTGCTCAATGGAGTATGGCAGACGCCCAAATTCATTTTCCCATGATTCTTTCGAGCAGTGTATTTTATCCTGTGTTAACTGAAAAACACAGTCTTAAACAATTCTCCCTATCTACGTATCCGGTCGGTTACCGTAACCAACTTGTAGCTTATGCTGAAATGCTCAGCAAATCTCCCTGAACAACCTAAAAAATGGTTCAAACGTCTCTAAGCACTATCGAACTTAATATCTGAGGCCATCAGTCACCTAGGCTTAGAACCACTTAAACTTAAGGACATCACACACATCCATGCCCAAGGCAGGATTCGATCCTGCGACCGTAGCAGCAACGCGGTTCCGGACTGAAGCGCCTAGAACCGCTCGGCCACAGGGGCCAGCCTGAACAACCTAAATGAAATTTGTCGTTGGACTTCGTGTTCATCCTTCACGTATATACACTGATCAGCTAGAACATTATGATCACCTACCTAATAGCCGGTATGGTCAACATTTGGCACGGATAACAGCGCTAGAGGGAGTTGGCACCACATCCTCATTCACAAGTCACCCAATTCCCAAAAATTCAGGGGAGGGGGGCAATAAGCTCTGATGCCACGTTGAATCACATCCCAGTTGGGTTCGATCGGGTTCAGATCTGGCGAGTTGAGGTGGCAAGCAATTGGAACTCTTCACTGTGTTCCTCGAAGCAGTCTCAGACTTCTGAACTTGTGACATGGCGCATTATCTTGTTGGTAAATGCCACTGCAGTAGGGGAACATGGTCGCCATGAAGGGGTGTATGTGGTCTGCAACTAGTTTCCTATACTCCTTGGCGGGCATGGCCCCTTGCACGAGTTCGACTGGACCACTAGATGCCCACGTGAATGTTCTCCAGAGCATAATGGGGTAGACGCCAGCTTGTCTCCGTCCTGCAGCACAGGTGTCGAGAAGCTGTTCCCCTGGATAACGATGGATTCGCGCCCTCCCATCGGCTTGATGAAGAAGGTATCTGGATTCATCAGACCACGGAACGCTCTGCCACTGTTTCAACCTCCAATGCCGATGGTCATGTGCCTATTTCAGTCGTCGTTGCCGTGGCGCATGTATGGGTCATCAGCTGTGGAAGCCCATCGTGAGAAGTGTTCGGTGCACAGTGTACTCTGGCCAGCATTAAAATCTGATGTTAGTTCCGCCACATTTCGCCGCCTGTCCTGTTTTCTACCCTAAGATGTCAGACATCAGTAATGAGGGGTAGCCGCTCAACACCACGACCTCTGGACGTGGTTTCACCTTGGTTTCGCCACACTTTGAAGACACTCATCGCAGCACTCTTCGACCACCCGACAAGTTGTGCAGTTTCCAAAATGCCTCCTGGCATCACAAACTGCCCTCGGTCAAGCTCAGATAGATCACACGTCTACCCCATTCTACACATCGGGACAGCACGCTCACTGTTACTACATGCATCATGATTGTGTCTGACTAGCAGTAATACCACGTCAGGTGACGCTGCTGTAACCTGGATAGGTTTATATCGGTAGTAGGTCAGTGGTCATTATGTTCTGGCTGATCAGTGCATACGGCAGATAGAAACACTGTCATGTCGGCTTCACTGCTGCACCTCACTACACTTCCGAGACATTCATCAGTTGGAGAAATGTATAATCAGATGAACGTACCCAAACCAGGCTTCTCAACAAAAAAAAATTGGTTTCTGTCACAGCATTTTCTGGAGGTTTCCATTGGTTGCGAGGTAAATGTCCGAAATAAAATGTGTGTGTGTTCCATGGAACAGAGTCCTACAGCTTACAGAATTATAAAAACTAGCGCTGCCCACATGAGTGAGCAACGAAAAATAAAAACTATTTTTATAAAATCAATTGACGTTAGTGTATCCTTCTCGACCACCTGTGAATTTTCCTCTTGAAATTCAGCAGTTACAGAGTAATAATGTATTCATGATTTATTCGGTTTGTTACCCCAGTTACTTACCTTTTTGTGAAAACACCTTCGCATTAGTGAAAAAGCCAGTAATATGAAATCACCAGAACTTAAAACACGAAACACAGAGTAATGCAACGACCCTCACGCCATACACGTGCGCTGCGATGTGGTTGCCGCCGCTGCGAAAACAGCTCGGCATAGCTTCTTTGGATCGCTATTTCATTGCATTCAGAAAACCATACACGAAGTGCGTGTTCCTTAACACTCCATCACCATACATGTTCTTACTGTTGTGAACCATAGGAGTCTGCACCACTCACCAATTCTCTGGAGGTCATTCTGAAAATCGTTACTGTCCTCTGGCATTGTTAGTTTGTTATAGACAACCGTATCAACTGCGAACAGACTTAAAAAGCATTCTAAGCTTTCTGCTTGATCATTTTTATACATTATAAAGAGTAACGGTCCTATCACACTTCCTTGGGGTACTCTGGAAATTATCTTTACATCTGTCGATTTCGTTCCGTTGAGAGCAACTTGTTGACTTCTTTCTGCAAAGAAGTCTTGAATCCAATCGCAAATCTACTCAGATACTCGATACGCTCGTATTTTGTTTCATGAAACGGTAGTGTGGGACAGTTTCAAATGCCTTCCAGAAGTCAAGAAACACGGCATCAAACTGCGCGATATTGTCGATGGCGCTGTGGGTGGAGGTACAGAGCGAGCTGAGTTTCGCAAGATCTCTGTTTGTGGAATCCATGAAGGTTATTGTTTTTCAAGAACGTCATTCTTGAGCGTAAAACATATTCCGTAATTCTATAACTGATTGACGTCTACGATTCTACTATATAGGTCCATAATTTTGTGCTACGGCGCTTCTTAAAAACGGGAATGACCTGCGCTTTCTTCCAGGCGCTAGGTGTCCTTTGTTGCTCAAGGGATAAATTACTGCTAGAAGGAAAGCAAGTTCTTTCGTATAATTTTTGTAGATTCTTATGGTTATCGCATCTAGTTCAAAAATGGTTCAAATGGCTCTGAGCACTATGGGACTCAACTGCTGTGGTCATTAGTCCTCTAGAACTTAGAACTACTTAAACCTAACTAACCTAAGGACATCACACACATCCATGCCCGAGGCAGGATTCGAACCTGCGACCGTAGCAGTCGCACGGTTCCGGACTGCGCGCCTAGAACCGCGAGACCACCGCGGCCGGCTATCGCATCTAGTCCTGACGCTTTCGCACTACTAAGCGATTGTAGTTGTTTTTCTATTCCACGATCGGTTATCTCAGTATTCCGCTATTTCGAAGTTCGTACGACAATTGAAAGGCGGGACCGTGTTACGATCTTCGGCAGTGAAACAATTTCGGAAGACCGAATTCGGTGTTTCGGCTTTGTCTTCCACTTCGGTGTCAGTGTGGTCACTGAGTGAATGAATAGATTTTGACAAAATTACTAATTTTACATACGACCAAAACCTTTTACGTTTTAGACTCAGATCGCTTGACAAAGCTTCACTTCAAAGTCATTGAACGCTTGTCTCATTGCTGTCCTTGGAATTAAGAAATCACACGAAACGCTTTGTAACGAAACACCTGATACGGCAGGTCGCTTACATCGAACTGTCATTGTCGAAGACGTTGCCGGGCTGCATTCCCTTAAACCACTTGAATACGCAGAAAGTTATCTGCGAATAATCAACGAAATTTTTTTTCCGTGGAGTTCGGAGATCACCTTGTATATGCTCTTAGTACTCTCGTTTAGAGCGCAGAGCACGGGATAAGCAATTGCGCACCATATCTTGGTGGAAAGAACATTTTCGCATCATTTCAGGAATAATAACGTAATATTTCCTTCTGTTCTTAACGGATTTTCAAAGCTGTCTGGAACCGTGCCACCTGTGCTTTTGACGTTTCCAGGTCATAACGTAATATTTCGATTCGTTCTTTATAGTTTACAAATTTGTCGGAAAGCGCCAGCATCTCTGTTATTGATATTTCCAAAACATCGAAGCATCGCTGGTCCCTGAGCTCACTGCACAACTTGAAATTGTTTGATCAGGTGCAAGCAAACTGTGCAGCCAGCGATGTAACATCCAGGAACGTACCTAGCTGGCGGGAACTAGTTTGCTTCATTTTCTAGGTAGCGGACGGGTTACCGCACGTAAGCAGATTCTTAGGCTGTTGCATGATGGCTTCGCTTCGAAGACAAACGGCAATACCGTGTATCCTTCTTTATACAGTCCTGTCGAGGAAAATAGAAGTACAGTGAGAAAGCGCCCAAGGATTTTTACGCCTTGCCACTAGTTTTTAAATTATACGGAAGCTAAACCGCAGGTTCCTATGCAGCTGATGGAAGTGGTTAACCGTTAGCTTATCAGCCAAGGTGAAGGCTACCGAAGCTCTCGTGGCCCGTTCCTAGCACATTTCTCTTTTAACTTATGTCCTCATATGATCATCCTGACAATAAATCCAACTTGTTGACCGATATTTCAAGCTGTGTAGGAACTTTATAGGAGCTGTGGTATTACGGAGAAGCAGTTTGAGAAAATTCCTGACAGTTTTCTCGCAAAACTACGAAGCAGAGGCCTCAAGTTTGCAACGTCTCTCGGTTGTCAACACGTTGGTCCCGCGAAGTTCACCGAGAGATGAAACATTTCTGTGCTTCACTATTCAAACAGGACGTAACACCGCGAGAAAGTACGGTTTTTTTCGGAGCCTGATCAATGCACTTCAGTTAGACATCGTTCCTGTCATTATCTAAGTAACCGCACTTCCTTTCGTAACCCGTCATTGGAGGGTAGATGTTGCTTTCCAAGCACATTTTTGGGACAACTGTTCGTCTCCCAAAGGAAGAAAATTTAGAGTTAAATGTCGAGGTATTTAGATAACAATATTTGGAATGCGGAAGGAAATCAGTGGTGGTATATTCGAAGCAGATATCAAAGTATTTTCTCGGTGTGATTTAGGAAACCGTGGGGAAATAAATTTAGATGACTGAACGCGGATTTGAACGTCGCTGCAGGTGAAAAAATGGTTCAAATACTTCAAATGGCTCTGAGCACTATTGGACTTAACTGCTGAGGTCATCAGTGCCTTAGAACTTAGAACTACTTAAATCTAACTAAACTAAGGACGTCACACACATCCATGCCCGAGGCAGGATTCGAACCTGCGACCGTAGCCGCAGCGCGGTTCCGGACTGAAGCGTCTAGAACCGCTCGGCCACAGCTGCCGACGCTGCAGATAAAAACTAGCCCATTGTGCTAACCTCTGCGCCAAGTTGCTAACTGTGTACGATTCCCAATACGACAACAGACTCCGAACGAAAATATGTGGCGTGCAAGGTCTGTGATTTTCGTAAGAGGGAGTTCGCGAGCTGTAAAATATGCGAAAATTACGTTATGTCCTTCGAGAAGGGACTGGTTGCTCCGAAGAGGAAACTTGGCGTAGTTCTGCGGGCGGCATCTTGTGACGTCGAGTAGGGCTTGCATCATCGTGCGGGCGGAGTGTGGGAGTGAGCAGAGTACAGACCAGACAGCGCGTTCGTGACCCCGCGACGCACCCGCTGTACATGCCGCTGGCGACCCTGCAAGTAGCGCCAGGCAAGTAATGGCTACACTGCCAGGCAAAAACACAAGGGGAGGAGGGAACTAAATGGAACTTTACTGCTTGAGAGGATACCTGAAGTTATTTCAGTAATTTCGAAATATTCAAATTTGCAGTTAGCAGTTTCAGACCACTTATCAGTATGACGTTGCACTCAATCCGGTCTGGATGCATACACTTTCTCGTTTGGGAAGGGTGCCATTGGATGTCCTTTCGAGGCAAAGTGGCCCACAATTGTTCTAACTGGTCCTTGATGTCCTCGATACTGGCTGTGGAACGGAACTGACGTCCGAGCTGGTCCCACAAATGTTCTATCAGGGACAATATGGGGATCTTGCAGCCAACAGAAATACCTCGACATCACACACTGTTCACGTGTCATGTGTCGAAGAGCATTATCCTTTTGAGCAATGGCACCGCGATTTTGTCTCATTAGACGTGACACATGAGGACATAAGATGTGGCATACCATTGTGCTCGCACGTTAACACGAAAACGGCTGTGCCGTCAGAGTTCCCTAATCCACTACTATCCTTGACATGAACGATTGCTTCTCACGCCACGTCGGTTGTGCCTCTCCAGAGCATGGGAAGAGTGGGACCTCTCCACAGGTCGTCGCCATAATCGCCGACTATGTGCATCCGGGGTAGTGCAGAACCGGCATTCATCACTTCATACAATGTGACGCAATCAGCAGTCCATGCTTCCCGGCCACGGCACCACTGCAAACGCAGCCGTTTGCGTTGTGGTCGGAATGGCAGCCCAGACCCGCTGCTACTGGTCTCCGACCAGCTTTATAGGATTGCAGAGTGTTGCAGGGAGTCCGTTACTTATTCTGTAATGGTAGCCGCAGGTGTGAACATATTCATCCGGAACCTTGACAACGAGTATGCCTCCCCACAAGTTCCCATGCAATATAATATCGGGCCACTGTCACTTCCGAATTCCACACAAATCTATTGCTCGATTTGACGCGACCGCCAAGTGTACTGTCTCACATGAGCGGACGCCACATTCGTGTCCTTCACAATGATCACCCAGTATATGACGCCGTTCACGTCCTTAGTATGCCATAGCGTACCTGGTAACACAATCAGCCCTAAAGCACTCTGGTGTCCATTCAACCGTTCACAGAGAATTACTGGTGTAATCATTTACATACCCGGCAAATGTGTGTGCATGTATACGAAGTTACATTGATGTATGATAATGTCTTCTGGGTGCTTAATGTTTTTATCAGGCACATATATTAAACCAATCATTTTCGTTCCTTTCCTACGGTATTCGCGAAGAACGGCTGACTGTACTCGAAACATCAGTTGAACGAAATGGATAGGTCCTTAAAACCTATTGAAAATGGACCTGGGTAAAATAACGGTAGTATAATTTAGTCTGACTAAATCAGATGATACTGAGGGGATTTCATTAGGAAATTAGACGCTGAAAGCACTAAACCAGCAAAATGACTCGAAAAAAGCGTAGCGGTTATAAAATGTAGACTGGCTATAGCAAGCAAAGGTTCCTTGGTAAATATACAGACTGACAGTTATTAAAATACATAAAATAAAATAGTCATTACATCTGAACGGTTCGCGTTAGGGCGTTCAAATAGCACAGTTGCCGCGAGGCTTGATGGGAGGAATTAGAATGGTTTAGATTAGCGACGAAGCTCACTTTCATTTGGCGCATTTGGGGGACTGAGAACAACGGCACGGCGACTATCGAACGGTACGTCAAGGTTTTCGAACATTATTTCATCACCATTATTCAAAGTAACTCAGATTTCGACAATATGTGGTTCATGCAATACGAAGCTCCACCCGGCGAAGCAGGATAATGTTTGATACGATTTTCGGCACCGCATTCTTGCTCTGGGGTAACCAGAGGTAACTGGCATAGACCTCGATTTGTCGTCGTAATTTTGTGGGGCTATATTTACGACAAGGTGTACAGCAATAACACCAAAACCATTACTGAGCTGATAAAAGCCATTCAGGAAGTTATCGGCAGCAACGTTGTTCCGACAGTTCAGCAGCTCCTGCAGAATTTCGCTATTCGCCTGCGCCACATCATCGCCACCGATGGCACGCATATTGAACATGTCATAACCTAAATTCGAATGTCTCCAGTGACGTTTACATGTTGCATAAAGTGTTTAGTTTGTAACTAATTTAAGTTTTTTTACTATATTTCAATGATTATCACCCTTCAAATTTAAATGTTAGTGTCTCTTCTGAAGGGTTTAGCTTGGAATATAGCCTTACATTGAAGTGAAATATGGACGATGAAGAGAACAAAAGGTTTGAAATGTAGTGCTACAGAAGAACCCTATTCATTAGATGGGTTGATCGGTAACTGATGAAGAGATAATGAATGAAATCTGGAGAAAAATGTAGCAGAAATTGACTAAAAGAAAGTGTGTTTTAATGGTAAATGTCTTGAGGCACAAAAGAATTGTTAATTTGATAGTGAAGGGAATCTTGGGGGGAGGGGGAGAGGAGTAAAAAATTGTGTAGAACAAGGCTTGACGACAGTGAGTATATCCATTAGACGTAGATTGCAATACTTCTGCAGGTTTTCGTACGATTAGATTTTTCGGACTGAAGACCACACTGCATCCTCAATCAGAGCGTTAATTGAATATGGAAGAAAGTAATGTCTCTTGACTTATTTGGAAGGTTTTCCACAGATTTTTTCAAAAAAAGCACCTTTTCACGATGGAAAACATACTTGTTATTGTATGTAATTTTTTCGGGACCCTTTCACGCCGACGAAACAAGTCAATTTCGAATCACGGAGCTTTCTTTATCTTCCGTTGATCTTCGTAAAGGTCTCAGACGATCAACCGTATTATTCAGTCGCTCATACGATAGTTCTGTAAGTCATGCACTGCCCAAGTGAATTACTCTTATTAAATCTTCTTGACATCTGCATTTATCACATCATTATATCACTATCTTTTAGCATGATCGTTTTTGTGCCATCCAGGCGTTATGGTGTGGCGAAGGGAGAGTTGGGACGTAATGTTCCATGGGTGTACTGATGTCCAAATCTTGGAACGCGGTAGACTCAAGAGTGAACGTTATTATGACACTGTACTCCTTCCCCTTACACGTTTTCTTCCAGGGATGCATTCGGCACTGACTCATTTTAAAGGGTAGCACTGCGGGACAGCATCGAACAGCGCAAATGGAGGCTGTTTTGCAGCGAGAGAATATTCGGTAAATCGATTGGCGTGCCCATTCACCCGACATTTTATTTTTAAACCACATCGCACACATATGGGTTGCTTTGGGGAGAGGTATAGCTGCACGCCCACATGCATCAACAGCCATCTAGCACTGGTCAACCGCCGTGCTGGAGGACTGGAATGTCCTACCGCAGGAACTGGTTCAGATGGCTCTGAGCACTATGGGACTTAACTTCTGAGGTCATCAGTCCCCTACAACTTAGAGCTACTTAAACCTAACTAACCTAAGGACATCACACACATCTATGCCCCAGGCAGGATTCGAACCTACGACCGTAGCGGTCGCGCGGTTCCAGACTGTAGCGCCTAGAACCGCTCGGCCACTCTGGCCGGCTACCGCAGGAACTCCGTATTAACCTTGTGGCCTGCTTGGCAGCATGTTGCAGAGCGTGCATTGCTGTCCGTGGTGATTACACAGTCTATTAAGAAATGAGCATTATATATACTAAGATGGTATGTGTTCTTTCGGACATGTCCGAAAGAACAGATACCATTGGTGGCCATGCAACCTCGTTAGAATGAAATTACAATGAATTGAACACCCTTAGGTGCTTACAGGCGTTGACATACGTCAACGGGGCCAGATGAAAATGTGTGCCCCGACCGGGACTCTAACCCGGGATCTGCTTACATGGCAGACGCTCTATCCATCTGAGCCACCGAGGACACTAAGAATGTAGTGCGGGACAATACATTAAGAATGTGGGTTTCGCGGGAGGCGTGCCAGAGATAAATCCGTGCATCGCACTATACTCTTTGTTCTCGGCGGCTCAGATGGATAGAGCGTCTGCCATGTAAGCAGGAGATCCTGGGTTAGAGTCCCGGTCGGGGCGCACATTTTCATATGTCCCCGCTGACGTATGTCAACGCCTGTAAGCAGCTAAGGGTGTTCAATTCATTGTAATGAGCATTACATAGGGGACCATCATGAATCGAGGTGACTGCAGCGCAACTATTGTCTTTGTTCAAATGTGTTATTTCTGTTCGACTGACGGCGTATTTATTCCAGTTACGTTCTGTGCTATGCTGTAACAGTTCTTTTTATGAATGGTTTGAGTTTTATCCAGCTATGCTACTTGGTAGTAACACATCATTTGAAAGTTACTTTCGTCCTTTGCACACCAGTAGTTTTCTTACAATGCGACTTCTATACCTACATACCTTCAGTGGGCCGTCGAGGTAATTAACCCGTTAGTAACAGTCCAGCACTTCCTTGTGGTACGTTCTACGGCATAAGATGAACTTCTTGATCATAACACTTTTTTATTCCATACATGTGAAATGCCAGAGGAGGAATGGCTAGATGAAAAGTATGAAAGCGGTAGATGCTGCCTGAAGGAAAAGTAAACAAATCTTTGCAGAAAGAGCAGTCTATGAATATTAAGAGCCCACGTAGCAGTGAAGGCAAGGCTGGAAGATGGGAGGAAAATATATTACAGAAAGAAAAAAATGAACTAGATGAGATGGGCTATATCAAACAGCGAGAAGAATTTAACCCACAAGTAGAAGAGTTAAGTCGTAAAAATGCACCCAAGACATCCCAAATACTCTCAGACATACAAGAAGAATGTAATAATTGTCTCCAAAGAAGGCTGGCAGGTGTAGGTACTACCTTACCATGAGTTTATTTTACGCTTTTGTGGGTTTAGAGAAAGCTTTTGACTATGTCATCTGAAATACACACACTTAGGAATTTCGAAGACAGCGTGAATAAAATGCAGGGAGTGATAAGGTACGTACAGCTGCTACAGAACCAAGACTGCAGTAACGAGAGTCGAAGGATGTGGAAGGTTCACATTAGTCGAGACAGAAGTTAGATAGGTCTGTAGCCTATCCCCCATGTCACTGAGCAAGTTGTAAAGGAAACAAAGAAGAAACTTGGAAAATAAATGACTTTCAAGTAGTGTAAAGCATGACTTCAAATTTTCTGGTGACATTCTGATTCTGTCAGGACTTGGAAGAACAGTTGAACGTAATATACTGACTTGAAACGAGGTTATGAAATTGTCAACGAAAGTGTGAGAAGGGTAATGGAAAGTAGTGAAATAAAATCAGATGATAATGAGGGAATAGTGTAAGGGTCGATCAAAATGTTTGCGTTCGAATGTCACACTAACACTGCCTAAATGTCGCTGGTTATACAGGGTGGTCCATTGATCGTTTATTTTATGATAGCCGACTTTTTATAGTGCTTTCAACATTACCGTATTAAGATCTTCCATTAGTTTCTTAGGTTTATCTGTACAGGAGGCAAAAGGATAAAGAAACGCCTTACCGGTGTAGCTACAGACACTACGAAATATGAACGCTCTTACCTACTACCTGATGAAAGACAAAAACGATTTGTGTTTGCTGAAGATCGCCAACTTAATCATTAAAAAAATCCCATAAAACTAAACAATATTGTCTTTCGTAAGATGTGACCGAATGCAGTTAAACTTCAACATACTCGTTGGTCCCTCAAAAAGCGAGTTTTCTATTGTTTACTAAGTCAGTTGAGTATGATACGCCCAAGATAAAGCATCTGTCTTGTAATATTCGTAGCAGAAGTCTCAGAAAATGTACTGAACATTCTGTATCCCTAATTGGCTACCTGCATGAGAAAATCTTCATACGAGTTTAAGCATTAAAAAAATTTGTTCTTTAGCCCTATATATTTCAAAGTGTGTGACAATCTAACAGTTAACTTTTTTGAAAGTAATCAGTAAAGATTAGAATTTTCCAAGAAGTTGCTTGTTAATTTTGTGTATTTCACACTAGCTGATCATTTCAGAAAAGCATGTAAACGCGTGCACTCTACTCAGACTGTTGTACTGATAAGTAATCTCTGTAGTAACTTCTGTATCATCCGCACAGTTTGGAGTGTAATTAAGCTCCATACTGCAACTGAAAGGCCACTTAGTTGAAAAATTACTGCTACATATGCAATAAGTGAGATTAAGTAATTATGCGTGCGCGCGCGCGCACACACACACACACACACACACACACACACACACACACACACACACGAAACCATGCATTGAAATTAATTGGATGAAACAGTGGTAAGTTCAGTTGTACAGCGTAAGTGGAGGAATATTGCACTAAGTGATTCTACAACACTCAGTAAACAGATTTTCGTAACAGCAATTATCTTTGTGTGCGCTGTTGAGTATACGTCGTAACCGCGGACTCACTTGTCTAGTCAGTCACGACCCCTGCTGCTTCTTAGACGCTCGTAAACTTCTACTCACCAAATGAATTACCTGTTTATGGTGGCGTACATGTCAGCCCTGTTTGTGTGTCCTGGTGGTCTTACGAGGTCTTACTTAAACCAGAAGAGATTGTCACGCCCACACTAACTGGCGTCGCCACTAAGTCTTCTGAGTCTGTGCCAGTTAATAAGCGTTAAAACTAGTAGTCTTAAACGCAGCAAGTTAATTCCTTGTTTCAGAACCTCTCTACACATGCTATAGACAAAGGAATATGTATAACTACCTATCACATAAACTGTGTCGCCTATATTTCCAGCAATGTCTGGATCTAAGCAGTGGACGTTTTCTCGGTGCACATTTAGCAAAATGATAGGAATTCCACCAGCTGACATATTTTCAATTTGACTTGCCAGTACGTTTTTTTATCGTGTATTTATTGATAATGTGGCACTTAAATCTGTTTCACGGGTACGTAAAGTGAAGTTGGTAACCACTATGAGAAAACAAAATGCAGTGATGTTATGATAAAATTTAAAACTAGAGAATGTAGCACTCTTTTTTTCATTTCGCTGATGTTAACAGTGTAGTGTAAACGTAATGTCTGTGAAGTGAACTTGTTGCAAGGGAGCTGCAAAATAAGAACCAAGAAGGAGTTCAGGTCAGAAAGCTGTCAGACTGACCAAAGTGAGGAAGCAAGGTAGCCAGTAGACGTATGTTTCTTCCTCGTGTAGTGAGGAGGAAAACTATTCACAGAACACTCAGGCGGCTTTATGTCCTGGCTGTGACCTTCACCTTCAAACGTATTACATCATTCTGAATTGTATTAACTAGTGTTCGTCGCATACGTGTTGACAATATCTGTCTAATCGTTTACTAGGACGGGGACGATAAACCTGCACAACACTGTCCGGTACGAGAGAGAGAGAGAGAGAGAGAGAGAGAGAGAGAGAGAGAGAGAGAGAGAATCGCCCTTACAAGGACATGAGCGTTATCCAGCTAGCTGAGACTAGACGTTACAATAAGGACATGAGCGCTATCCAGCTAGCCGAGACTAGACGCAACAACAGACTTCAGCCCAAGGAGCCAGCGCTGAGCTATGCTGGTGACTAGCCAAGACTTACGTCATCGAGGAACGAACCGGGTTCCCCGAGGTCGCGCTCACAACAGCCGGCAATACAACACGTTTTTCACTTAAACTTCGCTTAACACAGTAGTATGAGATTGGTCACATACATCAGCTACCTACTCGACGCACAGGAAATGTCTACGGAAAAGTTTCAAAGCGGTTAAACTGGAGGAGCAAGAGTAATATTAACCACGATTCGAAGAACACGTGCCGTCATTGCTATGGCCATTACAGAAATTAAAGCAGCGTTGATCTTACAGGACAGAGTTAGTTCAAAAATATCGATTCGCTGTTGAAAGTACAAATACAGACTAAAAGCGTTTCAAAATAACATTAATCGGTACGCTAACGAGACTATATCTGTGTTAAGTTATAAGTACCTCGCTTTAAACAGAGATGTTGTCCAAATGTACTGACAAAATGGCTACTTTGCTTAAACCACTGACACATGAAACTAGTGAAAATAACAGCACGCAGGTGGATTTGACAAAGCGCTTCGTGTTCGTTTTTTTTAGAGGAATGAGTGGGGCAGATTTCAATTTTAACATAGAATGTGAACGACAGTTTGGCTTGTCAGCTACAATGCCTGAAAAAAAGGACACACGAACACACCGTTGGCAGGCGTCTAAATAATTACAGAGTTGCAATTCGGTTTGACAGATCGGCTACCAGAGTGTATTATTTTAGTTCGTGTTTAGTATTGTTACCGTACTTTTACGACTGGCTGGTTGAATCGTGCAGTATCCTGATTTGTAGGGCATTTGGATATGACAGTAACCCGATGTTGGACTCCGTGGTATTTCACCTTGATCCTGATGGTGTATGTCAAAAACATAAAGGCGTAACGCGTGCAGCTCGATAAAATAAGATTTATTCAGCTCCACACAGACAAGTCTAACTTGACAATTATCAAAATAATATTAAGAGAAACTCCGTATCTCATGGCGGTGTCTTGCAGCGTGACGGCAAAATATAGGGATCACCTCTGTAACTCTATTGGGAACAACACCGATCGCGATGAACTAGCAATATAGAACATTCTTGGTCGGTTAAAACCCCTTTTATTCATAAGTTGTGACCGGTTTCGACAAGATGTAGATCATCTTCGGACTACACTCTGTAACTGAGTACAACAGAATAGAGAGTAGCATGTAATGTAATAAACATTAAGTTGAATATAATTTATAGAATGTCATACCCAGTGATGACGTGTGGAGACGATGGCACGGAGCAGGAACTGTGGATAGCGCCGTCTGATTTCGACTACTGACTATGTGGCGATGCCATGGAATTAAATACCAGAAGCTCTGCCCCTTGCCTGTCACCTTCATAGCGCCTGTGGCGGCCAGCCCCTGCCGATCTCATGATATGTGATTTATATTTATTTAATTTTTTAGGGGTTTGTGAAGTATTCCTTCGGTGTTCCACCTCTTCCCATAGCGTCGGCTGAAATACTTCTCATAGGCAACAATCAACAGCAAAAATATGTCGTAGGAAATACGTGACATTGTGCTGTACCATAAACTCATATTTATTATGACTGGTTTCGGTCTTGGATCATCATACAGAGAGAAAGAAAAACGAAGCTTTCACATTTCACACATCCTGCAACGTGGGAGTAACATCCTTACCATAGTCACAATTGTTTGCTACAATAGAATAACAAAGCTTTCTCCTTTGCCACTGAATGTGCCACACCTTCTCGTTGTGAAGCTTTGTTGTTCAGTTGTGCACAGCAATTGTGACTGTAATAAGGATATTATACTCCTTTTGCAGGGTGTATGACATGTGAAAGCTTCGTTTTTCTTTATGCCTGGATGATGGTCAAAGACCGAAAACAGTCAGAATAAATAAGAATTTACAAAACAGCGCTCTGTCATGCAAATTTGGGTGAGCTGCGACACCGCATGCCTGGAGCACTGAATGCCATAACTCATGACATTCTAAAGTATGACAAGAATTTGACTATCGTCTGGATCATTGACGTACGTCCGCTGGGGAACACATTGAACCTTAGTCAAGGCAAATGAAAACTGCTACCATAATCGTAATTGTAAAAGTACTCTAAGACTGTACTTGCATGCTTATAAAAGATATAGCATTGTAAAATCGGATAATTCATTTGAAAATAAAAACTTCGTAATTTATGTTAATATTTTTACAAATTTTCTGTCGTCATACTCGTGGAAAATATAGTCGTGAAATCGTATGGATCTTCTTGGAACACAGACCGTTCCGTTGCATGGGGGTGTGTGTTCAACAAGGTTTTCTAATTCGAGCCCCGCTATGTTGCGACACAGAATTCCATCGTTCTTCCTTTACTTCCAGGCTCTGGTATAACATCTACTGAAGATACACTCATCACAGTCGACCTTCTGCTACGCAAAATACACTTCATTCATAGTTCACAGAACGCCAGCCTCTTCTAAGAACTAGACTAGGAAAGGATGCGGTAATCTCGCCTTGCACTCGCTGTATGGAACTTTCCTTTCCTTTTCCTTTCCTGGAACGTAGGCCAACGCCAGAGTGACAGGAACGTGAACGTCCAGCTCCTGTTAAGGCGAAACCGCGACGAACAGGAATAGCGGAGTCCTCACTGTCAGAACGCAGTCGAGTCGCGCTCAATTGCGGCAAACACGAAGTGCCTGCTCGCAACTGGCAGAATTCTGCTCTTGTGATAGGTCGTACGTAGTCTGCTGCTTAAGCGTGTCAATACCGTAGTGAGCCAATCTTCTTAATAAGGAATAGGCTTTCAGGCCCGTAGTCGGTTGTACTAAAAGTTCTTGGGCTTTGGTATGGCATAATTCATGTACAATCTTCAGATCGGATGTTTAGGCCTCCTCTCTGAGGCCTTCTTTCAAGAAGTGGCTGTATTGTTGCCCACAGTGTACAGCTAGTTCTTCCCACAAGACTTCAGTAAGACGTCTAAAACGATGAATCTGAAAATTCCACAAGAATTAAGAGGTATTAATACTCCAGAACACTTCACGCAAACTTGGAGTGCATCAAACTGGCGACGGATCAGGAGTGTGCAATGTATCATCTTGTATATAGAACACAAATCTGTGTCAACGGTACTGGGGAATTACCGAATGAGTGGGGAGTACGTCATATTTGTTATTGCGATCTTCGTTATTTAAGAAGAGCATAATCTTCTCCGTTAGGACGAATAATACAATCTTGAGATTCACCTCTTTTGCCTTATAACATGGACTTAATTAATTACATTGATCTCTCGAAAAAAAGGGGAATATTGCCTGTGTTTTCCGTATGATACTCGCTCACTGTGTGTGCAATGCCGTGCGAGCCAGTACCAATGTTTCTTACAAAGCCCAGAAGTTTCGAAAGCCTATCTCTTCCAAGAAAACGGATATCGCCTTGGCTTCGCTATGGCTACACAGTGGCGATTTCTACATTGGGATTATTATTATGTTACATATCAGGACATCCTTCCTTTCCTGATAATCTGACTGAAGAAAAGAACCTATTTAAGACCTTTTGGGAGTGTTACAAAGAGACGGAATGTGTAGAGCGTGAGAATAATATCAGCTATGCACGAATAGATCGAGCGTTATTACAATCAAATTTTGCTTCCACAAGCACTTCTGACATGATATGGACAAAATATAAAACCTGAAGGGTCTCTTAATATTCATTGGGGTTGTTGGTCACTTTCGTGTGTATGAATAACAGTATGGATACCTAACGAGAGGATTAGGATACAGACGCCAGGAATCTCTAAAGAAAGAATAATACTGTTTCACAGTTTGCGTAATCAGTCATGCAATAGAAATTACAATAAACTTCTACTCGCTACTCCAGGATAGGAAATCCTCCTCATCAAAAATGAGGAATGTATAGTGGATGGAAGTTGGGTTCAAAGTCTTCTAGCAAAATTACATTAAGCCTGATAAATTCTGAGTACTTGAAATATCTCCCTACGTACAAGCATTCGTTTTGCTCAGGAAATTTGTTCTATCGAAAGGAATTACTCTCCAATAGAAAACTATTGCTTTTTTTACACTTCTTGGTTGGTCAACACAATGGTAATATCGGGAAATTGGTTATGTAATCATGACAAGATCAGTAAATAGCACACACGAATACAACTAATAAGTCACAGAGGATGATCGCACACAACTCTTTTGTGAGTTTGTGCTTGGCACACATGGAGCCACTGCGCTTTCAGTACTCATTCCGTTTCCGTGCTGCATGTCTTTCCTCCCACTATTCTTTCTCCCCTCCCTTGGGGACCATGTCTTGAGTACAATCGGGAGACCAAAACTTGTGAAAGTGTCTGAAGACTTTGGTGAATTTCGGTTTTGTCTTTCTCTCCATTCTTGTTTTGACTTCTCCTGCCCTTCCTCCGCTTCGGCGTTACAGGTCTACTAATTTGTCTTTCTTCCACCCTGTGCGTGCCTGAAGACCGGCTCCTGTGTTCGATGCGTACAGGGCGATTGGGTAATTCGTAACTCCCAGCACCTGGGTCGACAGATAGGGACCATGCGTACCCTGGTAAAGGGCCAGGGAGGGCTGATTGCCTGAGCTGTTACCTTCCCAGTTGACGGCTGGTCCCTCTGCCTGTAGTTAGGGAGATGTGACCTGAGATTTGAACAATCACCTAAGATGGATGTGCTCCCCTCAGCGGTGGTCCCTAGAAGGAAGGAGACGCTGGCAATCATGGGGTATTCACCTATGATGAGTACATCAACTCAATCAACGCAACCTCCGTTTAATAAATGGAATTGGAATGAGGCGAAAGACACGACGAATATTCCAGTTGCGTGATATCGCGCACAGGACAATGTCAGAACTTTTCAACGGTAAACCCGTTCGTCATTCAGAAAGTCGTAAATACAGTTGTAGTCCAGTTAATCCCCTGCACTCGCTTACACAATGAAACTTTGCTTCAAGAGACAGTTAGCGCCTTTAAAGCCCAAAAACTGCTTAAGGCTACGCTGCTGTATATATACCATGTTCATGTAGAGACTCATCGAATACTGAATTCTTCACATGCTGCCATATACACTTGGCTGCTTGATGGTGACGATGATGGATATATACAACATAATCTCTCTGATCAGGGTGTAACCGCAGTCAATTGGACTATGAAAGGGATTGGTGCAGAATTAAAGCCAACCTGCAACTTTTCATAACGTTTGATCGAGTGGAGCTCCCGTTGAAGATCAAAGCGGGCTATGAAATCCTCATCAGACCCTGTATATTGAATCCAAAGGATTGCTACTAATGTTTATGTACTGTAACTAAGCAGGGGAGATTGCCCACCTCCTCTTCCCAGCCGCGCCAACTCCACTGGCAACCATGCAGCTTCGTCTCGCGGACGCCATGTAACGCCGTTCAGAATTGGAGATCATCCTGACCAGGGGACACTCTACAGTGTGATCCTCTTTCTCTAACTTGCACTCCGCTAATTTACGGAACTTCCTGTTCGCTAATATTTGCTTGCACCTTCCGTAGCCTTCTCAGTTGGCAGCACTCACACATCTGCTCGTTCTCATTGTCAGTATACTTAATGACGTTTACACAAAGTTGTCACAACTTCCCACGAAGATATTTTCCGTGATCGCTTTTCGTTCCTGCGCAGCGTGGTAACAACCCATGTTATCTTGAACTGAACTGCGGCTACCTAGTCACGTGATCAAGTTTTTACTACGGCAGGGTAACCACTAACCAGCTACCCTCGTTGAGTAATAACTCTGAACGATACGCGCGGATGCTTGTGTTTACGTTCCCAAGGCAACACTGTTAGCGCGATAAACAGCGGCTAGATCGTGAGTGTCTGGCGCGCGGGACTCCCCCATCTCCCAAGGTCGCGCACAACATTGGGTTTCCTGCGCGCCAAGCGCGTGCTGGGAGCTCTTCGCAACAGAGAAACGGCAGTCGCCGTAGACTCCGCAACTACGTGTTGATGACAGGGATTGCCGCAGCACAGTAAATCGTAAGAAAACTTAATGCGGATCAAGAAATAGCGAGCAGCCATAAGATGCGTGCTGTGGGGCACCAGAGCCACCGCGGCATACACAGTCCTGCTGACTGCTCGTCATGAGACGTACGAACGGCTCAAAAGTTTTACTCCTCTTATTTGCGAATATGTGGGCTTGGATTCAAGGAAAGCCTTATGAACTAAATAATTGGTCAGGTGCGAGCACGGCTCTCGCACTGAGCGTTCCCTACAGACTTAATTATGAATGTGGACGGTTCACCCATCCTGGGACTCGAGAATATCGACGAATTTTGCCTATTATCGACATTAGTACTGAAAAGATATCGCTCCCGACTATTCCAATACATTCGAGAATATTTTAATGTTAAGTTTTAAGTCCGATAAAACTGACAAAATATTTTCGAATAACATAATTACACATTTACAATTTCCGCTTTTTCCTCCTCTTACCCTGAAACTTTCCTTCTTGCGAAATGTCATGGTTCTAGGCCAACGGGAAGTAACCTATAGGTATTGACGAATGAGTTAGAGAGTATCAAAATATGACACAAATTGCCGTATCCTTTGATTGTAATCACTCAGAAGCTTCAGTTTATTACACAGCCAAGGGATCGTACACCTGAGTACGACATAAATCTCAACTTGGAGCATCCACTGATTCCTGGGAAAGGGGGTTTTTGTTCAAAATGTTCAAATGTGTATCAAATCTTATGGGACTTAACTGCTAAGGTCATCAGTCCCTAAGCTTACACACTACTTAACCTAAAGTATCCTAAGGACAAACACACACACCCATTCCCGAGGGAGGCCTCGAACCTCCGCCGGGACCAGCTGCACAGTCCATGACTGCAGCGCCCTAGACCGCTCAGCTAATTCCGCGCGGCAAAGGGGGTTTTTAACAGACCGACAGGCATAAAAACTGACAAAAACTGAGTATACGAGGGTTCCGTTTTTACCGATTGACGTGCGGAACCCTGAAAATAGCTTTATTGTAAAATGAAAGCAAAGTAATAACCAAAATAAAAGCAGTCTGGTCGTAAGTACACATCTTCGTGCAACTGTGAAATCAATATTTGCTGCTATATAACATGCAATATTGGTAAACAAGATGGTGCTCAAGTCTATCCCGCTCTTCGACGGTGGCCTACCTGCCATCATCTCAGTGTGCGAGGTGTTTACTAGGTGGATGGGATGTGCTCACGCATATCGTCTTGACAGACGAACCCATGTTCGAAATGCTGGCTGTAGCGCCAGTTGGCTGAGGATGTTTTGGTAATAGACATCCCTCGAATCACTCGCGATACCTACTAAAAGACAACCGGTATCTGAACATGTTACTAGCCCAAAACATCGCTGAGCGACCTCCACGCCGAACCAGAGCGAATGTCTGTTTGGGATGTTTGTTGTCACTTGGCCGCCTCCAAACTCTTCGACCACCATCAGACATCAGCCAAACCGTGCACCCGCTGGCCCTGACAACTCGACACTAATGACCCAAATTCCGTTCCAAGTGTTCGCTTGGCCATCTTCGCCGCACTCCAGCGCGTTGTGAGATTTGTAATGGACGTTTAGAGACCAAAAAAATCGCATGGGGAACATTTTGTACTGTCTCAGTTGGCAGCCCTCCCACTCCCATCTAAAATGGAGCGCAGAATTCCGTTCCATTCTCTTCGGAGTACCTCCGAGCCATAATCTGCAGATACCGATCACCAGTGGTGTTAGCGACAGCGAGTGACCACTCCAACGCAGATCTTTAGTGTCTTGTGTCTCACCATACCGGTTCAGAATTAAAATGACTTCACTATGGAATACACTGACTCGGTGGGCAACTTCCCGTACTACCAAAATTTTTCGTGGTAATGTGACAGTGCGCGCTCCGGCACATCTTGAAATTACACTGCGACACGTGTTGACAGACTCACAAACCGCATTGCTCGTTCTTTACACGGTGGGACACCTCCATTGTACGATAGAAGACGGTGAGATACGAGTACTTCGAAAACCACACCACAACGCCCTTGAACCGTTCAGGTAGATGGTGAAAGAATTTTATAAAGAGAATATACATATGCGATATAATGTAGCACCTGACACTCCTGCCATCATCTCTCACAATGAACAACACAGAGAATTACTGTCCGATAACCTGCATCTGTTTCTTCGTCAAGTCACTCCACAGGGAATTGAACCTCCAGCACACTGGAACACCACACTATCACTCTCGAATCATGTCGGAGTGGTGGAGACATGTTACTGCCTGGCACAGAAGAATGACGCTTTCAAATGATTTATAGCGGCTGTGAACCCAGCTATCAAAAAGACAGTTGATTAATTTACCACCTTGAAAGTATAATGAAAATATAAAGAAAACTACTCGCTTCGGTAAAAGTGACTTTGCTTTATACATGTAAATTATAATCTACTCTAAAAATTAATGAAGGTAAATTGTGAAGAGCGTTAAACACTTAAAATAGATAGCAGTGGTTGAAATTATTCACCTTTATCTAAAAGCACTGTTAAATACACAGGATGAATTTTTTCATCGTGTACAAACTCCAAACATGGACGATGAATAGTTTGGACAAGAAGAGAATAGAAGCTTTCGAAATGTGGTGCTACAGAAGAACGCTGAAGATTAGATGGGTAGATCACATAACTAACGAGGAGGTATTGAATACGATTTTCGAGAAAAGAAGTTTGTGACTCAACTTGACTAGAAGAAGGGATCGGTTGGTAGGAAATGTTCTGAGGTGTCAAGGGATCACCAATTTAGTATTGGAGGGCAGCGTGGAGGGTAAAAATCTCATAAGGAGACCGAGAGATGAATACAGTGAGCAGAGTCAGAGGTTGCAGTAGGTACTGGGAGATGAAGAAGCTTGCACAGGATATAATAGCATGCAGAGCTGCATCAAACCAGTCTCTGGACTGAAGACAACAACAACAACGTACAAACTCCAGGAATTGATCGATGAGAGGATACGGAACAAAAAAGGTGTAATTTCTTCAGTCATACTTCGTTACAGAGACTGCGTCTAATACGAGCTGTACCATGCAGTCACAGTTACAGTATACGTGGTTTCCTCCAAGAGGCTGGTACTGTTCCCCATGCGTCATGCCCTAGCGCCCTCTCCTGCCATAGTAACTGGGAATGTTGTGTCCGATTCACTTCCCGTGCTGACTCTCCTTGCAGTGTATGTGATACAGCGTTGTACACAGTGTTTCCGTACTCGAATTGAAAGCTTGTCGACGTGGTGTTTGCTTCTGGAAAGGCAAATGGAAACGGTCGGCGGACAGCAACGTTATATCAGAAGGCTATCCCTACCGACAACAACCATACCATTCAATGTTTGCAAAAGTGTTTCGACTTTTGTCTGAGACGGGGTCGTTTCAGGAAGCAGGAAATGATGGACGTACTCGAAATGTTCGGACACCAGCCTTGGAGGGAAATGTCATTAACGCCGTGTCAGTACCAGGCAGTTGGCCTGCCAGTACAGGGTAAGCCAGACGACCGTGTAGAACAATTGCCGGCCGCGGTGGTCTCGCGGTTCTAGGCGCTGCAGTCCGGTACCGCGGGACTGCTACGGTCGCAGGTTCGAATCGTGCCTCGGGCATGGATGTGTGTGATGTCCTTAGGTTAGTTAGGTTTAAGTAGTTCTAAGTTCTAGGGGACTGATGACCTAAGATGTTAAGTCCAATAGTGCTCAGAGCCATTTGAACCATTTTTTTCTCCATGACAGTTGTTACTACCCTTATCACTTACAGCATGTGCAGGGCTTACTAGCGATACACTTTCAACATCGTTCTACTGCCTCTGAATTCGTTCTAATTATGTTATCATGCATTGGAACAATAACATAGTAAGAGTCTGTGCCGAAAAGTAATGCCTCCCAAACTCTTAAGGCTTTTTAAATAAAACAACTGTTGTTAACATTCCACATCGTTAGCTTCCTGCCTACTTACTTATTTCTCAACATGATCGTCGTAGCGACGAACACATCTCTCCAACAAGAGACCAGTTTGCTGATACCGTCACTGTAGAACGTTTGAATTTGCTGTCCGAGCCGCAAAGTAGCCTCTACTTGCACTGCTTCATCAGTATCAAAGTGAAGTCCTCGAAGGTGTTCTTTAAGTTTTGGAAACAGACGAAAATCGGATAGGACCAAGCCGGGACTGTATGCATCATGGTCAGTGACAGTTAACCCAACGTTTGTTTTCTTTAAAAAGCTTTAAGATTTTGCGCATAAAAAATTCAGATACATTACTTTTCAGCACGCCGTGATATTTTCACGACATCTGACTCCGTAGCTGAGTGGTTAGTATAGATAGCTGCCATGCGTGGGATCCGGGCTCGATTCCTGGGCCGGTCTGTCGACCACATACACTTCCATACGGCATCCACATGACACCAAATGACAGGATGACACGGTGGCCGATCGACATTCCTTGGGGCTTTACGATCTGGAAAAGAGCTCGTTTACTTTCACGGTGTTACGTACTCAAGGTGAATTTTGTAATCGGATACTATCTGTTTATTTCGCTTTGCTCCATAAATGTATTTGATCTTTGACTTCGAGGGTTCACTACGGCGTTTAACTGTCGCCTCAGCTTGCTACGATTGAGGCCACTGCTGTAGCAGTACAAACCTCAGAGGGTCAGATCACTTTTGTGGCAGCCTACCGACCGCCTAGGGGACTCCTGAATCCCGCTGACTTCGCGACACTGATGAACCTTCGTGGGAAACTCTTTGTCGCCGGAGACTTAAACGCGAAACACGCGGAGTGGCATTCAAGAGTCACTAATACCAGTGGACGACGCCTACTACGTGTAGTACGGCAGCACAATGGGATCGTGGTGGGCCCCTACGACCCAACCATCTATTCCCACAACAGAGGCCTAGCTGACGTACTCGATGTGGCGGTGGTGAGGGGTATCGGACACCTCATTACTGCCACTACGCGGTGCGCACTATCGTCGGATCATGTCCCCGTGGTTTTTGACATTGATCTCCAGGGAACAGAGCCACCACAATGGCGTAGACAGCTTCGCAGGGTGGATTGGGAGCGGTATCGGGAAAGTATACTTGACGATCTCGATACCGTTCCTCACCCACGTGATGTAGGAGCTGATGAGATGATACGACGGCTCGCTGAGGTTGCGCTACAAGCTGTAGACGCAGCAACACCGAGGGGACCACGCAGGCCGCCTGAATGTTCGCGCCAGCTCCCTCCTGATATTCTGGAAGCCATACGCCACAAAAATAGGGTTTTCCGAGAATGGCAAATCACGAGGCAAGCCGCCACTAAACGTCGCCTCAACCAACTCAGACGCGAGATTAAAGTGGCGGTTGAAAACCATCGCAATAGAGAGTGGGCAGGGAGGGTGGCCATGCTCCGCCTTGATGATGGCTCTGCCTGGCAGACGACAATGAGGCTTCTCAGGAAAGGGCAGCGTATACCTCCGCTACAAGTTGGTGGGGAGGTGGTTTGCGAACCAGACGCCAAGGCTAGCGCCCTGGCTGACACGTTTGCAGCCAACTTCACGCCTGTAGCGGACATCATAGACGCAGCACATGTACAACTCGTGCACGAGCGTCTGCCTGTATTCCTGGCAGCAGAGGCAGCTCCAGAGGACGAGATAGCTGCTATCACTGAGGAGGAGGTTGAATACCAACTGCGAACCCTAAACACCAGGAAAGCCGGTGGCAGTGACAGAGTGGAGGCAGTTATGCTACGGCAGCTCCCCCCTCCTGCTATCCAGCCGCTCACCGAGCTATTCAACCATGTGCTGCGAACTGGGGACTACCCCTCTGTATGGAAACATGCAGAGGTGGTAGCCATCCCAAAGTCAGGGAAGGATGCAAGGCTGCCGCAAAACTACCGACCTATTAGCCTCCTCCCAGTAATGTCAAAGGTCTTTGAGCGGATTTATGCCCAACGACTTCTAGCTCATGTAAACCGCGAGTTGCTCATGCCTCCCGAACAGTTCGGTTTTCGGCAGGGGCATAGTACACAGCAACAGCTCTTGAGGTTAGTAGAAGATGCGATGGGTGCCCTGGAGCGCCGGGAGTATTCAGGGGCGATACTCCTTGACGTCTCCAGGGCCTTTGACAGCGTGTGGCATGAGGGCCTCCTATTCAAACTTTTTGAACTGGGGGTACCGACGCCACATGTGAAACTCATTGCATCCTACCTGCAAAATCGCACTTTTAGTGTCCGCGCCGGTGACGGAGTATCCACTAATAGGCCTGTTCGTGCGGGAGTACCACAGGGATCCGTCCTTGGCCCCCTGTTGTACACCCTGTACACGTCAGATGTACCTAGGACGCAGAGAGTGTCGCTAGCACTATATCCGGACGACACCGCCCTCTACGCACGATACCTCAAGGTTAATATCCTTCGTCGTCGCCTACAAGAGGCGTGCGACGTATTGGGAGCTTGGGCAACAAAATGGCGCCTGAAATTTAACGCCACAAAAAGCCAGGCAATTATTATTACACGTCGCCGGATACCAAGGGATCTTCAACCAGTGCAGATCATGGGAGGCCCCATCCCATGGTCTCGCACTGTTAAGTATCTGGGCGTGACTTTAGACCGGCACCTCACATGGGGACCACATGTCACAGAGGTTAGGGGCAGAGTCTTAGGACGCTTACGCGAACTCTACCCTGTACTAAATCCACAGTCCACGCTTCCCACACACTGCGGCATTACGCTATATCTAGCACTGATCAGGCCAGTGCTAGAATACGCGGCCGTAGTGTGGGGAAATGCCGCCGACTGCCATATCAAGCGGTTACAAGGCCTACAAGGTAAGGTCCTGCGCCTTGCCATGCACCTCCCGCGGGACTTCCCCACCAGGGACCTGCATGACGTCACAGGGATCCCCATGATTAGGGATCGCTTCAAACTGCTGGCGCGGCAGTTCTATGAACTGTCGTCCCAGTCAGACAACAGGTTAATAGCAAACCTGGGTACCCAGGAGCACAGGAGGGGGACCACACGATGGCCCGACATGCTTCGGCAGTAATCGCCAGTGGAAACACTCACGACCACTGTTGGAGCAAAATCAGATACACTACACACGCACACAACACTCATGTGACACATAGGACACACACAACACGTTAGGCCATCAGAGACACAAATACACTTAGGATAAACAGGAATAACAATTGGGTTTAGCCTGTGAAACCACAGGGCACTTAGGATGTCCCTTAGGTTAAGAGTCGCTCGCTCACTGTCATATGCTGCAGTCGAAGCATTTATACATTGTGCCGTGGTGTCAGACTTGTCTGTTTCTGGGCAACTCATCTGCAGGCGGTTTGTATGCGTAACCACAATGAGAAAACAAATATTCTATGGGCGCCATTATGCGAAACCACAGGTCAAGGAAGCAAGCTACACGTTTTACTTGAAAATTCCACGCCCTGTGTGGCCAGGCACTATTCTGCGTAAGTGGAGCTGCCTGAATGAAGGCCGCCAAACGGTATTTGAGGGAGAGTACTTCCTGCATCACTTCTCCTCCCTCCCCAATCAAGTTCGCGATGAAGGAATGTTGTTAAATCTTCGTTTTGTCTTTTGTCATCACTCTGTTGGCTGGTTTGATGCAGCCAACGACATTCTCTCCTTTATCAATTGCTTCATATCTGAGTAGCGTCTACACCCAACGTTACTGATATTTGTTGGACATACTCCAATCTCTGTCTACCTCTAGAGCTTTTACGCTCTACAGCTTCCTCCATTTATCCCCTAGCGTCGTCACACATATTGTGGCATCCTATCCCTTTCCTAGTAAGTGATTTCTACATATTCCATTTCTCGCCGACTTCGCGCCTCATTTCTTACTTTATCCGTCAGTTTCTAGCATCCTTCTTTAACATCTCTCCTTAAACGCTTCGATCCTCTTCTACTCTGGTTTTCCCACAGTCTGATTCACTTCCATACTACACTGAATTCAGAGTACAGACCTCTTTAAATTTCTTTCTCAAGTACATGCCTGTATTTGATACCAGCAAGGAACGCCCTATTTATTCGTGCTAGTCAGATTTTTATATTCCCCTTACTTTGTCCATTATGGGTCATTTTTCTTGCAGTGTAGCAGAATTCCTGCACTTCGTCTGTTACCTTTATCGCAAACATCATTTTTGCTACTACTCGTTACGTTGGTCTTTCTTGGATTTACTCTGAATTCTCTGTTCATTAGATTGTTCATCCCATCCAACAGGTGTTTTAATTCTTCCTCACTTTCACTCAGGGCAGCCACATCATCAGTGAATCTTATTTGTGGTACCTTTTCACCCCGAATTTTAATCCCACTCCTGAACCTTCCTTTAAATTCCGTCATTGCCCCTTCGATATACGGGTTAAAGAGTGTGAGAGAAAATGACATCTTGCTTTACACCCTTTTTAATCAGAGCACTTCTCTCTTAGTAGGCAGTTCTTATTCTCTTTTGATTCTTGTACATACTGTGCCTTATCCGTCTTCCCTCCAGTAAGTACCTCGAAACGTTTCTTTCGCCTTCTTATCAGAGCTTCCGTGGCGTTGCACGAAGTCACCTATTCATCGACCTTTTCACCTGTCATGTTGGTTACCAGTCAGTGCATCTCGAACTCGGAGACTGAAACGTGGCGGAGCTCCATCATGCATAAACTTCATGTTTCTTCTATTTTGCAGGGGCACATCTTCTAGTAGGTCCCGGAGGGTATTCTGAATAAAGTTCCTGTAGGCAGCTGCTATAAGACATGCCAACAGAAAGTATGACCCTACCAGACTGTCACCTACAATTTCAGCCCTCACATTAATCTTAGACTGATGCTAATGTCTAACCCGTACTGCAGCATGAGGATAGCGATCAGCCCATATTTCTTAGTTATGGAATTTTTTATTCCATCTCTTCCAAACGTTACCTCATCTGTGAAAAAAAACCTGAAGAGACAAACAGTGAATTGGCAGTTAGCGCAATAAACCATCGGCAAAAGTTCTCTGTTGGCAGATGGTCGGCGGGCGTAAGGTCGTGCACAAATTGCGATGGTATGGGTACATGAATTGCTCTTGAAGTATCCTCCATGCTGAACTTGGTGACGTGTCTTGCGCTGATACCTGCCTCTTCTTCGACAGCCCGTAGAACGTGTTCTTTCTGGTCAGGTGTACGAGCAACTTGTCACCTTCCTCGGTCAATAGCCTGTGATGCTGGATCCTGTATCGGCAAAACGACGATACATAGCACCAAAGGCACTCTTAGGTCCGGAAACGCCATCTGATACTGCCGTGCGGTTTCGTATCCATAACCATGTGCTGGGATGTACCTGTAAGGCCATTGAACGTCATCTTTCATCAGTAACTCAAAAACGAAGGATTTTCGGACATACGTTTGCATGAGCTTTCTTTTTGTTTTTGTGTATGGAACCTGTCCCCAAAATTTGTAAAAGTATTTTTGAAACAGCCTGTGTAATTTACTGGCGTCTACTAAACCTCACCAAGTCCCTCTTGTTTAGCTGAAACGCTAGAGTCCAGTTAGCTACTGGCTTCGCGATCTGTTTGAAGCACTCTTGTCTAACCAGCACGTGCACATTCACTTGAAAGCCACCCTTCCTAGAACGCTAAAAAGTTACACTCAAAATCCACGTCCCTGCACGGAAACTTACTTTCGGTGTGTCTCAATTTTTAGTACTGCAAGAAATTACTCGGTTGATCACTAAGTATCAAGCTTTCCTGACATCTAAACCGATACTCGAGGCGCCTAGGGCACACAACACCACGTATACCGTGACAGCTGTCGGCCAATTCCTCGACTCCGTAAGCTCCAAAATGCATTCCTACCTATCAAATACTGCTCCGCTTAACACAGCTTCCGTAAGGTACGTCTTTGTGGAGGAACTTTTCTGTTTCTCTGCATGGATGTCTAAAAACATTGCTATCATGGGAATCAGAAAGCTGTAAACCAGCCATGTAGGCTCTGGCTATAAGCCATTTAGGAGGATTAGGGAAAGACCTGCCAACCACCTGGTTGGAGTGTACCCCCCTGTTCCCGGACACTGGTTTAGCAAGACACAGTAGCCACCTGTACAGCACACAGGCTCGCCCGCGAATGATGTTACAATATATTTTTCTGAGACTTTCATTCTTCTTGCACCATTTTATCTAACATTTATTCTAGTTGGACAAATCCCATGAAAGTGCTAAGTTTTTCTCGAGTCTTGCCTGTATTGTAAAGCAAAACGCCAGATCTCCCCTGGTTCCTGTACCCTTCGTAAAGCAAAACTGTTAGTCATATAAACGCTGGGTGTGTGCTCTAATTTCTGTGCAATAATACAAGGCATGGGACAGCGGTCACCCCAGTAGCGGTCATGATTGTATGCAAACAGATTGAACGCGACACCGAGGACAACAATACATTTTGCCACTCAGCACGCCAGCAATGGCATTCAATTGTTCGCAGCTGGCTGAGGTATTTGCAGTTTCTAGACAATGGGAATGACGCAACGGCATGTAAGGCATCCTTCTAGCCCGCTGCAGACACGTTGGGCCGTCGAAAGACATGTAGCAGTAGTAATATATATATAATTTTCTTGGTATTACAATTTAAGAAAACAACAGTAAAGTAATTCACATATACGGACACTTACAGACTTGCACTTCTAGTAGACACGATAGGGACAAGTAGTCGGCCGTGGCCTTAAAGTAGGAACCATCCTGGCAATTGGCTGAAGAAATTTAGGGAAACCACGGAAAACCTAAATCAGGATGGCTGGAAGAAGATGAGTGTCTCTACCCTTCCGAATGGAAGGCAACTTTGTTCGATACAGTGCTATCTCATTCGATTCACCCTAATATACAATATTGCTTTACAAATAAGTTATTTAATAATGAAAAAGGCCAATACTACGCTGTTAATTCGTTCCTAAAACCCAGTCACTACACACACACACACACACACACACACACACACACACACACACACACAACAGACGCAATATATACATTGTCTCATAAAACAACGCACGGTATCGACTGACATCAGGACAGTTATATGGGCGAAAATTAACATTCGCTAGTCTAAATAACTGAATCAGTATCCCTCTGTAACGAGTGAGATGTTGAGCTCAGCAAAAAGATGTGTGCCGGCCGCTGTGGTCTAGCGGTTCTAGGCGCTCAGTTCGGAACCGCGGGACTGCTACGGTCGCAGGTTCGAATCCTGCCTCGGAGATGGATGTGTGTGATGTCCTTAGGTTAGTTAGGTTTAAGTAGTTCTAAATTCTAGGGGGCTGATGACCACAGATGTTAAGTCCCATAGTGCTCAGAGCCCTTTTTTAAAAAAGATGTGTTGAAGGTGTTACAAATTGTATAGCTTTGGAAGTAACTTTTTAAGGAAAAGGAGAAAAGAAGGAAAAACATTAGTTTGAAAGCGTTATGTGGCATGTTAAATGTTTAATTATCATTATTATTATTTATTTGTGTTGAATTTTTCATCACACCCCTAATCTGTGTTATCTAAGTAATTCTTCACTCTATAGAATGGATTACTTGACTGGCACTTTATAACTGCCTTTTTAAAGAAGTTTTAGTGATTTATTTAATCCCCTGTAGTAATTTTTGTACAGTTTTTTCCGTGGTAGAAAATGCTGTTTTGGGTTTTATGTTTATTCTCCGTGGTAAATGAAAGTTGATCCCAGATCTTGTTCCACTGTCACGGACAGGGCTGTTTGGGCAGTAATTGTCAGTGCCATTTTTGATGTGTACACCTGATTGGCAAATGTATTCACACGGCGCAGTTAAAATCTCTGATGTTTTGAACAGATCTTTATAGTAAGTTCGACTACTATTTTTGGCTATTATTGTCATTATTATGGTATTCATGCAGTTTGAAAATTGTGTTCATATTTTATTCATTTGTTTCCCAGAAAAATACCGTAGTTAAGAACTCAGTACATGAACAGTACGTAAGGGAAAGACACTGACTGTTATATATTGATGACAAGACTAAGGGCATAACATACTGATGACATTGTCTTTTGCAAGTACCTTTGTGCGTTCACACCAATATCAATATTCATCCCTAGAAATTTTTCATGTCAGTCTGTAGAGGTGCCATCTACATCTAATTTAAGTGCCATTTTCCTTCCTCAAACTGAAACTCATGGCATTTGTTCTTTTATTTTCAGTGACGTTGTACTGCTTACTAACCAACTGTAAATTTCCTTCAGAGTTTCACTTGCTTTCTCAGCAAAAAGTTCTCTTGTCTTCTCAGTGACTATAATATTGACCGTCATCAGGAAACAGAATTTTCCTCCCATGACTAACACTGCTGGGAAAGTCTGATGTATATCAGGAACAGTTTTGGTTCTATGTCGGCAGCCATCGCGACGTCCCAACGTGGAGCCGGTGCTACACTGCCCATTGTGGCCAATGAGGCGGTCATCCCGTGCTGTACACATACGGTGCGGCTCTGTACCCCATGGTCACTGTGTGTAAAAGTCTTCTATCCATCGGTTCTACAAACGTATCACTGTCGTAGACTTCGGTTCGCAGAAGGAACTCTGCTCTGCTCGCTACGCTACATCCTCTTCTCCACACAAGTATATACTCCGCAAGTCAGGTATTGCACTGTCCATGGTGGAGACGTACTTATGTGTGTGGCAATAGTAAGAGCTTCTTTAAATTTACCAAGCTGGGTTTCGTGAGCTCTACATCTTTCTTCCAAGGATATCCATTTAAGTTCTCAGAGATTTTCTATTACGCCGTATTGGCCATATTAACATTTTAAGATGGCAGCAGCGCGCCTCTGAATTCGCTCCCTGTCTGTTGTGGTGCTTGCTTGATAAGCACTGAAAACACTGGAGCAACACTCTATAATTGGTGGCACTGCCGTGTTGTACGTGATTTCCTTTGCAGGTGGACCGCGCTTCCTCATAAACATTCCAATAATCCTAGGTCTTCCAGCCTGATCCCTTAATACAGTTTTTATGGGTTCGTTATATTGCTTCTTAGTATCGCCACTAAAATTTATACGATATGATGGGCACAAGATGTTCACAGCTAATCTTGTAATTTGCTACCATTGATATCTTTCTCTTTGTTATAATCATTATTTTACCTACACTTGACCGAAACTTAAGCATATGTTGCCTTATCAGAACTTCGGAATGATCACTCGACAAGCTACAGCTTCACATTTAGCATACAACAGTGCCCGAAGCATAATGTTAGAAAAGTTTTGATACATAAGATACTGTACACATTTGTAATAAAATAACACAACTGCGAAATCTCTTCAACACCAAAAAAGAAGCTGTTAATAGAGGATATGACTAACAGCCACACACGCTGCACATCGACCCGGCATGCACTCTGCGACATCGTTAAAGAACTGTCTCAGCAGTGGATCCCATTACTCAGCAGGAGCCGTGTGTAGGTGTGGTAGTGTCTTTGGTAGAGGCTGACGGTGGCAATTCGCCTCCCTAATGCTTACCAGACATTTTGTAGAGGACTCAGATACGCGGACCATGCTGGCCAACCCATACGACAGATTATCTACGGCCAATCCATGCGACAGACCATATACACCTTCAAGAAATTCATCTACTAGAGCAGTTTGACGCGGAAGGTGTTATCGTTCATAAAGAGGAAGCATGCACCAGCTATACCTCCGAAAGAACAAACATGTGGTAGTAGTATCTCATCTGAGCGTTTACAGTATTCCTCCGGCCACTAGCGAATATGTGCAGTTCTGTAAGACCATTCAACGTGACGCCCCCCACACCACGATGCAGTCACTATCAAAACAGTCATTTTCCACGTACTGGCTACCGGATTCTCTCCGGAGTAAGTGCGACGATAACCATTTTGCAAACTGAAGCGGAATTCATGCGTAGAGCGCACATTCCTACATTCAGTCATGGTCCAGTTATGAATGATGATGCTGACTCCAAACAACAAGGGCCCATTTCCGTGCTGGTGCGAGCGGAATGCGCACGGCCAGACGTCAGGCAAACAGCCGTGCTGTTCCGAACCTCCAGTGCACAGTTTGTGAGGAAATACCAGCTGCTAAGTTAGCTGCAAGCTGTGCAGCCAGTCGTATCGCTGGTGTAGTCCGATCGATTTCCTCGAGCAGCTGCAGCCAGATATTGGGCCTGCTGTGGGATGATTATTCTTGGTCGATCTTGTAGAGGCCTAAGACGAACACTTCCTGTGTCTCGAAACCCTCGCCAAAGCCTGGAAATGCACTTTGTGGCACACCTAAGGATGCTGAGTCTTCAGTTTCTGTCAGGTCTGTTTGCAAGAGGCAAACGGGATCCAAATGGCGTCTTTGTGGTATTAACGTTGTCAACTCCACCGGAGAATACACTCGACTCACCATGAACGGACAAACAAAACTGAGACACGAGTGGTCCCATGTACTGTTCGTGTTTACCTTTCGGTTACGACGCTATTCACAGCACGGATTACTCCTTTCCTACGGAGAGCGAACAAGTAGAGTTCGTAGGTAAATATTTATTGTGATGTTCGGTGAGCACTCACCTTTTCTCTTCATTTTCGTGTTTTCGAAATCATACTTTTAAACTTTGGCCACTATTGCATGTTTAAAGAAAGGTGCCGACCATTATTCCAAGGTGACATTTTGACAAAGTCTTTCTGTAATTCCTTACGTTCGTGGAACGGCGATACCTCCCTGCGGAAAGCGAAGGATCTTACAGTGCTGCTGATTCTATCTGGTCAGTCATTTGTGTGTGTTGAGAACATCCTTGGGGCACAATCGATGATCATTTCTTTCCTGTACAACCTTTGCTGTCTTTTATAACGTACTCGGTTCTATTAGTCAGATATTCATCTATACTAACACATATTCACGAAGATACTCCTTATGATCGTATCTTGTTAACACGGTAGGTAGAGTGAGAAATTCAATAGACTGACCATTCTGCGTCATGAAATATACAAACTTGATGATTCTGTCATCTTTCCATGTCGGTTAGGAAGCCAGGCACTTGTTTTTCACGTTGCCTCTACGTTTGCCGGAAGTTTACTGACTGAGCTTGGCATAACACTGGGCAGCCACACAAGACTACTAGCTCTTTGGGCTGTATGTAACCGACTCCTTGCAGTGTTGATTTCCTGTTGCCAGTACGCTGTTCCACACATCCCACGAGTTTGCGCTCATTCGGGACGTTCTTAGCAGGTGTTACTATTGTCAACAATCATCAGTATATCTTCACACGAAGGCTGCGATAGTCCTCAGAACAAGATCTGGCATATGGTTCCCTAATGTTGTCAATTGAGCTACCGATCGGAAAGGAGTCTTAGAGATCAGCAGTATTCATCTCCCTGCTCGCGCATCTCCCCATTTGTAGAGAGTGTATAGGAAAGTCATCGACGATACGTAGTATGTTGTGCGGTCCAACAAGCTGGTCATTTTTAAAGAGGGAACCTTGCCCAAGGAAATGTTATAGGCCCTTTGTTGTTCCTGATCTACATAAATTAATTAGGAGACAATCTGAGCTCTGTCTGCAGATGATGCCGTCATTTACCTTCATGTAAAGTCATCAGATGATAAAAACGAATTCCAAAATGATTCAGAAAAGATATCTGTATGGTGCAAAAAGTGACAATTGACTCTAAATCATGAAATGTAAGAACTCATCCACTAGCGCACTAAAAAGAATCCGCTAAATTTCAGTTACAACATAAATCACACAAATCTAAATTGCTAATAACTTCACATAGATAATGCTGTGTGGAAAGCAAACCAAAAACTAAAATTCATTGCAGAACACTTGGAAAATGTAACAGGCCTACTGAAGAGTCTGGTTACACTAGGCTTGTCCGCCCTCTTCGGGAGTATTGCTGTGCGGTGTCTGATCAAAAAATGGCTCACATTGCTCTAAGCACTATGGGACTTACTGAGGTCATCAGTCCCCTAGTCTTAGAACTACTTAAACCTAACTAACCTAAGGACATGACACACATCCATGCCCGAGGCACGATTTTAACCTGCGATCGTAGCAACAGAGCGGTTCCGGACTGAAGCTCCTAGAACCGCTCGGCCACAGCGACCGGCTGGTGTGGGATCCACATCAGATAGGATTGATGGAGGACATCGAACAAGTTCAAAGAAAGGCAGCACGTTTTGTATTATCGTGACATAGGGAACAGTGTGCCACGGGTATGATACAAGAATTGGGGTGGCAGTCATTAGAACATAAGAGTTTTTCGTTGCGGCGGGACCTCTCATGAAATGGCGATCACCAACTATCTCCTCAAAGTGGCGCCCACCTACATAATAAAATAAGAGAAAGGTGGCGCCCACCTACATAATAAAATAAGAGAAATCAGCGCTCGCACGAAAAGATTTAAGTGTTAGTTATTCCAGCGCGGTTTTAGAGAGTGGAAAGGCAGAGGAGTAGCTTAAAGGCAGTTCACTATGGATTGCAGAGAAGTTAAGTAGATGTATCCATCCAGAAATGCAAAGATTCGACAATGTGCGCGTCGTATTTTGAGAATAGTAGCGTCAAAGCGTCTTCGATCAACCTTGAAGTTCTAACTGTATTGCTAATAAATAGCCATCTGTATAAAGTGACACCATGACTGCGGAAGCCTTAATTAATATTTTGAGGTGGGCGGTGAAATGATTATTTTCAAGGCGTAGTTCTTATCTAGAAATTCGTATTAGGGCGCTGTGAAACGTTAGTTCAAAATTCTCAACAAACCCCTCCCCCTACGTCTACGAGATGATAATCCTTTTATACACCAAACCAAAATCATTCACAAAAAAATTTTATCATCCATGTAGAACAAGAAATAAAGACAATTTTGCGTTTATTGTTCATCGATTGAAATTAGATGTTCACTTACGAACATTCTGAAGTTCAAAGCTAGGTACTGTGAAACAGAAGTGTTGCTACTCGATACAAAACTTCATGGAGAACGAACTAATATGTGAGCTGGGCGTCACTTGTGTAAGTACTATACGACTCTTCTCAGGAAATAATTATTTATTCATAGTGCTGCAACGTGTCATTAATTATAATTTTAATACTATAGTTGACGTATCTTCTGTACCCTAACCAAATAATTGAGAATGTTATTAGACGAATGGATCACCGCTCACTATGAGAGAATCAGACATTAATGGTATCCCGGCCTAATCTTGCCAAGCTAGCAGCCAACGCCATCTGCTAGCAACTGCTTCGAACTATCTTGACCTGTTGTGGCACAGAGTACCGCGCTCTTTCTTAACATGCTGTCAGCGCCATCTGCTAACAACTGCTTGCAACTAGCTACTACTGCGCAACGCTACATTCCTGTCGGGGTTTGCGTAGGGCTTACGCCGAAAGTTTATAAAGAATTAGCATTTTAATTAGAATAAAGAATTAGCGTTTTCGATCTGTAAAAACATTTTACAGGCAAATGGAGAAATGTTCTCCTCTCCCTACTAAATGGTAGATAATTATTTCGTTAATGAAATAACTAGCACTACTAATGTGCAGTGGCTGCCGCTAAACGTATTCAATAGAAGCCGAAGACGTGGTTTTGCTGCACTAATTGCAACTGTCTCATGTGTTAAAGCGTCATGGTCCTCTGAAGCCTCAGAGCTTCTGCGAAGATTCGTTATCCTGCCAAACATCAGGCGCGTCTTGAAATGCATTACTTGATTATAAACTGAGAGAACCAGACAGTTTCGTAGCAGACTGTTGCGTCATCAAAACTCTGTAGAACGAGGTCTCAAGTGCGATACCTCACTTTTGTGGGACTTTCTCAACTGTTCCACTAATTATGCACCATGCACTCTCATCTGATCTGCTTCCTGTCAATAGTTCAACACGGGTTTTTAGTTCCACATAATGACACAAGCGCTTCTTGGAAAAGGAATTTGCTGGGATTAAGCAACTGCATATAATTTTCTCATTTTAGGAAAACTGTGAAATGAAGACATGTAAGAAATTGATGTATCGAAGCAACATGCATTTAAAGTGGAGAAGCTCTAGTCTTTGAACTTCGGTGCCACTGCGAAGCTGGAAAGAATCGGTACTAGGGCAAAAAGCCTTCGCGAATTTCATTCCGTGTTTTCCACTTGACAATAACTGCCTCGGTGTAGTTGGATTCCGTATTTATCTTAGAAGCTAGATTAAGGAAGGCAAACCTACGTTTCTAGCATTTGTAGACTTAGATAAAGCTTTTGACAATGTTGATTGGAATACTGTCTTTCAAATTCTGAAGGTGGCAGGGGTAAAATACAGGGAGCGAAAGGCTATTTACAATTTGTACAGAAACCAGAGGGCAGTTATTAGTCGAGCGGCATGAAATGGAAGCAGTGGTTGGGAAGGGAGTGAGACAGGGTTGTAGCTTCTCCCCAATGCTATTCAATCTGTATATTGAGCAAGCAGTGAAGGAAACAAAAGAAAAATTCAGAGTCGGTATTAAAATCCATGGAGAAGAAACAAAAACTTTGAGGTTCGCCGATGATGTCAGAGACAGGAAAGGAATTGGAAGAGCAGTTGAACAAAATGGATAGTGTCTTGCAAGGAGGATATAAGATGAACATCAACAAAAGCAAAACGAGGATAACGGAATGTAGTCGAATTAAGTTGGGTGATGCTGAGGGAATTAGATTAGGAAACGAGACACTTAAAGTAGTAAAGGAGTTTTGCTATTTGGGGAGTAAAATAACTGATGATGGTCCAAGTAGAGAGGAAATAAAATGTAGACTGGCAATGGCAAGGAAAGCGTTTCTGAAGAAGAGAAATTTGTTAACATCGAGTATAGATTTAAGTGTCAGGAAGTCATTTCTGAAAGTGTTTGTATGGAGTGGAGCTATGTATGGAAGTGAAACATGGACGATAAATAGTTTGGACAAGAAGAGAATAGAAGCTTTTAAAATGTGGCGCTACAGAAGAATGCTGAAGATTAGATGGGTAGATCACATAACTAATGAGAAGGTATTGAATAGGATTGGGGAGAAGAGAAGTTTGTGGCACAACTTGACTAGAAGAAGGGATCGGTTAGTAGGACATGTTCTGAGGCATCAAGGGATCACAAATTTAGCATTGGAGGGCAGCGTGGAGGGTAAAAATCGTAGAGGGAGACAGAGATGAATACACTAAGCAGATTCAGAAGGATGTAGGTTGCAGTAGGTACTGGGAGATGAAGAAGCTTGCACAGGATAGAGTAGCATGGAGAGCTGCATCAGACCAGTCTCAGGACTGAAGACAACAACAACAACATGTAGTTGGGCCCAACGAAGCCGACTGGAGTAATCGGCGAATCGCTCGACATTTGGATAGGAACGACGCCACTATTCGACGATTTTGGCAGGAATCGGTGAACCATGGCCGATAGCGGCGTCAAAATGGAAGCGTTCCACCTAGACACGAAAGAACGTGAGGAACGATCAGTCGCCAGAGGGGAACTCAGAACCCCGCAGTCATCGTAATCATTGATCCGACGTGTAACAGATGGTTCAGTGACCAGAGAGAATCAGTGAGCGGCTCATAGGAAGGGGGCTGAACTCATGCCGCCCTTTCCGCACACTACCATTGACCTCTACATACCGACAAACGACTTTGCGTTTGTTTCTGGCACATTTGGCCTGGAATCTCATTGACTGGAGTAGAATTGTTTTCAGTGATGAGTCCCGCTTCGAACTGAGCCCCGATGACCAGCGAAAAGTTCCGGACAACTGTGGGATATCAACGTTTCCGTTGCCCGTGATAAGGCGCCACAACCAGGAGTGATGGTTTGGGGTGCCATTTCATATCATAGCAGGACCCTTTGGTTGTCACCGGCGGTACCCTTAAAGCACAGCGGTACGTCGACGATATTCTGTGCCGTGGTTTGTTGCCCTTCATCACAAGCCATCCTGGGCTTTCATTTCAGCAAGATGACGCCAGCTCACACAAAGCAAGAGTTTCTACTCCTTGTCTTCGTACTTGGTTCAAATGGCTCTGAGCACTATGGGACTTAATATCTATGGTCATCAGTCTCCTAGAACTTAGAACTACTTAAACCTAAGGACATCACACAACACCCAGCCATCACGAGGCAGAGAAAATCCCTGACCCCGCCGGGAATCGAACCCGGGAACCCGGGCGTGGGAAGCGAGAACGCTACCGCACGACCACGAGATGCGGGCGTCTTCGTACTTGCCAAACTCTGTCTCGACCAGCTAGGTCGAAGGATCTCTTCCCAATTAAGAACATTTAGAGCATTATGCAATCATCCAGAAGGTGTTTCATCGGTCTCAAGTCATGTTTCTGGACAGGCCAAACCGTTTCAGCAATGTTGCTGTCCACAAACAATTGCTTCACAGATGCTAGTTTATGAGAGAGTCCATTGTTACTCCGATACACTCATAGTCTTCAAACTGTAAACAGTACACAGTGCTGTACAGTGTGTTAATGTCTATTCGCATTTAGCGTTTCCTTGAGCACAATGAGACTATATCCTAAGCATGAAAATCATCCCCATATTATAACACTACCTCCTCGATAGTGTACTGGTGGCATTACACATGACGGCAGATAATGTTCTCCAGGCATTAGCCCAAAGCAAACCCGGATTGCCACAGCTTGATTTATCACTCCTGATTACTTGTTTCCATTCATCCAGTATCTAATGGCGTCGCCCTTTACACTGCCTCAACGACGCTTAGCACTGATCGCAGAAATTTGTGGCTTACGACCAGCTGCCCGTCCGTTGTACTCCATGTCTTTCCAACCCCCATAAAATTGTGTGCTCCTTTTTAACTTCGTAGCACATTTTGCTGACGGGACTGCTGATAGCACTTTGGAACTCTCTAGTATTTCCTTCCGCTGATTTTGTGCGACGTTTTATAACCACCCTCCGCAATGCTCGGTATGTACTGGCCTCTGTTTCCACTTGACAATCACATCGCCAACAGTCGAGTTGACCAGGTAAATCTGGCATGTTGCCGTTTAGAAATTAAAGAGAAATAAACTTACAGATCCACAAGTCTGCCGTGACGACAAAATCCCCATCTTTTCCGGCGAAGAGCTCACGAAGGCACTTTAAATCAGCGTCTGCTTCCAGGATCGCGAAGACAGACTTAAATGGCAGCAACGTTTGGAAGCGGCTCTCCAGTGCGAATCCCGAAAGCGGCTCTCGAATGCGGATCTCGAGTTAGGAATCCTTGCGGAATCGGCGCCAGGCTGAGGAAACTCAGTTGGAACAAACAATTCTGGTCTGGCCCAAGCGCTGCCCCAAATATCACCCGGCGCTAGGAAAAAACTGCTCCTGTTGCAGAAGAAAATGGATTCAAGTGGCCTACAGCCTTCGGCAGCACTTGGGTCGCCTCCTGGTGGACAGTCGGAGCACGGCCGCCCATCTTCCGAGAAATTGTCTCCTGTGTGTTGGGCATCTTCGAAGCACTGATGTGATATTGGTTGCTAGCACTTCAGGCGTTAAGCCTCGGTTTAGCAGATTCACTAGTAGAGTACTGGGGAAGTGTAGTAAGTCTACAAAGAGATTGCTTAGAAAAAACGTCTAGGGGGCATCCTAGAATATTGCTCAACTGACGGGACACATACCAAATAGGACTGACAGGAGATGTTGCACGTATTCAAAGGAGAACAGTACCAGTAGCCATATGTTCTTTTGATTCACAGCAAAGCATCACTAAGATTCTGAAAAACTTGAACTGGTAAAACTGGAAGATATACACTTACTACCGTGTGGAAGATTACATACAAAGTTTCAAGAAATGGTGTTACATGAGTGGCCTAGTAATATACTACACACCGCTACTGTAGGTATTACAGAGACAAGATATAACTAATTAAAGTGTCATTTAAGCTGCCATTCTTGGCACCCTCCATACAGTAACGAAAATGGAAAGAAACCTTAACAAGTGGTAAAAGGGTGTTTCGCACTGCCATGCACTCCAGTGGTTTGCGGAGTGTAGATGCAAATACAGAACAAGGCCACAGTAATTTAGTGATACCTTAAGTAAATCTTTCACGGTATGCTATACAAGGAATGAGGTTCAATTTTTCAGATAAACCATGATTAGTTCCTATGTACCATCATAAAGAATCAGTTCTCAATGAAAGCCAGGTTTCTTGATGAGTCACATAAACCACCCATCTTCAGCATATCATGTTAGCTGTAGGTTTTCCCTTCGGAAAGCCAGCCTGGTCTGAGATTACCTGCTGTTCAACACCTATTGTCAGTCTCACATTCTAGTATTATCAGTTTGAAAATATTTTGGAAAACAGGAGCAGGCTTTCATAAACCGAACATACTGGTCAAACTCATTGTGGATTGCACAATACACCATGATACAAATATTTTCTGCGAATTAAAACTGTTTTCTGGACTGATATTTGAACTCGGACCTTCTCTTTTCAAGGGTGCTATTGAGGCCAACTGAGTTATCCTGGCACAAATTTCATCCGCCGTCACAGCTTCAGTTCTGTCACTATCTATCTCTCGCCTTAACAAAGTCTTTAGAAATATGAGTAGATAGATAGCTGAAAGTAATGGCAAAAAACCACTAAAGCATGTCGTAAATCGTGCTAGGATACCTCAGTTTTTGAAAGTATGGAACACAAAGGCCTAGGTTCGGATATCACTCCACCACAGAGATTACATCTGTCGTGACAGGGGACAAACTGCTGCCGAGTGAAAGATTCAGTTGTCGTAATACACCTCTAGAGAATTTAGTGCTTGTTCAGCTTCCATTATAACTATTCATCATTACGTCAGGATAAAAAATGCATCGTTGCTCCAGGAGTTGTCTCCACTAGTTGCTAGCATTCACTTTTGATATATCTTTTGCCGGCCGGAGTGTCCGTGCGGTTCTAGGCACTACAATCTGGAGCCGAGCGACCGCTACGGTCGCAGGTACGAATCGTGCCTCGGGCATGGATGTGTGTGATGTCCTTAGGTTAGTTAGGTTTAATTAGTTCTAAGTTCTAGGCAACTGACTACCTCAGAAGTTAAGTCGCATAGTGCTCAGAGCCATTTTGATATATCTTTGACACATGTCAGGCAAGGTAAACAACGACAGAGACGTCGTTAACTTGTACACTGGACTCATAATAGGTAACATAATGCCAATCAGCTTCATGGGGCCTTTCAAAGAGCATAGACGAGGAGAATATCAAATGTCTCTGCTCGTTAACTCGGGACCTTATGAGATCAAAGGCATCCTCCTACCCTCCCTTGCACCGTCCCTCCCTCTGAAGAATCGCGCTTTAATGTCGAGTCTAACAACCACCACCCTTACGTCTATAGGAGGAGACACCACTTTTTGAATTTAGTGTGCCCGTTGTTTGTGTTTATGCCAGGAATACACACTGAAACGCAGATGCCATCCAAAAACTCTGAAAACTATTCCAATGGAGATGCTTTAACGTACAAGACGAAACGCGCTGGAGCAAATAATACACATTGTAGCGAGAAAAAGAAGCTTCTTATTTACATAACGAATATTTCTGTGCTTGCTGTGGATGAACAGCGCGCAAATAAACGTGTTAATACACACTTTTGCTCGAATCAACAAAGAAACAAACGAAAAATGGCTCTGAGCACTATGGGACTTCACTGGTGAGGTCATCAGTCCCCTAGAACTTAGAACTACTTAAACCTAACTAACCTAAGGACATCACACACATCCATGCCCGAGGCAGGATTCGAACCTGCTCGAATCAGTTTTTCTTGTACAACAGAAATGAATTGGGCATCTTCAGGTGCTCCACGATTGAGCGTCGAATCCGCAAAAGTCTCTCTTCAAATAATTTATGTCCAGCGGTCGGACATTTAGACATGTATAGGCTGTAAGTGGAAAAATACTCATGTCGGGACGCCTGATGCTGTTTCTCCAGTGGGGAACATGGCCTTTCTTTTCATATCCGATCCGACCCGCCACGAATACCTCTCCTATGTCGCCAACGACCTCTCATCAGTGTACCACTTGCATCCAACATCTTCAATTTTTATATTCCAACATTTAGCTTCCTGTACAGTTTTTAACCTCTTCTGCTCCAGTAGCATAAAACGTATTCCCTGAAGTCTTATCAGATGTCATATCGTGCTATCTGTTCTTCTTGTCCTTGTTTACCACATACTGCTTTCCTCGCCGATTCTGCGGAGGACTCAGTCCACCTAATTTTCAATACTCTTCTGTAGCATCATACCTAAAACGTATCTAATCTTTTCTTATCAGTCAGCCTAAGTTTAAACATTCTTCTGTAGCGCCATATCTAGAACGTTTCGTCTCTTCTTTCCTTGTTCACCCACAGTCCATGATCCACTTCCACACAACGCTGGGCTCCAGACTAAACTCGCAGAAATTTCTTCCTCAAATTAAGGACTATGTTTGATACCAGTTGATTTCTCTCGGCAAGGACTGCCCTCATTGCCTGTGCTACCCTTCCTTTTATGTCGTTCTTAGCTTTGTCCGTCGCGTATTATTTTGCTTCCGAAGTAAAAGAATTCCTTAACTTTGTCTGATTCGTGGTCATCAGCTTAGATATAAAGTTCTTTGCTATTCTCATTTTTGCTACGCCACATTACTTCCATCTTCCTTCCATTACTCTCAATCCATATTATGTGTTACGTAGACAGTTCATTTCATTCACTGTGCTCTGAAATTCATCTTCAGTTTCACTGAGAATAGCAATGTCTTCAGCGAATTTTAACATTGCTACCCTTTCATTCTCAATTTTAATCCCACTACTGAACACTACTTTTATTTGTCTCATTGCTTTTTCGTATAGACTGAATAGTAGGAGCGAAACAGTAAATCTCCTTCTTACACGCTTTTTAATCCGAGCAGTTAGTTCTCGTTCTTCCATTCCTATTTTTCGCTCTTGCTTTTCGTACATGTTGTGTATTACCCGTCGTTCCCTATAGCTTGCTCCTCTTTCTCAGAAGTTGAAGATCTTGCAACACTTCACGTTGTCGATTTCTTTTTCCAGATCGACAAATTCTATGAACGTGTCTCGATTTTCTTAAGTCTTGTTTCCATTATCTGGCGCATTGTCAGAACTGCCTCCTTAGTCCCTTCATTTTTCCTGAAGCCAAACTGGTCGTCATCTTTAAGAGATCTTATTTTCGTCCAGTATTTTACATTTTATTCATGTCAACAACTTGGAGGAATGAACTGCTTTGCTGACCACACACTATTTGTGCACTTGCAGGGTGACAGTTACTGAACTATATGAAATAAAATCGTCATAATCTCTGAACGGTTTGCGTTAGGATGTTCAAAATGCACGGTTGGCTGCGGTGCATAATGGGAGTTAGCATGGTTTGGTTTAGCGATGAAGCCCACTTTCATTTGGATGGTTTCGTCACTAAACAACATTGGCACTTGGGGACTGAGAATCTGCATTTCGCGATCGAGAAGTATCTTCACCCTCAAGGGGGATGGGGACACTGTTGAGTACAATGTCAGAAGTGTTCAAATGTGTGTGAATTCCTTAGGGACCAAACTGCTGAGGTCATCGCTCGCTACACTTACACACTACTTAAACTAACTTAAGTTATGCTAAGAACGACACTCGAGCCTCCGGCGGAAGGGAGCCGCGCAGTCGGTGACATGACGCCTCAGACCGCGAACCTGAGCAATGACCAGTCACACAATAATCGGTGCAATATTACTTGATGGCATGGTCACTGCCGAACGAAACATGAAGGGTTTGGAAACTGATTTCATCCCCATTATCCAAAGTGATCCTGATTTCGACAAGACGTGGTCCGTGCAAGACGGAGCTCGACCCCATCGAAGCAGGAGCGTGTTTGATGTCCTGGGGGAGCGCTTTGGGGACAGCATTCTGGCTCTGGGGTACCCAGAGGCCACTGGCATGGGCCTCGGTTGGCCGCCGTATTCTCCGGTACTGAACACGTACGACTCCTTTTTGTGGGGCTGATTTACGTTGTTTTTTTTTTCCATACAGTTAAGTAATTGTCACTTGTCACCCTGTACCTGACCTTGCTACCTTCTGGATGGTCAGAATGGTGATCATCCGAGTATCATAGTTTCTACGCATCAGCTTGAATATTTGTATGGTTGCCCCATCTCCCAACGATTTTAGAAATTCCAAATGAATGTTACCATTGCCATCTGCTTTATTTGATTACAAGATTTCCTCAGATTCGTCAACTTCTGAATGTAGTCATTTATCCCCTACGTGTTCTAAATCGACCTCCATTTTTGCGTCTGTCACGTCACCGAAAGGTCCGCTCCCTGGTAGAGGTCTTTAGTGTATTCTTTCCACCTATCCGCTCCCTCCTCTCATTAGCAACGGAATTCTTCTTGCGCTTTTAATGTTGACAATTTTGCTTTTTATGTATTCAAAGGTTGTATCGTCTCTTCTACATACTGAATCCGTCCTGCTTGTCATGTACGGGATACATCAAAATTAATTGTGGAAACTGACATTGGTGAACATATACGAGAGTAGAAGCAATAACGTTCCATTTAATTCTAATCCTCAAATGAGAGATTTGCGGGGTAATTGAGAAGGTGTGGTTCCGATTCGCTACTGACTTCACTATGAAATTTATGCTACTTAGTTTAATAAGTATGGGTGCACAGTATTGAAATGATATATTTACAGAGAAATGGAAAAACGGGTAAAGGCCGAGCTCGGTGAAGATGAGTTGGGGTCCAGAGAAATGTTGGAACACGCGAGGCGTTGCTGACCCTAGGGCTCATCTCAGAATATAGACCGAGCAAAGGAAAACTCCGTCTATATCGGTTGTGAATGTAAAGGAAGATTTTTAACAGTGTTGTCTGGTGTACATTCTATAAAAATTTCGAAGGTAGCAGGAATAGAAGGCAGGGAGGGAAATGTTATCTGCTACTTAGATAGAAAGCACGCTGCACTTACAAGAGTCAGAAGACACAAAATAGAGGCAGTAACTGAGAGGGGGTGAGAAAGGGTTGTAGTCGATCCCTGACAGTCAATCTGCACACTGAGTGAGCTGTGATGGAAACAAGTGAGAAATCTGAAATCAGAATTAAAGTTCAGGAAGAACAATACTTCCATGTATGCTGATGATACTGCAGATGTGGTGAAAGTTTAAGTGGCAAATAAAGGGAATCAGAGATGTACAAAAAAGTAGCACATAAATAATTTTATTTACAACTAAATGAATACACAGCGATGCCTGAGTCTGGACATATTACAATCTTCTATTACTCCCTCTTCTCCCTCCCCTTTTTCTAACTCCTCCTTCACTTGCTCTATATAGATCTCCTCTACCTTGTCTCTTTGTCCACCAACTCATACCTCCCAACACTCTGCCCATCTCCTCCTGTCTCCTCCCCCTCCGTCTGTCTGCTTCTCCCCCTCCGTCTGTCTGCTTCTCCCCCTCCGTCTGTCTGCTTCTCCCCCTCCGTCTGTCTGCTTCTCCCCCTCCGTCTGTCTGCTTCTCCCCCTCCGTCTGTCTGCTTCTCCCCCTCCGTCTGTCTGCTTCTCCCCCTCCGTCTGTCTGCTTCTCCCCCTCCGTCTGTCTGCTTCTCCCCCTCCGTCTGTCTGCTTCTCCCCCTCCGTCTGTCTGCTTCTCCCCCTCCGTCTGTCTGCTTCTCCCCCTCCGTCTGTCTGCTTCTCCCCCTCCGTCTGTCTGCTTCTCCCCCTCCGTCTGTCTGCTTCTCCCCCTCCGTCTGTCTGCTTCTCCCCCTCCGTCTGTCTGCTTCTCCCCCTCCGTCTGTCTGCTTCTCCCCCTCCGTCTGTCTGCTTCTCCCCCTCCGTCTGTCTGCTTCTCCCCCTCCGTCTGTCTGCTTCTCCCCCTCCGTCTGTCTGCTTCTCCCCCTCCGTCTGTCTGCTTCTCCCCCTCCGTCTGTCTGCTTCTCCCCCTCCGTCTGTCTGCTTCTCCCCCTCCGTCTGTCTGCTTCTCCCCCTCCGTCTGTCTGCTTCTCCCCCTCCGTCTGTCTGCTTCTCCCCCTCCGTCTGTCTGCTTCTCCCCCTCCGTCTGTCTGCTTCTCCCCCTCCGTCTGTCTGCTTCTCCCCCTCCGTCTGTCTGCTTCTCCCCCTCCGTCTGTCTGCTTCTCCCCCTCCGTCTGTCTGCTTCTCCCCCTCCGTCTGTCTGCTTCTCCCCCTCCGTCTGTCTGCTTCTCCCCCTCCGTCTGTCTGCTTCTCCCCCTCCGTCTGTCTGCTTCTCCCCCTCCGTCTGTCTGCTTCTCCCCCTCCGTCTGTCTGCTTCTCCCCCTCCGTCTGTCTGCTTCTCCCCCTCCGTCTGTCTGCTTCTCCCCCTCCGTCTGTCTGCTTCTCCCCCTCCGTCTGTCTGCTTCTCCCCCTCCGTCTGTCTGCTTCTCCCCCTCCGTCTGTCTGCTTCTCCCCCTCCGTCTGTCTGCTTCTCCCCCTCCGTCTGTCTGCTTCTCCCCCTCCGTCTGTCTGCTTCTCCCCCTCCGTCTGTCTGCTTCTCCCCCTCCGTCTGTCTGCTTCTCCCCCTCCGTCTGTCTGCTTCTCCCCCTCCGTCTGTCTGCTTCTCCCCCTCCGTCTGTCTGCTTCTCCCCCTCCGTCTGTCTGCTTCTCCCCCTCCGTCTGTCTGCTTCTCCCCCTCCGTCTGTCTGCTTCTCCCCCTCCGTCTGTCTGCTTCTCCCCCTCCGTCTGTCTGCTTCTCCCCCTCCTCTCTGCCCACCTCTTCCCCTTTCCTTTCTCCATCCAGCTCGTCCTCTCGCTTCTCTCTGCCCATCCCTCCTCCAGTCTGTGCCCATCTCCTCCACACCCTTCTTTCTCCTGGTTATCAGTCTCACTCCAATAGGACACTGGTGAATCTTAACCTCCCCCCCCCCTCCCCCCCTCCCACAAAGGATTTCTTTTCATATCGTGACTAATATATGTATCATATTTGGTTGAGATTTCTACCCTTGGCTTTTCCCATGTACGGATATCTGGTATATGTTTCACATATATTTCCCGTAAGTTCTTTCAAACGTATTTGTACATATATTTCACGTATATCTCTAGCGATTTTCGCCCAGCAGTTTCACTTCACGCAACACTGAGGTATTTAAGTCATATCTCCTGAACTACGTGCCGTACAGTTGTACAATTCTGCAATTGCATCCAGAGGTATATGATGGTATTTAGTCAGTAGAGTTAATAGTGAAGAAGAAATAAACTAAAACGTCACGCGTGATGTGGCAATTTTTCACGCATGTTAGCGTTTATGACATATCTTCTGAACTAGTTGCCGTACAATGATGTCTTTTTCTAGGAACGTATAGCGGCGACATATTATGTGGATAGTGTCTGTGAAGTGTGTTGCTAATAGAGTTAATAGAAAAGAAGAAATAAATTTTAAAGCCGTGAATGATGTAGCCGTTTTTCACCCATCTCAGTGTTTATGACGGTATACTTCCTGAACTATGTGTCGTACAATGATATAATTACGGTGGTACATTCAGTGGCGTAATACACTGAAACATTGAAGTCCATGCGGCAGTATAACTGAATGAGCATCTAAAATGTAGTAAGTAAAAATCATTTTTCGTTTCACCCTTTTGTGGGTGTTGTCAGCAAGGGAAAGTTTCGTTAAGATACGAAATTATGTGTAAAGTTTTCTGCAAGTCAATTAGTGCTCTCATTCTCTGGATTGCTAAATTAACGGTATTCCAGCGTCGTGGGCCACACTACTTTTTTTTTTACTTCCAAACTCACTCCTTTGACAAGTAGGTGGTTCTTACCGCCACGGCGGCTCTTTTCGGACGTTAAGTGATGTGGGTGTCAAGTCCGACTGAAATTGGTACAGTGGTTTAGGAGATGTGAGCATACAGATATACGTACATACATTTTTATAACGTGTATGGATATGTACACGTCAGATAAATGTAACTTGCTGTAGGTCCTTCAGTGGTACTGAAATGTACGTAATGAGAGTAATGTCCTTGATTGAAACAAATAGTATTGAAAGCTGATACAACCAGATATCTCAACGCTTAATACTGTCATGCTACGTCGATGTAATTACCTCACTGCAGCCTTACGTACTAATATTGATGTGAGTATAAAGATTTATTGTGAGTGTGAGAGCGAAGCTCTGAGAGCGGCCGCTTAAAAAGACGCGCCAATGTAGTGTGTGGAAATGCGAGACGCTGTACGTACAGGCATTGTCACGTTCATAAATTTATATACATTTCGATGTTAGAATATGTAACATATGTGGGACTGCGGTTCATGATAGAGCCACACACATGGAGTTATGCGCATTAAAAGCCGTTAACTTGAACATTGGCAGTACTTTTTAAACTTACAATTGATAACAAAAAATCTATTCATTTTTCCCACTGCTACTGCCTCTTCTCACTGGCATTCTCTCTCTCTTCCTCGTTGTCATTGCCATAGAGTCTCTTTCTCATTATCACTGGCTCTCAACCACTTTTACTTTGTCATTCTTTTTATTCCTCTCCCGTTGGCACTGTCTCCTTCACTCTTTTCCTAACCACTGTTCTGTGTCAGCTAGGTTCCATTGCCACGGTGTCACTAACTTCTCCTCACACTGCAATTGTCTTCCTTCGCTCTTTCTTTACAACAGATACTTTCTACTGTAGCCCAATATTTATTACTATTCCGTCTCTTTGCCACTGCCACTCTCTCTTCTCTCACCATAAAGCGCGAAATATGTTCACATGCCAAAAATCTTAAAGGTGCTGAGGCAGCTGGTACCCCATTTTTCAATCAGTCTTTTAAACAGAAGCATATTCGCCTTTTTCGTGCTGGTTCCCTTCTTTTCCGTGCCACACCTGCGCATGTCGCTCATATGAAAAGAATTTTATGGGTCAATAGAATTTTGATAGTTTACTTATGTGAAACTGAAATAATACAAACCTAATTTCACATGTAAGGCTGGATTTTTACGTGAACAAAAAATTAGCATGTGCTTTAGTACTACAACATGGGGTTCCCGGGACCGTTCTGATGATAACGGAGACACTTCACAGCATACTTCTCCACAGTACGTCACTTTGTAAACTACGTTTTTGCCCCACTCCAGATGTTATGTGCGTGTATTCAGTGTTCGTGTAGGATAATTTTAGATCTATGTATGTCGGAAACGGATAAAGATGTCTGGAAACCTTTCAAGATTGTTAGAGATCGGGAACTTAGGAGTATATTGTAGAAACGCCAGCTGTTTACTGTACACAGCCGTCTTGGGAGCTGCTGCTCGCTTGTGGTACGAAAAAATGGTAAAAACCCTTTTTGTGGGTTTTCTAATGAACCGCCCATGAACTAATGGTTTTTCACCGTATATCACATAAAATGCAAAAAGAAAGAACAGATTTGCTCCATTTTCCTAAGTAGGAGGAAGTTTGTAATATTCAAACTTTGACCCTGCACTGTAGGATAGTGACACTAAGAACGATTCTCGTGCTGGTTATACAAATGGTTCCTAGCCCAAGGGCTATGCAAAACACTTGAGGCGCGGCGTTTTGGAACACATTAGGTAGAGCATGCTGTCGTGTGCGAACCGTTACTGAAGTCAGTGGTGGCTAGACAATGGCAGTTTGCTACAAACGAATATTTATTGGAATGGTTTTAGATCTATTATCGCAAAAGTTTATCTGTACCAGTTTTCGCTAGCAATGATGATACATATTGAATATAAGATTGGTCGGGGAAATGAGGGTTGGGGAGTTTAAACCATTTCGTGCAGCTCCGAGCTATCATTGTCTAAGTCAAAATACTTGGTGCAAAACCCCATATACTTTATGTTTTTCCTACAAGAAAATATTCAAAACAATCAAAAGTCAGCGTCTTAGTGTTCGTGATTAAACTGAGTTTGTATTTTCTATCAGCTGCAGAATAACAAATCTGTCGTGCCGTACACTGTGACACGACCTCGAAGTCTATCCTGACTCGTAACATCGCAGGGAGTACGCTTCGCACTTTTTAGATAAATAGGTCAAGTTATTCTTGTGTGAATTTATTTCGGCTTTTTTATTTTCACTTTTATGGCACTTGCATGTTAGCAATATCTTTTCGTCATTCCGAACCGACATCGTCCCTCTTGTTCTGGATAAGATAGTACATCTTCTAGCATGGAGTTGGAATACAAATCAGAACTAGACGAGGTATAAGTTCTAGACATCACTATCACAAGACGACAGAGTAGCAGTTGATACCTATATGATCATTTTTAACAACCATCTACTCATTGCATTGAAGCAATTCAAATGATACATGTACGGTCTGCGAAGGGTCTTTACAGGAGACAGAAGCTGCGTTTTAACAGTAGCCAGTGAGAGACACCCCAAGAAAGGTGTTGTGCATTACCCCCCAAGATCGCAGCAGCGGATTCTTATAACACGAATTTCCCCTTTCATAAATATAACACATGGAAATAGATTGCACAAGAAGTCGACATCCTTGCACAGCATACACGGAGGAAGAAAAAGAAAGTAAATTGTGCTGTCAGGATTCACCCTTCTCCGTAATCGTGCCCGTTCTCCAGTAGTATGGTTTGAGCTGCGACTGTTATTGCAGTAGACACTCTTATCTAAAATACTCGATATGTTTTGATTTTCTTATGCCAAAAGTATTGCGTTAAGTAATTTAAATTAAGGTGTAAATATATTAACAAAAGTAATGAACACTTTAAACTACAGTGATCAATAAGACTAAAGAAAGAAAATTAATGTCATAGAAAAACTACACAAAATAGCGGCGAAAGCAGATCTCCAGCTACTTTATAAGTACACCGATTACATGGTAAATCTGCATCGAAGTCGCAGGGAGATTGCATTCTAGACGGGATATGGTCCGATATTACAGGTGTCCTCTCTCAAATAGGCCGCCTCCGTGGGCGAATGGTCAGCGCCCCTGACTGTCCTGCTCACGACGCGGGTTCGATTCTCGGTGCTGCCTGGGACTGTTTCTTGGTGGGACGACTCAGTCTCGGGAGGCATACTGAGATGCTATTCGGCTGATTAGTAGCGGTTCCAAGGTCAAGAAACCCGACAGCGACTGAGAGAGCGGTGTGCTGGCTACACGCCCCTCCATACCGCACCCAGTGACGCCATTAGCAGAAGACGGCACGGCGGTTGGTCGGACCCGATTGGCCTGTCTAGAGCCAGAACGTGGAACTTTACCTTACCATACCGCCCTCAAATACGTTTCTTTAGTCATTCGGCCATCCCGTTTGCACTGTAGTGCTAACTTAGAAAGAGCCATGATACTTCAAAATGCATTTGAAATTACTAAAACAAAACAGTAATATCGCGCAATGCGAAACGACCAGATGCGATATATACAGGGTCTCTGAGCTATATGTATACAAAACATTTGTTTGTATTTCAGTACCTATTAAGGTTTATAACTTTAATATTTCTCCAACATTGTACACATAAGCTCGCACCTTTTCATGCACGTTGGCACCGTTTGTAGTTAGAGATATCGAAACAGTACTCCACTTCTCGCCACATCTTCGTAACTATGACAAGTGTTATGGCCTCTATTGTGTTGTAGAAACGTTGTCTCGTTTCTACCAGATCTCTAAACTTCGTTCTATGAACAATTTCGTTGATAAATTCCCATGTACCGCGATCCAGCAGAGTCAGATCGAGAGACCGTCGTGCTGAGGTAATGGGAGCCCCGCTTTCCAATCAGTCGCTAAGGAAACGCGTCATGGAGGAATGTGGTAATATCCCCGTGCACTTCTAGCGAATCCTTCGAGCACATGTTTCACGGGCTCTTCATTCACATGCGTTTTTAGATGTTTTCCTGCATCTGAAATCAAACTTATTGTCTCGAAGAGTTCTGTCCCACTGATAAATGGATTTACGTGTAGGAAGATCCATGTTCCATTTTTGTCTTGCTGCCACTGAACACGTGCTACAGATGTTAATTCTAATCATTGCACACAGTGCACGTTCGTTCTGCCGTCCACATTTTGGCTGTCAGGACTACGTGCGTCTGATACCCAGTAACCATATTTGCACTTGCGTGCACATTGCCATACGACTCATTGCTGTTTGTGAAATGATGAGGATCACATCTTGGAGAGTGTCTCTATCAAATGGTTCAAATGGCTCTGACCACTATGGGACTTAACTTCTGAGGTCATCAGTCCCCTAGAACTTAGAACTACTTAAACCTAACTAACCTAAGGACATCACACACATCCATGCCCGAGGCAGGATTCGAATCTGCGACCGTAGTGGTCGTCCGGTTCCAGACTGTAGCGCCTAGAACCGCTCGGCCAACCCGGCCAGCATTGTCTATCGATTGCGTATTTAATAACAACATAAAATATCGACTTCTTTCGTTCATAACTGTTGGAGGGCACTCTAAACTTGCAAATAGTGAAAAACAGCGACGGAAAAAATTATGGCCCCACACAAGGTAATCGAATTTGAATGGAGAGGAGAACATTCGACTTAGATGTGCAAATGGATTAGTTCTGTATACATGTGTATAAGAGACAGTTCAAATTCTGTGATTATATTTATGTAATGGACAACAATAAAATTCGTGAAAATATTACTCAACATTGTCACTTCAAAACAGATCAGAAGCAGCTGCTTAGAAGAAAATAAAGATGATTTATGAGACATGAACATCACAGGCGGAGACCTAATAAGCAGTCTAAACTTCGGAAAACTAGAATGGACCACTGATTCCTGGAAGAGTTCAAAACGATGACTGGCAAGAAATAACGGAAGAAAAAGATAGTGAATTCATGAAGAGATTTTGGGAGGATAAGATCATCAAACCAGCTGGCGTGGTTGTGGTATTCTTTCCCAAGAGTTTGATACATCTTTCCACACCAGTCTAATCTGTGCGAGCCTCTTCATCTCTGCATAACTACTCAAATATATCAACTAGAACGTGATTACTGTAGTCAAGTCTTCGTTTCACTCTACAATTTATATCCTCCCCCCCCCCTCCTCCCCCGACTTCCTTCCATTACCATACTGACGATTTGTTGGTACCACAGCATACATCCTATCAACCGATCCCTTCTTTGAGTATTTCAGTCGTTTTTCTCCAGTTGTATTCAGTACCTTCTTGTGAGTTTTCCGATGTAACGAAGTAATCTTCAGCAATTTTCCTGTAGCATCACATTTCAAAAGCTTCCACTCTCTATGCCCAGTACCATGTAAGCGGTGTCGCCTATCTGAGAAGGTAATTTGCTGCCTATCTGCACCCATAGGTTGGGACATATTTCGTACGAGACTATGCAGTTTATTTATTTTTGTAACTTCCTGGTTCTTCTCGAGGTGACGTGTTTTACAGGACAACGCGCGAAGCCATTTTCTTTTTCCAAGAAATAAATTGCGAAGGGAAACTGCCTGCTGGGGCTTTCATATGTTTTAGGCGCGGTTTCTAGAGTATTTAACATCTTATATATCAGTTAGTTGTTTAAATGTTATTAAATTTTTAAAGTGTGTTTTGGACTTTTAGTGCATTAGATTGTTTACTGACTTCTGAACATTTTATCCGTGATAATTAGATACATTTTAGTCTTATCTTACAGGGCAACCAACAACGTTTTTTTCAAATTCTGATCACGGCTGTTTCCTGCAGGGGATATGCTCGGTGTACTGTGCGCTTAATACCATAATACCATATTTGCAAGCAAGTTGTTGTTTGTTCTTTCTTGCTGGTCCAATTTCGCTAAATCGGAATCATGCCATTTATATGAAAGGTTGCATTTTTTCTCGAAAATTAAAAAAATAAAGCACAACTCACGACCCGTCCTTCAATTCTGTCAGCACTTGGTCACCAACTTTCCAAACTTCACAGAAGCTCTTACGCGAATTTTGCAGATTTAGCGCTCCTGAAAGAAAGGATATTGCGGAGAAATGGCTTAGCCACAGCCGCGGAAATGTTTCCAGAATGAAATTTTCCCTCTGCATCGGAGTCTACGCTGATATGAAACTTCCTGGCAGATTAAAACTGTGTGCCGGACCCAGACTCGAACACGGGACTTGCCTTTCGCGGTCGTTGTAGCGCTTGCGCGCGGAAGGCAGAAGTCCCGAGTTAGAGTCTGGGTCCGGCACACTCTTTCAACCTACCAAGAAGCTTCATATCAGCGTACACTCCGCTGCAGAGTGAATATCTCATACCAAGAAATCCAGTTTTACAACCAAGACTGTTCGTTCTCTTACATTTTCTTCTTGTCTAAACTGTTTATCGTCCACATTTCATTTTCATACACTCCATAAAAATACGTTCGGAAAGGTTTCCTAACTCTGAAAGTTGTATTCGATGTTATCAAAGTTCTCTATTTTCAGAAACGGTTTTATATTCTCTTTACCCTAGTCATCGTCGCTTACTTTGCTGACCATATACCAAAGCCACAGAAGTCATATTCTGTTTGTAGCGTCTCATTTTCCGCTGTAATTCCCTCGGCTTCGTTTCCTTTCCTTTGCCAAGACTACTACAGAGTGTAAAGGTACTGTTTAAGTGCGATGAACGAAGAAGAAACGGCGAGCAGGCTATCCATGGTCCTTCTTATCTTAATCCTCACCAAAAACACGAAAGTCGTTATTAGGCCGTAAAGAATGTGAATCCCTGTTTTGAATACCAGTGTTAACGCTTACAAGGAAGAGGTGGTGCCGTAGTTTACGCCTGTAGTGTAGCTCACAGCGATAACACTTGCCTAGGGAAGCACACCCATCAAGAAGGAATATGAGACTCTACGACAATTAAAACGTGTAACTGTTATCATCAGATCAGTTGTGTAAGTGTATTTAATTTCTTTCGTAGCCTGTTGCGCTGTCCGTCTCGTCGCCCGGTTCTCCATTATGGCCCGCAGCTGCTGGAAAGGGTGACGGCAATACGACATGCCCCTGCCTTAGCGGCATCACTGATGGTAGGACTGTTGGACAGGAAGACTAGTTGGAAGGGGCTGGCCGTTGTCTTGGACACGTCCGTCTCTTCTCGGGCCGAGTTTTAAGTCTTGAAGATATGTGCCAACCGCTAGTTGCTAATCATTCTTGCAGGTGTGTGTGTGATATTGTCATCCACTCCATCCGTGATCTGCTCCACCACCGCGGCGGGTAGTGGGGCGTACATAAGTCTTATTATTCCTGAGGGTCTTTGTTCCTAACAACTGTACATGCTGTCAAACCCAGATGCAACCAAAATTAGTTTGTTTATAAAATTATATAGTGATAACTGTGTCGTTAAGTCAGACATAGTACCACAACACCAGCAACTGAAAAGTACTATTATCTTTGTTTTCCCATCTCCATATTTTTGTCGACAAGTCTCCTTTAGCGCTGTATAGTGTTTCACACTGCACCGAAATAAGATTACGAAACCTCCAAATCTAGTATTAACAACAGTGATTGCAAACAAAGTTCAGTCAATCATCGGTCACCGATAAGTATGGCGGAAATCATTTTACCCACTATCGCTACTCGTCTTTTTTTTATCCTACAGAAAAATATAACATGACTAGGAAGATGCTGTTCGGTACCTAGAAAAGGAACGTTGGATGTTGTCTCGTTGACGTCAAGTTCAGTGAAGGCATATATCTAGCTCATTTTTAAGAGGAGTTAATGGTGTGTGGATGTGGGTGCGGCACGTTTTTGGAGCCGTTCTAGCATTTATCTTAAGTGATTTATGGAACGCTCTGAAATATTTCGCCAAAATGGACGTTCGAATTCCGTCCATTCCAAATTAGTTGTGCTGTAGCTACTTCTCAACTCTCGGTTCTCGAACCAAGGTATCCTCACTTCCCATTTCACTGTGAACAGTGTGGGGAGAACGAATAAAAGTTCAAAGACTGTTTACCAAGGCAAGCAACAGAAAACCTGTAAACAAAGTAGCTCATAAATTATACTAAAACTTTGGATATTGTTTTTCCGTTGATAGAGGCTACGTTCTGATATGTCTCAAACCAGTGACTGACTGAAATTAGTGTGCAGTTTGGTCAGTAAACGTCCTACGTTTGCAGCGGAGCGCGGATACGTCAAATAGTACTTACATTCTGCGAGACGGAATCCACTGCTTCAGTACTTGAGATGTCGACCACTACTTAAGAGTCCCTTTAATGTCTTATTAATTTTTGGAGTTTCATTGTTTACATCTTAGTGAAACTGGTAAGACTGGTTTCCAAGCATGGGATATAGTGAGTACAGTCACGATACTCTAAACTCGAGACTCTGGATAAAGTTTCCTATTTTTGATAGTCCACATTGCAGCCTTATAAATCCACAAGCGTACATTAAATTGCGCGTAATTTTCTTGCCTCAAACTTCGGAGGAATGCCCAAACAACCAGACTCACACATCGCATCTCTACGGTCCCCTTATTTAGCAGACCCAGGTAAGTATAATATGCTGTTTTATCGCATGTTCCTGTAACTGGGAAACATTTAGTCTCTAGCGTAGTTTCTTACACCGCACTTGCAGGTCTTACATGAGCACTTGTAGTACGTCTCAGATGTGGAGGAACTTTCGAACACTGTATGTAGATGTATCTGTGCTTTTCTGGGAGTTTCGACTGCTCTCAATCTTTGTTTACCTAGCGATCTTACCATATAAATAATTTTATGGTATCGTATATATTGCGCTACATGGAACATGAACACTTGTTGTTATAACAATCATAAAACGTGGCATTTTCTGACAGACTCTTAATATTGGAGAAGGCCAGCGTTCACATTTATGATTTCAAGTGTTTTCTCGGCGATATTTTGCTCTTCTGCTGACAATGAGTTTTAAATTACATGGTCACTTGCGGCATACGGAGAAGATACGGCACGTCTCAAATCGTCGTTCAGCAATAAGGCAACGGGATCCTTGCTACACTGTCGGTAGTTTGCTTGTTTGCAGCCGTTCAGCGATACATCACCGTGGATAGATGAGGCTCGACGGCTTCCCACACCAGTCGAACAGCGATCTGAAAACGTGCAAAGAAAACAATGCCGCCAAAGGATAAGTCTCACAGTAGAAAATATAGGTAAGTACTTTTGACATTCAAATATTATGAATTCCGTTGCTCAAGAAGTTGTTGTTTTTGCTATAATATTTATTTTGCAGGGTTGTAGCTTCGGCTTGGGATGTAATAATTGCAGATCTTGGCAAAATGAAAGGCTAATATCGAACCGCCCAGTCACAGACATCGTCTTCAAAGTGATTGGTATGTAATACGCTGTAATTAGTTGCAAACTGTTGGAATAGTTTTATCTCAAGCAACAGGTGAATGGGCGGAGTGACTGTGTAATGCACTTCACAAAATTCGGCACTGATTCACCAAACTGACTGTTTCAGCCTGTAGTTCAAACGTGAAGCGGACCTCAAAAACAAAGATCCTGTTATGCATTTTGAGTGGTTGTTTTTTGTGACTACAGGTTTTGTGAGTACTGTGTTATACACATCGTGCCCCACGATATTAAGAGCAAGCTTAGCTGACCCAGACGAGGTTTCATTAATTACTACGGTATAGGATTTTTAACGATTTACTCCTAGCCACTGTAGCAGAAGAAAATACGAGAACCTATGATGATGACTAAAATGGTGAAAAGTAGCTCATTAACGAATTCTGCAAACGACTGAAAGCAGACACCAGTAAAATCACCGATTTACTGATGCTTTACGGCGCGTTCATCTTTAGTGTAACACGTTTGCTGCTTTACTGACCCAGAGTACAAACAATTTGTTTGCATTCAATATAAAGCCACCGGCCGTTCTTTCATCAAATGCACTTGTAGGTGCGCCAGAGAAATGATTATAATAAGTAATGTTAATTTATAGATTTTATCACGAAATACTATTGCTCGCCGGTCAGAGAACGAAGGGAATTAACTTCGTTTCGTCTTGAATGGAACGGGAATCTCTTAACAGCTTTTTGGGGGACAAATGTTTGTTAATAAAGGAGTAGGATCTGGGTAAAGACTTTTTTCTGAGCCTAAATTATTGAAATTTACTTCCTTACCGTTGCCGCCAAAATTTGGACTGGCAGCGAGTATCAGTCGCGCTTTAGTACACAAAGACGCCGCTAGGTGCCACTGACGACTCGAAACGCACAACATTAGAGGAGCAGTTTACGTCTTAATTTAATGCTCTCGCAAGTTGAATATTATGATAGTTTGCGAAGAAAAATTGGAGAATAATTAGAAAACTACACGTTTGTTATTCATTTGAATTCTATGCGACTCATTCTTAGTTTTTTCGATGTTGGCAGTGACGTAGTTCGCACAATGAACAGTAGAGGGCTCCTGGTTTCGCTGGCTGTTTCCAACGAATAAGAAGCTCAGAGATTCAAGCACTTGTGTGTTGTGGAGCTGTTCGGGCAGGTCGCGAACGTTAGCTGTGCGCGTCCGCAGTAGAGCTGAAGTTGCAATAGCGAATATCCGATTTACACAATACGCGTTTCGTGCCGGCGGTAGAGCGGCTCTCTTTTACGTGACCGTTTCCTTTGCCTTGTTAGGCCTAAGCTAAGACATCCATTACTTGGTAAGTGTTCTGAAATAGCTTGTAGAATAACTGATAACTACTTCCAGATATGTTTATCCTTTGTTGTGATATAGTAAAATGTATTCTACAAATTTAAAAGTTTTGCCGTCTTTGAAATTTGGATGGTATAGGTGTCAGGAAACGACTTTTCGAGTTTGAAGTAAATACTAGTCGGATTGCTACCAGGTAAACTATAAACAGTTCTTAGAAATTTAGGCTCATGAAAGACAGCAACATTTTTAATTCCAACTGTGTGTCTAAATTTTTGATAAAGTGCTTGACTTCAGCATAGGTGTCTTTTTTTATGTAACATTTCGTATACTGAAAAGCATGCTAAGCATGTTGCACAATCTGATAGTTGAATTTTTGTTGGCTGGTGTAATGATAGTGCAGATAAAGTCATTTAGGTTTTGAGAGCATGCTTTCAGATTACAGTATGTATAGTTCAACTTTTACTTTCTGGTTTGTTATATATATTTGCATTAGATATATAACCTTATGCTTTAAATTTTTTCTTTGCGTGCCGCTTTCAGCTGTTGTCATGGAGGCGCGCTTTTTGCTCGGAGTCACAGCATACCACTTCTCAACTAGTATTTTTTTCTTTGTTGATGCTAGCTTTTCTGTTCTATTGCGAGAATAGCAGAAATAACAATAAGAAGAGACTGACAGCGTGCGCTTGATGTGCTACAATGCACGCTAGCACAGAATATACGCAGCATGTTTTGAGCTGAGAATATCCTGAACGGAGAGATAAGCATTGATAATGGAGGTTACCAGCCTTACTGCAGAAGTGTTGTGACGGTAGTTTCCATGGCGACGGTGACCTGGGAAGGCTGCCGCTCGATCGCAGTGACCAAGGCTGGGATGGGCGGCAGGCTTCTCTGAGAGCGGTACAAATGCTTTTTCTTTGAGCATGCTGCCTGGCCTTATTATGTTTTTGTCTGTGTTGTCTGGTTTCTCATATGCATTCTTTACTCTCAATAAACAAAGACTATCCCTGTACTTCCTTATCCCTTGTGAATCTGTGAATCCAATACGATTTCAGGAGTTCAGAGGTCAAAAACTTTGATCTAAATTTTGGCCCCTGTGTCAGATAATACTGCATTTAGTCATAGGTATCAAGGGCTTGTTCCGTTTTCTTACCTTCTCAGAATATGCCTCAGAATTCCGATCTCATTCATTCTCAGAGCATGTTCTTTCCATTTAATCTTCTTCTAAAACTGAGTTCCAAACAGGGAATCGAACCTGCCTTTTGCAAGGCAACTCGTTACCGGTTACATTACCCGAACATTAACGCAATGCTAACCACGTCAGTAAGAAGCCTGTGGTCACCTGAAGAAGCTTTCAGTCGGTGAGGTGGACATGTTTCGAGAGCGTAGTAGATATTACACTGCCTGGGAAATGCAGCTCCAGATTTGAGTATCAAGAATGGCACATAGTTTGAAATTGTCGCTTACAATCTGGACAGACGCCTCAAAATAGCATAAAAATGGAAAAACTTTTCTGTAACTTCCTCCTTTTCCCGATTCAGTTATTCTTGATTGTATCTACGCTACTGCGAAGAACTTTCCAAATGTTTGTATTTACATAGTCTTTTATATGTGGGGACCAGCTCTCGTGAACCACATAATAATGTAGGGACTGTCATCATCTGTTAGAATTTAATTTGGGTCTTTTGCTCGCTCTCTCCTTGTGACAGGTTTCGCACCACTTTGGTAGGTGGGCAGTGGTATTATTAAATGCCTTTGGCGTCAGCATAAGTACATTTCAGATACTGGAAATATGACAAGTAGTAAAACAAACCCCAGTAAAATCACCAAATCGTGGCCGTTCATTCGTCACTTTCGAATATTTTTCCCATCTGTGCGAATTTTAATCGGATGGAATTGCGGAGAGACGGGAAGATCAGAGCGAATTTTGACAGGTTGGTGATGTATGTACGAAAGCATCAAGGTTGTGATTCACACATTGTAGTGGAAGTTCAGACAACCATCTGCACGACGTAGTCTGAAAGGCTGCTCTTAAAGTGTCAGCAGCTTTCGTTATAGGCACATTCTTACGATCATGGTACACACCTCGAAACACTTGTTCTATAAGCATCAAATTTATAAACTGCTAAAGAGAAACAATAACTGGTGTTTCAACTATGTAGCCTTCGAAAAAGAAAAAGAAGCAAATAGTGATGTTATCTCATATGTATAGGATATTTTCTTTATTAGCTAATGAGGCTTGCTCTATGACAGCCAGATCACAAGGCAACCATCTTATTGACAAAAATATGCCAACAGAATGTGAATGGAAGGGGATGTGCAATTAATTCTGCGTGGTATCCGAAGAACATCGTTACCATTGACGGTCACAGAAAGATTTCTTCGGTTCAAGACTTAAATTTGCAATTTCAAATGGCCTACAACAGTGGCAGAAAATTTTGTATGTTACGAATATGAGAGTTATAGATCTGTAAGTCTGAAGTTGTAATAGAATTTTAATATTTCCACGTTACCTATACTAATTGTTTCGCACATACCGACAGAAACGTTATTTGTAAATAAATAATGCGATTTAGCGTCTTAATTGTTTCCTCTCGCCTCTTGATTATCGATTCTATGTTAATCTTCTTTCAGCGATAGTATTCTGCTACAAAACTGTTTATGCTACTAACTGCTGTAAATTTCTCTTCATAAATTTCGAAAGATCCCTAATCTTGACAGCGTAAACTGAATTTTTGTGCCGTCTCAGTCCAGTATGACGGAAACATACACCTGAAAAAGCAATGCCGAAGTAACGAAAATATATCATGCCAACTAGAAGCAGGAACTGACTGAAGTAGTTAAATGTAATTACAGTGAGAAACATGCATCCTGATTACAAGAGTAATGTAACTCTTTTTGTTAAGTTTCATGTGTTGTGCAACCCAGTGATCTGACAGAGATCCGATGAAAATTCTTACCGGTATTTAAATGACCCACCGCGACGTAGAGACTGTTTTATTTTATGTATGTCGGATTCGTACGTTTCATCTCCCTTGAGTATGGTGGAGACTGCAACAAATTGATTTTTTTTTTTTTTCTAGGCTTGCAGCTTTTCGAACGTACCGATCTTCACTTTTCTGTTGAGACCAGCGCGAGAAACCATTTGTAGAAAACTTTTCCACAATCACCACTTTTTTCATTCCATTCTCTAATACTGATAGTCAAAATGTTAGATCTCATTCAGGTTGCATTTACGTAGCTAAGGACATTTAAGTATTAGTCACAGAGGCAAACGGAACAAGACTTGAGGTAAAGCCGTGGCTATTTCCCTCTGCCATAATGACAAGCTGAAGCTGCATTTCTAGGCTTAAAAGGATGTCAAAGTCCAGAACAGAGCGTCAGTATACAACTTAAATGGGGTCGAATCTCTTCTTTTAGTTTCCTTATGTGCCACCCTTCAGGACTATGCCCTGCACTTTTTATTAGTCCTTACATTCTGACGTAGTATATGACTAGCACAGTTCGCCAGTCATCACACCATTTGCGAATTTATCATTAACGCTGCAGAACTGTGCGAGAAAGGAATGGGACGGAGTGCGGCTACACGCCCGGCGACACTGAGGGCAGTTAGAGGTGAAATTCCTTAATAAATGGTTCAAACGGCTCTGAGCACTATGGGACTCAACTGCTGTGGTCATTAGTCCCCTAGAACTTAGAACTACTTAAACCTAACTAACCTAAGGACATCACACACATCCATGCCCGAGGCAGGATTCGAACCTGCGAGCGTAGCAGTCGCACGGTTCCGGACTGCGCGCCTAGAACCGCGAAACCACCGCGGCTGGCAAATTCCTTAATAGACCAAATGATTTAGTTTAACAGTTTAGTAACGTCAGCGTTTTTAAAATGGTTGTAATGTTTACGTAGCATCCCGAATGTTTAAAAAAAAAAAAGCGATATTTCAGACCTTCTAGGAGCTGTTGATGAAATAAATATTAACTACCGGTTTCGAACATAGTTAGCAACAGCCTACATGGCATGGTGTCAAATAAAATAAAACCAAACTTCAGTCACTTCCGTCAGTAGTAAAACGTTGCTGTTAACTATAATACATTTTACCATTCGAGGCAGTAATTCAGGAGGGCTTTTAAGTTGTATGACCCAATAGTGAGAACATTACCACGTAGACTGTTGTAAGTTCTTTTGTACCACCCGAAGGTAATCAGATGATAGAAACGAGCAACTAATAAAGTTTTATTTAACTGTCAGCACTTGTCGGTTCTAAAACGACTTTTTGTAATACCTAAGAGTTCTAGGACAGCACCTGCTCAAAATACCTCTTCCATTGGCCCAGAAGACAGCAGATAGTCGGCGGACTGTCCTACAAGGTAAATTGGAAACGTCCGTTTGCTGTTAAACAGGCAGTACACCTCTAGTATACCGATTATTAACACAAAAAGAATGCATAATTTATAAAATCGTGGTTAACTGGATGGTAAAGCGCAACTACTTGCATCGTTTTTTTTTTTGTACGTTCCCGAGTGAATATGTGTACAATGGGATTATGCAATAACCGATACCTGGTGCCACATTACGCTGCTCGGAAGTATTGCACCTACCGCTTAAAAGTTTGATTCAGCCTTTATTTGCTTTTTGCTTTCACTTGTAATAATTAATTGTAGTATTTACGGCGTTTAACACGATGTTGCTGTGGTGTCAAGTAGATTAATTGTGCTTTCATAGTTGACACTGAATCGGTGAAAACGTCTGAGTAGTCGTTACATTGCGGCAATATCGACTAGCTGCGAAATGCATGCGAACGAAAGCTCTTATCACTAAGGCCAATTGTTTGACTCTATTAGCACGATACCGCTTATTGTTTTCGGCACAAAAAACATAAGACAACTGGTTGTCTGGGAGTCATAGTCTATAACAATAAATGTAATTTTATGACCCCCATATCTCGCTCGCTCGCGCGCACACCCAAACACACACACACACACACACACACACACACACACACACACACACACACACACACACGCATATTACACTCTTGTTAATGTTTGCCTTCAGATATTTTGACCACAGAGACAGATTTAGGTTCCGCAGTAGCTCACTTTTCTTAACAAGTACGAAGGAATCGATTGTAGAGCTGTAGATGGAACGATCAGTAACATTTTATGAACACAAAGGAAAATCTGTAAGGAGCTGAGGTACAGGAACTGAATCTTAGACTACCGATCCGCAGTGGCTGTTTCGGCGGCACCTCTTTTTCTATAGATATTTTTTACCGCGAATTGTGTTTACAAAATAAAATGACATATCGTACCACAATTGAAGGTACTAGATAACAGTGTCTGAATGTGAAAGTGACATTAAAACTCAACGTATATTGACATTTGCTGGCGGTGTAAGACGTGAGTGGCCTGTAGGCAGCATATCGAGGTGCAAGACCCGGAAACCGTCACGCGGCTTGCAAATCGTTAACACAGGTCACACGTGGCGATGCGCCCACATACATTGCCCTGCGCTGTCGGAGCTCTCCAATACTCCAGCGTTCAGCGACACTCGAAACCATCCACCATCTGTGATGTCTGATTTAGTGAACAACGAGGGATTACAGTTATGAACAACATAAATTGCAACTATCAAATAGAAAATGCTGTGGGGGAACACGAATTAAAGATTGCGATTTATTCGCAGAACATTCCGAAATTGCAACAAATCTGGCAGTCAGACTGGCTACTTCACGCTTGACTTTCTATTCTGGAGTATTGCTGCGTAGTATGGGACGCTTAACAGAACGTTTGAAGACGGGCAACTCGTTTTATACTTCCACGAAGTAGGGGAGATAGTGTCGACGAATACGGTACGCGACCTGGTACGCTAATCGTTCAGTAGTAGTGTATGATATTCTGCCTTACGGCAGGTCTTGTCACGGGGTAAGCCTCTTCCACTTTTGTCTGTCCGTAGCCAGTCTTTTCATTTCTGAATATTTGCCTCCTTTGATATTGTCCAGCATTTGATATCTTCTTTTTCCTCTTCCCCTTTTTCCCTCCACCATTCCTTCTATTCATCAACATCTACATCCATACTCCGCAAGCCACCTGACGGTGTGTGGCGGAGGGTACCCTGAGTACCTCTATCGGTTCTCCCTTCTATTCCAGTCTCGTATTGTACGTGGAAAGAAGGATTGTCGGTATGCTTCTGTGTGGGCTCTAATCTCTCTGATTTTATCCTCATGGTCTCTTCGCGAGATATACGTAGGAGGGAGCAATATACTGCTTGACTCTTCGGTGAAGGTATGTTCTCGAAACTTTAACAAAAGCCCGTACCGAGCTACTGAGCGTCTCTCCTGAAGAGTCTTCCACTGGAGTTTATCTATCATCTCCGTAACGCTTTCGCAATTACTAAATGATCCTGTAACGAAGCGCGCTGCTCTCCGTTGGATCTTCTCTATCTCTTCTATCAACCCTACCTGGTGCGGATCTCACACTGCTGAGCAGTATTCAAGCATTGGGCGAACAAGCGTACTGTAACCTACTTCCTTTGTTGTCGGATTGCATTTCCTTAAGATTCTTCCAATGAATCTCAGTCTGGCATCTGCTTTACCGACGATCAACTTTATATGATCATTCCATTTTAAATCACTCCTAATGAGTACTCCCAGATAATTTATGGAATTAACTGCTTCCAGTTGCTGACCTGCTATTTTGTAGCTAAATGATAAGGGACCTATCTTTCTATGTATTCGCATCACATTACACTTGTCTACATTGAGATTCAATTGCCATTCCGTGCACCATGCGTCAATTCGCTGCAGATCCTCCTGCATTTCAGTACAATTTTCCATTGTTGCAACCTCTCGATACACCACAGCATCATCTGCAAAAAGCCTCAGTGAACTTCCGATGTCATCCACCAGGTCATTTATGTATATTGTGAACAGCAACGGTCCTATGACACTCCCCTGCGACACACCTGAAATCACTCTTATTTCGGAAGACTTCTCTCCATTGAGAATGACATGCTGCGTTCTGTTATCTAGGAACTCCTCAATCCAATCACACAATTGATCTGATAGTCCGTATGCTCTTACTTTGTTCATTAAACGACTGTGGGGAACTGTGTCAAACGCCTTGCGGAAGTCAAGAAACACGGCATCTACCTGTGAACCCGTGTCTAAGGCCCTCTGAGTCTCGTGGACGAATAGCGCGAGCTGGGTTTCACACGACCGTCTTTCTCGAAACCCATGCTGATTCCTACAGAGTAGATTTCTAGTCTCCAGAAAAGACATTATACTCGAACATAATACGTGTTCCAAAATTCTACAACTGATCGACGTTAGAGATATAGGTCTATAGTTCTGCACATCTGTTCGACGTCCCTTCTTGAAAACGGGGATGACCTGTGCCCTTTTCCAATCCTTTGGAACGCTTCGCTCTTCTAGAGACCTACGGTACACCGCTGCAAGAAGGGGGGAACGTTCCTTCGCGTACTCTGTGTAAAATCGAACTGGGATTCCATCAGGACCAGCGGCCTTTCCTCTTTTGAGCGATTTTAATTGTTTCTCTATCCCTCTGTCGTCTACTTTGATATCTACCATTTTGTCAACTGTGCGACAATCTAGAGAAGGAACTACAGTGCAGTCTTCCTCTGTGAAACAGCTTTGGAAGAAGACATTTAGTAATTCGGCCGTTAGTCTGTCATCCTCTGTTTCAGTACCATTTTGGTCACAGAGTGTCTGGACATTTTGTTTTGATCCACCTACCGCTTTGACATAGGACCAAAATTTCTTAGGATTTTCTGCCAAGTCAGTACATAGAACTTTACTTTCGAATTCATTGAAAGCCTCTCGCATAGCCCTCCTCACACTGCATTTCGCTTCGCGTAATTTTTGTTTGTCTGCAAGGCTTTGGCTATGTTTATGTTTGCTGTGAAGTTCCCTTTGCTTCCGCAGCAGTTTTCTAACTCGGTTGTTGTACCACGGTGGCTCTTCCTATTCCTTCCTTCAATAAACAGTCCCTCCTCAAACAATGTCCAATCCAGTCTGATGACTTTCAGCATGTTTCTTTCTTCTCCAACTCTTCTTAATACTTCTTCATTCCTTACTCGGTCTTCCTATTTCACTGTTTCCATTCTTCTCCATATCCAATCCCTAGTACCTCCAATATTTTTTCATCTTCTTTCCTCAATGTCCAGGTCTCCGCACCACATAGTGCAACGCTCTAGATGTAACATTTGGCAAATCTTTTCCTCAGATCTTTGTTTAGTGGTCCACAAAGTAATTTCTGTTCCCTCTTGAATCCTTCTTTTCCATTGCAATTCATTTCCTAATTTCTGTTCAGCAATACGTATCATACATTATTACACTTCCAAAGTCACTGAAGTTATTCACTTGCTCTGTTTCCTCTCCCCCTCTTTTCATACGGCATTTTTCCTCCTTTCCTCCGATTACCATGCCTTTCGTTTTGTTCTTGTTAATCTTCATTCCATATGTTTAGATCATCTAACATTTGTTCCATCTCTGTTGCACTCTCTGCAATCACTACCATGTCGTCTACAAATCTTACACACTCCACTTTCCGACCCCTATACAAACTCCTCTCCTTCCATCAAAACTTTCACTAATAATTTCCTCGTTTAAATAACGGTGTTTTTCTTTGCGTCTATATCTTTTCATACGTTTCCAGTCGCCAACTTTCCCCTCCGAAAGCTAAAATATTTTGTTGACTTCCCACCTATTTATGATGGAATGACTCTCGACACGAAATTAATCAGAACTCGCTCGGAAATATTTCGATTCTCATTTCCCCATATGCTACACGAGAGTGAAACGATATAGAGATAGACTGAAAGTGATTCTACGAACCCTCTGCCAAACACCTAATTGTGAACTGCAGTGTTATCATGTAGCTGTAGATAGTTTTCTAATTTTTGACACGATTCAGCGCGTTGCAGACAGAAATCAAGAAGTTCTTAAGGGGACGAAATCAACAGACGTAACGGTAATTTACGGAGTACCCCACAATGTGTTACAGGATCGTTACTTCTGGATCATTACTTTTCACAGTACAAACTAATGATCTAGTGAACAACGGCGTAGGTTCAATGAGGCAGTTCGTAGACGATGCTGTTATCGATACAAAGGTTGCTACGCCAGAAGTCTGTAGCGAAATCTAGGAAGACTTGCAGAGGATTGAAAATTAATGCTGGACCTGCCTTCAAATAAATAAATGTAACTTATTGCGCATAAATAGGTCAAGGTATTCATTCCTGTTGGATTACGCTCTTAGCAGTAAATCACTGGAAGCAGTAACAATCATAAAATACCTAGAGGTAACCGTCTGAAGCGTCCTAAAGTAAACCAAACACCGACCGAAAAGGCCTTGAAGGCGCAACGGTACCAACCGGCCGTCGTGTCATCCTAAGCCCTCAGGCGTCCCCGGATGCGGATACGAAGTGGCACGTTGGCAGCACACCGCTCTCCCGGCCGTTGTCAGTTTTCGTGACCGGAGCCGCTACTTCTCAATCAAGTAGCTCCCCAATTGGCCACACAAGGGCTGATTGCACCGAGCTTGCCAACAGCACTCTGCAGACCCAGACGATGACCCATCCAAGTGCTAGCCAAGCCCGACAACGCTGAACTTCGGTGATACGTCGGGATCCGGTGTTACCACTGAGGCAAGGCCGTTTGGCTCCTAAAGTAAAACGGCCACATAAAAGTAGTTAGATGAAAAGCAGATGCCAAGCTGAGAATCATTGGAGTAATCTTAAGAAAATCTAGCTTATGCACGAAAGAACTAAATTACGAAACGTGTGTTCAGCTGATTTTTGAGTGCTGCGTGTCAGGCTGGGATAAGTAGAAGAGATAGAGAACATCCAACTAAGATTGGTACGTTTAGTCATTGTGCCGTTTAGTCGGTTCGAGAACATAACAGAGATGTTCAACAAATCCCAATGGCAGGCTCTACAAGAAAGGGGATGTGCGTCATGAAGAGCTTACTGTTGACGTTCCAAAAGCTTACGTTGCAAGGGAAGTCTCGTAAAGTGACCACGACGAGAGTATAAAGTAAATTAGAGCTCGCTCGGATGTTAACCGCCGTTCGCAAATGAAACACAGAAGGTGAAAAATGACTCTTGTGCCAGAATTGTCCTTCGCCACTTGCGAGATAGTCCATGAAGAGCTTATGCTGCTTTCGAATGAACGTTAGTTGCTGCAGACACCAACCTTACCTCCTCATGAGCTGCATGCTTCGCAGCCTCCCTCTTCTCCTTTCTTTCATTTTTTTTACTGGGTGCAGGTCAAAACAGTGAATAATAAAGCATAACATGGGAAGCTTAAAAAGAAGTGGCGAACGTTGAAAATAAACTCCATACAACAGTCTCTGTGTTAAAGTGAATTGGAAAAAATTCGGATCATTAAGCACGTAGCCCACGCGATGAATTTGATACAGTATCACCAACAGCAGTTCGTAAGTTGCACGGGATTTTCAGGCTCCACGATGGTGCTGCTGTGTTTTATGTAAATACGAATATAATGTTTAATTATATACTGAAACCAGTTAAAACACTGAAAAGGTTCTTAGCTACATGGATACCAATTTTTCTCATACATAATGGAAATTCAGTAACGTCAAGCTTCACTGTTACCTCGTAAGTGATGACCAAAAGCATGCGGGCCGCTGCAATTAGCGTTCCACAAATGAAGAGTAAAGAAATATTTTATAGAGGTGGTGTGTACAGCTTTAATGGATGTAAAGAACCGCATTGCGCCATTCACAGCTATAATGGTATATTTTATTATCCATTTCGCTCTAGGATCAGGCAGAATTGGGCATAATGTTACAATATACAGCTAACATCAATGATGGAACAATGTACATCTTGTGTCTGTTACTCCAATTAGGCAAATGCATAGCAGAGATGGTTTTTGACCCGATGGTCTAATCCTAGACCGAAATCGTCCGTCTCTAATAAAATACACCGTTAAAAGTGTGTACTGCATAATGCAGTTCTTGACTAGGGGTAAAGAGTTAATGGGCCCAAATGAGGAGGAATTTTGTGTGTTCTAAATACTGCAGTAGGTAGATACGTGCCAAAAATGAGTTTCACTGCTCCATGAACCATGAGAAATTAAGGCTTTTTAGTAGCATAAATATGTTCACGCAGTAAGAGCAGAGAAACAAAACTAGCAAATCTTTGAGCAGAGTTATAAGCGCTAGATATTGAAAATATTCATTCATTCTATATCGCTATTCACACGAAGAAAACGTCAATATACAAGACAGTGAAAATCCAGCCATGACTCGGCTTTTCAGCGAAAGCCTATGGCGAAGACACACAATTTTTTCGAAATATTCCGCTTTTACGCCAGTGCAGCTTTTCGAACATTGTTCTAGAGAACACTTTCCACTATCGCAGTGCGATTCTAGAGCTCTGCATAACACCCGTCTACAGCTACGGCCAAACGGCTGTCGATGTGAAAATTCGAGGATTTCAGAAGCTCCCACATCTCGTGAGCAGGTAGGGTGTTCCAACAAACCGACGTCAAATCCTCGAAACAATTTTGTGGAGAGGTGTATTGTCACGATAAAAGACCGCATCGTGCACATTCTTGGGTAGCTCTGCACGTAGAGGTTCTTGAAGCGAACACAGCGAGGTGACGCAGTGGCTGAGACTCTTGGACGCACCCAAATTCAGGAGTTCAGCGATTCAAACCTCCTTCCGGCCATCCGTTTTTTTCCTCAGTAGCTTCAGGCAAATGCCGGGAGAGTTCTTTTGTTAAGGACGCTGGCAGTTTCCTTCCCGGTACTTCCCTAGTCCTAGCTTGTGCGCCACCTATAACGCTGACGAGACACTAAACCCTAATCTTCCTTCTGTAGTATAAGAACGGCTACGTTAGATTTTGCTGCCCATTTTTAACTATTTAAAATGAAGGAGCAGACTCTTCAATAAAACTTCATGCAAGTATAATTTCTGATGCGATAAAACGTCCAAAACAGTTTGCCAGAGAGAGAGGGTTCGGCTTGTGCGAGTGTAGCAGAGGCAAACTGTACGGGTGATGACTAAACTTTCTGATCCTTGCAGACAGAAAGACGAACACTGAGAGAAATTTGTGGAAATATAGTGAGTTTTGAGATAGAAGAAAAGCATTGTTTCACTGCGTTTTTAAACTCTTTTAAAATCCCGATATAGTTGCATTGGGATTTTGTTCTTGAACTTACCCTGCCGTCTGATGAAACTGAAAGCATCTTTCGTGATCTGATATTTATAAATATTTAATTTCATATCACTTGTACATCTTTTGTGGCTTATATAGCCTCGGTGGCTGATAACTTCTCGTCCCATAATTGCTTTTGCACTCGATAGGCAGGAAATCGTGTAACCCGTGATTTGAAAACAATTTGGTTGTTTACTGGCTATTGTTTCATCTGAAATCGTTCCCCTATGCGACTAATTGTTTCTGTAGGAAACCTTTTCATCTCAAAAAACTTAAGATTATTTCCCAGACAGTAATCTTTCGTCTGTTAATCGTACTGAACATATTGACCCGACGACTAATGCTTGTCATTGAGAAACGCATTTATTCTGAAATATATGCCGAGATAAATTTTCTGTTTCCATAAGGGTTACTATGACAAGTCTTGGCCGAAACCTAAAATTGGTCAGGGTAAACCATGCTTAGACCAAAACATTTTTCAAGATTTTCGCTGAAATTGAGGACGAGTTTAAACGGGTGCTGATACAGACAATTAAGAGTAGTATTGGAGTGATAGTGACAAGTTAGCCCATATTTTTTGCAGCGCTCTGACGGAGCACAGCTAGAACTATTAGAGACGTGGTAGCAAGTCATTGCCTAGACGTAAGAGATGTAATTATTTAGTAATAGTTACAGTGTTATTTCCGTGGAGATGTCGTCAACCAAAATGTTTGAAAACTGCAGTGCTTTACTAGGCATGCTTATTTTGGGGGTGTTCTGCCTTTTCCTTCCTCTGCCCTTTCTGTCTTCATCCATATTCTGCAAGCTAGCTTACGGCGTATGGCGGAGGGTACTTCATATACCACTGTCGTTGCTCTCTTTACTGTTCTAGTCGCCATTAGTACACTGGAAGAAAGATCTTTGGTAGGCCTCCGTGTGACGGAGTTGGATAAGCGTCTCAGTGAGGCGTTTACGCCACGAACCTGTAACGAAACGCGCTTCTTTTCTTTGTGTCTTAGAAAATGACTGCCTCAGGCTAACGGGTAACGCTCATGTGACGGCCGAACGAGTATTTTGTAAGCTTCCTTCCTTGTAAGCTTCCTTCCTTGTGAGGTACACTTTGTAAGGATACCTCCAGTCTGTCTGGTATTAGCCTTCCTGAAATTAGTTTTATACGCTGGTTTCACTTGAAATCGCTCCTTACGCGCACTCCCGAGTATTTAATGAAAATGACTCTTTCCAGTGATTGTTCTCCAATCGTGTAATCATACAATAACGGATATTTCCGCCCATTTTTTTTCGTTACATCTATTCATTTTGAAATGCAGTGCCAGTCCCTGCACGATGCGTCGCCCCCTCTGCAGCTCTTTTTGCATTCCGCCTAAATTCTATGGCATTGCTACGCCTGTATATGCAATAGCATCTACGACGAACAGCCTCATGGCGCTTCCGAGATTACCCGCTAGTGGATCATTTATCTTCGAACTGATGTACTCAACCTGTTATAGGAAAATTAAAAGTTAACATAGACTTGAAACTACGGAACATTAGAGACAGGTGGAAGAAGTGATCAATGACAGAAAAACTCGTAGGTCCGATCGGGGATTGAACTCCGCACTCTTGAATTCGTAGTGTGGCAGTCACTGAGCCACCGATCCGCATTTCACAAATGTCCTGTAGTTGTTTGTAGTAAGAGGAGAGCGAAAACGTGTTATCTGCCATCTGTCATCTACCACAGAATTCAAGTTCAGAGAGACTTTATGAATAGGGTAAAGATTCAGACACTAGAGATAATGCCAACGATGAAAAGCTGCATGGAAGACCAATTTGTATCCGAAGTGGGGCAGTGAAACTGCAGTCAACGAGAGAATCCATGCTTCCCGCGTCATCACTCTTGATAAAAATTGTCCCGTTATTCAATACTAATCATAAATCTGCGTAGAACATAATTCGTGATGACCTCGGCTATAGAACAGGCAGTAACCGACGGACACACGGCGTCTGTCGGACGATCACAAGCGTGCGCAGAACATTTATTAGGCGCACTCAGACCTTAATGCACGTCGAAGTGTGACGTGAGAAGAGTCCGTGGTGCAACATTATGAAGCACAGACAGTAAAGTGTAAGCGCAAATCATTTCCGCACAAGAAAAAATATAAAGACACGTACTTCCTATGGAAAACTTTACAGAGGTCTTTTGAGGTGTCCAGACCCTTAGTTTTGACCTTACAGAACGCCACGAGGCCAAAAAACAAAAAAAGAAGAATAAACACTTGCAACAAATAATTGCGCTCCCCTCCGCGCGCAAAAGCGGTCGCTCGTGCACATGCACAAAGTTTATGATACCGCTAAAAGACACTCCTGGAATAAAAGTGAAAGATCCTCGAAAAGAGACCAAGCCAAAAAAAGTAGCACTTGAAATGCCAGCAAAGATATTTCATAAGACTCCACAGATGTGAGGGGACAAAATCTCAAATAATTAAGAGAGCTGAGACAGATATTTTTGTCATCAGTCTCCCGACTGATTTGATGCAGCCTGTCATGAACTCTCTTCCTGTGCCAACCTCTTCAGCTCAGAGTCGCACTTACATCCTACGTCCTGAATTATTTGCTGGTTGTATTCCAATGTTCGTTTTCCTCTGCAGTTTTTACACTCTACAACTCCCTCTAGGACCACATTATTAGTGCTCTCCTTATGCTCCTTTCTTCTGCGGAGAACGGCCTCGTTTCTTATTTTAACAGTCTATTTAGTTTTCAGCATCTGTCTGTAGCAGTACATCCGATTTCCCCACAGTCCACGATTCACTACCATATAATGCTGTGGTCCAAACGTACATTCTCAGAAATTTCTTCTTAAAGTGAAAGTCTATGTTTGATACTTTTCAAGTTCTTTCGGCCCAAGATGCTCACTTTGTTGTGTTTGTCTGTTTTTTATGTCCTCCTTGCTTCGTCCGTCAAGAGTTATTTTGCTTCCGAGGTAGCATAATACGTTCATCTACTTCGTAATCATCAATTTTGATGTTAAGCTTACCGCTATTCTCATTTCTGCTGCATCTCATTACTTTCTTCAGTTCGAATTCTGTACTCATTATACTGTTCGTTCTATTCAACTGGTTCTGTAATTCTTCAGCTTTCACTGAGGATGACAACGTCATCTGCGAATATTGCCAAAGATATCCTTTCACGCAGAATTGTGATCGCACCAATGAAACTTACTTTATTTGCGTTGTTGCTTCTTCTATGTATAGACCGAACATTATCCGCGGAAGGCTGCATCGCTTATGTACACTCTTCTTAATCCGAACACTTCATTCTTGGTCTTCCAATCTTGTCCCTCTTGATTTATATATAATACATTGTACACTACCTGTCTTCCGCTGTTGCTCATTCTTATTTTTCTCGGGGTCTCAAACATCTTGGGTGATTTTATGTTGCAGCTGTCTTTAGTGCCCTGACTTTTCATACAGCCAAAGTGTTCGTCAAATAACAGGTCCTCCATTTTCCTTTCCATTCTTCTATACATCATTCTCGTTAGCAGCAGCTGAGCGTTAAGTTAATTGTGCGATAGTTCTCGCACTTACCTGCGCTTGCTACCTTCGGAATTGCGTCGATGCTATTTTTTTTTCCAAAAATCTGATAGCACGTCACCAGCCTCATATCTTCTACACACCAGCTTGAAAAGCAGTTTTGCTGCCATTTCCCCAAGTGATTTTAGAAATTCTGACGGAATGTTGTTTATCCCTTCCGCCTTATTTGATCTCAAGTTCTCCAAAGCTTTTTAAATTCTGACTAATAATGGATCCTCTACGTCTTTCATATCCACTCCCGTTTCTTCTTCTATCTTGTGATCAGATAATTCGTCACCCCTTTAGACTCCTCCAGTGTACTCTTTCCACCCAGTAGTTATTTCACCAGCATATAACTGTGGAATTCCCGTTACACTCTTAATGCTGCTGCCCTGTTGTTGTTGTTGTTACAACAATGCTGCTGCCCTTACTTGTTAATTTCTCTGAAGGTTGTTTTGACTTTTCTATATGCTGAATCAGTCCTTTCGACGATCATTTCTATGCCTCCACATTTTTCAAGCAGCCATTTTGCTATGGTTTTCCTGCATGTCCTATTTACTTCATTCGTAACTATGCTGTATTCAGATCTTTTCCTGAACGTTTAAGTACTTCCCTCTTTCGTCGATCGGTTGAATTATATCTTCCCTTACCCAAACTTTTTCGCAGTTACGTGCCATGTACCTGTGTTTGTCTGTTCACATTCTGCGATTGCTCTTTTTAGAAATGTCCATTCGTTTGCAACAGTCATTTGTGGACTGTTGACGGAGATACCAACAACTCTGCTAGACCGTCAAGTAGTATATACCATACATTTATGCTCACGATTATGAGCATAAAGTGGTTCAAATTTATATTTGAATCAAAGACCTCTATGGTCTCTAACACCGCTTTTGAATAGCTGCGGTTTTCATATAGTTTCCAGGTACTGACGTTAGAAAATCGCGGGGCATTGGTACACGGCCGTATCGAAAGTGAACAAAGGCACTGCTCACAATCCAGGAGAAGGTCCTTGGGGGACTAAGAGTACTGTTAACTTCAGCAGCAGCAAGCGACACAACAAAGGAACGCTGGCTCCCAGGTTAAGTGCTTTTGCCCTCCCTCACTGGCAGAGGCAGTGATTCATGCGTACCACCGGTACTCTGCTCGACAGTTGCGATATATCAGCCCACCTGAGCGTACTCCACAACACACACACACACACACACACACACACACACACCAGTAGTCTCTGCATGTTTCGATACCCTTTATGTTAAAGTGGCCCGCACATGACAGCAACTCCTACGGATGCTTAAGACAGCTCTGGGAAATTACTGTGGTAGCCTATCAAATGCGGCAAACGCATTACGAACAGAAGAGCACATATCTGAAACCGACCGCCCGTTAGTGAGCAATCACTCGCAGTATAAAAAATTTACGTCTCGCCACCACAATGTGAGAATAGTTGTACAGCAAACTAATCTGCCCAGCTGGTGTTCCTTGTACGTTCCGTGAGAAATGCAGAACGTCGAATGGAGAGTTTCACAGGGTGCCTGGGCGAACAGTCAATCCTAGCTAGAACCCAGTATTTTATACTGCTCTGCAAACGTTCAACGGAGAGGCGTAATAAAAGCGTACTACGTCTAGTAATGTTCTTAATATACATAACTATTTTAAGACAGTTGAATTTTTCACCATATCTGTTATACAGGTCACTCTTTTATATTACAGGATCAGTTGATTCGGCGATATGCCATTTTCAAATGCTACTGCTATCGTTGTGATTTTACGAGGTCACACTGTGTGGTTTATTAACATATTCACTCTGGCGAAGAACGAATTCGTTCCAACGAGAGACCAATTTGTCGATACCGTCACTGTAGAATGTTTAACTTTGTTGACGAAGCCACAACCTCGCCTCTACCCGCATTGCTTCGTTACTATCAAAGTGAAGTCCTCAAAGGTGTTCTTCTTTAGGTTTTCGAAGTACACGAAAATCGATTAGGGCCTAGTCGGGAATGTATGGAGAGTGATGGATGACAGTGAACCCAAGGCATTGGTTTGTTGCAGATGCCTCACATCTGTGCGTGATCTTCCATTGTCAAGCTGACGATGGTACTTCATGTGTGAACTAACTCTTCGCATTCGAAAGTCGATTACAGCACTCTGTTTCTCGTGTACCGACATAGTTACGTTAAACATCGTCATGTTTGTTGCATGCTGCAATTCTAAGCTCCCCAGTGATAGAGGACATCAAATGAAGAATAAAGGTGTAGAGTGTGAGGCACGAGTTTTTTCCCGACGTATACAGTACTCGAATAACTTACGCGAACGCCGCAGGGGGGGGGGGGGGGGCGTGACGTCGTCGACAACCCTGTCATTTTCAAGGAAAACTGCAGCAAGTAAGCCCTGTGCAAATGAAATTAATACTTCTACATCGGTTTGCAGTGAAACTGCGGACCGATCACATCACACCACACACACACACACACAAAATCAGTGCCGCCATACAACTAAAGGTGACAGACGTCACGTGGTACGGATAGCCAAAAGTAATAACCAACAAGTGATGTTTTAATAACTGTGTCTGTTTCTTGACAAGGGAGCGAGCAGAATTCCACGTGGAATTAAAGCGAAAACATTCATCTCTATTTATAAGGTTACTTGCTAATTTAATTTCGACTGCTTGCTTAATAACACTATCCCAGTAGCTGGAAGTACATGCGAAATTCTCCCACTGTCGATAACTCCTGACGTCGGTCATTGTGTGGTGGCGCTAAAACTAACTCTCTCTCTCTCTCTCTCTCTCTCTCTCTCTCTCTCTCTCTGTGTGTGTGTGTGTGTGTGTGTGTGTGTGTGTGTGTGTGTGTGTGTGTGTGTGTTGCCTTTCCGCAATTGCATTGTAAACTGTGGTTTAAATTCACTTGCATACCGCTTAGTTGCTGCAGTTTTGCCTTGCAAATGACTTGATTCGCGTCTGTCGAAATGTCGGCGATTGTAGACGACGTCACTGGGCTGCATTCTCGTTAGTTTTATGAACACGAATGTAGAATGTTACTAGCGTTTGTTCTATTCATAAAGCGTCACGAGCTTGAAAATAGATTTGTAGGCATTATTTTCAGCACATCCTCGTACCTAACTGCTGGCATAGGAAACGCGAGCGAGAACACCATACCACACTCGTCAACGATTTGAAGTAACATCACTGCCGAAGTGGTAGCTGATGAATATGGAACGCTGTTCTTATTCATGTCTACTACGACATTGCTTACGTATTAAAATGACATGGATGCATATTTGCGTAGACCCACACAGGACGACAGTATAAAATTACGGCGATAGCGATCGCGTAATAGGCATGACACATATGTGTAACAGCCAGGCTGGAGAATAGAATTTTCTTTTAATAATTTTGTAGTTGTCGTGCCTATTATCGAAAATTACTTCTTACATTTATCAGACATATTATTTGCCTACTATGCTTCGGTACAGGAGATCACTGCATTTGAATGATCGTAAGGGATTCCAAAAAAGAAACATGGACAAAATTTCCACGTGGTGTAATGAGTGGCAACTGTCTTTAAATATGGATAAATGTATGTTAATGCTTATAACAAAGAGAGTGGGACAGTATCTGATTACATGCTCATTGGTGAACACGTTGACCGTGTCACAGTATGTTGTATAAGTAGATAGGAGTAATACTAAGAAATTATATGAAATGGGACTATTATATCAAGTTGGTATTAGGAAAGGTGAATCGGAGATATAGATTATTGGAAGGAATCTGGGAAGGTGCTGTATGTCTCTAAAAGAAATCTCACACAGGCCTGTAGCGTGACAGTACTACAGAATTGTTCTAGCATTAGGGGTCCTTATCAAGTAGGCGTGATGGGACAAATTGAGAGAGGGGCCACTAGGGTCGTAACAAGATGGCATAACCAAGATGAAAGTGAAACTGAAATGCTCGAGGAGCTCATATGGTACTCCTTGGAAGAAAGACGTCAGTCCAGAAGATTCGAGACTGGATTAATAAAAAAAAAGATAATTTTAGACAATGATTTTAATGCTTCATGTGTTTTACCAGGTGGTTATAAATAAACTTTCTGTGTTCCGAGTGCTGCAGTGTATGCACCTCAAGACGGTGAAACATCATTCGTTAGTCAGGGTACTTGCAGAGTGTGTTGAAGGGAATAATAGTTCCACTTTCTGCTCCAGGTACTTCTGTAAACAGTCAGAATGTGGTCTTGGCACAGGGAAAAGGGAGGAACGATGAAACAAATAACGATGGTCCTGGGGCACGTTTATTAGGACATGGCCAACAAGTTACAACATGTGTTCAGTATGGTCTCCTGACTCAGCAACATGTTGCAGCTCGAACACGGCATGGTCGACAGTTGCTTGGAGCATATCCGGTGTAATCAGAGCGGTATCTCATTGTATGCTGTGTTTCGGATCAGCAAGAGCCCGCGTAAGTTCCTGATAGGCAAGGTCTTTAAGATATCTCCACAAACAGAAGTCACATGATTTAGGTTGGCTGATCTGGATGGCCCCACATCTTAAAATTGGCTAGAGATGATGCGGTCATTACTGAAGGTTTCTCGAAGCAAATCGTTCACCTTAAACAGACATGCTGTGTTGCCCCATCCTGCATGAAAACAGTAACTGTGAACACAGCTGCGTTCTTTCAAAGGTAAAATCGTGATGCACAAGGATGTCTAAATGTCACTATAGTTACGCCTAACAGGCCTGTGGGGTGTCATGTCCTCGAAGAAAAACGAACCGACGCGCTTCGTCCATCCGAAGAGAGCGCTAGATGCCATGCATTTCCATTCCTGCCAAAAAATGAAGGGCAAAGTCACTTCTTTATGGCTTGTCTTGAGGCTTTATTTGCGGCACATTTTGAATCTCAGCGATACCAATGTAAAATACGCCACAAAATCTTTTGAATTGTTGATCAGGGGGAAGAGAATTCCTGTGACTTAGCTCGAGCACTGACTGTAGAATTTGAGGCATTTGCTGCACTTTCTGTTATAGCTGCAGCAACTTCATCAACTACTACCAAGGAAATGTGCCTCCTCCCCCTCCCTGATGAATACCTAATTCACTTGTTCCTTCAGATTTCTGGATCATATTTTTAGAGCATATATTGACACGAGGCCTCTTCACAGCTGTTTCTGTCAGCGATATTCTCACAATGCAGCGTTGCTATTGCCGCCATTCTGATAAAACAACTTTGCCAGCAGAGCACAGTCTTATTCTCAATAGCCATTGTGTTTTGCACGGAAAGCTTGACCTTCTTAAACCTTTAGACAAACAGTCACTTCACAAAAGAAAACAACATGCGTCACTAAGTGACAAGTAGGATATTGATATCAAAATAGGAAACATTTCACCTTCTGACTGCTTACTGCACCATATTTTCACTTTGTGGTAGAAGGTGGAACCATTAAGAACCATTATGATTAATGAACATACTTACGATGTTTCAGCTCTTGCGATATATGTAGCTCCGAACACATTCAGTTTATCTTGGGTATTAATAACTGCTTCAGCTGTATGTAGTCCTATATTATTGATTCACTACCGGTTTCGTGGCACTTCATGTTTTTTTCACTTTAGCCCAAAATTAGGTCTTAATAGTTTGCATTTATTTGCTTCTTACCAATAGAACCCTATGGTACGAATTATGTGGGACTCATTCACTATATAGGAATCTAGCTGTTTTTATTCTAGAGCATAACGTTTGTTAGCGGTGTTTTGGTTTGACGGACAACTAACGTTGGGTAGAAAGATTCCGAGCTTTTCCGCTCTAATGTTTGTCATGTCAGTACTAACATTTTGATATTTTCATGTAATTTTTTACATTAAAAAAATAGAATATTAAAATAATTTACAATAGCAGTGTATGTCTCATGGTTGTTTTTCCTTCTGGATATATTGGTATACTGATGTTCACCAACGAACTGGCTTTTAGTGCCACGAAACCGGTAGTGTAGTGATCCAATAATAAAGGACTGCATACAGATGAAGCAGTTATTAATACCCAAGCTGTGGTTGCCCCACCTACAAGGTTGTCTGCCCTTAGAACAGCACAAGCGTACGCACCAACAGCTAGTTCTGAGAGAAATGTGATTAATGTTTCACTAAGGGGCGTATACGCCAAAGGCTAGTTTTCGAGAACAATGCAATTAAAGGTTTACTGCGCTTTATTAACAGAATAGACAAAGACATTAAGAAGTTTTCAGATGTGAACTTATGAAGTATGATTGTAAAATGCTTTTTGACAGATATACAAGGTTTTCTAACACTAATATCATCATCATTGTTATTTACCTAAAGGTGCACTCTAAATTCGTAACCATATTCAAGTGTAGTGCTGGTGCAGGTTGGGTTGTTCTGTGAGGAACCATGAGTATGTCTGTTAACTCAGTGTCATCATCTACTGCTGCCTCCTCTTCTCTCTCTGGTGTGTAACGTGTTTTCTTGATCAGTAAATATACTTGTGAAGTATGCATGATGAAGTGAGCGAAGATCTGCAAGTTTGTCTGGTGAAATAACGACAGCTTTAGTGTACTTATTCGGTAGGTTGACTATAGAAAGATTGAAATTATGATCGTAACTCTTCAAACGTCCTTTTTGCCGTTGAACTTGGTAAGGTTCTCGGCTGTATGTAGGTTTAATGCCAAATCCTATTTTGTAATTGTTGGAGAAAACAAAAACTCTTCTCTATGAGAACTTGGTTCCCGGAACTTGCCGCTTCGTTATGTGCTGTTGCAAAATTACTACACCTTTTAAATGGTCTCTCGTTACCTGGTCTCTCGTTACCATAATCACATCAAAATAATTTTGCACTCTACAAATTATTGTTTGTTGGCCATACTGAACCCCGGCAAATACTTCTCCTAAAATACAACTCTGTAATCCCAAAACCAAGATAAGAGTGGCCAGGAACTATGAAGACATGTTCAGTTGTTGAGAAGCGGTATGCATGGATGTATCTGAAACATGTCAGAATCATGTTCATGCTTTTGTTCTCGCCATTACAGTAATCGCTGAAAATACATTATGTCTTTATTTCTGGTGATATTTTACTTTCAGTGTGGTGCGTGAGGCAACTTGCAGTTTCAGCCGAGCCTCCTTTCCCAATACTTTCATTGCAAAATTACATTGAAGCTGTTCTGTCCTTTATATTGTGGATACCGAATATAAGGGCATAATTTCCTCTTGTAAAATTGGATTCCACCATTTGAATGTGGGGTTGCATGTCTAGGGCAAGAGCAGCAACTGCTAGATCTTTATCAGCCATTTGTTTGAACAGTGTTTGCGTCATCATAGCCCTGCGTTCATGCAAACTCTTCCTGTTTTTAATTCTGTTGTTTGTTGGGAATCGATGTCTTGTCTCAGTGTCTCCAGTTGTCGCTTTATTTTTTCACAGTAGCTACAGGAGTAGTAAATCAAAGATTAAAATCTGTGTCAAAAATGTGACGGTAAAATGACACAGAAACTAGACGATCTTCAGCATGGTTTTCAACAGTCGAGTCACAGTTAAGTCTGGTACATATTGGAAATATTTAAACCAGAGGTTAAGTATCTCCTGTGGACTTAAAGCACAGCTGTAGTGGCTGTATAGGGCAGGGAAACTGTTAATATGTGCCTTTCCTTTGTCTCTGTTTGAATCAGGTATTCTTAATGTTTTTCCTGATTCACACGATGATCTACGTCAGTGGTTCCAGTTAATGTAACATTGTCACGAGCAGTACGCAGTCGATTTTCACTCACACCTTGTGCGATGCCAAAAGCAACTGCGCAGACGTTGTAATAATTATTTCCAAGAATCACTTCATAATCTGCTGTGTGTAATCTACGAGAAGAACTGTCTTTTACAAGCGCTATTTTTACATCCACACTTGTAATTAGTTTATTTAAATAACTATTTTGCATGTAGCAATCCCTATGTCCGAAAGTGCTTCAAATATTTCATCCATTTTATCTTGACCCAGTTTCTCAAAACAACCACACCGACAAGCATGCCCTAGTTCTTTGGCCTTTTGCCTTGTACTTGGCCACGTTCATTTTCCATTGGTGTTGCTGTTTCGCAGAGGCTTCTAGGATGACTTACATGACGAGACGTAGAATCACGGTCTGTATAACTCGTTGTACCTAACAAAAGTACCGGTGCATCATTATGCTAAATGCACTAAAGGTTTGTTGAATGGTATCACCATTACACAATGTCGTTTAAGATGCACAATACCACATGCACTCATTAAACCTTAATCCGAGACATAAGTCACCAGATTGCATGTTACAAATGTTTTCACACGCAGCAAACTGAGCTCGACAGATACCCGGCTCCGATCGGCAGGCTGGCTTCATACGCCTGTGCTATTCTTGAGATTCAGCTGCAGCCCGTCAGGTTGTAGTCAAATGCTTGTCTTCCATTCACATTTAGGCGGATACGCTTCTGCTATTCATCAGATGCCCATTCTGCACATTCTCCTTCTGTGCCATGTAAGAAACTTAGATGGTTCATATGAGTAAAACCACGTCCCGTAACCCATAATTGTAAAGAAAATCGCGGAAAATTCTTTTCTGCAAAAATCAATCAAGTCGCCACAGGGCTCCAGAGGTCGTTGTTTTGTTAGAGAGTGAAGATGTAGACACACGTTTTTCTTTTTCCAAATGTTCCGGAGAATGTCTTGAACACTTGATTTAGAGATACACAGTTCGATATTCCATTGCGACATGACATAACAACGTAGGCATACTACGATCACACGCCCGCTACTTAACACTGTCTGCTCAGAGGTGACGTCGAAGTCATGTTATAGTTTACAGTTTTGACATCAAGTGACCACTATAGTTACTGAGCTGATATTGCTCATACGCCAAGAATAATAATCGTCTCCGAAAGGGCGATGTAGATATAAATTTGGAGATCCTGTGTCCGCATTCTTAGCTGAGTAGTCAGTGCGTCTGACTGCCACGCAGTGGCCCCGGGTCCGATTCTCGGCCGGGTCGGATATTTTCTCCGCTCAGGGGCTGCGTATTGTGTTGTCCTCATCATTTCATCATCATCGAAACACAAGTCGCCCGATATGAAACGACTTGCAACTTGCCAGTCGAACTTCCACAGGTGCGGACTTCGGGCTATCAATGCCATACGATCAAGTGACCTGTATTCGAAAAAGACTGCGTCCATTATGCTGCCACAATCGCCTGTTTCGCGTAGTGCTCATGAGAATAAGAGGAATTAGGGCACAGACATAGGCAAACTTTTTTTCCTTCCCTCAGCACGTGAATGGAATGCGGAGTACGTTATGTAGATGTAGATCCAGATAGTTAGTGATTTCCTCTTCTCCGAATTTGTCTCCGGGTTTGCAACTTTTGCGTCACGCGGTTCTATAGTGTATCAAGGAGCGATGCGAGTCCCGTTGAGCATATCTGTTATTAATCCGGGTGCCGGTATTGGGTAAGGAGAAGTGGGCGTCGGCTTTCTAGGAAACGCGACGCCGCACCGGCGTTAGTCATCGTTACGGTCTACGGAGGAGCGGGCGGCTGATTGAGTCGCCCGCAGGCGAAAGCTGCTGCGGCTGGCCTCGGCGGCGCGCAAGTCGAGCTGTCTGTGGGCGGGGTCGCGTTGATTCCTGTTCAACTGCAACACTCGAGCGTCATGGCGTCCCAAGAGTAGATCGGTTCTGTGCTTGTTCCCATACCTCTTTTTTCCGGAGCCACACTACCGGTATGATAAATGTTATTTATACCGACGGTACCTGTGGTCTTATTGCACGGCTTGAGATCTTCGCTTTGAATGTAGGGAACAGTTAACATGGTCCGTTAGTTATTGATTGTGTTACGCATTACTGTGTCAGGTGAGGCCTCAGAAGGAAGTGAGCACTGGTGTCCCAGGGTTTTGTGGGGAGGTACACAGATGGCAGTCGTTATTTGTGGACGTCGTGTTTAATCAAGCACATGCAATTGGAAGCCTGAATGCAGTGCAAGATTCAGGGGCAGTCTGTCTGATAAAAAAGGACGGACTTACAGTCGTGTTGCTACAGATGCTAATGCCTCTCCGTGTGTCGTCCATAGGTTGTGGACACGCTACAGCGAGACAGGTCATTAGACAAGGCGAGTTGGACAAGGTCGCCGACGCGTTAAAACCTCATGTGGAGACTGATAATTGGCCATCTCTACGTTGCGACTTCGGATATTGCCAGAGCAGTGCAAAACGATCTCAGAAGGGCCACTGGAGCCGTTGAGGTCCGATCAGACTGTAATTAAAAGTTTATGAGAAAGGGTCTTACGACGTCCCGGGGAGTAACGCGCTTGACGTGACAGCTTGCAGCTCGCCTTCATTACTGCCGTTCCCATGTCAACTGGTAACTTCGTCACTGGCGCAGATGAGTCCACATATCTTCTGAAGCGAGGTGATGGCTGTGTTCGTATGGGGAGACCCTTGGTGAGCGGTGTCTGTCAAATGTTGACCAGGAAACCGACAGATTTCCAAGGCTCTGTGATGTTTCTAGGAGACTTCAGTGTTGACAGCCAAACGGATCTTGTCCTTGGTCGCTCTGTCGTCAGGCAGTACATAGAGCTGATCCTGTTGGAACATGTGGTGGCTGCTGCATACGGCGGTGACCCTGAAATCGTTCTAATGCCAGGGCCCATGTGGAGGGAGTCAGCAGGGATGTCTTGCGAAACCTGGACATTAAAGTAATGGAATGGCCGGCGGTGACTCCCGACCTAATTTGTGGGACATGCTTGGCAGATTATTACCTCAGGACGACCTCCATATGCTTACACGTAGCATGCAACATAGGTGTCAGGCAGTGTCAAACGCTCACGGAGGGCTTACACCTTATCGAAGCTCTCAAAGTGCAATGTAAAACATCCAGAATAACGGTATGAATGATTTTTTCCACTTTGTTTCCAACATCTGTCTGACGTTTCAGTTCTTTTTGTGCAAACGATCGAGGATTAGTGATGTTTTGTCAAGTACTTAAGTTGTGAAGATAAAAGTATAATTTCGCATCGTACCCAGTCCTCAGTTGTTGCCCAACGGAGTATGGCAGTCAGTCAGTTTCTTCCACTTATTTTCAATAGTGTACTTTGTCGGGAGGGCTTACGTGCTGAAACAGAGTATTGCTTCCGAGGTGTACAGTGCTTTACAGTAACAGCATAGTAAGAGAGTGGCTAAGCAACGGTGCAGGGGTAGTTAGAAGGTGTGTGGTTTGCAACGGGCCGGCCATTAACATCAGGATGCTAAGCACTGCGGGGGCTCCGCACGGGGCGCCTAATGCCGTCTCCAAGTCCGACCTCCTTCTTTGTAGGGCGACGTAGGGGCGCCCAGTTGTTTAGAGAAAGCCTGGCGACGCTTTTGGCAGCGTTTCCGCGTAGGGGAGCAATACGTGACAGCGCTCACGCCCCAACCTACTCCATAAGCGGGACTGCTGCCGCCTCCACACACCCAGTGTGCAATGGAGAGGATCCAACAACAATCCCATCTACGTATAGGGTGTGTAACAATTTAAAGCGAAAACGGGCGTGGGTGAAAGCATCCGATAATAGAACCAAAAACTTTTCAGTGAGCTAAAATTTCACCCTTGGCCTACCTTCAGCACTTTACACGTAACAATTTACTGTATACTCAGACTCTTAAAAGACGTTACGCGAGACATGTTCAGAAAGTAATTGTATGAGATTTTTATATATTTTTAGAAAAAGTATAGTTAAACAAATATTACAGGATATTATCGATACACTCCTTGAATATTTTCCACTTACTCCCCATCCCGTTCAGTGCATCTGGTGAGCCGGGGACACAAGCTTCTTTGTGTCCTCCTCGGAGAACTCACTCGCTTCCTTATCCTACTTCGTGACTTACTTGTGCACCTGCTCGTCGGTTGAAAATTTAATTCCATTCGTGTGTGCCTTCAGGGAGGTGAAAAGATGATAATCTGAAGGCGCAAAGTCAGGGGAATACGGGGATGGTTCTAAAATCACAACCAAGAGCGCCTTGGTGGCTAAGGCTGCGTGAGAACGGGTTTGTCGTGCAACTAGCTCACACCTCTCGTCGGCATTCCCCTTCTTTTGTTCTGAATGCTTCTTTTGAGTTCTTTCCTTTCATTCTCAGTGCTCCGTTTGAGTCGTTTTTAGGGTTTCACAATATCGTTGTGCATTGATGGTCTCCAACTGAGGCAGAAATTCGATCAAAATGATTCTTTTTCCGCCCCAAAAAACTGAGGCCATGACTTTTTTGCCCGAAATTGTGGTTATGAATATTTTGCCGATGGAGAATTGGTGTCACGCCACCATTATTTTCTTTTTGTTCGTCTCATGTGTGTAATGAGCTACGCACGTTTCATCTCCAGTCACAATAGAGCTAAGAAAATCCTCGCCTTCTAATTCAAGTTGTTGAAGAAACTCGCGGGCGCTATTGACCCGATTTTTCTTGTCCTGCGCTATCAGCTGTTTTGCGACCCATCATGCGCACAGTTTACGATATCCCAGCGTTTCTGTGAATGTCTCGTGTAGTGGAGTTTTGTAGAGTTTTCCAAAACATGGCAGAAATTTCATCCACTGCCAATCGGCGGTCTTCACAAACTGTTTCTTTGACATACTAGGAGTACAGCTACCCCAAAAAGTAGTGTACGGGAACACGCAAAGAACTTATCTCTTGTGACACTTGAGTGACTTGAGTGTTGCAGCTGGACAAGGATCAGTTGCGGTTTGCACCAACTCATCAGTCAGAATGGAAGATCCTTCACTCCTATTTTCGCTATGTCATTGGAATTTAGTGAACATGTTTGTCCGTGACAGATCGTCAACTCCTCACAAACCTCTATTTTATTCAGTTAATATTGATAAGGGTCTCTGATAGACAAAAATTTGTCAGACACCCTTTATGTTTGATATCACCTTTCTTAAATTTCTTCCAGTAAATATGTATATCCCGGAGGCAGTAGTTCTCGATGACCCTATCGCAGACATTTCAGCAGTGTACTGTACAGGGCAGACTTCGTTGTTGACACTGGTTTACTGACCACCAGAAAGCGTTAAGGTTAGCGCTCCTGTAATTCTTATCAGCTTTTTAGTTGTGAAACTTTTTTGATGCGTGTACGTTTCGCGTTTCAGATTATGGTTTCCAGCGATCTTTCTGATTCATCTGCGCAGATTTTACAGATCACGCCTGTTAGCGACAATTTTTTTAGCAACGCGGTTTGCATGCAGGTGTCGCAGTGCAGTCGCCAAGAATACATAGTAGAAAAAGAAATGATTCGGTGCAGTGGATCTAGACTGTCCAGTACGTATCAGATTAACAGGGACAACTAGATTTATGAAAGAATGGCTCTTCTCCCCAGAACTGTTACCGACGGAAGAAATAAGGCAAATGAAAGTAAATGATCGTAACCAGGATATTAATGGCTAATATCATATAGACGTTCACTATTGCTTGCCTTAAGAGTTCAAGGTCCTCTAGTAGGCCGGCCGCGGTGGTCTCGCGGTTCTAGACGCGCAGTCCGGAACCGTGCGACTGCTACGGTCGCAGGTTCGAATCCTGCCTCGGGCATGGATGTGTGTGATGTCCTTAGGTTAGTTAGGTTTAAGTAGTTCTACGTTCTAGGGGACTGATTACCACAACAGTTGAGTCCCATAGTGCTCAGAGCCATTTGAACCATCCTCTAGTAAGGCGTTGCGCTTCATACTGCCCACATTACCGTTTGAACTGACACGTTTATTGTTTGGTTTCGTGAAGAACATAGCAAAAATTACTCGACTTTTCGTTTCTCATCAACATAAAATTTTCAGTAAAATATATCCAACTTTGGTTCAGAGCTTCGCAGACGTTTTTGTTTCTGTTTATACGAAAGAAATCAACAGTATTCATGTTTTTCCTGTTTCGGTCGAGTATCCCTGTGTATCCTATTGCCTTTTAGCCACTGTTTAGGTCTTGTATTCATTTCTTGTTTAACATTCCGTTAAATTCGCAGTTTGCGTTGTAGCGCTTGTAACTAGAAACTTCCTAGGGCTTTTAGAGCTATGTTTTGATCAATGTTTCCAGTTTTTTCTTACTACTGCGGAAGGGGAAGGCTAATTCAATTGACAGCCGAATATCCTCTCGTAAACATAGAAACTAATATACGCCACTCTTCCTAATTCTAATGAATACTCAAGGCTTATAAAAGGAAGAGTTGACATCGGGATTGTTAAAGATGGCGAAAGATATTCTGAGAGTCTGTCTTAACACTGTTAAAGAAAACACACACTCATTTCCTTGAAGTGGAACCATAAAAAACCAACAATAATACGGCCGGAGAGGAAATTACCACCGCCCATCTCGAATACGGACCTAATGACGTCAACACGGTGTCTTTCCTCTCGTTTCAGATCATTAGAGATCACCATAATTATGCGAAAAGGAAAGTAAATCTCACATGTATTCTACGCAAGCCGCATCACTATTTGGTGGAGGGGACTTCAGGGAACACAGTTTTCCCCCCTTCCTAGTTCCATTCGCGGATGGCGCGTGGAGAGAATGATTGACGATAGGCCTCCGTATCATGAACGCTAAGTGATTTCTTTATCTCGTCTTAGTCGTTTCGCGAGATCTGTGTGGGAGGAAGTAACATGGTGCCCGACTCCGAACGTACACGGTCCCAGAATGTCGACAGTAAATCTCTGTAATACAGACCGTCTTGTTGCGTCTGCCATGCGAGTTCGCTGAGCGTCACTCTAAGGCTCTTAACTACACCTTCTCTTCTCTCTCTCTCTCTCTCTCTCTCTCTCTCTCTCTCTCTCTCTCTCTTATTATTTCAACATAGTGTTTAGAATAATAAACAATGCTCAAGAGTCAGTTGAACAAGTGTTTTGTAAGCCACTTAGTTCTTGCATGAATGACTTTTCCTTAAGATTCCCTCCGTGAATATGAGCCGTGCTTCTCCTTTTCCTGCCAACACCGCAACATATACATGCCTGAACATAAACACAGGTGTTATTGACCACGAACGGCACCAGTGCAATGTTCTCAACACGTTGGACGTGTCAGTAGTCGTCAGAACGCTGTTCTTTGTGGTATATAGTGCATTATGTCGGAGCTAAGTGAATTCGATCGTGAGCAAATTGGTAGTGCTCTCGTAACCAAGGTATTCTGAGTGTTCGGTGTTTAAAGAAGCAGATTTACACCGCATACAAGGAAAGCGAGAAAACATTGTCCTCTTAAGTCAAAACGCTGACGAAAGTGGGTGCTGAGCGATCATGATGGACGGTCATTGAAGAGGTTTGTGACGAGAAATGAGTAGACGACAGCTGCAAAAGTCACTGCATAACTGAATGTACGAAACCTGTCAGCACCAATACAACACGAAGGGAGCCCCATAAGCAGGGAACTGCTGGGCGAACTAGAATTCCAAAACCACCCATAAACGTTGCAATTATCCGTAAGAGGAAAGGCATGCCGAAGCCATAAAACCTCAACTCTGGAGCGACGAAAGAAAGTCATTTTCTCGGATGAGTCTTGTTTCCAACTTCTGGCCGAGTTCACGTTCAAAGAGCGAAACATGGCGGGGATTCGGTGACGATTTGGGCGAACATATGGTGATATTCAATGGGCCCAATCATTTTTCTGTAAGGTTTGATTATTGCCAAGGTTTATATATGCTCATTTTGGCTCATCAGTTCCATCCCAGGGTACAGTGTTTGATCCCCAAAGGTGATGCTGTATTCCAAGGCGACAGTATTCCCGTCCACAACGCTCGCATGGTCCATGACTGGTTTTGTGAGCACGAGGATGAGCTGTGAGCTGTCCCATCTCTCCTGGCCAACAGTCGCCAGATCTCAGTATTATTGAGCCTTTGTGGTCAACTTGAAAAGGATGCGTGATCGCTACACCTCCCATCATCGATACCTCAGCTTGCCACTATTTTGCAGGAATATTTGTTGAAGATTCCCTTAAAAACCATACAGGACCTGTATTTATCCATCCAGAGCTGATTGGAATGCCAATGACTTTCCTATATCGCATTAGGTGTGGTAATATGATCTGTGTTTTTGCCCACCCTGCTAAAGTACGACGTTTGTATTGCGTTCATACGTGTCCTAAACAGAGGCTAAATGCGAAGCACTGATGCAGATTTTACGCGTTTCGAAGGACGAATACATATTAATTTTGAATAAAATACTGTAGGTGGGATGTCAGCACGGGTTGACAATAACACTAAACGAATATGAGGGAAGTTTTGGAGTCATGTGGCCTGACCACGATGTCCTCTTGCTTAACGATACACGTATCTCTCCCCTGCCGCAGTCAGATTTCGACATATCACTCCCTCCCCCCCCCTTTACAGTCCTATTATAACTAGCTGAAATTCGACATCTAATGGGCTGGTCTGCTTCTGCCACCAGTATACCAATAGGAGCTCCTACTGTGGTGTAAGTTTTACTGTGCAAAGCATTGTCTTCGCCATTGTCTTGATTGGGGACACTATAAAAATCAGTAGCATACGTTAATTGTAGAATTTTTACATGATTTTTGCAAGAGACACACGCTTTAAAATTAATATCTGTGACGAGTTAGAATCAGGCTATGTTGAGGGGGGTGGGGAGAGGAAAGGGGGGGGGGGGGGAAGCAGCAGTTGCTGGAAACTTGTACAAGCAAAAGCAATGCGATTCGCAACTTTTGAAAACAAATGTTGGCGAACGAGGTAGTCTGGTAATCAACGAAATGAAAATATTTCAGTGACGTCAACAGTTTTGGGGAGATACTTTGAAGATGTTTCGCTGAAAGAAAAATATCACGTATTTTAAAAGAATTTAGTTGGCCCTAATTAAAATTAGAGATGTGACCTTTTCGAGACATTACAGAAGTTTATACAGTTCGTGATTTTTGTACAAGACAATGTCCTTACAGTGATTTTCTGTCGTCTTGAAGCGCTGTTGCTGCTGGGTGCAGATAGTGCAACGTCGTATTTTTGAAGATTAAAACGTCAGGTGCCGATTATAGTGCAGCAGCAAGCGCACATTTCTGTGTAGCGACTGTGGTCTGGGGTTGGGGTGACATGTCGGGATGGCATTGTGTTTGCGCGCGACTGGGCTTCTAGGTCGAGGTGCGAATGTAGGTGGGTGGAGCAGCTGTCGTGTTCCGTTGTCACGACCAACCAAGAGCCCTCCCTCCCTCCCTTCGATTCGTACCTTCGGCAGTATGAAGCGCGACTGCCGTGTACTTCGGCAGATCTACTACTAGACGCTAAAGGGGTGCGGTGATCAGTAATACCTCTGACGATCTGTTGTTAATGATGTAGCTGTCTTGTTAAATAAGAAGCATTTTCTTAATGGCTGCTTCTGTGGTCTAGTGATTAGCATTACTGGCTTATGACGCGGAGATCACAGATTTGACTACCAAAAACCACCTCAGTTTTTTTTTTTCTGTGGTGAAAAATTGTGGAACGGAATGCATCTAGCCTTGTGAGGCTAAATAAAGATCTTCTTAATCAAAGAAGCAGCGAAACTGACACGTAAGCCGCTGAAGTGAGTTAAGAGCCACACGATATTTATACTTCCTTGATGATCTGCAAAATACATAGTTTCTGGGTTGTATATATGTAATAACTTGAGGGGCAATTGAGAAAATTATTGGTGGTTCGTTTATACAAATATGGTAGCTCAAAGTTTTCTGCATTTGCTCGCGACACCACACGCGCATGGGCGGAACTGCGCGTAACTGCTTTGTTCACGTAAACTCTGGTCAGTAGCCATGTGGAGCATAACAGAAGGTCTTCTTTGTGCTTTCTCTCGCAGAGCTAAAGTCCATTACTCAGGTACAACGTAATATTCGGCGTGAGTATGGAATGCGAACGACTGAAGACATTACCACGTAAAAATCAAGAAATGTTTGCTTTTGATATCGGGCCACTGCTTGCACGCAGTTCCTCCCAGCGGAGCCCGCCTAAGTCAAGCAACAAGTGTGCCAGACGTCAGTTCGTGATCTACCAGATTTCCCTCATCACATTTGTACAGCTACCGCAACTGTTATGCCTGCAATGATGCGAAACATTTCGAGATAAGAGGAATAGACATTAGATGTCTGTCGCGCCAGCAGTGGTGCCTATATCGACGAGTATTAGACCTGTAAGAAATAGCCTGACGGCTTGGCAGATGTCATTGCTTGCGAATGGAGGTCAGGAACAATTTTTTAAAATAAAATTAGTAATAATTTTATTAAACACAGTCAATTCAACACCCGGCCACATAGTCGCCGCTTCCGATATTCGGGCAGGGGCGCCGGCCGCGGATCGAACCATCCGGCGGATCAACGACGAAGGTCTGTGTGCTGGCATGGTTGTATGTGGTTTTCAGGCGGTTTCCCACATCCCAGTAGGCGAATACCGTGCTGTTACTCAAGTTCCACTCGCGTACACAATTCTCAAACATGTCGAAAACGTTCGTACAGTTTCACGTGGCTACACGATACACATATTCCCTCCCGGCAGGGTGGGAGGGGTTTGGGGGGTGGTAACGGGACGGCGACAGGAAGCACGTCAGGTCATCCCTTAAATCAATCAAGCAACCGACCCCGCACAGATGCGGGCAAAGCTTCGTTCGTCAGCTGCTGCTGCTACTGCTTCTTCTTTCCCAGATCCTGATGCACTTTGTTATTGCGCCTTGATTTTGATAGAAGAAAACGAAAGATGAATAGTAAAAAAGAATTTGTGGGCGCAATTCGGGGTCCGCGCCGTAGATTTTTCTTGATAACGTCAGAATAAATTCACAACTCTTTTGTATTAATCTATAATGTCAATTTATGGATGTCCATCTTATTGTACGGACGAGGGACTTCAGCTGATGTTATTTATTACCTGTGGTGGTACTCTTTCTCATATAATCTGTAATTTGTCAGTCTCTTGTCCGCCTCAATAGCTGAGTCGCCAACATGGCAGAATAACGGTACATACAGGTAATTCGTAACAAAAATACGCCTGTGCTGGTACGGTGACCTCACAGGGAAACAAATAGTGGGCGACAAATGCATATAGACATGATATACCCTTTGAGGGCTGAGCCATTCGTTGTGTATTATTAGTCTGATAGTTATTAGCGACTCAAATCTGAAGGTATTGTGTCACACAAGAAAGTTCGAAAGATGAGCGAATAGACGTTTTCACGTCCACAAAAGCAGTGTAACTGTGGAACTTTACGTGGTCCTCGGTCGAAGTGATGGACGGAAGGGGTGGCGGGGAGGAAGGGGCTTGTTAAGGACACTGTAAGAGGTAGACTCCAGCCCCCCCCCCCCCCCCCCCCCCCCAAATCCTTAAACGGCATCTCCCGCCCGAGTCGCCGTAGTGAATCATGCGGCGCTCGCCTTCGGCATTGGTGAGGCGCCCCCGCAACCAGTTCCCTCTCGTCTTCCCGTCCCTGGCGGCCGCAGCGCCGCGACCTGTTCCCGTTCACACCAGACTCGCAGCGCCGCTTGCCGCGTGCACGCCGCCGCCTGGCTAACTGGTTCGTGTTTCTGTTTGCCTGCTGTGCACGGCTCACCTCACCTCGCCTCTCCACTTGGCACTCTCAGCGACTCCGCTGGCCGACATGCCGACTGGCCTAGGGGCGTCCTACAGGTCGCTATCCGACGACGTGTACAAGACGACGACTGTGGCCGAGAACAGGTTCAGCGTGCTAGAGTCTGTGAAGAAGGCGTTCAGCCTGGCGGGCGCGGGTTCGGGCCCGCGTCGCTCCGAGCCGCTGCTGTCCGCGCAGGTGCACGGCCAGCCGCAGCCGCACGCCGCCGCCCAGCACGCCAGGTAACCCACCCACTCTCTCTCTCTCTCTCTCTCTCTCTCCTACTAACGAGCCAAGAGCGCGCGCCTCCGGTACAAGTAAGTATTCCTGTTTGTGGCACCTCACACGGAGCTCTTGTCAACTTCCTCGTTGCCATAATTCTCATCAGCTGCTTTAATAGCTATATTTCGGTTTAAAGTAGTCGGCTCGACTGCTTCCGCCACTAGTTACTATTGGTAGAAGCAGAAACAACTTTGTGTGCCCCAGGGAAGCATGTTGGGACTCTTCTTGCTGATGATGTAAATTAATGACGGTTATACTTGTAACCCCAGACATCCCGCATATGAAGCAATTGTCTACAGAGTGATCCAAAAGTCCCATTCGCGTGTCCACATATTAATAGGTCGCATTGTATTAATCTGGGATCATGACAGAGGACAACTTTGAGATGGTATGACTATTGTTTATTCCTGTATGTGTGTGCACAATCGTTTTAATAAGAGTATGATTTTCTTCTGTGTACAACGGGAAATTCTCCCACGACATTGTTGGCGTGATTGCAGTAAATGCATGTCCGACGGCATCCTCTTGTTCGACTGTCTCGTAACGTGTCGCAATAACTTCCTTTTTTAAAGGAACCCCCCCATAATCCTTGTCGCAGTATGACAGATCGGGACGCCACTCGAAAGGAGCAGACATATGAACAGAACTGCATCTAATCCATTTGGAAATACCTCATTGAGATCATCTAAACAGCTATAGCATACTTGGGTGGAGCTCCATCCTGCTGGAACCATTTGCGAACGATCATCCCCGATCTTGTAGGTGTGAAATAAACTGATCATTTAACGTGGTGCGGTACCCCAATGTGTCTCACAGTACCGTCAAATAAATAAGAACCTACAAAATAAGTTGCAGACATTGCACTTGTGGTGGATTGTGTTCAAGCTCTTCATAAATGTGTGTGTTTTATTTACTCCAGAAATAAATTTCTCTCTTATGCACTCTGATAAATTTCACACTCGTCTGAGAAAAACACTTTCCCTCTGGAAGCGAGGGCTGTAAAGACATTGAGCATTCGCCCCCAAGCCTGATAACATTTTTGCATGTTATCACCCACTTTACCCACTTCATTCACGAAGGTTTAAATGCCTTAAACTTGAAATCATTCTTCATACATTTTTTATAATGTCCAATATGGAGCTTCCATTTCCTGTTACCTCTTACAAACGGACTTTAGGTGAATGTCTGATAGATACCACAGCCACTACACATGTTTCCAGTCGTGTTTGTGGTCGTTGTGAGCGAGGCTTGTCTTTTATGTAACCAGATGCGATGAGCTATTTCGCCCACCGTAAAACTGTCGGCTCTTCTTGGAAAGATTTCTGTAAAACTTAACTGTAAAATGATGCTGAATCTGTCATTGATTTTCCTGTGTGTGACCATTAGTGAGCCCATGTGCTCATTACAATATGTTCCTCCATGGTGTAAGTATGTTGTTTCTTATTGTTGAAGGTGCTGAATTACTTAAATCAGCACCTTCAATAATAAGAAACTAAAATTCATTAACATCTATGTAATTACGAACACTCCTGTTGGAAGAACATCCGCAGCTGAGCATTATAGCAGAGGTTGAAAATACTGCTTCAGTTGTAAATTTCTTTATTCTCACGTGACCGGTTTTGGACTCTTACAAGCCCATCCTCCGATGTTGTAGCTGTGCTGTAGTCCCCGAGCGACAAAGATACGTACACTATAAAATGCTTGCGTATTGCAGATGAGTTTACGTACTGTTTCAGGTCTTCATAGTCCATTCCATATGAGAGAATTCACAGTATTGTGGTCAGCCTTTCATTTTACCCCATTTTTAAATAGATGTTGGTGTGAAAGATATTTGGTTGAAATAAATCTCTCCATTGTTACTGAAGTAATTCTATCTTTCATGCTGATATAACTTCAAATACAGGGTAACTTAATATGAGCTTAAACTTTTCATTCGATTAAGCAGCCTTTACAACTCCAGTAATGTTTCGTGTCTCCTTTTTTTTTCCCCACATCATAACAGCAAAGCACATAGTGGACCAAACTCCACATAATATTTGAAGCATAAACAAGTGCTTGTACAAGTGTGCTTGGACTTAGTGAAGGGAAGGAGATTTGTGGATGTTTCCACAAAATGCTGGCTTGTTGCATGCTTTCGAGCTTTGTTACATTTGTTGTCGCCATATTTGGCTTGAGGTACCAGGCCTAGTACCCCAAAATTTTAAGAATCAGTATCATGAAATGTCAGATCTTTAGTACAAGGCCGGAGATTTTTGTGTAGTTATTCATTTTTTAAACATGGCCTCCGCTTTATGCTTTCTCGAATGAGTGATTCCGTTCGTGATCTCATCTGCAAAAGATCCACCCCTTGAGAGCAATAAACAGCATACTAAGATTACAGCCACAAACTTTCTTAGTTGTGGTGTAGATGGTATCAGTCTGAAAATATCCCCTCGGAGCCAACTAAGACTCCTTTTCATTAAAGAAGCACTGTCACTGACTGCATGAAAGACCATAAGTTTTTCTTCTTCTACATCTACTCTACACCTTCTCTTGCATGTTGTGTCATCCATTTATGTTATATTCACCAGTTTTTAACTATTGCAAGGTGTCCTGAAAGAGCAACATCTTTCACATCTAAATCTATTCTGCAAACCACTGTGAAGTGCATGGCAGAGGGTACGTCTCATTGGACTAAATAATTACGGTTTCTTCCCTTTCCATTCACATGTGAAGCATGGGAAGAATAATTGTTTAAATGCCCCTGCGTGTGCTGTTATTAATCTAATCATGCCCTCATGGTCCCTATATGAGTGATACATAGGGATTTAGCATTTCGTAGAGTCATAATTTAAAACCATTTATTGAAACTTTGTACGTATGCTTCCTCGTATTGGTAAATGTCTATCTTAAAGAGTCTTCCAGTCAAGTTTCTTGAGAATCTCTCTGTCTGCCTCCCATGGGTCTCACAATACTGTGACTGTTCATGCTGCCCATCTCTCTATACATAAATATCCCCTGCTGGTACTATTTGGTATGGGTCCGACACACTTCAGCAGTATTCTAGGATGGGTTGCATGAGTGATTTGTAAGCAAATCTTCTTTGTGGACTTACTGCATTTCCTCAGTATTTTGCAAATAAACCAAACTCCATCACGTGCTTTACCCATGACTGAGCGTATATGATCGTTTTATTTCATATCCCTACAGAGTGTTACACCTAGGTGTTTCTATGAGTTGGCCAATTCCAACTGTGATTCATTCATACCATAGCTATAGGATATTAAATTTTTTGTTTTGTGAAGTGCACAGTTTTACACTTTAACATTTAAAGCAATTACCAATTGTTGCTCCACTTTGAAACTTTATCAGTATCTGACGGAATATTTATGCCGCTTCTTTCAGACACTACAGCACTATAGATAATTGCATCATCTACAAAAAGGATGGTACTAGTAATACTGCCTACCAGGTCATTGATATACAACATGAGCAGCAAGGCTTCCAGCGCACTTCGCAGCAGCACATCTGTTTCTTAATCTGTTGCATCTTTTGATTATAACTTTTCCATTAGATGAGTAGGTCCCCCTTTTTATGAATTTGGGTTACTCTATTCTACCACCTCTTGTTTTTTGTTTCCTTTCCATGGTTAGTGCTTGTCTCACATCCCACCCATAATTCAAAATGACACACAAAATAATTAGTATTTTTGTTTTGAAATGTCCAAAGCTTTGGTGATGAAAAGCAAATACAAAAAATAATCTCTTACTGTCACACCATTTTCACAGTTAATAGTTAAAGTAAAATGCACCTTTCCATATGTTCTCATATTCGTATTATGTCACCTGTTTTCTGCACCTTTAATCACCATGTATGGAATACCATGTTGTGCACTTTATCTGCAGTTATAGTAATTGAGACATCCTTCATGTTAATCATCTTCAAAAAAGTACAGCCACATATCAGTTAAGTAGCCAATTAATTAAATACTGAAACTGGGGATGGTTGACCCTTTGTAAACTTAGGACAAATTTTCATTTGTGATGAACTGTCCAAATTAGATTTTTTTACCCTTTAAAGCAGTAATAACAAAAATAATTTTACAGGTGACTTACATTTTAGATTTGTACATGTTGTGCAACAACCTAATTATTTGATATCTACTGTCTTCCATATGCCATAAAATTTTCTCCTTGCACTCTTGAGAGTATTAAGCATGTAGAGGACACCTAGTATTTCATGCATTATCACTTCACAAAAACCTGTAGATATCTTGAACTACTTATATTTTATAAGATATTACCTTCATCTGTTGGCACCATTGATGTGTGAAACTTGTTGTTTCTTTTTTTAAGTACCCAATGACTTCCTTGTAGTTCAACACATTCCATAGTTCATCAGCACAGTGAGTAAAGTACATTTTAACTAATTGTAGTTACGTGCAAAAGTCTGATTTGCCATATAGGTCCTTACTTAATCCTCAATCCATGGCAATCTTGCTATGGCAGAAAGTTAGTTGAACAGCTTACTAAGTGTGCAGTAGATGCCATTTCATAACACATTTAGGCACTGAAACTAATTTCTTTCCCATATGAGGTACTTTGACGAGTGTTAGTGTGAGCAAGCTACCATCTACATAACCACAAATTAGCCACTGCTAGTTGAAATCCAGTTGTATGCCACTAAGCAAAGACTTCAGTCTGACAGAAGCTGCATGAAAGCTATTAAGTCAGGATGAATGGACAACTCTTCCTTCTGTGTGACATATAACTTTGTTCACAGACGATTATGCTACCACAATCTACATCTATATTTGGCAAACCACTGTGAGGTGCATGTCCAAGGGTACATCCCATTGTATCAGTTAATATTGTTTCTTCCCGTTCCATTCATATAGGGAGCATGGGAAGAGCGATTGTTTGAATGCCTCTGTGCTTATAGTAATTATTTTAACCTCATGATCCCTGTGTGAGTGATTCTTAGGAGCTGTAGTGTATTCCTTGTGTCCTCATTTAAAGCTGGTTCTTGAAACTTTAATTGACTTTCTCAGGATAGTTTCTGTATCTTAGTCTTCCAGTTCAGTCCCTTCAGTGTCTCTGACACTCTCCCATGGGTCAAACAAGTGTGTAACCATTCATGCTGTCCCTCGGGTATACTTGTCAAACGTCTCATGTTAGTCCAATTTGGTATGAGTCCCACAAACTTGAGCAATATTCTAGAACTGGTTGCAAAAGTGATTTGTAAGCAGTCTCTTTTGTTGACTGATTGCACTTCCCCACCACTCTACCAATAAACCAGTCTACCACTTGCTTTACCCATAACTGATCCTGTGGGATCATTCCATTTCATATCCTTACAAAATGTTACACCCAGTTATTTGTACGAGGGTGGTTTGAAAAGTTCTCAGAACAGAATAGGAAAAAAATTACGTACATCACTGAAACATTTATTTTTCAATGTAGTCTCCTTGTAGATTTGTTCAACAATGTTCCAGTGCCTTTATCACATCTGGAAAATGAGTTTCCCCCAAATAGTTGTCAACTCTGGCTATCAATTCTTCGGGGAAGTGAATCATTGCCCACAAAGAAAAATTTTCAGTTTTGAGAAGAGATGGAAGTCTGACGGAGCCATATCAGGTGAATAAGATGGAAGTGGCAACAATTCATACCTTAATTCATGTAATTTTGCCAGGGCGATGGCATGTGTGCGAGTGCTCGGTGAGTCGTGGCACCCAACTTGCAGATAATTTTTTCATTTCTAATTCTTAAGTTAAAATGTGATATACCCTATCAGATGACATCTGGCAAGCATGAGCAATTTCATGCACTTTCAATTGGCAATCATCCATTACCATTTTGTGCACTTTTGTAATGATTTCTGGAGTAGTGACACATCTTGGCTGACCACTGTATGGATCATCATCAAAGCTCTCCTGAACAAATTGAAACTCATTTGTACACTTGGAAATAGCTGAATATGAAGAAGAAGAGACCCCCGCCCCCTCCAGTGTATTCTGGAAAATGACGTACTTAATCACTCCTTGGATCTAGATTCTTTTTTTTTTCCATCTTCACAAATCACTACGCGTAAACAACAACAGAGCCACATCACTGCCACAGCTCTCTTCAAAGAGCAATGACATGGCATGTGTTTACAGGCAACAGTCCAATGAGTATCACATGAACAACTCGTTGCGCTAGCACTGACCTCTCGTGGTGATTCAGAGAACTTTTTGAACCACCCTCGTGAGTTGGTCGAATCCAGCAGTGCCTCATTGGTAAGGTAGTATGTTTTATCATTTTATGAAGTGCACAATTTTACATCTCTGAATGGTTAAAGGAAATTGCCAGTCTTTGCAGCACTTTGAAATATTATCAAGATCTGACCAAATATTTGTGCAGCTTCTTTCAGACAGTACTTCATCATAGATAACTGCATCTATTTCAGAAAATCTGAGGTTACTGTTAATATTGTCTGCAAGGTCATTAACATACAACATGGACAGCAAGGGGTCCAAAACACCAACCTGGGACACAGTCATCTGATGGTGACTGTCCATCCAAAATAGCATGCTGCATCCTCCCTACCAAAATGTTCTCAATCCAGTTACAAATTTCACTTGGTACCCCAATTGATGATAATTTTGACAATAACCATAGGTGTGGTGCTGACTCAGATGCTGTTCAACCAAGAAATTCTGCAACTACCTGACAGCTGTGATCCAAAGCTTTTAGTATGCCTTGTGAGAAAAGTGCGAACTGGGTTTCACATGATAGATGTTTTCGGAATCCGTGCTGATTGGCACTGAGAATGTTGTTCTGTTCAAGATACATCATTATGTTTGAACTCATAATATAAGATTTTACAAAAAATCAGTGTCAAGGATATAGGACAGTAGTTTTGTGAATCACTTCTGCTGCCCTTCTTGTAGATGTATGTGACCTGTGTTTTTTTCCAATAACTGGGCACTGTTTTTTTGTGTTTTGGAGATCTATGATAGATTAGAGATAGAAAAGGGACTAACTCAGCAGCAAATTCAGTGTAGAATCTGATATGAATTCCATAGGGGCCTCGAGGTTTGTTCAGTTTTAATGATTTCAGGTGTTTCTCAACACCACTGACACTAACACTTATTTCATTCAGCTTTTCAGTGGAATGTTTTTGGTTGCTTTATCCTTTAATTTCTGAGAAATGTAGGTCAGTTAGCACTGCTCTGAGCACCATTTGTTTCATATCTAGGATTTTATTTCCTTCATTTGACGGGTGACTTCTAATTTTCTGAACCATATGAAGTTTGTGCTTCTCATTGCATAAATAACAATTGTGCACTTGGAAGGAATATCATCTCTTACTGGAATAAGTCATTCTGTATATGCCCATTGCTTCGCAATTACATTTCCTCTCCACTTCTCTTTTAGTGTCAATAAGTTCGTGTTGAACAATGAGTCTGAAGTTCCTTTCTTTCCAGTTTCTCTTCCTAATTATGAAGAGTTTGATAAAACTTACAAAACCAACTTACATGTGAAAACAGCTGTTCTGTATGCCTAATTGGTGTAGTAAGATCATATCATGTTTCTAGCTGGCCAAATACAAAATGTTAATATCTGTACGTAATTTGAACTTCAATAGTTAATTCATTGTGTAACTGTCCTGGTGCCTTTTTAAAATAAGTTTGCCAGTACACTTTTAACTTGATTATAGTATTCTGCTTTCCTTTGACATTAGCTATATGTTGAAGATACAAATTGGCACTTGATACAAATTATTTTAGGGTCATTGCAACATGTGGGTCAAAACTGAGTCCCATAAACAAATTCTTGTTTACTAAATTCTTAAGTACTCTTGAGTTAGTATCATTATTGAATTATTTTTATCAAATGAAGTGTTAGACTGTAGTTTTTGCAAGTAAAAGTCACAAACCTTTCTTTTGTGGCCTCATGCAGCAACAGCAACTTGTCCAACTGTTATCCATTGACAAGTTCTAACACTGAAATGGGGCACCATTAAATGAAGTTAAGTTTTTCTTCAATGAATGTTATTTTAGACATTATGTTTGTATTTAACACACCCCATCTATTGTTTGGATTAGTGTTGTTTGAATTCAATTCTTATTTCACCATGTAGGCATGTTTTCTTCAAGTGTATGTATCTACTGATGTATTTTCCTTTGACAGTTCACACAAATAAATCCTGGTACACTGCTTTACTTCTATCTACACTTCCTCCCATGATGCAAAGACAACATGAAATCATTTATTACCTTCATTAATCTTTGAATCATTCTCTGAAAAGTAGTATGTATATAGTATACATAGTGTCACTTAACATTTCCTGTTGTCGTCTGGAGTCCCTACCAACTCAAATGATTGACGATTTGACATTCATCATAGTGGGAAAAACTATGAAAAGTGTTTGTGTACGTGCTAGCTGGTGTCATCTGACTTTGGTCAGTCACTCTTACTCTCGAAATATTCTCACCTGTTGAAGTCCATGTGAATCAGGGATGTAGCCTTCATTCAGATTCCGAACCTGTCTCAAAATTGTAACAAAGATTAGAAAGTTAACATTTTTATGTATGCTTCTTCTAGGAAGGTTATTAAGAAATTGTGCAACAGCATCAAATTTTAAGAGTTAACATGGTATTCATACCAGTGCAGAATAGTCACTCGTCCTGTTATTGTATAATCATGGGTCGTACCACCTCATAGATAAACCCCACTGAAATTAATTTTCAGTGCAAGTGTCAGAAGAGCTATTTTTCTCTTTAGGGATAGGTGTAATGGTACTTTTATATAAGGTGCATTGAATGAAGAGGCGGCGTTGCTGAACAGCTATGATTTCTATTATTCGTTCATATTCATATAAAAATAACCTTTTCTTTCCTAATTCTTCCTTAATTTTATTGTTGCTAATGATTGGAAGAACCAATACCCGTTACTCTTCCAGGTTTGGTATATGTTAATACGCTAAGCTGTAGAAGGCCTTAATGCTTGATATCATATTGTACTCAGTCATGCTGTTGTTACACATATTTTTATCTAATGCAATTATTCTGCTTTTTATGCATGGAGTTTTCTTGCTGATTGTCATTAAACTTGTTATTTAGAGAGATTACTTTGAAGTGACTTTATATCTAAATAGTAATATTGTAGTGTTAAGTTTTCATGTCTGAGGATTCCTAATCTGTGATAAAGAATTTTTATGACAATAGCTACAAATTATCAGAAAATGGAAATTGACCTTAATTATTTGTCTCTGTTGTCTGAAGTTAATCTGATGTAATCGTGGAATCATGCTATCACCAAAGAGGAATCCTTGGATACTGAATTTAGTGTTTTTCGCTGTTTAGTAGTACTGGCCCCTAGTTTGAATGCAGCACTAGTTTGAGACGTTAAGTTTCAAAGGTTACCCTCCCATGGAAGTGAGGTATGCTTTGGCTCCACTGCTGTTTGTCACACACTATGGTTTGATTTTAGGGACCGCAAAATGCCGGCATCTACATCGGCCGAGGAGACAGCACTGCTGGGGTAAGGAACATGCACTTTGTGTTAAGTGTATCATGGTGGTGGTTTTAAAGGGACCGGTTGAAAGTTCCATCGGTTTGCAGATCCGTAATACTGTACTGGCACCTATTAAACATACTCAAGTATTTATTTTCTCTTATTTGCATCAGTTACATACACATTGTTCATCGTTCCACTATGTACTTTCTGTACATCAGTATTATTAAAACAATCTTTCAAACTCGGTAACATAATAGTTTCAAACTGAATACGTGTTAAAGATGTCTACTCACAAGGCAACTTAGTGTCATAAGGTAACCTAATTACCTTATTCTAAGAAGGAAATTAACTGCATTCAATTTCTTTTTCTGAAGAGATGATTGATTTTAGTAGTGGGATTCTGATTTTAGAGAACCATTTTCTTCACATCTTTCTTTCATTGTACTTCATTGTAGCATGAACACTAACAAACATAAATTATTTAGATCTTCATTGCTCAACTACCTTTGTAAATATTCCAAAGGGAGGCTCATAAATAAGTATAATCATAAAATGCATGTCATCTACTCAAATTTTCATTATGGGTCATTCAGCATGTTATGCAACATACTGGTAGTGGGCTTCTTGTTAGTCCTTACATGTTTGAACACCTATTTTTTTATATATATATAAAACATAAGTCCCCTTTTTACTTTCACATGTACTGAATTTGTTTTTCTTTGTATTTTAGTTAAATATAGTGAGGAGAATGATGACTGCTGTTATCATATGCCACCAGAGGAGAATTGCCAGTTCTTTGGGAAATTTTAAACTTCTACAGTGAATGTTACCAAACAAGAGACAAACATGTAAAGACTGATGAGAATCTCACTGCACTAGTAAGGTTTGCCCAATTCATTGCGAGTTTTTGGACAGTAAAGGCTTCCTCTCAGTTAGGAAACCTTGGAGTAACTGCCTATGTTGTTGTCTTCGCAGACTGACTGAACCTTCATGTTGACCTTGGTGTCCCTGAAAGTATTTTTGTATCTTCATTAGGAATTGTTTTTGTGTGTTCTGTAGTTCCTGGTATATTTTATGGAAAAGATCTGTATCACTGGTTATATTAACTGGAATAAAGATCTGCATATATAGCAATTTTTTCAACAGCTGGAGGTACACAAATAACATGTGATAAGATTATGTACTTTGAATTTTAAATAATAGTGTTTGAGTATAACAGTCTGTACAATTGTCTTCAACAGTTACTGAGAGCATTTCTGGATATTACTTTGTGTTATGTGTGTTCTATCTACTATACATGTTTTTTATTTTTATATTCAACAATATGTAGCCTAAGTTTATTGCTGTATGATGAGATATGATGGAAACGTGGACATTTTGAGCTACACAGTGCAATTTTGTGCTGGAACGTGGCTCTTATATAAGGTGGAAAGGATACTGTGCTTTATCTACTAAAATAAATGAGGCTGATACTATATTTGTTATATAAAAAGTATCAGTGTCATATGCTGCCCAGTTTTCACATATCTAGTTACTCTCTTATAAAATTACCTGTTGTTAATTTCAATCACTTGTCAATGATATTTTTTTGCAATTGTTTTCCTAATTCATCAGCAAATTCTCTTAATTAAAAGAATTCAAATATACCTGCTGTCTTTTATTTATATTGTAAAACTGGAGGTTAATTTGATTGAGAATAAATAATAACTTGTGTAATGGAAATTGGGCTATTTGAAAATGTTAGGAAGATGGCTGTTAAAGCAGATTTGAATTTTTTTATATTTCGTATGATCCATTAAAATGCGGAAGTTTGATTTGTGACAAGGTCTTACTTTTTTTAATGATACCTATTTCAAGAGCTGGGCGATAACTTGATTGTATTGGTGAACATTAGTTTGATTTTTAATGCAGCCCGGTGAATTGTGCATATTTGAAGCTTATCACGAAATTAAGCTGATATCATGGGATCTAAGTGCTACTTAGTGCTAACTTGAGTAATAATATTTATAGTAATTCAGTATTACTGTCATGCTCATTATCATATACTGCCTGAAAGTATGATTTTCTTTGCTTCATATTGAAGCAATGAATTGACTGAATGTTTCTTATTGAAGTGAAATATTTCTGCTCAACACAGAATTTATTTTGAAATTTTGCTATCCTTTTATTGTATACATTACATATTGACATGTAGTTCTGCATTTTTTTTTACTGTTAACAAAGGAAGCATTGAATTTTAGATTACAGAATGCAATACTGTGACAAGCTGATCAAATGATTTTTTTTAAAAAAAAAGAAGTGTTTTAGTTATATCATATGCTGTTTTATGCCAGTATGTACTTTATTAAATAAGTGAGCTGAAGGATAATATGTTTATTTGCGAATCTGTTCATCTGAGAATACAGTTTATCAGACACCGATATTTTTGTACTGTCTTCTAACTCATTTCTGCATCCCAGCTCCAAAAATTTGGTAGTTATAAAAACAGTGTTACTAATCCTGTTGTGTTCTTATCAGCAGGGTGTATTATGTTCCACATGCCAATCTATCAAAAATAAATTTTACAGAAATAAATTTGACTTCATTTATTATTTGATAATTAACATCACAAAGTAAAATTCAGTTCTTATGTTTAAAAGCGATAACTATGCACTGGCTCAGCTTATTGTCATCAAGGAAAGATGTAAATATTTATGAAAGTACCAGCACAACTTTTCTGTGAGTACAGACACTCATTATATAGTACACCACCTCCTTTGCTTCTCATTTAAATAATCAAACTGATGCCATCTTAAGAGTGCCATTGTAAATGAAACTACAAGGAAACCCAGCATATGGAAAAGTTTCTTGAATATTGCATTTCCATATTCTTACCTTTCTGGGACACATAAAAATAATACAAAGCAGTCTAAAGATCAGTTGCTAGTTCACTACCAGAGACAGAAACTACAAATTAACATATGTAGAAATTATAGAGCTACAAGGGATTTGAAATACTCAAGAACTAAACACATGTTCTTTGCCATTGTATTTGGCTAACGACAACTCTTCATACTGCTTCAAGCTTAATTTATACATTTTTCTGTGAAACCAATAGCATTCAGCCCTTTGCTGTGCTTGTTTGGTTTAGCATATGGTATGTACCTGTTAAGCATTCATCTGTTGCTAACTTCACTAAAATGTATCTATTTCAGTTAACTCCTGTTACATTTCTTAGTTGTTTCTATTTTAGAATAATGTATATGTCTGCTTGATCATGAGACTTTCTTTCTTGAGCAGTAAATGCTGCAATTCCGTATTACTTAAGTCCTAAAAATTGATTACATTGTTTATGCGCAAGAGAGGACATGACTTTTTACTTGAGTATACAATCATTTCCATTTGAATCTTTACCTTGTGTTCGTTAAATACAAAGTGATTATAAACACATTTGTGACATATATGTAATAGATGAAAAACTGTCTAAAGCTGCACTACACAATCAGTGTTCCATCAAACCTTGAGATTTTGCTGATAACTAAGTGGAGCTCATGGTAAAAAACTTAAAATAAAATTTTAAAAAAAATATTTTGTGTAGGAAAAGGAAATAATAAAAATCAAAACTTCTTTTACTGGAAAATTAGCCTGACAAGAAATTATAATTTACTGTTGCAGGATCTGAGGAAAAAAAACACATGCATTTAGTTTGCAGCAGCCATTAAAATTAGGGGATACATATAAGACTGCATCAGGACAGTAACCAAAAGACATTTGTTAATCATGATCTAAAATACTGTAGTTACCACATTTTTGTGAAATAGACAAAAAAGGCAGCATCATAGACCAGATAAAGTAGAATCCATCTACAAACATATCCAGCATATAATGAGCTTGCTGTGCTGTTGTAGCTATTGCAGAGCCTGAAGCTCTGAGAAACTATTCAGACCTACTATTCATAAATGACAAATGTGTTGGCACGAAGAAGCTTTCTGTGTCAGCAATTATCTCAGTTCACTAAAGTTGTGGCTGTTCTTAAGTAAAAGCTGTGGTATCCAAAATGACTCATTTCGTCTACCATCTTTCAAATGCTATATTCCAACAAGACAGTTTGCAACAAAGTTTCTCTGGAAATCAGCCTTTTTTCCACCACAGTATAACCTAACAGTTGACTACCTTCTTATTTCAGAGGTATTTCACCATCATATTATGACTTATAAGTGTCTAATGAAACGCAGCATCAGTAACCTGGGCATTAAGCCTTAGGCATACGACCATTCCCATTTGTATGCTCTTATTGAATCTGAAGGTAGTTTTGCAACATCAGTTTTTGCCATTAATGTGGTTTTTATGTAATAGTTGATTGCATCTTGCATGGATGTGTAGCTTCCCTCATATATCATCTTTGTGCAATATGAGAAATGTTATTTATAATGCAAAGACAGTGATTGCAGCAGCTACATCAAGCTTTGGAGGAAAGTACTAAAAATACTGTAGGCTATACTCAATCTGATAGTTGTACAATGAGTGCACGACAAAGCAACAAAAGTCCTAGTGTATCGGTATCAAGATAACTACAAAGGTAGTTATAGAGGTGATAAAATGTGTAAGTGCAAATATTTTTTGTTGATGACTGACGACATAGTAGTGAGCAACATTACATCAGTATTTATTTAAGTTGCTTACTAATAGTTATAGCTATTAAAACATTTCAGGTTGATTAGTGCCTCCAGGTACATGTGCCACAAGCAAGCCACAAAAGTTTTCCGCTGGGTACGGATGTGAAATGGGTGGTCTATACTGGTAGGAGTTGTCCACTTTGCAGTGCAGCTATGAATATACAAAGAGACACCTGGTAGTAAATTATATGATGTGTCTGCAGCAAGACTGTTACTTACACACACACACACACACACACACACACACACACACACACACACACACACAGAGAGAGAGAGAGAGAGAGAGAGAGAGAGAGAGAGAGAGAGAGAGAGAGAGAGAGCACTGAAATGGGTACATACTAAGGTTCCAATTATCACAATATTTGTACCTATACCCTTAACACCCTGTGTAATCATTTATGAGTTGCTTAAAGTGAAAGTAATTGTGAACTACTGAGATGAATTTTTTGCAGCAGAGCTGGAGGTATGTGAAATTCAGTGAATTTCAGTGTTAAGTGATGGATATGCCCGTCTTCATCTGAGATATTATTGAACATTTTCAGTATCACTGAATTGGTAGAAATGTGGTATGTAATATAGCATGTTTGCAAGGGTACATTTGGTGGCAGCTAATACAATGAAGAAGAAAAAATCTGGAAGATCAAGTGCTGATGTAGAAAGAGTACATTTTCAGTTGCGAAAACGATATCTTAAGAGCGGAAGAGAAAAGATCAGGCAAACTTAAATGCCAGGCTGTCAGTTTCACCTTGTTGTAACAGATTAAAGTGATGGTCTACACACCTTCTTCCCATACTGACCATAAAACGTTTGTGACTGAAGACAACCTCCTGAACCAAAAAAGCAAGACACTTAACTGTCTTCATGCTAGTTGCTATAACTTTTTTGTCTGGTATGTTCCCTGTGAAAACAGAATATTTTTATGTACTTGGAAAGCATGACTATGAAAGTGAAAGTGAAGGTGAAAACCACAAATCACCCTTCACTGTAAATTTAAATGGATTCATGATGGGCTCTGAAGTGTAAATGAAACCACTTCCTTATAGGGAATAAAATAAGATCCTTAAAGGAATTAGAAACACCTATGAGAAATATACAAGCTGCTCTTCCAGGCAGTCCTAACTATTGTAGGAAATTCTGAAGAGTTGGCGTGTTCTCATAGGTTTCTTCATTAATTCTAAAATTCTAATACTCAGAAATTAGTTTCATTTTGGGGAAAGCAATTGAACTAGATAAAGTATGTGGGAAGAAGTGGCAGCAGTATTGTTGAAAGAACTCAGCTGATATTAGGAGGGTATGAGCCAGGAACATCCACAAGAAAATGAAGGTAGCAGTTCACACCACCTCATTTCCCCATAATGTTTCCATATCTAGTGACAAAGTACAACAAATCGTGTTCTCCCTCTACTGCGTCACACAGTCGAGTGACATCTGCATCTTTATTTCACAAGTTCTCATGCAGTGTGTATAAGAAGGCACATAATGTAACAGATTCGTCTCCCACCCCCAACCTCATCTTCTATTTCATTCATTGATGGTGTGCAGGAGAGAGGACTGTTGGTACCTGCCCATCAGAGTTTTTCACTGTTGTCATTATGGCAGACTGGAGGAAGCAGTATGTGTATTGGAGCATAGACACTCAGAATTTCATGAGCAAGGCTTTCTGCATTGCTTACAGTCTCTCTTGAAATGCCTTACAATGCAGTTTCTTGGGTGTTTCCAAGCCACTGTCCTCCTCGTGATGAGTCTAGTCACAGACCACAGAAATATCACTCAAGAACTGATCAGATGAGGTAGTGTCTCAGAAGAAACCTCTTTAGAGCATTAATTACAGTTCCTCAGAATTATTCCCGTTCAGTTGGGGGGAACATGGAGGAAAGCCACTGATTTATTTAACAGGGAAAATGGCCAGAGTGCTGTGCGATTTGAGATTTCATTTTTAAAGCTAGTTTTGGCAATTCAAATGTGTCATTATTAGCTTAGTGGAACCACCAGTATCTGGATGTGATGAATGCACAAGCTGAGTCTTCGAAGGAAGCACTTGAAATATGACTTCATGACATCCACGAACTGACGGCTCCAGAATGCCAATATGGATTCATATTGGGCCTGAAGATGACATATTCAATTGCTAAAACTGGTTGTGAAATTACAATAAAATAACTACCCAAATCACACGGCTGTATCTTGATTTTCTTTGTTAAATATTTGACCAGTTGCTGACTTGGGTTCACAATGAATCAACAGAGATAAGACTGACGTAAGTGGTCACTAAACTTCAAATCCTTGCTTTAGGAAGTTTGCAACACCAGAACACTGCAGTGAAATTGAGGAAAACCCACTGAGGACTGACAGTTAATACAGGGACTGACTGGTGACTGTTATAATAAATAAATGTGACTTACTGTGCATACATAGGCGAAGAGATCCTCTACTGTTGACTATTGGCAGCTAATCACTACAAACATAAGTAATTGTAGAGAAAGCAAATATTAGACAGATTCACTGGGGGAATCTTAAACAAACTGATCCATGAAAGAAGTGGCTCGCAGAACACTTTTTCAGGTGAGTCTTGAGTACTGCTCGTAAACTGGTACTCTTCCCACATTGGATTAATAGGAGAGAAAAAGAAGCTCCAAAAGTACAGCATTTTTAAGTTAATGCAAATGCGAGAGCATTAGAGATGCTCCACAAGCTCTAGTGGCAGACACTACAAGAGTTGCATTGTGCATTACTGTGGGTTGACTGTTGAAATTCTGACAGCATACACCATAGAAAGATTAGGACAGCGTATTATTTCCTCTCGTGTACATCCTGCGAAATGACCACGATAAGAAAATCAGAGAAATTAGAAGCTATAGGGAATCCCATACGGAAGGGGCTTGCAGAGTATGAAGTGGAAGCAGATACTTAAAGGCCGTGACTGTTGAATAGGAAGAACCGTTTGTGAACGGCAACTTCCCCGCCGAGAGAATGCACGGCTTCACCCACAAGGAAGCGCGTGAAGTATCCGGCTGGACTGCTTTTGTGAGCCCGTTGGCTGTAGAGCGTCCCCTTGCCGTCTCTCACGTTTGCCGTTACCTGGCGGCGAGAAGCCAGAAGGCACTGCTAACGGGCGGGGATGCACCGTTACCGATGTCTGCGCGTACACGGTGTGTGTGGGCGCAATACTCGTCTGCCGCGGATTTCCTGTTAGCTACGTCTGCTTCTCCGTGTTGAGACAGTGTTTCACAAAGTTAGTAATTGTCCCGTACTGGATGTAGCCTTCTCAAAATAGGGGACTAATTATTCGCTATTTTGCAAAACGGTGGCAGGGAGGCAGTAAAGCCGTTCCCACACTGGACGAGGCGGTTAACAATAACGTGGAAGCGGGCGGGAAATCCAACTTCACGAGACACAGCGCCCGTGTCACCTGTGACTTGCTAGAAAACACTTTGGGAGTCCAATCCCGAGGACAGCTCGGGCCACAACGTTGTGTTAAAAAGATTGCGCCCGAATACAGGCCGGCCCGCGATTTTCTCAACATGCGGGCTACCAATAGCTCGAAAACTTGGACTCATTTCGTATGAGAACAGTGTACAGATATCTCGCTACGTGTCCCTTGGCTGGTGCTGCCTTCTATTGTCAATCTCTAGAATTATTTCGAAAGAAATATCAGAGTACGTAACAGCTGCTTTCGTGGACAGTGAGCTCAAGTTTAGTATTGAGCTCACTGGTCGCGAATGGCTACGCCTCTATGATCACATTGACCTAATTTCGAGCGTGCATTCGTTAAGTTTCGCAGTTAGTTGTAATTCTGCTACAAACATGTTCGTTGAATGGACAAGAAATTTTGGAAGCTCAAGAGGAACAAATAGCTCACTAACACACATCACACATTTTTCTTGGGAGGATAAATATAGTTCGTCAATATTTTCAAATTTGTAATCTATCGAAGAACTTCAGTAAATATGAAATGTAAATTTTGAAGCCTGGCCCTTATTTTGGTATATATCAGTCTCAAAACCACATACATTAGGTATGCGCCAGTATACTTTAAATAACGGCATAAATGGCCAGTTTTTTAGGCGCTATGCTCCTTTAAGTGGGCCTAAAGCGTTAAAATGATTTGCTACTGTGACGCTCTCCAGCGGCAGATGCCGGCCGCAATCCACACACTGCTTACAAAAAAGGATGCGCAGTATATTTATTAAAACGCACATTCACTCTCATTTTCATTACTGATCATATTGTTCTGTCTGTAGTACACATAAACAGAACTTCTATAGCCATGAATATGTTTGAAGGTAAAAAGGAAACTTCCACGCCAAATCAGTAAAGATATCAGAGAATGAAACTACAAACCGGGCAGACTCACTCCTGAAAGAGAGAGCGCACATTTATTTACATAACATCGAAAACAGAAATTATTTCGGTTAATTTAATAAGAAAGTACTTCAAATTTTTCGTAATTCGGCGTACCTGCCTACTAAAAAGTGTAGTAACCTTGTATTTTATGTTACTGTGTTCTGAAGGCTTTAACTGCCGATGTCGACGCGTTTTTGATGAATATTATATGTCCCGGTGCCTTAAAAAGGCGCAATGTTATAACACGCGAGATGTAACTCGAAAATAGGTAAATACGAAAATTCTTTAACCACCGATTTGACGTTTCCCGTGATTTTATTACAACATATCGTAGCAAAGGAGATAAGTTTCGGAGAGACCCTGAATGTACTGGTACTTAAAAATAGTACATATTTATAGGATATGAGCTATATTAAAATATGGGCTTCAGCTGAAAACATCAAATACAATATGGTATCTTGCAAGTTTCGCGTGTGCTGCTCATTGGTCTACGTCGCGTGGTATGTTGCCGAAATATCGCAGAACTCACTTTGTTTCACGCGATGAAATGGCTCCTCTCTGTAAAGTATCAGGCACTGATGTCACAAAACTCCTACAGTACCAAGTCATTGTTAACTAACTAGTCCTGCGTGAGGATGGCTTAAGGTTACAGTAGCATACGCACTACATTTAACCCATTTCAGTGTTACCAGAATGAATTTTCACTCTTCTGCGGAGTGTGCGCTGGAGGTAGTAGATAAGGTAGTAGCGTAAGTACAGCTTTGAATGGGGATCGTGAATTGTGCTCGGGAGACCACTTGCTATCGAGAGAAAAGTCTCGGGTTCGGGTCCCCGTCTGATACAGTTTCAATCAGCCAGGAAGTTTCATTTCAATGTTATTTTATCCACGCTACGTCTTATTGAACTCCTTGGCTGTCAATCCATTTAAAGACTGTTGAGGGAGGTTGCAGATTAAAAGAAGACGCTTAAGCAATTCAGTGGCGTGCTGCTCGGTAGGTTCGATCAACAAGCGAGTATTACGGAAAGGCTCTGCGAACTCAAATGAGGATCTATTTAGGAGGAGGAGGAGGAAGATATTTTCGCGAAACACGGTTGAGAAAGATTCAGGTACCGACATCTGCATCGGACTGCAGAAACGATTCTACCACCACCAACGGACATCTCGTGTAAGGCCTGCAGAGACAAGTTAAGAGAAATCACATCTCGTACGGAATCATATAGATTGTCTTTTTTTCCTCGCTTCATTTGCGAGAACAGGAGAGAAAAGACTAACAGTAGTACAAGGTACCCGTCGCTGTGCGTCGTATGGTGGCTTGCGGAGTATGTATTTCAGATATTTTACGAGATTTTTGTAGAAGATACAGACATTCATGCGATTTTCCATTGCCACGGAGCACTGCGGTGGTGCATGCAAACAGTACCTGTCGCAACTTTGGACTTTAAACGTCAGATGCCAACTAATTTAAATCTGACTGTAACGCAGTTTTCGCCGATGTTGACGTACCTGCCATAAGTGCAGCCAGGTGCGGCCATATTCACACAACCATTTGCCAACAAAGCATCGCAGTCTTACGGCCAGCATCAGTCGGCAGACGCTCTTCTACCGACAATCGAACCTCCGCTCAGAGGAGCAGTAATACGCTATTTGAATCTGTGTGTGTCAGCCTTGAGATGTGTACGGGTTCTTCAAGTGTGAGAACACGTGGAAGGCTGGGACTGATTTTAAACCCTGAAACGAAACATAGATTTGCTTACGGCCTGAGACATTTTTCTGTTTTGTTACACAACATTTCAGTTTCTCAACTGAATTAATATATTTCATTAAAACAACTTTTGAAAAAAATCGCAGAAAGAGTGAATATTTTATAGGGGTTATCTCATTTTATTTAAAAGTGATAACTTGTATGTTAATAGTAACTTTCACTTGCACCACAAGCGCAAATTTGTTGTTTTATAGTGTACCAGCTACAGAAAAGAAATTTCAGGTAACGGTGAAAAGCGAGAATGTCAGGACAGGTTCACATTTGAACAGAACAGATCTCTGTGTGTTTCACAATTCAAATAAACTCTAGTTGCGTAGTATTAAAAAAAAAAAAAAAAAAAAAAGAGAGCAAGGCTCAAATTCTCAGCAGACAATCCAAGACTGCCCCCTTGGTTTCCCTAAATCTCTCGATGGTATGATGGAGTGTTTCCAATGAAAAGTCCACAGCCGGTTTCCTTTCCAATTCTAACTTGTGCGTCGTCTGTGATGAGCAGGTCGTTGACAGGACGATAACACCTCTCCCCTTTTCTTCGTCCTTTATTATTAACAGTGAGTAAATGTCCGCCTCCGTAGCGCAGCGTTAGCATTACCACCTAAAACGCAAGGGGGCCCGGGTTTGATTCCCGACAGGGACTGAATGTTGTGTGTCCATCATTTTTATAATCATTGACACGCAAGTCGCCGAAGTGGCGTCAACTAAAAAGATTTGCAATACGGCGGCCAAACCCCGAAGGGGATATCCCGACCAATAAATGCCATACGATCATTTCATTTGCAGCGAGCAAATAAGATACTGCCGATACGATAGTGGAAATAGTGTCGCACAATTCTTTCGGATACAACAACCTATTTTTCTGATGACACAAGTTATGTTATTTTACAGAAATTAAGTTGTTCAAATAACTAACGGGAATATAGGACGTTACCCAGCTGCATTTCCGGATGTTATTTGAACATTTGGTATGCTGGAAGAAGCCCAAGTTTAACAGAAGTTGGTAAGACGAGAGTTTGACAGTATGGGAAAAAAGTTTATCACGGGCAGGAACTTACCTGAAATAATCTCGGTATTACTGCCCAGACGAATCACAACAAAATTAGAAATTTCAACCCAATAATGCAAGTGATCATTAAAGGTATGAATTTTTATTCTAATTTGACAAAGCAAGAGTGACGAAGGTATTTTGCACAAGATTTTGAGAGCGCCAACAGCCGTAGGTTCACTGCTTAAATTCGTAGCGGTCTGACAGAGTCCGGCAATAGTATAAGAGAGAGACGGCCGATCACGGAAAACTGTCGAGGAAGGTATTTGAATTCGACAGGACGATGGAAATGTAGTCAAGATTCTGGAGAGGAAAAAGAAAGAAAGAAAACTGTCCATCGTGAGTTGTAATACCTACACCCGTGTTTTGCAGCGAAACATCACGCATGGAGCGCAATATTAAGTAGTTGTTTCTCAGAACCAAATGTATCATAATTAGAGCAATACGACAGTGAAATACGTTGTTCTGACTAGGCAATGTAGTCACCCGCCTTCACCATTGTCCATGGTGTGAAATACGTGGTATTGTCGAAATGGCATAGGCAGATAATAAGCTTATCATGTAGTCAGTTACGCCCATGTAATCACTGTTATGACATTTGGTCACAAGTCCCCTGGACTCGTACGTCGAGTACAGGAAGTACTGGTTCCAATGCACATTGCAATTCCAGCCGACGGCCGTGGCGGGTAACAACTTGTGGCTTTTGGAAGTCTTGGCGAGATTTCAAGTTCATTTATTCATTTATAGTAGTACCGGTTGCTGTCTACAAGATGGCTAACTGCAGATACCACACTTTAGGGTACTATCTTAGACATCCGTATCGGGTGACACAATCATCGTCGGACGTACAAGAAACACAATTTTGCTGTCCCTTTTAGTCTCAATACTAAACGTATTCGCCGCGCGCTTCGAAGTGAAAAAAGAATGATGAACGCGTAGGTTCCCAACGCTAGCAACACTCCGAGAAAGCTATGCCTACAGATCTGTTGCATTTTTTTAAATTTGTACAAAATAGCAATGACATTCTAAGTAAGTCCTTTCAACATGTTTCAGAACGGGCAGCAATATCTGAGGTGATTATAGAACTCCCCAACCCCCATGCCAGGAAAATCATGTGATACTAATCGTGCTTTGCACCGTTAAAACATAAAACTGGATTTCACCAGCTTCAACTAGTGCACAGAAACATCAAGATTCCGAACGTTATCGTGCAGCAGTTCAAACAGTGGACCCAAATTTATTTAAAGAGCTAGGCTCAAAACCTCTGATCAGTTTTTTCCTTATAGCGAGTGCCAGAATGGTTTCGTTAAATTTGCTCTGCAGCCGCAGGAAGAACCGTCACATGTACCTCTTAGCTTTGTTATTGAATCCGTTGTCACGTTGTGGATGAAAGATATGGGTGCTACTAGACTTTCTCTGTATACTAGATTTGCTTCCGTCTTGGAAGACGTTATGCATCACTGTAGTATACTGGTTGAACATTCTGTTCCGTTTTGAAACAGAGCGTAACAATTTTTGTGTCTAGTCTTTGCCAGAAACTGCTTCACAAAAATACTATCGTTCAACTGAACTGTTGCGTGAAGAACGGAACAGTGGAATTGCCTAGGTGAAAGAGCTGTTCTGTGATTAGATTTGACCAGCGACGAGTTGTGGGTACGAAGCTGTTCAGGGGTCATAAATGAGAAACGCTGCAATAATGTATTCCTTATCCTTGCAATAACATGAAGATCCAGCAATCAGGAATATTCTGAGAACGTGTAGTGACGTCCCACGTAGCTATCCCAAAGAGCAGTACTAAAGAAAACTTTTATGAGAATGCAGTCGATGGCTTACCTCGTTCCCCTTCCGCGATAAGACCGCAAGTACGCTGATAGCAGCATTCCTTTAACACGTCTAAACAGTGTCTTAAATAACGTACTGTGGGAGTGCATTCCTTGCACTTTCAGTAGAAGTCGCGCAGCTGTAATTCGTATGACGTTCCCGAAACACTCCTAACACTTCCTAGACTACACTATCCAATGTTGCGTCTGATTGTCTTAGCCTGTACTGCAGCAATGTAATAAGAATTTAACGGTTATCTAACTATACAACTTCATTTATCGATGCATTACTCCTAATATAGATATCGTTTCAGAGGCACAATTACAAGCATACTTCAAATTGCGGTCCTACTGCGTTGTTTGTGTTGACTGATCAATAGAGATCGCTTCAAAAGAATCGGAGCTGTTTGGCACGGCACATATATTCAGGGAGAGGGAAAGGTTCAAATCCATGTCCATGTCCGACTACCCTGGTTTCCTACATGACGAGTATCAGGATAGTGTCTTTTTACACGCTGCAGACGGGCATCAGCAGTTTGCTGATATTTACGCTTATTATCTTCATTAGCGAATAAATTGTATTTCATTATCAGAAACAAAAAGCGTTTTCGATAGTTCAAGACCATTGTAAGCACAGAATTAGAACTTGCACTCTTATCTTCAAAAATTACGAAATACATTGGACTTGTCTTGAGTTTTCATTCTAGCAAAATACACTATGACATTGAAGTAGGCAATGGGATGCAGTTGAGTTAAAATTTGTAAGCTAATAACGAATAATTGACTCGTATCTGGGTCCGAATGCCCCTAGTTTCTCACAACCTCATTTTGCATAGGACGGTACCCGCGGAAGACTTCCACATACTTGCTAGTAGTGAGAACTGTTTCATTGAATTGGGAGGTTCCGGTATAGGGTGAGTACACTTCAGCCAGCATCTCAATTTCGAAACTATTGGTAACCTAGCAGCACGAATCTTACCACATTTGTACGTAATGGGAAACATGACGATCAACCTATTTTCGGACGTGTTCTTGTTCCGACAATCTTACTACATAGGTCTGAACGGTGACTGCTAGTACGTCACACATGGTTTTGAAGGATTAAGAAGTTAGGAACAAAAGATAACCAAAAACACACAGCAAATAATGATGCGACATTCAAATTTAAAAAAAAATTGAAAACCAATTTTTGTTTTAGTATTATTTTTAATTTTTCGGCTTTATTAACTATTTACAGCTATGAGGTTAGTTTAACTTAAGAAAGGGGTTGCGATCTTGCAGCAAATATAGGAGTCGCCTTAAACAAATTTCATCTATTTCATTACCGGTTTCGAGCGACGGAGCTGATAATGGTATGGTGTGGGTTCTTATACATTGATTTAAGGCACTTGTTGTAGATAGTCTGTACTTTAACTGAGGTGACAAGGAAATATTTTGATCTGCAATTGTCAGGTACAAGATGCAGGCCTAAAGACTGATAACATTCAGTAAATAATTAATGTCTAGCTATTTTTCACATGCTTGAAGGTGAACTAAAATAGTTTGTGTCACTTCAGGCTAAATATTAAGGCCCTTCCACATGTATAACAACAAAAATGCGAACCAGCTAGTGAGTTTTGCTACGCGAAATCGGCAAAGAATGCTTAATGTTGTTTTACTTTTTTATCATTTTGTTTACTGAAATCAAAAACGTCACAGGATTAAAATTCATTTTAAGTTATACAACTTTGGATATGAAACTGGTACACGCATTTTAGGGACGTGTATTGGCTTCTTTAAAATTATAAGCGGCGTATTAATATATAAGGTGAATCCATGATGATGATACAGACGTTTATGGATAATGGAGTGGATGAATTTATCAGTCTGACTTAAGGGAACTTGGTCCGGAAGCGACATAGCCAAAAGTTATAAGCGAAAATCATTCTGATACCTATGACAGTCGACCTCTGCTACTGCAGACTCTTTGCTTTCCATATTTTGGAAGGAGGTAGTATGGACCAAAACAGAAAAAAAATAGTGTAGGAATCATCGGCTTTAAAATGCCTTGCTCAAGACCTGTGAGCACTTGTTCAGTAGAGGATATGTTTCACTGTAGTAAGAATGAACAAGTGCTCAGTTCTGAAGGTATGCTCTTTAGAGCCCATGTTTATTGGCCTTTTTTGTGCATCCTACTTTCTTTCAAAATATGGAAAGCAGAAGGGGTTGCGTTAGCAGACATCCACTGTCAGAAGTATCAGAAAGATTTTCGCGTTTCCGGACCAGGGTCCCTTACCTCGAATTGACAAATTTACCGTTCTACATCATGCCTGAAAGTTTGTAACATTGTGCAATCACTCTGTACATGTAGTTAATCGCTGTTCATGTTGGTGCTCTTCTTATTTCTCTGAAGAAACCAATGTCGACACCATTCGCCGGTTTAAGAGAAACGTGAATATTGTGTAGCAAAAGGTGCAGATAGCAGCCAGGATGTGACAGCAATCGTGATAATCCCTATGTACGGGTGCTGCAAGGATCCCTAGTGTGAATTTGGCACAGAGTTGAACTTCATTCAATGTCTGACAAAGACAGGAGATTGAAGGAAAGCCAGTGAAGGAATAATATGCATGGATCAGGATAAAAAAGTGGTTGACAGCTGTTTGTACACTGCTGTGCTTTCAGTACTGTTAACAATCTGGGAATCAGCTCTCTTACGACTACTGTTCTGTTCGCCGTTGCCATCTCTCTCCGCTACCTCGACTGATGGTTACCAGTAATTAGAGCCTCTAATATTTTCTTTTGTTTGCTCTGTTTCTCTGTTAGATATTTTTATTTTACGCACCATAATGTCCGGAGTTGCACAATTATTTAGTTCAATCTCGACATGATTTCCAAGGGGAGTATAGATTGGTATCTTGCTTCAAATGTTCAAAAACGAAAAATTTTGCACTTCATGAAACGTAAAAAAGTACTATGCTATGACTACAATACAAATGAGTCAATACACAATTATCTGACTGTAACAATTTGTAGGGATATCGAATAGAACGAGTAGGCTCCTCGTAAGTAAAGCAGTTCGCAGACTTTGGTTTATTGATGGGACACATAGGAAATGAAGACAGTCTACAAAGGAGATTTCTTACCAAACGCTCCTTAGGCTCATTCAAGGATATACTGAAAACACACAAAGAAGGGGAGCACGAATAGTTAGATCTTTGTTTTCACCCATAGGAGAGTGTCACGGAGATTAAAATCATGAACTGGCAGAGGGTTCAAGATAGGCAGCTGTGCCCAAAACGTCGAGCCATCTTTATGTGCTGGTAGTGTCCGTAGACAGTCCAGCGATTATATATATAGACAATTGAGACATTTTTGTGTACAGACACGCGTTTGCAACAAAATCGCAGAACCTTTGTCTCTTGTTTGAAATGGGAGACATGAGGCAATTCGTAATATTGCGGAACATTTCGTAGTGTGGACGTGTTGGTAGACGTGGCGTCTAGTTATTCTCTTTGCGCCATGGAAAACGCTCTGTTGGTTTCTTACTCTTGTTTTGTGTTAAACATCAATTATCACAATATGGCCACCGGAGGAAGTGTTGTAGCTGAAGTCAGTAATGTCGGCATACAATAGGAAATGTCCTTGACAGACTAAGAGACTGACTCATCATCGCCCAACCCAAACCGCTAAGGGTAGAAACTGAAAATTTGGAGAGGGTGTTGATCTTACGCTGTAGGCGTCGTTTAGGAAGGGATTTTTCGAAATTCCATTCCGAAGGGGGTGAGAAGGGGACGAAAATTTTTATGAAAATATTACATTAAAACATAGGTATATTTATGAATATTGGTGTCTGGTTTATTAAAAAAATGTTTTAGAAGATGAAAGTTTTTGTTACGACGTAAAGTCAAGCGCTGGCTCGCCAGTTGAGAGCGACAAAGCAGAGTAGGCTGTGAGAAGGGGTCAGCCAGTTGTACGCTGGCAAACCTCCCTTCCAGATCGACAACGTAGCGGCCCCTATGCGAAGAGGACATAAGCACCGCACATGACTGTGGGGCCCCAGTTCAAGAGCAGCTTCAAGAATAACGACTTGCATAGCAGCGTCAATGTTAGGCACTGCGATAGCTGTACAGGAAAGGCTTGTCAGTTAGAAATCTGCAGTTACTGCAAGGACTGATTATTTCGTATGTCGCCATTTGCTTGCGACACATCTGTGTAATTGCCAAAGTCAAGTATCGTATTTGGTTAATTGTAATATAACTCATTAATATGAGTTGTTTGATGGTTTGTCTAGCGAACCGATTATGCAGGATTCCTAGACACTACAGTTTTTATGGTAATAACTCCTCAAGAACCCAATAACCAGGGTTTAATAAGACATCCGATGTTAGCCAGCTATCAGAATTCTTTGAGGTCAGAAGTACATTCGGAAAATCGTGCTTCTAAAGCCTTAATTAGCTTCAAAAGTTGAGATGATTGCCATTTGCGATCAGCTTAAAAATTCGATTAAATACAAATGGCCATACAGTACGCGAGTGAAGCAGCGGAAGCTAATCTAGTTCCGTATACAAAAACAGCATCAAAAAGAAGTTGGTTATCCAAGTGATGGGCAAAAATATTACACATCATTGAGTCACGCGGAAAAACATGCTGTCTTCTGCTTCCAAATCCGAAAGCAAACTACAGACGAAACTAGGCCCCTCCACAAATAGTTTACGTTTGCACAAACGCCTCCTCTGTCAATTTCTTTTCTTGTCTATTATTATCACTGTAGAAGCCGCAATCGCAACAAGGTCTGCCGTGTTAGCAAATTTCGAGGAACAAGGCATTCAAGTGTGTACAGGGAACAATGTATCCAGAATGCTTATGTATATTTCCTAGCAACATACCCTATAGACATTCTCTCTACAATGTATATATGGACGTGCAAGTGTGTACTTATCTTAAAGTTCGCGAAAACGAGATTAGGCTTATTACAGCGTGCAGAGAGCCTTTAATCAGTGACATTTCCCGCAGTTTATACGCGAATGGAACGAGAAGCAGCCCTGATATGTGGTGTAATGGGAAGACCCCTGTGCCATGTGGTTCACAGTGGTGTCCAGAGTATACCTGCAAAATGAAACCGCCTAGGAAAGTGGTGTACTGCGTGCTAACGTAACGGCGAACAGACGACATAGCTCCGTACCATACTCAGCTCTCAATGACAGTTACTCTGGCCTGGGTCCAGCAGGTTAGTCCAGGCGATGGGCAGTGGAGCTTTGGGGGCAGCTGCCGCAGCAAAACCGCTGTCGGCAGGTCGAGACCTGCCGCTAGTGGTGCAAATCGCTGCACGCTTGCGCGCCGTTGGAGGTTCAGACGTCACGTGGCTCTTATTCCGGAACGCCTTGGTTTAAGGCCTTTTTGCACGAGCAGGTGCGATTCCAGAGTTCGCTTGTGCTGCAGGTCTCGGTCTGTTAGTGACTTAGGGCGCTTTTCATCATTTTCATCTATGGTGTCTGTTAGAGGAGGGGAGGAGTGCTATGGGAGTGACACCTACACCCCTCCCTTTTTTTTTTTTTGCCGCTGCTCAGTGTGTACGCTACTTTCACAGTATATTATCCGCGTCCGCAGTGAATTTCACTCCCCCCCGCCACCCCCCAATAAAACTTGTCATTACCTAAAGTTTTAACATGCCACGGATACCTAGGACTTTGATAGTAATTACAGTAACACTGAACTACATAAAATGTGTTAATACAATTACGTATTTCCGTCAATGTTTAATACATCACTATAATACAACATCGAAGTAATTAAATTTAGAAAATAAATAATTTTAAAAGTGCTCATCTTAAAAATTGACATGCACCTCTACATGTGCCATGCAGTTGATATAAGTATTGTAATAGCAACCAATTTTCATATTATAACACGACATAAAAACGATCTAGATAGCTCAAGAATGTCAGCACTGCATTAAGCACTATGATTGTGAATACAGGTCTGCAGTCTGTGGCTATGCAAGTCTATCAATGGGGAGAAAGCTATTTCATTTCCGCCTTCGAAAAGGTAAACGTTTCTGTTACTATTTTATTAGTGGACGAAAAGTCCCCTCGGTATATTTCATTATTCAGTTTCTTCAGAGTTACGAACATGCCGTATTTGCTATTGGCACAAAGTGCGGTTAATCCGTGCTTGGACATTTTCGGGTGGCTGGAATTGTTCTGTGCAGGCGGTCAGTCTGCAACCTCATCCACATAAGCCTACCTCTGAGGAACGCTACCACGAACTAGAATTTCTTGGCGCTATCAAGACCCTTAGTTTTCATCTTAAGTTATTCATCGTAAGCTGGGTAAAAAGTTTGGGAAACGAAACGAAGTACCAAATAATTTATAAAATTGTTCTTTGCGGGAGCTCACGACGCCCAATGACCTTCCACTTGGATTCCCGCCTATAAACGAGCGAGTTTCTTGAACTATTCGACTACTAGTGACAAGCAGCGCCCCTGGCGTATTATTCCTATACCGCGACTCACTTATGACGAATGATCACCTTTGCTTGCACGTCGATATCGAACTGCGTCCTTTCTGAGTGCTGTGCAGTTTGTAGTTTGAATGCAGGGATTGTGCTTCTTACAAAGGGTCCGAATATAGCTTGCATAAATAGGCAGTAAGGGCGATTGCCTAATGATTACAGGGTTGCAGAACAATCACTGTAAGCAGTAACATCTATAAAATATCCAGGAGTATGCGTGCGGAGCGATCTACAGTGGAACGACCACATAAACCAATTCGCAGGTAACGCAGTTACGAGACTGAGATTTCAAGAGTCGTTGGGAAATTCAGTGCACGCGAACAAATGAGCTAGGTTACTAAACTCTCGTTCGACCAGTACTTGACTGTTATTCGCCAGCATGGGATGTGCAGCAGATTGGACAGATAGAGGAAATAGAGAATATCCAAAGAATAGCAGCGCGTTTCATTACAGTTTCGTTTTCGAAGTGCGAAAGGTTTACGGAGATGCTGAGCTATCTCCAGTGGCAGGTGCGGCAATAAATGCGTTCTGCTTCACGATGTGCTTCACTATTAGAATTCCAACAGTGAAGAGTCGTAGAAGAGTCAACAGACGTATTTCTTCCTCTTACATATATCTCGCAAAAAGCCCATAAAGATAAAATTAGAGAGATTCGAGTTCACGAGGAGGCCTACCAGCACTCGCTTTTCCGCGAACCAAGAAAAGTGGGAACTGACACTGGTACACAAAGTACCTTCGGCTACACACCGTACATTGTCTTAGGAAGCATAGATGTAGATAAAAAAAGAGATTCTTTAAATGTCCCACAATTTCGCGAATTGCAATCAAGAACTTATTATAACTTCCTTAAATATGCCTTCATCCCGTGTTGCCATCTCAATGAAGGTCCTTTGATAACAACGGAAAGCGTGATAATAAAGCGGTGCTTCGGAAATGACAATGTCGAAGTAATACGCGCTGTTGGGAAGACAGTAGTCGTATTTGATGACGAAGTTTTCCACTCTTTCACCGCCTCACTTTTGCCAAGAACAGCCACCATGGTCAGCATGAAAATAATAGTGTCTGTTAATCACCAAAGCTAATTCGTAGTGAATGTTTTATACTAATGTTGTATGATAGGTTCTGCTGAGAACTGGAAAAAAAAGGAAAAGTGTCGTCCAAACGTTGCTTGTGAAAATGTACGCAAACAAACGAAGATATATTTAGATGGCAGTTTGTCCCTTTTCACCTTTGCCTTTGTGTATTGTTTTCTTTCCAAGAATCAAATAAGACCCAGAACGTATGTTGTCGGATGACGCAATGGTCCCCTGTGTCTGGGCATGCGGAGTCTTCAGCATACTCAGGATTCAGTTACTCATTAATGTTACTGATCCACATGCGACGTGGTTAGCGGCTGACTTAAGCTGGCTTGTGACGCACACCCTCCACGAAAAGTGGCCTTGGCCAGGAAGTCGTAGGTATAAAATTTATTTCGCAATCGTAGACGTGTAAGCTATCTCGTCCAGGTCTCAAGCAGTTTCGCTATCGGCAGCTGGGAAGGTACGTTGGAGCCTTGGCATTTGCCAGACTGCGAACTTCGGGGTGCCGTTCCAGGCGCTGCTCACCGGCGACCTTGTTAACCGCTGGAGCTCGGGTTCCAGAGCGGTCGGCCTCCACCGCTCACCGGGCGCAAGGGGAACAGGACTTCCGCCGTTCTGAGTCAGCGCGTGCGCTTTCTGCTGGCGCCCTGCCGTATTACCTCACCCCTCACGTCATCCACGCGTCACTCGCCGCTAACCATTTGTTACCGGCTCCAGCGCGAGGCTGCTGTCAAATGCTGCACAGATTCAGAACGGCATGATTTGCCATTCTACCCTTGGTATAGCTCTACGTTACTCTTGGCCTTCTTACGCAGTTGTTGTTGCACAGCATTCGCATGTACAGGCATTGCAATGTTCTTAGCATCTCTTTTCTACATTTATAAACTGAAAGCGCTTGCGCGCGCCTGTCCGTATATGCAGGCTACTGTCAAGAACTGCTACGGGGATTTTGATCCGGTATTGACTAAAAGGTACACTGATTTACAAGGAAGGTTTCCGTCATGACTCGAGGGAGCACCAGTGTCTCGAGAATGCAATAAGGGGGACCAATTTCACTTTGATTCCTTGCTCTAGTGGCAGAGCATGCGGCTGGAAATCGAAACCCGGCTGGATTACTTTTTTTTTTTACTGTGCCTTTTAACCTAGAATTAATCTCTCGTTGATGTGAAGGTATGCATTTCGAAACGTGATAATTTTACAGTGCCAAATTTCTGGTTCCCTCAGATTAGCAGTCGCAATTCGTACTCTTAATTCACTGCAAGTTCTTCAAACAACAGGCTGTGAATAGCTCGACTTCGTAGTATCGTAACAAATATGACCAATAACGAACAGATAACCACCTCGTGACTGTGATGTGAAGCTTAGAATTTGAAATAGTTAAATATTTTTAACCAGTAGTTTCTCTGTAAATCTTAGAGAAACAACTGAACAGCGGAAAAAAAGCACGGGAATCCAAAATATATGATCTTTTATTTTTCCGAAAAACTACTTCAGCAGCTTTTCTTCGTTTACACACAGTCCGTTCTTTCAGCAGTGCAGTAGATGATTCAGCTTTCTGCTTTCTTTGAATAAAACCTAAATGTGGACACGATTCTTTGCGTAGCATGCCGAAGAAGTGTGCCATAAAGAGTCTGTCACAAAGAATTACGGCAATGAGTCTCGACAGTGCATCACAGTGCATACTATACTTCAAAAAGGGTGCTGTAAGACGAGCTAAACGTGTAGACCATGCGGGTATTTTTTTCCACTTCAGCTAGCCTGTGATACACACTGAATCCCCCACAGACACTTACAAGCATGATTCGCATTCAATATTTACACTGGCTGTAAACATATTTCTTCAAACATTATGTACTCCCATCGCTGCCATGAGATGTCACTCCAAACGCCAATTCGATATGGAACGCAGAACATTCATACCTCCAGACAACTTTCATGACCTACACTGCTTTCATCGCGCAAGTTATATCAAATGTATGGTATTCAGTTACTGAATGTTGTCCACTGAAATCTATTCACATACCTGCACAGTGGCCCGCAAATGAAAATGTTCAGATGTGTGTGAGTTCCTAAGGGACCAAACTGCTGAGGCCGTCGGTCCCTAGACTTACACACTAGTTAAACTAACTTATACTAAGAACAACACACGCCCACCCATGCCCGAGGGAAGACCCTAACTTCGGGCATAAGGGACCGCGCAAACCGTGCATGGCACCACAGACCGCGCGGCCACTCCGCGCGAAAGGCCCGCAAACAATATACGCTACGCCGCTCAAGTATTGTGGCCGTATATACACTTATCTCCACCCTTGGGAATCTAACTGTGCTCGCATTACACGGGTTATTAGAAAAGTTGCTGCCTAATCGATAGATCACTCCGCATGCAACCATACGCTGTGTTGCAGGATGCACTTATGGTTGCGTCAAGAGTGTCTGCTGTCAGAGGGGCGAGTGGCACGACGAGAGGAAAGCGCCCTGAGCGCATGCGCAACACGAACACGAGCAGCGAAGAGTCCTAGCGGCAAAAATCAGGCGCCTCATTGTTAGTGTTAAGTGGACAAAAGCTCTTAGTGGTTTCGTTCGTGCCTTGTGCGACGCGAGCTTTAAGCGTCTCCGAGACGTAAGACAGGCGTTGTTCCCTACTGCAATTCTCACTGACAAGAGTCGAGCACCACGCATTTTTACACAACCGTTCTAGTGGTTCTCTTCTTGACCCAGACACATTTTCGAACTGCGACAGATTCATTCACTTTTTATTTTGCGGCTGTATTGGCAGATCTTAACGAGAAAAGCCAAATTTCGTCGCTCTAAGCACCATATTCACGTAGCGATACGCACAAGTTCCAAACTTTTTCTCCTCTACGAGATGTTCTGTGGCCGGCCGCGGTGGTATTGCGGTTCTAGGCGCGCAGTCCGGAACCGTGCGACTGCTACGGCCGCAGGTTCGAGTCCTGCCTCGGGCATGGATGTGTGTGGTGTCCTTGGGTTAGTTAGGTTTAAATAGTTCTAAGTTCTAGGGGACTGATGACCACGGCAGTTGAGTCCTATAGTGCTCAGAGCCATTTTCTTGAGATGTACTGTGCCTTAAAACTTTACAATGAGAAACGTTGTAAAAGCTTATGTTACCCCCTGGAAAGTGGAGTAGAAAGATGTTATAGGTTTCCCTTAGTACTAGAGATATATTCCACGCATTGGACAACTACCACTAAATTTCTCGCCAGTTTTATTACCGTAATAACACTAGGTTCTATTTCATCAACAGTGACGTGCCCGTGACTAAAGTGCAAGTATAGGCAGGTCTAAATACTCACAGAAGCTGGTTTTGACTTATCCTTCTGGATTCTGACACGCAACATTGCAGAATCTCCGTGGAGTCCTTTTCGCAAGCACATATTAGTCACAAAGTTGTATCGACCACCATACATATCACAAGCCTCCGAAGTATCCCTTCCCTCAGTTAGCAGTCGGCAGCTGTAACATGTGCCAACGCTGATCTGGACATTCGGTATGGTAAAGTAAGAGTATAATTCACGTTGATTAACTGACAACCTACTCGATGGCTGTCATGCCACTTATTTGATTGCGTCACTATTCGGTATTTCTTTTCTGCTCTGGCTTGGTACGGCTTCGTCACGTATTGCTAGTGACGCACCCTTCTGGCTTTGTTCCGGTGTTCAGGCTACGTAACTCATCTTACAGAAAAAATTAGCTACCGCGACTAGACCTTCAGTTATGGATACAAGTCTTCCGCACGGGCCAAGGTCCTCGCGGTGTGGAAACTTCGAGGTCTGCTTCAAGTATATGACTGCTCGAAAGTGTCATCACGGACAAAGAGATCAATCAACTGCTAGCTACTAATTACCTTCCGTGCCCACAAAGGATCAGAGACAAGAAACTGTCGCGAATGCAATCATACACGTTTTGTGGATTGTTCGAGCCACCCTACATAAAGTGGACACAATCGAACGCTGTAAAAAAATCTCAACTTCCACCAGCAGCGCAGAATTACAAAGAATTGGTCATAGACATCACAGAACTTCACACCAGTAAGCCTAAAGGGAAGGTCTTTCGGAACGTGGCTGCATCTGTGACAAGCACGAGATAAACTGTCCTGTAGAACGCTTAGACACTCAGATTCACATTACCTGGTGTTGCACACTGCTGTTGGATGTAAACCCCTCTGTCACTTTTATCGTGAAAGTTCACTTTTATCGTGAAAGTGCATAGCTACAGATGCAATCTTCTTCATCTCCCGTCTTTTTCTTCTTCTCTGCGAGGTACTCGAAGCTCCCGTGCAAAACTCACATGCTGTCTCCAAGTGCTTTTATCTTGTGCTATTTCCTGCCAATTATTTATGCCCACCTTGTTGCCTATTATCGTAAATTCATTTACCCATGTACTCCGGGGTCTTCCCCCTGGTCTCTTACCAAATTACTTCTCCATGAATATTCTTGAAACCACATGACCCTCTTTCATTCTCATCCAATGGCATACCTGTTCAAATCTTCTGGAAATTATTATACTCATTATTGTTGCTTATTGTGATAGTAAGTAGATTTCTGTTTTTGTCTTCTTTTCCGGCTTTGCGATTCATTGTCACAGTTATCATAGTATGGACCAAATGTTTACCTTGCCTTGCCTTGCCTTTTAGTGAAACTCAATACTTCTGCTTCGTAGACTAGGGCTGATCTGATTATTGTGTTAGATAGCTTCATTTTAGATCTCCTTCTCAGTAGTTTGAACCTTAGAAGTTGTATGGAATAGAGGCTCTGCGTATTAGCAATTTAGGAGTCTCATTTTAACTTCTTCTTGTCTCTGATTTTGATCGTCTATCACTGCGCCAAGAAATGTGATTGTTCAACGCGTTCAATGTGTGTTTGCCGGTTATTAGATGCGATTGGTTGTATTGTTCATATTTACATCTTTGAACTGTTATGTATTTTCTTTTCAGATCATTTACTTTTAGCCCAAGCTTGGGTGCTGCTTCTACGAGATCCAAGCACAACCGTCTAATCTCTATTTCACGTTTTCCAATGAGCACTACGCCATCTGCGTACGTTAAGAGTTTTCTTTGGAGGATCTCAACAGGTACTAGTTGGAGTTTCTTCGCTACCCCCTCCAAGGCTGCATTAAAAAGAAGAGGGGGCGGAGCACCTCTCTTAGTCCAGTTTTATTTTTAAAGTGGTCACGTTTTATTACATTTAGCAAAACCCTGTTTATACGGTGCCGGGAAAAAAATTAGTACACCTAGAAAGATCGATTTACATCCGATGACGGCATATGTCACGTGGGGAAATAGCGATTACAACATCGCCCGACAGCAGATAACTCAGAGGTATAGGTAACAGAGCGCCATCAGTGTCAGTGGGTAAAGCTCAGAGCCAGAAGGCTCAGTGTCGTATAAAAGTGTGAAGCAAACAGACAACCATGCAACGGCGACGCACTCGTACAGCCAACTGAGCGAGTCAAATTGTGGCCTTCCGGGTGTTGGGATGGTCCTTTCGGAGAATTGCCACACAAGTTGGACGTTCTGCATCAATTGTGCAACTATGATGGTATCAGTGATCACGTGAACATTCTCACTGCCGTATATGCGGTTCTAGAAGCCCAAGCAGCACAGACGCGCGCCAGGATCGTCGTATTGTAAGGGCATCAGTGGCAGATCGTACAGCTACCAAAGCACAGATAAGAGAGCATATGAGCCCAGGCGGATTAACACGGACCGTTGCGAGGCGGTTATTAGCAGTGGGACAATCGGCACACACACCTCTAGCCCGTCTTCCACTCACGCCACAGCATCGACGTGCAGCACTCGATTGGTGCCTTCAGAGGATCACTTGGGGAATGAAATGGCACTCCGTGGTCTTGAATGGTGACAGCAGATTCTGCCTACACGCAAGTGATGGTAGTTCGCGTGTACGACGTTGACACGGTGAGAGTTGAGAGTTGTCTCGTGAAAGACACACTGGCAGCACCCCACGCCTTATGATCTGGAGTGCGATAAGCTACAATTCTCGTTCTGGAGGGGACACTAACCAGTCCTCGGTATGTGTAGAATGTTGTTAGACCCTTTCTTTTGCCGTTCTTGCAACAAGCAAGGTGATGTGTTGTTCCGATAGTATAATGCTGGCACTTTCCGTGAAACTCAACGTGCTGTGCAAGACGTGCAGCAACTTTCCTGAGCTGCACGATCTTTGGAGTTGTCTCCAATCGAGCACGAGCACGAGTGGGAGTGGGGTGTGGTGGAATGAGAAGTGAATCGTGCAACTCGTCAACCAACAACTCTTACAGAACTATGTGGACAGGTCGAGCAGCCTTGGAATAATGTATCCCAGGACAGTATTCGGCATCAGTACGATCTAATGGATGATAGAGTCAGCGCCTGCATTGCCACCCGTGAAGGATACACCACATAGTATTATGGGTGTTTCAGCATGGGTCGATACCTGGTACTCAGAACCGTGTGTGCTATTGATCTCTAAATATTGTCATTTCATGTACTCCATATGCACTGTTGCAACAATAAATCTTGAGTAAACTGGGTACCTGTAAAAGTGTGTACTAATTTTTTCCAGCAACGTATTATCATCCATGCACATTTTACACAGATTTGTAAGTTTAATTGGAAATCGCAAGTCTTTCATTACATTTAACAGGCTTTCCGTGTGGATGGAATCATAAAATCGATGAATAAGTTCAAAATGGTTCAAATGGCTCTGAGCACTATGGGACTTAACATCTGAGGTCATCAGTCCCCTAGAACTTAGAACTATTTAAACCTAACTAACCTAAGGACATCGCACACATCCATTCCCGAGGCAGGATTCGAACCTGCAAGCGTAGCGGTCGCTTGGTTCCAGACTGTAGCGCCTAGAACCGCTCGGCCACACAGGTTCAAATGGTTCAAATGGCTCTGAGCTCTATGAGACTCAACATCTATGGTCATAAGTCCCCTAGAACTTAGAACTACTTAAACCTAACTAACCTAAGGACATCACACAACACCCAAGTCATCACGAGGCAGAGAAAATTCCTGACCCCGCCGGGAATCGAACCCGGGAACCCGAGCGCGGGAAGCGAGAACGCTACCGCACGACCACGGGCTGCGGACTCGGCCACATCGGCCGGCGATGAATAAGTAATATATGTTTTTCTATATTCCAATTTTTTTCATTTTTTATTTTGATTGCAAATCTCTTGTCAGTAGTGGGCCTATATCTCTGAAAGCCATTTTGACAATCCCCCGATTGTATTTTTTGGGGCTTGTTTCAGGCGGCTTAGTAATAACATAAAATAATTTTTTGGGCTGTGTTAACTAATCATGCCTCCGTAAAATTTCTGAAGTCTTCCCTGTCTCCTTTTTTTATGTGTCAATACTATTAACGATTCTTTCCATTCTGCCTGTATCACTTGATACAATCGTCTATGTTGCGCTTCTCCCTCCATATTTCAGTATCTAAGCTGGAATTCCATCAGTCCTAGTTGCCTTGCTACTTTTTTTATACTTTTCAACACCTCTTCATGTGCCGGTTCTGGAATTTCGTTCTTATGAGGGCTGCTATTGAAATTTATAATTTATAATTCTCGATCAGAACTGATCAGTAGATTGTCAATCAAAACTGATCAGTAGATTGTCAAAATATTTCTTTGCATGATGAAAAAATTTTTCATGGTTAAGTAATAATATTGCCATTCTTATCCTTCATCACGTTAGATTTGTAATTAAAACATCTTTTGTTGACTGTGCCATTCTTTTTCCGAATGAAACTTTATCCATTATGGGTATGGAACACTGTAACGCATGATGAATAGTGGTTTTCAGAAATTATTGCAGCTAGTCGCCTTTTGTAATTCTTCCATTTTTATTTTTTCCAAAACTGAAGAATTACAAAAGGCGACTATCTGCAGTAATTTATGGAAACCTTTATTTCCTGAATGTTATTATTTTGATGATATTCATGAGTAGATTTACTCTATTATATTACTAATCGTTTCTTTTTCTTGCGATTTATTTTATTAGCCTGTTTTTGTGCTTCCTGATAGGTAACTTCTATTTCAGGATTCTTATTTGCGTGTAACCATATCCTACGTGAATTCACAACCTTTCCTTCAACTTCCTCACATTCTTCATCAAACCACTTCTTCCTGCCGTTTTTTATTCTCTGTAGGTCATTACTTGCAGCTGTGAAGATGATTTCTTTTTATTTTCTCTTACTCATAATACGTCATTTCATGATTTTCTCTTACTCATTGTACGCCATTTTATGATTTGCTCCCGTGCTACCTCAGATCGATTTCAGACTTCAACTTTGTATTTTAGTGTTTTTTGTTCCTATCACATATTCCAGGTCAAACTGGATTACGTTTCCAGGTCTAATTTTCGTTTTAGGTGCTGTTTTCAAGCTGATTCTCATTGCACAGGGTGTACCAGAAAGAATCATCCTATTTGGCACGTCTATATTGATGAAACTAGTAAACATATACTATGAATTTTGTTTTTTGAGGAACGGGAAACTCAAAAAGGTTTTTTTCATACCTTTTCATGGTGTTCAATATACCCTCCTTAAGATGCACGGCAATGCAACGAGTATGTCTCGAGTTACAGCTTCCGCAGCTGCTGTTATGCGATATCTCAGTTCATTCATTGTTGTTGATAACGGAGGCACATAAATAGTCTTTTATAAACCCCCACAAGAAATTATGACATACAGTCAGGCCTGGTGACAATGGAGGCCAGTAATGTAAGGCTGAATTGTTAGGTCCAGTGCGACCGATCCTCGTTCAGTAAACCTTTGATTTAAAAATTCCCACATTTCCAGATGACAGTGTGGCAGTGTCCCATCTCGTTGGTAAAGGAAGTCGTTTGAATCAGTTTCCAACTGCGGGAAAAGAAAGTTCTGAGGCATATCGAGATATGTGCTACCTGTAATAATGTTCTCAAAGAAAAAAAGAAAAGTCCGTACACCTTTTCCCATGTAACTGTACAAAACACATTAAATTTTGGAGAAGCCCTCTCATGCTGTACAATTTCATGTGGTTGTTCCATACCCCATATTCTCATATTATGACGGTTCACTTTTTTATTTACATGGAATGTTCCCTCGTCACTAAACACTAAGCGTGGAAGAAAACCATCCTCCATCTTGCCAAGAACGAAACTACAGAACTCCACACGTTGTTGTTTGTCACCTTCACGAAGAACTTGCAGTAACTGAATTTTGTACGAAACAACACATGTCAGATGGAGATCGGGAGCATATTGAGCTGTCGAGCTGCACGGCGAACGGATTTCTGCTAACTCTTTGTGAAACTATGGCGGATGCATTCGACGTCTGTCACACTCTCAGGGACGGCCCGGCGATTTGCCTTTACACTAACAACCTGTTTCTCGGAATTATTCATGCCAACGTAGTCACGCTGAACAGTTATTACTGACCCGCACAGCACAAAACGTAGAACACAAAACTCTTTCTGTTGTCCTCACACCATTTTTACTAGAACTGAAGTGGGTACACACTGCTGCTACCTAGCGGGAACCACGTAAAACTCGAGAGTTTGCTCTATCCAACAGTACGTTGTTCACGCACATACCTCTAATAACATAATAGTTGTGATGTTTTTTTAATCGGACAATTCTTTTTGACACACCCTGTACTTGTTACCAGACTGTCTGTTATACGCGACTGCGCTCACGTATCAGTATGTTTTGATCAGTGATGATGAATAAATTAGCTACTGTACGTGCAGTAACATGAGCTGCCTTCGCGTGAATGCCTGTTTGGGTAAGGATAGCTCGTGATGGGGGCCCGATCTCCCCCTGCCGAGCAGTGCGTACAGACGGGCAAGGGCAGGAGCGCGCATCTATGCGTCGCACTATTCAAGTGGCAGCTACAGATTATACAACTCTTACAAATAGTGTGGAAGTATAGATGAAACACAGTGAAGATTGTGTAAGCATTGTATTCATTACTTTGAATCGTATCACGTAGCTCATATCAACCAATAAAGCAAATTCACAAATATGATAAAGTTCAAAAGTCAAAGAGTAAATAGCTTTTTCAAAGATACATATTTTTCCCTATTACGCGTAATATTCTTCAAATGAATAAGTATCTTGTACTACACAATTCCTAAAGCAGGGTACGATCTTCCTCAGGATTTAAGCTTTCTCCATACCAAAGTTCATCGAAGTCTGTTCAGGGGGTCAGCCTTGAAAATATAACAGACAAAGTTACTATCGCATTAATAGTATTAATATGGATAAAACTTTCAGTTACGATATCTTTTTTTTTTCTTCGTGATCTCACCTGTACGGTGGCGCAAGTTATGCCCAAGTTACCTGCAAAATTGGTATAGTAGTTTTGGAGAAACATATTCAAACAGAGAAACAATCAGAACTGGCATTTTTTGCAGATTTATTTTAGTGTAGATTTTGGGCTGACCTAATTTACGCTCCTCGGAATGATCTACATCTCTGATAGCTTTTCAGTGTTGTTATCTATGAGAATGTGCTCAATTTGATTTATTGTTGTCTTATCGCTTGAATGTCAGATTTCTTGAGGGAAAGTAGTGTTGCTAAAATCGTGTCCGTTGGTGCAGCACAGTTATTTATCAATGTAGCCGACCAGGGTGGCCGAGCGGTTCTAGGCGCTTCAGTCCGGAACCGCGCTGCTGCTACGGTCGTAGGTTCGAATCCTGCCTCGGGCATGGATATGTGTAAACGTCCTTACCTTAGTCAGGGTAAGTAGTTCTAAGTCTAGGAGACTGATGACCTCAGATGTTAAGTCCCATAGTGCTCAGAGCCATTTGAACCATTTTTGAGGTGACTAGATCATGGCCTGCTGTAGCTGTACTGTTTTTTAATTTGTGGGTCGGTGGGCTCAGTGGTAAAGTGCCAGACTATGAAATCTAAACCTATAGGGCCGATGCCCGCCAGTCGAAGGATTTTTAATAGCCACCTGTCATTTGTTTCACCTCTGGCGATGCTTGGTAACGTGAAAAATGCCGAGCTATTCCGGTGTTCGCATCAGCGTGATACTTCAGATATCACTATAACTGACTGCGTAAGTCGGCTCATAGATTAGTGTAAGGCAACAGAACCACATCAAGTGAAGTACTGGATATCCAAACAAACCTCCTGGTTGTTGAAAGCCTTAGATCACGTTAGCCGCACCGCATAGCTACGCGGTCGTGGCCGCCTTGCCACGGTTCGTACGGCTACCCCCCCCCCCCAAATCACCCCCCACCCCGAGGTTCGAGTCGTCCCTCGCGCAAGGGTGTGTGTGTGTGTGTGTGTGTGTGTGTGTGTGTGTGTGTGTGTGTGTGTGTGTGTTGTCCTTGGCGTAAGTTAAAGTTAATGTGCAAGCTTAAGGACCGATGACCTCAGCAGTTTGCTCCCATAGGAACTTACCACAAAAAAAGACTCCTTAGTTTCTGCCCTCCAATGGGCTACTACGGAAGTTGCTCTAAGTGAAGTTGTGTCACGTCCAGAACTAGGATCAGGTTGAGAGAGCAGTTCGTCGCCAGTGCCATTTGGCGGCCGGTCAGACGCCCTGCCGCCGCCGCCGCCACTGCACGCCACAGCTCGTTGGTTCAGGGCCGGGCCGCAGGCCACTGAACGGGCCGCGACTTGCATCCCGACTCTGACGTCATCCAGGCCGGCAGCCTGACCCTCACTCACGGCGCCCCGCTTTTGCTGTCTGCCTTCGATTTACTGTCATGTGCGCTACGGTCAAACGTTTCTCTCGTGGTCGATCCGAACTGTCCTGGCAGACTGCCATCGCCTACTTCGAATTTAGTGGTTTTCGCCGCGAAAGGTCGAACACGTCTTGTCAGTTCGAACTGCTTTTCAAACTGAAACAGTGGCATATTAGACACCTCACAAAGCGGCTCCACGTGGGATGTGCGATAGACAGTCGGCACATACAGCACATAACGACGAATAGAAAGATAAATTTCGTAAATTCTCGTTTATCGACATACCTACACTGACGTGACAGAAGTCATGGGATAGCGATAAGCACGTATACAGATGGGGATTGTGTCGCGTACACGAGGTATAAACGTGCAGTGTATTCGTGGAGCTGTCGTTCGTACTCAGGTGAACCTGAGGTAAACCTGTGGAAAGATTTCCGACGTGATTGTGGTCGCATGACATATTCTTGGAATGTGCTTCGTCAATGCAAGTAAATGAAATTTTGTAATCTTATGTACTTACAAGGGGAGGCCAGGATGGGATCACAGATTTACTTCAAACTTTGGATATCTAAATAGACTATTATAACAACATAATGTGCACGTAATAAGGTGCACTAATCTGCCAATTTCGTCTATTATTTAACGCAAGTATCCGTGCGTAGATACTGGATGTTAGAAGTTTGTGGTGGTCAAGTGGTTAGCGTTCGTGGTTCGTAAGACGAATATGTATGAGGCAACGGTTCGATCCCCGCTCAAACCTTGATTTTTGTAGTGCAGGTATAAATTCAGTGGTATTCAAAAAAATTGCACCTACCCTATTCATTCTTGGTACATTAGCAACTTCTCACCTCTTTGCAGGTTAACTGCCAAATGGGGCACGCCTCTTTGTCTGCAGTTGAAGCGTCCAAGTGCAAAGTATTTCCGCCGGCCGCGGTGGCCGTGCGGTTCTAGGCGCTCCAGTCCGGAGCCGCGCTGCTGCTACAGTCGCAGGTTCGAATCCTGCCTCGGGCATGGATGTCTGTGCTGTCCTTAGGTTAGTTATGTTTAAGTAGTTCTAAGTGCTAGGGGACTGATGACCACAGCAGTTGAGTCCCATAGTGCTCAGAGCCATTTGAACCATTTTGCAAAGTAGTTCCGGGACTGTGTAAGGGGTTTCGCAAATCGCGGCAGGCATACCTTTTCAGGAAAACTCTATGCGTTTCTTCATTTACTTATCAACAGTTCTAAATATGTTTGTTATAATAATCAAAATTTAATTAAAAATAGTAATCAAATAACATGAAGTTCACTAAAACTTCATGCAGATACAAGTGGTTTTTTTAAATAATATTACTGCTTAAGTGTCATATGAACTGAGTAATATGACCAGTGATGAAAAAATATAGATTGAGAATTAAGTCTGAGAGGGACTCAAACTGTCGTCTCATGCACGTTCGTCTGACGTAGCTCGAACGCTAACCACTTGATCCAGCACCTACGCACACATACATCCTTACTTAGCAGACGCGTAAAACTTCTCTTGCTATTTTCTTGCCAGAGTGGTGAACCTTGTTACTTGCACATTATGTTGTTTCAGTGGCCTACTAAAGGTGTAAAATGTTTGAAGTAAAGCTGTGATACCAAAGTTGTGGGCTCCCATTGGTAGTTGGTCCTACACACCCAGGATTCCCGGTTTTCAGCGTTTTACGAACACCTCACTTCCACTGTTCTGTCAAGATTTATGTATATTTTTCTTCCTTTTGAATGAGGCAGGCCAATGGAACCTTTTTTATTACAAACATAGCATTCACTGCTTCCTCCTTCACATGTACCGGACCGTCCCTTTCAAACCCGTACAGTTAATAGAATTGCACCATTTGCTAAAGTATCTCAAAGAAGTTATATAACGATCGTCTGCACACGTCTTCATGGGAACCATTTGTAGCATGAAGAAGCAAGTCTTTTACGTGACGGTTTACAAATAGCGCCTAGGTGTTCAGATACGCTGACCCATTCACTGTTTTTTCTGCAAATAAGAAGGGTCTATCAATCCTGCCGTGCATTAGCCCGCACCAGTCGTTCAGTTTAGGGCTATCACGAACACGTTCAGTGATACCGTGCACATGTTGCTGGCCCGAGAACGGAAATCATGCCGATTAACCGTTTCTGATATATGAAACCTTGCCTCACCTTTCCAGGAAGGTGGCATTCGTGTCAGTACGCTGCAGAATGTCCGTAGTAAATGGTTGTCGGCATGGTTTGTCGTTCGGCATCAGATGTAGAATCTGCGCTTTGTAAGCATGCAGCCGGCCTTAGTGGCCGTGCGGTTCTAGGCGCTACAGTCTGGAACCGAGCGACCGCTACGGTAGCAGGTTCGAATCCTGTCTCGGGCATGGATGTGTATGATGCCCTTAGGTTAGTTAGGTTTAATTAGTTCTAAGTTCTAGGCGACTGATGACCTCAGAAGTTAAGTCGCATAGTGCTCAGAGCCATTTGAACCATTTTGTAAGCATACAAATAAAGACGCTGGTGTACTGCACGATGCTTTGTTGCTCGTGATACATTAAGTTACCGTGATAGGTGTCGTATTGGTTTAACGTGGCCTTCTGAGAAACGCTTGTCTTGTTTCTTCCCTGTCTCTACCGAAACTAGGACGTGTACTGCCAAAATGTTTCAGAAGACTTCCATTTGCCAGAAAATTACACATCAGGTGAAACGTATGCATACGACTTACGATAATTTCTTTGCACAGTAATCAGCGATTTTGTTCCTACAAAGCACACTACTACTTGTGTGCGCTTTACTTCGTGCAATCACGCTGTATTCACGCGACAATTATTGGCACGTCAGACTTCGGAACGTAAATTCTTTGAGATGCTCTATCATATTGGCCCCGATGTCGACCTGCATTGTTTACACTTGTTTCGAAGAGCTATCAAGTGCCCCGTCCGTAAGAATAGTTCCATTTTCACACAGGATTTTTTTCCGCTTCTTCACAACCGAGCGCCACGATTCCTTTGTTAGGGACAGACCCACCGTCAGTTTTCATAAAAACTATTACCTACAATTAATTTCAAAATGTCTTCGCTCAGGTAAATCGCCTAACTAGAGCCAGGGTTCTGCGTCGTTCTAGTAGCTCCTCTTCTTGCTCTTCGCAGTGCAGTCTTGGAGTTGTCATAATTTGCGACGAAATGTAAACTTTTAATTTCCAAATCGTGAAATTCCTCTTTTTAAAAAAAAGGTCGTTTCTTCGCGGACTTGTTCCTTCCATTTGAGTCTGCACACTTGTTTCGTCAGGTGGGCAAGGACGTTTCTGTTCAGCCATCATTCTGCCATTTGCAATATTCAAATGTGTGCCAAATCTTATGCGACTTAACTGCTAAGGTCATGAGTCCCTAAGCTTACACACTACTGAACCTAAAGTATCCTAAGGACGAACACACACACCCATACCCGATGGAGGAGTCGAATCTCCGCCGGGACCAGCCGCATTTCCCATGACTGCAGCGCCTGGACCGCTCGGCTAATCCCGCGCAGCCATTTGCAATGTTTAAATGGCCTCTGCCCATACTCAGCTCGTATACTCATCACATTTTCTGTGCAACCGGTAACTATGACCATCCGTGAGAAGACACGACTTCCCTTCCGTTGTAATTATTTCCGTTATTCACAATATCTAGATCTCAAGTACCATAGAAACTGTACGGAAACGAAGCCTGTAGGTGGTGACGGTGACACAGAACATCCGCTGCTGGTGAACGACTGGCGTATATCAGCAGTGGGGAAGGCTCTAGTTGGAAACAGTACGGCAAAAAACCAGTTAGGAGCAAGTGCCGCGGTACCTGCAGCACCTGCAATCGGGTCGGAAACGCCACGGTCCAAGCCCAAGTAGGTAGTTCGAATTGGTTATGGATGGGAAGGGAACAGTTCATTTTCTTTTTCGGAGGAAGAGTCCCAGCATTCGCTCTAATCGACTGTGGGAAACCATGGGGAACCTAAATCAGGATGGCCGGATGACGATTTAAACAGCGTTCTTTCCAACTGAGAGCTTAGTGCGCAGCCCACTATTCCACCTACAAGCCATTCGACGCTAAGAAACGGAGCACTATCGTAAGTCCGACAAGGACGGCTGTAGCTTTTATTTGAATATAGCAGCCTGACATTTGCTTAGTGCTTTATGCAAAACCTGTAGAATGATGGGCTCCTTGATTGAAATGGAAGAGTCCAGTATCTTAACATTGTGTAACTTTGCTCAGTCCGAATTATTGCACCTTTTCACTGCACGAAAAATTGCAAAAGCTCATGTTAATTGATAACATTCGATTTGTTTGTTTGTTCACGTATTAGCCTCGTGAAATAGTATGCTACAGAAAAGATTTTTTTCCACTTCAAATATGGCAACCTCGAATCTTCCCTTTGACACACACACACACACACACACACACACACACACACACACACACACACACACACCAAAGTGCTGCATTCCAATAAAACGGAATCGCGTAATCGCACTGCTTTTTACCCTACAACACGCGTACACAAGGAAGTGAGTCTTATCAAAGCGGCTGATCGCATCTGGGAGTTCCTAGTCCCAGGACACAACCAAAGGCATAACCTACAGTGTAGCGCCCGCTTTGTGACTACGTTTGCTTCTCTGTAAGCCGCACGGCATCGTTTTGGCGAATGGTAAGCACTAATGACATTAGCGTTGGCGGTTAACACCTCACCGACACGCGCGCTGTTGGAAACCACTATTTGTGCTCGCTAGGGACAAGGGGCGTGTAAAATATAACGCAGTCTTTGTTTAGAGTAGTCGCAGCGTTCACCGAAAGTGAGCCGCGAAACATTCACGAAAACTGAAATAAAATATTAGAACTTCGGTTCAACCTTCATCTTCTCGTTGTCACACTGTTTCGCCTTTCGCAGCAAACAAAAGCGGAAAGTGTAGTTAAACGCGCTGGGAAAAAAGAACCATGGAACGTTAGAATGACTCCGAACGTTATTATGGCTCGCCTCACGTTGGGCGGCGCTAAAATGTGTTTGTTGCCTGCAATTGTTGTATTATGACGACGCCCCTGCTAACATGTCTTGCCAGGCTGGTTTACTTCAAGGGAATGAAAATAAAATAAATACTCGTATGGCATGATTGGCTGTAAATTCCTCAAGAGCCGCCTCGTGCAAGTCTTTCAATTGGACATCACTTCGACCATCGTGCCCCTAACCTAAAGCAGTTTGCATCCAATTCTGAAAGAGAGATGATAGGAATGTCATACGGAAATATGGATTGTCTGATAATGAAATACTTAAGTTCACAAGTACATTTATTGATTAATTGGAAGTGAAAACAGAGTGACTAAATCCTCTCAGGAAAACAAATTCAGACCGGTTTCTCATTGAGCATATTTCTCCTTCTTCCTTGGCGCCGTTACAGCAATGTCCTAATATCATTTAATCAGCCGAATAATTTCCTACAAAACCATCTGCTGGATTAAGAAGTTAATAATCAGTCGTAGGAACATTTTGTTTGCAGACAGGGTTATTTTTAATCACCAGCAAACTACTGCAAAATTCGGAGAGATCTGCAGTTGATGGGTCATTATGTGATGGAGCACCTGGCAACATAACCTGTAAAGAAACAAATATGAAATAACACTTGTAATTCGGTGGAAGTCCTCTGTATAGTGTTTTGTATCCACAGGACTGATGGCAAGTCTTAAGAGTTAACAGCAAGGGAGAGTTTCACAAGCACAACAAGGGAAAAGTTACAAGGCAGGCGGGCAGCACCAGAGCACGACAACAGGCTTACATAAAATGTCAGATGCTTCAAGTCGCCTAGATGCATGCCGTATTGGGACTTACGTGGGCTTATTTTCAGCTGGTGGCGCGTCCCTCCACTCATCTTCCGAAGAACAGCGTGCAATTAGAGCTAATGAGATGGCGAAGGCCCTTCAACATTACGCCAAGTCCGGGCTGGCGGGGGCGAAGGGGAAATTGATCAGAGCTCTGATGCAGACGCTCCGAAAGGAGAGTCGTGGCATTTAGAGCAGAAAGGACAGATAGGACAGGCAAGCCGTAGTGGAAGTGAAGAGACGGCAGTATCGGTAGAAATAGCCAGAGTTATTAGCCAAGCAGGGCTGAGCAGAGTTATATCTGCAGTCGTTCGGAACAATAGATGGAGTTCTAGCTGGGCAGCTGAGGTGTCGTCAGTGCAGACGCAGATGCGGTTAGTAGTGACAGGTTCTTTTCATAGACGGAACGGTGCTAGTTAGTCATCGTCGATGTGCAGAGACTTGGTCTTTCGTGGATTCAGCTCATTTAAAGCAAATATATACCAGGTTGACGGTATTTTCTGAATAGAGTCTGAAGTTGTAAAACACTCAGAGTTCCTCATTCTGTACGAATTCCAATTCTAACCTTTTGTAATAAAGAAATTTTAACGACACAACCACGTCAAGACTCGCTCTCACTTAGACCAACCTCTTATTTCTCTTTCTCCCTGAACCCTGTCGCCCAATTATTCTTAAGCAGTGGCCGGATGTTCCAATGCTAACAGGTAGTTATAGAGAGGAAAGCTGAAAAGTCTAATGGCAAACTGTACGATTAGTCACTTTTCAGTGTGGGCGTACGGAAAGCTTTGTACTTTCAGTGAACAAATATTATTTTAGTGGCTTTCCTGGAAGAGAAACGTTAAACAGCCTACCGCTTTCCCTTAGTTACGTCGTCTGAAGGACAGCAATGAGGAAATTACAGGAATTAGCAAAGATTCTGCTCTAAGTTCTCATCCCTGCCTTGCGATTTCGTCTGACCCAACGGTCCACAGATAGAAAACTCTAAAATTGGTCTTTATATTCTGGTTGATACGATATTCAGTACATCAATATTTTAAATGGAACTGTGCTAGCTTTTTCTGAATGCAATACACCGCCGATTGCACTGATTTTGGTTTCCGGAACAACTACACACTCAGAATAAAACATATCGTTCAGTTATTCGACTAACTCTTTCGGCTTTTGTGTTTCTTCCTTTACATGTGTGGAAATATTACACTACTGGCCATTAAAATTGCTACACCACGAAGATGACGTGCTACAGACGCGAAATTTAACCGACAAGAAGAAGATGCTGTGATATGCAAATGATTACCTTTTCAGAGCATTCACACACGGCTGGCGCCGTTGGCGATTCCTACAACGTGCTAACATGACGAACGTTTTCAGCCGATTTCTCATACACAGACAGCAGTTGAACGACGTTGCCTGGTAAAACTATGTTGAGATGCCTCGTGTAAGGAGGAGAAATGCGTACCATCACGTTTACGACTTTGATAAAGATCGGATTGTAGCCTATTGCGATTGCGGTTTATCGTATCGTGACATTGCTGCTCGCGTTGGTCGAGATCCAGTAACTGTTAGCAGAATATGGAATCTTTGGGTTCAGGAGGGTAATACGGAACGCCGTGCTGTATCCAAACGGCCTTGTATCACTGGCAGTCGTGATAAGAGGAATCTTATTCGCATGGCTCTAACGGATCGTGCAGCCACGCCTCGATCCCTGAGTCAACAGATGGGGACGTTTGCAAGACAACAACCATCTGCACGAGCAGTTCGACGAAGTTTGCAGCAGCATGGACTATCAGCTCGGAGACCATGGCCGCGGTTACCCTTGACGCTGCTTCACAGGCAGGAGCGCCTGCGATGGTGTACTCAACGACGAACCTGGGTGCACGAATGGCAAAAAGTCATTTTTTCGGATGAACCCAGGTTCTGTTTACAGCATCACGCTGGTCGCATCCGTGTTTGGCGACATCGCGGTGAACGCACATTGGAAGCGTGTATTCGTCATCGCCATACTGGCATTTCACCCAGCGTGATGGTATGGGGTGCCATTGGTTACACGTCTCGGTCACCTCTTTTTCGCATTGATGGCACTTTGAACAGTGGACGTTACATTTCATATGTGTTACGACCCGTGGCTCTACCCTTCATTCGATCCCAGCATCCCTGCGAAACCCTACATTTCAGCAGGATAATGCACGACCGTATGCTGCAGGTCCTGTACGGGCCTTTCTGAATACAGAAAATGTTCGACTACTGCCCTGGCCAGAACATTCTCCAGATATCTCACCAACTGAAAACGTCTGGTCAATGGTGGCCGAGCAACTGGCTCGTCACAATACGCCAGTCACTACTCTTGACGAACTGTGGTATCGTGTTGAAGCTGTGTGGGCAGCTGTACCTGTACACGCCATCCAAGCTCTGTTTGACTCAATGCCGAGGCTTATCAAGGCCGTTATTACGGCCAGAGGTCGTTGTTCTGGGTACTGATTTCTCAGGATCTATGTATCCAAATTGCGTGAAAATGTAATCACATGTCAGTTCTAGTATAATATATTTGTCCAATGAATACCCTGAAAGACCTGAGTCGAAACAAGGCCCCCGGAGTAGACAACATTCCATTAGAACTACTGACGGCCTTGGGAGAGCCAGTCATGACAAAACTCTACCAGCTGGTGAGCAAGATGTATGAGACAGGCGAAATACCCTCAGACTTCAAGAAGAATATAATAATTCCAATCCCAAAGAAAGCAGGTGCTGACAGATGTGAAAATTACCGAACTATCAGTTTAATAAGCCACGGCTGCAAAATACTAACGCGAATTCTTTACAGACGAATGGAAAAACTGGTAGATGCAGACCTCGGGGAGGATCAGTTTGGATTCCGTCGAAATGTTGGAACACGTGAGGCAATACTGACCTTACGACTTATCTTAGAAGAAAGATTAAGAAAAGGCAAACCTACGTTTCTAGCATTTGTAGACTTAGAGAAAGCTTTTGACAATGTAGACTGGAATACTCTTTTTCAAATTCTAAAGGTGGCAGGGGTAAAATACAGGGAGCGAAAGGCTATTTATAATTTGTACAGAAACCAGATGGCAGTAATAAGAGTCGAGGGGCATGAAAGGGAAGCAGTGGTTGGGAAAGGAGTGAGACAGGGTTGTAGCCTCTCACCGATGTTATTCAATCTGTATATTGAGCAAGCAGTAAAGGAAACAAAAGAAAAATTTGGAGTAGGTATTAAAATTCATGGAGCCGAAGTAAAAACTTTGAGGTTCGCCGATGACATTGTAATTCTGTCAGAGACGGCAAAGGACTTAGAAGAGCAGTTGAACGGAATGGACAGTGTCTTGAAAGGAGGATATAAGATGAACATTAACAAAAGCAAAACGAGGATAATGGAATGTAGTCAAATTAAATCGGGTGATGCTGAGGGAATTAGATTAGGAAATGAGACACTTAAAGTAGTAAAGGAGTTTTGCTATTTAGGAAGTAAAATAACTGATGATGGTCGAAGTAGAGAGGATATAAAATGTAGACTGGCAATGGCAAGGAAAGCGTTTCTGAAGAAGAGAAATTTGTTAACATCGAATATAGATTTATGTATCAGGAAGTCGTTTCTGAAAGTATTTGCTTGGAGTGTAGCCATGTATGGAAGTGAAACATGGACGATAACTAGTTTGGACAAGAAGAGAATAGAAGCTTTCGAAATGTGGTGCTACAGAAGAATACTGAAGATAAGGTGGATAGATCACGTAACTAATGAGGAGGTATTGAATAGGATTGGGGAGAAGAGAAGTTTGTGGCACAACTTGACTAGAAGAAGGGATCGGTTGGTAGGACATGTTTTGAGGCATCAAGGGATCACAAATTTAGCATTGGAGGGCAGCGTGGAGGGTAAAAATCGTAGAGGGAGACCGAGAGATGAGTACACTAAGCAGATTCAGAAGGATGTAGGTTGCAGTAGGTACTGGGAGATGAAGCAGCTTGCACAGGATAGAGTAGCATGGAGAGCTGCATCAAACCAGTCTCAGGACTGAAGACAACAACAACAACAATGAATACCCGTTTATCATTTGCATTTCTTCTTGGTGTAGCAATGTTAATCGCCAGTAGTGCACTGTGGTTGCCTGCCTTTTCTTGTCTTTTCTAAGTCAGTGAACAATATGCCTCCAGGAATGAGCTAGAAAAATATTGACACTATTAATTTACGAGAAGGTGTCAAACTCAACCCAGTTTTCTATTGTCTATTGACACAGATACGATGACAATCCCTTCAGCTATAGATCGTCGTCTTCAGACGCAATTATGAGACGCTGTCAAGATGCTGTTAAGGTCGCGGAATGTACGTAACGGCATTTAAGTAATAATTTTAAAAAATGCTGCTCACAACGGGAGTTCAGTTTTACGAAAACATTTTTTCCAAACTTTATTTAACATTTTAACACTTTGACAACACATCGTGTATCAGAACATATGAGGAACCAAAAGTCATTTTATAAACAGTTATATACTCTCCAACACATTCATGTTTAAGTTATCAATTCGGAGAATTGTCAGAAATTGTGAATTGTTTGCACGTGGCTACGATGGGTCATAAATCGTTCAAATTAACTTCTCCTGGAGATATTCTATGAAACTGCCCTGTATGCACCTAGTAATGTACAGAAAAACTTAAAAAAAACTGCTTCACGCTAAAGATAGAATACAAATATACTGATGTGTGACGCTCTACCTTGATTTCATCGGTTTGGCAGTTAGTAAAATTCGAAACAAAATTTAAAGAAGAACAATGGGCTTATGCAGACATTGCCTAGACGATCTGGAGTGTGCAGTTAAAACTTTATGTACATTAATATATTGATGTAAGGGCAAGTTGCCACAACACACAACGCATTGAACAAATTTCGTAGAGAATATTAGATTAAACTGGTGTTGAAGTTTAGGATTCGAAAAATTTGATAATAGGAAACAATGAAGTCTTACAGTAAACGAAAAGAACTGCCATGTCGATGCAACGTAAAAGAACTTATTGGAGTATTGGAGCAAACTTCATTCCTATCTGCGTACAAGACAGTGTTTGTGATGGATTGATTAACTCTTTGAGCACTGAATTTTTTTCTGGAGGAAGGAAAATTTTTCTTTGTGTGGTAATGCTCTCATGTGTTTTTTTAGTGATTTTAGATGCATGATTTATTAAAAAATACGTACCCGCTTTCAAAAGATACTCTGTACACTTGACTTCATTTTATAGATTAGAATAACTAACTGCGAAATTTTCTGTTATAATAAACAGTAAAATGATCATTCAACAATTGCCATGCAAAATAACAATAACAATATTCAAATGCATAGTGGAATATAGCAAATCAACCAGATCCGTGAATTCTGATCGTCGCGAGCTGTTGCGCTCTGCTACATTAACGTGTTGATTATTTTTGTAGTGATGCCCAGTAGTTTGCAGCACTTGCGCATGATGAAAAGATTGCACATTCACAAATGTGTACCTCAGGTTTCCATTTGTAAAAAAAATACTTTTGTTGCAGCTGAGACATAGTAAAATTTACCTCCATAATTGTGGCAACAGGGTCTGACAGCGTTCAGTAGTTTCTACCAGCTTTTAAGGAAAGGATAGACCGTCTGAGACAAATTTTTATTTGAGGCTGCTGTTGATACCGGACCCAAACGCCAGGGGTTTAGTTCGCGATCACTTTTAGAATTTTTGTCTGTCATTTATCACTACTTTCATGTCCGGTAATGTGGAAGATGCAGAATTGAACCATGGTTCGGAGTACACCTTAATCTGTAGGTTTCCCTGTAATTGGTTGGGTGAGTTACAAAATACCATCTGCAATGGAACCACTGCTGGCAAAGCGACGTGGCGTTTATTGTTTTCGGTGACTGCATTTTGTGCTGTTCATCTCGATCTTTCTTTCGGCCTTTCTAATAATACCGGTGAAATAATTGAACAAACAGAATGGGCAGAACCTCCGTCCGTCGTTTCCTTCGTGTAAGGGGAGACGTAGCCGATGCTCTTGTAACGGGTTGTACAGGAAGTGTCCGCGCTGTCTGTTAGCGGCCTACTCAAGGACGACGGTCCGCTATCCCGCCGACGCACTACGAGTCACGGCACTGCGTGAAGACAGTGTCGTCGTAATAGTGGCTGTGCGACACGGACCCCATATTTACGAACTGTATATCCTAAGAGCAATAACGCTTTGATTCGCGTGCAAATGAGGGCTTCGCAGACTCCTTCTCAATACTAGCAGTGCTTAAAAGATCGGTCGCTCCCGTTAGTACAACAGCAAAAAAAGAAGCAACATATGATTTTCAAATAAAATGGACCATCACACACTATTAAGATAGTCTACTTGTTACATCGTACATATCGTCAGTCCAGAGTCATGAACACTGCGACTGTGGGTTCAATGGACGATAAGTCTTGAAGACATGGCAACTACTAGCGATTTATTCGCTTGAATTCTTTGTTTCTATTATACATCTTTCAGACCTCAACTGGATCGTGGTCATACGATTGCTTTTTCTGTGCATCACATCGTAAAACACGCAGGGGGTGGCAAAACGCGGAGCGACGTCCTAGAAGCAAGATGGATGTGCACAAGTCGATAATAGCCTCAATTGCACCAACAAGATCAACTTTTTGAATCACCGTGGATAAGCCGTATACGAAAAATACCGTGTGCTATTCGGATGCTGTTTACACACACGATGCGAAAAAATAGTGAAAACATTGCGACTGCTTCGTTTTTATGGTAGAAATATCACATTCTCTTCCTTGTCTCTTAATAGTCTGTAACTGTGAATATATTGTTACGTTTTTCTTTATTGTTCAGTGTTGGAAAGTAACAACAATTGCAGCTTAGCAAATGTGTGTATCGTGCTTCCTTATGTACAGAGTGCCTTGTTTCAGCTTGAGTGGTAGTTATGTACTATTCAAAACGGAAGAAAGATGAGGATTTTAATTGGAATATTCAGTTCAGAGAAACAGCAGGAATTCAGGAAGACCCGCAAAGGATTGCACCAAGGATGTGGCAGTAGACCTTCAGCATAAATAGATCTAACCTATTGCGCGTAAATGGGCGGAAAGACTCTTTGGCCGGCCTGAGTGGATGAGCGGTTCTAGGCGCTACAGTCTGGAACCGAGCGACCGCTACGGCCGCAGGTTCGAATCCTGCCTCGGGCATGGATGTGTGTGACGTCCTTGGGTTAGTTAGGTTTAAGTAGTTCTAAATTCTAGGGACTGATGACTTCAGCAGTTAAGTCCCATAGTGCTCAGAGCCATTGGAGCCGTTTTGAAAGACTCTTTGTCGTCTATCAGACCGTTGCGCTCAAATACTGTAAACTACAATCGTACAGTAGTTTCGAGCATCCGAGCAGAGCGATCTGAAGTCTAACGTTGACGAAGAACAGTACCGGGTGTACTGAAAAGGGTCATCCTTTTTTGAGTCATCAGTCTTCTGACTGGTTTGATGCGGCCCGCCACCAATTTCTTCCCTGCGCCAGCCTCATCTTACAGTAGCAGTTGCAATCTACTTCCTCAGTTATTTGCTGAATGTATTCGAGTCTGTCTTTCTCTACAGTTTTTACCCTCTACAGCTCCCTCTAGTACCATGCAACTTATTCCGTGATTGATGTCGTAACAGATGTCCTATGGAAGTTACGTTATCAGTCCACGTAGTATTCCAACATTCCTCTGTCCTCAATTTTCTTTTCCATTCTTCCGTATATTACTGTTGTCAGCTAGTTAGATGCATGAGATGTAAGCTGATTGTGCGATGATTCTCGCACTTGTCAGCTTTTGCAGTATTCGGAATTGTATGGATGATGTTTTCCGAAAGTCAGATGGTATATCGCCAGACTCATACATTCTACACACCAATGCGAACAGTAGTTTTGTTGCCACTCCCCCAGTGATTTTAGAAACTCCGATGGAATGTTGTCTTTCCCTTTTGCCTTATTTGATCTTAAGTTTTCCAAAGCTCGTTTAAATCCTGATTCTAATACTGGATCCCCTGTCTCTTTTATATCGACTCCTGTTTCTTCTTGTATCACACCAGACAAATCTTCCTCTTCATGAAGGCCGTCAGTATATTCTTTCCACCTCTCCGCTGTCTCCTCTGAATTTTAACAGTCGAATTCCCATTGCACTCTTAATGTTACTACCCTTGCTTTGAATTTCATCGAAGGTTGTTTTGACTTTCCTATATGCTGAGTCAGTCCTTTCGACTATCATTCATTTCTTTTTCGATTTCTTCGCATTTTTCATGCGGCTATTTCGTCTTAGCTTCCGTGCTCTACCTGTTTATTTCATACCTTGTACTTCTGTATTCCTGATTTTCCCTTTTGTACTTTTTTTTGTACTTTCTTCTTTCGACGATCAACTGAAGTATTTCTTCTGTTATCCATGGTTTCTTCGCAGTTATGTTCTTTGTACCTATATTTTTTCGTGCCAAATTCTATGATTGTCCTTTTTAGGGATGCCCATTCCTCTTCTACTGAACTGCCTGTGGAGTTATTCCTTATCGCAGTATATGCAGCTTTAAAGAACTTCAGGCGTATCTCCTCATTCCTTAGTACTTCCGTATCCGACTTATTTGCGTATTGATTCCTCCTGACTAATCTCTTAAACTTCAGTATACTCTTCATCACTTCTAAATTGTGATCTGTGTCTGTATCTGCTTCTTGGTATGCCTTAGAATCGAGTATCTAATATCGGAATATCCGCCTGACCATGATGTAATCTAACTGAAATCTTCCCGTATCATCCAGCCTTTCTTAAGTATACCTCCTCCTCTTGCGATTCTTCAACTGGGTATTCGCTATTACTAGCTGAAATTTATTGCAGAACTCAGTTAGCCTTTCTCCTCTCTCATTCCTAGTACCAAGCCCATATTCTGCCGTAATCCTTTCTTGTTGCTGTTTTGTCGAAAACTGACATTCTGAGCCCGTGGCTGAGAGCAAAAAAAAGGTAGACTCTTATAGAGAAGACAACAACAACCAGCCACTTTTTACAATGCTGTTTATTTTTATATTTAAATAGCGCCTTTACCGGTTTAGAACCGAAAGGTTCATCTTCAGACGGCTAGTTCACATTAAGATTACATTAGCTTTCACTTTTTGTTTTCCCAAGTGATGAAGTTTCCTTGGGTGCTGGTGTCGTTGGAAAAACCGCGCCATTACGTTCCAGTGCTGACTGCTTGTGATCATGCAGCAGCGAAGGTTGTATGATGCACTTTTTTAAGTATATGTTTAAACATAATCTGAAGCACCACTCACACACCAAGAAGTTTCACCACATTGAAGCATGTTTACGAAGATGGCGTTTCGCTGTACATGGAACTATATAGGAGAGAAGGAAGCAGTTTTATTTGTAAAATTAAAGCAATAACAGCCCTCGGTCGCAAAAATTAAGTCTTCTGACCTAGGTTTCGGCACTACCGTCAGTGCCTTCATCAGAAGTAAAACATTCAAACTGGCCTGCAACATAAGTACAAAAATTATGGGAAAATTTTTTATGTGAGAGTAAATACTAACAGTACAAGAAAGAAACAGTATTTCCATGTCACGTATAAAATAAATATAGGCCAGTTTGAATGTTTTACTTCTAATGAAGGCACACGCAGTAGTTCTGAAACCTAGGTCAAAAGACTTAATTTTTGCGAATTTTACTTTGTGAACGGTCGCTGACTACGCAGCCATGTTTGAAACGTTTTAAGTTTTACTAGTGTACTGTGGATCATAATAGTAATATACCTCTTTCTCTCCTATATAGTTCAATGTAGAGCGAAACCGAAAACCACTTTACACTGCGGCTCTGCATTAGTACGAAACCACGGTGAACATTTTTTAATCGATGGGAATAGTTTTTACTGCTGATAAACATCCTAAAAACAATATTCGTTGGAGAAAATATGCGCCATTGTCACGAATAGTTGTAGGGTAGCCTGGTTGTGTTAACTAACAATACAAGGTGAAGACACGGCGTAGAAACTGCGAGGGCGCGGAAAAGTTCGGCCAATTACAAAGCGATAATATTTTGACGCAGTGGCTTCCTTCAGAAAGTGTTGCTAACTACGAGAGTTTGTGCGCGTGAAAACACAGTTCAGCTCACTGTGTGCGTTTCGATGTGACAGTTTGGAGTATATGCCTACTGGCCACGGTGGCAACCACCATTATTTTCAATAAACAGGATTTGTAAAATTGAGCCTTTAACTCACTGAGATTCTAGTACCCCATCCTGTTTCCAACTCCCAACTAACTCGATGGATCCCAGTTATCACGAGAGCGTCCCAGTAAGTAACGTACCGGTTCAGTCTATCTGTGAGTGTAAACCTTCCCCACTCTATTTACTTTTTCTTGCAGAAAAATACACTTATAATATGCGGGATTCTTTACATGGTGGAAGAACTCCTCCAAGTATCTATATGCATTGAATAACACTGACGAGATCAGCTTAAAGCTTCTCGTTTCTTCAGGAATTGTTTTTAACTGTATATTTTTGTAATGAATGTTCAAGAAGAAGAAATAAAAACTTTGAAGTTTGCCAATGGCATTATAATTCTGTCAGACGCGGTAAGGACTTGAAAGAGCATTTGAACGGAATAGACACTGTGTTGAAAGGCGGATATAAGATGAACGTCAACAAAAGCATAACAAGGGCAATGGACTCTAATGGAATTGAATTAGGCGACGCTGAATAAGTTAGACTGGGTAACGAGACGCTTAAAGTAGTATATGAGTTTTGCTATTTGGGCAGCAATATAACTGACCATGTCCGAAGCAGGAGGGATATAAAATGTAGACTGTCAATGGCAAGAAAAGGGTTATTGAGGAAGAGTAATTTGTTAACATAGAATATAGTTTTTTTTTTTAAGTATTAGGAAGTCTCTTCTGACGATATGTGCTTGGAGTGTAGTCTTGTATGAAAGTGAAACTTGGACGATAAACAGTTCCGACACATTCTGAGACATCAAGGGATCGCCAGTTTAGTACTGGAGGCAAATGTGGGTGGTAAAAATCGTAGAGAGACCCCAAGAGATGAATACAGAAGCAGATTCAAAAGAATTTCGGTTACAGTAGTTATTCAGAGATGAAGAGACTTGCACAGGACAGAGTAGCCAGGAGAGCTGCATCAAACCAGTCTTCGGAATGAATGTAGTAACGCAACATATTTCCGTAATTACGATTTGTTACTTACGACGAACAGCACATTTGGCTCTCCATTATAATGACGACGATTATTAACAGCAGTAGCGACAATAATAACAATGATCGAGTACTTCTGTTGCTGTTCCATTATGCGTGTACGGGGAGAGTTGTAGTTTTTGTAGTCGTACGCATAATTTGTTAAATATACATCGTAGTGAGGAGTGAGATGAGAGTACCGGTAGGTGACAGAGAAGTCGATGTTTAGACTGCGACTGTGGAGGGCCGCAGAGTGCATCAGAGAGCGGACTGTTCGGCCGGCGGTGCTGAGCTACCTTACTGGGCCCGCGAATCAATAGTAGCGCCTTAATAATAGCTACGCTGTCTGCGGGAAACTACGACTGCGGATACCTTCCGTGGTAGTGCTTGGCAGTGCCCGGCGCCGACAGTTACCAATACACTTCAGCCGTTGTCTTGCTGGAGGCTGGCGTCTTCCCTATTTCGCAGAGAATACTGCGCATTGACCGTTCCGTTTTACGGTTACTAGTTCTTGTGTCTCGCCTATTCCGTTATCCTCCCCCAATCTTCATTATATCTTTAGCTGTAGCCCAAAGCTTCATTTTTACTGAATACACGCGGTTCTCGCAATCTGAAATCTGAAATCTTAAAGAATCTCTTGTTGTGTTTCATTTACTTTAACTGTCACTACTTACGACGAACATCACATTTGGCTTTCCATTATAGCGACGACGGTTATTATCAGTAGTAACGATAATAATAACAATGATCGAGTACTTATGTTGCTGTCATCAACCACAGATTGTAAATTGCGGACTCATGAGCCCCTAAGCGTTCGAATTTGGACGCTGTCCACTTCTGTTGCGCTAGTGCACAGCGCTGTTGAAAATTGTAATAAATGCGTCAGATCAAGAATCTAAAAGTTCCAAGAGTACACGGGGGATACAAAGGAGCAGTGGTTAACATCATGGACTCACATTAGGGAAGAGCGGGCTTCAAATACTTGTACGGCCTTCCTCCATCCGCTCCCCACGGTTTCCTTGAATCACATAGGTTAATAACGGGATGTTCCCATTGAAGAGGACGGAGTCAATTCGTCTTCATGCTTTTCAGTGCGACACTGTGCTCCACATCCGCTTAAGTTTTAAGTCTAGGAGATGTAACTGCTAATCTTCCTTTATTCCTCCCTTGTTTCTTAAACACAATCTAGCATTGTTGCAGATTCTATGTGGAATGCCTTACATTTAGGCGTCAGAAGACATTCAGCCACCTCAGTCGTGAATGCTCTGTCTAACTGGGTTGCGAGTAGTTGGCTCTAGTTGTGAATCTCTGATAATGCACCGAGGACAATGCGACAGCAACCGGGCATGGACTACCTGAATTATGAATACTGAACCAATATCTGTATTGCAAGTCAGCTTCGTTTATTCAAAACATGCTACCAGTTTCGACACACTCACCCCCCCCCCCCCCTCCTCCACACACACACACACACACACACACACACACACACACACACACACACACACACACACACACACTCACAAGCGTTGTCTTCAGGCCACTAGCGTTGTTCCGGAACTTGCAGTTACAAGTCCACCAATGGCCAGACGTCTGAAGATGGCGCTTTTACGTGTCGAAACTGGTAGCATGTTTTGAATAAACGACGTCTGCATTACAATACATATATTGGTTTCAGTTTTCATTAAACAGGTAATTCCAATTGTGAATGACGCTGCGGCGTATGTACCATCCTCCTGACCCCAAAACACTACTGTCTCAACGTTTTTCTTCATACCACCATCAGTGTAAAACTGTGCTTTTTGCTCCTGTTTCTGATAACTGGCTAACAGGCACTTGAAAGCGATGATAAAGTTGTTCGCTAACGGCGAATTAATTACTACTGATAGTGCAATCGCTCTCCGTAAAGTAATTTGTGATTAAAGTGTAGCTGCGAAGAATTTCGGCTGATAAATTCGGCACACGCCCTGTCTATTACTATTGTCGTCATCAACCGATACTTTAGTGCGGAGACTTGAACATCTGGTGGCGTGTTACCAATTCGTACCCCAACTCTGTCTTGTACCTCTTGGCTCTTAACTGTGATGCCAGACTGGAAGCTGGCATTACTCCAGCCGGACCTGTTTCATTACGAGTAAGATTCTGGTCTCGTGTGCGGAAGGATCGGTGTGCCATTGCCTATTATGTATCCACTTTAAGTTTTTCTAGTGGTTTCCACAGACCATTCAAGATTCGTGATAAACTGTGTCCCCCTCTATACTATGCAAGCCACCTTACGGTGTGTGGTGGCGGGTACTTTGTTTACTAGTGTCACTCCCCCCCACCCCCACCCCTCGCCTCCCCGTTGTCCTGTTCCAGTCGCGAATAATTCGCAAGAAAAACGATAGCTGTTAAGCTTACATGTGAACTGTTATCTCCTTAATCTTAGCTTTATGGCCTTTTTAGTGATATGAACATAGGAAAAGCGATATACTGGTTGACTCTGCCAGGAACGTAACGCTCCCATAATTTTATCACTAAATCACACTCTGACGTGATCGGCTGTGTCATCCATGATGACGGACGCGAATCTTTCAGATACCTGGCGCTGAGTGTAATGCTCGCCGCGACCAGAGTGACTCTGGCCTGCGTCTGACCGCTGGGTGGTGCTACGTGGCGAGCACCCCAGGCACCTCAGCCAGCATAGAAATGAAGTAATCGAATGACTCTATTGACCCTCGTCTATAATCGTTCGGCCGCCTTTGAAGTCTTTCTGTTTGGCACCACTTCGGCGACATGCGGTTCGATGAGGATGGGATGAAATGGCGAGGTCAGCACAAATACCCAGTCGCCGGGCGAAGGTAATCTCCGACCTGGCTGGGAATCCAACCCAGGACCGTTATCAATGGACAGAGACGCTAACCACTACACCACCAGCTGTGGACAGCCAGTATAGACTTGGTTCAAGTTTTCGCATACCCAATGCTTTCAAGCAGGGGACTCATTGGCTTCGCCAGTTCTGTATTCATGTCTCCATGCACCTTTTGGAAGCGTAATTAGATTGCAGTTGTTGGAATATGTTCACCAGCGAGTAAGTCAGTGGAACATTTGTTTCATACTCACCTCGGTATCACACGCCGTGTTTGGATAACTCCCGCGCTGCTTTTATCTTTTGCAGAAAGATACAAACAAGACAGTAGCGGAAAGACTAAAAAATTTCTATTGTTCCGACATGAACTGGTTCGGACCAAATAAGGAAAAAAATGAAGGTGCATTGAGTTCGGTGTTTGCTACCTTGTGTTATCGGGCAAGCAAGTGTCCTTTTGCTGGGTGCCAGGGCATGTAGGCATGCGTGGAAATGAACAAGCTGATCGAACTGCCAAGGACGCCTGCAGATTACCGGAGGTGACACAATGTTCTATTCCTTTGCAAGGTGTCGTTTCTGTGCTGCGGCGGAAGTCTATGCAATTGTGGGAGGAGGAATGGCTGGCGGTGAGGGAAAATAAGCTGCGGTTGCTAAACCGACCATCCAGCTGTGGTGTTCCTCCGGCGTGCCGGTCACCTAGGCGGGAGGAAGTGACCCTTACAGGTCTTCGCGTAGGGCACTGTCCTCTTACGCATTCCTTCTTATTACGGTGAGAGGAACCCCCGCTGTGTGATGCCTGTGGCGTACGAATCACTCTACGCCACATTTTAGTTGAGTGTGATTTATATCGTTCTGTCAGGGCGGAAGTTAATATTAGTGGGGATCTGCCCTCGGTTTTAGCCGATGACGAGGCGAATGTCAAGAAAGTTCTAAGGTACTGTAATGTTTCTGGGCTTCAGCCTAAAATTTCAGGTTGGAATTTTTAGTGTGTTGCCGAGTGGCTGACCACTCCTTTTTATTCTTGTAACAGGCCAGTTCCAAACATGTGCTATGTGTTTCATTTTAATCCCTTCCCCTACGTTCTCTTGCAGTTCTCCTCTTTACATACTGCTTTCCACTTTGCTACTGTTGACGTGCACACTGCTTATGTAGACTGTCACCTTCAATTTTAGTCTTATTTTTGCACTTGCTGCATTTTAGTGACACTCGTCCGTTATTGTTCCCGTTCGGCCGCTAAAGACTACACTGTTGAGCGCCCATAACACCATCCATCCATCCATCCATCCATCCTTGTGTTATCGAGCACTAGCTCGGAAAACACACAAAATCTTCGCCGTATAAGAGGTGGTGCGGGTTGTTTGCGATAGGAGGCTCTTCAGAGACTTGAGAGAGGGTGGAAGGATATGGCGCCTGGCAGAGGCGACACAGGAAGCGGCGGCGACGGCGGCGGCTGCGTGGGCGGCAGCGGTGACGGCGCAGGAAGCGGCGGTCAGCCACCGGCTGGACACGTGCGCTGGACTCCCCTCCCCACAGCCGCGGCACACCGCAGCCTCACTCAGTTGGCTGGCTACACAATAGACGCGACTCCACCTTCGGGTACCGTCTCGTGTTCTTGTGTGTACGGCGCAATAATACCAACTGGTTTCCAGCCACGTATCTGGTGAATTTTGGCACAAAGACTATGTAACGAAGCTGAACAGTCGCCAGACGCATTTTCTCTGGTGTTCCGGCAGTTATTTTCAATGTCGTTCCTGCAATATGCATCTCGACAGTAAAAACAAATACTGCTTTTCAAATCCTTAAAGCGACGGCCAGTACCAATGAAAAACGTCAATTTCTTTCCCGTCAAACAAAATAATTTAAACAACGGCATTTTACGCTCTCATTCGATTGAACGGTGTCAGATTAGTCTAGAGCGATATTTTGTTTAGATATATGTATTAAAAGGGACAGTGAAACATAGTAAAATCTTTCTTCGCCACGTTTTCGTTGCCCGATTTCCCCGAGTCGTGCGCTACCGTGGCCCACGCACTGGCTGCTTCGGTCGTGCAGCAGCGCTACTCAGTCGCTGCGGGCGTTTGGTTACTTTTCATGTTTTTCTGTCACTGTAAAAACGTTTCAATACACAACGTATCGCACTAGAATAATTTTGGACCTCTCTATCATTTGGGCACGTAAAATTCTACTTTAAAAACTAGATCTCGCATGAAATATGCGTTGACCAGTATTTGTTTGGGCCGATTCGACCTACACAAGGCAAAAATGCCTTGGCAAATATCTGCTGAAACACCAGAAAAAATTAGCCTGACGGCTGTTAGGAGAGAGAGAGAACAGATAACTTGCTAGGTTCTACAGTGGCTGCAGCACAAATAACAAATTAATTAGTCGAGGCAATGAATATAAAATAATGGTTCTAAGCACTATGAGACTTAACATCTGAGGTCATCAGTCCCCTAGACTTAACAACTACTTAAACCAAACTAACCTAAGGACATCACACACCTCCATGCCTGAGGCAGGATTCGAACTTGCGACCGTAGCAATCGCGCTGTTCCGGACTGAAGCGCCAAGAACCACTCGACCACAGCGACCGGCAATGAATATCAAATGCCACTATGCCTATAGCATTTATTGGTTTTTTTAAGGGTTTTGATTCTGTCAGCCACGCAGCAGTTATATAGCTTCACCGGACAAGGTGTGGAAACAAAGTACATAAACATACTGTGTAAAACTTTGGTACAGCGAGGGTTCTTTCAGCGTAGAGAAACACACGAGAGAATTTTCCATTGCAAGAGCAGTAAAGCAGGTTCACCTTATGTCGCCGTAAGTATTTATAGCAGTCCTTGAGATGGCTATGTCCCAACTTATTTGCAAAAAAAGGGAATTATGTTTGGAAAGAGACTCACTAACGCGGGGCAGCCGCCATGGTACAAGTCCATTTTGAAAAATGAAGAAAGCCGCACAACAATTGCTTAATCTACAGCATTTTATTGGATACACGATCGGTTTCTGAACAGTTTCAGTTCCATCACATGGTGTAAACTGCAATAATGAAGATATTCTGTTCCACGCGAAATGGGAGTGCAGGGTCCGCTAGTACGAAATGTCATATAAGGAACTATGTGGCTACAATTTCAGAATTAAAACAAATTAAAAGAGGAAGAACAGGACGTTACTTGCCAATAAAAGCAGTTGATCATCTGAGGCCATCCTCACCCAAATGCTGTCTTGTAACCAAAGTTTCCGTGGAAGGGACCTAAGACAATCCGAGAAAACAAACATCACGGCCGGACACCAAAAGTTACCAAAATAATGAAACATAAAATGCAATAATACGGGGGGATTACATATTGCGTGGAACTACTTACAAAAATTCCGTAACAACCGCTCCACCATGCTGTGCGACCGGAAAACAAATAGGAGAAACTGTGTAATAGTAAATACTAGCCATGAGTACTGACGTCGCACACTACCCAAGCGCAGGCACGCTACGAAACAGACATGAGACTGGTGAATTATTTAACGTGGAAAAGCGAGAAGCAACAGCAGAAAGAACTCGGAACCTTCACAGCATTGAGACAGAAGAGGACCTGTACATTTAAACAAACAAGGAAAAATATTACATTATATGTACACTTTAAGGTACCTGGATAATGTCATAATTAACTAAAATATTTTTTGTAGTACAGGTCTGTTTGTTCGCTAAGTGGATCCAGAGGATGCGGACGAAGACTCCTTAAGATTTCAATTTCTTCAAGAACATTCAGTATCCGACCCTTTTCTGCAGTGTATAAGACAGTTAAGTTATCACTAACCTGCTGAGGCTGATGCTTATTGTCAATCAAATGCATTGTGAGGGTTGACCTGGAATTGGCCAGGTCTTTATGTTCCTTAAATCTCGTATAAAAATTCCTACCAGTCTGGCTAATGTATCTGCTCTTACACAACTGGATTTTATCGCACTCAGTACGATACAGTCAGGGATAGGAAAAATGATGTTTATTGAAGACTTCACGGTGCCCTAATCGGCTGCCCAAATTTTTTTGTCTGAAAAACGCCGAAGCTATGTTGGCTGACATCAGTTTCTTTCCGGTCCTCTCTGATACGTAACTATTGTATGGTATCGCATAAAACGTGTTCTTTCTATTTTTCTCTACAGCCTTCAGAGTGATTCTCTTCCATGCTCAACCCCCCCCCCCCTCCCCCTCTTCACTAGTATGTTCTTATTCAATTTCTCAGTTATAGACCCCGGATATTTGATTATACCGAACTCCTTGTCAAATGCCTCTGATGTGAGGTGAACATTATTTTATCTGTTTAGGAGGGACCTGTGATTGGGTGATGCATTCAGAATTAAATCAGTAGTAGACTCTTTTCAAACTTTGCCTTGCCGTCATTTAAGGTGATCTGTAAGTCTACAGTATGGCAATGTCCCGGTAACGTGATGCTGAACAGAGAAAGAAACCTTTCCATGGAGTGTATTAATGTCACACACTTCCCTGCTGCCTCCTTAAAGAACAAAAATGTCATCAACAAAACGCTTCCAACACACCACGCGGTCCTCCGGATACCTCTTAAAAATCTCATTCTCGAAACGAGACTTACAAATATTGGCTAAAATTCAAGCTAGGAGTGCATCTATGGCCAGATCCTGTTTATGCCTGTGCACTTGAACACCAAATTAAAAATAATGAAAACGTAGGATCAAAGTTAAATTAACAACTTCCTTGATTTCCTTCGATGACCTGCCGCTAAAGCTGCGAAGGTTTTCGAGAACGATGCCACACATTTCGTCTGTAGGTTTATTAGTATATTCGTTGCTGACATCAAAGATAGCCTTGTGGGATGTGGAAATATTCAAGAACCGTAATTAGATCTCCCCTATTTTTGCTTTACTCTAGACTCCATGAAGTAAAAATGCTCTTTAAGTAAACCTGCAACAAATGTGTAAAGTTTATGTAACTTAACCATCGCCTAAGTTCTGGGTCTTTTAGGGTTCATCATTATAAATTGTTTCTTCCGCTTCTCACCCGGGAAAATCCTAATTTCTTTTAGTACCTTCCTGATTGATCTCTGCGCGTCACAATGTCGCTAGTAGCAATAAACTGCTCTACCCTCCCACATACTCGTGCTGAGAAGGGGCAACACCCGTTTTCCCTTTGTCATCACAGATGACTGTGGCATCATTATTATAAGTTTTTTATTAAGTGACTTCAGTGTTTGCCGTTCTCCCCCTCAGTTAGTTCTAAACTCTGTGGACGGAGATTAAAGAAATTAAAGACCTGGCAATTTCAGATGAGTTCTTGCAATGCATTTGACTGAAAACACGCATCAGCTGCAGCAGGTTAGTCATAACTTAATAGTGCTGAAGAAGGTCGGATACAGAACATTCTAGAAGAAATTGAAATCTTAAGAAGTCTTCAATCCCATTCTTTCGATCCAATTAATGAACGAACAGACCTGTGTTGATAAAATATTTTAGTTAACTATGACACTACCCAGGTAAATTAAGGTGTCCGTATAACATAATATTTGTCCTTGTTTAATTAAACGTACAGCTCCTCTCTCAACGTTGTGATGGTTTCGTGCCCTTTCTGCTGTTACTTCCCGCTTTTCCACGTTAAACCATTCACCAGTCTCGTGTTTGTTTCGTAGCGTTCCTGCGCTTGGGTGGTGTCGGCCTCAGTAGTCATCGCTAGTATTTACTCTTACACAGTGTTCCTATTTGTGTTCCCGAGCGCACAACATGGTGGAGCGTTGTTATGGAATTTTTGTGAATAGTTCCACGCAATATGTGACTCTTCCCCTCCCTCCTCCCCCCATTTTTATTCCATTTTACGTGTTTCATTATTTTGGTAACTTTTGGTGCCCGATCGTGATGTCTGTTTATTTCCCGGATTGTTTTAGGTCTCTTTCACTCTTGACACGAAGCTTTTGGTTCCATGACATAATTGGGGTGAGGATGACCTCAGATGATTAGGGGCTTTTAGTTGCAAGTAACGACGTACTCTCGCTGTTTTAATTTGTTTTAGTACTGAAACTTTAGCCGCATGGTCCTTATCTGATATTTCGGACTTGAAGATCCCCTCCATTTCGCGTATAACGGAGCACTGTTACTGTTGCAGTTCACACCAGACGATCGAACCATAACTTTTCCGAAATCGAGCGTGTACCCGATACAAGGCTGTGGCTTAAACTCTTTTGTGGTTTTCTTTATTTTTCAAAACGAACCTGAGATTTGCCTTCGATATAGCAGTCCTAACCCAACATGTGATAGAATAGCAATCCTGTACAAAGGATTTGTCAGCTGGTTGCGAAAAAGTGCGCTTTGAGATAAATCTGAGCAAAAGAAATGTCATGGACAACAAGTGAGTAACTGCAAGATAGGCAACATTGAACAACAAAATGTTAACGAATATATTTATCCGGAGAAGTTAGCTGGTATCCAACAAGACTTAAAACCCGGAATTTCCCCGATTCAAGCTAGGTAGGAGGCCTCACGAAAGAAACACAACCGTTTTTAAATCTAACATTAGAAAAACTTAGATTATTTCGAACAGTTTGTTCTTCCCGTACTAGCAAACAGCGGTAAAACGTGGTTTTTACACGAGTTTTTCAAAAGAAAGTCCGCTGCTCGTGGTCTTGCGGTAGCGTTCTCGGTTCCCGAGCACGAGGTCCCGGGTTCGATTCCCTGCGGGGTCAGGGGTTTTTTCCCTGCCTCGAGGTGACTGGGTGTTGTTGTGTCGTCTTCATCATCATCATTCATCCCCATTACGGTGGGAGGAAGGCCTTGCCTAGTACGGCGGTGCGGGTCTCCCGCATCGTCCCCTACGCTCCATTGCGGAGTATGGGACTTCATCATCATTTCAAAAGAAAACTTACGGCAGTTCAGGGAATTATGGAGAGGTCACTCCGTAGGGCTCACGAAGGAAGATAGGAAAAGAAGTGAAGACGTAAGACCAATAACAGGAGTTCTGGACGTCGCAAAGGCCATGGCTCTGAAATGGAAATGGGCGAGACGTATCACACGAAGAAACGACGGAAGATGGGTAACGGCAGGACTAAAGCCCCAGAAAAGACAGAGACCACAAGGCAAACAAACAGGCCGCTAGAATAAAGAACTGAAGGAAGTTGCTGGATTCAACTGGCAGAAGAGAGAGAGACATTGAAGCAACGATTGACAATGTATATTTTAGCTTAAGATTAAAGGGGCTACACATGGTTCTGGTTTATTAGCAGAACTGCGTGAACTGTACGTAAACACCCGGTGCCACATACCTCCGGAAACGTACCAACGACTCGTCGGATCCATGTCACGCAGAGCTGCTGCTGTACTGCGTTCCAAACACATCAATATAAATATATTCAATAATGTTAGTTGAACAGTGTGCCAGCGCCAGCATTGTGCTCTCACAGATCTCCTGCCATCCTGTTTTATAGATCGAGCAAGACTCCGAACTCCACATTTTGTGATCAGACACGGACGTTCAGCGCCTTGTCGCTCACAAACGCCGACGACAGTAATACGCGAACAGCTGACCAGCTTCAGCGTTGCTATGCGCCGCCCCATGACAATCCTCTCTTTTTTGCGTTTATGTAAGTGGGTTTTCCCCTTTGCGGCCCGTATCGTTGGCAGAATGATTGTTGATCCGTCTTTACCGCGCTTTTACACTTTCCTTACCGCGCCCGCAACGCCCCCAGGCGGTAGCCGATATCGTGGTGGGCTGTGGTTGTGAAATTTAGCGTAATCGGGGTACTCACACTCAACATACACCAACGTAATTTATTGCCCATAAATAGACTGCGTTATTATGTGGTTGCGTTATTGCCGAACACTCACTGGAAGCAGTCGCATCAATTAAATATTTGGGAGTATGTGGGCGGAGCGATTTAACTAAGTTGAGGAATCCTTAATGCCACAGGATATGCCCTATGAACCAATGCCTTCCTTTCGTCCATTTGTTCAGATTTTCTTTTCTCCCTAAATCGATTCAATACCCCTTCATTAGATATCCGATCCAGCCGTCCAATCTTGAGCTTCTCCTTTGGCGACGGGTACTATGTCTTCAATACAGGGTACCATTTCTTCAGTGCTGCCATGTCGTAACATCCTGCGTGCTTTAATGATACTTTAACCGAAGCCGGTGACCATAAATTGAGTAAACTACTCGGTTTGTTTTAAGAATACAATACTATATTAAGCCGTAAAGTATTGAGTAAAAAAAATATATATATATATTAATTCGCGTACCCCTTCCTTGTTCACGCAACATACCTGTGTTATCCCGCCCTGTTATGCTCCTTTGGCTTCATTACTATGTTGGTAGCAAACGCGCTTTCTCCTTAATAGAATTAACTAGAATGTCCCAGCTCCGACATGTTAACCTAAGAAGTTGTGCGCTTCATGCCCTTGCTCCTTGTTACCAGCAGGTAATTACACGACGCGACTGCCGTAACTGCAGTTGGTGCTCGTCAGGTGTGCTGTATCCGTCAGTAAGGTCGAGGACCATCTTGGAGAACGTCGGCAGCGGCATAGGGTGGGCCGTGCCTCGCAGCATCGGTCCCTGTGGGAGCGGCTGCGGCTGCCGCGCGCCCGCTGGTTGGCTGCCAACTCCCACCCTCACCGAAACTCCAGCTGTCTGCCTTCTGAGTTCGCAGCTGATCTTCCTGTCTGCGCATCTACATTCCGAAAGTTACTCGGCAACGCCGACCGCCACCGCCATCCGCCGTCCTATTTTTATTTTGTTCTCAAGGAAAAACGGTGTCCGCTTAAGTTTTTACACACACACACACACACACACACACACACACAAGTCCGGACTTGGATCCGGTTGATTTTTACCTCTTTGGTCGTCTGAAGGCCCACCTGCGCGGTAAAACATTTGATAGTGAGAAAGACCTTATTTCCTGTGTCAAGCGATGGTGTAAAAGTCAATCCCCAGAATTTTACCAAAATGCATTTACATTATGGAAAGAACGTTAGGCCAGATGCGTCACAGCTGACAAAGGCTACTTCGAGTAGGCTCAATGTATAGCCAAATGTTCCAAGAATGTTAAAAAAAATTTCATTCTTCTCCCTGCAAAAAAATAATAAAATTAGAGACGACTGTGTAAAACTTTTTGAACGCCCTTTGTACTTTCGTCACGCGTTCTGTGTATTCCATAAACTTCCTCCCTTGCGCCCTCAACAACACGTGACAGTGTGTAAAACTGTGTGCAAGACATTATCAACAGTGATCCTGAAATCCCAAGTAATGTGTAGTGTATATAACGGAGGTTAAAGAAACACCGCTTGTTTTGCTGCCAGTTCCTACAGCAGGCGTGGACTGGCTGTGAGTTCATTGATCATGATCTTGGGGAATTTCAGACTAATGAAATAACGGATCCATGACTGGCGAAGATGGAGGTACTATGAATGTACTTTGTTAAACAAATTCTTGTATTGTACTTCTAAAAGACCACGCTATAACACCTTATCTCTACGTGGTCATGTCGAGGCAGTGGTTACAGGTCAAATGCAAGAGGATTTCATAAATTCTAATTTGAACAGGTCGCTGTTTTTATGCGTACAACAACACGGATCTGCGTAAGCTATGAACTTTACATCCTGCAGACGGGTGTCTACACCCGTCTAAATTTCATATATTGGTATCCACTATGTTCAGATCTGACCTCATGCATCATTGCCATATATCCTTAAATAGTTGGTACCTCATGCGAATTAGTACGCGAGATAGTGGGAGGGAGAGGGAGCGGCACATTTGGAACGTGAGCAGCACAGTATGTTAAGAAAGGTAGAACGCGAACTTACTTATAACGTGGACTTTTTTGAGTTATGTAGTTTCCACCTCCAAATGTGTACTAGAATGCAAGAGGGAGGTAACCGACAAATTGTTAAAAACAAATTATTGAGTAATTGGACACTCATATTATAAATTTATTATCCCACAATATATGAATAATTATTGCTCAACCTTACTCCTCCACTGAAGAGAAGAAAGATCGTGAAATAGGTCTGAATCGCAATAGAACTCAAAATATTTCAGTTACTTGTCTGTGTCGATTAACTCCCTCTCGCATTGTATACTCTGCTGTTTTAAGCAAATGCAAAAGAGAAGGTCTCAGAATTTCCTTTCACAACGACATGTACATGAAATTTATATAATCTGCAGTTCTTACAGTAAAAATATTTCAGTACAACGGAAAACCAGCCAAAGTTGCGAATTTCATTTCTTTTTATTTACTTGATGGCTAGTTTCGGTCCGGAACCTATTTTCAAATCATCCTACAGGACAGGAAACCAAATGTACAATCATGTACAACACAGTGTTAATAAATTTCTTAACCTCACACTAAGAATACAAAACGTATTGTATCAAGATGGTATTTCCAAAAATATATACGTATTACGAAATGTATTTTTGGAAATACAATTTAAACTATCTCATACGTAAATCTTGAAATATATTCTGTATTTTTGGTGTGTGTTTAAAAATTTGGTAATACCTGTATTGTACATGATTGTAAATTTGATTTTCTGTACTTTTAGGATGATTTGAAAATGGGTCCCGGCCCGAAATTAATCATCAAGTAAATACAAAAATTGAAATTTGTAACTTTGGCTGGTTTTCCGTTTTACTTGTTAACAGAAGTTGCTGAGCTGTAATGATTCCAGCATGCTGGAAGTTCGTAAAGTATTTCACTTGCCCCAGGATTGTAGCAGCAGTTTGCGTATATGCTCTGCCAAAAAGAAACTGAATTTTCTGCTTGACTGGAAAGCGTATGACTGTAAAACTCTGTCACAAGGAATAAACAAACGTTTCACAAACTGAGCACCTCTTTGGTTTTGTTGACGTAGATTCCGAATGTGAACTGATTCAGTCATGTGACGAACATGATTTGCACGAGTGTGTTTGTTGTTACATACGCAGGTACACTGCACTGCGTAGGAGCCGTTTTAGTGAACGACAGTTGGCGGTTACCTTTATCGTAAAAAATAAATAAATAAATAAAGAAGGCAATACTTTCGTATTACGAGTATATCGAGGCAATACTCGTTGTAATCGACTGCAACGATTTATATTCAATTTTGTAATCAGTCGGTGTCGCCAAAAGTCCCATTTTCTTGTGTTTGGGAAGATCTGCCAGTAAATGCACGGTTTCTGTCCTTTACGTGACGGAAGTGGTGGGAGTGGCTGAGCGGAAGTAGGGGAAAGCTTGGGTTGGCGGTGGATGCTGAAATTAGTATTTGTTCGCATATCTTGCTACCTTCGTCGGTGCATTGTACCTCCTGATATGCTTCGGCCGTTCCTAATTGTGCCACACTTTGCGGAACGCTGTGACATTTAATGAGGGCACGCCGACTCAACGAAGGATGACATATAAGCAAGACAAAGGGAATTTTTGTTTTGTTTTCAGCCTTATATGATAGGGAATGTGCTCTAGAACTTGGAATCTTAAGAACCAAACCAGCCGTTGCACTCTTTCCCGTTGTATTTTTGGCGAAATTAACGCTTAAGATTATGCCTATTTACGTGATTTCCTGGCACTGTGCTGTGAAGTAGACGCTACTCTATCACGAGAAGGAAATGAGCAAAGTAAGTGTACAGTGGTTCGCACTATTATGAAAAGGTATTAATGTCTGATGCCGTCAGATCAAAAAAATCTTGTATGGAAAGAGAATAATTATTTATTGCGTTAATTGGTCTTCAAGTCCTACAGCAGAAAACAAAAGAAAAAATTACACTGCAGGGGGAAAATAAAAACCACTACACACTATAAATAAATTACAAAGAAACAAAAATACGTAAAGCACAATAAATGGCGTCAGTCAATCACAACTGAGGAGCTATCTATTGCAGATTGTTGTCCGTCGTTGCTGATCTCTACCTTCATCTTCTGCTGCTGTCAGCTTCACTTGTCTCAGGATTGTTAATACTCGATCCTTCCACCGCTTGCTTAGACGTCCCCGTTTGCCTTTTTCCAGCAGTTTGGGAATGGAGGACTCTATGTGGGAGGGATCCATTACCTCGAAGGATGTGACCAAACCACTGTAGTCTCTTCTGCCTCAATATTCGGCCAATGTGCGGCTTTCCAAACCGCTGATACAGGTTTTCTTTTGTTCTTCGTTCCCTCTAACCTTCAACAGTATTGTAGACGGGTCCACAGATCTTCCAAAGTACCCTCGTCTCGAAGGCAGAGATTGCTTATTCAGTTATTGCTGATGCCGCCCAAGTTTCACAACCATGTAAGTATCACACGTACTAGGATAATGTACAACTGAATCTTATTGTCGTTTGATATCAGACGTGACTTGAATAAACTGTTCAAAAATGGTTCAAATGGCTCTGAGCACTATGGACTTAACTTCTCAGGTCATCAGTCCCCTAGAAATTAGAACTACTTAAACCTAACTAACCTAAGGACATCACATACATCCAAGCCCGAGGCAGGATTCGAACCTGCGACCGTAGCGGTCGCGAGGTTCCAGACTGAAAATAAACTGTTAGACTAAAGAATATGCGATTAGCGTGTATTATTCATTGATACACTTCTTTCGTCAATTCACTTTTTTGTAGTCAATATGGATGTCTGTTACTTGAATTCTTGAACTTCAACAACAGTGGATGGAAGGAGAGGTTGACGACGTGATACAACGAGATATCTTATCACTCACCATCAGCTCAGTTGTATTTGCATTGTGGAAAAGTATCAGCGCATACTTGTTCAAGGGTGTCGCCAAGAATCACAGTATCGTCAGCAAATGCCACGATTGTGTCTGCTGCTACCATCTCGATTTCTCTAATTTGACCAGTGTCACGGCTTACTTTTCTCAAGGCCAAGATGAATAGTATTGGCGCCAGTGGATCTCCTTGCTCAATACATTTCGAATACTAATTGGTGGAGACAGTTGGTCGCTAAAGTTGGTCGGATGTATTCGACAGGAGTCAAAATCCTCTAACGTTTTCCATTACATGGAGTGGTCAGTGCTGTCATAAGCTTGTCGAAAATCAATGAAGTTGAGGCGTAATTCCATATCGAACTCGTAGAATTTTGCTATCAGCTGTATCAATTTAAATGTGTGTACAGGAGTCAACCACCCAAAGACGATGCCACAGTGACAGATATAGTGATAGCCACATTATTGTATAATATAGATGAAAAGACAATGATGAGTGAAGCTGAGAGCTAGACACACCCAAACACGTGCGCTTACTGGACAAACTCCTGCGAGTTCATCACTAATTTGTGTCATCTTATGGCCGTTATTTGGAAAATGTTGTTCGACTCGACGCCTTCTTTTCTGAATATGACCTGGTAGTCTTTCTCCACTCTGTGGTTACCTTAAACATAGATATACTCTCGGATGCACTGTATTGTTAGGAAACAAAGTTTATTGTGCCTCCCGCTACAGAGTCTTGATTATACTAAGGTTGTCCGTGAATAATGTCCCGTTTTTTTTTTTAAATTAACCTTCAAGTTCAGAACGAGATTTTTCCTACTTTTTACAGAACTTCACGCATTGCAGGTCATGTAAATGTCTACCCCATTGCAATATGAATAAATTTATGGCTCAAATGGCTCTGAGCACTATGGGACTCAACTTCTGAGGTCATCAGTCCCCTAGAACTTAGAACTACTTAAACCTAACTAACCTAAGGACATCACACACATCCATGCCCGAGGCATGATTTGAATCTGCGACCGCAGCGGTCGCGCAGTTCCATACTGTAGCGCCTAGAACCGCTCGGCTCGGCAAATTCTCTTCCTCGACTTTATGTTCTTTAAAGTGTTTCGAAAGTACAATGTTGTCATTCTTCTCCGGGCATCTTTCCTGCCATTTGGTATGGGCCATGCCAACCTGTTATGATCAAACAAGCACGTCTCCGAACTTATTCGATTCTTCTTGTCGTGCCTACTTTATAAGGACACTAAAAGCTGAAAGAACAGCGTCCTTAATGCGATTCCCTTTACAGATGCACTGCGTTTACCCAGAACCCTTCCAGTAAATCTGTCTTCCATTCTCCTTGTGTTCATCCCATTTAATACCAGTGCTTAGTATTACCCATAAGTATTCAAACGAAATGACGTGCTCAGAGGTTCGCTACTAATCTAGTAACCTGATGCTATCGAGGTTTTTCTCTTTGCTATCGGCATTTATTTCATTTATCCGTGTTTAAAAGATTGTTTCCGTACTTTACACCAATCGGAAACATTTTCCAAGTCTTTTGGGATTCGCGTATGATAATTCAACAACGATACTTTTCCTGCATAAAATAGCGTCAACAGCCAAAAATCTGATAGTGCTGCTGATCCTATCAGATAAATCGTTTACGTATATTGAGAAGAAAATTAAGGTCCTATTACGCTTCCGTGGGATACACTCGACGTTACATTCGTTTGTATTGAGCATTCCCACTACTAGGTGCTACTAGTTAGTGTCTTATAGCAAGTTAACGTAACTGACTCGATACTTGGTACGGTCATATCCCGGTCAGCAGTCTGCCATGTGGTACGGTGTCAAACGTCTTTCGAAAATTTAAGGAGACGGAATCCAACCGTTCCTCTGTATCTACTGTTCACATGAATGAAGCACGATGTGTTTCATAAGAGTGATTTTTCTTGAATCCTAGCTGATCCTTTGCGAAATATTTCTTTTCCTCCGACAAAGTCACAGTGTTTGAGTTTAGAGTGTGCTTACGTTGTCTTATAGCATTTTTAAGGTGGTGATGATACGAGGAAACCATTGGACACCATTCATCTTAAACCCCGGCCACATGTGCCAATAAAATCACGAGAAATTTCCGTATCTATTGTCTTCTACACATCAGTTAATTTTAAGACAGTGGTGAGGAGCAGGAGCTGATCTTGCTCTTGCCATAATCTTAGTGAATAATGGTGTTAACACAACCCTTACTGACACCCAGTTGTTGTGATTCACTGGTTTTCTGCCAGTATCTGCCACATGGCGTCACTGTTGTATGACGTTATCCTTGTTAGTAGTCCACCCGAACGTGCGACATTGTACACTTCGGCGATGGCGCACTACTCGAAAATAGCCAGTTTTTCTTGATGGTAGAAAAATTTTCAGCTCAACTATTTGACCGACATGGGGAAATGATTTGGCAGCCTACGCTTTCTCATTCCCATTACGACAAAGTCGAGGGTTAAATTCCAAAACTCTCCACTGTGTCTCTTGAAGTGAAGCGATGTGACACTGTTGATAGCGATTCGTCCGCCTAGTTAATCTAACCCCCACTCCAAACCGGCCCGACATGTTAAAAAAAAAATTGTTACTCGAGAAAAGTAGGCTATGGTACGGCACCCCACTTCACCCTCTCCCTCCCGTTATCTTCATAATCATCAGCGCTTTACTTTTTATACATAAAGTGATTGAACAGGCTGTAAAAACGTATTATCCTTACACCTTCAGTCTCACATTCTTGCACCAATACCGCACGCGTCTTCGTCGGAGCTTCTTGTAGTTTATATCTAAATTTTATAAACATAATTTACTCTCCGCCGCAGCTTGTAGCTCGTATCCAAAATTTTTTATTCATACGTTGCTCCAAAGCACAGTGGCAACAATCTTCACAGTGCCGTCTGTTCGCAGCACTTTTGCTTCTTCTTAGTATATTCGATGTTAGCTCACACTTTTAGCCATTTTTCAAGGCACCTGCACATGTACACGTTCTTATACATTTTCTATTTATATTTTCGTACTTCTTTTTAACGGCGCGATGCCATAACAATCCATAGATGAACTTTGTAGATACATTTTCGTGTTGGAGCTTGTAAAACTGTTTTCACTTCAGTTAAAACTTTCATGTTGAGAGGCCATGGTCGGTATGATCTTTCGTCACCGGCTTGCCTGTATCTAACCTTTCCCAGTGATCATATCAGTGAAAAAGGACCTACAGTGTAACGTGAAATCCGAACGGGTGAAGGCTAGGGTGAAAGCAGCCTGAAAAATTTCCGTGGTTCGACCGGGGTTCGATCCCACGACCTCTCTGATACAAGTCATACGTTTTACCGTGATCACCAGACCCGTCACTGACTGTGAATACGATTCCTATCTCACTACAGGACCTATCGTAAAGATTCGGATCGCTTACTGTCAACTAGAGATCAGTGTCATATAGTCAGATGACTGTAACCTGACCCCGCTTCTCATAATGACATGTGTTCTTGGAGACATGCAAGCAGACATCAGATAAATAAAGTTTCTCTAGCCAGTCGGATACGTGCCACTAGGGAGGTTGCAGGCGCATTATAGCAGGACAGCGCTGGTCGATTTCCTGTCAGTTCCGTAACACGGCGCACTGCAATGAGTGCGGTGCCGAACAATGCCTGTTGTCCAATAGGTTACCTCTACCAACAATGCTATCGCAAAACGCTTCCTTTTCATTCCAATGATAGCATGCGGGAAAAGATACGTTAGATCATAGCATCCTGCTTGATTATCGACGTTTGTTACCTCCTCGACCTACAACAATACCTTGATTGTCTCAGTTTTAGTTATTTTTCTCGTGTACGCAGTATTTCTTTCCTCAGTACCGTGAGGTATTTTCATAACGAGTGCGTTGTCTTACAGGTTTATTATTCATCTCTTCGCTGTACTCGGTACTTAAAGAGTAAACTGTATTATGTTTTTTCTTTGTATTTTTTTGGTTTTTGTTCTTCGAGGACATGTTTTTTTGTGCGATGTGCCACAGTGGTAAGACAAGAAGTATATGTACACTCATATTAGGGAGACGAGGACCGTGATTCAAATCCCCGACCGCTCGTTCAAATGTACGTTTTCCTTAACTATTTAAGTCTGCGTATGGCAAATAACGAGATGGTTCCTTTGAAAATGAGACATCCGTTTTCCTTCTCCTCCCTTTGCCAATCGGAAGTCATGCTCGTGCCTTACGGTCTCGTCGATAACCGGATGTTAAACCTTAATCTTACTGGTTTCTAAGTAATAACTTTTAACTGTTTACCCTAGTCTCAGTTTTTGACGAGTTAACATAATAATAGAATGTGATTTAAATGTTGCTGTAATTTGACAGGTGACGTGGCAGCTTTTGAGATTTGTAGCTGAAGATGATTAAGCTCTTTGGCGTCAGTCGATGGAGATCGAGTCATGTTTCCGATTATTTGTCAACACGTCATGAGTGTTCTGTACCCTGCCTCGAATCTTCTAACAATTGACGTGAACTTCTGGTGCTGTAATAAAATCGACTTACACGTAATGAAGGACAAACGTATATCATTGTTACGTGAGTAATAAGATGCCCCCCGGAAAACATTTATCAAGAAGTAACTTACACTACTTACCGAACAGGAATCTGAATCTAAAAGAAGATAATGGGAATCACGGCGCAACGCCTGTTAAGTTTTGGTCGCCCTACATACATGATCGGAGGGGGAGATTGTTTGAGGTTAATGTCCTGTCGCTGTAGAGATCATTACTCTCTGAGAACAAGCTCTGATTAGACAAGGATGGAGCTGGAAATAAGCTGTTCCCCTTCCAAATGGGTGCAGTTCGGCGTAAATGTGAAATTAAGCTTCATTGCAAGCAGGGAAGAAGTGAAATAATAATGGAGGATCCATAAAGTTTTGTTTCCACGTGCACCTTGTATCTTAGCCAAACAGACGCCCTAAAGCTTTTTAGAATGTACAGTCGTTTCAAGCGCACTATTTTTTACGGCATACTGACTAGGCATACTACTTCTTCTGAGGATCTACAGTTCATTGTGAAAGTTGGCTTCTTGAGCTGTTCTCCGTCAATAAAACATTCTCGGGTTTCAAGCCTCGTCAAGCGGTTTACTGCCCACGAGCTGTCCTGTGCCATTGTCAAGTGGATGACTGTCGTGTGATTGTCACTGCCGTGCTTATATAGCCGCGCCGTCTCTAGTGACGTCACTGGTGTTCGGTCCCGCACCATATATGGTAATGTTTTGGCCGCGCAACCGCCGGGCCCGCTTCAACTCCCTCAACACCGGATCCCACGCTGTACTCAGCTGCAATCCACCGTCTCTATTGAAGGTGTTGTCAGAAATCCTAATCTCTATGGCCTCGTTTATCACGCTATTCCAGATGTCATTAGCCCGTTTAATAATAGACGTCTCATCGAACGCAATTTGGTGTCCGTTTTCCAGAGCATTTTCTGCTACAACTAGCTTTCCTGGATAGCGCAGACGGTAACACCTTTAATGTTCTATGCGGCGCTGTTCAATAGTGCAAACAGTCTGCCCACATCCACACGGTATCTTGAAAATTCCTGGTGTTCTGATGCCTAAATCGTCTTTCACAGATTTCATTAGTTGCCGGATCTTTGCCGGAAGCCTGAAGATTGTGTCTATTTTATGCCTGTTCAGGAGCCGAGTAATCTTCCTTGTTGTCGAACCACAAAACGGTAAGAATGCAATCTGCTCGGTGTCTTCTTCAGAGGTCTTCTTTCTTGGAGGTTTGCATGACACTACTTGTGAGATCTGTTTGTTGTTGTAACCGTTTTCCTTAAAAACTTGGCGTAAATGGCTCAATTCTCTCGGCAAGTTTTCGGTGTCTGAGACGGTTTCAGCTCTATGACTGACTGTTTCTGTGCTGGGCGATGGAAGCTGGTGGCGTGCAGATACCGATCCGTGTGGATGGGCTTGCGGTAAACGCTATGACGTAGAGACCCGGGCTTACGGCGGACAAGCACGTCGAAGAACGGCAGGGAACCCTCCTTCTCTACTTCCATTGTGAAGTTGATGTGGCCATGGATGCTGTTGAAGTGCTCCAGGAACTCTTCTAACTTTTCTTGTCCATGTGGCCAAATAACGAAGGTATCGTCGACGTAGCGGTAAAAATAGTTCGGCTTTGCAGGGATGTAGGAATGAAAATCTTTCGTTATATGTCTGATCCTCAGGTCTTACAGATGGTATTATAACAATTTTCAACTGATTACCAAGTCACTATCAGATGATCTAAATGTGTTACGTTGTGACTTGTCACTTGAACAGGCCTGAAGAGGCGCTCATTGCATGTATCTCCGAGCCTGTTGCACACCTCTCCGGGGCCCTTCAGATGAAGAGCTACTATGTAACTTTTTCAAATCATCTGATGGTAACTTGTTAGTAAATAAAAATTGGTTATTATACCATTTGTGTTAACTGAGGCTGAAATATTCGAAGACCGTTCAATAATTAATGCAACACAATTTTTTCTGTAATCAGGTTGGTTTCAATCAGAATTCAATTATGCCATACTATTTCCCATTCTTTTGGCTACACAATCCAGTTTTTCAACATAATCTTCGTTCATTATGATAGCCTTGCACCACCTTCCTAGAAGGGCCTGTGTGCCCGTTGGTACCACTCTACTGGTCGACATAGGAGCCGTCGCCTTGCTGCATCAATAACCTCCAACCATCGTCCACGTACTGCTTCCCGCAGAGTGCATCCTTCATTGCGCCAAAAAGATGGGAGTCGGAAGATGTGAGCTCCAGGCTGTAGGGCGGATGATGAAGAACAGTCCAATGAAGTTTTGTGGGGTCCTCTCGGGTGTGAGGCCTTACGTTCTCATGGAGAAGAAGACGTTCGTTCGCATTTTCGTGGCGGCGAACACGCTGCAGTCGTTTCTTGAATTTCCTGGCAATAGCACTGCAGGAAGCACAGCTCTGTGCGGTCGGCTGGAACGCGGGAGATCGCTTACGTTTGAGCGACCTTGTTGTTATGATGGCAGCACCTCGTCCAACGACTCACCGTGCTTTTGTTCTCAGCCTCGTCTCCTTAGATACTATGTACGAGCATATGCTCTGATTTTCCGTCAAGAGAAACTCGATGACAGCTCTCTGTTCGGTACGCACCTCGGTTACAGACGCCATTTCGAAGGCTACGTATAGCGTCGCTATCTATCGAGGATTCGTTAAGCTAAAGAGACTTAACCGAGAATATCTTATGAATATTTTCCACCGAAAGTGGCCGAGGAAAAAATGTGTTGCTTCACTTACTGAATGCTCCTCGTATAATTTGAAAAAAATTGTTATCTCTGCAAAATGTAAGATCACTTGTGTGAACTCGTGGAGGTGCAAGGCTTACAACTGCACTGTTTAGCTTATTTGTGCAGGGAAGGCAGAAGGCAACAGCAGGGAGACGTCACACAGGGTGAAGCCGCGCACCACAGCGCGCAGCCAAACGTAAGCATTCCACTGGCTTCTGCAACCCACAAACACTAATGACCCGCCACTCAAGTTCCCAGTGCTACCGCTTCCAGTGCGCCTCATCTCCCTTCCCTCTTCAACGCCCACGGGAAAATAACTGCACACGGCTGTCTCCTAGAGCGACTTTCACACTTTCTTGGTACCACAGTTTAATGTCGAGTCCGCCACATCCGTAAAGTCGGTTCCTTAAACATGACCGTACAGCTCAGAACTAGAGAAGTGCTTGATTTTAAACGTCTCGCGTGGTAAACGCATTTGAGGTAAGGTCAGCAGTTTCGAAACGTGGACTTGCAGGATGTGGCTCACATCAGCGAAAAGACAGTGCTCTGTGAAAGAAGCACACTGATTCCTGGAAGATTGCGAGTTCTCATTCGTATTTGTTTTGGTCGCCTGCGTTTGACTTTGCGATATGAGCAGATAGCGCGTTATCAGCTGCATAGCCAATTACTCCGGGACCAGCTGCCTCTGTAGTACGCTAGCAGGAGCTACAGATTGCTGTTGCACTGCCGCTTCCTTAAAGTTTATTTTAGTGCTGCTTGGGAAAGATACATGGGAGAGGAGACTGGGGATGGTCGACGCGTTTGCTTTTTTTACGCAACATGCGGGAGTGGTTTGGAATGTTAGTAGTGCGCGAGGAAGAAAATAGCAGAGTAATTAGGCGCCAGTCTTGTTATCGACGAAAATTCCTCGAGGCTCAGACTGAACCGAAGAGTTTAATTTGCGTGTGGTTTGCTTGGATCACTGCAGATGGTATGGACGAATAAGGGAATAAGTAAGATTGCGGTTTAACGTCCCGTCGACGATGAGGACATTAGGACCGTCCACAAGCTCGAGTTGGGAAAAGATGAAAAAGGAAATAGGCTGTTTCATTTTAAAAGGGACCATCCCGATCATTGCCTAAGGCGATTTAGGAAAACCACGAAAATAAAGTCTGAATGTTCAAACGGGAATTCGAACCGCCGCCACCTCGAGTGTGAAACAAGTATTTGAACACTGCGCTACCTCGCTTGGTAGTGAATCAAGTAGATCATCAATCCTTTTCGCGCATTCTATCAATCATAAACGACCTCCAGTTAGTTGAGATTCAGCGCGTTTCATTCTTGGCTACAGAAATTTACGAGAACCGCGCTAATATTACTGTCAAGCGGAGGAAAGGCAAGATATGGGAAAAAGTAGTCTGCAGTCGCTAACACAGTTGTAGCCGTGTGAGTACAATTTTGGGAATCTCACATTGTAGGCAAGACCGTAGTGGAGACGATTATGCATCGCCTTCTTCGAACGGTCTGAATACGTACTTACAGGGAAGCAGAAATTGAGGCACGACCTGGCATTCGATTCTCTGCATTTACAGGCATTCCAGACTTATGGAAGTACAGAATGATATCGTCCTTGACAACCGCCGATATCTCAACAGGCGATATCACTGCATGGCCCTTGCCGTCTACATTATGCGATCAAAATATCCCGACGCTCCCAAAAACATACGTTCTTCATATTAAGTGCATTGTGCTGCCACCTACTGCCACGTACTCCATATCAGCGACCTCAGTAGTCGTTAGACATCGTGAGAGAGCAGAATGGGGAGCTCCGCGGTGGTCAGATGATTGGGTGTCACATGTTTCATACGTCTGTATGCGAGGTTTCCACACTCCTAAACATCCCTACGTCCACAGTTTCGATGTGATAGTGAAGCGGAAACGTGGACACGTACAGCACAAAAGCGTACAGGCCGGTCTCGTCCTTTGACTGACGGAGACCGCCAACGATTGAAGAGGGTCGTAATGTGAATTCCAGCATTACCGATTGGGAAGGGGAGGGGGGGGGGGGCGCCACAAACTTGCAAGTCATTTTCAGCCAGGTGTCATTTTGATCACATGGTGTATGAAGTGTTCACGTAAAAGAAAAATGTCGCTGTTCATTGGCTCACATTCCTGTTGCCTAAGAGATGGTATAGTGTTTGGTGCCAATTATCGAGCTACTTCATGCTTCTTTAAAGCATATGCAGCAAGTTGGGCTAAAAGAAAATCACTGTTAAAACAAATACTTTCTAGCTATCACGACTGCACTTCAGGACAGCTCTCAGCGGAAAGATACCGAGCAGTGACGGGAGAACATACTGGCTTCAACAATTGAGGGGACAGTCAATCGTTAGACTGAAACTCGTCTCTGCAGTGACGTCAGTTATGTGATAGTTTCCCACGCACTCTTCTGATTTCAATGACTTCACTTAATTGGGCCTCATCTCTGAGGCTACGTTAGTTACATGAATGCTTTCACTCTGTCTCTAGGTAGGAGAGAGTTTACTTACACACTTATGCAGCGGTTTCGACTACACATAAGCAATGACTAGTGTTGCCAACCTTATAGAAACAAATAACTTTTCTTATTTCAAGAAGGCATAAATAAAAAGCATATTTGTAAAAATGAAGTATTTTCAAAATTTGTGTGTTTCTTTACTTCAGGTCGTAGCAATGAATTATTGGTTGGATTTAAAAGTTAAGTTGTAAACTTAAATTTATGTTTAAATAAATGAACAATTTCTTTTTCAATTTAAATTTACCGAAGCTATATGTCTCTCCTACCGCCAGTTTGCGCTTATGCCGCTTATCCTGTTTCGATAAATGCTGAGTTGACGTGAACACAAAGCATATACGATGCATTTTGTTTCATTGTATTGTGACTTAATCACTTGATTCGTAAGCACAGACTGCCACTTTTTCACGATAAAGGTATGTCATCATTAGTTAATTTTCTTTGCATGGTTAACCAGCCCAAACATTCGCCCAGACGAGTCTAGGGAAACACTCTAAAAAGCGTATTCAGACTGACGACAGAACCGACAAAAAGACTGTTGGCTCTTTGATCTGAAAGAATGAATAATTCAATCAATATGCAAAACTCCAACAGGCCGTTGCTGTTGTTTTCATTCCCTTTCTTCCACATACGTGTTTCACTCGAAAGAAATGAATGACTAATAATCGAACTGATGTACGAGTATAAAACTACAACCGAGGGAATCGACTGTTTTCATTCCGATGGACTGGTTTAACTCAAAAGAATGAATGACTAATTAAACCGATACGTGAAACTACCAGCGACTTAATCTGTTTTCTAACAACGTACTGAATCGAATGTTTTCATTCAGCTGTTCCCATCATTACCTCCAAACTGAGCCAACCGAATAGCGACGTATCTTCTATCATGTGGTGGCGCTAATTAGTTACGTGTTTAGCCGCAGTGTAAAAGAGTTAGGTCCTGCGACTCTGCGACTCTACCGTTAGTAAAACAGCTACATTGCGCGCCAAAATGTCCGGTAGATGTGCTGTCGGCTGAAGGGAGAACGGCAATCTAGCGGGCATTTTGGCGTGCAGTATGGCTGTTTTACTAACGGCATGGCAGAGTCGCAGGTCCTAATTATTTTGCACTGCGGCTAAAGTGGTGCCGTGACCAGGATCCGCGATAATCCAGGTGACATAAAAAACATAGAATGATTGACATACAAAAGGTAACAAAACAAAGCCAGCGCCCAGCGCCCAGCCGCCCAGCGCCTGTGGCGGCCTGCACGGAACTACTGACGCACGTGCGAAAAGTTTGACGCGCGCGCGCGAATGGTAGACCGCTCCGGGTCGCTACACGCAGTTGTTGTCTTTCTGCGTAAGCTGACTTTTGCTTTCTTGGTTGGGGTATCTCCCTGGGGGTTTAAACTGCCAGACACGACTGCCTCTCGTTTCATTTGTGTCTTGAAACAGACGGGGTGTAAGTTATTTGAACATTCAGCATTTTGGCAGAAGCTCAGTTTCATATTCGTAAGGCTGGTGCACTTTTTTTTTCTCGCTGTCTCTTAGCGAGTGATAAAACTTAATATCGTCGGTTGTCCTCCACGATTCGGATACGCCGTAACTTGACGGACTTGTGACAGAAGTGCGTTCGACGGCTGTCTGCTGGAGCTGAGTCGGACAGATCTGGCGCAGAAGCGTGTCCTTCCTGTGTTCAGCTTACGTAACTCTGCGAGCTACGGGCGCATTTGTTTACATAATGCTTGCGTAACTGGAACGAGCAGTATATTTTCCCTCCGCGCCCGCGATTGCGATGTTAACAGGTAGAAGTGCCAGTGCTGCAGTAACTCTGTGCTTTCGCCAGTCCTCTGAAGACGTTCCGTGCTGCCGCAGAGACTACAGAACGGTGCTGTGCTCTTGTTGTCTTGTAGGACATCCGGAGCCGTCCTCGCTATGCTCCGGAAACTTCCAGCGCTCAACCCACGTAGAGCTTTTTTGTTGCAGGCGACCAGTCTGGGCCCTGGGCTAAATCTACTGTGGCCGCTCCAGTACTTTCTGTCTCTGTGACAATGATGTTCGGTCTCGCATTTTCCTCCGTGTCGTCTAACTTTTCGCAGGGCATTCACCAAGTCTAGAGCAATGTAGCTACAGGAAGAGAATATCCATAATTTTTTCCTTATCATTATTTCGTCAAGGAGGGACGTAAGATACTATTAAAATAACTACCCTACTGATACATCGTACAACTGCTTGCACTAGCCTAATTATATGTTGCTCCACGACTATCCTAATTTATAAGTTGCTTGTTTCAAAAGGCTCTGAGCACTATGCGATTCAACTTCTGAGGTCATCAGTCGCCTAGAACTGAGAACTAATTAAACCTAACTAACGTAAGGACATCACACACATCCATGCCCGAGGCAGGATTCGAACCTGCGACCGTAGCGGTCGCTCGGTTCCAAGATGTAGCGCCTAGAACCGCACGGCCACTCCGGCCGGCTATATGTTGCTCCACACCTTTTTAACGACTATACTTTTCTTTCTGCCGCTCTAGAAATGGTCTGTTTCTTGTGCGCAGGAACATACAAATCTCAGTTTTTTCCCCAGTACAGATTTCCGTTGAGGTTTGCTACAGCCTACACAGGTTGTACCTGACTGTTTATTTGAACTTAGATATGGCTTCCTCAAATTCCAGAGAGTATGAAATACTACTTGTTTTAAAGATAGTAACTATTTCCGGTGTATTAAATTATTCACTTTGACAGTGCACTCAGAAGTGTAAATAAATGTTCTAACGCAAAGAAGTAAACCTACGCCCATACAAGGTGAATTTGAATTTCACTGACGAACTGTCAGAGTTCCTTTAACTACGAATTTTACTAGGTATTGCAATAGTTTTCTATGTTTCAATTCGGGAAACTTAACATATATTAGACGTCCAGTAGGTACATTTTCTTTAAAGCAATAACTGAAAATATTGGCCTCCATGACTACGACAGACTGTACACTGCCAATAGTGTGGGCGAACCGAAGGAAGTCGGACTCGCTCCTTTGTGTTGAAACCTATGGACTTAGCATTGACAAGTCGCATCACTCGTTCCAAATGTATGGTGACCTGTTCAACCTATAAGAAAATGCAGTAGAATATTGGAAATAACGGATTCCTAATATTGGAAAACTCAGCCAGTGGCCGTGTTAAACGCTTTGCATTTGCCTGTTTGACTTCATTTGCACCAAGAACTCTACCCTCAAAACTGTGAAATGTTGTACTGTGTAACTTCTTTAGGCGAGTCATGATGTGTTCCAATCCATATAGTCTATAAATATCTAAACTGGCGGCGGGGTAAGTAATTTGCAATGTGGTACAGAAAACAGAAATGAAACAAAGCACCAAAACCGTAAAATATTTTAGTATTCTATTCATTGGAAGAGCCTCTTACAAAATATCTAGTCAGTTCAAAAGATATGGCGTTAAATTAAGTATTACACAAAAAATTATGCTTTTCCTCTCAGTTTCAGCAAACATTCGCAATGACGTATTTACAAGATCACATGTCCATATTGTCCCTGTTTTTATGAAGATAGAACAGGCGGATCATTTGCCATATGATATAAAGCTCACATCTCAGCTTTACATTAAAATATGCACCATAAATCTGCACATGGCAACTCACCTTTATGACAGCAAATACAGCCTTCCAGACATCAATAAAGATGTCACAATCTACTTTAGGCAACCCTCAAGCACGAAACTCAATATACTATAGGCACTATAAATATGCAAAACAAATTCTAGTCAACTAACATGGTGAAGGGGCAGACAGGCAGATAGCCAATACGACAGGTTACTTTTTTTATTCTGATGTTCCTAGTTAGGCGCACGTGGCAAAGGCTGGAACGTTTTATTTTATTTTTTACTTGAACATAGCTTTTCTGGTTTCTGACCGTTGCTTTTTCGCAATGTAATTTTACGGTTTATCAAAATTTCGTTCTGATGAAGACCCCCTTAGTAGGTGTCGAAAACTAGGTCAATGTACCTCACAGTTATTTGCAACCGGTTGGCTGTATAATCCTATGTTGAAATTAGTGTACGATTGCTGAGTAACAGCCATGTGTAAAAGTGTAATATTTCTCTATTTACTAATTACTGTCAATACTACGGCCTCACAAGAAGTGATGAATACAATTCTCGGGTCGGCCGGCGTGGCCGTGCGGTTCTAGGCGCTGCAGTCTGGAACCGAGCGACCGCTCCGGTGGCAGATTCGAATCCTGCCTCGGGCATGGATGTGTGTGATGTCATTAGGTTAGTTAGGTTTGATTAGTTCTAAGTTCTGGGCGACTGATGACCTCAGATGTTAAGTCGCGTAGTGCTCAGAGCCATTGAACAATTCTCGTATTCCTGTCTCAAACATAAGCACACCCTCTCGTCTTCCATCTTATTCCGCTGACTGTGGTCTCTCTCTCTCTCTCTCTCTCTCTCTCTCTCTCTCTCTCTCTCTCTATATATATATATATATATATATATATATATATATATATATATATATATTGCTGTCCACCACCCGCCCCCCCCCCCCCCTACTAAGCCCATTCCCATATCATACTTACTGTCACTTTGCAGTAGATTGTGTTGTTTCATTTCACTTATCATCATCTTAATAGCAAACATTCGTAGTCGAATAGGTTTGTCTTCCGGAGGTACAAAGTTTGCCGCATTTATGACAGGCGTTCCTAGGTGAAGTATGGTATATTCTTTCATTTAATCTCAATATTTGCTGTTCTTTTCTGCTCTGCCTTTTATCAGTCGCTGTTTGTCGACTGTTTCCTTGAAAAGAAGTTAACCCCCCCCCCCCCCCCCCCCCCCCCGATGGAATAGTGATTTCCAGGATGAACGGTCTAGAGCTGAGGACTCCTAAATGTTAACACTAACGTAACGCATCTTCGTGTTATCTTAAACTGATCTTTAAATTGATTTCTCAGACCTTCGACAGATCATTTGCCCCCCTGTTAACTCAGAGTGAAACACTTGTTTGAGAGTGCTATTATTGAGCTTACGGACTTAAAGTCTGGCTCATCGTAACTGGCACTTAAAACCATCATTTGTTTACCAGTTGTCTGTTCAAGGATGCTGACAATGGCTTGCTGTGTTGTACACAGAATCCTCCTCAGGCATTCCGCTGTTGATAATGTTCGAGCTTTCTGAAATGCCGTCTGTAACAGATCCAGGCTTCAGATCCATGAAGCAATGTGGGAATTAAAACTGAATTGTAAAACAGTTCCCGGGCACGGAGTCGCGAAAACGAACTGGCTGATGCGGCTGCCAAGGAGGCTTGCTCCATGCCTCCTCCTACTCGCAGTTAGCCCCCATGCGGGCCGTCACTTCAGCTTCACTTGTGACCAGGAAGGCCAAGTGTTGGTGGGAAACTCAATGGCTGGAACTAAGGAGTAATAAACTACGTTCCGTAAAACCGTCAGCGCGAGCGTGGTTTACAACCTTCCGCCCGCGACGGCCTGAAGAAGTAGCCCTTAACACGGCTTTCAGTGGGATATTGTCTGTTGATACATGCCTTCCACTTCCATCGCGAGCAACCCCCAGTATGTCACAAATGCGGGACACAGCTATGGGTACGACATATTTGAGTGTGTTTTATATGACAACCTGAGGGTTGATCTGGTTCTCCACCAGGATCTGTCCTCTGAATTCATAACGAGGCGAGTGGTGTTAGTGGGTTAAGATGTTGTGTGGTATCCGTAATTCCTACCTAAATACTGGGTGTGAGATTTTAATGTGTCGCAGTCGCAGGGTGGCTCGGTCACTCATTTATAAGTGTCATCCACCCACAGTCACCTGTCTCATTTTTAACTGTATCTTTACTGGTATTTTATCCACGATATTATCTAATTATTCTGCCGTGTCACGTCGGTATTTTACTACGGGCTTGTCTGAAGCTCACCTTAACGGGGTTTCTTCCAATTCTTGTGGGGGAATGAAACTTAATTTTCCGTTGTAATGTTGTTTTTAATAGGTTTTCACCGTGCCCGTCGGTACAACATTAATGGAAGGGCGCTCGTGATCTTGCTGCTTAGCGTCCTCAGCCATAAATCATCATCACTTGTATACGAGGAACTGTGTGTTAACACTGACATCGTGGTTGTGAATAATCTCGCAAAGGATGATGAAGTACGATTAATTTTGTATTGAGTATCCAAATATTATCACATGTAAGAGGATGCTGACATGGTAAGGAAAGGTGTTAGTTACTTGAAGAGTTACTCCGCCGATGGCGACACTGATATTTCTTTGTCCTAAATAAGGTGCTTTTGGATGAAGGCTCTGTGGTATCCTGGTATTCAGTTTGAGAACAATTTTTTTGTAGACTGCTGGAAACGCATTCAGGATTAACACTATTTTTTCTTCGGACTGAGGTACAACTGTATAATCATCAGCATACTGTAACTCTACGAATGGCGCAGAAAACTACTTTTAGACGGCTCAGATTAAACAGTTTCTCATCTATTGTCTTATTTAACTGTATACCTCGTGGAAGATCATCTTTGCCTATCCGCGTGACGTACGAGGTAAATAACACGAGGATAATCACGCATCCTTAAATAAAAATGGAATGAATCACCAACAGAGTCGTTATGTATGCATAAACTAAAATAATATGATGTTAATACAGGATTATAGTCTCACCAAGTATAAATTACACACTACGCAATAGAAGCTGTAAATTATGAGTGTTTTGAGTCACTCTGTGTGCATGTCAACTCTTGTGTTGATTATGTACGGGTGTCAACCAAAAATTGCTAACTGCCACTCGACTACGTATTTCTTTATTTTATTTTGTCAATCTACGTTGACGGAGATAATACGGAATTCCTTACTACATCACATTACTGTAAAATTGGTTAAATATGTTTCATTTGAGTGATGTACTGCCATAAACGTTCGTTCGAAATGTAAGGGAGACTGAGAAACTTTTTCACTATCGCAGGAAACGAATGTTGTGTGGCCAGACACACGTAATATGTTGCAGTACTTTTGTCTCGGTAATCCCGACTGAGACAATACTCTCGTAAGGCAGACAACTGCATCGTTCTGCTACAGTTAGGTGAAAAACTGAAGTAGCAGCTCTGAAACGCATTGGACAGTAATTATAAAACGAAGTGTTATTTATCTCTATTTGTAAAAGGCAATGACCCGACTGACTCCTTCATTCACCCATCGTCGCCCCGCACAAACAACTATGGATAGAAACTTGAAATTTGCAGAGGATGGTGATCTTATACTGTAGGCGTCGTTTAAGAAAGAGTTTTCCGATAGTTCACTCCTATATGGGTGAAACAGGCGATGAAATGTTTTAAGACAATATTTCACTGTGAAAGCATTTTTAGAACGAAATCTTTGAAAATTGGCATTTGACTTCTCTGTTTGAAATAGAAAAATACGTGTTTCACTGTTTTTGAAAATTCAACACCTAAGGGGGTGAAACAGGGCCATATTGACTCACTGATGCATCATTGCCCAGTCCAAACATCTAAGGATAGAAAGTTAAAATTTGGAGATGTTGTTGATCTTATACTGTAGGCATTGTTGAAGAAGGGATTGTTAAAAATTCTGTGCGTAAAGGGAGTGAAATAGGGGATGAAAGGTTGTTTGAAATTATGTCCCCTTTAAAACAATTTTGAAGTTAGAGCTACAAAAATTGGTATTTGGTTTCTCAGTCAGAAATAAAAAGAAGTACGTTTAGGTAACCAGTAATGGAGTAAAATAGTGGGTAAGCGTCTATTTGAAAATAAATCATTATTGAAGAACCACTAAATGCATTTTAAAAATTACACCTATTAAAATTAGTATTTTACTTCTCGGTTAGAAATAAAATAATGAGTGTTTCACTGTTTTCGAAATTCAACCCCTAAAGAGTGAAATTGGGGACGAAAATTTTGTATAAAATATTTCGTTATGTTAAAACAGTTCTAAAGCTGAGTCTTTGAAAATTGTTGTTTCACTTCTCTGTTATATATAAACCAATATCAGAATCGCTTTTTGGTCAGAAATGGATTCGGAAAGACTATGCTTCAACATCCTTACCTAGCATGAATACCTTAGAAGGTGTTGTAGTTTGTAAAGAACATAAAAATTCGATTAAAGAAAAACAAAAAACTCGCCGCAGACCATACAATCTACGCGAGCGAAACAGCGGGCGCTAAGATAGTAAAATATATCGCTAACTTATAGATGAACAACAATGCGCGCCTCAAGGCAATCCGTTGTTCTTAAATATTGGAACCCCGGCCCGTTCCGTTTCCTTGCTCCCGCGCCTCTTGTTTTATCAAGGCCTCCTCATCTTGTCTGTAGTATGGGAAGCATTCGACATCAAAGGATCTCTTGCAAGGGATTGCAAACATGACTTTGTATCTTTTCATCACGTCGCCGCCCCTTTTTCTCCTTTCACACACACACACACACACACACACACACACACACACACACACACACACACACACACCGCCATCTTCCGGAAGCGCAGTGCCGCCACGCGCGCTCCGTCTGCGGCGGCCATCGATCCGGAGGTTGGTGACGTCACGGCGGGGGCTCCGTGAGTCACGCGCCCGGCCCGGCTGGCGCGCAGCCAGGGAGAGTCCAGGCGTGCCTGGCTGGAGTACTCCACGGGCCGCTGGAAGCCACGGCGCGCCAGCTGCCCAGCCCCGCGGCTGTCACACTCCCCGCCATTCATATGTGCATAGCTCCTCTGCCTCCCACGGTGTAAGTTTACGAGCTAACCGTCACGTTATGCCTTGTACCGACCGTACGCTAACCGGAGAAAATGCTGGTAACCTCTTTAAAAGGTCCCACTGGTCACTATGAAGTTCTGTGCATCTTTAGAACTGGCTACAACCCGCCATGTGACCCGCCACCGCTGATGTTAAGTCGTAGCAGTCAAGTAATATGTTTGTGCCAGTCGGTTGTATTGAATCATTGGAGTAAGATAACAATCTACATCGTCCACTCACATTAACCCATTAATTGCCAATTTTTTTCTTCAATCTACATTTATTTCTAGGTTGCCTTATTGACACGGAGACGGTGAAATAAAAAAAAAGAAACTTGAAGAAATCTCTATATTTTAAGCGACCCATATTTCAGTCTCTTTTTACACTTTCTTTTATTTTTTGTGCCGAGCAACAAATCATTGTAAATGGAGCCCCACATTGCACACAGGGCATTCCTTCTATGAATTTTTCTTCCAGATTTCACATTTCCTGTGTGACCCCAATGTCTAGCGCTCTATCACGTCCCCTGTTCAAGACGTCCTGATTTCAAATGGAACACGTGAAGTGGATGGATGCCTTCGGGTATGATGGATGTCCTGTATCAGAAACAGCAAATGACTGAGCACGATATGCCCTTGTCACCATCCTTCTGAAGTAGAGCAGTGGAGTATTACCTTTCGTGAGGTAGTAGACGACGTTAAGAGTTCATCGCCCTTAGTTTGAATCTCAAAATTCACTGGTTTCCCGAAAATGAATTGTTTTAAATAATGTTGTCCGTAATATCGAACCATACATTTATCACCATCAGGTGCCATGAAATCGAGGGCGATTTACAATGTAGCATGGAGAGCTGCATCAAATCAGTCTCAGGACTGAAGATCACCATAACAACAACATCATTTATCAACGATCAGGCAACAAAAAAAAACCCTTGAAATTTCACTAAATTCTTGTTCAGCAAATCCATCTTGAACGAATTTTGAAAAGCTTATGCCTTTCGTCTGCTAGTATTCTGTTCAGATGTGTGTTATTGTAGAATTCAAGGTGGCGCTAGTTTTCTAGATATCTGTTGCGGCCCATACACTGTCGTACGCATCTTATATCAAAATCCTCTTTTTCACTCCAGTATGCCTGTTGAATCATACTTGTGATTATTTTCCTATGTATAACATTGAACGTTTCCAATGTAAATGAAGGTCAGTTATTGTTCATCAAAAAAATTCTTCACAGCAATCAACTGCCGACTTTACTGTTAGTGCTGCTACCAAATGGCATTTGAGCTTTCCAGTTTCTGCTAGATCGGCGTGGGTTTTACTGTAGGTTGCTTCTTCTGCTTTTGAATTTAGCAGTGATATTAGAATTCATTTTTTTCTTGAGATAGCCTGCATTTTCCTCGTCCTCACTTTCTTCATTAGTATGTACTTCCAAGGTACTCGGAACATCAACTGGAAGACTATGTTGCAATATATTTTCGTAGACACCATCACAGTCAGACATCCACTTCTCCCTCACCATCAGGAGCCATGAAATTGAGGGCGATTTACAATGTCTTAAAAATCCCGTATAGAAAGCGACTCATTGTGCCTGGGGAGAAAAGCAAAACCAAACGTTGTTTCAGGCCGAACTAGACAAGAGCCCCAAATATGGATCGAAATCCGGAGAGCTCTCATAGGAAAATAAAACAGCCTTTGGAAATAATCGATCAACATCTTCTAAAACCATTACAAGAGATGCCAGTACACAGATTCCCACAGTTATTTACATATTAATACAACTTACGCTATTTTGAAATTGTTCAACCTTGTAAAGCTCAGAAACTTAACTTCCTCACTCAAACACTCCTGTGCAGTTCTCACTTGTTTAACAACAGATGACTAGCAATCAATGCACAAGCCTGACAAACGACTAGACAACAATACAAGCTAGTAACAATAACAGTTTAACCAACATAATTACGAATACAGCATTTTCATTACAAAGACAAATCTCTAAATGGGGATCATGAGAGTTGATGGGCTAATGTGACCACCTGTCAAAAGCCTGAATAACCAACTTTTGTAACAAGGACCACTGCGATCATGCAGGGTGCAGGAAAAGAGTCGTGAGGTTCTGGAAGGTACTGAGGTATTGACAGGGACATGGAGCCGTGGCGATTCCAGTGTTGTGGCCATCTGCACCAGCTTTCTCAGTTAGCGATGCGTATACCCTGATCGCGGTTTCTAATAGATCCTCGACTGGATCTAAATCCGGGGAGTTTGGTGGCCAGGGGAGCACGGTCACGCACTCTGCTGCTCTCCGAACGACATACGTACCCTGCGAGCTGTGTGACACGTTGAATAGTTCTGCTGGTACATGCCATCGTGACAAGGAAAAACAAACTGTTTGTAGGGGTGGACAAGGTCTTCAGGGATAGATCCATGCTTGTGTTGATCCATTGTACCTTCCAGCCTACTTAGCAATCATATACAACCGCTCGCTCACCGATAGATCTGTACCTACAGATTGGAAAATTGCGCAGGTCGCACCAGTGTCTTAGAAGGGTAGTAGGAGTAATCCATCGAACTACAGACCTATATCATTGACGTCGGTTTGCAGTAGGGTTTTGGAGCATATACTTTATTCAAACATTATGAATCACCTCGAAAGGAACCTGGTTTCAGAAAACATCGCTCTTGTACAACGCAACTAGCTCTTTATTCGCACGAAGTAATGGTCGCTATCGACAGGGGATCTCAAGTTGATTCCGTATTTCTAGATTTCCGCAAAGCTTTTGACACTGTTCCTCACAAGCGACTTCTAATCAAGCTGTGGGCCTATGGGGTATCGTCTCAGTTGTGCGACTGGATTCGTGATTTTCTGTCAGGAAGGTCGCAGTTCGTAGTAATAGACGGCAAATCATCGAGTGAAACTGAAGTGATATCAGGTGTTCCCCAGGGAAGCGTCCTGGGACCTCTGCTGTTCCTGATCTATATAAATGACCTGGGTGACAATCTGAGGAGTTCTCTTAGGTTGTTCGCAGATGATGCTGTAATTTACCGTCTAGTACGGTCATCTGAAGACCAGTATCAGTTGCAAAGCGATTTAGAAAAGATTGCTGTATGGTGTGGCAGGTGGCAGTTGACGCTAAATAACGAAAAGTGTGAAGTGATCCACATGAGTTCCAAAAGAAATCCGTTGGAATTCGATTACTCGATAAATAGTACAATTCTCAAGGCTGTCAATTCAACAAAGTACCTGGGTGTTAAAATTACGAACAACTTCAGTTGGAAAGACCACATAGATAATACCGTGGGGAAGGTGGGCCAAAGGTTGCGTTTCATTGGCAGGACACTTAGAAGACGCAACAAGTCCACCAAAGAGACAGCTTACACTACACTCGTTCGTCCTCTGTTAGAATATTGCTGCGCGGTGTGGGATCCTGGTGGGATTGACGGAGGACATCGAAAGGGTGCAAAAAAGGGCAGCTCGATTTGTATTATCACGTAATAGGGGAGAGAGAGTGGCAGATATGATACGCGAGTTGGGATGGATGTCATTAAAGCAAAGACGTTTTTCGTCGCGGCGAGATCTATTTACGAAATTTCAGTCACCAACCTTCTCTTCCGAATGCGAAAATATTTTGTAGAGCCCAACCTACATAGGTAGGAATGATCATCAAAATAAAATAAGAGAAATCAGAGCTCGAACAGAAAGGTTTAGGTGTTCGTTTTCCCGCGCACTGTTCGGGAGTGGGATGGTAGAGAGATAGTATGATTGTGGTTCGATGAACCCTCTGCCAAGCACTTAAATGTGAATTGCAGAGTAATCATGTAGATGTAGATGTAGATGACGATATCAGCCAGGGAATGCCACCAAAACATTTCCCACACCATAACGCTTCCTTCTCCGGCCTAGACGCTTCCGACGATTGTTACAGGTTGTTTGCTTTCAGACGTTTCTGTTCAAAGGGGCATAAAACGTGAGTCGTCTGAAAGGACCAGCTGGGGCCACTCAGTGGACGTTCCGTTGCGGTACTGGCGTGCAAACAGCCTTCGTAGCCGATGAACAGCAATCAGCAGGGGTGCATTAACCAGGCAGGCGTCTGCTGAGGAGGTCAATACGAGCAACCTTCACTGAGGAGACACTGTACGTAGCCCCTTGCTTCATCTGGACGGTCAGTAGCTCAACAGTTGCACGTCTATCCGCGCGTGCACAGCTCCGTAGCCGTCGTTCACAGATGTTATCCATGGCCCGTGGTGCACCAGAGTTGCCTCGGCGCTGGTGCGTCAGCATAAACAGGGTGTTACAAATAGGTACGGCCAAACTTTCAGGAAACATTCCTCACACACAAATAAAGAAAATATGTTATGTGGACATGTGTCCGGAGACGCTTACTTTCCATGTTAGAGCTCATTTTAGTTTCGTCAGTATGTACTGTACTTCCTCTATTCACCGCCAGTTGGCCCAATTGAAGGAAGGTAATGTTGACTTCGGTGCTTGTGTTGACATGCGACTCATTGCTCTACAGCACTAGCATCAAGCACATCAGTACGTAGCATCAACAGGTTAGTGTTCATCACGAACGTGGTTTTGCAGTCAGTGCAATGTTTACAAATGCGGAGTTGGCAGATGCCCATTTGATGTATGGATTAGAACGGGGCAATGGCCGTGGCGCGGTACGTTTGTATCGAGACAGATTTCCAGAAGAAGGTGTTCCGACAGGAAGACGTTCGAAGCAATTGATCGGCGTCTTAGGGAGCGCGGAATATTCCAGCCTGTGACTCGCGACTGGGGAAGACCTAGAACGACGAAGACACCTGCAATGGACGAGGCAATTCTTCGTGCAGTTGACGATAACCCTAATGTCAGCGTCAGAGAAGTTGCTGCTGTACAAGGTAACGTTGACCACGTCACTGTATGGGGAGTGCTACGGTAGAACCAGTTGTTTCCGTACCACGTACAGCGTATGCAGGCACTATGAGCAGCTGATTGGCCTCCGCGGGTACACTTCTGCGAATGGTTCATCCAACAATGTGTCAATCCTCATTTCAATGCAAATGTTCTGTTGCTGTGTGTTTCCATTCCATGATAAATGTGATTTGAAGAGAAGTAATAAAATGAGCACTAACATGGAAAGTGAGCGTTTCCGGACACATGTCCACATATTTTCTTTCTTTGTGTCTGAGGAATGTTTCCTGAAAGTTTGGCCGTCTCTTTTTCTAACACCCTGTAGAAAAGCCAAAACAGCCCTCGGTGAAAGGAAGGGTGTAACATTAAGAGTGCAATGGGAATTCCACAGTTAAACGCAGAGGAGAGAGCAGATAGGTGGAAAGAGCACATTGAAGTCTTCGAGGAGGACGAGGACTTGTCTGACGACGTGATAGAAGAAGAAACAGGAGTCGATGGGAAAAAGGTAGGGGATCCAGTGTTAGAATCAGAATTTAAAAACACATTGGACGATTTACGATCGAATAAAGCAGAAGGGAAAGATAATATTTCACCAGAATTGGGGAAAGTGGCGACAAAATCTCTATTCAAGTTGGTGTGTAGAACGTATCGCGATATACCATTTGACTTCGGATAAACATCATCCACACAATTCCGAAGACTGTAAGAGACGGCAATTGTGTGCATTATCACACAAACAGCTTAACAGCTCATGCATCCGGCCGGCTGTTGTGGCCGGGCGGTTCTAGGCGCTTCAGTCCGGAACGGCGCGACCGCTACGGTCGCAGGTTCGAATCCTGCCTCGGACATAGACGTCTGTGATGTCCTTAGGTTAGTTAGGTTTAGGTAGTTCTATGTTGTAGGGGACTGATGACCTGGGATGTTAAGTCCCATAGTGCTCAGAGCCATTTGAACCATTTGAGCTCATGCATACAAGTTTCTGACAACAATAATATACAGAAGAATGAAAAAGAGAATTGAGGATCTGTTAAATGACGATCAGTTTGCCTTCAGGAAAGGTAAAGACAGGCCGGAGAGGCACTCCTGATGTTGCGGTTGTTAATGGAAGCAAGACTAAAGAAAAATCAAGACTTTTCATCGGAATTGTCGACTTGGAAAAAGCGTTCGACAATGTAAAATTGGGCAAGAAGTTCGGAATTTTGATAAAAATTACGGTGGTGTAGAGGGAAAGGCGAGTACTACACAATATGTACAAGAGCCAAGAGGGAAAAATAGGAGTGGAAGACTAAGAACGAAGCGCTAGGATTAAAAAGGGTGTAAGACAGGAACGCAGTTTTTCGCTCCTGCTGTTCTATGTATATGTAGAAGAAACAATGATGGAAATAAAAGAAAGGTTTAAGAGTGGGATTAAAATTAAAAATGAAAGGATATCAAAATAAGATTCGCTGTCATAAGAGAAAGTGAAAAATTGCTGGATCTACCGAATGGAATGAACAGTCTAATGAGCCGAATGGAATGAACAGTCTAATGAGTACGGAACATGGATTGAGAGTATATCGAAGAATAACGAAAGTATAAGAAGTCGCAGAAATGAAAACAGCGAGAAATATAAAATCAGGATTTATCATCATGAAATAGATGAAGTTAAAGAATTATGCTATCTAGGTAGCAAAATAACCCATGACGGAGGGAGCAAGGACATCAAAATCCTACTAGCATTGACGAAACGGGTGTTCTTGGCCAAGAGAAGTCTACTAGCATCACACATTGGTTTTAATTTGAGGAAGAAATTTCTGAGAATGTACCTTTGGAGCATAGCGGTGTGGTAATGAAATATGGATTGTGGGGAAATCGGAACAGAAGTGAATCGAAGTATTTGAGATGTGGTGCTACAAGAGAATGTTGAAAAGAAGGTGGACTGATAAAGAAGGAATGAGGAGGTTATCCGGAGAATCGGTGAGGGAAGGAATATATGGAAAACACTGACAAGAAGAAGGGAAAGGATTGTAGGACATCTGTTACATCATCACGCAAAAAGTTCTACAGTAGTGGAGGGTGCTGTAGAGGGTAAAACCTGTAGAGGAAGACAGAGATTGGGATACATCCAGCAGATAATTGGTGGCATAGTTCGCAGGTGCTGCCCTGAACAGAGGAGGTTGGTACAGGAGAGGAATTCGTGGCGGGCCGCATGAAACCAGTCAGAAGACTGATGACTCAAAAACCGTTAATTATCAGCGGGGATCAAGTGAAACTAGTAATAAAATGCAGAACAGTTATTATTTTCCGTGTGAGAATCAAACTACATGAAACACTAAAACTGTTACATACAGTATCTTAAGAAAGGCAAAATATGATGAGAAGAAAACTTACGAGCTCAAGAGATCTATTGTAGTGTTAGTTAATTTTTCTAAGGTACACTAAAGTGTGTGCTAGTGACACTGTAAGAAGTGAGGTAAAGTCTACGAAGCCTCACATTTACAAAACAAAGCTCCACACTCAGTCCCCATCGCTGGAGGCTAGTTTAACTCTGTCTGACTTCAGACCTGATTCAGTTCCGTGGCTTTCATATAGTTTATTGTTCTGGCCATGAGGGAGTGCTTATTCTGGTAACGTTTCTATTTCAAGATGCTGGGCAGTCGCCTTTGCTGTGATGGCGCTGTGAGTGCGTCAGTCCTGTTAACTTCTCAACTTAAGTCGTGGACGTGCTTAGGATAAGAAATAAACGGAGGATGAACTTCAGATGTTGTTATTTTGGTATTTTCCTTTCTGGCTATTCTTTCTCGTCGAATTCCAGGAGAGACTCTAGCGAGATAATACAACTTCTCCAGAGGAATGGGTCAAGTTGTTTCTGGCAACCACTGTCAGCTTGATGTTCAGACATTGCTGCTTAAAGAACAAGGCGTGGTCCAATGTAATATGAAAGTATTTTGCAGCTGTGGTGTGTTCCTGTGCCTTCCTTCACATATAACTCGGGAATTAATAACATCTCGAAAACCGTTTGAGGTACCTAGAGAAATTTGGCAACAAGTGACATTACGCAAGGTGTACGGTATTTTCATATGTGTTTAAGAGTTGGAATTTTTTGTCTTCCCAGAAATTAATGCAAAACCGTCTAGGTTCCTGGAACGGTATCACTTTTTAGGGCGTTGAAGAGCATCTGAGAAGAGGATTTCAGTGATATAACTTCCTTTAATTTTCAGAATGAATCTTCCACTCTGCAGCGGAGTGTTGTCAAACTTCCTGGCAGATCTAACTTGGTGTTGGACTGTGCTTCTAACCCAGAACCTTAGCTTCTGCGGACAATGCTCTACCCGACTGAACTATCTAGGCCCGTCGTAGCTATACTTCCGCCAGTACCCTTGTCCAGTCCTTCAAACGTAACAGAAATTTTCGTGAGTACCTTGCGGAACTTCCACGTCTGGAAGAAAGCATACTGCGAGGAAATAGTTTATCTACCATGAAGCTTCAGCCTTCATTAGTGTTTGCGGTTTAAGACGAAAGCAACCGGCTCAGCAACTTTTTCCTATGTTTCATTGTCAGTGGAGGTGAACTGCGCGTAGCGTAGGCACTTCTGCCTCGCATTTAACACACTTGGTCGAAAAGGGCGAGGGACTCATGAATAGCGATGTTGGTGTGTGTATGGAAAGTGCTTCCGATGACTGGCATGTGCTGCAAATTGCCTGCCACCTAACCTACTCTTCACTCACTCACTGCACATACGGGCTATTTCATAGATGACTGTGCCTTTGTACGCATCTTAAACAGGAAGAGACGAGACAACGCTAGATCGAACGTCCATATATGTACTGCGCTAATGGCGGACTCGTGCCCTCTGACGTGGGATCTCAGGCGCGTAACAGAATGTTGTACTTAGTCAGGAATTAGTCACGTCGCAGCTGACCAGTGGAACAGGTGAATGACTAAGTCCTGGTCGCTGGATGTGTCATTGACAGTCAGGCAGATTTCCGATGCTAGACCAAGCTTCCTGCTAGTGTAAAAGATTTTTACCCTAGGAAACAACAACAAGCGATTAATTCCTGCAGATTCTTTTATTTAAACAGTGTTTCGCGTTTGAAAAAAGCCGTCCACAGGCGGTTACCCAGGTTCATCTGTTAACGAATTTTGTCCTGTTGTTTTTGGTTTCCGAGCTCTTTTGCATGGTCACTTTCATTGGGTTTTCCCCTCTTACAATGACGTTTTCTTCTGAGGGCTTCACACTTTCAGCGTGAGATCAGATAATTATGTATGGTCTTTTTTTCTCTCCATGTTCTAAACTAGTCGTTGTGTTTCTTTGAGCAAAAATTTTTAACTTAGCTTCTGACTCGTAACTCTTTCGAGGTGTAGTTTCTTACATGATGTCTATATTCAAAATTTGTCTCAAAATGTCTGGCATCAAAGAAAAAGCGTCTCTGTAAGTAGCTGTGTAGCGGCGCGCCTTCCGTACCCGGCTATCCGAGCGGGTGAATCAAACAAAGCACACAATAGGTTTGAGGATCTGTGACGCTACCTTTATCTCGAGAAAGGCGTAGCGAGTCGTTGGAGTAGCCAATTCGATCAGGTTTCGTGGAGTTACGACGTGACGCAATACCAAGCCAACGACCACATAAATTTCATAGCAGACGGCGCAAATGTCAGACTGTGTCTTCGGCGGAATACTGCGAAAATGTCGCCCAGAAAAGGTTACGACTTCTTGGGAAGTACTGTAAATTGTCTTAGGTTGAGAAACCACAAGTAAGAAATACACAATGTTTCGCGGTTCGCCTTTTCAGTTTACACAAAAGGAAGAAAGTTAATTACATTGCAAGTAATGTATCTCGTATCTTTGAAACGTCTGGAAAAATAAAGCTACCTATTCTGTAATAAATCTACGTAAAAGGAAAGTACTGCGATAGGAAATCCAAAAGCCGATTCGAGCACCCCAGTCGTTTATGAGGCGTTGTTTTATTGGTTGAGTGCTATTGTTTTCCTCCGATAAGCAAACTAACCCTTACATACGGTTATAGAAAGCGCACTTCAGCGTCGAATTTCAAACGCTTCGGACATTCCATTTCGGAGATTGTTAGGGAATTCTGCATTCTGAGATCCATAGTGTCTTAAGAGTGTGCCGAGAATACCAAATTCCAGGCATTAACTTTCACTACGGGCAACGCACGGGCGGACAACCTTCACTTAACGACCGTGAGCAGCGGCGTTTGCGTAGAATTGTCAGCGCTAACAGACAAGCAACACTGCGTGAAACAACCGTAGAAATCAATGTGGGATGTACGACGGACGTATCCGTTAGAACAGTGCGGCGAAATTTGGCATTAATAGCCTGTGGCAGCAGACGACCAACGAGAGTGCTTTGCTGACAGCGCATCACTTGCAGCGCCTCTCCTGGGCTAGTGACCGTGTCGGTTGGACCCTAGACGACTGAAAAACCGTTCCTGATCAGATTAGTCCCTATTTCATTTGGTAAGAGCTGATGAAAGGGTTCTAGTGTGGGGCAGACCCCACGAAGCGATGGACCCAAGTTGTCGACAAGGCACTGTGCAAGCGGGTGGTAGCTCCGTAATGGTGTGGGCTGTGTTTACATGGAATGTACTGAGTGTTCTGGTCCAGCTGAACCAATTATTGACAGGAAATGGTTATGTTCGGCTACTTGCAGATCATTTTTTTTTGTTCCCAAACAACGATGGAACTTTTATGTATGAGAAGGCGCCATGTCACGAGGCCACTATTGTTCGCGATTGGTTTGAAGAACAGTCTGGACAGATTGAGCGAATGGTTTTGATACCGTCATAGCCCCATATGAATCTTATCGAACAATGAGGGGACATAATCGCGCACAAAATCCTGCACCGGCAGCATTTTCGCAATTATGACCGGATACAGACGCAGCGTGGTTCAATATTTCTGCAGGGCCTTCCAACGATGGTCGAGATGCTGCACTATGCCGGCCAAAAGCGTTCCGTCACGTTATTAGGAGCTGTCACCAGAGAAAACAGGTACAAGTGTAGGAAACAGCCCAACACTGACATGAAATGAGCAGTAGTATTACGAAGTAAGATGTACGGAATTTGATTTATGGGGGATTCGTAAAATTCTGGGTGTGTCAAAAAGATTCAACCTATTTCATAAGACTAAATTTTCTACATGGGTTGTTGTTGTTATGGTCTTCAGTCCTGAGACTGGTTTGATGCAGCTCTCCATGCTACTCTATCCTGTGCAAGCTTCTTCATCTCCCAGTACTTACTGCAGCCTACATCCTTCTGAATCTGCTTAGTGTATTCATCGCTTGGTCTCCTTCTACGATTTTTACGCTCCGCGCTGCCCTCCAATCCTAAATTTGTGATCCCTTGATGCTTCAGAACATGTCCTACCAACCGATCCCTTCTTCTAGTCAAGTTGTGCCACAAATTCCTCTTCAACCAAATCTATTCAATACCTCATCATTAGTTATGTGATCTACCCATCTAATCTTCAGCATTCTTCTGTAGCACCACATTTCGAAAGCTTCTATTCTCTTCTTGTCCAAACTATTTATCGTCCATGTTTCACTTCCATACATGGCTACACTCCATACAAATACTTTCAGAAACGACTTCCTGACACTTAAATCTATACTAGATGTTAACAAATTTCTCTTCTTCAGAAACGCTTTCCTTGCCATTGCCAGTCTACAATTTATATCCTCTCGACTTCGACCATCATCAGTTATTTTGCTCCCCAAATAGCAAAACTCCTTTACTACTTTAAGTGTCTCATTTCCTAATCTAAGTCCCTCCGCATCACCCGACTTAATTCGACTACATTACATTGTCCTCGTTTTGCTTTTGTTGATCATCTTATATCCTCCTTTTAAGACACTATCCATTCCGTTCAGGTGCTCTTCCAAGTCCTTTGCAGTCTCTGACAGAATTACAATGTCATCTGCGAACCTCAAAGTTTTTATTTCTTCTCCATGGATTTTAATACCTACACCGAACTTTTCTTTTGTTTCCTTTACTGCTTCCTCAATATACCGATTGAATAACATCGGGGAGAGGTTACAACCCTGTCTCACTCCCTTCCTAACCACTGCTTCCCTTTCATGCCCCTCGACTTTTATAACTACCATCTGGTTTTTGTACAAATTGTAAATAGCCTTTCGCTCCCTGTATTTTACCCCTTCCACCTTTAGAATTTGAAAGAGAGTATTCCAGTCAACATTCTCAAAAGCTTTCTCTAAGTCTACAAATGCTAGAAACTCAGGTTTACCTTTCCTTAATCTTTCTTTTAAGATAAGTCGTAAGGTCAGTATTGCCTTACGTGTTGCAGTATTTCTACGGAATCTAAACTGATTGTCCCCGAGGTCGGCGTCTACCAGTTTTTCCATTCGTCTGTAAAGAATTGGCGTTAGTATTTTGCAGCTGTAACTTATTAAACTGATAGTTTGGGATTGGAATTATTATATTCTTCTTGAAGTCTGAGGATATTTAGCTTGTCTCATACATTTTGCTCACCAGATGGTAGAGTTTTGTCAGGACTGGCTCTCCCAAGGTCGTCAGTAGTTCCAATGGAATGTTGTCTACTCCGGAGGCCTTGTTTCGACTCAGGTCTTTCAGTGCTTGTCAAGCTCTTCACGCAGTGTCGTATCTCCCATTTTGTCTTCATCTACATGCTCTTCCATTTCCATAATATTGTCCTCAGTACATCGCCCTTGTATAGACCCTCTATATACTCCTTCTTTCTGCTTTCCCTTCTTTGCTTAGAACTGGGTTTCCATCTGAGCTCTTGATATTCATACAAGTGGCTCTCTTTTCTCCAGAGGTGTCTTTAATTTTCCTGTAGACAGTATCTCTTACCCCTGGTGAGATAAGCCTCTACATCCTCACATTTGTCCTCTAGCCATCCCTGCTTAGTCATTTTGCTCTTCCTGTCGACGTTATTTCTGAGATGTTTGTATTCCTTTTTGTAAAAATACAAATCTGTGATGAATTTTGGCCTAGACATCGAAACTAAAAGCTTGTCTTGACGCCACTGTGAGCTGCCAGTTCTTGCAGTTGTCACTAGCAGATTCCGTGGTGCAGCTTCTTCGCTTGCTGTATTATTGAAATCACGTACATGGATATGTTGGAGATTTGTCTTCCTTCTTAGTAGCGAGATTCTGCCGAAACCACCGCACTCTAGCCTGCATATAAGGTTCTGAACATTGAGCTGCCTAGAACGCATAGGCGGTAAGAGGAGCACAGATCTAGCATTATACCACTAGTCTCCAAGGCCGTCTGTTCTCACGGTATGCGATTTCTTTTTGTCGAGGTTTGTGAACACTTCCCCGCGCCCTATCCTCTCAGGAACTGCGACGCCGCAGCAGCAGCAGTAGAGCAGGGAACATGTTGTCAAACATATGGGACGCGTAAGATTATCATCTGCAAAATGAGACGGTGCTTCTGGAAATAAAATATTTGTAGTCGTATACCTACGTTAATCCTAAGTTTCTATCTTCATTCGTCTGGAAAATGAAAAGACCAGATGCAGTCAGGAACCCCCCAAGTAATTGCGATAGGACCACAGTAATTCTCGATATAGGTAAATGAGCTGACGGCCAAGGTGAGCAGCAATGATGCTGTGGTGTAAGGGAAGGTGTCGCCGTTCAATGACTGTAGGAAGGTACAAGATGACTTATACAGAATTTCAAACTGGTGTGTTGAATGGTACCTAACACTAAACGTATAGTAATGTAAGTTAATGCGAATTAGTGCGAGAAACAATCCCGCGACCTTCTAATACGTTAGTAGTGTGCTACTTCACAGAGCCATGTCTCTTAAATATGCAGAGATGACGCTGCAAAGCGATATGAAATAGAACGAGCACATAGAGAGGATAGTAGGGAAAGCGAATGGTTAACTTCGATTTATTGGGAAATTTTTTGGAAAGTGTGGTTCGTCTGTAAACGCGACCGCGTGTAGAACATTAGAGCGGCCCATTCTTGAGTACTGTTAGAGTGTCTGGGATTCCCACCAGGCTGGATTAAAGGAAGACATCGCAGCAAATCAGAGGCGGGCTGCTACATTTGTTACCGGGGGAACGATCAATACACGAGTGTTACGGAGATGGCTCGTGAACCCCAATGAGAATCCCTGGAAGCAAGGCGACTTTCTTTTCGCGGAACACTATTGAGATAATTTAGAGAACCGGAATTTGAAGTTTACGGCGGAACGATTCTAATGCCCCAGCGTACATTTCGCTTAAGGACCATGAAGACAAGATAAGGGTCTCGTATAGAGTCATACAAACAGTTGTTTTTCCTTCGTTCTGTTTGCGAGTGGAAAAGGGAGGGGAATGACTGGTGGTGTACAACGTACCCGCCGCCACGCACCGTGCTTAGGTTTTGCAGAGTATGTAGATGTGAATGTAGAAGTCCTGTGTAAACCGATGATTCTGTCTCATACGCCCTGCAGAACGCCTAAAAGCCTATAGTGCAGTCTCCATTGTTTTCGGGTATTTTAAAATTCCGCCAACAGTATTGTAAGCTTAAAATCTGATATATCAAGGATCTTGGAGGGAGAATAAAAAAATATATTTTCGATTTCTGCCTATTTATTTGGATCTCTCTGACATTACAAAGAAGACAGAAACGGCGACTACATAGTGAAGAAATTATTGGGAAAACCCTGATGCTTCATATCACTGCTTGTGATACAGTCATTGATTCAACTGACCGTTTACTACATTTCCACTGTTTTTCGGTCATAAGGCAGCTTCGTACGTCCCTTTTATCAAGCAAGATTGCTGTAGCAAGTTGCGGTTTCTCAATTGTCCTGTTAGTAACTCCGTCTTGACCTGCTAGCCATGCAGGACGATGGGCTGCGACCTTGCGCCTCGCATAACAGCTTTCTACGCACTGCCGTCACAGCTGGAATCGATCTGTTAACGCCCTGGACCTTATCTCGCCATTCCAACGCGCGTTTGCTACGTGTTACAGGCTGCTGATGTCTAACGCAGCGGCACATGTTTGCTTGTCTGAGCGAGAGGCTAATGGCTGTCAGGAGAAGGTTAAGCGATGCGCTGCAGCCTGGCGCTATGGTTAATATAGCCTCTTATTTGCGACGACACAAGTTCAGAACCCGGCCCGGTCTATACAGTTATGACTTCGTGGTGTCCCTATAGTGCTTAAGACAATTTCCGAGACGGTCCATTTCCTTCTACAACACGGACTTTTTTCTCTGTGTCTTAGGACCTCGCTATAGACGGGACGCTAACAATACATCTAAAATCCGCCAACCATTCGGCGCGTACTTCGGCGCTCGAGAAGAACGACCGTTCATATGAATTAAAATTCTTCTTTTTTGCGACCTGAGGGTGGTGAAGAAGCAGTCTGTTGCCCTGAAATGTACGCCAAAAACTGACGCACGGTGCCTCTCTTTAGCGCCTGTCATTGTATTTACTAGATTTTGTTCCCGTTATTTGCTTTTTGCAGTGCTCTGTGTAAGACGACGTCTTTGTTTATTTTTTAATATTTTTCTTACTAGTCTCATTGCTTCTTACTCTTCGCTTTCGTTTTACTCGCTCTGTTCTTGTCTGGTTCTTCTCTATCATGAACAGTAGTACTGCATTAGGACTGTATTTCTCTCTGATCAAAAAGTCATGCTTCAGTCATGTGACTTTATTGCTCGTAATATGACGCGTTTCGGATTTAGCCATCTTCAGATATCTCGGAGCAACATACTGCACGTAGATTCAAAGTCTACAAGACGTGTGCTTACTATTGTTACGTATCTTATAACCTTTTTGTATACGTACAACGTCTTGCTCCTAGATATCTGCAGATGGCTAAGTCCGAAACGCGTCATATTACGAGAAAGAAAGTCACTCTATGTTTGAAGCATGACTTTTTGATTAGCGACCAATACAGCTTTTACGCAGTACTGCTGCTCATTTACAACATGGTTCCCTGCTTCCTAAGCGTTTATGTCGCAAGTGTATTACTTTTCTATTATCTCTTATTCTTCCGTGGTCTCAGAATAATGAAAAACACTGAAGAATAGATCCAACGACAGTTTTGTAAGTTGATTTTTATAAGGGTGAATTACAGTCTAACAAAATTTTTTTCCAGTGAATCTTAGCCAGGCATTTGTTTTTCTAAATCTACTTTTACGTCGTCGTTCTACTATAAATCGCACAATTCGAATACTCGTAGGTATTTGATGTTTGTGCTTCTTTCCAGCCATAGGCCGCAAATAATGGAGTTGAAAAATAATGGGTTTTTTCGCATATTTACGCGCAAGGTGTTAAATGTTAAGGTCCAACTATCATTCCCTGCACCAAAGGTCGACCTTCTGCAGGTCTTCCTGTATCTCAGTTCAATATTAAAGCGTTGCAACTACACTATACACTGCAACTTCATGGATCTTATGATGCTATCCACCAGATAATTCATGTGTATCGTCAACAGCGATGGTTATGTAACAGTCCATTGTGGGTACTTCTGAATTTACTACCACAACTCGAAGTGTTAGCTCTGGTGTGCTCCCTTAAATTTCTCAATTCTTCTGCAGGCATTAGATTCCCTCGATTCCATAGACTCTGTCCTTCTTACTAGAGCCCTTGCCACTGCTTCTGGCGCATCGTGCTCCTTGGCCATTGACCGCTTTTTACTTGGTCTTCTTGCTCGATTTATGTATTTTAGGAATTTTTACTCTTTTGTTGTTGCCGTTGTGGTAATAGTTTTCAATCTGAAGCCAGGTTTGACGCAGATCTCTGTGCCAGTCTATTATGTGCTAGCCTCTTCAGCTCCGAATATATACTGCAGTTTGCATTCATTTGAACCTGCTTACTATAGTCAGGCTTTCGTCTCCATCTACAATTTTTCCTCTGCCCCTTTCCCAACACACGATTCCTTGATCCCTCTGGAAATATTCTATCAACTTGCCTCTTCTTTTAGTTAACTTATGTCATAAATTTGTTTTGTCCTCATCTGGATTCCGTGCACCTTCATTAGTTATCCGATCTACATCAATACTGCGCAGACCGCTATACGGTGTATGGCGAAGGGTAATTCTCATACAGACAACTAACCAACTGTTCCCCCTTTCCCTGCTTCATTCGCGTATGCGCATGAGAAGAATCATGGCCAAGCCTGTGTATGGGCTCTAATTTCTCGAATTTTCTCGTCGTGGAGGAAAGAATATGTTGTCCGTCTCTGCCCTAAAAGTGCTCTCTAGAATTTTAATGGTAAACCTTTCCATGATCCACAGCCTTTCGCGTAGTGGCTGCCACTTCAGTTTGTTGAGCATCTGCATACGCTCTCACGCCGATCCACAACGAAACGCGCCGCTCTTCGTTTCATCTCTCTCTCTCTCTCTCTCTCTCTCTCTCTCTCTCTCTCTCTCCCCCCCCTCTCCCTCTCCCTCTCCCTCTCTCCCCTATCTGTGCTACCTGGCGAGGGTACCAGAGCGACGAACGGTACTCAAGAATCGGTCGAACAAGCGCGTTCTAACCCACTTCTTTCGTGGATGAGTTACATTTCCTTATTTTTCTTGTAAATCTCAGTCTGGCATCTGCTTTTCCTACTATTCGTATTATGTGGTCTTTCCAGTTAAGATCGTTCTAGACAGTTATTCCTAGATATTTTACGTTGGACACTGTTCCCAGTAATTTGTCATCAATGGTGTAGTTGAACGGTAGTGGATTTCGTTTCCTACATATACGCCTCAACCGCCAGACCCCGCACAATTCATCAATCCTCTGTAAGTCATTTTACGTATCTGTAGCATTCTTTCATAGCGTCGCATTGGAAAAGCTTTTATACTGATTAACATTCAAGTTTCATATCCATACAATGTTACAGACCAGGCAGATACTTTCAGATAAGCTTTCGTAGCACTAAAATTTGTATGTAATGTTAACAAATTTCTCTTTATCAGAAGTGTCATTCTTGCTATTGTCAGTCTCCGTTTTATGTCCTCTCTATTTCTGCCGTCGTATATTATTTTGCTGCCCAAATAACAAAACTCATCTACTCGTCTCCAAATTTAATCGCCTCAGCATCGTCTGATTTAACTCTGCAACTTTAAATTAGCCATGTTTTACCTTCATTGATCCTTGCATCTTGTGTAGTACAAATTTTCGCTCGTTAATGTTCAAGCCACTTTGCTAAGTTCAGACGTTTCTACACTATTTATTTCGAGTAATCATTCACTCCTTCTGAATGTGAAATGATACCCCAGACCAGCTGGTGTTCGATGATGTAATGGAGCAAGCATGTGGGTCCCTCATGTAGAGAAGCGTTTCTAGCATACAAATGACACAGGGCCACATGCTCCGCTGCACACAAGTAGTTACGTAAAAAAGGTGATGTCAATTATGATACCAACAGTACTTCCGCGTCTGTAGTGGACAGGAACACTAGGTGACATTTTAATTTTACTAGGTCTCTTTATTGCAAGGTAACGGGTCGACTGCGCTAAATTTATTTAAAAATTCCTGAAATAACAAAATATATTCCACTTGACGTCAGTCGAAGTGTGTGTTTTGCCTGATGGCATGTAGCGACAAGTTAGTCCCTTAACCAAAAACGGTGGAGCGAACGTTATTCTAACCAATTGGCGCATATAGCCTGCACGTTATTCATACTTGCATTTGATAGCTTCTTTGAAGTAGCCGCATGCCAGTGTTGCACTCCCTCCTGACCACGTCACAGGAGGGCGTGAAACAAGAGGGCTGATAAAGAATAATAACCCTTTCCTCATAACCCTTTTGGATGGTCTCTAGAGGTTCCACCCTGTATGCCGGAGCAAAAATTGCTGTCGCACTACATTACGAAGAGATCAGATCACGTCTGTTGGGACTGCAGCTCCGCGATGTCCTTAGGGTAGGTTTGAATTATTTGGGAGGTGTCAGCAGCGTCGAACGTTGTGAAGAACATCAAATCGTCGTTTGCGACGGCGAAATATATGGGAATTATCGTCCCAAGGGACACGGTTATTTCTTTTACGGCCTTTGTGCTACCCCCTGAGGCTTTTTCGTCTGTTCTGAGAGGTGGTGTGTCGGAAATGTTTTCTTCGGCCATCCATAAGAAAACAGCGTGACCTGCATGCTGGGTGTCGCAATTCTGGCCTCCATCATAGAGGCGTGAAAAGAAGAGGTGAGCTGCGGATGAGAGGGGGTATGACGACCTTACCAACTTGATAGGTCCGCAATGGTGGTGGACACAATTGTGGCGAAATTTGGTGCCAACGTGATGTCGTCAGCCAGCCTCACAACTCACATGAACTTGTGAGCCGTGGCAATTTTTTTTTTTTTCGCACGACACCGTGCTGTTGGAAGCGTCGCCGAGTCTGACGGTGACGTCGAAGGACGCCACGCGTTTGCGCCAATACAGAGGAAGGTTGTAGGCACCTTTAGACCACATTTCAAACTTGTGCATCACAATGGGAGGAATGTTCGGCTTTTCGGAAAAGTGTTTTTTTCTCTTTTTGCGCTGTGTAGATTCTGATAAAGTTACTGATTACACGTTAAGTTAACTGAAGCTCCAAAGGCATTGGTCTAGGCATGCGTATGGAAATATAGCGATTTGTAAACGGGCAGAATATGGCACTGCGGTCGGCAATGCATATATAAGACAAAAAATGTCTGGCGCTGTTGTTTGATCGCTTACTGCTGCTACAATGGCAGGTTATCAAGATTTGAACGTGATGTTATAGTCGGCGCACAAGCTATGGGACACAAAATCTTTGAGGTAGCGATGATGTGGGGATTTTTCCGTACGACCTTTTCACAAGTGTACCGTGAATATCAGGAATCCGGTAAAACATCAAATCTCTGACGTCGCTCCAGCCAGGAAAAGATCCAACAAGAAAGGGACCAATGAAGGCTCAAGAGAATCGTTCAACGTGACAGAAGTGCAACCCTTCCGCATATTTCTGTAGATTTCAGTGCTGTGCCATCAGCGAGTGCCAGCGTGCGAACCATTCAACGAAACATCATCGATATGGGCTTCTGGAGCCAAAGGCCCACTCGTGTACTCTGAATGACTGCGCGACACAAAGCTTTACGCCTCGCCAGGGCCCGTCAGCACCGACATTGGTCTGTTGATGACTGGAAATATGTTGCCTGGTCGGACGAGTCTCGTTTCAAATTGTATCGAGCGGATGGACGTGTACGGGTATGGAGACAACCTCATGAATCAATGGACTCTGCATGTCAGCAGGGGACTGTTCAAGCTGGTGGAGGCTCTGTAATGTGTCTAGATGTGACTGTTTTCTGTGACACGTACGCAAGCATTCTGTCTGATCACCAGCATCCACTCATGCCCATTGTGCACTCTGGCGGACTTGGGCAATTCCACAAGGACAATGCAACACCTCACATGTCCCTAATTGCTACAGAGTGGCTCCAAGAACACACTTCTGAATTTAAACACTTCCGGTGGCTGCCAAACTCCCCGGACATGAACATCATTGAGCATAGTTGGGATGCCTTGGAATGTGCTGTTCAGAAGAGATCTCCAACTCCTCGTACTACTGCGGATGCCCTGCAGGATTGATGGTGTCAGTTCCCTCCAGCACTACTTGAGACATTAGTCGAGTCCATGTCACTTCGCATTGCGGCACTTCTGCGTGCTCACGGGGGCCCTACACGACGTTAGGCAGGTTCTCGAGGGGGTCCTACACGATATCAGGCAAGTGTACCAGTTTCTTTGGCTCTTCTGTGCATAAAGAAACAATTGGAATAACGTACATCTGCATTTTTATTGACATCTTCTATCAGTTTGTGATGTTGGTATCACACTTTAAAAATCACTCTATGTAACATTCATTTTTAAGATTTGGAAACACTGAAACTACATTGAGGGAAACCGAGCTTTCAAACTACCCGTAGAATGCCATGTCTCAAAAACTAGTTGTGACTGTAGATAGATGTTTTTTTCGTTTCGGAAATACAATGGATTTTTGAAGACGTCTGCACTCTTGTGGTCCCAGGAAACCTTTCTGTAAACCGTTAAGTGATCCGCTAAGAATAGCCTGGCCAGTCAAGTGTGGTTTCTGGCAGGATTCCTACACTTGCTAAGTAGTCAAATGCTGGCAGCTTGCTATATTTTTCTTGTTTCTACGCACATGTCACTGGGTGCAATGGTACATAGTAATTGACTTGCGAGTTACTGTTAATTTGGATTACGTTGCCTTTGAAAGTGATATAAGGTTCAGACTTTGGAACTACACTGAATTATATGTAATGTATAGGCATTTTTCATTAAAACTGAAAGACATGTTACATGATATTTTAAAAAAGCTTGTACATATTACAGCTTTCAAAAATGGGTCTGAGCACTATGGGACTTAACTTCTGAGGTCATCAGTCGCCTAGAACTCAGAACTAATGAAACCTAACTAACCTAAGGACATCACACACATCCATGCCCGAGGCAGGATTTGAACCTACGACCGTAGCGGTCGCTCGGTTCCAGACTGCAGCGCCCAGAACGGCATGGTCACTCCGGCCGGCTTACAGCGTTCGTTTGTCATATTATTTAGTCTTTTTGTTTTGTTTTTATCTGTAAGATTTGACAGGGAGTTAATACTTCCTTTAAATGATAGATAATTTGAGGTTGAAATATAAATAAATTCTGTTGTTTTAAGAAGAATGTAAAAAGATGATAGGACAGATGAAGATGAGAGATTTGTTAGTGCCATCACCGATTGTGACTGGCCGTGAGTACATTGAATGGTCTCTCAGTCATATCAAAATATTTTATAGTTAGTAACAGAGAAATTGTACACTAAGATCAGGTATTCATACATGTGAAGCATCGGATGTTTTCTTGATTAGAATGACAGCATTATACACTACATTTTATCTAGTATTCGCTATCCTTAACTATTATTTGTCTGATTATGTCAGTGCATTTTGGCTCGCTATGACAGATTAATAATTCTAGGTGTTTTATTTGGTATTACTTCTCATCTTCCTCCTGCTCCTCGTTCTCCTTCTTATCACTTTAGTGTCACTGTTGTCGCTGTCCCCTCTTTGAAGATTGTTGATACGTTGCATATAGGTATGTCTGTTACATGTTGTTTTTGGAATACTGTCTGTTAATGTATTTAATTTGTACATTGTTTCTTGGTCTATTATTGCTGTATATATACAAGGTGCTTCACAACTCATGTTATACACTTTTAGAGCTTGTAGAGGCGACTTAGTAGATCAAGTTCTATATAGGAACCCATGTCAGGAAACGGTTCGTTTTCATGTTACGAGAAAAACAAGAACTAGATTTCTCTTACGTAGTTTGCCTGTTATGGTATACGACCCACATTCATGAATGGTACGACGATACGACGTCACGCGGTGCCCTCTGTTTCCATCTGCCTTGACTTCGTGTTTTCCGGTGATGCATCAGTTGACACTACAGTGACTAACACTGCAGTTACAGGACGCCTGAGTGTACGTTCGCTGAATACGTCGATATGTTGTTAATTTACGATGAAGCTCGGCGTAATGGAAGAGAAGATCAATATCTCTGCCACGAGTAATTTTCAAATCGTGTGTCCCAGTCTCATCCTGTCTTTACCAGAATAGAACAACGGAAGCGGGGAAGTGGGAAATTCACTAGCGATAGGGCCAACCATGGTGCTCCAAGAAGGGGTTGTTGTTGGGTTGTTTTTGGGGAAGGAGACCAGACAGCGAGGTCATCGGTCTCATAGGATTAGGGAAGGACGGGGAAGGAAGTCGTTCGTGCCCTTTGAAAGGAACCATCCCGGCATTTGCCTGGAGCGATTTAGGGAAATCACGGAAAACCTAAATCAGTATGGGATTGAGCCGTCGCCCTCCCGCTCCAAGAAGGCAGCCCGCAGTCTTTATAGGAACGGCAAGCTGAAGAGAACTCATCGAAAAAGTACTCAGCCCATTGCATGTGACAAGCAAGTGTCTCACTCGTGTGTCTGCCATGTTCTGCGTGGAGATCACCTCCACGCATATCACCACCAGAATGTAAACGCCGTGCTCCAGGCAAATTTTTGTGGCACCTGTCAGTTTCTATACTCGGTTTTTACACCGTTATATGGATTTTTCTCAGTTTCCAAGGCGAATTTCGTTCACCGACGAAGCGCGTTTCAACAGGAAAGAAGTTTTGAACGCTCCAAATATTCAAATTTGGGATCACGAAAACCCCAAAACCACGGGAACACAAAGATTTCAGCACACGTTCCGCATCAATGTGTGGGCAGGTATCTGCAATGGTCGTGTGAGTGGGCCGGCCGTGTGTATCCCTCCTCCCTACTTAACGGGTGTCAGGTACTTGACATTCCTGCAACAAGTACTAGCGGAGGTTTTGGAGCATGTTTTGGAGCAAGTTGTGGTTCCAGCAGGATGGCGCGGCATTACATTTCGCAGTTCGCGTCTGACACCAGCTGAAAGTAGTCTACAGGAACAGATGGATCAGATGAGGTGGACCACCTGCTAGCCCACCAAGATTCTCAGATATAACCCCTTTCGACTTTTTCTTGTGGGGCCACGCGAAGAGCCTTCTTTACGCCGCGCAGGGTAGCCTTGCGGTCTGGGGCGTCTTGTCACGGTTCGCGCGGCTCCCCCCCCCCCCCCCCCCCCCACCCCTCGACCTTTGTCCTTAGCGTAAGTTAAAGTTAGATTAAGTAATGCATAAGTCTAGGGACCGATGACCACAGCACTTTCGTCCCATAGACCTTACCACAACTTTCCAACTTTCTTCCTTACGAGATACCTGTCCATGTGGAGGAAAATATAGTTGCATGGATCGTGGCAGCGACAGAAGTGATTAAGCATATGCGAACTCACTGCGCAGATACACTGTGTGCACCGAACATGGTGGTCGTCATATCGAATAGCTGTTGTAATGTCACAGTAAATGGAGGTGATATCTGTACGTCTTGTTTTCTTTGCAACACAGAAACAAAACATTTCCGGACATAGTTTCCCACGGGATCTGTCTCGCGTGTGTTCCCCTCTACAGCCTCGAGAAGTTGTTGTTGTGGTCCTCAGTCCTGAGACTGGTTTGATGCAGCTCTCCATGCTAGTCTATCCTGTGCAAGCTTCTTCATCAACCAGTACTTACTGCAACCTACATCCTTCTGAATCTGCTTAGTGTATTGCCGACGGCGGTGGCCGAGCGGTTCTAGGCGCTACAGTCTGGAACCGCGCTACCGCTACGGTCGCAGGTTCGAATCCTGCCTCGGGCATGGATGTGTGTGATGTCCTTAGGTTCGTTAGGTTTAAGTAGTTCTAAGTTCTAGGGGACTGATGACCTCAGAGGTTAAGTCCCATAGTGCTCAGAGTCTTCTGAATCTGCCTAGTGTATTCATCTCTTTGTTACCCTCCACGCTGCCCTCCAATGCTAAATTTGTGATCCCTTGATGCCTCAGAACATGTCCTACTAACCGATCCCTTCTTCTGGCCAAGTTGTGCCACAAATTCCTCTTCTCCCCAATTCTATTCAGTACCTCCTCATTAGTTATGTGATCTACCCATCTAATCTTCAGCATTCTTCTGTAGCACCACATTTCGAAAGCTTCTATTCTCTTCTTGTCTAAACTATTTATCGTCCATGTTTCACTTCCATACATGGCTACACTCCATACAAATACTTTCAGAAACGACTTCCTGACACTTGAATCTATACTCGATGTTAACAAATTTCTCTTCTTCAGAAACGCTTTCTTTGCCATTGCCAGTCTACATTTTATATCCTCACTACTTCGACCATCATCAGTTATCTTACTGCCTAAATAGCAAAACTCCCCTAATACTTAAAGTGTCTCATTTCCTAATCTAACTCTCTCAGCATCACCCGATTTAATTTGACTACATTCCATTATCCTGGTTTTGCTTTTGTTGATGCTCATCTTATACCCTCCTTCCAAGACACTGTCCATTCCGTTCAGGTGCTCTTCCAAGTCTTTTGCTGTGTCTGACAGAATTACAAAGTCATCGGCGAACCTCAAAGTTTTTATTTCTTCTCCATGGATTTTAATACCTACACCGAACTTTTCTTTTGTTTCCTTTACTGCTTGCTCAATATACAGATTGAATAACATCGGGGAGAGGCTACAACCCTGTCTCACTCCCTTCCCAACCACTGCTCCCCTTTCATGCCCCACGACTCTTATAACTGCCATCTGGTTTCCGTACAAATTGTAAATAGCCTTTCGCTCCCTGTATTTTACACCTGTCACAATTTCAAATATAATACTCCAGTCAACATTGTCAAAAGATATCTCTAAGTCTACAAAAACTAGAAACGTAGGTTTGCCTTTTCTTAATCTTTCTTCTAAGATAAGTCGTAAGCTCAGTATCGCCTCACGTGTTCCAGCATTTCTACGGAATCCAAACTGATATTCCCCGGGGTCCGTTTCTACCAGTTCCTCTAGAAGTAGGTAACATGAATTGTGAAGTATCCTGTATGTAGCTCTATCTATAGATCGCATGTTGCCCGCAGACGTAAACTGTGTTCTGGGAACCTTCTTCCCCGCAAATGCACGTATATTCAAGCTGTTTCAATGCGCGGGATAAGGTGCGTGTGCAGTTAAGAAATGTGCCATTCGGCGACGGGGATTGATATGTTTGATTCTCAACCGCTCGTTTGAGATGCAATGCACTTCCCGTAATGTATACGCGGAATGTGTGAGAGTGCAGTAAAACATAGTGAGCAGCGAGACAGAAATCAGCTGCGAGCGACGTATAGGGCGGCGGCTTTTGGGGTGGTGGCTGCAGACGGCACTGCGCGGCACTGATTGAGACGCGTGCGCTTACGGCCGCGATTGAGGTTGGGTCAGGCGCGGCCGGCGCCACCTTGGCCTGGAAACCCGCACCGACTCCAGCCGTAGCGTCACTGCCGGTACGCTCTCTACGGACCCGTTTCGTCAGATGTGCGCATTTGCATAACTCTCACTCGCTTATTTGAAATTAGTGCTGGTCACCAAATTCCCCGTACCGCTATGCATAACGCTGTTTACCTGTAATGCAGAATCGCATATTCTGCGATTGGATGTTTTCGGTAGCAGTTACGCAGTAAACCGAAATATAAAGTTTGCGTCATACTACCAAGTGTGTCGTTCCGCAGTAGCTTTCGGCGTTTCACCACGCCCAAGTCTCTCGGAGAGGGCTGAAATAGTATATGATAACTCCATCCCATGTGCAGACAAAAATTACGCCACGAATATGTGTTTATAAAAAGTCATTGTGTTCAGAGTTTAGCTGTAGAAAATAAGTTATCTGTTTCTGACTGTTTCTAATTAGCTAATTTGTATACTCGAAAGTCAAAATGCTTGATGTAAAGGAAGTAACACTAAAGAGCGCAGTTTTGCAAATCTAGTCCAAAAAAATCGCATAGTTTAGCATATAACTTTTCGTGTTATGATTATGCCAATGGACTACTCGCGAAGATGCCAAAGTTATGGGGGAAGTCCCCTACATAAATATTCAGCTATGTTGCCTCTGTAGCCGTCCACAATTGCAGAAGTGTTGCCGGTGCTGGATTTTGTACGCAAACTGACCTCTGAAATGAAACTTCCTGACAGATAAAAACTGAGACTCGAGTCTCGATCCGGCATACAGTTTTAATCTGTCAGAAAGTATCATATCAGCGCACAATCCGCTGCAGAGTGAAAATCTCAATCTGGACCTCTGAAATGCTCCATGGGATTCATGTCGGGCGATATGGGTGGCCAAATCATTATTCGCTCGAGTTTTCCAGAATTTTCTCCAACCAATCGCGAATACATGTGGCGCATTAACGTGGCGCATTGTCATCCATAAAAATTCCGTATTTGTTTGGGAACATGAGGACCATGAATGGCTAAAAATGGTCCACAAATAGCGGAAGACAATCATTTCCCCACACCATTATGGAGTCACCACCGGCTTACTTTGTGCCTCGTCGAGAACTTGAGTCCACGGCTCCGTGGGGTCTGCGCCACACTGGAACCCTACCATCAGCTCTTACCATCTGAAATCGGGACTTACCTGACCATGCCACGGTTTTCCACTCGTCTAGGGTCCAACCCTTATGGTCACGAGCCCAGGAGACGCGCTGCGGTCGGTGTCGTGCTGTTAGCAAAGGCACTCCCATCGGTCGTCTGCTGCCATAGCCCATCAACATCATGTTTCGCGAAGGCTACGTTCGTCGCATGTCCCACATTGACTTCTGCGGTTATTTCACGCAGAGATGCTTGTCTTCTGGCACTGACAACTCTACGCAAACGCTGCTGCCCTCGGTCGTTACGCGATGTCCATCGGTCACCGCGTGTCCATGGCGAGAGGTAATGCTTGAAATCTGTTATTCTCAGCACAATCTTGACACTGTGGATCTCGGAATATTGAATTTGGTAACGATGTCCAAATGGAATGCCCAACTATATTTCCACGTTTAGCCGGCTGGTGTGGCCGATCGGTTCTAGGCGCTACAGTCTGGAACCGCGCGACTTTTACGGTCGCAGGTTCGAATCCTGCCTCGGGTATGGATGTGTGTAAAGTACTTAGGTTAGTTAGCTAAACACTTATTCTGTAACCTATAATTTTTTTCGTCAATGGTCACATTATTTATGTTATATGATATTTTCATGAAGTTGTGAATTTCATATGTCCTAGGGTTACACACTACTTAAACGAACTTATGCTAAGGACAACACACTCACACCCATGCCCGACGGAGGGCTCGAACCTCCGACGGGGGGAGCCGTGCGAACCGTGGCAAGGCGCCTTAAACCGCACGGCTACCCCGCGCGGCTTACTATTTGTAAATAAATTTTCAAGGAAGAGGGACAGGCTTGGAAAGCCCAAGTCAGATCTCGGTAAATAACGATGCGAATGACGTTATTCAAAATCATTAATATAGGAAGTCAGAATGTGCCAGATCACAAGAGTAATGTACAATTACTCGTCGGATGTGCTGTCGGCATAACACGTTACAGGGTGGTATTCGTCATACAGACATGGGTAACGTAAATTGGAACTTCATTATATTACCTCTCAAATGTTATATAAATTAAATAATATGGCAGTGATGGAAGAAATACGTTAATAAGTAAGTTTGTGCAGCGGTCGAACTGTAGTGAGATACACGCCCGTCTTAAGTAAGCTCGAACGCTAGTCACGTGACCACCATGAATTCCAATGTCCAGCACCTACGCTCAGATACATAATCCACATTATAGACACGTTAAACTTCTGTTGCGATTTTCTCGGAGTTGCTAGAGAAGTGCACGTTAGTACTTGTACATTATGATGTTTTAATGGCACACTGAAGGTGAAGAAAGAGTGAAGTAAATCTGTGATACCGACGTCGTGGTCTCCCGTTGTAAGTATTTCCCTCACGAAACCTCAACCATATCGGTATCGCTGTTAAAGTGTCACTTTGAATGTAATGCATTAAATGTACCAGCAACACTGTAGCGTCACAGTTAATTTCTGCGGTCTCCAGAGAGTGGAACCCTAGATCACATAAGGAACTTCCGTGATCTGGGGTGGAACATTTCCGCGGAGGCAAGCGATTTGTCAAGGCAGCGGCAGTCAGGTACTCCACATGTCCTCATGTCTCCTCAGCGGTCCCGTTCCGCTCTCTTCCGCGAGCGCTTTCCAGGTAGCTGGAAGCTCGCTGCGGAATGTGGACAGCGCCACCGGCCGTACCGTACGGCACGCACGGCTGTTCCCCGCGCGCCACACGTCGGCCGACGAGCGCAGCCGTCCCACGGCGACGCGACAGCCTGCTCACTGACCTAGACCAGCGCTTTGCCCGGCAGGGAAGTCCGCCTCAGACGCTAGCGGAGGAGCTAATCACCTTGACCCGTATGAGAATCCGCCTCTCCGTTGTAGTCTCTGCTGCCACTCAAATTTGGTATCTCGTTTCCGCTCCTGGAATTCTCCTAAGAAACACAGCAACCTTAATGTTAGAGGCCGGAGTCGTAAAACTAACAATGTCGTAAGTTCGCTGACAAGGGGGCCACGCGAAATGGTCAGCACCTATTCCGTCCAAAGTTAAGGCATATGCAGGGCTCGGCCGAAAATAAAGTGACAGAAGTGAGGGTGGCTGAGCGATTAGGAAAAATAACATTTCTGTCGCCGGGTGGATCCCGCAAGGCCTGAGGCATTTACGTTAATGTAGTGTCCCAGGCAGCGGCTGGCATTAATGGCTCACCCCCTTTCCGACCTGCGTCAAAAAAACTATTTTTTCTTTGTAATCGCTAGACCATCTGGAACTTCCACTTCTGTCACTTTCATTTCTGGCGAAGCCCTGCATACACCTCAACTTTGGACGAAATCAGTGCTGGCTAGTAGGCGGGCCACCTGTGACTGGTTTGATGCAACACGCCACGAGTTTCTATCCTGTACCAACCTTTTCATGTCAGAGCAGCACTTGCAACCTACGTCCTGCATTGTTTGCTGGAGGTATTCCAATCTCTGTCTTCCTCTCTAGTTTTCACCCTCGACAGCTCCCCCTGGTACCACGGAAGTTATCCGGTGATGTAGTAACAGATATCCTACCACCTGCCTCTTCTTGTCAGTGTTTCCTCGCCGATTCTGCGTAGAGCCTCCTCATTCCTTACCTTATCAGTCCACCAAATTTTCAAGATTCTTCTGTAGCACCACATCTCAAATTGTTCGAGTCTCCTCTGTTCTGGTTTTCCCCCCGTCCATGTTTCATGCTATACTCCAAAGGTACATCCTCAGAAATTTTTTCCTCATATTAAGGCCTATGTTTGATACTAGTAGACCTCTTGGCCACAAATGTCTTTTCTGCCAATACCAGTCTGCTAGCTCCGTCCATCAAGGGTTATTTTGCTGCCTAGGTACCAGAAATCCTTAACTTCATCTACTTCGTGATCACCAGTGTGTTCTCTTTTCTGATACTTTTCATTACTTTCATGTTCCTTTGATTCACCCTCAACCCTTATTCTGTACTCATTAGACTGTTCATTCCATTCAACAGATACTGTAATTCTTTCCCCCCCCCCCCCCCCCCTCACTGCGGATAGCAATGTAATTAGCGAATCTTACCAGTGTTAACCTTTCACCTTGAACCTTTCTTTTACTCCCTTCATTGCTTCTTCGGCGTATGAATTGAGCAGAAGCGGCAAAAGAGTACATCCCTGTCTTAAACTCTTTTTAATCCGAGCACTTCGTTCTTGGCCTTCTACTCTTACTATTCCCACTTTGCTCTTTTACACATTGTATAGTACCTGTCTTTTCCTATAGCTTACCACTATTTTTCTCACAATCTCGAACATCTGGCACGATTTTACATTGTCGAACGCCTTTTCGACCTCCAGAAATCCTGTGAACGTGGAGGGAAGGATCGCGCGGTAATTAGTTTTCTCTACGAGTGGTACTGACAGAGGTGTCTCCGGCGAATGCACACGTAAAGAAGTCATCTGGCTGTGTGGAGCGGGGTTTTGATGTGTTCCGGACTTCAGACATTTACCTACAAACGAACAAAAAATTAAGTTTATTTTTTCTAGGTGATAGTCAAATTTTGACTACATCGCGTGCATGACATGCTTTTGTAAGTAAAATTATTTCGTCGCAAACCACGGTGTCATACGGTTTAACCTTTTAAAACTGCCAAATAAATGAAAACTGACGATGTCATAGCACTCGCAGAACATGCCTGGGTGACTGTAAAACGAAATGTTTTGATTAACGTAAACGATTATTGACGATAATTCTTGAAACTCGTGTGTGACATTGCCACGCAGCTAACTCTTACTTGCCGCTATTACTTCTCGGGACGATAGTTAGATATGTGCGCTCATTGTTTGGGTCTTACGCAGCTGTGGTACGGCACCTAGTGTGGGCTGCGTGACTAGGAAGGCCGGTATGCGGCAGTGGAAAAGACTGTGTGCGCTCTGGACATTTTTTCCCCGTGAGTGGGCCGGCTCGAGTTCCCACGCGTCGTCAGCTCTGATCGCGCGAGCGTGCCAACTCCGTCAGTTACGCAGGCTGGCAGGCTGGCAGCATTTCTTTTATGCTGTACATCGCACGCGCAAGCGAGAACCCGCAGGGAGCAGACGCTGCTCCACTTAGGTCTCATTAAATGCCGCGCTTTAACGCTACGTCATGTGAATCGGGCGTACGTTATAACAGCAATTCTCGTTATTTACGTATTTTTTTTAAGTGTCCTGCTCATTAAATTATTACAGTTGTATTTGTATTGTGTATCAAACCGGGGACCTAGAAATGACGGACAGGCTTTGTCCCACTGTAGCCCTCAGTGATTCACAACCCCACAACAGGCCACAGCAGTCCACCCACCTCACCGCCGCCCCACATCAAACCCAGGGTTATTGTGCGGTTCGGCCCCCAGTCGGGCAGGCAGACGACCAACAAAGCGATGCTAAAAGGTACTGTTTTCACCGATTGACGCATGAAACCCTAAAAACCAGCAAATAATTATCTTCGCTCAGTATTCGGGGTTTTTGACTGCTGCTTCGTTAGCTGCAGAAAGATCACCAGTAGTACAGTTATCCGACACGTTTCTGCAGACAAGCAGATGTTGGTTCTGCAGATCACCACACTGACAAATTTCATCATGATTGCTGAAGTCGCATTTCCTAACGTTGACTTTGCTTCGTCGCAGTCCAGTTCTGAGACTATTCAGCGCCTTCCATGTCACTGAGGTCTATTGTGTGCCTCCGGCTGATTCCTGCTTGACATTTGTTCAGTGTTCATCGCCAAAGTTCCACTCGGCGGGAGATGGAGAGAGTTGTCTGCATGAAACTCTTTCTTTATTTGTCTTGGTTGTTGAGGAGGTGGAGGCTGTTTGGCATGTACAGAATTTTGCCAAACTGGTGCAGGATATTCTGATACGGCGAAACATAGTGTCAGAGCAGAAGTTCGAAGCACATTTATATGAGCGACCCTGTTGGATACTGTAAGTTTGTGAACTATGTGATACTTTGAGGTTTATTTTTTTCGCAGTGGGTTTGAATGTAGGGGAACGGTACATCTTTACCCGAAAGTATATGGGACCGTCGCAGGAGAATGGTTGTTCTCTTCTACACGTTAGTTTCAGTTTTCTTTTAGCAAGGTTCCTGGTAAGCATCATTAATGCAGACACGAGACTAAGCGAATACCCGAAAAATGAGGTTAATCCAAAATACACATATCTGTCGAAAACTGCTACTTACTATATTTACGAAACATGCAGTATGTTACATTTGCAAGCCTACTGGATTCCTTTCGCGTTAAATTCCGAAGACTGACCGCTTTTTACAGTTATTACACTTAAATGTACTGTATTTCGTATCGTTTGCTTCCAGCTCACTTTCGGGAAAAATCTTTCAGTTTTTCTGTTTCTGTTTTTGATCCATTCTGTCTGATGATGGTTCTCATCAATATAGTCCCTGGATTTTTGTCATGTATACGCTAATAACAGATCGACGTATTTTAGTGGCTCGGTGTGCGTGGCATCGCCTCTTATGCGGCCTCTTATCCTACCAAATAAACTTTGTACATTGCATCCGAATCAGATGCTGGTTAAATCCGTGCTGAGAGGCAACGCTACTTAAACTCTTGCGGATGTTTGTCGTCTAAGTCTTTACAATCAGAAATTTGTATTCTAAACGAAAACAATCGTTGTAATGAGAATATCTGAAACCTAGTTTCTTATTACTATTTTTTTGAAAAATCGCCGATCTCTGTGGCGATAATCCACAAAGAAGACGCTCGGAAGTTAGCTGTGCTTAAAACTTAATCCTGAAATAGCCAAAGTCGCTTTTAAATTTATTCGATGCCAGACCACACGCGAGCGTTGCGACATCTACAACTACCCAGTGCCTTGGGCTCACTGTCATCGATCATCCTCCATATTGTTCCGGCTTGGCCCCATCCACTTTTCATCTCTTTCCAGAACTTCAGTTTGATAGTGATGAAGCAGTGGTCAGGTTATGGCTCGTTCAACGAAGTCAAACATTCTACGTGACAGTGGCGACAGAGTGGTCTCTCCTTGGGAGAAATGTGTTCTTCGCCTGGGTGGTTACATCGGGAAATAAATATGTATACATGAAGAATAAACATGTAGAATGTTAATAAGGCATGTTTTACAAATCAGTTGGCATTTAACACTGATCGGACCCGGCTGACCCCGTTAGCAGCGCACCAGTGGGGGCACGGTATTGTCGGCTCCTAATGTGTTATCGTCATCGCTGCGCGAAACAAACACTGTGGTGTGAATTAGTTCCTGAAGCGAAAGTTTCACCTATTTCAAGGAAGAACTTAACTACAGCCTTAATAAAACTAGGAACAGATTTTTGACATTATTAGAGACGTTATGGAGATCTATACCATACGTGAAATTCAATTTTTTTCATGTGATTTTTTTGTACTGGATGGACTGCCAAACAATTTTCTATCGCCACAGAGAGAGAAGCATCGTGGTGGCTGCCCACAAATAATAGGCTACGTGTTGTGACAACGTCACAACTTCGGAGTCTAAATGTTAGGTGACAACTAATTTAAATCGTACTATGGGTGCAAATCACCTGTGTAAAATACAGAAGTTTCATTACATTACACATAATATCTTTTATTTAATGAAAACGGGTGTACATATACGCTAATTTGTGGGCGACGAAGAGTGTATTGTACAAATTAAATAATTTAATATGTATTCTTTTTATGTAGAAATGGTGACATTTTGAGGTAAACGTTGTAGACTTACTGTTTTCTTTCATTAACGAAGGTTCCTAAGTTTTAAAGTAAACTTGGCCTTCGGCATTTAAATACGTGCCAAGTAGAAGGAAAAGCTTTTGGACTATGTAGCAATGTGTGTGTTCAGAGCAGCCGCTTAATTAGAACGCGACCTCGTTTAGGAAGCAGCGTGGCGTTAGGTGGAAGTGCCCGGCGGCCAGACAAAGGGATCTCGCCGAGCAGTTTGCTGTAATTTGCTCGTCTCGAGCGAAGTTTTGCATCCTCTTTTTACCACGTACTAGTTGGATCTTTTTCCCCCTCTTCTTATTTTCAACCTCAACAAGAACGCAGAGGAGCTAGAAGTTTGCTCACGACATTAGAGGCACTACAAAGCGACGGAAGCAAGAACCCATCTCGGCAAAGGAGTAGCCGTTGAGTTTTAGAAGACAGATGTGTTTCTGCCGATATTTAAAAAGACGACACGACCTATAATTCAGCCAAATTACTATCTATCAAGGATTCATTCAGAAACTACAAAGTCACATTTTTACAGACGATTCTACAATCTCACGGCGATTTGATTGTAAAATGTTATTAAAATTTAAGCCGCGTCACGTAATTTAAACGGTACGATCTTTCAACAAAATTCTTACATGTCTGTTTTCAGATGACAGTCATACTGTGGCAAACACCGCCCTTATGTAGACCCTAAGTCTTGATAGCCTTAATGTCACCGCGTAGTCGTCTTATATGGCCATACAACGGTCGCGTGTCCGCAGCTCATGCATTCACTTTATCGTGGAAACACGTGCTAACAACAACAAAATGTCAAAATTTCTCTCAGGTGCGCGTAAAGAGAAAATCTCATGTTTTGTCAGAGAGAAAGCGTTGATACCAGTGACATTTTAGTTGGCAGAATAATTTTGTTTATATGGCTTTTTACAGTGGGCGTATATTTTCCGTTCAAATGCCCGAACACGAAATACGCACCATCCATTTCAGTTTTATTTATTTGCTGCTTTTGCTATGTGGCAGTCAAACGCCAAACGAAACTCGTACACAGTTGGAGAACGTTTACAGGGAGCCTGTTCCTTCATTTTCATTGACTAACGAATGGATAGATCACAATGTTCCACGCGGACGTCTAAAAAATGAAACTACACAGGGTGTAGGCATACCATAAGAAAGAATAGGTATATTTTACATAAAAAGTTTAAGTATCCAATCTCTTTGTGGAACTGAGTGCTGCATATTTCGAACTGTGACCGAAGAAAAGTACGAAAATCAATTCCTCAGCAGTGGTAGCAAGGCCTGAAAACAATTTAAATGATTTTATTATGTATGTGAGAGATGATTCCACAGATCACATCATAAAAGAAACAGGAATTCAAGCTGTAACTGGAAACAGCCGGCTCTTCAACAGGAAAGACGAAGGCAATGAAAATACTAGGAAAGAAATTCGGGCTTGTACAAGGAAAAAATAATCTTTCATGGGTACAATGTCACTGTTCACGAGGGTGCCTTGGGCAAGTACGCATAGTTGAGCATACTCAGCATTTGGCACCATGTAACGTACATCCGTTTCTAAAACGGGCGATTAAAAAGTGTTCATTCAAAGGCCACATGTCAGTTCTTATATACTGAGGTAGCAAAAGTCATGGCATACCTCCTAATATCGTGTCGGACCTCCGTTTGCCCGGTGTACTGCATCAACTCGACGTGGCATGGACTCGACAAGTCGTTCTAAGTCCCCTGCAGAAATATTAAGCCATGCTGCCTGTATAGCAGACAATAATTTCGAAGGTGTTGCCGGCGCAGGACTTTGTGCATGAACTGACCTCTCGATTATGTCCCATAATTGTTCGATGGATTTATGTCAGGCGATCTGGGTGACCAAATAATTCTCTCGAATTGTCCAGTATGTTCTCCGCATCAACCACGAACAGTTGTGGCCAGGTGACATTGCGCAATTTCATCCACAAAAATATCATTCGTTGAAAGGCTTCAAATGGTCTCTAAGTAACCAGGACTCGGTCCATTCTATGTAAACACAGCCCACACCGTTACGGAGCCACCAGCGGTTTGCACAGTGCCTTGTTGACGACTTGGGCCCTTGACTTCGTGGCCTCTGCATTACACTCGAACCCTACCGTCAGCTCTTACCAACCGACATCGGGACTCATCTGGGCAGGCCACGGTTTTCCAGTCGTCTGGGGTCTGATATAGTCACGCGGCGATGTCGTGTTGTTAGCAAAGGCACCAGAGTCGATCTGTCGTCTGTTACCATGTTGTCCCATTAACGCCAAATTTCACCGCTCTGTCCTAAGGATACGTTCGTCGTACGTCCCACATTGGTTGCTGCGGTTATTTCACGCACTGCTGCTTGTATGCTAGCACTGACAACTTTACACAAACGGTGCTGCTCTCGGTCGTTAAGTGAAGACCGTCTGCCGTTGCGTTGTTCCTGGTGAGAATCAATGCCTGAAACATGGTATTCTAATTACACTCTTCACTTGTATCTCAGTATATTGAATTTCCTAACGATTTTCGAAGTAGGAAGTCCCATGCCTTTTGCGCTCAAAGTCTCTTATTTTCCGTCGTGCGTCCATAATCACATCGAAACCCTATTCATACGAAACGCATGAGTACAAATGACAGCTCCGCCAATGCACTGCTCTTTTATACCTTTTGTAGGTGATACTGCTGCCATCTATATAAGTGAATGTCGTTATCCCGCGACGTTAGTCACCTCATTGTATACCCGCATTGGAGGCGCGCTGGGTTGCATACATGCTCCAGCAACGCTCTGAAAAGGAAACGTTTTGTTCGTCGTTTTATGTCTACAGACATTTGAACCAGGAACGGTTAGATTTCAATTAATATAAATTATTCCATACCTATATGGCCCCGAGGAACGCACTCAGGTTTGTAGTATGCGCACTAGAGAAATTTTGGAGTAAGTGTGATGAAATTAAATGACGCGTCGTCCAAGAAAAAAGTTTTTTTTTTTTTTACTTATAAAATGCAGACTACCGCTCACAGTTTGCGTTATGTGCATATGTCTCACGTGCAGTACAGGAAAATGGGTAACATACTTGGCCAGTCCATAGCGATTACAGTGTGACACATTGGTGTTTCGTCTGTGTTAATTAGCTGCACTTGAGCGGGAGTTCTCACCACGGCATCACACCATGCTCCGTTAACGAACACAAACTGCGTTGTCAGATCTCGGAATGACTCGGATGCGTGTCTTCCAATACCACCGTCACGTTTTCTCCTCATTTTCGGTACATGCCATAATTTCCATTGACTCCGTGGTTGAAACCCAGCGCTCTGTTTCGAGATTAACGATTTTAGAGTTCCAATCTGACTCTCCTAATTTATACTTCCCACGTTTTCTTTTGATCATATCATCAGATGGTGGGATAGTTTACAGAACCAGAACATAGTCAACTTTCTTGACAATCAACTTCCTTTACAATTCTCATACAGTTTGCTCGTCTGCTCCGTCTGCAGTGACACAGGTGTCGATAGAACGTTCCAAAATGGTTCATGGCTCTGAGCACTATGGGACTTAACATCTGAGGTGATCAGACCCCTAGAACTTAGAACTACTTAAACCTAACTAACCTAAGGACAACATCCATGACCGAAGCAGGATTCAAACATGCGACAGTAGCGGTCACGCGGTCCCAGACTGAAGCGCACGCGGTTCCAGACTGAAGCGCCTTGAACCGCTAGGCCACACCGGCCGACTAGAACGTTCCCTCGTGCGACCTCGTCTGCCAGAAATATGATGTCACACGGATCATTAGTGAGTGGACGTCAATCTTTTACTCAGCTGTTGTCATTCTGAGCGCCGGCGATTGGACTTTGGACAGGACGTTCGAGTTGCTTGACGGGATGTGTCGTCTGCATCGTCAACGGACCTGTTGGAGACGGATCGTTGAACACAATTTATACATCAGAATCGGGAATGGTACAATTGTCATTCTGCAGTGCCGAAAGGACATCGGCATCTATTTATTTTGTTAACGACTGGCTCCGTTGATTTGTTCTGAGGATTGTGAATTTGGCTTCCTTTTTTCCTTTTGTTTTTTGTTTCATTTTGAAACGGAGTCGCCGCATCGAAGTACGTGTTGTGATCTCTGTCGATAATCCCTCTAAAATCATAACCAGCCCGAAAAATCTGTACGTCTTTTCACTCGTGGATAGGCAGACAAGACAGAGAATGGTATACAGCAACGGCCTCGGAGATTATTGTTACATTGTTAGTGTTAAGTATATTGTGTGCGACCCACTTGTCTACACCAAATGTGGCCCAGGTAAGCTAAAAGGTTACACACTCCTGACTAGAGTATCAGGTTGCTAGATTTCGGTCACGCTGTTCACGGAATATCGCTTTCAGTTTCCGCGAGTGTAACTGTGACGGTGGAAATGAGTTGGCAAGAGGTCCGCCTCTGTCGAACACCCCCGGGCCTGGTGAGCCTGCTTCTGGCGCCGCCTGCTTATACGCCCACGGCTGTGTCCGCGCACGCGAGCAGTGTTTACTAGACTCGCGTTCTGGTGCAATCTTCACTGTTGCGCCAAAGGTCGGCGCCGCACAGTGGAGAGCTGGATGCTTTTTACGCCGCTTCGTCTCCAGACTCTGCTCGGGGAACACCGGCTGCATAATCGTGGACCGCATCCCAGTGGTGTCAATCGTTGCACAGGTTCAGAGTGGAACATGCCCGCAGGATTTTGCTGCCATACTTAGCTACGGAAATAATACTTTCTCACAGCTAATTAACTTCTAAGTGTGGGGGGTCCACAGTCATGTACAATTTTTTAAAGAACACCATATTTGCCGTTGGCAGTAGAAATTCACATCTGCAATTTCGGCCTAAGGGCCATTTTCAAGTTGTACTGCAAAAGATTTTGCTTCAGCACATGTCATACACACATATATGCCTTGTTCAAAAGTAAGTCTTCTTACACATGTAAACAATTTGTTAGTACATTTATTTGTAGCAATTTATATGAAGGATGTTAATATCGTGAAAAGGCTTACCTTTGACCATGACATGTATGCACGTCGGAGGATTTTAAAGTCTGAAGCGAAATTTTTTGCAGTACGACGTAAAAATGGCCCAAACACTGAAATTACAATTGTGAATTTCTACAGGCAAAGATCAATATGATGTCCTTCAAAAAACTGTATCACCATGTTTAGTGATTTCTGCGTCTAAACAAGAGGCGCTTCTAGCGCTCTTCAATTGCTTATATCCATCCGAGGGACATGCTTCATCGGTGAAGATATTGCTCTCGCATTCGATGGGTTCGAATCCCTACCCGACCACCCAGATTTATGTTTCCGTAGAGTTCCAAAATCGCTTAAAGTAAATTTATGAATGTTTCTTTTCAAAAGGACACGGCCGATTTCCTTCTTTACTCTTCGCTAACCAGAGTTTATTTGGCACTTAAAAGCGTAATCTTGGTTCCTATGCACTGGGCTACGGTGCAGGCCCTTTTCCACCAAAACGATACTTCGATATTTTGTCGTGTGATATGCCTTTTAAGGAAAAGGGCGAACAGAATCGTGAACTTTACATTGCCTGGAACTCAGAAAACGTATTCAGATTCAGAATTTCAGTCAGAAACATGGATGAGAACTGACACCGTTGAAAAAAATATCTGAAAACTGAACATTTTTTGTTTATAAAACTTTTCTTGCGTCGTTTGGACGATAGCATCAAAATAACTCTTCCAGTCGCTGACGATCTGAACAATCCTCAAGCAAAGAAAACGGAAGGTTGCAGGAAGTTGGATGTGCCACAGTTTTAAGTTGGGTATTTTACTTACAGGTCTATGTATGTTTCTGAGGCTATCTGGTCAGTACAGATCGATTTTAATTTTATCCATTGTTTACCAGTGTTTCGTCCGCGACTGTTTTACTTTCGTAAAATAAAGAACAAACCGCCTTCAGTCACAAGTTGTATTTATTTATTGCACTATGCATTTCGAGCCCTGGAGGCTCATCTTCAGGTGCTTTTTAGTGATTTACTTCATGTGTTTTAGTTGTTTGCCTGTTGATATTACATTTTTGGTTACAACATGGTATATTGTAAATATAAGTTGGGCTCGAAATGCATAGTGCAATAAATAAATACAACTTGTGACTGAAGGCGGTTTGTTCTTTATTTTACGACAGATCGATTTATCGATAAGCCGACCTGTTGCCGTAGCACATTTATATAATTAACAGATAATGGGTAGTGTGGATAATCATAGTAGCGGGAGGCACAGTAGCAGCGAGAAATATTGTATCTAAATGTGAAGCAGTAGGGAACCTGAACGGTTGTGCTTCATTGAGTATTGTTGTACTCGAGTTGGTATGCCTTCATGTTCCTCCGAAATAGAAAATCGCTCATGTAGCTTTTTGCAATGGGGCCACAAGTCGAGTGTGGAATCCAAAACAAATCAAATCTTGATATTTTCCGCATGACTCGTTGCATGGATAGAAGTCACGATGAATGGTCGGAAAATTGTAAGTCTACCATGAGATAGGTGCCTGGACATTGCAATGTGACTGACAGAGCGAAAAGCCGCAGGATGTCGCATAGCACATTTTATTTAAGATTTCTTCATAGGATCCAGCTGCAAACAGAAGCAGGAGTGATCATATCTGTCTTCTAAGGGAAATGTTTTACCAAAAATGGCTCTGAGCACTATGGGACTTAAAAACATCGGATTTCATCAGTCCCCTAGAACTTAGAACTACTAAATCTAACTAACCAAAGGACATCACACACATCCATGCCCGAGGCAGGATTCGAATCTGCGGCCGTAGCGGTCGCGCGGTTCCGGACTGAAGCGCCTAGAACCGCTCGGCCAACTCGGCCTGAAAATGTTTTACCAATTTCGGGCTCAAACCACTGGCTATTAATGCTATTATCGCGTGTAAATTCGATGTACAAGAATATACACTGCTCTGCAAATTTTGAGTTCGAGATAGATAAAGTAACATAATGCATTAACAAGTCCGTGGAAATGAATAACATGGTCCATAGTCAACTTTTGGACGACTTCACACGGGGGAGAGTCATCGGTAAATTGGAGAAAGGACGAAGTGTGATGAGTGTAGCCCAGCAGTTTGGCGCTGCTCAGAGCGTTATTTCACGTGTATGAAGAATGTTCCGAACTACAGGCACTGCTGCTTCAGGGAGAGACGGCGATCGACAACGGTCAACTACAGCAGCAGATGACCGCTACATTGTGCAACAGGCAAGAAGGGATCCACTTCAAACAGCGCGTGCAATTGCGATCACACTTAACAGGACTACAAAGCAATGAGTCTCACGCACTACAGTGGCTCGGCGATTGCTCTATAGCGGCACGGCAACTGCATGGCCGTAGTCTCTTTACCCGACGACCAGTATGTTGTGTTCCATTGGCTACTGCATTCCGTCGGCACCGTCTGCGATGAGGCCGAGTACATAGCAACCAAACGAACGAGGTGTGGGGTCGTGCTCTCTTCTCGGTTGAAAGCAGATTCTGGACCTATCCTCATGTGGTCAGAGGTGTGAAAACGTAATGCACCCACGAACATTGTAGGGCATGTTCCTTTTAGTGGTCCTGGCGTTACGGTGTGCAGAGGCTTAAGGTTGTATGGGCGTACTGACATCAGAAACTTCGAACACGATACTCTTAGTGGTCAACGTTACTTTGAGACTGTCCCCATATGCGTCTTTTCAGGGGTGCATTCCTACTCGTTCACCTCTTCTAAATCCCATTGGACGCGTATGGAATGCGCTGGGAAGAGAAATTGCAGCGCGTCCGCATGCACCAGCGCCTATTCACCAGTTGTCAACAGCACTAGTCGAGGAATGAAATGCCCTTCCACAAGAACTCCTTACCAACTTTGCTGCCAGCCTGGGAGCACGTTGCAGAATGTGCACTTCCGTCCAATTTTATCACATACGCTGTTAAAAACCACGCCCCGCATTTTGTAATGTCCAGGGGACCAACATAAATCGCGTATTTCTTTCAGTTATCTTCTGTACTATGCTGTAGCAGTTATTTCTATTAAAATGCTTATCAGTCTTGATCGCAAGGATCTTTTAAACATTAATGATGACACGTCAGCATAGTAACTGGTTTAGATTTTATCAAAAATCACCTTTAGACCCTGTCTCATCAGATGGTGAAGAGAGACGACGGCTGGAGCATTGGCAAGTGTCTGACAGCACTGGTAGCTGCTCAAAATTAAATCGAGCTGTGTTACTTGGCAGTGACACATCATTTGAAAGTCTCTTTCGTTCTTAACTTTTGAGCACGGCTGTATTATTATTGTTGTTATTAATGCAGCTCTCCATGCAAGTCTGCCCCATGCCAGTCTCTCTTCATCTCAGCTTAGCCGCTGCAACGAAAATTTGTTTGAACCTGCTTATTGTGTTCATGTCTTTGTCTCCATCTTCAGATTTTACTACCACAATCCTTTCAATTACCGAATTGACTATAAATATTTCAGAAAGTGTCCTGTTGGACTATCACTTCTTTTAGTGAGGTTCTGTGAAATTTTTGTCATCTGATATCTGCATTAGCGTAGGTTAGTTTATAACTGTAAATTTGCTGTTATTTAAAAACAATTGATATTTTACATGGTCTTTTATAAAGGTGGCACAAATTACTTGACAAAATTTTTGGTGTAAGTTAGCAAAGAAAGAAATGAACACGGTGATGTACCTCTCGTCGAACGAAATTAAATGAAAAAAATTTCCAGTTTTGAGGTTAATAACTTTTTTCAAATAAGACTCAGACTTTTTAGAGTACTAAATTATCGATATCCTGTATACGATGTACTGTCAGCGGCTATGTCATTCACGCGATGTGTCGTTAAGTCTGTATATCGATACTGCACAATGTTTTCCCATTTCTAATAGTAAATAAACTGTACAAATCAAGTACGCAGTGTATGTAAGTTGTGTTAATGTAATGTAAAGAAAGTGTGGAGATTTTTTAAGACAGTAACGAGAATAAAATGCATAAATTATGGTACCAAGAACCTATAAATCCCACTATTCATATTATAGTTGTACTGCTGTAGATGCACACATTAATAAACACAACAGCCCATCAGTTTATTAACAGAAATGCGTGTTATGGCACCGATCTGCCGTGGGGTCCCTCTGCGTTCCTTTCTTACGGTGTACAAGCGGGCAGTCAGCTGTGGGGCTCGGGACAGCAGTACGGCTGGGACACAGCGCCAGCAGGGTCGCGTCAGCTGCCTGCTCGTACCTATTGGTACAGAGCGGAGCCTGGAATCTTAGTAAACATCCAGTAACCAGATGCCGCTGGCTGAGTCCGGCACGCGCCGGTTAACACTTTCGCCTGGAGGGAGGCTTTCCGCCGTCGTGGTCACCTTCCGCGTCCTCTGCGCGTCTTGTAGACTATCCACCTGCTGCCGCTAGCAGCCAAACAGCTGCCGCGTTACTACCTTGTATCCCGCCAAACTGCTGTCAGTGTTGGGCCCACACAGTCTGTTAACTCCCACGCTACTGTCAGCGGCTACGATTGTCCATCTTGTTGACGGGACGCGGCAGTGACTTGTCGGTTGGAAAAGACAGCTCACTGAAACCTCTGTCCTCTTCTTACCTGTCTTGTACCCAAGGTCGTAAGACGTGGCCGCTAATATTATCGGAAACGAATTATTGATAGAATCACATTAATAGAACCATTCAGCATCCCAAGTAATTGTATCTCAAGTAGAAGAACGAATGAGGTGGCAAAGTGGTTAAAGTAGTGGACCAGCATTCAGCAGGAGGTTGGTTCAGATTCGTTCCTGGACATCCTGGTTTAGGTTTACCGTGGTTTACATGGTGGGTAAAGACGAATTCCACGATGATTCGTCTGAAAAGGACACCGCGGATTCCCATCCCCATCGCTGTCGTATCCGAGCCTACGGTTCGCCTCTAACGACATCTTCGCGGATAGGACTAAAGCACAATCTTACGTTTCTTACCTTCGTAATTAAAAAAGGTTTAAACGTGATTTTGATTTTTGTGTTTAACATCGCCAATCCCTAGGTATGGGGTAATCCAGAAGGCACACGTATCCAGATAAATACAATATGTCCAGACTTATAAACTATAATACACTATCTTTCCAGTCACAGGATTTCCAGCAATCAGGAAGCGGCTTCGGGGGACGTTATGACTCTTTTACAAGAAGCCGTGGCAATCCAAGAACCGTCATTTCCATGCAATTGGAGACAGCTCCCATTTAAATGCTGATAGAAGATGGCTGGCATATTAATCAGTACCTGAAGAATTACTTATAAGATGGACCGCAGCAGCAATAGGCAACCAAACGTAAAGCAAAAATCACACACTAAATAAAATGGAAGGGAGAACCAGAAGGTTGTGGATCAACAAAGTCGGAACACACTAAAGAAAACCCTGTAACAAATCCACTGGGAATGCTTATTTATTATCCCTGCTATTGAAATGGGTAGAGGGAAGCCTACGTTTAATAGGTTTCGTAGAATGGAACTAGCATTCTCACAGTAAATCAGTGTTAAAGTAACGTTCCATTTTGTAAGTACGTTATATCACAAATGACAATACTACTGGCAATATGGAAATAAGAGTTAAGATTGCTGAGGCATCAGGAATGTAGAAATCGCAAATACGCCCAATACTGCACTCTGCACGGCGATATTTCAAGAAGTACTCAGTCAAAGGGTACGTACACTGTTGCAAGCGATATTTTGACTCCCTAAAAGCTCTCACGACGTTTGAAGCAACAACGGAGCTATTCCTGACAACATTACTTTCTCACAGAAGTCGACAACAAGCGAAAAATACTTTCTGAACAGAAACGTTGCTGAGGAAAGTGTGCAGTACATTTTTCGTAAAGGCGCGAGGAAAGTCTAACTTTTTTTAAATGCGCAGGGGTACAATCGAAAATATTTCGGCCAGTTACTGTATTTAAATCGCAGAATGTGAGTCATATTGCAGAAATTAATCAGTATGTCATTTGGATGCGCTGAATTATAACAGCTATGACACCCCTACACTTTCCCTTTTGGATCGGTGCCTCCTTTTAAACAAACCTAGTTGCCTCTGCGAGGAACGTGGGTCTCAGCTTATGATCAGCTGTGGCCCGCGTGCATGTGTAAGTCCCAAAAGCGCATCACCTCGTGCGTGCCGCAGGCTCAGGTGAACGCTGCGTCCCTGTGGCGTCGTATCGCGTTACGTTCAGTGGACGGACTGTGCCGAACCACGTTTCCGCTTCCGCCGACCCCGGAACTCGGTCACCACCGCACTTCCTGACTTCCCTCACCCTGCCACATAACGACCGACAACTCATTCGTGCTTGGAGCTTGTGAGTGGACCACCGTCGTGTGCTCTTATTAATGTTTTGATCCATAGAGTGTGGCTACAGTTTGGTCAGAGGCCATGACCAACGAGGGGGTTTATGTTGTGGATGCTTTACTGCAGTTAGAAAGAAGCTATATTACAATTTGTTCTCTGTTCTCTGTATTTTTTAAAGGTGTGCTGAGAAATACTGAAGAGCCAAAAAAACTGCTACACCTGCCTGATATGATATAGAGACTCCGCGAGCACGCAGGAGTGCCGCAACACGACATGGCGAGGTGACACGGACTCGTCTAATGTCTGACGCAGTGCTGGAAGGAACTGACACCATGAGTCCTGCAGGGCATCCGCAAGAGCGCGAGGGGGTGGAGATCTCTTCTGAACAGCACGTTGCAAGGCATCCTAGATATGCTCAATAATGTTAATGTATGGTGAATTTGATGGCCAGCGGAACTATTTAAACTCGGAAGAGTGTTCCTGGAGCCACGCTGTAGCAATTCTGGACGTGTGGGCTATTGCACTGTCCTGCTAGAATTGCTCAAAACCGTCGGAATGCACAATGGACATGAATGGATGCAGGTGATCAGACAGATGCTTACGTACCTGTCACCGGAAAGAGTCACATCTAGACTTATCAGGGGTCATAAATCACTCCAACTGCACACGCCCCACACCATTAAAGAGCCTCCACCAGCTTGAACAGTCCGCTGCTGACATGCAGTGTTCATGGATTCAAGTTGTCTCCATACCCGTACACGTCCATCCGCTCGATACAATTTTAAACGTGCAGTCATCAAGGGTGCAGAAGTGGGCCTTCGGCTCCGAAAACCCATATCAATGATGTTGAATGGTTCGCACGCTGGCGCTCGCTGATGGCTCCCCACTGAAATCTACAGCAATATGCGGAAGGGTTGCACTTCTGTCACGTTGAACGATTCTCTTGAGCCTTCATTGGTCCCTTTCTTGTTGGATCTTTTCCTGGCTGCAGCGACGTCGGAGATTTGATGTTTTACCGGATACCTAATATTCACGGTACATTTGTGAAAAAGTCCTACGGGAAAATCCCCACTTCATCGCTACCTCGGAGATGCTGTGTCCCATCGCTCGTGCGCCGACTATAACACCACGTTCAAACTCACTTAAATCTTGATAACCTACCGTTGTAGCAGCAGTAAGCGATCAAACAACTGCGGCAGACACTTGCTGTCTTATGTACGTGTTGCCGACCGTAGCGCCGTATTTTTCCTGTTATATATCCCTGTAACTGAATACGCATGCCTTTCTTTGGCGCTTCGGTGTAATACATCCGCTCATGACTAGAAAGCACTTTTCTCAAACATCCTCACCAGCAGCATGCTCCAAATTTGGTAGGTTATTCCGAGGGCCAGGGCGATCGTAAAGTTCTCATCACCGTATGAGAAATTAAGTATATGCTGCCGTATGTATCTCTGTGGCACTGTGGTCGCTATTGACTATCGCTATCTCTAAGGGGCAGAAATGAAAACAAGGCAGGTAGGAAAAAAGTATCAAAACTGTTCAATGTTTGTAAACTAATCGCCATAAGTGTTAATCCATTTATCCCAGTATGAGACTATACGGTCAATGCTTTCATGGGAAAATGTTTGCTGTTACCTACAGGACCATTATTGTACCCGGGCATGCACCTCTTCGCTCGAAGCAAGTCGACTGCCACGAACGTTATAACAACTTTATAGAGGTAACTGCGCACAACGGTCAGACATTTGAAGTAAGGCATCTTGTGCCTTCAGCTGTACATGTGCAACTTTATTTCTCAACCTATTTCGCTTATTACAGCTTCACGGGAGGAAAAGCTGCACAGTGAAAAATCAAAACGACGTTAAAAAAACATATGATCATGTCCTACTTGATGTTAAAGTAAATGTCTTGATGAAGTTGTTTGTATGCACTTCATCTTGACATTCATTTATTTATGTTGTTATTGTTATGGCCTTCAGCCCAGAGACTGGTTTGACGCAGCTCTCCATGCTACTCTAACCTGTGCAAGCTTCTTCATCTCAAAGTGCCTACACGGCGTACATCCTTCTGGAACTGCGTAGTGTATTCATCTCCCTCTACGATTTTTACCCTCCTCACTGCCCTCCAATACTAAATTGGTGATCCCTTGATGCCTCAGAACATGTCCTACCAACCGATCCCTTCTTCTAGTCAAATTGTGCCACAAATTCCTCTTCTCCCCAATCCTATTCAGCATCTCCTCATTAGTTACGTGATCTACCCATCTAATCTTCAGCATTCTTAGAAAGCTCCTATTCTCTTCTTGTCTAAACTATTTATCGTCCATGTTTCACTTCCATACATTGCTACACTCCATAGAAATACTTTCGGAAAAGACTTCCTGACACTTAAATCTATATTCGATGTTAACAAATTTCTCTTCTTCAGAAACGCTTTCCTTGCCATTGCCAGTCTACATTTTATATCCTCACTACTTCGACCATCATCAGTTATTTTGCTCCCCAAATAACAAAAGTCATCTGCTACCTTAAGTGTCTCATTTCCTAATCTAATTCCCTCAGCATCACCCGATAATTCGACTACATTACATTATCCTCGTTTTGCATTTTTCTCTCTACTGCTTTTCCTCCGGTGATGATGCTTGTAATAAGTGAAACCGGTTGAAAAAATGAAGATGCACATGCACATGCACAGTTGAGGGCCCAACTTTACTTGTAAGTAATAGATTTCAACTATCGGTCGTCCTTTTTAAATGTTATTGGCAGATCTAGATTTCAGCTAGAAACTAGCCATTCTCCATGCACTATCATTTTTGATAAATGCGTGTAATGCCTGTTGGACCGGCTTCATCCACAGTTCATTGAATACTAAGTACAATGTCAATAACAGGCAGATTCTGGATTCCCCCGAATGGATAGACTGTCTGTATACAAAATAAAGTTTGTACGGATCCCCCAGTGCGCGGGTCCTCCTCACACCTGCCAGTTTCTTTTTTTTTTCTTTTTTTTTTCATCCATCTAATTTTCATTGGACTCTTCCTTATACCCAACACTGACGAGAACATGACCAGCTTTACCATTCTAGTGTGTTCAGAACCCTGTGTTTGAGTCGCACACCACTAATCGATGGTACACTTCAGCAAGAGGACTATAATGTATGAGGCGTTGTGGTGGTTTGCATTATCACCTCAGAAAAACATCACGTCTTTGTGATGTCTTGTCTTTCAAACGCTGGACTTCGTGTTGCTTGCTACAGACACCTCACCTGTGCCTGCTGCAGGGTACATACGTGCCGGCATTGAAAAACGCTTAGGCGCTTCCACGGAGCACTGTTCTTATGACAGCGGTTGTTTCTTTTCTCGGGCATAATGGTGGCGGTGGCGGAACGGCTGAGCGCTGACGTCACCGCTGCACGCGCGGCCTTCGACGGCGGCGCTGCTCAGATTTGTATGTGTGGGGAGGTCGCCGCTCGATCGCCGTCCTTGGCCAGCCATTGAGCCGCGCGCTGCCTTTTAACGTGAAACACCGGTTACACATCAACAGTCCGACGCGACGTCACAGATAAGCAAAATGTGTCATGTGTCACTAGAGTGGAAGGAAAACCATATCCGATCACCCAGAAAGCGTCGCATTGCATTCACTGTGAAATTAAAATAACAGATTATCATCTGGTCAAATGTTACATGTTAATAAACGACGCGGGGGAAGAGTAAGGCCTAACGATCACATTCTAAAAAGGGTGTTGGTATTGATATATCCATGCTAACATAATCTATATCTCACGTTACTTCTCTTCTGACATAACGTCAGCACTACCCTTCTACACCCGTCTTTGTTTATGTTCGTTCTAAACAGGTTTGGTAATATTCATTATGTAAACAATAATTTAACACTCTTCCTATGCTTATACTAGCATTAGGTTAAAATAACATTGCATAATGTTTAGCAATCTGTATGCCCTCTAAATTAATAATAATAATAATAATAATAATAATTCTGTATCAAGGTATATATAATTATATAAATTACACCCACGTCATATTTGTACTAAAATGGCTCTCTCACACAGTAGAAACTATTTATAGTGAAATTTTTTCCGTTCCGATCTTCTTTACACATGGATTTACCACACCAATCACTAACTATTGCAATACATTTAATACATAACACTAATGATGAGCAATCGTTTCACGTTTAACACCAATGTCATGACAAAATATTCTGTGCGTTGGTACTATCTTCACTGAAACGTTTGAGTTCTGGAACACTACTATCTCCTGCAGAAGCTAATCGGATGTCACTTGATGGTGGCTTAATAACCGGAAAACCGGTTCGACATAAACATATGTATGTAAAGCAAAGTACAAGTTCTTTCCTTTTCAACGTTATTAAAAAGGAAATAAGATTTAGCGAATAGAAGTAATCTTTAAAACGCTACGGTTGCAGAAACAAGTGCAACTATAATCTGTGCGCAATAGGCTGCATGATGCGCAACTCCAATCCCGACGTCCATGGCGAGGTCCATCTTTGCAACGACACTATGCAGCATGGTGCATATGGGCCCAAAAAAAGCCGAATGGACGACTCAGGATTGGCATCACGTTCTCTTCACCGATGAGTTTCGCATATCCCTTCCACCAGACAATTGTCGGAGACGTGTTTGGAAGTACCCTGGTCAGGCTGAACGCCTTAGACACGCTGTCCAGGGAGTGCAACGAGGTTCCCTGCTGTTTTGGGGTGGCATTGTATGGGACCGACGTACGCCGCTGGTGGTCATGGACGGCGCCGTAACGGCTGTACGATTCGTGAATGCCATCCTACGACCGATAGTGCAACCATATCGGCAGCATATTGGCGAGGCATTCGTCTTCATGGACGACAATTCGCGCCCCCATCGTGCACATCTTGTGAATGACTTCCTTCAGGATAACGACATCGCTCGATAAGAGTGTCCACCATTTTCACCAGACATGAACCCTATTGAATATGCTTGGGATAGATTGAAAAGGGCTCTTTATGGACGACGTGATCCACCAACCACTCTGAGGGATCCATGCCGAATCGCCTCTGAGGAGTGGGACAATCTGGACCAACAGTGCCTTGATGAACTTGTGGATAGTATGCCACTACTAATACAGGCATGCACCAATGCAAGAGGACGTGCTACTGAATATTAGAGGTTCCAGTGTGTACAGCATTCTGGACCAGCACCTCTGAAGGTCTCGCTGTATGGTGGTACAACATGCAATGTGCGGTTTTCATGAGCCATAAAAAGCGCGAAATTGATGTTTGTGTTAATCTCTGTTCCAATTTGCTGCACAGGTTCCGAAACTCTCGTAACCGAGGTGATGCAAAACTTTTTTTTTATGTGTGTAGTATTCAGCTGGGTATCTTTTTGTATTTCACAAGTTTGTCTTATTCTACAGTTTCGTTGCGAGATATCTAGACTCAGAAGGATCTAAGTGCTGTCCCAATATGACCCGTGTCCAAAAAGTGCAAGCTTTTTTCTTTAAAAAAATTACGCGTTTCAAACCCTGGAAGTATAATTAAACATAGAATATTAAGTGAGCATAATCTTTCCCTTATTAAAAAATATGTATATTTTTAAGGAGCTAGACAGAACACAAAGTTTTTTGTACTAGATACGGCTATGCAGCTTGTTGCAAATGGTAACTAAACATACACAGTTTTTTTATCCATAAACATCGGCGTGTACTCAGTCTGTCGCTCGTAGAGCGTGCAGGCGATACTCTATTTCACTCCTTGTATTTGCCAACATCTGTTCGGTTACTGCCTCTACAGCGTCACGTGCCACAAGAGTTTGCGCACCAAGAAATACTGAACTGAACACTTTATCCTTAGCGTGACCCCACAAGAAAATAGAGAGGGGTTGAACGTGGTGACCATAATGTTGGACTGTTTCCACCGATCCTTATGTCCGTAGAGGTTTAATCCGAGAACTGATGTACAAGCAACCCCTATTGTGACGGTGGATCATCTTGTTGAAAAGCTACCCATGGTAACCAGAGAGAGAGAGAGAGAGAGAGAGAGAGAGAGAGAGAGAGAGAGAGAGTAAATAAATGAAATGGTGGGAGTGTTCATATAGAAGTGTGTGCATAAAATCTTCACGAGTTAAGCTAACATTGAAACAAATAGTACAGGTGTATCTGAAATATTTCCTAAAAAATATTATTACCAGTACTGTAACCAGGGAAAGACTGTATGCTCAGCCTGCATATTGGGGTGTCATCAGCAGAATGTGCAGCTATATGAACGAAGAATGTTCACATGAACTAACGATGGCAACATGGCATTGACCTGTTGTACAAAGTTTGTCTATGGGATACTAAAGAATCAAGACTGTTGCCTTTGTTGTAAGTTATATAGTGTTTAAATTTGTTGGCTGTCGCAGAAGCAGGCACTTAATATAAAATTCTTCTGTGTTGTAGACCACGTAGTGCTGTGAAACGTCCCGACGTTTAAGATTCTATTGCTTTCGTGCTGCCTTCTTGACGATGCTAAATACTCCAATGAAGGCCATTTGTCGTGGTGCCCTAAACGATGATACGTTTTACGACACGCCGCAGTCTGCAACACAGAAGAGGCTTACGGAAATTTATTGTGTGTCTGTAACAATTACCTTAGTTTTTGACTCGCGAGAATGCTAGAGGTAAACGCTGGCACGTTCAACCACAACATTAATCCTGGCGCTGTTAGTATCCTCTACCATTGAATCTTGTTCGGGGCGTCTGTAGCAATTTGGATAAAGCGTTTCTGGCATGAATGGGCGCTCTGCCAGCCCAGCCCGTCTCCTGTCTGTATTCAGGTCCACGCATTTGGCAGACGCTCCAGCGGTCACGCGTAGATGTTATCGCGACGGTGGCGCCGCAACGACAATCAGCTATTGTGCGGCAAAACTTGTAACACCCGTGACTGACGGCCCGTGTCCAATGACGGAAGCGGTAACTTCTGTGGGATACGTCATGATAATGACATCAGAATCTCAGTTCGTACTGTGATGCGTTACATATCTCGCATGTCTCTCGTTTTTCCTGCACTACATGATACCTCAATCACGTGAAAAAGACGATGTCTAATGTACTTGCAGTAATAGGCACAGAGACAACAATTTTCTTCGTAATGGAACTCTATTCGAGGGTTCAAAACTGTAAATGAATGGAAATTAAATAGCAAATAAAATAAAAAAATCGCATCTTACAGCAATTCGATAATTAACGGTACATAATCACTGCCGCCAAAGTTTCGGTGTGAAATCTTGTTTATTTTCTTTATCTGTCAACCACGTATCACACGTTTTGATCAAAAAAGTATCCGGACACCCTACTGCGATCGTATATTTACGAGGATTTAGTGATCTAGGGTTACGTGTATAAGGGGACCACACTCGAGCCATGGAAAAACACACCCACACCGTAGCACCACCGCCTCCAGACTTCACTGTTCTCACTATACTTGATGGCAGCTAACTTTCTCCAGGCATTCGCCCAACACACCAACACACGCCATTATATCGGATTCCCGAAGGGAATAGCGTAATCACTCGTTTCCACTTATCCACAGACCAGTTGCGTCTCCCTTTACACCACCTCAAGAGTCGCTTAGCTCTGACCACAGAATCGTGTGGGTAATGAAGTGCTGCTCGACCACTGTAAGTCATTATTCTGAAGACCTTACGCACGGTCAAAAAAATGGTTCAAATGGCTCTGAGCACTATGTGACTCAACTGCTGTGCTCATCAGTCCCCTAGAACTTAGAACTACTTAAACCTAACTAACCTAAGGACATCACACACATCCATGCCCGAGGCAGGATTCGAACCTGCGACCGTAGCAGTCGCACGGTTCCGGACTGCGCGCCTAGAACCGCGAGACCACCGCGGCCGTACGCACGCTCACTGAGCCGGTTGGTCTGCTGGTAGCGTTTTGGAACTCACGAGTTATTACTTCCCTTGATTTCCTGCGATTTTCTACAACCACCCTTCGCATTGCTCGACGGTTCCTCTCCGTCAGCAAATGAGGTCTTGCCGGGGTCTCGGTTTAGCTGTGGTTCTTTCTTCGTGTTTCCAAAAGACTGGAATGTCGCTGATCGATTTGTTGCTTGTATAACATGCAAAGGCTAGTCCTCTTTCCTAGTCAGTGAGCTCTCCCGACGGACCCATTCAAGGTGCATGTTCTGCAACCATCTCCGTGTAGTGTAAAATTCACAACGATGGAATAAAAGCTTTAGCCCTCGGGTCTGGTAATCGCTACTCCGAGTCTCGATTCAGTCATTATTATTTTTTTCATTTTTTACACTCAATTGAATTTAAGTATAAAATTCATCTAATATATGCTAATTAACACTTATCTAATAGGCATGTTTATGAAAAGACAACGTCTTCGTGTTTCGAGACGTTGTTTCTAGTTACATATCACACACAACAATCTAGTTTTCAATGTAAATATAAATTCTTAATTACTACCGTTCGGTAAAAGATTGTTAATAAAGTTTGTTTCAGTTGCAGAAAACATTATAAATTAGTTTTTTATATTCATGTATTTTACTTTTCATTGAAATGCGCGTAGAACATACACCTTCGTTTAAAAATTTATTGCGGTTAGGTATCGAACCCAGGCCACCGATTTGTCGAGCGAGTACTCTACCGTAGCGTCATGCTGCCTGCCCAAATATCGATATTACTTTAGGATATTTAAGGCAATCGTCAAAATTCAAAGTCGATTTTTTCGAGAATTTTTGACAGTTGCATCGAATTGCTTCGTGTGATTGTTATTAGGATTCGGAACCTCACGTATCGTAATACAAAAAATTACAAAAATCCAATTGCCGTGTGATCTCCTTGTCGGTTCTGTATCCATTACCTTGTGATAATTTTTATCCTTAAATTATAGAACACCTATGTAGCGAACGAGTAGTGAAGTACAAAACGAAGATTGGGGTTTAACGTCTTGTCGAAGACGAGATCAGTAGATACGAAGCACAAGCAGATGTGTCCTGTCAAAGTATCCGTCGTAGCATTCGCGTAAACCAATACGGGGGAATCGCCTGAATTTGGATGGCAAGGTGGGGATTTGATGAGCCGTCCTGGCGAATACGTGTTCAGTGCAATGAAATCATCTCGGGGTCTCTTGTCGCGTCAGTTCGCTACGTTTCGGAGGGCATGTTCTCTGCTTCCATCTTCTGACGCTTCTGAAGAAGTGCCAGTCTCTCTCTCTCTCTCTCTCTCTCTCTCTCTCTCTCTCTCTCTCGGTACTATTCGTTCTCCAACACTAAAGGTAAAACAGGCTGTTCCAGGGACTTTTCAGCCAAATACCAAATCAAATCCTAGTTGGTCAGAGGGAATCTCAGTTGGGAATATTTGGGAGGGGATTTACCGTTTCGGTATTGCCCTACAAGCAAAGGAAATCTCCCGAAAACCTCGATCAGAAGCAGGTGATAGAAACTATTTATAATTTCTGGGACGATATGTATCAGAAACAAATTTGAAAGCCTAGGGCTTGTGAAAGTTTATGTGTAAACATAGTAAAAAACCATTTATAATGGATCAAATCATAAACATAGTAAAATGGAGGACTTACTCGCCATGTGCAAATACTTAAGCCGCCTCGCCGGAGTCACGCTGTCCGCCTCCTTATTCAGTCATCGGCTACTGCGGACGTTTAACGCGGCGACTACCTACCATAAGGCAGCCAGCGACCTGACTCCATGGCCTGGCCTAGCGCTGAGACAGCCGTCGCTGTGAAAATACGACGAAAATACAATCGTCACTACAACTGTGGGCTTTTTACTTGCCGTGATAGGGGAACAAGTGGAAACCAGAACAAGTAAAAATATTAGTTCACTTTATTACAAGACAGATATGAAGATTTAGTTAACTTTGTAGAATCCAATTTCACAGGAATGTTCTGAATATTCACAACTGTCTGTGGATATTAAGGTATTACTCGTTAAGACTCTTCGCATAGACATAAGGTTAAGAGTTAAAGTTCGGCTTAAGATATGAAATACACTGGTGTCCTATTTAAGACGGTACTGTCGTTTCAGTCGTTGATCACGAACTTAAGTAAGCATTCCTCTTCTCGGTTGTATCTTGGCGGCACTGCGAAGCTGAGAGAGGGTATGACTTCGCCAGCGCCTCTCATTCGTCGTGCAGTATGCAGCGAGAGACATCTTCTGTGGTATCGATGCGAAGTGCCGACTGTTACGGCACCGCGATCTTTGGACGATACCACAATGAGTGCGGCAGTCAGTGTGTTACATTCTCGCAACGGGCGTCTCGGAACTATCTAAACGTACCCAGCGCGTTTACGTGGCCGGCGCGCCTAATCGCTTTCAACAGCTGCCTCACACAATTTAGATTGCTGTCGCTCCCGTCTTATAGTTCCTAATGAAGGTTGTCAATCAACATCGCCATCAAACCCCTGTCGCGATTAACGAGATTCGGTGTAACTTGTATTCGGTCACCTCCTTAATAACACAATTCCAGAAACCAGTTGCTGGGCACGAAACAGACGTATTTCAAAACAGAAAGTGTAATCCTCCGTTACGCAGTACTCATCTGGTGCTGGTTTTCCTTCCTGACCGAGTCTTGCACAGCAAGGACAGTGACACAGCTGAAAAACGCAGTACATAAGAAAACTCGCCCTCAAGACCTAATTTTATAAAATTTGTACTGAAATACTATAAGCATAGTCTAACATGACTGTGGTGTAAGCTACCTATAAATTTCAAGTAAGTATTGTTGGCAATGAATTCCTTTTTTCGTGCACATTGCAACACTTGGTGTGCATTTTTCATTGACGTAAAGTAAAGGTACCGCTTTTCGACTTTTACTCTTCTTGCCGGGATGCGATATGCTCAGAGCAACGCACAGAGACTGAACACTGCCTCTGTCCTACACATGACTTTCTGCACTGGCAAGGAATCCGATACACTTCAGATGTTTCAAGGACCACGTTATCTTTCACGTTGCCCAAGTGATATCTTACTTTGCTGGTGATCGGAAGACAGGCATGATTCTGTCTTGTCCAGAGCTTGGCCCGTTCTTGCTGAAGCTATGGTAGGAATGCGATTCTCTGACCCTTTCTTTTCTCTCGTTTCTGCAACTCCGGTGACTCCATTACGACGCAGACTGAGAGGCTCCGAAACTTCACGAGAAAATGAAAGATGATAACACGCCGTCTGAAACGCCGCGGACGAGGTGCACATTGACGCGACAAGAAACCTGAAAATATGTTATTGCGTTTTCATGCTAAGAGAACATTTGCACGAAACTACTTAACTCACTATACAAAGTCAGCACTCCGTGTGAAGTGGCTACGAAGGCAACAAGACGTTAAGATCCAGATTACTATCCTTCCTTCGATGCTAGCGCAATACTGCGTGTCTAAGACGTCTGCCCTTTCCAATGTGGCTGTAAAGTGCCCCACACACAAGAGTCAGATCCAACTGACCCCGCCGGCCGTAGTGGCCGAGCGGTTCTAGTCGCTTCAGTCTGGAACTGCGCGACCGCTATGGTCGCAGGTTCGAATCCTGCCTCGGGCATGGATGTGTGTGATGTCATTAGGTTAGTTAGGTTTAAGTAGTTCTAAGCCTAGGGGACTGATGACCACAGATGTTAAGTCCCATAGTGCTCAGAGCCATTTTGAATATCACACACATCCATGCCGATGCAGGATTCGAACCTGCGACCGTAGCGTTCGCGTGGTTCCAGACTGTAGCGTCTAGAACCGCTCGGTCACTCCGGCCGGCTAAAAAGAGTTATTGTATTAGCACACAGTGAAGATGTACACAACCACTTGGCGTCAGTGAAAAATGTAATTATCCTGTGAAGTGCCCTGAAGTCCAAAGCTATACGCTTCAAAACAAGTTTACTAAATTATGATTCTCGTTTGTTTTTAATTTATTTTTGCAAGTTTTATTCGTGGCAATTCGGAAATAAACTGCAGCTGTTAAACATAGCTGTTAATTTTTGGTAGCAGAACTTCTCGACATAGTGGTGTTCTAAATGCCGATTTAAATTGCTTGTCCAGTCGCTCGTGTGTGGGTTGTAGAGGCGAACGCGCAGCACTTGTCTGCGCGAGCCGACCCGCTGTTGTTGGCTCGGCTGGCGGTACGTTTCCGGACTACGAAGCGCGCGCCAGCTGTTTGTGTAGTCGCCTTGCGCGTCTCCCACTGCCAGTCCACCACACACGACTCTTCTGGAACAGGCGACAACCGCGCCACAGACTTCCTTCTTCACTCTGACGCCAGACTGACTTTTGCAGGCATCGCGCTGTTTCCCACGATTTAACTACTTGTCGAATCGATTTCCGGTCAGAATATTCATCGGTGCAAATCACTGAAGACCTCTTATTTTCTGTCTTTTAGTACTCATTGGACCATTATGCTGAGTTTTCTTTTTAAGTGACATTTTTGTGCACCTATATGGCGATGAACAGACCTGCACGGGATAAAGTAACGTGGAGCGCTGTATCAAACTAAAAAATGGCTCTGAGCACTATGGGACTCAACTGCTGTGTTCATCAGTCCCCTAGAACTTAGAGCTACTTAAACCTAATTAACCTAAGGACATCACACACATCCATGCCCGATGCAGGATTCGAACCTGCGACCGTAGCGGTCGCGCGGTTCCAGACTGTAGCGCCTATAACCGCTCGGCCACCTCAACCGGCTCAATACGTTACAAGTGTCAGTTGTGGCCAGAACAGTGTTCTGTATAGTTCTGTGTGAATTAGTCGGAGTTAAGTGGCTTCGGACGTGGGAAAATTGTTGGCGGTCGTATCGTGAGTGCTTCCGTGACCAAGTTCGCAAAAGTGTTTCGTTGTTTCAAAAGGCACCGCGAAGATAAATATACAGGGAAAACGGGACAAAATCCAAGTCATAAAACGGGCGAAGTTGTGTGTTGAGTGATCGTGACGGATCGTCATTGTAGAGGATTGTAACGAAAAATATGAGGCCGACAGCTGCAAAAGTCACAGCGGAACTGAATGTCGTACTCGCGAACGCTGTCAGCGCAAAAAAACATGAGGGGAGTTCGAGAAGCAGGGAACTACAAGGTGTGCTGAAATCGAAAACCACTCACCAGCGATGTGAATGTCGTAACAGAAACAGAAGCCATGAAACCTGAACTATGTACAAGTGGAAGGAAATCATTTGGTCGTATGGAATTAAATGAAATGAAATGAAAGTGTTTTTAGTTGACGCCAGTTCGGCGATTTGCGTGTCGATGAAGGTGATATGATGAAGACGACACAACACCCAGTCCCCGAGCGGAGAAAATCTCCGACCCAGCTGGGAATCGAACCCGGGCTCCTTGCATGGCGGTCTGTCGCACTGACCACTCAGCTATCGAGGCGGAAATTTGGTCGAATGAGTCTTGTTGTGCACTTTTTCCAATTTATGGTCGAGTTTACGCTCCAAGATTGAAACATGGCGGGTGTTCAGTGATGTTTTGGGGAGCGATATCGCGGTATATTCTATAGTCCCCATGGTTACTCTGCAACGTCACATTACTGCTAACGATTATGTGACCAGTTTTGGAGATCAGGTCCATCCCGTGGTGCAGTGTTTGTTCCCCAATGGGGATGCTGCGTTCCTCGACAACAAGATCCCTGTTCAAATAACGCGCACCGACCAGGACTGGTTTCGTGAGCTGGAAGATGAACTGCTGCTCGCCATCGGTCACCAAACTTTAGTATTATTGAGCCTTTGTGTTCTACATTGGAGAGGAGGCGTGTGCTCGCTATCTACCTCCATCATCGTTACCTGAACTTGCCATTATATTGCAGGAAGAATGGTGAAACATTCCCTTGAAAAAGATACAGCCCCTGTATTCATCATTTCGAGATGTTTTGAATGTCAACGGGTTTCCTACACTGTATTAGGCATGGTAATGTGTTGTGTTTTTATAAAAAAAAATGGTGCAAATGGCTCTGAGCACTATGGGACTTAACTGCTGTGGTCATCAGTCCCCTAGAACTTAGAACTACTTAAACCTAACTAACCTAAGGACATCACACACATCCATGTCCGAGGCAGGATTCGAACCTACGACCGCAGCGGTCGCGCGGTTCCAGACTGTAGCGCCTAGAACCGCTCGGCCTCTCTGGCCGGCTGTGTGTTTTTATATTTTCCATATTTCTGTTCGGCCTTTGTTCTTCTATGGGCATTAGTTTTTTCCGTCAACGTATACACTTCGTGAACGTTTTCAAAATACATGACAGAGAAGATGGTTACTCTCTTACCTTGTGCGTGTGATCATCACACGAATATACGAAGGAGGTAGTAGAAATGTTTTTACAAATTATTTAAGACAGTAATATATTGTTATCGTTATTTAACATGTAACACATGAATGTGAAGAATGTTATGCACAACTATGCGTTTCGAGGGGCAAGCTTCCATCATCTGGCTGTTTGCGTTCACCCCAACATACAGACGCATTTAAAAAGAGGCACAAAATAGTCATGAATAAAAATAAAAATATTTGGGCATGAAGTCCTCGTTTTACTTAAAAATCGGCAACAACTGATACTCTGTTTTTCTTCTTCATACTACAGGCTACACTCCAAAGTGCTTCTGTCTTATTGTGCTACGCCGATCACATCTGCTTCACATCAGCTGCCTTTCCGTTCATTCGCTAGTTCTGTAAACAGCTGTACCGCTCCAACTGACTACACTTAGCCATCAACAGTTCCGCTGAATTCCAGAGATGTTACAGGACTCATCAAGAAACAATATACCAATAGTCATCTACGCTAACTGTTCACGTGTATTGTATTACCACAAAACGCTTGAATCTATTGAGGAATATTTACCGCTGCCTTCCGTTTGTATTTTAAGCACTTTATCAAATCTATTTCGGTGAATTGCTGTTTCTAGTTCTTCCAGTACAAGTAAACTAGAACAAGTGGGAGCAGCTAAATAAGATACAGCGTGCGTCATGTGACGCGAGTTTTATAAAACAGACAAGAAAAAAGTTTTCCAGCAGGTACCAAGAGCACACATACACTAAAAGACTGGGCAATTACGGTAAATCTATAGCAGTTAGACACATACACAAGTGACTCGCTAAAAGGCACTAAAGAGGATGTAGTATTGATGCGCATAACAAAGAAAGAAAAGAAGCTTGACATACATGAAGAACTTGATGTATCCAAATGAGCCTCTAAATAAAGTAACTGCCGGCCGCTGTGGCCGAACGGTTCTAGGCGCTTCAGTCCGGAACCGCGACGCTGCTACGGTCGCAGGTTCGAATCCTGCCTCGAGCATGGATATGTGTGATGTCGTTAGGTTAGTTAGGTTTAAGTAGTTCTAAGCCTAGGGGACTGATGACCTCAGATATTAAGTTCCACAGTGCTTGGAGCCATTTGAACCGTTTGAATAAAGTAGCTGGGCGGCGACCATGTATTCCTTTCTCAAAAAATCATTGTACAAAAGATATGCCACATACGCGTAATTTGACACCGTCCAGCGAGATACGTCGATGGTCGTCCTAAAAAACCCTACAATACGATCTCGTATCAAAACAGGGATCTCAGAGCGTGTAATCCTACACCAGCACTCGATATGGCACTGCCACTATTCGAGCGCCTTGAAAAGGGAAAAGAAAAACGTTGTACTTGAAGACATAACATCCTTTTCGAGGACGTAGACGTTTCTCCTCAATAAACGTTTTATTAGGAACAGTGAGTGCCTGACTGGAAAGCTACACGATTGGAAATATGTGAGTGCGGTTCAGAATGTGACTTGCCAGTGCGCTGGAACTAGCGTATCCTTGTTTCCACCGGTAGTGCGTCCGTGTGACCGTGTTTCCGGTAGCGGTCATAACGCACAGATTTCACGCTTTGCAAGTCTATGTCGGCTTCCGTCCTGCGGGACGCCTTATCATTACTAGTGGTGTTTCCTTGTGTACTCTGCCCTCTCCATGCCGGTCTCGCCTAGCGCCTTCTCTTGTATTATTGTGAGTGGCTGTTCTCCTTAGCACAGAGAAGGCAGACATCGGGAGTAATGCACTGAATGTTACTGTGGGTCCCTTTACAATGTGCCGCTAGCTACGTGCCAATGTACTGTCAACAGTGTAGACGCTTCGGAGCATCACCGGTGTCGGTGACTGCACTGCTGTCGCCCTGTACAGGACGGTGATGTGCATCAGGACTCTCTGAATCTAATCGGGTTTGTACGCGCTGTACATGCCGCGGCTTATGCGCCATCTCGCCCTTGTTCTCACGTTATGTCCTCGATAATTGATCAGGTTACGGATTGGCAAGCGGAAGTTGGTAGTCGTTGTTGAGGCCACATTGTGTATGAGTTTAAAGGCTTTTTCGGGCGGTTTGCTTACTTTAGCATAGCCCCAAGATATCGAAGCAATTTTTTATCTATGATCAAGACTTCGAGCGGAATTGGCGCGTCTAGGAAACCCCCTCTCGACATGAGAAGTTACTTTTCTTCTTAGTGTTTACTGTTTGCAGGGCTGTGTTTGTCCTCTGTTCTACTTGGTTTGTCACCTGCACACACATTGCTACCATGCAATGGATGCGATTACATGGATTAATAGAAAGAATAGCCTTTGCAGCTTTTACGATTCTTTTGATTTACCTTTGCGGGAATGGTGGGGCAATATCGTCAAGCAAAGATCAAGAAAAAGAGGTCTTTTCTCGAGGAATGCATAGTTGTACCAAGAGTGAAGATATTTCACATTATATTTGTTCCATGCCAACGAGTTTGAGCATCGCAGTATTTGACAATGTTTTGAGCAAGCGATGTATATATAGAATCTTTTCATCGGAGTGCATTGCGAGGTCTCGCAAGAGCTGTTTATCAGTGCTTCGCGGGAAATGCAGAATTAGCTGCATTTTCGGGGCTCACTTGATGGTCCCACTCGGAAAATTTTTCGGGTTACACGGGTGTCATTCTGGCATGGGGGAAAAAAGTAGTAGTGCGATATGATGAAAGTTTCGTTCCACGGTGAACTTCACGATGCCGGTAGTTAAAAAAAAGTAGCACTGTTCTCATCACGATGTTTTTCTCCTGTTTTTTCCCCCACAGCAGAACACTCCGCATGGTATGGACCTGTTGGTCCTGATAACCGACCCGCACAATTACTTCTGGGTTGATTTGAACGACGCCATATCGGCACCCTAATAGGTCGCCTTTTTTTCTTTTTTTCATGTAGAAGTGAGCGTACTACTGTCAAAAACATCTGATCGTCTGACCTTTACATTTGTACGCCGCACGTGCTACTGCCACGCCAGTATTGCTAGATAGAAACAGACATGGCGTCATTTCGTTATACGAAAGCTAGATTGAGTTCTCTGATAACGAAAAACGCAGAAGATGCTCATGAATTGCAAAAAATATGATCGAGGGACGTTGTGCAATGGTTACGACATTGAAATCTTAATCATGGAGTGTAGGGTTCAAATCTCCGTCCAATTGTGCAGATTTCAGTTTTCCATGGTTTTCTTAAATTACTCCTTCCGAATGTGGGGGCTATTCTCGTGATTTGACCCCTCTACGGAGTTCTTTACTTGCTTTTATCCAAGCGCTTAGTCACCTGCAACCACGCTGTCGACGGGGTGTCAATCGCTAAAGCTTTGTTCACATCGGAGCGAACACATACGAACGAGAGTTCCCTCTGGTGTGAACGGTAGGCGACTGCGTCTGAACAGCATTCAATCATGTCCGGCCCGAATTCCCTGGTGTTCACTTGTTTTCCGCTTTGAAGCGAACCATCAAAAGAACACGGAGAGCAGTTTCTGCCGTTTTTTCGTGAGACCTACTTTTGTTTTTAATGTGTGTTGCTCGAGTGACTGAAGAGAGCGTAGAAGAGATAGAAGAGTGTGAGTATAGATCCTGTGGTACCCACATCACAAATGCCGGGGAAAAAACGAGTTGTGTAGAAAATGGTCGAAACACTCACAGATCCACCAGGGGATGCGAGAACGACCATAATTCATCAGATGCTTTCATCAAGCAGAAAAGTAGTCGATAAGCACGTTCTTTTATATCTTTTTGTTAAAAACAAACAGCACGATATATTTCCTTGAGAGTAGACAAATAATGATGTGTATCTATTTTACGGAGAAAATTGAAAATATACGAAGGACCTGATCATTTGTATTCCGTACGTTCAAGGTAGCTGTAATTACGTGACTACCGCATTACTGTTAGTTCAGGTAAATTAGATGTAATAGCCGAATAAATAAAAATCGTTTTTCCACTATCACGCTCTTATCCTTCTAACGGATTATAAACCGTAGCAGAGTTTAATAAGTAACCTGTTTGACAGGTGTGTGTGTGTGTGTGTGTCGATATATAAATATACACAATGAAGAGCCAAAGAAACTGGTACAACTGCCTAATATCGTGTAGGGGGACTCGGCGAGCACGCAGAAGTGTCGCAACACGACGTGGCATGCATTCGACTAATCTCTGAAGTAGTGTTGGAGTGAAATGACACCCTGAATCCTGCAGGGCTGTCCATAAATCCGTAAGAGTACGAGGGGGTGGAAATCTCTTCTGAACAGCACGTTGCAAGGCATCCCAGATATGTTCAATAAAGTTCATATCTGGGGAGATTGGTGGCCATCGAAAGTGTTAAAACTCAGAAGAGTGTTCCTGGAGCCACTCTGTAGCAATTCTGGACATGTGGAGCGTCGCATTGTCCTGCTGTACTTCGCCAAGAATGTACAATGGACATGAATGGATGAAGCTGATAAGACAGGATGCTTATGTACGTGTCACCTGTCAGAGTCGTATCTACACGTGTCAGGGGTCCCATTTTACTCCAACTGCACACACCCAACACCATTACAGAGTCTCCGCCAGCTTGAAAGGTCCCCTCCGGACATGCGGTGTCCCTGGATCCATGAGGTTGTCTTCATCCCCGCACACGTCCACCCGCTCGATACAATTTGAAACGAGACTCGTCCGACTAGGCAACATGTTTCCAGTCATCAACAGTCCATTGTCGAGTTGACGGGCCTAGACGAGGCGTAAAGCTTTGTGTCGTGCAGTGCTCCAGGCTACACGAGCGGGACTTCGGCTCCGAAAGCCCACATCGATGATCTTTCGTTGAATGGTTCGCACACTGACACTTGTTGATGGCCCAGCATTTAAATCTGCAGCAATTTGCGAATGGGTTGCACTTCTGTCACGTTGAACGATTCTCTTCTGTCACATTGAACGATTCTCTTCAGTCGCCGTTGGTCTTGCAGAATCTTTTTCCCGCCCAGCGATATCGGAGATTTGATGTTTTACCGGATTCCAGATATTCACAGTACACTCGTGAAATGGTCGTAGGGGTAAATCCCCACTTTATTGCTACCTCGGAAATGCAGAGTCCCATCGGTCGTGCGCTAACTGTAACATCACTTCAAATTCATTAAAATCTCGAGAACTAGCCATTGTAGCAGCAGTAACCGATCTAACAACTGCTTCAGACACTTGTGATATATATATATATATATATATATATATATATATATATATATATATATATCTATATATCTATAGAGAGAGAGAGAGAGAGAGAGAGAGAGAGAGAGAGAGAGAGAGAGAGAGCGGGTTCATTACATGTACTTTATTGGCACCATCTTCCTAATATTTACTTTAATAAAAGACGTATGTATGTGTGAAGTACTGGAGTACTGCTTAGGAAGCCAGTATATTTAGATCACTGTTTAGTGCACCACCCGCACACGCTTGACACCTGTGTAAAGACACGTAGGTTCATATTTTCCTACGCTTCCTTCCTCAAAAACAGCGCGCTGGCCATGCAAAAATCATACCTGTACATGAAAGTTTAGCATCGTGACGATAACTAGTGTCGTATCGAGTAAAACCTGAGTGACGATTATTAGTGCCATAAAAACAATAACGCAGCGTTCGTAGGACTGCTTTTCCATGATCCTGCTCTCTTCCGTTACCTCCGGTGAAACGCTTTTCACAGGTACGAGTGAATTGTAGTGATCACTGGCGAATTGTCTGCGAATGCTTGTTCACTTGCGTTCAGATACATTCACTTTTGATGTAAACCAGGCTTAACCTCCAGTCCACACAAAAGCAGTTAGACGCCAATAATTGTTTCAATAGCACAGGTGCCTTCTTTTGAGATGAAGAGCGAATAACATGAGTGACCAAAGAAATATGCAGATAATTACTGTGGTGGTCATATTTTCGTAAAAAAAATGAATGAATGAATGAATGAATGGATGACAAAGCAATTTGCACAAATATCGGAAACAGAATTTCAGAACGAAATTTGATATTCACAACGCTGACATTCAAAATGTTTGTATAGCTGTAATAAGATTATGGTAAGGGACACTTGTCGATAGAAACTTAGTATATATATTGGCGAAAAAATAATTTTGAATACGCGTGTGACTGTAGCGAAAAATGATGCTTTAAATGCTACTTGAAGCGTAATCTACTTTTTACGGTATTACAGTTCGTCTCATTTATATAATATTGGCTCTATACATTTTTAAAAAGTCCGCATGTGGAACGTTGCCGTGTCCGGACAGGTAATATTTCACGAAATGGCCGCGCATAAATCAACTAAGGCTATGAATCAACTAAGGCTAGTAGGAAACTATCACCATATTTCACAGTACTCGTGAGCACATAATTACCGTCTGGTTTCCTTCCGGGAGCAAATTTTCCGTCAAGGTCTCAGTATGGAGTATAGAAAAGATTTAAAGAAGACAGTTGAGAGACTCATACCAAATAAATAAAAAGAGAGGGATCCCCCCGCACTCAGCATACACCTTCCCTTTACATCCTGCTGCTAAAATTCGAATGAAAACAATACCTAAACCACAAATAAATGAAAACTATCACACTTGCCTTTAGACTACCAAACTTGTTAAAATCACAAACTCAATCTACTCGCACATATCAGAGATGCTGCTACACCGATGTTTTGATGTTTATTGAAGCAACCGTGACTGAAGTTTAGTTGTGCGATGGTAGATCTGAAACTGCTTGAGCATCGCCATTTGCGAAAGAGTGTTCATATACTTGTGAGTAAGCTTTTTCCCTAATTCTGGAAGTCTCCTTCCACTGTGTACTCCACACTTCCCTGACTGCAGCTCAGACTCTTCGAGGGATCTCGGTAGCTGTCATTGCACAACGAGTAATGCCTCTTTAGCCAGAACATCTATAATATCGGTAGGCAAACGAGCTATCATTATACACACTGCAAGGGGAAAAGCGCCGAGAAATTCGATAATATGATGGACGATTTTGCTACTTGTTTCAAGAATAAAAAGAATAAATTTAAACACGATACATGTCTATCAGCTCTGACGTTAGAATAGGTAACTTTCATTAAAGCAATACTTTTCCTTTGCTTTCAGTGATACAGTCCCAGAAAATGCATCCTTAATCGCTTAGCGATGTATCGGTGTGTATGGGCCTGACACTTCTTCAATTGGACAAAAAGTTTGCTAAGTTTCTGCGACTGACTCCATAAAAAAAATGGGTTCTAATGAGATATCCCACTGGCACACAATGCGCTGATAGCTGACACCAGAGCAGTGTGTTCTCTGGGCAGATCTGATTCTCACGCTTCAGTCCGGAAACGCGCGACTGCTACGGTCGCAGGTTCGAATCCTGCCTCGGGCATGGGTGTGTGTAATGTCCTTAGGTTAGTTAGGTTTAAGTAGTTCTATGTTGTAGGGGACTGATGACCTCAGATGTTAAGTCCCATAGTGCTCAGAGCAATTTGAACCATTTTCTGATTCTCATGATGTAAGAGTTTGTAGTTGTGAACTTTCTCACTAGTGGGAGAAGGGATCTGTTCAGACAATATTCCGAAGTCAAAGAAACGTCATTTAGCTCTCGAATGTTCGCTAAAACGTATCTTCTGTAAACTGCGTTTGTTTTTCTATAAATATCATTCTTATGATTAGTGAGTAGCAACACGACAATACCAAGTCTTCCGTTACATCTGAGAAGGATTTATGACAATTAGTTCTTATAATGAGCTTTAAAACTCCACAGTGCCTATCCTTTACCTCCTTAAGGCTACCAGAGCGATGATTAGATTTACTGGTTTCACAAACGACGGTGAAAGCTCTCTGAAAAACGTCAGAACTAGTATAGCCGCTTTGAAGACCCTTAATACTGTCTTGTTTCCTCATTCTGACAGCAAACACGCCTATAAAAGCGACACATTTCTGCTTTGCTTTTGCTTACTCTCGAAAGCAAAGCCCGAAGACACAGAGCGCACTTCATTGGAGTATCGGTACATGTTTGATAATGTGATGTGTGATGCTTATCGAGGATACGCGTGGAGTCCTAAGCTGATATTGACGGCACGTCGTTGGTCTCGCTATTAATAGTCGTTTTCAGCACAGCTGAGCGCGAACGCGGGTGCATCGTGTGCGCATTGATCTGCGTACGTGCAGTCTTCCCGCTGCTCTGAGTGTCGCTACCTCTTCCTATTTTTGTCGTGCTTGTGACACGGAAAAAAGTTAGAAAAAGGTCCTTCATGTGTTTAACTTCCGGCTTGCGTTCCTGTCAATGGACGAAGTTTGTGCAGAAATACTTTTTGAATCCTAGAGGTGGACAGTGTGTTAACTGTGAACTTCGTTTCAAAATTTCCTGTTATCAGCTTCTAGTGTTAACAGATGTAACATGAAGTCACTGAAGAGATACGCGCGCTAGTTTGAAAGTGGTATCTGTGCTATAATGGACGCTATAAAAAATATACGGAAGTCACAGGATGTGTTCTGACTACTTTCTTACTGACGATTTTCGATTTGTGCAACATCACCAAATTAATCAAGGTTAAGGAGAACACGTCGTACATAGATACGGAGCTATGTACCGTATCCATAAGATAGAGCGAAACTACATTGTCTTAAAAGATACATGATACCATACATCTGTATGACGTGTTCTCCTTAACCTTGATTAATTTAATGATGAAACGAGTCATTAAACAAAGTAGTCACCACAGAACATGTGACTGCTATGTATTTTTTTAGCGTCCCTTATGAACACTGATACAACATTCAAACTTCTGTTGTACGAGGAGGCGTTCAATAAGTATCCAACCATGTTTTTCTGAAAGCAGATTCATTTTTTCAGGATTTCAATACACAGTATTATTCTTCACTCTTTTGGCTACAAAATTCTATTTTTCAGCATAAGCTTCGTTCAATGCGAAGGTCTTACGCCACCTTTCTGGGAAATCCTATGTGTCCGCATGGGACTACTCCGCTTCTCGGCGTCGGAGCCAACATCTTGCTGCATCAATAACCTGCTCATTATCCGCGTACTGCTTTCCGTGGAGTGCATCCTTCTTTGGGCCGAACAGACGGAAGTAGAAAGGTGCGAGATCGGACAGGTTTACCCGACCTTGTTGCGATGATGACAGACTCCTTGCCCAGCGACAAACCGTGCTTCTGTTGAAACTCAACAACGACATTCTGCCTGGAACGCATCTCCATTACAGACGCTATCCTGAAGCTACATATAGCGCCGCTACCTATCGGAACTTCATGAAACTATAGGGGCTGAGGCGAGAATATTCCACGATGTCGCACAATAAAGTCCGCATATTTTCAATCGAAGCTGGTCGAGAAAAAAATGTGTTGCGTTACTTATTGAGCGCCCCTCTTAATAAGGTTCCTTTAAAATTGTAAACGCCAACAACAACCTCTGGATCATTTAGTAGAGTAAGTTCATACCGCAGGAGAAGGCTCAGGATACAAGATAAAATATTTACTCGTACAGTACTAATAGTTTTGAAAATGTGCCACCAGATGGTCGTTCGTTGTCATTGTCGTTGCTAAAATATGGTTGTAAAAGAACACATTACCATGACTAACACAGTATAGAAAACATAGTCAGCCGTCGTTTTCCTTTACAAAGAGATTAGGGGCGAAAGGAGAAATAGTTTTACTCTGGCCATACTTGCTGCTAGTCAATATCCAAAACATGTTCCGTCTTTGTTCAAACTGACTCTGTATTGATTGTTTTTGTATCGAGAGTGAATGTTTTCGGTTAGTGAATATCGTAATTTTTTTGCCCCTGTATGGAGGGGGGGGGGGGGGGGGGGGGCAGGGAAGAGAAAGCTCCACACTGTGGACTCCTGTACCTCCTTGTGAGGTTTCAAGCGCCAACAAAAGAGCCACTTGCACCTTTCCACATTTTATCTTCAGTGTGACTGCTCATGTCCAAAAACGGCACATAGCTACAGAAATTGTTAGTAAGTAGACACAACGTAATGGTAAAGAATGGCCTATAAGGGCGTGCTATTCAAACCCGAAGTGCCAATGAAAAAAGCTAAAAATAAATAATACCTGATGGCACGTTTATATACCGTGTGGTTGTGGTTAAATTAGCTACTGACGGAGGTCAAGTGATGGCTGTAATTATTATATGACAGTGAAACTTGGTAGATGTTCTAATGTGTTAATGCGGAACCGATTTACTCTAGGAAAAAAAATGGTTTCAATTTTGGCCACTAGATACAAATTTGGCGCTGTCAATGCAAAGGAAGACCTTTAGGAATGTTTCCACGTGTGATGAATTAGGGGCGGGACGAGTGAGAAAGGCGTAATGTTGATTTTATTATTAACAGCCGCTTACACAATTTGTTCATATCAGTACCGAAGACGTCGATGACATGCTGCATCCGTAAAGCAGCTTGATTAACAATTGCTCGCAGCAGTTCCGGTGGAATCTGAGCAAAGTGTTCCTCCATATTGGTCTTCAGCTCGAACAGAACCCGAACGTGTCCCCAGTAAATGCGTTCATTTAGATATATCCACAGCCGAAGGTTCAAAAATGGCTCTGAGCGCTATGGGACTTAATTTCTAAGGTCACCAGTCCCCTGGAACTTAGAACTACTTAAACCTAACTGACCTAAGGACATCACACACATCCATGACCGTAGCGGTCACGCGGTTCCAGACAGTAGCGCTTAGAACCGCTCGGCCGCTCCGGCCGGCCAGCCGAAGGGCACATGGCTTCAGATCAGGTGATCTTGCAGGCCATGCATCTGGGAAACCATCTGGAGATAACACATCTTCCATTGGGCGAGCGGCATTAGGTGCTGCCCATCTTGTTTGAAAACAGTGGTTTTCACTCAGCTGCACTCTTGAAAAGCAGGAATCACACGCTGTAGAAGGAAGTCTCGGTAACGTGCAGACGTCACGGTGCACCTGGCAGCCCCACTTCGTGTTTTCTCTTCACACAGGAACAGACAAGAATAAAGGTGCAAGTGAATCCACGCCACACAGTCACATAAGCGGCGGATGCAGTGGCTCCTTGTGCATATCACGCGGTTTAACACCACCCCAAATTCGGCAGTTCTGTGAATTCACTGCATCCTGCAGTGCAAAATGTGCCTCAGCAGTCCATAAAATATTGCCCGATCACATATCAACAACTTGGATCCGCTGCTCTGCGCCATCTGGTTCTTGTGCGGGTACCAGTGTAAAAAAGACCCAAAACCCTCCGTACTGTTGACGATGGGATTGACAATTCTATTGGCACTACCCTGGGCACGTGTGCCGTGTGGGCAGTTACAGCAACAGCAGCTTCGTCAATAACTTCGGGATAGGACGTCTTCATCTTCTAGGTGCCACACCAAGCTCGCCCACGTTTTCGACTTTCATTACCGTCTTCTTTGTACCATTTAACGACATCGGGCCCCTCCTCAGACCTTTCAGTCGGTGAGACTCTCTCAATGGCGCACTGTAATCGCTGCCGTTCACGTAAAATAGCCCACACTGGTCCTTCCTGAGTAGCTGCACTTACATATAACCACCTGATATATCTCAGGTTTAGTAGACGTGACTGGCTAGTGGTGTACTTTAGGCTGTTACTATCTAACTCACTCGCAAGCATAGATGTGTACCACCCCTCACAAAACTAAGGTAGTGTAATATCTCTTTATATTCTACTAATTATCGCTGCACAATTCTATGAGTGAATTACGTTTCGTACTTGACTATCTATATGCTCGCAGAATCGATGCGCAAAGTAGTACAGTACTATTACTATACCATGAGCGCATAATTACTCTTTGTAATGTTCTCTATGGTGTGTTGAGGGGACTTCTAGGATCTTCTCCGTGCCGAATAGCCACATTGAATAATTGTAATTTTGCTATCGACATTACTGGAAGAAAGAGATTGGAAATATATTGTATGCTAATCAGGGGAATATATACTGAGCATTTACATAAAAGAAATTTAATTATATATGTATTCTGTAATTGGAAATTTGTACGGAGGTGTTTCGTTGGTAATCTGAAGGGAACTTCCGATGAATTGGAAACGAACCTGCAATTATTAGATCCAAGAGCTCCATTATTTCATCGGATAATTAAAGTCTATCAAAGCAAACTTTCCGCTTGATCTGAGGTTTCCCGACTGACTACGCAACGCAAGAAAACCAAGACATTTTATTTACACAGGATTGCAGATCGCTTCGAATCATCGAGACTGCGGACAAGGAAAGTCATCGTTCGATTCTGATTAAACAAGTAAAGCTTAATTATAACTTTCTTGAGCGACTGTTATGACTGTCATATGGCTGCTTATCAACGAGATAATTAATAGAATAGTAATAACTAACCTTCCTCCTCACCAGCAGCCAGTATAAACACAACATTAATTAAAATTATAGTAGCATGAAGAAAAAACTTTTAATACATGCCAATTCTATCGCTTAAGACAATTTACGTCCCTGTTACAACAAGTGGATCCTTATTAACACGAAGTACTGAGTGCTGTCGACAGACGATCCCAAATTATTCCATATTGCTAGATTTCCAAGAGCTTTTGAGAACGTTTCTCACAAGCGGCTTCTAATCAAATTGCAAGCCTATGGAGTGTCGTCTCAGTTGTGGAATCGGACTCGTGATTTCCTCTCACAAAGGTAACAGTTCGTAGTAATTGACGAGAAGTGACGTTTGGAGTTCCCAAAGGAAATGATATTGGCCCTGTTCTTAATCTACGCAGTCGATATAGGAGACAATCTGTGCAGACCTCTCCGACTGTTTGCAGATGATGTTATTGTTTACCGTCTAATAATGTCATCAAAAGGTCAAAACGGATTGTAAAATGATTAACACAAAATATCTGTAGGGTACGAGACGTGGAAGTTGACCATAAATAATGAAAAATTTGAGGCCGTCTGCAAAAGTACTAAAAAAATTGTAAAGTTTTGGTTACATCACGAATTACACAAATTTAAATGTGGTCGATTCAACTAAATATGGACGTGCTGAAAAGTAATGTCACCTGATTTTTTTGTGTGAAAAGTTTTAAAACTTCTAAAATAAAACAAACGCTATTAACATTCTACATCCTTATTCTTCATGCCTACATATTTACTTCTTAGCATAGTCATCTTGGCGACGAACAGATTTCTCCGAACGGGAGACCAATTTCCCGATACCGTCACTGTAGAATGATTGCCTTTGTTGACGGAGCAACCACCTCACCTCTGCTTGCACCGCTTCTTCAGTATCAAAGTGAACTCCTCGAAAGAGTTCTTTAACTTTTGGGAACAAATGAAAATCGGATAGGCCCAAGTTGGGACTGTATGAAACATGATTGATGGCAGTGGACTCAAGGCGACGGATTGTTGTGACGTCAGAGCGCTCGTACATGGTCTGGCACTGTGACGCTAAAGGAGAGGGTGCTCCATGTGTGCATGAATTCTTCGAATTCGAAATTCGATTACAGGACACAGTTACGTTAAACTCCGTCATGTTGCACGCTAGAGATCGGAACCCTATAGCGGCGGAGGACTGCTATTGTATAGATATAAAGAATAAAGGTGTAGAATGTTAACAACGGTTGTTGAATTTAAAGAGCCTTAAGAGTTTTCACATACAACATTTGGAGGCATTACTTTTCAGCAAGCCCTCGTACTTAGAGATTACGATAACGAACAGTTTAAATTGGAAACAGCACACAGAAAATGCTATAGGGAAAACGAACTAAGGACTGCGTTATATTGGCAGAGCATTTCGAAGATGCAATAAGTCTACTAGAGAGAGTGGATGTAAAGTACATGGAAAAAGGAGGTAAACAATTCTGGTCCCTGGCGAGCAAAAAATTCGCAGACGTCTTTGGCGCATTGACGTCATTTTGAGGAATGTCGTGGATGTGCGCGTTCAGCTTAACACGGAAGTCATGGTGTGCATCAGTGTCAAGCATGGCCGGGGGTCACTGTTCTGGAGCCGTGCCATAATGCGTTAATACTGCTCGAAAGACGGAAAACGTCATTTGTCATGAGTTTCCTAAAGGTGAGCACTTGTAAAGTGGTGGTGGTGGTGGTTAGTGTTTAACGTCCCGTCGACAACGAGGTCATTAGAGACGGAGCGCAAGCTCGGGTTAGGGAAGGATTGGGAAGGAAATCGGCAGTGCCCTTTCAAAGGAACCATCCCGGCATTTGCCTGAAACGATTTAGGTAAATCACGGAAAACCTAAATCAGGATGGCCGGAGACGGGATTGAATCGTCGTCCTCCCGAATGTGAGTCCAGTGTACTTGAAAAGTGAATGGATAGTTCGGTGCAAACACGCGAACAAAGTGAATGTGAAAACTGCACATGTGTGTTCATTTTCGGCCTGAAGATTATGAAGTAGATTTAAGAAACGAACTTCTAGAGTTATCTTCGAGAAAAAATACCCAGCGTAAATGTTCCTGACGTCATGGGGAAGAAATTACGGAAAGCAGGATGCAAGCGAAAAGGTGAGAAGTCAGCATCTAAATAACACTCAAAATAATTGTTAATCAAAACTTATCTTAAAATAAATCCTTTCACACAAATTTAATGGTTTTCTTCACGCAGTACTGGACCACTCCACGACAGTGAACGACTCTCAACATTATGCTGCTCAGGTTTATTAGCTTTGGACTGGAAGTGCTAGGCTTGCGTGTCATGTTACGGAGAACTGCCGCACGGTATGGCATCCTTAGAAGATTCGATTGATGGACATCGAAAAAATTGTGAAAGATTGGGTTGTTTTATATTACCGTGAAGTAGGGAAGAGAGCGTCACAGATATGACGCTCGAGTTTGTATGTCAGTCATTAAAACAGAGGCGTTTTTCGTTGCAGCAAATTCTTTTTATTAAGTTTCAATCTCCTAATTTCTCCTCCGAATGCGAAAATATTTTGGTGACCTACCTACGTAGGGAGAAATGACCGTTCTCATAAATTCATAAATCAATGCTCACGAGGAGAGATTTGGGTGTTCATTTTTCGCACGTGCTATCAGCTGATGGAACAGTCGGGAAATAGTCTGAAGGAGGTTCGATGAACGCTCTGCAGATTAGTCATGTAGATGTATGTTTCGGGGTAGTGACAATTCGGCTCGGAGGGATGCGCAGCCTCATCACTTAGCTGTTGCGACGGCACGCCTGACGGTGCCATCGCCGTCACATCAAGTCCGGGACGACAAAGCAACGTCATCAGCGAGGCGAGGAGCGAGTGGTGATAGCGGGGGTGTCGTAATGAGCCCGGCGAGGCTTTGTGGCCGAGCATCGGGCGGCAGCGGCAGCAGCAGCTGGCGGCGTATCGACCGCCGAGGAGGCGACTGCCGGCAGCTGCGAGATGGGCGGGGCCGCGTCAGCAGTAGGCCGTGGGCGCGGCGCTCTGTCTGTCTTCCAATCATTACACTCCGCGGGCACCGGCGACTCGCGGAACGTTTCCGCTTAGTGCCGAGGGACGCACAGAGCAGGTAGCCAAGTGGCGAAGGGGGATAATACGAGCGCTGAAAATTCCTGGCAGATTAAACCTGTGTGCCGGACGAGGTACTGGCAGAAGTAAAGCTGTGAGGACGGAGCGTGAGTCGTGCTTGGGTAGCTCAGTTGGCAGAGCACTTGCCTGCGAAAGGCAAAGGTCCCGAGTTCGAGTCTCGGTCCGGCACACAGTTTTAAGTTTCATATCAGCGCACACTCCGCTACGGAATGAATATCTCATTTTGATTACGAGGGTTATCCGGAGTGGGACCACTAATGTTGCCCACTCTTTATACGTGTATCATTAAACGGCTGACCCGAGGCACGGAACCAGATGCAGGCTGCCTGTGTGACGGCTACTGAGAGCAAGAAAAATTTGATTTTTCCAAATTTAAAATTTCTTCCATTCCATCGTTGCGGCTGATACACCAACCAGTGTAAGATTTGAGATAAAATTACAGTATTGGTTGATGAGGCTTTTATTTTGAAATTTCAATGACGCATTTCACCTGTGGTAGGCATCTTCAGATCATAGAAACTGCGCACGGCGCCTTAGGGTATTGATACCTGGACAGGCGTTGGGAATTTTCAACTTTTTTGTATTCTGGTCGCATTTTAACGATGTACTCGCATCGTGTAATCGTTTTTACGGACGACGTGCGCTGTGACCAGTTTCCGTAATTTGAAGACGCCTGCCTCAGTCGAAACGCGTCATCGAAATTTGAAAACAAAAACCTCTGCAACCAAGACGGTGTCTTTATCTTTTCTAACCTAATTTATGGCGCAGTGGCTAGCACACTAGACTCATATTCGGGAGGACGACGGTTCATCCTGATTTAGGTTTTCCGTGATTTCCCTAAATCGCTCCAGGCAAATGCCGGGATGGTTCTTTGAAAGGGCACGGCCGACTTCCTTCTCCGTCCTTCCCTAATCCGATGAGACCGATGACTTCGCTGTCTGGTCTCCTCTCCCAAACAATCCAACCTAATTTAAAAATTTAGAATTCTGTTCTACTGTATTAAGAGCTGTCTAAATATGCATCTATGTGATTAATCTGCAATTCACAGTTAAGTCCTGGCACAGGGTTTATGGAACCACTTTCAAGCTACTTCTCTACCTTTCCACTCTCCAACAGCGCGCGGGAATAACCAACAAAATCTTTCCGTGCGAGTTCTGATTTCTCTTATTTTATAATGATGGCCATTTCTCCTTCTGCAGGTGGGCCCCAACAAAATATTTTCACACTATTAGGAGAAGGTTGGTGATTGAAATTTCGTGAGAACGTTCTGCCGCAGCCTTGCTTTTAATGACTGCCACACCAGTTCGCGCACCTTCTCCGTGCTACTCTCCCCATATTTCACAATAATACAAAACAAACTGCCCTTCTTTGAACTTTTTCGATGTCCTCCGAGGATTCTATCCGACGTGCATCCCACACTGCGCAGTAATATTCCAGAAGAAGACCTAAAAGCGTAGTGTAGTCAGTCTCTTTAGTAGACCTGTTGCATTTTCTGAGCACTCTGCCAACAAATCGCAGTCTTTGGCTTGCTTTCCCCACAACATTATCCATGTAATAGTCCCAGTTTAAGTTATTCGTAGTTGTAATCGCGGAGTACTTACTTGAGTTTACAAACTTTAAATTTGCGTTATTTATCGTGCAACCGAAATTTAGCAGATTCCTTTTGTACACTTGTGGATGACTTCTTTTTTTTTCTTTTTTTTTCTTTTGAGCCACTTGCCACTCTCCGCACCATACAAATATCCTATTTAAATCAGTTTGAAATTGGTTTTTATCATCTGATTTATGATATGGTGAATGACTGTAACATCTGGAAACAACCTAAGAAAGCTGCTCAGATTGTCTCCTAAATAGTTTTCGTAGACCAGGAACAGCAGTGGCTCTGCAAAATTTCTTGAGAAACGCCACATATCACTTCTGTTTTACTCGATTATTTCTGTCCTTTACTACGAATTGTGACCTTTCTGACAGTAAATCACGAATCCATTCACACATCTGAGGCGATACTCTATACTGACACAAATTATTTAGAAAACGTTTGTGAGCAACTGTGTAAAAATACTTCTGGAAATCTGGAATCAATTTGATATCCCCCGTCAGCAGCACTCATTACGTCATGTGAGTAAAGAGCTAATTGAGTTTAACAAGGACGCTATTTTCCGAATCCGTGCTATTTGCCAATAAATCGTTTTCTTGGAGGTGCATCGTAATATTCGAGGTCATGGTACTGCAAATCGATATTGCCGATATGGGTCTGTAATTCATTACAGAAGATTACACCTATTACTGGTGCGACCTACGGAACTTTCCAATGTTTACGTACGGATTTTTCGGCGAACGAGCTACAATCTTACGTTTTATGTTCAACACATTAGGTATTAGAAACTATGTATATGTTTTGAAACAACGTAACTCACAGCGTGCAAATATCCAGACTATATCATCCCGTATTTGAGAATGGGAGCACGTAGTGATCTCCAACAAAGTTTTAAACCCTTTCGTAATATTTTCTCACTGAAACCCCCTTAAAACGACGAAAAGAAAAAAATTATAGCTTACTATATTTTCACTGTTCATGCAGTAAAACTGCAATTTGTGGCATGACATTTTAATTTGTTACTCTTTTTTTTACTAGCTATATGTGCAACACAGTCTGCAGACAGTACCCAAATATACCTCTGAATGTACCTGCAAAATTATACCGTTATATGGCACGTAGTTCGGAAAGTACGACGTTTTATACATGCGAGTTTGTTTTTTAAAGAACCAGATGTTGAGGTTTTACTTGTATGATAATACTGCCTGAATGAATACCTGACAAAATAAAAGGCACAGTATATCGAAATACAGAAATGAAAGTTATTGAACGTTTGCTAGTAATTATTACGATTTATTTAGTTTCTACTCTGCGTGTTCATTGAAAACAATAAAAAATACTACCACTAACATAATGATCCTATATACTAAAAAGGATAATAAAATAGCGAAGTCCGTGCCTTTTAGAATTTTTACAATAATATAATTTATTTTTTTTTTGTTCTTCGAAGGAAGTACTTGAGATTTCACGAATCCAGAAACATATGGCCCCAGTAAGCCAATATCGATTATTTTTGAGAGACGCCTGAAGATGACATATTGAATTTCCGAAACTGGTTGCGAATATTAAAATAAAATAACCTCTCAATTGCACGGCTGTTTGGCGACTTTCTTTGTTAAATAATAATCTTGGTCTTCCCCCATCAGATCGAAATCAACGAACAAAGGTATATTTGATGGCAGACATTTAAAGTACTCGCAGTGTGCCTCTTATGTAGCAAGTATATACTGCTAGACCAGAGACTTGCCGGCCTCTGTGGCCGTGTGGTTCTAGGCGCTTCAGTCTGGAACCGCGTGACCGCTATGGTCGCAGGTTCGAATCCTGCCTTGGGCATGGATGTGTGTGATGTCGTTAGGTTAGTTAGGTTTAAATAGTTCTAAGTTCTAGGGGACTGATGACCACAGATGTTAAGTCCCATAGTGCTCAGAGCCATTTAGACTAGAGACATAATGTACAATACCTTCCCTCGTTGCTTTTGTTGTTGTGTTTCTCAGTCCGAAGACTTGTTTCATTCAGCTCTCCAAGTCAATACCTGCGCAAAGCCTCTCCATCTTTGAATGACTATGGCAACTTACATACGTTTGAACCTGGTTACTGTATTCGTTTCTTGATCTTCCTCTGCTGTTTGTAACCCTCCCCTCTCGCATCTCACACTCACATTTCGCTCCACTATCAAACAGATGATTCGTTGATGCCTCATAATGTCTCCCATTATGCGTTCCTTTCTTTACAAAACTGTGCCAAAAATTTCCAATTTCCTTTGAGGCCGATTCGATTCAGTACCTCCTCACTAATTACACGATACCCTTCTTAATCCTTAGCATTCTTCTATAGAACTACATTTCAACAGCTTCTCTTCTCTTCTTGTCTGAACTGCCTATCGTCCATGTTTCACTTTCGTACAAGGCTACACTCCGTACAAATATCTACAGAAAAGACTTTCTAACACCTAAATTCATATTCGATGTTAACAAATTTCTCTTTTTCAGAAATGTCTTCGTTGCTGTAGCCAGTCTGCATTTTATATCCTCTATATTTCGGGAATCATCATTTATTTTGCAGCCCAAATAGCAAAACCCGTCTACAACTTTTAGTGTCTCATTTCCTAATCTAATTCATTATTAATCCCCACAGCATCACTTGATGCGATTCCACTTTCACTTAAAGCACTCGTTCTCAAACTTGTTTGACTACTGAACGCTTTTGAAATGCTGAATATTGTATACAGCCCTAAAATAAGCAAAATCTAGTTTTATGTTGATACTTTAATTAGAATCATTTAATAAAAGTGCAACAAAAAAGTTACTGTATACACTATTGATTTCTGCAGTATCCGCACACTAATACAGTACACAAAACAACACTGTATTGATTCCATTGTAAATTGGTAAACTTGTTTCCATTTAATGGAAGGTATGATGTTGTTTTTATTTTTGACCAGTTATTTAATATCCGCCTTGATAGAAGAGAGCTGAAGACGCATGTCGAGTTGAGCATCCATTCTACTGCGGTATTTTGTCTTTGCAGCTGCGTATGCTGAGAGTCCTGTTTCACACTAGTATGTTACTGAGAACGCGAGAACAGTCGGAGCCTGTGTGTCGCGTTTTGAGTATTCATCATGACACCAGCACCAAAAATGATAAAGTGACGTTGTTTCGAACAATAATTCCACGCATGAATCTGACGTCATTCCTCAAGAGGATTCATAGGTTTCATTTGAAATATTTTCTGGCTTCTACAAAAGGATTCTGAATTCATAAACTCATGAACCCATGAATTAAGCCAACGCTCCATTCTATCGTCTAAAATCAACAGTTTAATTTTACAATATTACAAACACGGAATAATATCGCCAGAAGATACTGAAATTTGCTACTGGAGTCAATAACAACCACGAATCGATACGCTACAGTCCGAGAAAACTACGCTTTGTTACTCTAGAAATAAAATAATGTATTAGTTACGTCACATTTATGGGAAAAATCTTGAAACTGTACATTTGAATTGCTTCTCTACAAAGTTACCATTTAGATTTAAGCATTTGTCATAAATTATCGCGAGATGACAGATCGCTTCTGCATAGAATTCTGCAGGCTGCCCGTGTCAGTATCGTGTCCCTCTTCTGTGCACGAACAGGTGGCAGTCAAGTTGAGCCAAGTCCTCACTGTGCTGCGGATGTTCCCATTTGAAGTGACGCAACTATTTGTATATTTGCCGGGCTGTGTAGGGCGGAGCAGTGTCGCGCAATAGCACGACACCAGTAGTCAATCGGCCGCGTAGCCCTCTCCCCTACCCCTGCCTCCAAAAAAAGAAAAACATGAATCTTAGCCAGGAAGATTATATCCACCGTTTCCAGCTGCTTAACTGAAATTGATAGAAATTTGATTTAAGCTGATAAAAAAAATTATAAGTCGTTGCTGTAACTCTCTGCAAAGTAAAAGCTGAAGGACATAGTATTGTGATTATACAGACACTGTAAACTGATATAATTCCAAATATTGTGTTGGACCTCCTTTTCCCCGACACAGTGCAGTATCTCGACGTGGCATCGTCTCAACAAGTCGTTTCAAGTCCCCTGCACAAATATTGGGCCATGCGGCCTCTATAGCCACCCGTAATTGCGAAATTATCGCCGGTACAGGAACTGACCTCTCGATTACATACTCTCTATAACATCGATGTGTTTCACATCGGACGATCTGGGTAGCCAGATCGTTTACTCGAACTGTCTAGAATGTCCTACGAACCAATGGTGAACAACAGTCGCCAGGTGATTTGGTGCACTGTCGTCCACAAAAAGTTCTATCGTTGTTTGGGAACATTAAGTCCATGAATGGCTGCAAATGGTCTCCATGTAGCCGAAAATAACCATTTACAGTCAGTGATCGATTCAGTTGAACCAGAGGACCCAGTCCATTGCATTCCATGTAAACACAAGCCACATCATTATGGACCCATCACCAGCTTGCACAGTTCCTTGTTGACAACTTGGGTCTATGGCTTCGTGGGGTCTGCACTACGCTCCAGTCCTACCACCAGCTCTTTCCTACTGAAATTGAGACTCATCCGACAATGCCACGGTTTGCCAGTCGTCTAGGGTCCATCCAATACTATATTGCAGTGCCTGTTTTATTCCAATTTACGATGCGAGCTTCCTTTGGACATGCAAGCGACTTTCGTAAAATGTCTCCCCCCGTTCAGGAATATACATAATGGATGTACGAGTACATGTTGTGGATACATTGTTAACGACAAATGGAAGTTTGCGCCTGGCCGTGAGTCGTGCTCGGATAGCCACGTTGTAAGGCGACCGCTTGCGATAAGCAGTAAATCTGGGTTCGAGTCCCGGTGCGGCACAAATTTTCACTGTCGTTATTCCCTTATACAGCTGATGGTTAATCCATATTCGCAACTGTGAATAAATTTAACGTATATAATATGGTAACGAGCCCAGGAGAGGCGCTGCAGGCGATGACGTGCTGCTAGCAAAGACACTCGCATCGGTCGTCTACTGTCATTGCCCATTAACGCCAAATTTCGCCGCACTATCGTAACGGATACGTAAATGATACGTGCCACATTGATTTCGGCAGTTATTTCAGGCAGCTTAGCTTGTCTGTTGCTGAAGGCCGCCGGCCGCTGTGTTGTCCGTGGTGAGAGGTAATGTCTGAAAGTTCGTGATCTCGGCACTCTCTTGACACTGTGGATTTCGGAATACTGAATTGCCTAACGATTTCCGAAATGGAATGTCCCAAGCGTCTAGCTCCAACTACAATTTAGCTTCAAACTCTATTAATTCCCATGTTGCGGCCAATCAGGTCGGAAACCTTTTCACATGAAACACCCGAGTAAAAAACGACAGCTCCGCCAATGCAATGCCCTTTTTACCTTTTGTACGCGATACTGTCGCCATCTGCATATGTGCTTATTGCTACCTCATGACTTCTGTCACCTCAGTGAATACACATTGTAACCATCAATGACGTGTCCATGCCTTCACTGGCTGATATGACTATATAATGTTTGTCTCCCCGTGTGCGAACCACATATTGCGCGAGCATAAGTGTTGTGACTACGTAACACATGGGAGTTTGGACCGGTCCTGGAGGCGCACTTCCATACCCGAAGTGGTTACCGCTAGCAAGATAATCGGGGTTCGAGTTTTGGCCCGGAACAAATGCTCAAGTGTCGCAAGTAGCTGACGTCAGTGCATAGTCGCAGAATGGGAATGGGAATTCCACAATCGCAACACCAGATCGGATACGTCTATCATCTTGGCTGTACCTTTACATAACACAAAATCTTTCTCCGTGTCATTCTCCATCTCAGCCATACGACTATGGAACGCGCTCCCCTGTGATCTGCGTCTTATCCAGAACTACTCAACATTCAAGAGGGAACTCAAAGCTTACATATTAGGGACGGTATAACCACCATTCTTGTGCCCCTCCCATCTCTTTCTTTCTCCTCTCCATCACAGCTTCGAATTTTACCGTTCTATTTCTCTTCCTCTAACCTATCTACCTCTTATATATCTCTTTCACCCCATTCTATCGTCTTATGTCTCTGCTCGATGAGAATAACTCACAAGCTGCAAGAACATAACGAGAAAATTCCCAACTAACAATGGGACTGACATTCAGAAAAGAAAAGTATGTTTACTTTCATATACATAGTCATTATTATTATTATTATTACTATTATTATTATTATTATTATTATTATTATTATTATTATTATTATTATTATTGATTGTTATAATTATTTTTTATTGTTATAATTATCATTATACTACTGTTATAATATCTATTTTTTTCTTTAACATCAATACAGCATCATAGGCTATATGTCCTTAATGTTAAGTAGAAACTGTAACTCGTTCAACCTGAGTATGCCTGGTTAGGTGTAAGAGAGGGCCTGAAGGCCCTAATCTTGCCAGGTAAAATAAATGCATAAATAAATAAAATAAATACATATTTCGTAATAAATAAACTATGCACTTTAGTACGCAGAAAGCAACGTTTACCTATCTAAATAAGTATTCCTTTCACTAATTATTTTGAAAGTTACCGATACATAAATGAAACATTTTATCTGGAATACCCCTGTATGGTGGTTATTTCGTGGCGTGACTGCTCGGAGGGCAGCAGTGGCAGCTGGGCTACCTGCAGCTGATCGGACGCTGCCGATATTTCACGGCCCAGGGGACATGCGTCTTTGTCCGGGAGCATGCGACAGCCAGGCCAGGGAACGCATTGTGTGCTGCCTCCGGAGATCCGTTGTGTCCACTTGGCCGGTCAATGGGCACAGCTGCAGACAAAGTGCTCGTTTTGCACGACAAACGACTGTAGTGACATTACTGATTACACGTGTGTGTGTGTGTGTGTGTTTGTGTGCGCTGTATGGGACTAGTCTTTATTTGTACACCCTTTCATGAACGCATGTGCTAGTAAACATTGCAGAGTTAACTTATTCGTTGTTAGAGCTGTAGCTAAAAAACTAGTACTAGTCGTCTGTTATTACTTTCACTATACTGAGTAATTCAAGTGTACTATGCCAATTACAAATCGCTGTAGCTACGCTGCCTGACAGAAAACGTGAAATACCCAGAGGACATGGTCCGATGTCAACGTTAACTTTGTAAATGCACATAGTATCGGCAGGTATGTAAATGGTGAGAGCTGTAATTCTCTGTGAAGGCAGAATAGCCACCAGAGTGCATTAGTCTTGCTCGTGATTAGAGTTTTTACCATGCTTGGTAGGGTGTGAACCGGGTCAGATCTTGGGTGATAACTGTGAAGAACACGTACTCATTTCAGACGGTCATCAGCAGCTAAAAGACTTTGAAAGAGGCCTTATTGAGGTTGTTCATTGGGCTGGCTGGTCGAATCGTGCTATAAGCAGATTTGTAGCACATTCCGATGTGGCAATGCTCCGATGCTGGACTGCATGGGAAACAGGCATATTTGCCGTCAAGTTTCTGGTCGACAAAGTCCGACCACAACAAGGCAGGATCGCCGTAATGTGCACCATGCTCATCGTAATCCCTACACATCTATCCTTGTCATCCGAGAACATGTAATGGACTTTCTGCACCACTCGTCGGGGACTAGCAGCAGCCAGACTTAACAGAATTACCGGCACTGACACAGCAACACAAATGACTGCTTTTAAAATAATGCTGCACCGGAAAGAATGGACAGCTGATTAATGGTGTCGCATTGTGTCGAGATGAATCGGGGTTCTGCACTACTGCGGATGACTATCGTCGGCTGGTATGACTGCGACATTGGGGGGGGGGGGGGGGGGCGGCAAGTAAGTCCCATTCTTCAAATGTTTTGGAGGTGCACAGTGATGTTACGCCTGTCGTCATGGTGTGGAGAGCCATTGGTTATGAATTCACATTGGCTGGCAGTCATTAGGGATGGCTACGTCACAGGCAGCCTGCATCTCCACGTTTAGCCTCATATGTGGCAGTATCATGGCGCCATTTTTATTTTAACAGGACAATGCTCGTCCACATATTGCACGTGTCGTTATGAACTGTGTGCGTGATTTTCGCGTTCTATATCCTTAGATCTGTTCCCAATACAACATGTGTGAGGCCAGCTCGGACATCATCTCTGTAGCTGTGCCAGTACCCAGGGTTAGGGACCAGTTACAACAGTCGTCGACCATCTTGACTGAAGGGAGGATATGACGACTGTGTAACACTCTCATCATACTGATAGGTGGGCTCATAATACCAAGTTCTTTGTAAATTTGTACGCGACTCTGGTGCCACGTGTTTCAAAAGGAGACTAGAGTGCGATACGTGGCCACAAGGTTTCTCTGGGGTCCAGCTGATTGAATTTGCACTGATGTATGTTTCGTAACGAGGGGCTATAACCCTAAAAAAAAAGAATACTGTGTTGGATATTGATTTGGAGCATTGTATAATGATCAGCTTCAGTTCCGAATAGGAACAGTCGAAAACATAAAAACAAAACAAAATAAATAAAAATAAAAATTATATGGCTTAGGAAGTTAAAAGATCTGCCAGGAGAAATGGGGTTTCGAGGTCACGAGGAGGTTGCGCTATCTGTCGGGGTGAATTCGTGTTTGTCGGTGCGGCCGCAGCGCGGCGCCGGCCGCGCTAGCTCTCGCGCGCCCTCTGTGTGTCGCAGAACGGCCTGGGTCGATACCCAGCCGGTGTGGCGCGGCGCGGTGGGCCAGCATGGCCGGCTACCTGCGGCGCCTGCTGCGTCAGGTGGGCACCGCGCTGCGCAGGTAAGTGCGGAGCACATGTCAGCAGCGGTCAGCGGCAGGACGAGCCCGCTGGCACCTCCCTGCTGTGCCGCCTGGCTGCTGACCTCACCTCGGCCGCAGCCTCCGGAAGTATCTGCCGGTCGCCGCCTCAGTGGTCCATCTACCTGTCATCGATTCGCTTCCCACTCCCTTCAGTCCGCTTCCAGCAATAAAATTCTTTGTGGACTCGCTGCGGCGTGTGGTACGGCAGCTAACACCACTCGTGGTGAAAATATTGTGTGTACTTCTTTCTTAGTTTCCTCTCACCCAATCTACACCTTTCTCCCTTTCACATCTCGCCGCTGCCTCGGTAAATGTCGATGGCAGCTCTCTGTCGCAAATACGTCAGCTGTTTCTCACGTAATGAAGGGCACCTAACCTTCGAACTCGTCAGTTTGTTTTTATCCTCCACGCGTGCTCCCGCTTTCACGAACAGCAAAGATTCTACTCACTACCGTGCGACACATCTCTGCCTTCCGCCATAGTGTAGCCCCTCCCGCTAGTCAGCAACTTTCGCTGCTGCACTACGTTCATTAACATATGTCGTTCGGATTTTGCGCTTAGTGTCTTTCAAAGTTCCTATCGTCTCCAGCTAAGAAAATTTAATAAGAATTAAGAATATTGTCAAGTGTGTATAATGTGTGGAATATACAGATTGTCGAATACTACCATTTCTTTCGCCTTTAATTCAGTATTAATCATTTTTTGAATAGAATTGGACATAAACTGGAAATAGCGCTACCATATTTTTTTTATCCTTGTTTAGCTTTTCCATGATGTTCTTAAAATTGTTTCGGTAAAAAACTGCACACACTACCTGTCAGTTCTTAATATTTGGGCGCAAAGGTTGCCAATTATTTTAAACATTAATGAATGTAAATTTGCGCAGTCCACAAAACGAAAAAAAGTAGTATCCTATTACTACATTATCGGTGAGTCACAAGTGGAATCAGTGAACTTACATCATTAGCTGGTGTGACAATTTCGAGGGACGTGAAGTGGCATGATTACATAGCACAGTCGTAGTCAAAGCAGGTGGCAGACTTCGATCTGTTGCTACGATACTTGAAAAATGCAATCGGTCCACAAGAGCAGTGACCCATAAGACCATAAGGCGATACTGATAAACAAAGAAGGGCAGCATCTGTGATCACAAGCATCTTTCACCCATGCGAGAATGTCCCCCTGAACTAGCAGACGCTTGAAAGCACACGGCAACTAGCCCACAAAGGCAAAATTAAAGTTTTTTTGCAAAATAGTAAGCACCAAATAAAAGAAGAAATTTGCAGAAAGTGAAAAATTAATCGATTTAGCGAGGTTGTTTCACTAACGAATATCATTTCCACATTTTTCACAGAATTTAACTGTATTCTCATAGTGTACAGGAAGAAATTGGCAAAACATAAACAATCAATCGTTTTAAGGAAATGATTTCACTTTGGAACCACTGGGACATACAGTTTTCAGCCACCCATCGTTTCATGAGATAATATTTGAAAGCAGTTACGCATGTTTCCTAGATACAATCCCACACCCGAAACTTCCCTCAACTCTCAATGCCTAAAACAAACTATAATCCTAAATAACAAGCAAAAATTGTTGCAAAATTTAATAAATTTGCGTCGAAAGTACATACTGCCCCTGTGGTTTCAATTCGAAACTACTCGTAGATGCAGTAGTAAAAACTCAAATGTACGTTACAATAACTTAAGTATACTTACGTCCACTGTGTATGATCTCACTATATAAAAAAAAGAAAGACATCATGTAACACCCTCCTACAATCACGTAGCTCGATCTCCGCGTCGACTGTCCGACTATTGCTTTGAATGTTGTAAGTGAATGCTGCGGTGCAGTACATTGGTGGAAGTACCTCAGGGTACCACTAGATGTCTCTGTCTTGCAATGGTATCACTGGTTTCATGCGAAACGGAGTGACACTTCCGTACTTGCCCCCCCCCCCCCCCCCCCTCCCCAAGAACAAAAGATACAATGATGGTTTCAAGCAGAAACCAATCATACTCAAAGTGTTAAGTGACGAATTTAATAATATACTACGACCCCAAACGTATCTTTCCCTAGCGACCGCTTAGACAAGGGTAGACTAATTTTAGCGTTAGCAGAGGCATTTAAGACAATCACTGATCCTGTGATTGGAACGGAAAGAAACGTGCTATAATGGGCAGTACCCTTTGCCATTTACATTTCCAAGATGGTTCCATCAACGAGCTCAACGATTCTCATCACTGTTGTACCATCCAAGTTGACTTTCTATCTGTAACAACCCCGTTTTTGAAGGAATTTTAAATGCTAACCTTCTTCCCTTCATTTGAAGGTGACTGCAGTATAAAATATTGCTATCTGACTTGTTTTTGTATATAATCTGTACGACGCATTTCTTCCGATGTGGTACGCCGTAATTCTAAAAGCGAAATACATCATCACCGACAAGTATTTTTCATGACTTATGACTTTCGATGCGTTCAGATCATACGTCGCATAACAAACACCAGTAGCTTCGACACATCAAAAGCTGTGGTATTAGCATCCTGTTCCTCAGTCTTTTCTGAACTGGCTTAAAGTGGGGAATTGTTAGGATAACAAACACCAGTAGCTTCGACACATCAAAAGCTGTGGTATTAGCATCCTGTTCCTCAGTCTTTTCTGAACTGGCTTAAAGTGGGGAATTGTTAGGATAGCGGCCATGACACTAGGCTAGAAGTCTTCTGTTTGTGGTTGTGGCTTCCCTGTCCTGTGTTGTTTTTTTATTGTATGTGACAGCATGTGGCTGCTTCCTGAAATCAATAAGCCTTTCCCATCATTTTACAATGCAGAACGCAATTGGGTAGTCATTGTTGGTCTCATGTTTATAGTGGATTTAGACCACGTGAGCAACACGAAAACGTCGTCTCTAAAGGCGCAGAATCCACTGTCGAGAATGATCAGTTTGTAATGATGCTATGTTAGAAATACGAGTACATCTCCAGTTATACATATTCCTTTTGCGAGTTAAACGTATCGTCTGCTGTTCCACGCGTCGTAAAACACTGTCCCACAAATCGGTCTTTGAATGCTGAGTTGTTCTTTGATAACTGACACCCGACTGTTCGTGTCAGGTATACACATCGTCTTTCGGGTGGTAAGATGGAATGGTAATCGTTGGCCGCGTGGTGAAAGTCGCCTTGCCACGGTTCGCGCTGCTCCCCACATCGGAGGTTCGACTCCTCTCTCGGGCATGGGTTTCTGTGTTGTCCTTAGCGTAAGTTAGTCTGAAAATGGTTCAAATGGTTCTGAGCACTATGGGATTTTACTTCTGAGGTCATCAGTCCCCTATAACTTAAAATTACTTAAACCGAACTAACCTAAGGACATCACACACATCCATTCCCGAGGCAGGATTCGAACCTGCGGACGTGGCGGTCGCGCGGTTCCAGACTGTAGCGCCTAGAACCGCTCGGCCACAAAGGCCGGCTAAGTTAGTCTGAGTTAGATTAAGTAGTGTGTAAGCCTAGGAACCGATGACCTCAGCAGTTAGATTCCATTGGAATTTACCACCACCACCACCACCACCACCACCACTGCATCGATGACTTACTTTTCCAAGTGGTTTCCGAGGTAATTGGCGGAGTCTTTAGCACACTGTACTCATATTCGATAGAAACGTCAGTTATTTTTCTGCCCAAATGGTGAATTTATTGCACTTGATCTACTTTTTTTTTATCACTTAGAGAATGCAACAGGAGACACGTGAGGGAGTAGAAAAAGATACCTTTGGTTAAGAAGAAGCAGTACAAACCGTCTCACTGAACAACTTGTTCTCAGTAATTAAAAAAATGGTGCAATAGCATGTGAATTTCATTCATTTTCACATTAACTAAATATTATTCAGTAACATCAGAACAACAGTATTCTAGTTCAGTTAGATGCAGAATTTTGCTGATTATGTTGGCTGACAAGTGATGTCGTTTAGCGTTAATGGTAGCAGGAAGCTCGGGAACCACTGGTGTCGGCGTGTGAGTGCTTAAACTTGTAGAACAAAAGGAGGCGGTAAGTACTGGCCGAAAGCCGCGTTTGTTTGTACTCCATGACTTGCAAACACTGCCACCTAGTTTCCAGCGGAAATCTGTCGTGTGCCTGAGCATCTGACGAATGTGGTGAACGTCCATCAGAATATGGATACATGTGAGTACTTGAATGGCGCGAAGTTGTTCGTCATATTCTCGCAAGTCATATCTCAGACAAAGTAACAACTACGACGTATCTAGACAAGGAAGACCACGGGGGAAATGAAGGCGGGCGGACGGGGGGGGGGGGGGGGGGGGGGGGAAGGGAGACAGTCAGACATTATCGTTATATTATCTCGCAGTTAACCGTATAACTGCTTTCTGTCAGCTGGCCTTGGCAGCAATAAACACAGCAGCTGGTGCTCTAACGGACGCTACTGAATGGAAGTATTACGTAACGGAGAGTGTGATCCCACCAGATAACCTCTCAAGAGTCTGTGCTTGAGCGTACGGGGAAACTCATGAGGAGTGACAAGTCAGTTGGATACGCGCGCAATGTAACACACACTTGTGGGTCTGCATTAAGTGAAGCGACAGTGCTCGATCGCTTTTAGGGCCAGAGCGTGCCCTACATCTGATTTCATGTAAGAATTATTTTATACATGGTGACTGTAGGGTAATTCAAAGATAGTCAGTCATTCACAACGTATTTTATTTTGAAATATTGTCGAAATAGCCCAATTTTTAAATAAACATCATTACTTAAATAATAATTTCTATGGATGACTCGTGCACAAATAAGTCTTATACATTTTGTTGACGTCATCCAGTAAGTAAATCTTCCATAGTATAAATAAGAACGTCGAACTTCGTGTTGATCACAAGATTGACTCTTGGACTCACATACAGCTGCAGTAAAGAAGAAAAAACTTTTCACACGGACCTCTTGAAAGATGAAAAAGTAAACTACAATAACAACTAAATTTTAAAAAAAGCGAATTAGATACATGATGCAAACAATTTGAAAATTCTATTAAGAAGTGAAGTTTCAACAAACGGGTGAAAGGGACGAAATTTTCGTTTATTTCCCCTCAGATGTGCTGGAAGCACAAAGCAGTTTAAACAGAAAAGAGAGAAATGAAGTTCTCTCGAATGAGGTTTTTGTCAAAACTCGTAGAGCTGTGTATTATTTGAACGTGGTGAGAAGTCTGCGCTAAATGACTGAAAGCAGCGTTCTTTAGCACAGGTCTGTTCCATCAACTTCTGTTAGTGTTAGGCGGGTATAACGTTTCTACCAACAGTAGTTGCGATGCGTGTGATCTGTTGCAAGCACGGAAATAAATGTATGGAAATCCGCCGGCCGTTGGGAAGAAGATCGTCCGTCATTCTGTCCTGCTTGTTTCCTTGGTTTCTGTTTCCTTGGTTTCTGTAGTACAATGACATAGTTAGTAGGGAAGCAAAGAAGAGTTCTTTCAGCTTTGAGAAATATCATCCAGGTCTCCCCCTATCCCATGATTATTGCTAAGAGCCTTTGGTTATCAAAAGTGGTAAAGGAAGTTGAGGATTGGAATAGCAAAGGGAAGTCTGCCTTTTGTCATTATTGGCCTACAGATGGGATCTAGACTGAGGAGCGCCGGTTATGCAACGGAGTCCTGAGATATACTAGCCAGGTAGAGCGGCTGCCCGTCGTGAAGTAATTGCGTTCGTGATGGAGGCAGAGGCCCGTAACTAGTGCAAATCTGTTCCACCAGGGACGCGGAGCTGCTCCAGGGGAGTCCTTGGCTTGTTACTGCGCAAGGGACAATGGCTGTTGTTGGCAGTCACCGTCTGTTATGTTACTCTCTTACCATTCTCCTTCGCCGGCCAGGGTGGCCGAGCGGTTCTAGGCGCTACAGTCTGGAACCGCACGATCGCTACGGCCGCAGGTTGGAATCCTGCCTCGGGTATGGATGTGTGTGATGTCCTTAGGTTAGTTAGGTTTAAGTAGTTCTAAGTTCTAGGGGACTAATGACCACAGCAGTTGAGTCGCATAGTGCTCAGAGCCATTTGAACCCTTCTTCTTCTTCTTTTTTTTGTAGATAATCTATAGAGGAACAATTGTGTGACCCTACACAGTCGTAATCCAAACTGTTGGGAAGTTCCTCGAGGAGGAGGAGGAGGAGGAGGAGGAGGAGGAGGAGGAGGAGGAAGAAAAAATTAGTGTTTATCGTCCTTTCGAAAACGAGGTCATTAGAGACGGAGCACAAGCTCGGATTAGGAAAGGACGGGGAAGGAAATCGGCCGTGTCCGTTCAAAGGAACCATCCCGGCATTTGCCAGAAGTGATCTAGGGAAATCACGGAAATCATAAATCAGGGTGACCCGAAGCGGGATTGAACCGTCGTCCTCCCGAATGCGAGTTCAGTGTGCTAACCACTGTGCCACCTTGCTCGGTGCTCGAGGAAGAGTACATAGTTGGATTGTGCTGCACTGTAATCATATTTACCGTAAAAGAAACAAAAAAAATCAGTGAAGTTTGTTATCATGAGGTAAGGAAATACGCTGTCCGGAACATAACGAATACTGAACTACAATTTCCTCACAAAGCGATGTGCATACCTGGCCGCGAAGCTAAACCGAATCTCCACCACTACTTCCCACTGTTGTACCAACAGTTACTTCCGAAAGTGCTCACGCGGCTGACATGAAACTTCTACGTGGCAAACGCCTGTCATTCTTTCCCGTATTTGTTTGAGGCAGACGCCACTCAGACACCAAGCGATGTGGCGAACTACTTTACATATTAATACAATGATCAACTTAAGTTTCTGATACACCGTACAACTCACGTTTTTCGGCCTTTACTGTCATCAGAATAGCATTCAAAAAAGACATCGAAGTACTGTATCCCGTTAGGCTTCTGTCTATTAATGTCCCTGTCAAACGGTATTCTGATGGTAGCCACTGCCGAAATGCGTATTGTTGTGTTTTTTTATGTAAATAAAAGTGATCGAGACTAACATTGTACTACTGAATGCTAATCGAAGACTCGTAGTAGTATTTCATATCCTTTATTAGTTTGCGACTTAATCGGGGGTAGCGAGGTACGAATCTGCAGTTGTGATAATGGCACTGAATCTACTACTCCGTGGCTACTACGTACAATGAAGCTGAGCAGGAAAACAATCAAGTACGTAGCTTACATGTAATCAGCTACACAGCCATTGCTGACATTCAGATGTATGCATAAATACTGGAAAAATTTTTTGGTAGATGTTAGTAAGGAGTTAGTTTATTGGGACAGATTTAATACACTGTGGTTCATCTCTACAGGAGACCGCTAGTAAAGCACTTGTGCAACCCATTCTTCAGTACTGCTCTAGTGTTTGGAATCCCCACCAGGTCGGACTAAAGGAAGACGTCGAAGGAATTCAGAGGCGGGCTGCTACTTTGCGACCAGTAGGTTCGGTCAGCACTCGAGTTTTACGAAATGCATCGTGAATTCAAACAGTAATCCCTGTTGGGAAGAGGACGTTGTTGCCGCGAAACGTTACTGAGAAAATTTAGCGAACCGGCCTTTGAAGTCGACTGCGAGATGAGTCTACTGCCGCCAACCTACATTTCGCGGAAGGACCACGAAGATTAAGAGAAATTAGGGCTTGTACAGAGGGAATAAGAATGGAAGAACAAGAAGGAAATGCGATTAAAAGGGTGTAAGACAGGGCCCTGAGCACTATGGGACTTAACATCTATGGTCATCAGTCCCCTAGAACTTAGAACTACTTAAACCTAACTAACCTAAGGACATTACACAACACCCAGTCATCACGAGGCAGAGAAACTCCCTGACACCGCCGGGAATCGAACCCGGGAACACGGGCGTGGGAAGCGAGAACGCTACCGCACGACCACGAGCTGCGGACTGTAAGACAGCGATGTAGTCTTTTGCACCTACTGTTCAATCTATACATCGAAGAAGCAGTGGCACAAATAAGAACAACATTCAAGACTAGGATTAAATTTCATGGTGAATGGATACCAATGGTAAGATTCGCCGATGACATTGCTTTCCTCGGCAAAGGTGAAGAAGAATTACAGGATCCATTGAATGAAATGAACAGTCTGTTGAGTACAGTATATGGATTGAAAGTACATCGCAGAAAGACGAAAGTAATAAGAAATAGCAGAAATGAAACAGCGAGAAACTTCACATCGTAATTGAGGATCAAGAAAGGAATTCTGCAACCTAGGCAACAAAATAACCCATGACGGACGGAGCAACGAGGACATAAAAAGCAGACTAGCACTGGCGTTTCTGTTAAGGAGAAGTCTATTAGTATCAAACGCTGGCCTCAATTTGAGAAAGAAATATCTGGGAATGTACGTTTGGAGCACAGCATTGTATGGCAGTGAAACATGGACTGTGGGAAAACCGGAACAGAAGAGAGTCGAAGCACTTGAGATGTGGTGCTGTAGAAGAATGTTGACAACTAGGTGGACCAATAAGGTGAGGAATGTGGAAGTTTTCCGTAGAAACACTATCAAGAAAAATGGACAGACTGGATAATAGGACATCTGTTACGATATTAGGGAACAACTTCCATGGTACTGAGGGAGTTGTAGAAGGTAAAAACTGTAGAGGAAGACAGAGGTTGGGATACATCCATCGTCCAGCAGATAACTGAGGAAGTAGTTGCAAGTGCTACTCTGAAATGAAAAGATTGGCACAGTTAGAAGACTGATTCCTCAGAAAACATAGCCATATAGATAGTCGTATTTCTCTCACTCTGTTCGCGAGGGGAACATGAAAGGAAATAAATAGTAGTGGAAAAGGTACCCAGCGCCACACCTCATAAGGTGGCTTGCGGAGTATGTATGTAGATGCAAAAATATTAATATTGCTTGGCTGGGTTTCAATCACATAAAATTGTTTTAGAGGCAACATCGACATCTTTAACTGTTATAGTTATTGTTTATCAAAACCAATTAAAATTTTTACATGTGTGTCACTTGAATGCGGTTAAAGTCCGAAAGCAATTGTGGATTTTTATAAATATATGATTTTAGTGGTGAAAGAAGAAGAAGATGTATTTAAAATGGTTATACATATTGCATAAAGCAGCGAGAGCTGATAGCAAGTCGAATATCATATTTATTCAGTATAGCCACGAAACGTGGTACAGTGATCAAAAAAGTTACATGGAATTCAAATGGAAAGATAGCTTCCGCTGGGGTCTGCTATTCGGAGTTTGTAGCCGTGCGGAGCTGGGTGGTGCGCGCTTTTGTGTGTGTGTGTGTGTGTGTGTGTGTGTGTGTGTGTGTGTGTGTGTGTGTGTGGGATGGGGGGGAGGTTGGGGGGGAGGAGATCGGTGGCGGAGATGTTATCTTTTTGAGCACGAGGAGAGGCGAGGAGAGCCGCTCGTTAGGCCCTTGTGAGGCCGCCGCAGGCCTCCGCGCGTGGCGGTACCAATACCTTAACGAATCTTCCGTCAACGTCACCGTTCTACGTAAGATCTGGGCTTTCCCCAAAGCACACGACATTTAGACGTGTTTACATATGAGTCACCATGCGAGTGGAGATTTCTAATTAAATGTATTGAAGAATTCGTCGTAAATATGTGTGGCTGATGAGCTGTCAGCTGCACTAACTACTGCAAAAGTGGTTTTCGTATATTTAGATTTCCATGTCATCGCGAACGAAAAAAAAAAAACAACAAAAAGATGGGGCATAAATTGCAAGTATATGTTAATCATAATAGTTATAAACATGTAACCAGCTGTACACATTTTCCTTTCTTGCCCCAGTTGAAAACTATATTGGAGCAGTTCGTCTCAAAATATTTCGATTCCTGAGATATTTCCATAACTGGCAAAGTGGAGAGGTATATTTATTGTGATGAATTTATACGTCGTTATCGTGAACATACACACACAAACTGAATAACACTTAATCGCATTTCTTGTATAGGTACTCTTGGACGAGTGATAATGGAGATTTTTAATAGCGAATTGGTCATTGTGAGGGATTCTGCACAAGTAACATAATTTCAGAGACTAAAGATTTTACTAAAACTCAATGAGCAAGAAAGTTTCTGTCTCATTTTTCTGTTAATGATCAAGACATTCAACAAAAGTGTGAATTCCAGATACACAAAATTTGTAGTTGGTGATTGAGATGGGGGAGTCGCAGACGTCCCTGCTAGGTGAGAACTAAATTAACGCAATTACCAAAAAGTAACATAAAATGTTAGTGTTGTGTAATATGCTCCCATGAACGTACATCTAGGGTTGAGTTCATGCGTCGTACAATTCCCCCTCAGTACAATAAAACTGCTTAAAGTACCTACTTATGATTAAACAGTAAACATTGTTGCAAATGCCTAAATACGGGCCAAAAGTAGTAAATAGCCATAGGTTGTTACTGCATAACACCAATATTTGAAGCCATTGGTACCGAGTTATTGAATTTAACATTTAGAAACTACCAGACAAGTCCTGAGCCTACATTTCTATAGGCGTCCAATATTACATTTCAATTCTTCTGTTACATGACGAGGGCATACCGAGTATCTCTATGCACATTAATTACTGTTCTGTACAGCTCATGCCTGCAACACCAAATACTTTATACGAAGTATTGTAATAAGTTTCGTTAATAGGTGAACCAGCCACTAGATAAACCTTGCCGAATCCTCAGAGTTGGGGAAAGCATGGAGGACGATTCGGCCCATTACGTAGGAGCTCTAGCTCTAAGCCTTCTAAAATTAGGCCATGGCCCGCTTCAATGTGACCTTTATCTGGTATAAGGTGTCGTTTCTGTTGAGAGATATTCAAAATTGCCAAGTAATTACTCTACTGGTCATTAAAATTGCGTTACCGTAAGGATCACAAATGATGACATTTTATTTATTGTTGTACTCAGTATAGTAGCAAGAATGCATGATCCCATTTGCTACTGATTTCGTAGTAAGAAGGATGCGAAATTAAGTTCAGTGCCATCTCTGGCATAAACAACGGCTTCAACCCAGCTGGTCATCGAGTCGAAGAAAGCGTGGATGACAGATACGGTTTTATCTTATGCCGAGCTGCTTGAATTGTGTGCCACAGTTCGTCACTCAGTAGCGAGAATCTCTGACGCGTGGTCTTCAATGGTTGAGGGATGTGGAGCCAGATCAGGAACAGTAGGTTGACAGAGGCGGCCTAATTCCTAGCTACAAAATTTGCCCCGGACGCCGTTGTCCACCGGAATGCTGCTATTGACGAGGGTGGATACAGTATATAACTTGGGCCAGTGTTATTGCGGCACCGGACTCGTGTTGCTTCGGTTTCGCTGTACGGCTGTGGAACTTACCAGACGTGGTGCAGGAGCTGCGCGGCGCTCGCTGTGAACGAGAGCGGCCGCGCTGATGAGGCGCTTCCCGCCGCGGTGTGGCCACGCGCGACGTGGCTGGAGTGGGACGGGCGGCGTGCGGCGCCTCTCCAGGCCTTCACTCCTACACCTGAGCTCTTCCTCTCCGCCGCTCGTCGTAGCCGAAGCGCCAGCCACTCCATCCGCGCTTCGATGTTGTCTAGTCAGGCATCGCATGTTTCTCGCAGACTCAGCACAAACTGAACACTAATCCCATCGAGGCTTGCAACATTGCGCACTCAGTAGTAATACATTCTAAGCGAGTCTGTTTAATCGAGCTAGCCTTCAAGCTCCACCATACTCAACTCTAATTGTCACCAAGCATTCTCTGTGTCGGAATACAACGCCATCTAAGGTCTGCAAATCAATCCAAAGTGCTTAAATTTTGGTGGCTGGGGACAGCGGCCGAAAACTTATATATGTAAAAACGTGTACTCAAAAACTTCCGACACAGGCTTTAATCTTGGCTGTCCAAGTAGACTGAAATGTGGTAGATGGAATACCGGAGGGAAATATTTAGGAATGGGGTTGCAGTTCCAACATTTACCTGTCTACCGAGGAAAACCTACCGATCACCATGGTCGAAACGGGGGGAGTGAAATTATTCTAATTTATTTATCACACAATATTATCCACTCTCCAGAAAAAAAATTGTGGGTGAATCCATCTGTTTTGTTGCTGTTTTGCTGGCATTCATTACATAAAAAACACTAAATGACTACACTATTCATGTACCCCTCCCTGTGTCCAGTAGCACTCTCTCTGGACCAGTAGTAGTTGCCATCTACAGCAGAGTGATAAAATAACTAAACAAAAGTAATTTATATATACAGGGTGTAATGCATTTGTAAGTGCAGACATTTCTGTTGGTAACTGAGAACGGCGTACCGAACAACATTACATCAGCACTTGCATTACAGCTATTAAGTCGTATGTTTTTACTTTGGATGGTATCTCCAAGCACGAGTGGCAAGAGCAAGCCATTAATGCTTATTTTTCCCCTGGGTAGCACGTCAGATGTTGAAGTGTTGACATGTGGAAGCAAAACGGTTAGTGTATACTCACAGGCGCAGCCCACTTAGTGATGCGGTTATGACCATGCAGAAAACATCAGATCACAAAGCTTGTGACGTGTTTGTGGGAAGACTGCTCCACACAGAGAAAAACAACAAAATGTAAATCGTTAGCGGTAAAAGAAATTAGAGTGGCTTGTCTCCTCATAATTTCAAGCAAACCTACCAGTATTAATCGTGTATAAGGCGACACACTTCCATATGTGTCAAATGAAGTGTTGAATACAAAGAACACATTCGCATAAAAGAGGGTGTTTTTTACGAAATTAATTTAAATAACACGTACTGTCATTTATGACACTAATCGTACATTACTTGTAGAGAAAGTATAAACATTGTTAATTGCGTTAGAAAACTTTAAGGCACGTATAGCGATGTATCCATTCACTCCATGGTGCACGGATGGCAAGAAACTACTATGAGGTTTTTATCGCTAAAACTACTTTCAACTGCACTGCTCTTTGTGATGTACTAGAATACTTGACTTATGTATAACCTACAAGCATTGTAGGTATAAAATGCCTATTGAGTACACATTTTGCTGTTGATCGTGCTAACTTTTTAACCGACGCAGTTTCTTTACTTTCTCTGCCCCCGGTTGTGCGTACGTGTCGTTTATATGCGCTGTGAAAATGTATGGAACGTTTCTGTGTGGAGTATATGTGCGCGGAAACAGAAACAGAATGCGGATAAACTGGCCACTACGGTCTGTAAATATAGCCCTTAGTCGCTTCTGTGAAATTTATAGGACACTCTTGTTTTACATATACATCATACATATAAAACATGACTTCTCTGCGACAAGCATTTTGCTGTCCATTTCCTACCCTTATACTTTCAGCTTGGTGTCCTGTGAAGAATATTTTCTTGTGTGGCCGCTGTTTGCCGTTTTTAAGAGTCACATATATTCGGCATCAAACGTTTTATCTAGCGACTGTTATGGAAATGAGCGTTTGGCGTCATTGGCCGGGAGGCCCCTTACGGGGCAGGTTCCGGCCGCCTTGGTGCAGGTATCATTACATTCGACGCCACACTGGGCGACCTGCGCGCCTGATGGGGATGAAATGATGATGAAGACAACACAACACCCAGTCCCTGAGAGGAGGAAATCCCCGACCCAGCCGGGAATCAAACCCGGGCCTCTGAGGACGGCAGTCCGTCACGCTGACCTTTCAGCTATCGGGACGGACTATCGGCTGTTAATATGTTCACACTGAAGGTGCTGTCTAATCCCCGCCTGGCGCTGATCTCTGTGACCAGTGGGTAGGGCAGCGCAGCCGCCGGTGCTTGTATCAGATTGATACCAATATCTAAAATTGTATACATACCTCGATGTTATGGGAACAAAACTATCTATACGGTAAATATCGCAAGATACTATTTACCCTTTTTACTGGTATTTTTAGCCTTTGTTTAACAAAAATCTTATTTAGGGTGAAAGAGAAAATTTGCAAATTACGCTATGTTCACATGAATCATAATAAGTATAAAATGATAAAAACTTAAACATTAAAGTGTATGTATTGCAAACAAAAGAAAAATATGAAGCCTAGATGTATTTCATGCTGCTGTCACGTGTTATTATTACAAGCAAAGGCATCTTTGTAATGAAAAGTTAGGTTCCTTTGAACCACCCGTTTCTGCCTAAAACTTTTAACTTTGTCCTTTCAGTACTTAAATCACTTTTCCAAGGTAGCGTGTACATATTTAATTATAATACCAGATTTCAGTAACCTGTATTATTATCGTTATGGTCTGCACATGGCATATAGTTTCTATTACAATCCTTGTTTACTTTATGCTATGCGTGTGCTGCATACATAACTTCATTAAATTAGTATCGAAAAATTATTGATTTTCCGATCACATCATCATGTATTTTCAATACTGATACTGATGAAGTCATGGTGGATTCCTAGAATATCACATATTCGAGGAAACCACCATGACATTAACACCGCCCTCGCTTGTATATACTCGATGTCTCTTGATAGTCAAAGTGGTCTCCCACACAACTTGCGCAGTTTTTCATTATGTGCCGTAAAACTGATGTATAAGCACTTGTGGCTTTCGTAAACAAACTGCAGCTTCTCCATATCCTTCTAATGAATCGAAATCTGCTATTTCCTTCAGCTATAACTGACAGTTTTGAACATAGCTGTCTTTAAGCAACCGTATATACGTTTCAGCAGAGAAATAACACGGCCAAGCGGTTGCAGATAGTTGTTTAATACACTGACCTAGGCTTCGACGCCTCTAAGGATGTCCTCATCAGAATGAAAGTTTAAAAGCCATATTACGTTACATTGCGAGAAAGCAATAGTCAAAAGTTGACAGCATTCATGTTCAAGTAAAAATTAAAAATGTTCCAGCCTTCAGTTCGTACATGTTGCAAGGAACAATATCAGACTGACACAATATTCTGCGATGGTTGGATGAATGTTCTGTAAGCAGTCTCCTTAGTAGACTGATTCCGCTTCCAGGTATCCTGCCAATCAACTGAAGTCTGCCACCTACGACTGGGTGCGTGTAATTCCCGCATTTCATATTCCTGCAAACTGTGACACCCAGGTGTTTGTATGATACATACTGCATTTGTATGAGTTGGTTGATTCCTGTTGTGACTCATTAGATACTACGTTTCTTCGTTTTGTAAAATTAATAGTTTTACATTTCTGAACATTCAGAGCATGTTGCCGATTTTTGCATCTCTTTAAAATCTTGTCGAGGTCTGCCTAAATACTTATGCAACTTTTGTGAGCTGGCACTTCATTATAGATAATTGCGCCATCTGGTTAATTGTAACATAAAACACGAAGAGCAAGTGTCCCAACACATTATACGACACTGTAGATGGCAGATAAAACAGCAAACTTGTTAACAAACCAGATAAGCGATACGACCTCGACGAGGGACTCACTTTTTACATAGCCGGCCTTGCGCAGTTACCTTTTAGTAAAGCAGGAAGGAAAGCCATAGTTAAAAGTAGACGTGTGGTAATTAGAGGCGGGCGCAAGCAGAAATGAACAATGATGAGGAAAGAGAGGGGGAGGGTACTTGTCCTCGCTCCCACCTGGAATTCACCTGAAGTGGTACAGGAAAATTTTAAAAGGGCCTTCTGCAAAATATCTTCGAATTTTTAATGGAAAATTCTTAAAGTTTTAAAAAATAAAATAAACATAGTAACATTCTATATCTTTATTATTCTTGTCTATATATTTATTTCTCAACGTATTCACCTGGCGACGAACAGATTACTCCCAGATACAGACCAATTTATTGATACTGTAATTGTACAACGTTCGACTTTTTTCACGGAGCCTCAACCTCTCCTCAACTCGCGGCGCTCAAGTCAAGTCCACGAAGGTGTTCTTTAAGTTTTGGACACAGATGAATATCAGATGGGGCAAAATCGGGACTGTGTGGAGGATGAACGATGACAGTCAACCCACACCGTGGGATAGTTGTGGACATCGCAGTGCTCGCGTGTGGTCTGGTAGTATCATGGTGCTCCATGTGAGTACGAAATCTTCGAACGCGAATCTTGATTACATCAAGCTGTTTCTCAAGCCCCGACATAGCTACATTACACACCGCCATGTTACACGCTACAATTCGGAGCGCTCTAGCGACAGAGGACTGCAAATGAGTAGGCATGAAGAATAAAGATGTAGAATGATAATAGCGTTTGTTTTATTTAAAAATCTTTAAGATTTTTCGGATAAAAAATTCGGAGGCATAACTTTTCAGCATGCTCTCGTAAGAAACGAAAATCAGGATGGACGGACAGAATCTGAATCCAACCCCTTCCCGCGTACTGGTTTCCCCGCAAATTCTAGGCAACGAAAATCAGGATAGGCAGGCAGTTTCCGAATCCAGTATTTCCAGCATACTGGGTGACCCACAACGATGAGAGTCTGTTGGTCTTCATTGAGTCAGTGCGGTCTAATATAGCTAATTTGACCATCTAGAAAAATAGTCAGCGTGTGTGGCCTTGTGCCGTAACAGCGTACACTTATTTAGTTAATTAATAGACGGTATTTTAACGGCACATCTATGGACAGCACCCTCGGCATTGGTGGTTCGAGGAAAGACGGCTGGCCAGTAAATTCCTTTGAAGATCAGGTAGGCGCAGATCCCTTCTCGGCCAATGCGTCTTTTGTGGCATCGCAGGTATGTGGGAAGGGTGCCCGCTGCAGGCAGACGGTGGAGACGGCGCTCTGTATGGTACGTCCGCAGCTGCCAGCGAGCGCAGCACAGCCTTCACAACACAAGCCGCTGCTGAAACAGGTGCTTGGCAGTTTTAAAAGCAGGTTCACGTGATTTATTGTTAACAACGGCATTTCTCTTACACTTACGGCACCAGTTTGATATTTAATCACATTGGTGAAAGTGGACACCACATAACGGTTATTAAATCATCAAACATTCGTTCTTTTCGGAACAGAAGTCTATCATCAGTATCAGAAGTGTTAACCCCAAGGGCACCATTACACCCTAGTATTCATAATAGCACGGGAATTACGAATGTCATGTTCAGGAATTTCTTGCCGTTCTTGAAATGCGTGTTGTCTTAGTTCTTGGAGATTGCTAATGGAGGCTCGTATGAAAGTAAAAGTGTTCCTCGCTTCACGAGAAATGGTTTACAAATCAGGGGAGCAGGCGGGAGGGTCTTGGATCCACACATTCCTCTACGCGTTAGTTATGTGAACTGCATATGAAGTCTTGCTTTATCCAGCTGGAATATATCATTTGGTACCTTGGTCATGAACGGTATAACAACAGGCTTTGCCGTTCTTGCCGTACTCTGGTGAGCATTCAGCTTCCCTTCAACAATTACCAAATCATCCATGTTGTTATATGCAACAGCACGACTCCAGTTGTATAAGTACGGGTCTCGAGAATCGTTGTTTCCAGTGGCATTTTCATCAGGTGGTCTACGGGCACGTTGGAGTCGGCCGGAGCGCCACGTACAGAAGTGAGACTCATCACAAAACAATACACAACGGGTCTACTACATGCAAGTGTCTGTCGCCCGTGGTATGGTTTCAGCACTACAAGGCAGGTGGAAACTGAAGACCTCAACCACTTCCGACCGAGCGAGGTGGCGCAGTGGTTAGCACACTGGATTCGCATTCGGGAGGTCGACGGTTCAAACTCGTGTTCGGCCATCCTGATTTAGGTTTTCCGTGATTCCCTAAATCGCTTCAAGCAAATTCCGGGATGGTTCATTTGAAAGGGCACGGCCATCCTTCCCTAATCCTATGGTACCGATGACCTCTCTGTTGCCATCCCCCGAATCAACTAATCACTTCCGAGTAACTGTTCCCTAAAGTTTGTGCCGACACTCTGCGTGCAACTGCAGCCAGGATTTCACATTTCTCCTCAATCTGTTCGTCAGAACCAGTTTAACAGTCCTACCGTCTTTTCGTAGCGCTGTCCTTCTGATAAGACCACTGCTTACTCATTTTCGCATACTGTTGCCCACGTGTCCGTTTCGTCATCACTCGTTCTGTAGTAATTGCAGAACAGCCAACTGTGTGTGCAATTTGTCGGTGTGATGCTCCCATGCCCCTCACCCCATGATTACAACTTCCCCAGGTGGCAATACCTCTGAACATGCCATGCAGCCATCCCTGCGTGGCAAGTCCTGGAAACATTAGACGCACCCAGTAGCCACACAATTCTTCATTTGCACGATTTTTTTTTCCTTTGATCAAGGTATTCATGTTGTTATATTTTTTGTTTCCGACACTGTGTTAATCACAAAAATCAACGAAACACAATGTAAATTCGCCACCCTATTGTCTCTTTCGTCTCTCTGCACACGTGAAATTGTCACTAGTAAATTTTGCCCTCGAGAAACTACGGACAACGATTAGAATGCAGCTTAGTGCTATCACTTGTTGCCCTATATGCTTCGTCACCATATTCTGTTCTTAACAACACCATGAATAAGTAGTTCCTTATCATAGCGTGTTTTCTAATACGTTACAAGCATACACTCTATGGGCGTGCAGGAAAACTTACACATCCGTGCCTGCCCCCCCCCCCCCCCCGCCATCCTAACTCTCTCTCTCTCTCTCTCTCTCTCTCTCTCTCTCTCTCTCTCTCTCTTCCCCCCTCCGTCTCCCCGTCTCCCAACACCCCTACCTGCTGCATTTGAAGCGCTGAATAGTCACATGTTCATGCAGCAAAAGTTGAGTTGAGTAATAGAACAGAATTACTGTCTTCATTCAGCGAGAATTGTGTGGTTGTGTGTGCAGCTGAGAAACACTCGCCTTGAGAAAGGATCTTAGTACGGCCTTATAGTTAATTTCAAGAATATAGTTACACTCTTTTAGCTGTACTGAGAACAAGTCTTTTCTTGATTCCATTTTGGGAAGTTTAATGATCTATCACTGTGTAACACGCGTTACCATAGATATCTGTTAAGCAAACTTCGTAACGAGATGTTGTAGCGTCAGATAACATGTAATTTAACAATAAATGTTTTTTAAAAAATACCTAAAACATTAATGGATTGTGTTACGTTTATCTTTTACACTAATTTTTGTATGTATATTCTTATAAATAGCGTTCTTCCTTTGAGCCTTCCTGCTGATTGACTTTAGCTTAAATTTGTGGCTTGGTGTTTCAGCGGGTGTCAGGCTACAAATCCCAAAGTTCAAGGTTTGGTTTCTGGTCTGTCCTAGGATTTCTGCTGGAGCCTTAGCTGAGTAGATCGCCTTTCTTCTTAAAATTTAATGTAGTTGTATAACGTGCGTTTGAAGCGAAGAATTGGGCGTATTATTTTCACATATGGCATATAATTTCATGGAATGATTGTTTTTTTTTTTTTTTCACTAACAAGAAACATCGTATTTGTACTTTTTAGCTAACCAGCAGTGTTATCCGACTTTTCGCTTAAGGATTCGGAGACAGTGAAGGCATAAATTGTTTCCTAGGCAGTATCTTCATTTCCAGTTATACCCTCTACCTGGGACGTTCAGAAAAAGGCTGCAGGACTGCATACTCGCCGGTTTCACCTGTTTTCCCTGCCTGCCTTGCCATTGTCGGTCATGGAAACTGGACACTAAATACGAGTAAATGCCTGACTTTTTCCACCAAAATGGTTATCACCACGAGAACCATAGGCGGCCACAATGGAGTACTTGTCTTGTGGAATCTGAATACAGTTTTTTAACTCATTACAGAATTCCTATGAATTGATAGCAGTAGTTATCTCCGATTCTACTAAAGTGCAGAATCAACACTGCCAAGCACGACTGGAAATATAATGGCTTTAGGAATTACTATACAGGGTGTTTCACAATTCCTATTACATGCTTCTAGGTGCAACTTAATAGCTGAAGTTCTGATGAGTAGTCCATCTCCGGAAATGTACAGTTTTGTTATAAAATAAGTTTGAAGATCGAATCGCTTTCAAATATTCCGTTTCACGGTAGCCACAAAAACTGAGAGGAGGACACCGTCTTTGGTCACTGTTGTAATTATGACGTCACATACCACTTTGGACTGACTACAACAACGGCTGCGACAAACTGGTGCGTTGGTACGTAGGAGGGTTGACAGTGGTGCTCCATGAACGCGCCGCTCTCTTGACTTTGAGGAGGACGTCCCTAGCCGCGTACAGGAGAATCCGTAGACGAGTACTCGAAACATTGGCTATACCGTGGGCTCCTGTTGAGTGCACAGGTCAGAGTTCACCGTTCTTGCTGTGTGCGTACCGTGAAGCAAGAGATTTAAAAGTGATTCCACCTTTACCGTATACGCAAGCAATATGAATTCCTTATCAAATCTTTGTCCCCTGAGTCCCCTCTACAACCTGCAGAAGCTCGTTACAGGAATTTTGAAACAACCTGTTTGTTCCCCCCGCCCTCCTCCCCCCCCCCCCTCCCCCACGAGAAATTTTGTCATTCTTTCGTACAAAGTCGGTATCGGCGCACTACTACAGTCAAAATGATTGTAGACCGTTAGGAAAGCGATCCGAAATAGCGTCCTCAGTCTTTTCTGCGTCTCGCCGCCGTACAGCACTTACCGAAGTGCAGAAATGGCTGGCCCAACGCCTATATGCGAACACTCTTAGCGCAACATACTAAAGGGATATATATCAGTTTTTAGAGTTGCAATAACTTTTACACTGAAGCGCCAAACAATCTGGTACAGGCATGCGTATTCAGATACAGAGAGATGTAAACAGGAAGAATACGGCGCTGTGGTCGGCAACGCCTGTAGAAGAGTAAGTGTCGTTGCTGCTGCTACAACGGCAGATTACCAAGATTTAAGTGAGTTTGTACGTGGCGTTACAGTCGGTGCACGAGTGATGGGACACAGCATATCCGAGGTAGCGTTGAAGTGGGGATTTTCCTGTTCGACCATTTCAAGAGCGTGCCGTGAATATTAGGAATCCTGCAAGTCATCAAATCTCCGACATCGCTGCGGCCGCAAAAAGATCCTGCAAGAACGGGACCAACGACGACTGAAGACAATCGTTCATCGTTACAATAGTGCAACCCTTTCGCAAATTGCTGCAGATTTCACTGCTGGTTGATCAACAAGAGTCAGCGTGCGAAACATTCAACGAAACATCATTGGTATGAGCTTTCGTAGCCGAAGGCCCACTCGTGTACCCTTGATGACTGGAGGCACGAAGCTTTACGCCTCACTTGGGTCCGTCAGCACCGACAGTGGACTGTTGATGACCTGAAACATGTTGTCCGGTGGGGCGAGTCTCGTTTCAAATTGTATCGAGCGGACGGACTTCTACGGGTATGGAGACAGATTCCATTGACACTGCATGTCAGCAGGGGACTATTCAATCTGGTGGAGGCTTTGTAATGGTGTTGGGCGTGTGCTGTTGGAGTGATATGAGACCCGTGATCCGTCTAGATTCGACTCTGACAGGTGACATGTACGTACGCATCCTGTCTTTATCAGCTGCATAAATTTGTGTCCATTGTGCTTTCCGGCGCTCTTGGGCAATTCCAGCAAGACAATGCAACACTCTAAACGTCCAGAATTGCTACAGAGTGGCTCCAGGAACACTCTTCTGAGTTTAAGCACTTCCGATGGCCACCAAACTCTGCAGACATGAACATTATTGGTCATATCTGGAATGTCTTGCAACGTGCTGTTCAGAAGAGATTTCCACCCCTGGTGCTCTTACGGATTTATGGACAGCCCTGCCGGATTCATGGTGTCAGTTTCCTCCAGCACTACTTCAGACAGTAGTCGAATGCATGTCACGTCGTGTTACAGCACTTCTGCGTGCTAGCGAGGGCCCTACACGATATTAGACAGGTGTTTCAGTTTGCTTGGCTCTTCTGTCCGTGAATACTTCTCAACGACAATACGATACGATACGTTTTCAGAATAACCGAATTAGTTACATCAAAAGTGCCAATTTTAGAAACGTGCCCCCTCTTGCGAAAAATTCTGTGGACGCCCATGCCGTTGATTCCATTTTGGTGTTACAGTAGGCGTGCAATTTTAGTACTGTTATCTCCGTCACGAAAGGTTCTAGTGCAGACACTGCTAGTAAATCCGTGGACCAGCCGAGAGTCGGTCCGCTGGACCGGTATTTGTAGCCTGACACTTGGCCGCTGGAGGTGCGAATTGTGGAGGTGTGGTGCGATGTGGTGTGGAGGTGTGGCGGGGACCTGCTGCAGGGCGCTGCCGGGGGAGGCGTCGGGCGACGAGGGCGCGGCGGGCTCCCCGGCGGGGCTGCGGCTGCAGCAGCCCGAGGTGCGGCTGGCCGTGCCGCGCGCGCTGCCCTCCTCCTCCTCAGAGTCCTCCAGGTCGTCCGCCTCCTGGCAGGACAGCCCGCCGCTGCCCAACAGGTGCCTGCACGCCTCCGACCCTCTCCTGGCCGACTGTCATTATCATATGCACACCACACAAAAAACTAGTCAGCCTGCGACGTCTCACGAACCGAACCGCCGTATGTCTTCTTCCGAACATACTCGGTTCAGAAAAAGGTGACAGGAGCTGTACACTTAAAATGATCATGCCTTTTCACTCGAGACTGCGAGGGAACGATAAGTATTTCTGGGATTACCTTCGCGAAACGACGCACAGAACTTCTTCCTACCTGTTCTGTGCAGTATCTACTCTCGTCGTTGTCGTGCTGCACAGCAGTTATTTTAGCACACAGGAAATCGTCTGGTGTTGAAAAGTCCTGACTGTGTGGCTATGATTGTATGTGTGGAATAAACAATTCAGTGCAGGAAAAAATGCAACACTCTCATTTTATTGACAAGTAGTTCATAATTGTAGGACTATATGATTACAGATTCATACCAAATTAAGCACACCTGTCGCAGTAAAGGATGCCTCAGTAGTCGCATAAATACACCGTGCAACCCCCCCCCCCCCCCCTCTCTCTCTCTCTCTCCTCCTGGCGACAACGCAGGCGTGTGTCCTGTCTTGCAAACGATCGTGAAGGTACCGAATGGCATCCTGTGGCAGACTGCCCCAAGCATCTTGCTCCTTTGTTGAAATCTGGCACTGGGTCTTTTCAGTCCTCGACAAGCAGTAAGTTTCCGCTTCGTCGTGTCAGTTGACGGCGGATGTGGTGATGTTCCAGATCACGGCAGTTGTAAACCACTGAGAGCGCGTTGCGTCGTAGCAACCGTATGCGGTTGTGCGTTGTCCCGCTGAAAAAGCACGTCTTCTTCCTGTTGGCGAGGTGACAGTAGCACGGGCAGAACAACCTGGTTAGCGTACACTGGTTACTTCATCCTGCAGGAACGCCACATGTGACCGCGAGTTGTAACTGTTTGCCCTCCACACCGTGAAGCCCGGGATGGAACCTGCGGCTCGTGAGAGAATGCACTCTGGAGTAGCGGCTCACCAGGTCTACGCCACACACGTCTACATCCAGACATCTCGCACATAGACAGAACCTACCCTCATCAGTGAAGACAACAGAACGACACTCTACTCTCTAGTCAACTCTTTCACATTTGCCGGTGTTGTGGTGTGAGTGAATACCTGCCCAGAGGCAAGCGTGGTCTTAATCGTGCTGTTAGCAGGCAGTTTCCAATCTCCCCTAATGATAGAGTATGTGCTACATGTGTCCGGATTTTGTCCCTGGATGAAGTTCAGTCGACTACTGCTGCTCGCACAATATTTTGGTCTTCACGTGTGTCTGTGATACATAAATGGCCAGAACCTGGTCGACAAGTGGGAGAATGTTCCACAGACCACGCCTCCTACACACTGTGCCCAACATGAGGTGCAATCTCTCGATACGTCCACACAGCTTTCCCCGTCTCCACAGTGCGAATCCTATCAAATGGCTGAACCTATTCAACAGGAACACATCTTCGTCGGTGCGGAATAGTTGTACCCTAGATTGGATGTGGCATATAATTTTCACCTCTAAACTCAGCACAGCTACCGCCGGCAGAGTCACAACAGAGGGTGCATAGACGGGCTTCCCCAGCTCTCATCTCGTCGCTGATGACCGTGAAAAATAAATATTATCACAACGCCCTCTCAGTATCCTTCTACTATACCCTGGTGCCTCAGAACAGAGTCCTTTAGGGTCTTGTATTTTTTCCCGGCAATGTGGCGGTCAGTGCACTCCATGCCTTGTATCATTTGAAAAGATACAAAACAGGAATTAGTCGGAACAGACTGCACAACTCCAGCCACCCTCTGCCCAGTTACGATGTTGTTTGGTCTGTTGAAAAAGTTACAGATTCATGTGCCGCTGTGAACACTGTTTTGAAAAGATACAAAACAGGAATTAGTCGGAACAGACTGCACAACTCCAGCCACCCTCTGCCCAGTTACGATGTTGTTTGGTCTGTTGAAAAAGTTACAGATTCATGTGCCGCTGTGAACACTGTTTTGAAAAGATACAAAACAGGAATTAGTCGGAACAGACTGCACAACTCCAGCCACCCTCTGCCCAGTTACGATGTTGGTTGGTCTGTTGAAAAAGTTACAGATTCATGTGCCGCTGTGAACACTGTTTGTTTGCGAGATACCCGGCGCCGAATGACGATTTCTTCACAGTTTCCTCTCACATACTCTTTAAGAGAGACTTGCTTTCGCTGACGGCAGCGGTTTCTGTGAAGTTTGTAACCAGTGCTTACTGACAAGGCGTAACAGTTGTCACTGTCGCTTAGAATCTTTTTACGACCACCGTTCTTGCGCCGTGTTACATTGCAGTGAGCGGTACACCATCGCTTGCAGACACGGTAGGCACTTCCCGTCGACACACCGAATAATTGAGGAACTTCATTCGCTATATGGTCATAGGCGTATCCAAGTGCCTTAACTACTTTCGGTTATACTGTCACACCTTCAGATCGACGGGTCTTACTGCTCTGCTTGTATACAATCGATTGGTACATACACGCCACACCAATGTCATGTTTTACTTCACATCATTGCCTCGTAGCAACGCGACCAGTGTGTAGCTTTGATGAGATGATTAATGTTTTGTCCAGTGAACAATATCAGATGTAGAATGAAACAAGCTGTCAATAAAATTATGAGTAGTAATATTGTATAAGTACTGTTTTACATATTTGTGAGAAATACCTAGAATATGGCCCAAGTGGACTACTGTGTATTCACGCATATTGTTGGAAAAAAAGCTTGGACGCTAATGGATTAAAAGAAGGCAAGAAAAACAAATTTGTAAGACCAGCAGTTTGAACTCAAGATCGCTAAAGAAAAATGGCACTGTCCCTGCGTTGAGATACACACCAAAAGTAAAGTATGACGTGTCAGGCTGAAAAATTTAAATCTTTTATTTCTTGAAGATGGTAAAATTTTGTCGTTCTGTTGATTCAGTGTGTGCAAGCATATGTTTGTATATTGTTTTCTAGCTTCCTGCGACGTCCCTTTACAGTCGCCTGCATCACGCTTTAACACTCTTCGTCTCTCTACAGCTTGTTATCTGCGTTCAGAGATTCTATTCTGAGCACTATGGTGTTTTACTCCTGGTTTTACTGTAGCAGTCTGTAGTGGTTCGGCAATTTTATACAAGTGTTTCCTTATTCATTTCTTATTTGTTTCGCATGATTTTATGTATTTCAAAAGAGAATGTGGAGGGTGATTAGAACAACAGAATTCTCTACTATAGGCATAGAGATGTAGCAAAGATTGCGTTTGTGTGTGACCTTGTTTAAGTGTGACGACTGATGCATGCGAAATATGTCTTACAGCGTGAGCACATCAGCTTCTATACGCATTTCCGTTAATCGAGGAAAATGAGTGTATCTTGGCCAAGGAGATGATGCAGGGAATTAAAAAGTTCGTTCTTCTGGGAAGCGAGTCTAAGCAAATACAAGTTTTTAAGCTTTCCTTAAACTACATTTCTATTAGGTGCACCGGTTACTTCAGTATGAATTTCTAAAATCACACATAAATGATACCAGTATTGCTAAGGCACATCGACAATCTCCTTATCGACGCGCTGTTTTTGTAACTCTCCGTGACTTATGATCTCCAGGCTATTTTCGTGTAGCATTGTCTTTGGTCAACGTTCAGATGATGTCTATGGCAAGGATGTTACAGTAACAAAATTGTGACAAAATGCGTAAATAAACCCAGAGTTCGTTACCGTACGACGCTAGCAGAAGACAGGCATGTGGTAAAGGTTTCTTTCACAAACTACATGCATTTTACTAGCTGACAGCATGTGAGGATGTCAATTTACGAGTATCTTACAGAATATACCGCCTTGTGAATGATAGTACCTAGTGTCTTCAAATCGAATGAATTTAGTTGTGAGTACAAAGAGAACGCTGTCTTGCGAACACCTTCACAACGCTTCGAGCATAATTAGAGGTGTGCAGCGAAAGTCAAGGCCGAAAACTACGGACCGCCTCGGTAACGGCTCTCCGTTGAGTAATTGGCGCAGCAGGTTACGAGGTAACAACACGACTGTAGAGCACTGACCCGAAGTTTGGCGTCAACCAGTGGTTTCGACAGTATTTTGCGCAGTGAAATCTCTGCAGGTAGGAGATATATTATAGAAGGTTTTGATCCACTTCTCCTAAAGGGAGAAAACGTTCGTAGGAAGGTTGCCTCCTGGTGACAATGTGTGAAGGAAAGCTCTGCTTCTACAACTATGAAGTTATTTCTGTCTCTGCCTTATGTTCCTTCTTCGTTCTCGTGACGACACACAGAAGCATTAGACAGTGATCGAAGTGCACAGAATGATATAATTAATTGCTTGCACTGGAGATCCCCGGCCTTGCTATTTCTATATTCAAAAAATACGCTCGAGGCTAGAAAATACGTTCTTGATTCTCTGAAAATTTTTATTATTTACGAGAAAGTAGCTGAAACTGGGCACCTACACCCAGTACATTGCGAAATTAGACCACAGGTATCTCCGTATCGGATCAGTGGCAACTGGATAAAAAATACGGCTTTACGAAATCCAGTTCCTCCTCTCATCTCTGGTGCCGAATGAAAGGTGGGAAAGGAAATCTAAGATTGTAGCACTATATTTAAAATACGAATCGAAAATTCTAATAGAAGAGTTAACGAAATTATGTGTAAAAACTATTAGTTTTCGTCGTTTAATTATTTAAAAGATAGTTCACGAGCACGGGTGCTTTGAATGTCATTCTTCAGGGGAAAGCGGAGTAATAATTTTCTGTAAAGAACAGTTACTGCCTTAGAGTCGTTCACGACATCATCAAAGGTGGCTGGAAAAGTTTTGCACCTTCAAAAGTGCGTCAATCGTTGGTAAAGCAAGTGCATCGTATTCTAGTCACGTTTTAAACATAAAGTTCTTGTATCCTTTGTGGAAGCCGTGCGCAGTAAAAAATATAATTTTTGTGAAAGAGAGGCTGTATGAAAGCTAACCATACCAGACCAAATGTTTTCTGGTTCGTGATCGTGAAGCATACAATATGTTTCACAATATGGAGTTAACGATGCTAATCCCTCACTCTATTATGTTATAGTTAACTCTGTCTTTACTTCCTTCGTGTGGTTTTACTCGTAACTTTACATGTGATAAATTACTGTCGTACTTTGTGTGTGTGTGTGTTTACTGGATTTCAAGCAACAGTTGGACGTGAGAAGCATTGTGAGTTTTACATATTCTGTATAATAGTTATGATCCGTACAGCAGTTGGGGTAACCTTTGCATTGATGTAACTTGGAACAGTGTCAGGCAAGCTAATACACTTAGCTTGTCCTCAGACATCACTTTGGTTGTCACCTACTCAAGGGCCTTACTAGTGGTGCTAGTAGCAGTAAACGGTGTTTTTAAGACCGTTCATAACGTTTTGACGATTTCAAATTTGAGTAGCACACAAACCAATCGTGAAACCAAGCTGAGTATTTTACAAGGCTCAACATTTATTCAAGTTTACTTATGCAATATTACATCGGACATATGACGATCATTCGCGGCTACAGAATACTCCAGGCGTTTCAGCCAGTTTTTGAACGCATCTTTCATAACTGTGGGAGGAATTCTGGAAATTTCGTCGTGAATTCGATCTTTTAACTGTTACAAGCTTCCCTGCTGTTCGGAGAACACTCTTGTCTGTAAATAACCACATAGGTAGAAGTCTGTCGCAGTTAAATAGGGTGAGCGAGGCGGTCATTCGATACAAGCGCGTTTGGAAATTAAGCGGTACTGATGATAACGCAGATCACACCGGATTACGCGATGAATGGATGCCAGTGAGGTGATCAGCGTTTGGACACGTTTTCGTAACTAACAACGAGGGCTTACCGGAAAAATGCTACGCTCACGTTCGATGTTCTCGAGAGTTCGGACTGTTTTGCGAGGGCCTGTTGACTTTGGAATCGATGCACTGGCTGTTCCACGGAAGTATCTTACGCACTTCAATATTGTTCTACCAGCACGACCCAACGGCCTTGCCGCAGTGGCAACACCGGTTCCTGTCAAACCACCGAAGTTAAGCGCTGTCGGGTTGGGCTGGCACTTGGATGGGTGACCATCCGGTCTGCCGAGCGGTGTTAGCAAGTGTGGTGCACTCTGCACTCGTGACGCAAACTGAGGAGCGGCTCCGGTTTCTTAAACTGACATACGGTCGGGAGAGCGGTGTGCTGACCACATGCCCCTCCATATCCGCATCCAGCTGAGGATGACACGGCGGCCGGTCCGTACCGTTGGGCCTTCCTAGGCCTGTTCGGACGGAGTTTAGTTTAGTTTTCTACCAGAACTAGATATCGCGGATGAATCTTGAAATGCGTACGAAAGGCACATTGCACGCGCACGGCTGATTCGCCGTAGCGAAAATAGCATTTCATCGCGAACGCACGATGTCTGTTCGACCAGTATATGATTACTGACCTGTATATGGTATGAAACGTGGCGCTCCGATGTCGTAATACACAGCCCCACTGTCGCCGTATTTTATTTTTAGCCCGCGTTATTCAAACTTGAAATCGCCAAAACATTGTGAAAGACGCTGTACGTTGGTAGACTCGCCTACAGAAATCTTCGGTCTCTGTCATTAGTTATGGTAGACGGGAGTGAGAGCGCCTGGGACGGCCGATCAGTGGCACAGTGAGGAGACGCGGCGTGTGAGGGACTGCCGTAGTGAACGCGGGCGTTTCGCTGTGTGTTGCAGCACGATGCCGTCGGACAGCATGGACGACATCGAGCTGCGCAGCATCCAGCTGCAGTTCCCCAGCGCGCGCTCGCTGTCGCAGGAGGACGCGGGCTGCGTGGAGGAGCGCGTGCCCACCGGCCAGGGCGACGTGCTGGTGGCCGTGCGCGGCCGCCGCGGCCGCCCCGCCATCCTCACCTACCACGACCTCGGCCTCAACCGTGAGTACACCACGCTGCCGGCCCCAAGTCTCGTCCGCAGCCACTTCTCTCTACACTGTCTGATCAAAACTATCCACACGTCTACACTTTGAGTTACCATGCTTGTGGAAGCAAACCGCCAATAAATATCTCGTTTACGTTTCAGGTTATTACGTTTTATATTATTTTCTGTTTAACCCGGACACCCTGTATGAACTAAGCAACTGCTTTCCCTTCGGACGCAGCCTGCCCTGACTGTGTTCATGGCGTCAGAGACAATTTTTGTATTAATCGAGGCTTTCTGGTAAAAAAATTTGAAGTAAATCAGTCAATCTATGTATGCGAACGAAGTTTCCATGTTTTATGATGTACCGGGTGATTAAAAAGTCAATATAAATTTGAAAACTGAATAAATCACGGAATAATGTATATACCCCCCATGAACCATGGACCGTAGGTGCAAACTACAACGGAGGGGTATCTGTTGAGAGGCCAGACAAACGTGTGGTTCCTGAAGAGCGGCAGCAGCCTTTTCAGTAGTTGTAGGGGAAACAGTCTGGATGATTGACTGATCTGGCCTTGTAACATAAACCAAAACGGCCTTGCTGTGCTCCTACTGCGAATGGCTGAAAGCAAGGGGAAACTACGGCCGTAATTTTTCCCGAGGGCATGCAGTTTTACTGTGTGATTAAATGATGATGGCGATCTCTTGGGTAAAAGATTCCGGAGGTAAAGTAGTCCCCCATTTGGATCTCCGGGCGGGGACTACTCAGGAGCACGTCGTTATCAGGAGAAAGAAAACTGGCATTCTGCGGATCGGAGCGTGGAATGTCAGATCCCTTAATCGGGCAGGTAGGTTACAAAATTTAAAAAGGGAAATGGATAGGTTGAAGTTAGATATAGTGGGAATTAGTAAAGTTCGGTGGCAGGAGGAACAAGACTTCTGGTCAGGTGACTACAGGGTCATAAATACAAAATCAAATAGGGGTAATGCAGGAGTAGGTTTAATAATGAATAAAAAAAATAGGAGTGCGGGTAAGCTACTACAAACAGCATGTTGTTGTTGTTGTTGTTGTTGTTGTTGTGGTCTTCAGTCCTGAGACTGGTTTCATGCAGCTCTTCATGCTACTCTAGACTGTGCAAGCTTCTTTGTCTCCTACTACCCACTGCAACCTACATCCTTCTGAATCTGCGTAGTGTAGTCATCTCTTGGTTAACCTTTACGAGTTTTACTCTTCATGCTGCCCTCCAATACTAAATTGGTCATCCCTTGATGCCTCAGAACATGTCCTACCAACGGATCCCTTCTTCTGGTCAAGTTGTGCCACAAACTCCTCTTCTCCCCAATCCTATTCAATACTTCCTCATTAGTTATGTGATCTACCCATATAATCTTCAGCATTCTTCTGTAGCACCACATTTCCAAAGCTTATATTCTCTTCTTGTCCAAATTATTTATCGTCCACGTTTCACTTCCATACATGGCTACACTCCATACAAATACTTTCAGAAATGACTTCCTGACACTTAAATCTATACTAGATGTTAACAAATTCCTCTTCTTCAGAAACGCTTTCCTTGCCATTGCCAGTCTACATTTTATACCCTCTCTACTTCGACCATCATTAGTTATTTTGCTCCCCAAATAGCAAAACTCCTTTACTACTGTAAGTGTCTCATTTCCAAATCTAATTCCCTCAGCATCACCCGACTTAATTCGATTACATTCCATTATCCTCGTTTTGCTTTTGTCGATGTTCATCTTATACCCTCCGTTCAAGACACTGTCCATTCCGTTCAGGTGCTCTTCGAAGCCTTTTGCTGTCTCTCACAGAATTACAATGTCATCGGCGTACCTCAGAGTTTTTATTTCTTCTCCATGGATTTTAATACATACTCCGAATTTTTCTTTTGTTTCCTTCACTGCTTGCTCAATATACAGATTGATAACATCGGGGAGAGGCTACAATCCTGTCTCACTCCCTTCCCAACCACTGCTTCCCTTTCGTGCCCCTCGACTCTAATAACTGCCATCTGGTTTCTGTACAAATTGTAAAAAGCCATTCGCTCGCTGTATTTTACCCCTGCCACCTTCACAATTTGAAAGAAAGTATTCCAGTCAACATTGTCAAAAGCTTTCACTAAGTCTACAAATGCTAGAAACGTAGGTTTGCCCTTCCTTAATCTAGCTTTTAAGATAAGCCCTAGGGACAGTATTGCCTCACGTGTTCCAACATTTCTACGGAATCCAAACTGATCTTCCCCGAGGTCGGATTCTACTAGTTTTTCCATTCGTCTGTAAAGAATTCGTGTTAGTATTTTGCAGCTGTGCAGATGTATGAGACAGGCGAAATACCCTCAGACTTCAAGAAGAATATAATAATTCCAATCCCAAAGAAAGCACGTGTTGAAAGATGTGAAAATTACCGAACTATCAGTTTGATAGTTCGGTAATTTTCACATCTTTCAACACCTGCTTTCTTTGGGATTTGAATTATTATATTCTTCTTGAAGTCTGAGGGTATTTCGCCTGTGCCGGCCGCAGTGGTCTCGCGGTTCTAGGCGCGGTGTCCGGAACCGTGCGACTGCTACGGTCGCATATTCGAATCCTGCCTCGGGCATGGATGTGTGTGATGTCCTTAGGTTAGTTAGGTTTAAGTAGTTCTAATTTCTAGGGGACTAATGACCACAGCAGTTGAGTCCCATAGCGCTCAGAGCCATTTGAACCATTCATTTCGCCTGTCTCATACATCTTGCTCACCAGATGGTAGAGTTTTGTCTGGACTGGCTCTCCCAAGGCCGTCAGTAGTTCCAATGGAATGTTGTCTACTCCGGGTCCTTGTTTCGACTCAGTTCTTTCAATGCTCTGTCAAACTCTTCACGCAGTATCGTATCTCCCATGTCATCTTCAACTACATCCTCTTCCAATTCCATAATATTGTCCTCAAGTACATCGCCCTTGTATAGAACCTCTATATTCTCCTTCTACCTTTCTGCTTTCCCTTCTTTGCTTAGAACTGGGTTTCCATCTGAGGTCTTGATGTTCATACAAGTGGTTCTCTTTTCTCCAAAGGTCTCTTAATTTTCCTGTAGGCAGTATCTATCTTACCCCTAATGAGATAAGCCTCTACATTCTTACATTTGTCCTCTAGCCATCCCTGCTTAGCCATTTTGCACTTCCTGTCGATCTCATTTTTGAGACGTCTGTATTCCTTTTTGCCTGCTTCATTTACTGCATTTTTATATTTTCTCCTTTCATCAATTAAATTCAATATTTCTTCTGTTACCCAAGGATTTCTACTAGCCCTTGTCTTTTTACCTTCTTGATCCTCTGCTGCCGTCACTACTTCATCCCTCAAACCTACCCATTCTTCTTCTACTGTATTTCTTTCCCCCATTCCTGTCAATTGCTCCCTTATGCTCTCCCTGAAACTGTGTACAACCTCTGGTTCTTTTAGTTTATCCATGTCCCATCTCCTTAAATTCCCACCTTTTTGCAGTTTCTTCAGTTGTAATCTACAGGTCATAACCAATAGATTGTGGTCAGAGTCCACATCTGCCCCTGGAAATGTCTTACAATTTAAAACCTGGTTCCTAAATCTCTGTCTTACCATTATATAATCAATCTGAAACCTGTCAGTATCTCCAGGATTCTTCCATGTATACAACGTTCTTTTATGATTCTTTAACCAAGTGTTAGCTATGATTATGTTATGCTCTGTGCAAAATTCTACCAGGCGGCTTCCTCTTTCATTTCTTTGCCCCAGTCCATATTCACGTACTATGTTTCCTTCTCTCCCTTTTCCTACTACTGAATTCAAGTCACCCGTGACTATTAAATTTTCGTCTTCTTTCACTATCTGAATAATTTCTTTTATTTGATCATATATTTCATCAATTTCTTCGTCATTTGCAGAGCTAGTTGGCATATAAACTTGCACTACTGTAGTAGGTGTGGGCTTCGTGTCTATCTTGGCCACAATAATGCGTTCACAATGTTGTTTGTAGTAGCTTACCCGTATTCCTATTTTCCTATTCATTATTAAGCCTACTCCTGCATTACCCCTATTTGATTTTGTGTTTATAACCCTGTAGTCACCTTACCAGAAGTCTTGTTCCTCCTGCCACCGAACTTCACTAATTCCCACTATTTCTAACTTTAACCTATCCATTTCCCTTTTTAAATTTTCTAACCTACCTGCCCGATTAAGGGATTTGACATTCCACGCTCCGATCCGTAGAACACCAGTTTTCTTTCTCCTGATAACGACATCCTCTTGAGTAGTCCCCGCCCGGAGATCCAAATGGGGGACTATTTTACCTCCGGAATATTTTATCCAAGAGGACGCCATCATCATTTAACCATACAGTAAAGCTGCATGCCCTCGGGAAAAATTACGGCCGTAGTTTCCCCTTGCTTTCAGCCGTTCGCAGTGCCAGCATAACAAGACCGTTTTGGTTATTGTTACAAGGCCAGATCAGTCAATCATCCAGACTGTTTCCCCTGCAACTACTTAAAAGGCTGCTGCCCCTCTTCAAGAACCACATGTTTGTCTGGCCTCTCAACAGATACCCCTCCGTTGTGGTTGAACCTACGGTACGGCTGTCTGTATCGCTGAGGCACGCAAGCCTCTCCACCAACGGCAAGGTCCATGGTTCATGGGGGGAGGACAAACGGCATAGTGAACGTATTATAGTGGCCAAGATAGACACGAAGCCCATGCCTTCTACGATGGTTCAAGTTTATATGCCAACTGGCTCTGCAGATGACGAAGAAATTGAACAAATGTATGATGAAATAAAAGAAATTATTCAGGTAGTGAAGGGAGACGAATATTTAATAGTTATGGGTGACAGGAATTTGACAGTAGGAAAAGGGAGAGAAGGAAACATAGTAGGTGGATATGGGTTGGGACTAAGAATTGAAAGAGGAAGCCGTCTGGAAGAATTTTGTACAGAGCATAACTTAATCATAGGTAACACTTGGTTCAAGAATCATAAAAGAAGGTTGTATACTGACAGGTTTCAGATTGATTATATAATGGTAAGACAGAGATTTAGGAACCAGGTTTTAAATTGTAAGACATTTCCAGGGGCAGATGTGGACTCTGACCACAATCTATTGGTTATGACCTGTAGATTACAACTGAAGAAACTGCAAAAAAGGTGGGAATTTAAGGAGATGGGACATGGATAAACTAAAAGAACCAGAGGTTGTACAGGGTTTCAGGGAGAGCATAAGGGAGCAATTGACAGGAATGGGGGAAAGAAATACAGTAGAAGACGGATGGGTAGCACTGAGGGATGAAGTAGTGAAGGCAGCAGAGGATCAAGTAGGTAAAAAGACGAGGGCTAGTAGAAATCCTTGGGTAACAGAAGAAATATTGAATTTAATTGATGAAAGGAAAAAATATAAAAATGCAATAAATGAAGCAGGCAAAAAGGAATACAAACGTCTCAAAAATGAGATCGACAGGAAGTGCAAAATGGCGAAGCAGGGCTGGCTAGAGGACAAATGCAAGGATGTAGAGGCTTATCTCATTCGGGGTAAGATAGATACTGCCTACAGGAAAATTAAAGAGACCTTTGGAGATAAGAGAACCACTTGTATGAACATAAAGAGCTCAGATGGAAATCCAGTTCTAAGGAAAGAAGGAAAAGCAGAAAGGTAGAAGGAGTATATAGAGGGTCTATACAGGGGCGATGTACTTGAGGACAATATAATGGAAATGGAAGAGGATGTAGATGAAGATGAAATGGGAGATACGATACTGCGTGAAGAGTTTGACAGAGCACTGAAACACCTGAGTCGAAACAAGGCCCCCGGAGTACACATTTCATTGGAACTACTGACGGCCTCTGGAGAGCCAGTCCAGACAAAACTCTACCATCTGGTGAGCAAGATGTATGAGACAGGCGAAATACCCTCAGACTTCAAGAAGAATATAATAATTCCAATCCCAAAGAAGGCACGTGTTGACAGATGTGAAAATTAACCGAACTATCAGTTTAATAAGTGACAGATGCAAAATACTAACGCGAATTCCTTACAGACGAATGGAAAAACTAGTAGAATCCGACCTCGGGGAAGATCAGTTTGGATTCCGTAGAAATGTTGGAACACGTGAGGCAATACTGTCCCTAGGGCTTATCTTAAAAACTAGATTAAGGAAGGGCAAACCTACGTTCCTAGCATTTGTAGACCCAGAGAAAGCTTTTGACAATGTTGATTGGAATACTCACTTTCAAATTCTAAAGGTGGCAGGGATAAAATACAGGGAGCGAATGGCTTTTTACAATTTGTACAGAAACCAGATGGCAGTTATTAGAGTCGAGGGGCACGAAAGGGAAGCAGTGGTTGGGAAGGGAGTGAGACAGGATTGTAGTCTCTCCCCGATGTTATCAATCTGTATATTGAGCAAGCAATAAAGAAAACAAAAGAAAAATTTGGAGTAGGTATTAAAATCCAGGGAGGAAAAATAAGAACTTTGAGGTTCGCTGATGACATTGTAATTCTGTCAGAGACAGCAAAGGAATTGGAAGAGCATTTGAACGGAATGGACAGTGTCTTGAACGGAGGGTATAAGATGAACATCGACAAAAGCAAAACGAGGATAATGGAATGTAATCGAATTAAGTCGGGTGATGCTGAGGGAATTAGATTTGGAAATGAGACACTTACAGTAGTAAAGGAGTTTTGCTATTTGGGGAGCAAAATAACTAATGATGGTCGAAGTAGAGAGGATATAAAATGTAGACTGGCAATGGCAAGGAAGGCGTTTCTGAAGAAGAGAAGTTTGTTAACATCGAGTATTGATTTAAGTGTCAGGAAGTCGTTTCTGATAGTATTTGTATAGAGTGTAGCCATGTATGGAAGTGAAACATGGACGATAAACAGTTTGGACAAGAAGAGAATAGAAGCTTTCGAAATGTGGTGCTACAGAAGAATGCTGAAGATTAGATGGGTAGATCTCATAACTAATGAGGATGTATTGAATAGAATTGGGGAGAAGAGGAGTTTGTGGCACAACCTGACAAGAAGAAGGGACCGGTTGGTAGGACATGTTCTGAGGCATCAAGGGATCACAAATTTAGCATTGGAGGGCAGCTTGGAGGGTAAAAATCGTAAAGGGAGACCAAGAGATGAATACACTAAGAAGATGCAGAAGGATGTAGGTTGCAGTAGGTACTGGGAGATGAAGAAGCTTGCACAGGATAGATTAGCATGGAGAGCTGTATGAAACCAGTCTCAGGACTGAAGACCACAACAACAACAATGTAGATAGAGAGGTACAAATCGCAACACATGCTTGGAATGACATGGGGTTTTATTAAAACCAGAAAAATACAAATATTCAAAAAATGTCTGACAGATGGCGCTTTATCTGGTCAAAATAGCAATAATTAGCATAACAAAGTAAATAAAGCGAAGATGATGTTCTTTACAGGAAATGCACAATATGTCCATCATCATTCCTCACTAATAGCTGTAGTCGAGGAATAATGTTGTGATCAGTAATGTAAAGCATGTCCAGAGTTATGGTGAGGCATTGGCGTCGGATGTTGTCTTTCAGCATCCCTGGAGATGTCGGTCGATCACGATACACTTGCAACTTCAGGTAACCCCAAAGCCAATAATCGCACGGACTGTGGTCTGGGGACCTGGGAGGCCAAGCATGACGAAAGTGGTGGCTGAGCACACGATCACCACCAAACAACGTGTCTAGCAGTACTTTTTTTTGTTCTAATAAAACCCCATGTCATTCCAAGCATGTGTGTCAATTTTTACCTCTCTGTTTACGTTATTCCGTGGTTTATTAAGTTTTCAAATTTATACTGACTTTTTGATCAACCGGTATATAGGTCTGTATAAAGAAAAGGAAAAATATTTTTTCACGTATCTTGTCGCAACAAAAATACATGCACAAATCTGAGAAAATCCCTCCTGTGAACGAGCAGGCAACAACTACGCGCAACATAAAGGCATATTACCAGAAGTCTTCGATTAATACAAAAATCTCCTTTGGCGCCTCTAGCACGGTCAGGACGGCTGCGACCACACCTGACGCGCGGTTTCTCTCCACGCCAGGCTGCGTCAGACTACTCTCAACAACCGTCCGCTCGCTACCACTCGCGGCAGTAATATCTCAGACTCAGATTTAGTGTATGCGCGCAACAGCAAAATCAATACCGAACTTAAAAAAAAAAAAAAATGAATGTCCAACTTTCAGCGCCATATTGTGAAGCTAAGTAATGTTAATTGCAGTTATTAGTTATAATAACATCTGAATGCGACATTAGCAGTTATTTTAATAAATAAAGCGGTCTATAGTGCCCGCTGCAGGTATGTAAATAGAGTACATACAATTTTGTTGTTGTTGTTGTTGTAAATGTTCTGGTTTGGACCATGACTAGTCAGTTTCAGTTACTGTTTACACAACATAATTATGAGACAGTTCGTATCTTTCAGTCACTACCAGTAAAAGAAAGAAAAAAAATTATATCAATGAAAAGTTTTCAGGGTCGATTTTAGTAGGCTTTTCGTCTTTACGCCTACTACTCCGACGAGGCGATTTTGTGATCTATCCTTTGTGACTGAAGTTCAGTGGTCAGACGTCAGTTTCCTAAAGCATCACGACACAAAAGTCACGTTTGAAGATTATAAGCTTTCATATTGCTGTGAAGCATAAAACAGATTTAAGTTATTAACAGAGCCTCCGATAAATAAATGTGTCACATAAAATCTTTGTAATCGCTAAGTCACTAGTTCTGTGCCCACTAGTAGCAACGATTTTTTTTTCTTTACTTCTATGAAAAAACGTTAATTCAATTAAAATGTGATTCAGTACTTGTTAATTAACATTTTCATTTTCTATTAAATATAAAATTGAAATAAAATACTTTTCTTTAAATTCTGACCACACCATAACACCACGGCCTCCGAATTTCACTGTTGGCACTACACACGCTGGCAGATGACGTTCACCGGGCATTCGCCACACTCACACCCTGCCATCGGATCGCCACATTCTATACCGTGACTCGTCACTCCACACAACGTTTTTCTGCAGTTCAATCGTCCAAGGTTTACGCTCCTCACACCAGGCGAGGCTTCCTTTGGCACTTATCTGCCTGATGTGTGCGTTATGAGCAGCCGCTCGACCATTAAATCCAAGTTTTCTCACCTCCCGCCTGTCATAGTAATTGCAGTGGATCCTGATGCAGTTTGGAATTCCTGTGTGGTAGTCTGGATAGAGGTCTGGGTATTACACATTACGACTCTCTTTAACTGTCCGTGGTCGCTGTCAGTCAACAGACGAGGTCGGCCTGAACGCTTTTGTGCTGTACGTGTCCCTTCACTATCACACCGGAAACAGTGGACCTAGGGATGTTTACGAGTGTGGAAATCTCGCATACGGACGTATGGCAGAAGTGACACCCAATCACCTGACCACGTTCGAAGTCCGAAAGTTCTGCGGAGCACCCATCCTGCTGTCTCACGATGTCTATTTACTACTGAGGTCGCAGATATTGAGTACCTGCCAGTAGGTGGCAGCACAATACACGTAATATGACAAACGTATGTTTTTGGGTGCGTCCGAATACTTTTGATCACATAGCGTATTTTGAAATCCTGTGTTTAACTGCAGCAAATTGAATTTTTCTTCTTTAATCTCCAACATACCTGTACGTCAATTTGGTGTCACAAAAATAATTTACTCTACAGTCAATCATAAGGCCACAGTAGACTTCTTTCGAAAAATAAGTGCATTTTATACTTTGATGAAGTCTAATTAAATGACGACTCTTCGACGTGAATAGAAGAATGGTATTCTCTAGAGATAGTGTTCAAGGTTAGTTTAAACTGCGTATCAGAAAAGAAAGATGACAAAAAATCAGATAATCTTTAATATAGGCTCCGCTAGCGTAGCTTAGCGAATGTCTGAAGGCGTTTTTAAGTGCGACTGGACTGTCAGTCCTACATATCTAGATATACCGCCTATGATCAGATCCAAGTTGAGTAGTACAGGACTACGTGTCCAGGCACCTAGCACGACCTCTGCAGCACTGCTCATCATATCTTCATGTCTTTAGTACAGAAACTGCACAAGATCCAAAGGATGATGCATGGCAAGTGGTTTCTTCTCAATTGATGTTTTGCTGCTACTTTCTTTATCATTCTATGTAACAAATTGGAGAAGATTGATCATGAGTAGCTCAGAAGTACCAATATGTTATATCGTTAAGGTTCTTCTTCGTTAAAAACACGTCCGAGCTGTCCGAGCTGCTTTGTGAACGAACGAACCAACTCCAGAGATGCTCTATATCTACAGCTATCGCCGCACTGCCCAAACCACTTCTCAGTGATTCGATTCGGTACTTCGCACCGATATCAGCGGTTTCCTTGAGGGAGTGAAAGCAAAGTGACTGTCTGTATTCCTCTATACGCACTCTCATTGTCTTTCATCTTAATCTCACAATCTGTTCGCGATGCGTACGACGTAAGCAGTCGAAACGTTCCGCTCATAGAATATCAGTTCTGCATATTTAACGAAAAGGATTTGATGAGAACAGCGCCATCTTTCTTCTAACGATTCCCGTTTGTCTGACATTACCACATTTACATAAACCCCCAATGTCAGGTTTCATGAACCGATATTCCAGTACCGCTTCTGGTTGGTCATGAAAACATGGCAATATCGATTCTGGAAATGGAATTCTAGTTCCGGATTTCATCTTCACAATCGATTTTCGCTTCTGTGTAAACACACAACTGTTTTTGAAACGTGCTTAGTTTGCAGGTTACGTCTTGTTTTAAAAATTTTCGGCTAATGTAGACGCAGTGACTTTTTGCACAGTGAACGAGAAGTAGAAATATTATACTGAGCATGAAGTTGTCTACCTTTGATGTTTACTTAAGGAGGAACCGCTATGGTGTTGACTAAATCAAAAACTGGAACAGCTGATTCTCAGAGGCCGTTTGTGTACAACAACTGACGACCGGAAAACCGACATTTGAACGGTACAACACACCGTTTCAGGCCTTACCATGTAAACACAACAGCGAAAACTGTTTCCGAAAATCTGTTTTCGTCTTCCGGAAGCTGTTCAAATGGTTCAAATGGCTCTGAGTACTATGGGACTTAACTTCTGAGGTCATCAGTCCCCCTACAACTACTTAAACCGAACTAACCTAAGGACGTCACACACATCCATGCCCAAGTGCCCGAGGCAGGATTCGAACCTGCGACCGTAGCAGTCGCGCGGTTCCGGACTGAAGCGCCTAGAACCGCTCGGCCACAACAACCGGCCATCACGTAGGACGTAACACCCCTTTCATTTCGTGTACGGTTACACATATCGAAAATCGGTTTCCCGCAAATATTAGAGCGCCTAGGGGAACGTATGTTTTTGTTTGGTTAATGTTTTTAGCACTGGTATCGATGGAAATATTGAAGCAAGTACGTTTTTTCAATGGATGCGTGTACTTTTTTTTATAATATCTGCTTTCGACTAACTGTCAATAGCCATTGCCATAGACAAAATCAATTAGTACGTCTCATTCACTGGCTATTGACAGTCTTGTAGCGCCCTGGTAGGCGTGATGTGTTATGTTATGGGAACGATGTTTTAGCCAATCTCCTTGGTTCCGAAAGTTCTGGAACCTCTGCAGAGAATTGGAATAGAGATCAACAAAAACGTCATTTCAGCCCTTTTTATTGCTCACGAAAGCCACACATTGCATGTTGTACCACCATACAGCGAGACATTCAGAGGTGGTGGTCCCAAATTGCTGTATACACCGGTACCTCTAATATCCAGTAGCACGTCCTCTTGCATTGATGTATCCCTGTATTTGTCGTGGCATACTATCCACAAGTTCATCAAGGCACTGTAGGTCCACATTGTCCCACTCCTCTACGACTATTTGGCGTAGATCCTTTAGAATGGTTTGTGGGTCACGTCGTCCAATATATCCCAGGCATGTTTGACAGGGTTAATGTCTGGAGAAGATGGTGGCCACTCTAGTCGAGTGATGTTGTTATGCTGAAGGAAGTTATTCACGAGATGTGCACGTTGGGGCCGCTAGTTGTCGTCCATGAAGACGTATGCCTCGCCGATATGCTGCCGATATGGTTGCACTATCGGTCGGAGGATGGCATTCACATATCGTACAGCCGTTACGGCGCCTTCCATGACTACCAGCGGCGTACATCAACCCCCCCCCCCCCCCTTAGTTTTACCGAAACCGGTTACCTACAGTAAGTTTTTATAGCGATCTCGGCTATGTAGTTCTTGTTCTCCTAAGTAATTTCTCATCCGTTTTTTAGGGTATTTTCCGATATTTTCGATCGCATGTGTCTTGTATTAAATTACTTGTCTCAGCGTCACATATGTCGCTGCGGAGGTTTATAAACGTTAATAAGAATCACCCGTACAAAAACCGCCCCTGCCACCATGAAACACATTTTACGGTGCATGCGTTCCAGGATAGGCAGTTTAATGTAGTGCAGATGTTATAACAGTAATTTGGACAATTGAGTTAAGACAGGATCTGGGAACACAGTTATTAATGGAATTAGTGTCGTTTGTAAACTGTTTTCATTCTTAAAATACGTTGAGGCTGTGTACCCTCCACAAAAATAAAATTTTAATATATTTTATATACCTTTTTTCTTTTAATTCTTCTCGAATACTCGTACAACAGCGGTTGAGTATGCGATGTCTAGTGATTTACAACTCAATAACTTCTTATAATTAACTTAATCAGTCTTAATTAAATTTAACTACGTCAGCCTAATTGTGCAGTTCGATACGACTTTAAACTACTTGCGTTCGCTTGTTTCTAATGGCCTGTTCGAATTTCCTTTAAAATATTGGATACAGATCGTATTGCTGTACGTGGGGGAAACAAGGATACAGGCACATATTTAAATCTGAGCCTCATTTGTGACTTTGTGTAACATCACTTCGCTCCTACTCGTGGAGTTATTACTTTAATATTTTATTTAAAAACTTACGACATAACTTCTACCCACAATGGGTGACGAAAAACATACGAGATGTCACACTTAACCATTTTGCAGGATGCGCTGGAGTTTCTGCAAATCCCATTCTCAACAGTTATGCAGTAGAAGTGAAGGAGTTGAGCGATAACCCCCAGATTTCCAAGTCTAAGTTGAAATTAAAAAATGGTTCAAATAGCTCTGAGCACTACGGGACTTAACATCTGAGGTCATCAGCCCCCTAGAACTTAGAACTACTTTAACCTAATTAACCTAAGGACATCACACAACTCCATGCCCAACGCAGGATTCGAACCTGCGACCGCTAAGTTGAAAGGCTTACGAATGACAGTCTCCTTTTTTTTCCGACACGAGATTACCTTGCCTTGGTTAAAGGGCTTTTCTCGTTATGTGTAACAGATTTGAAGAAGGGCATTCAGAAAAGTAATGCTTCAGAATTTTTCATATGACTCTCTTAAAAGCTTTTTAAACTAAACAAACGCTGTTAATATTCTATATCTTCATTCTTCATGTCTACATTTTTATTTCTCAATGTATTCACCATGACGACTAATACATTTCTCCGAGAGAATGGTTTGTTGATACCGTCACTCTAGAATGTTTGACTTTTGTGACGGAGCCGTAACCTCATCTCTGCTTAAAACACTTCGTCACTGTGAAAGTGAAGCCCTCAAAGATGTTGTTTAAGTTTTGGAGAGATGTGAAAATCGGATGGAGCAAAGTCAGAATGTTACGCACGATGGTCGATGACAGTGAGACACTGTTGCAGATATTGTTGCGATTGTATGTGGTCTGGCATTATAGTGCTGAAAGACAGGGTGCACAATCTTAGACGGACTCTTCGAAGTCGTCCTTTCAGTTTTCTGAAGGATTACAGCACGCTGTTTCTCACGCATCGACATAGTCACGTTACACAGTGTCGTGTTACACGCTGCATTTGGGAGCTCTGTAGTGGCAGAGGGCTGCATATACGTAGACATGAAGAATAAAGATGTAGAATGCTAACAAGGTTTGTTTATTTAAAAAGTTGTCACTGTCACTGTCAAGCATGCAACACAAGAGGAACATACACGATAAGCACACACAGCTGTCGAAACTTTTCAAGCTAATGTAATTATAAAGACACTCTCGAGCGTGACTCACAAGCTGTAAAAGCGGCCACAGACCTCAGGAAGAAATCAAGAGACACGGATGGTGTGAGAGTTGCGTTATCGGTCACGGTGAATAAACTCTACTGTGCGCCGCTTCACGTATGGCGAGCCTGTGCGTAATACGGGTAGCTACCGAAAAGGATTTAGGTCAAAAAACAAAACTTTCGAAGGGCGCCATCAACCACGCAAGGAAAGAAATCATTCCACCTCATTTTTGTCGCATTTTCTTCGCCGTTATTGAGCACATAAAATTGTTCTGTATTACTTTGCACTTTAGTCGGAAGCCCTTCGCATACTCACATACATTTACGATCGTCATTTCAAAGAAAGGACGGACGATTTTATTTTTGGTGGTAAACAGCGTTGCCAGTGACGTCGACTTCGTTCGGGCGCAGTTACTACCATAGGAATAGCCTACTAGCAGGCAACCCGCAATGTATGATAGTCAGCGGCATTGCGCTAGGCTGGTACTATCAAATTTCTTTGACAACAAAGTTGCTTTGTCAAATACATTTAACGCAATGTAATAGGGAACTTTGTGAAACGTTGCCTTTCGTCAAATTTATTTGACCAAATGAAACCACAAGTTTACTGTTACCAGTCAATGTTCGCATTTAAAGTTATTTGACCAAATCTTGCGATCGTCTTCTGTTTACTGCAAGCGGTTGGCATGTGAAAGGACACACTGTGAAACCATTGCGTGCTGTCAATACTGTATGTAGTGGAGAAACATTCAAAATGCAAAGGAGGTCTTATTTCGGAACTTACTGTGATGCTATAAATAGGGAAACACATTTTATAATCTGTCATTCGGATCTGAAGAGGCTTGCACAGGATAGAACACCACGGAGAACTTCATCAAACCAGTCTTCGGACTGAAGACAAAAACAACAACAACAATCTGGAGTGAAATATATTTTTTTTCCCTTTTTTAGGCAGGAAGATGGAAATCCACTTTCTTTCTTCGAAACAAATTAGCATGGTCCGCACAGACAGACTTTTATATAAGAAATCAAAATCAGGAAAGATATAAGGCAAATTCATTGACACCACTGATGTTTGTTTGTTCTCTGAAAAAGAAACTAAAGAATTGTTGCTGTATGTCAAAGACAGAAAATTAGCACAGTATGATTCATTGATAATGCCGCAGTGACAGCAATCGAGTTATGTGCTGAAGATAATGGAAAACGTCCTTGCTATAGGTTAATATATGCACATAAAGGAGAAAGCGTCACAAGCAGAGGACTAAATCTTGCAGCTGGGAAAGAGAAACATGATACGTACATGCAAGGCATAGAAGCTAGGGCAATGCCAAAAAGTTTTTTTTGTAAGAATAAATAGCAACTAATATCTAAGAACAGCCGCGTGGTCAAGGGCGTCTCGCCATTGTTCGCCCAGCTCCCCCTGTCGGAGGTTCGAGTCCCCCCTGCGGCATGGGCGTCTGTGTGTTGTCCTTACTGTAAGTTAGTTCAAGTTAGAGTAACTAGTGTGTAAGCCTAGGGACCGATGACCTCAGCAGTTTGGTTCCATAGGAACGTACCTCAAAATCTAAGTATATAAAAATCATGCCTAGTTTTGAAAGAAATTCGCGAATCGAACTACATTTGGCGTAAACCATCAGAGAGCAGTCCGAAAGCACGTGGACATACTCATAATCAGTTGCGTTTGAGCTTAAAAACACATCATATCACAGGTCATTTGTCATGGTGAAGGATTTTCGATGATACGTTGAAAACTCGGCTGCTGTGAACTGCACACAATACATTTAACTCAGATTTTATTATTTTGTTATTATGTTAACATTAACAGGAGTAGGGTATTAGTTTAATTGGCTTTTGTATTTTTGTTGAAACAATGACTGCCTCGTTTAGTGACTGGGAACTGTGAAACTAACAGCATTAACAATAGCAATTTTTCAGTTATTATCATGCGTTTCTTCTGTTTGTGCATGCAAACCATTGTGAAGGAACAGTGACAAAATATTTGATGACAGTGTAATATCCCTTTTTACACGACGTCAAAAATCTTTATCAAAGAAATTTGATGAATATTCGTTAAAATTTCTTCTTCATAGAACTCTGATAGTGTAATCCTGATCTTAAAGCATCCCTTGATGATTGGAGCACGATTGCCATTTAGTTCAGCTCTTTGTAAAAGTCCATGGTCCATAGATTTCTGGATAAGTCGTGCCACCGTTTACCATTTTAACATCGAAATGCAGTAGCGAAAAATGAATTACGAGCTCCCTGGGGCAATGGCCCCGTATTATCCAAATTTCGTCTACATAATCAACAGTTGATAAACCTATGAGCATACTGTTTCGCACAACAATGTAGATTGTTTCCCGTATACCTGGATCCGAGCACTCGAATATCTGTTAAAAAAACTTCAGGGTTTCCCTGTGTGCGTCTCATTTGAATAAAATGTTTTATTAAATGTGGTCGACATTGGCCAATAGTTTCAAATAGTTTGCTTTATTCAAATAAGACTGCTTCAGCGTAACCATTAGGTAATTTAAACAACCATCTCAGGCACCTTATGCCTACAAAGCTATGCTGCAACCATCCAGAGAGATGATAAGAGAGGAAAAGGACGTCGAAACTTCCTGGCAGATTGAAACTGTGACCCAGAGCTACGCGGGATAACAGTCGGTAAGAGCGAGCGTTGACGGCGGAATGCAAAGCCCAGGTTTGACACCCGGTCTGGCACCCAATTTAAACCCGCCAGAAAGTTTCAAATAGCGCAAATTCCGCTGTCAAAGCGAAAAACTAATTCTGGGGAGCATCAGTTGTCAATTGAGAAGGAAGTTCATTTCCTGTAACGCAGGATGGGACCTTTCATAATGTCATGTACAAGCTAAACGGCTTGGTGGTCACATTGTGCAGGGGAAATGCTGAGCACCTTGGAGACAGCGTTACCTAATTCCACAGTATATAAGGCATTGTACAATTTAAAGACAACATCCCCACGAGTTAATGGAGACGGTAACAGCATGGACTAGACAATGTTCTGGATGTATCATGCACTACACAGTCTCCCTGTAACAACATCATAGTTGCACAAATATAGTAGGCTACAGCTCTCTACGCTATAATCCCTGTATTTGTACAAGCATTTTGTTGCCGGATGCACTTTTCCTTGCTGATGTTACAATCGTAGACGGGTATCACTGACGTCAAGACAGATCTTGCTCTCGTCAGCGAAAGCAACTTCGCGCAATTCATCCCTCTTTCTGCATCTACAGCCATGCTCCACAAGCCACTTTTCAGTCTGTAGTGAGGGATTCTGGTACCGCTATAGTTTGCTCCAATCGCGAATGACGTGCGGGAAGAGCGATTGTCAGTAAACCACATTATGAGTTCTAAAGTCTCCGACTTTTCCCGTCCTGGTAATTCCGCGAAAAGTGCGTGAGAGGAAGCAATATTTGAATGACATCATTTTCGCTTTTAGCTGTAACAGGATTTATTGCTATTTCGTCTAATGTGCCATTGTCAAGTATAAGATGCGAAATTACAGCATAGAAAAAGGTTAAATATAACAACGTTCTTGCAGGGCTGCTTCCTCTAATGGTAATAGTCTATGGCTGTTATCAATGACCTGAGTGGATCTGTATTATTTACGAGCAGGTTTAAGCGAGTCAACGTGGGGCACAGATAACGTCTTGACTGACTTCAGCCTGCTTGTAAATAACATAAATCAATTAATGTCTTTCATAACGGCCATTGTCTCTGTTACCATCACGAGTGACACAGCCTTTGAAGAGCGTTGTTATTTTAATTTATTTCTGTACCATAATTAGACGTTTTAACCTATTTCTATAACATCAAATCTTACACTTGGCAGTGGCTCTTACGACAAAATTTCAATAAAAACTGTTACGCTGAAAGTGAAAATTACGAAATTGAAAATTTCCTTCCTCTCTCATACATTTCAGAGAATAAGCAGGACGAAAAAAATCGCCGAAATTACAGCTCACAAGAAGACCTATCTAGTGTAGCCCCAATAAAACCCACGTAACCAGTAATGTTATAGATGTAGGCGAAGCGCGACAGGTATTTTTCTCTCCTTGTCTGTCATTATGATAATGAAAGATAGATAGAGAAGGTATGTCACTTACGGCAGTACTTCAGAGAGAATGTTCTATTACAGCTTTACCGGCTTATCCACACGAAGAAGTCTTGGTTTCTCTAATTACGTAGCAGACTTAGCGCCAAGATAGTGTCCATAATGGTCTGCTGTCGATTGTATTCTGGAATTTTTTGTTCTAACAGCGTTTATGAGCTTAAATTTTTCTGTGGTAGTAATAGTACAGATTATTCTAATGCTCCACATTCTGCTTTAAGACTTAACTGAGTGGTGCTAATATTTTATTCAGACGCCAGTGCGAGCTACGTAGTGTAACCAATCCAGCATTGACGCCACCGGACTAGTGAAATAAATTCTCTTCAGCGCTACTATTTCCATAGCAAGGGCTACAGAGTCTCAAGGGCCGTCTACTGTCCTAAGAGAATAGCATGGTCAGGTGCCTGTTACCGCTTGCTTAACTGCGTCTCGGCTCAGCTCCGTTGCCTGTTTCAGTATTTTTACTAACCACCTATAATGTAGTATCATAATATATTCTGACTGGTTTCGGCGACTTCAGATCTGTGATGATGTAGGCTACGATTGTAAGTCGTCAGACTGCACATATACACAGGCTGTATCAAGTCCAAGAAATACGAAGCATACTTGAATTGAATGTAGATAGTAACCTCGAATTAGTCGATTTAAATCACGTGATGCTAAAGGAATTGGATGAGCAAATGAGCATTAAGAGCATCGGATGAGTTGTGCTACTATGGCAGCAAAATAATGATAGTCGAAATAGAGAGGATATTAAATGTAGACTGGCAATAGCGAGCAAAGCTAAAAACCATTCAACAGCCAATATCGCATAAAATATATTTTTTTTTATTTAAGAGAACCGTTTCAACGGGCTATGCTGTCATCTTCAGGTCTTAAAATCTTTTTTCTTAAAACATGTTCATTGTATGCTGACCTGACGAACAAGTCGTCAAATGGATAAAAACAGCACATTATAAAAGGTTTGTAATTAAAAACATAAAGCATCTTGTTCAACAGGTAATGTCCATAAACATATTGCTCACAGTTGCTTGTTGTATATGACATAGCCTGTCGCACAAGATGCTATATTTTTTTAAAATAATTTAGCGATGACAAACATTTGAAATTTTTTATTTTTATCCACTTGGCATCTTGTGTGGGAGGTCAGCGTAAAATGAACATGTTTTACGATAAAAGATTTGAAGACCTCTGAAGATGACAGCATAGTCTGTTGAAACCGGTTGCCTTAAATAAAAAGAAATATTTTATGCGATCTTGGCTATTGAATGATTTTTAACAATCAAACAGATCAAAAAATGTTCAAATGTGTGTGAAATCTTATGGGACTTAACTGCTAAGGTCATCAGTCCCTAAGCTTACACACTACTTAACCTAAATTATCCTAAGGACAAACACACACACCCATACCCGAGGGAGGACTCGAACCTCCGCTGGGGCCGGCCGCGGTGGTCTCGCGGTTCTAGGCGCGCAGTCCGGAACCGTGCCACTGCTACGGTCGCAGGTTCGAATCCTGCCTCGGGCATGGATGTGTGTGATGTCCTTAGGTTAGTTAGGTTTAAGTAGTTCTAAGTTCTAGGGGACTAATGACCACAGCAGTTGAGTCCCATAGTGCTCAGAGCCATTTGAACCATTTGAACCTCCGCTGGGACCAGCCGCACAGTCCATGACTGCAGCGCCCGAGACCGCTCGGCTAATCCCACGCGGCAATTAAACAGATCACCCTTTAGTCTCTCGAAATGAGAAAATTCAAGCAAGCAAAGAATTTCTGAAAAAGATGTCTAACGTAAATATAAGAGTTAGGAAGGTGTTTGTATGGAAATGAAATGTGGACGGTAAGCAGCTCAGACAAGAAGAGAGTAGAAGCTTTTCAAATGCAATGCTATAAAAGAATGCTGCAGATTAGGCTAGATCGAATAAATAATTTCATCCTGGAGCTAATGAGGAGTTACTGCATGGAACTGGCGAGAAAATAAATTTGTGGCAGCATCTGACCAAACGAAGAAATCCTTTGATAAGGCACATTCTAAGGAGTCAAGTATTTGGAAATTTAGTAATGGAGGAAAGTATAGAGAGTACATATTGTAGAGGGAGGCCACGGACTGAAAACAGTAAGCGGGTTGAAATGGATATGGTCCGCAGCTCGTGGTCTCGCGGTCGTGTTGGCGGTCGCGTTCTCGCTTCCCGAGCACGGGGTCCCGGGTTCGATTCCCGGCGGGGTCAGGGATTTTCACCTGCCTCGAGATGACTGGGTGTTTGTGATGTCCTCATCATTTCATCATCATTCATGAAAGTGGCGAGATTGGACTGAGCAAAGGTTGAGGATTTGTACGGGTACTGATAACCGTGCAGTTGAGCGCCCCACAAACCAATCATCATCATCAAATGGATTAGGCTGCAGTAATTCAGTATTTATGCAAAGATGAAGAGGCTTGGACTGTATACACTCGAATTGAGAACCGCATTGGACCAATCTTCCGGCTGCAGACAAAAGTAACAGCAGTAGTCTCTAAAGTAATAGGACGGAAAATAGCTGCACCAAGCTGAAACGCATAATTTATCTTACGGCAAACTTGTCTTCAACAAACTACAACACTGCGTGTCCCTGACGTGTGTGTGTGTGTGTGTGTGTGTGTGTGTGTGTGTGTGTGTGTGTGTGCACGAGGGGCAGAGGAGATCCCGAAAAGAGCGCACGTTACAGCAAGACCATCCGTGCCCAGGATAGGCCCATCGAGTCATTACCGCTGATGTGATAGGGCGGACTGATGGCCTCAGTCGGGAAGACCGACGAATCACGGAGGATGAAACTCTTGTTCGGGCAGGCATTAGCCGTGGCTCTGTGCACGCCATCATCAAAGACCGCTTACACTGGCGCAAAATTTACGCGCATTGGGTGCCGCGTCCCGAAACGGAGGCACAAAAGACGGACAGAACGTCGTAAAGTCTGAGTCATCTGCTGCAGTAGCACGAGGAAGGGCGTGCGTTTTTGTCCCGTATTGTCGCAGGGGACGAAACGTGGTGTCACTATTTCGAGTCGGAGGGCAAAGGGCCAAGCCAACAGCGGAAACATCCCACGTCTCCCAAGCCAAAAAAAATCCAAATCAGTTTTTTTTTTTTTTTTTTTTTTTTACGTACAAGTTACGGCAAGATTGTGATGACCTCCTCCTTCGACTACAGGGGCCCTCTGTTCGTGGAGTTACTCGAGCGTGGGGCCACAATCAATGAAGACACTTTGCAGAAACTGTGACTCGCCATAAAGTGAAAACACACAGGAATGCTGTCGGACGAAACCGCCCCCATACTGCCAATCAGATAAAGGGTACGCCTCAGCGATTTGGTTGAGAAACACAACAGCGTCCTCGTCCTAGCGGGATCTTTCACCAGTCATTTTCACATCTTTGTCGTCCTGAGGAAAGACGGGTGAACGTCGGTTTCAGCCGGACGAGGAAGTGGAAGGCTGGATGCGGTTGTGAAGCAGTCGGCAACCAACCGCGTTCTGCGACACAGGAATCGATCACCTCGTCTTCCAGTGGAACAAAAGTCTTAATGCGTATGGTGATTGCTTTTGAGTGGAACCATTCCACAGACCCGATTTAACGTGTGTTCAGTTTTGATTTGACTGCCCGTCTTACAAGTACAGCAACGAAATGCTACTCCCTTATGTTTTTGAACAGGTTTGACGGTTGACTGTTCGACCGGTGTGCATATTCTTGGTGTTTGTAATTTGTTTACTGTCACTTCGATCAAGTGGATGAGTTACGTTAAACTGTATTCCTACACTGTGTGCTAATACAGCACAGTCAAAGTCAATTTTGTGTTACATTATTTTTAACGTCACGTTTACGCGAGTCGTACATTGTGATACGTTTCTGAACTGGTCTACAGAAGAGTAAGTGAGACACAAAGAAAAAATATTGCGCGCTATTTAAAAAAGGAAGTGTGCTATCAATATTTCGTAACGAACAAAACAGTCATCGTGGTTAATGTGCCTCTGGTAGCTAAACTAGATTTCATTGTTTCTGGACAAAAAGTTGTTTTGGGTGGTAAAGGTTCGCTCTTTTTTTTTAACACACACACACACACACACACACACACACACACACACACACACACACACACATATATATATATATATATATATATATATATATATATATATATATACCACGAAGGAATTGCCCGAATAGGACGGAAATCGGTTAATGTGATGTGTATTTACGGACAAACAAATGATTACAGTTCCAGAAGAATTTAGTGTTTTATTCAATGGAAGGAACATCACACATTGAGCAACTCAATAACGCATTGATCCATCTCTGGCCCTAATGCAAGCAGTTATTCGGCTTGGCATTGATTAATAGAGTTGTTGGATGTCTTCCTGAGCGACACCGGCTGAGTTCTCTCCAGTAAGCGCGTTAGGTCGTCGAAAACCCGAGCTAGTTGGAGGACCCAGCCCATAATGCCCCAAACGTTTCAATTTTGGAGTGATCTAGCGACCTTGCTATCGCCCAAAGGTAAGCCTAGGGCGGCTTGCCATGAAGGCCAACAAATCGGGGTGTATAATATGGACGACGTACCACTGTGCAGTGGGGATGCCGCGGATCACAATCAAAGGGATCCTGCTATGCAATGAAATGCTACCCCAGAGCGTGACGTGTGGCTGTCTGGCCGTATGGCGGACGACAGTGCGCCGCGCGGGATTAGCCGAGCGGTCTCGGGCGCTGCAGTCATGGACTGTGCGGCTGGTCGGGGCTCAATTCGAAGGGAAGCTCATCTCTGAAGACAATTCTACTCTTGTCAAATGTCAAGATCCCAGACCGAATGTGACCGACACCACCGCAAACGGGCTTGTTGGCGTGCAGAGGCCAGTGGTAGTCTGCGGAAGGGGCGGCACGAGCTCAGCCCATCTTTCTATGAGCCGCCTATTAACGGTCCTTGTGGTCATCGAAGCACCAGTTGCACGTAGGATCAGTGATATTGATGAATTTGGGCCTCCGAGTAGCTCTCACGATTGCTCGGTCCTGGCGTTCTGTCATCTCTTTAGATCGATTCTACACCCCGGTATCGATAATTACCCTGCTTGCTGCGCTGCAGCTTCACACATTTATCCATCCGCAGCTAAAGTTTACAATTTTGTGTTTTCTGTCGATATCTGAATTAATATTAATTTGTCACCGATTTGTATAGCCCGCAGGCGCGCGCGCGCGCGCGCGCGCGTGTGTGTGTGTGTGTGTGTGTGTGTGAGAGAGAGAGAGAGAGAGAGAGAGAGAGAGAGAGAGAGAGAGAGAGAGAGTTGGAGTGTGTGTTTTATAATCTAAAGTGACGATCTGTTTCATACGCCTCTGAAGATTTCTTCCCTCCAGGAAAGATGAGAGGAATTCTATTTGACAGGAAAAATAACTCCAGGCACAAAGATGGTCCAGTATTCTGCATAGGCTAAGCCACTAATTTGTTCACTAGGCCAATGCATAACTGAGGCGGTGCTTTCCGGAAGTCAAGGAAGACATCACTACCTACTGCGATGTGGATGTATTAGACAAAAGGCTCCGAGCTTCGTTTCTAATTCTTGCAGAGGAAATTTCAGGTCACCAAAGTGGACAAACTACGCAAACATAAAGCGGTTCCATAATTCTACACTAGGTTGTCGTTAGTAGTATAGGCTTACAGTTATGGAGGTCTGCTCAATGACTCTTCTTGAAAACGACAGTTATCTACCTCTCTCTCCAATCTATTGGACTCTTTGTCCCCAAACCAATCTAAGATAACTGTTCCTAGAAAAGTACCACTTTCATTTGAGTACATTTATCCCATATGGCCAGTGAACTTTCCCCTAATTGAGCGATTTTACTTTTACTTGTTTTCCTATTCCGCAGTCATGTCTATATTGACGTCCCTGCGGCAAATGAAAATGGAAAACAAGGGGAATTATTCGCCAGTGAGAGAATTTCGCAAAACATAATTTAGTATTTCTCATCTCTCTGCCGCCGTGATGTGGCACTATGTCGTTCCCCTACCACAGCGGCGACAGTATCGAAACGCAACAACAATGGGGCCACCTGCTGCACATACCGTGCGTTATGGCTAACTCACACAAACCTTCAGCTGAAGATATGAATTATAAAGTGCAAGAGAATAAATGTGTAAATTAATAGTACACGAATTCGAATATCGTAGACACTGGTACGGTAAACACGACGACTGGAGAGAATTTTAAGCATTGGTTTGTGGCGTGACACCATTCGCGGGTCCCTAAAGGGAGCTGGGTATTTTCGCGCATATGATGAGCGATTGAGACGATAGGTGACTTCGTTGTCTTGACTGACCTTCTGTAAGATCTTAGAGATCTGCGTCAGTTCCCTAGATAAAATGTTGAATTCTAATTGATAAAACTTTTCACATTACTCTCCTTGGGCTCATTTTTTCATATTTATTTGTCAATGTGATTTCAGCTTTGTTAAATTTTTTGTGTTAGATATTGTACACGGCGCGAAGGCTGCGTGTGCTGCCGTTGCTGCAACGCGAAAAATTTTCCGTTGGCTGGGAGGGCAAGGGCCGTCAGTCAGAAAGTGAACCGGCCGTACATCAGCTGCCAATCGTTTCCCTCAATTGGTGTCGAGGACGCTCTTCGGGCTGTGCCCTCAGTGCCGGCCATCGCCCAACTTCTGCCGCCGTCCGCGCAATAGTCCCTCTCTGCCCTGCGGTATCCGAGTTGCGGAAATTCTCGTTAACTCATTCCTGTAACTGTGAAAATATTCTCGACACAGGCGGAATGAAATACAGGGTGATTATAATTAAACTTTCAAAACGCTGTAGAAATAACACCACTGGTCAGAATGAAGTCAAATTGCAAAGGAATATTATCGAAAAAGGGTGAAAACGTGAGGCAGAAAAAATAGAGTGAAAATTGATTAATACATGACGCTGTATGTGTCAGAGCATGTAAATGAAAACACCTGTCATGCGCACGACCCACTGAAGCTGGTATAAACACGCCGGGTACACGGCGTTTCCTCCTTTCGCGTCTGCGACGTTCGCCGTGACTGTCTCAATGCAGGATCGTGCTCTGCTTGTAAAGCAATATCACAAGAATGATAACTGTGCACACGACGCTCTGCAGAAGTTCCGGACGCTCAAGGATGAGAAAAAGGCGTTGGTCCGATGACTGTCGTCAGTCTGGAGAAAGTGATTCGGATTTTCAAAAAGACGGGTTCTTTTGGTGTGCAACCTGGTAGTGGTGGGGGGAAACGAATTGATTCGACGTCGGCGGAAGCAGCGGCCACAGCAATAGTAATGCGGGAGGAGACGAGTGGTGGAGTGCAAACGTGTAGTGGACGGAGAATTGCCCGAACATTGGACATACCGTGAGCACGGTGTTTGCGCAACCACGTCACTCCTGCTCTCCAACAGCGTGGATGTGTGGATGGGATCATTTTTATGCAAGATGGCGCACCTCCACACATTGAAAGTCCAGTTAAGCAGCTGCTGAAGTGCCGTGCTAGAATTATCAGCCGCCATTTCCCGACAACCTGGCCGTACCGATCATCTGGTCTTAATCCGTGTGACTTCTGGCTGTGGGGCTATCTGAAAGATGTGTTCAGTGTTCCGATTGCAAACTTACCTGCATTGAAGAGACACACTGCGCAACACATTCCGAACGTGACCCCGGAAACATTCGATACATTGTGGAACATGCTGTTTCTCGATTTCAACTTCTTAAAGAAAACGGTGGACAGCACACTGAACATGTTTTGCGCGAGTCATATGGAAAGTAATAATCCGATTTGATTTTGATTGGTGCTTTTTATGCAATTTTTGGCCTCAGGACAATGAAAAACCGATGTAAGTGACGTTTTTTACGCGGTTTTTGGCCTCAGGGCACTTAAAAACCAATTTTTCCCATCCGATGTGATATGACTTTGCCGTTGTGGATGGGCTTACGTAGCTAACAGTATCACACCTGTATTAAATTATGATGCATACAGCGCCATCTATTGATAGTTCGTAACTATTTATTTTTCTTCTGCCATACGTTTTCCCCTTCCTCCGACAATGTTCCGTTGCAATTTGACGTCATTCTGACCTGTGGTGTTATTTCTACAGCGGTTTGAAAGTTTAACTTTAATTATAATCATTATAATAATTGGGTGGTTCAGCTGCTCCTGTCGATGTCGTTTTATGCAGCCCGCAGTGTCGTAGCTGCCTTCCATAAGGCGCGCGAGATTTTAATATTCTAAACTCGCTACACGCAAACTCTTACTCTTGCAGAAAAAATGAACAGCACCTTTTTGTAGGAAATTTAATATAGTTAAATTTTATGCGGGGATTAATTTTTGCTGGAGGGCACGGTTTTCGAGTTATTAAAGAAGAAACGTACAAAAGTGACCTTAAACCCACATCTACCCCCACGCTCTACCGTCACCAGTCAGGATTTCTAGTGTGTTATTCGTGGCACCCGCTCCTACCACTGTACAAAAATGTCCGACAACACGTATTATTTCCGACATTCGATCTTTTTTGGTCTCTATTGATGGAGTTATTACGCCATTAGCATTGTTGGCTATTTCGTTAACATTATCAAGTTAAACATGCCCGTAAGGATAACGAACTAAAGACGCCTTTTGTAAACGTTACACTAAAATTAATTAGGTTGACACTTCGATCCAAACTTAATCCTTACAAGCACATTAGTTTCGTAGTCAATAGGCCTCGCGTGTACAACAATGTAATTATTTATTGTATGCTGTTAAAATTCATAAAATAGATAAAGTTTAGACTAACGCCAATTTTAAAACATGTAAGTGCTCGATTAAGCCCGTGGCGTAATAAGGCCAGTAAACGAAGAGTAAAAAAAGGTCTAATGTGGAAAAAATTCGTACAGTCGCATATATTTGTACAGTGGTAGGAGGGAGTGTCACGAACATCATGTTACGTATCCTGGTATCTTGACCGGTGGGGGATGAGTGTGGGATTGGGGTGTGTGACGGTCACTTTTGTACATTTTCCTTGAATAATTGGAAAGTTACAGCCTCTAGCATAAACGTATCCCAGTACAAAATTTAGGTGCATTAAATTCCCTAGAAAAAAGGTACAGTTAATTTTTTTTCTGTAGGACTAATACTAGTAATTCCTGGGTAGCGAGCGAGAGAATATCATAAGCTCGCACTTGGTTTATGAAAGCGAGCTATAATATCGTGGATTGCATAAAACTACAGCATAGGAGGAGCTGAATTACCCTGTACAATAAATTTCACACATTTTCATTTGACTGTCAGTGGCCTGAAATATGTTTACCGTTATGTGAAACAGTGTATTTACAGCTATTTTACAACATATCTATGGCACCGATACCCGATGATGCTAGAAGTATGTTTGACCAGTATTCGGAAAGTAAAGAGAGGTAAAATGCTGTTGAACGGTTTCTGATCACCAAATTGTGCACTTTCGTTCCGCGGTGTCTCCCGGAGAGAAGTTCTGACGTGTGTTGATGGCAATATGTCAGTCGTAAGAGAACGTGAAGTCCATATCCTTCAGACCTATCAACAGTGGAATGGGCTATATGTCGACGTCAGGTTTTAGCCTTTCCCTTTCATCCATTAGCAGCACTATAATCATCAGTGGCAACTTAAAAATAATGCCACATGTCACAAATACTAATCAGTCAACCACTCTATGCAGTTACATACCTGACGTATGATGCGTAGATCTGAAGAGGATGATGCTAACGCATCTCCACCAGGACGCAGCTAGATGAACAATATGGAACAGCATGTATTGTTAGCACGTGCGCTAATAAACGGAAACATTCAATGAATCAGATGAGTTCTGTTTCAAAAATGTTACAAGTATGTGCTTCATTTCTACATAACTTTAATGGTGTGATGCTCGTCGATACAGGATATCGCTTCCTCAGAATCAGGATAGGTACGAATTAGCAGTCATTGTCGGAAGCCACTCACATTGGCAGGATATTTCTTTCGGATTATCATGGTGATACTTTCAGTCAGATGCCGATAGCAGTGCTCAACACATCGCTAGACGTTGTGATTAAAAACGTGTGCCGGCCATTAAGGAGAACCGGGAGCTGTACTTTAATTTTAATCCTGCAGCCATTATGAAACACAAAGGGATTAACGATATTAGCTGCCAGTGGGCGTTAATTTAAAAGGGGAAAGGTAAAAATTTGTTTCGGATTGGAATTCAAACTCGCGTCTCCTGCTTGCTAGGAAGATGCGCTGACCATTGCATCATCCGGACTGAGTGGTCATCGCAACTGCACGGACTGCCCTAGCACGCCTCCTCTCAGACGCAAATTCTCAACTTACCCACACACTACTGACGTAGTGCCCCTTGCCCATTATCCTCATTGTTCCCGGTCCAACACAAAAATTTTCAACTTACTGAACACTTCAGTGCGGATGAAAAACCACGCTCGAACTCTTAACGGAAATCGGCTAAATACCGCGAGTAATCAGGACAATGGGCAAGGGCAGAGTGAGATTTTCACTCTGCAGCGCAGTGTGCGCTGATATGAAACTTCCTGGCAGATTATAACTATGTGCCGGACCGAGACTCGAACTCGGGACCCTTGCCTTTCGCGGGCAAGTGCTCTACCATCTGAGCTACCCAAGCACGACTCACACCCCGTCCTCACAGCTTTATAGCTGCTCAGATGGTAGAGCACTTGCCCACGAAAGGCAAGTGTCCCGAGTTCAAGTGTCTAACCGTCACACAGTTTTAATCTGCCAGGAAGTTTCATATCAGAGCACACTCTGCCGCAGAGTGAAAATCTCATTCTGGAAAAGTCCCCCAGGCTAGGCTAAGCCATGCCTTCGCAATATCCTTTCTTTCAGTTCTGCAAGGTTCGCAGGAGAACTTCTGTGAAGTTTGGATGGTAGGAAACGAGGTACTGAAAGATGTAAAGCTGTGAGGACGGGGCGTGAGTCGTGCTTGGGTAGCTCAGATAGTGGGGCACTTGCCCGCGAGAGGCAAAGGTCCCGAACTCGAGCCTCGGTCCGGCACACAGTTTTAATATGCCAGGAAGTTTCAATGGGCAAGTGGAATTACGCCAGTAGTGTGTGGGTAAGTCGAGAATTTGAGACTGACGGAGGCATGGGAGGACATTCGTGCAGTTGTGATGGCCACTGTGTCCGGATGTAGCAGTGGTCAGCACATCTGCGTGGTAAGTAGGAGACGAAGTACTTAGTTGTGATTTTGCACTTATTCACTGTCAGAGTTTCACCACCGAGAACTACCACACTTTCTGAATCTGTATATTTTAGCAGCACCTCAGTCTCCTATGTAGGCTATTTATTGGCTCTAATTAAGCCGCTACTGGACCATAGTAATATGCTGCATTATCAACAAAGAATGAGCCCGTCAGACGTCCTCTTGTCTTAGCAGCCCGTACCAGACTCTTCCAACATACAGTTCTTTGTTGTCGCTAGTACAGTCAACAATTAGGGATACCTAGCGAACCAGATATTGTCAATATTTATTAAGCGCAGCCCTCTCATACTTGTTGACAAATATTTTGCAGGACGTGACCGTTCAAAACAAATATAACATTTACAAATACCTGCAACACGTTAAATGCGCAGCGATACATCGATAAGAATGACAGAATGGAGAAGAAAGTTCAATTTATTTTACATGCTTTGTAGGTGACATGATTCCCCATGGTTACACGGACATCTAATGTATCGATTACATGCCATGCATTCTAAAGCGTATGTAGGGTCACCGACGCGAACGCATTAGGAACGAGCATTTTGAGTACTGGAATTATTTTATGTAGAGGAGAAACATGCACACGGTCATTCACATAACCCCAAAAAAATGAAATCTGTGGGTGTCAGATCCAGTGACGTCATATTCAGCACAACCGATCTAACGGTTTGGAACTACTTACTTACTCCTTGGCGCTGCAGCCCCTCCTGGACAGTTTCCGCTCACTCTTCACTGCTGGCTGTCTTGGCTCGTCATCTACCATTCTCAAGTCGTCCTCCACGTTGTCTAGCCACCTGGTCCTCGTCTGCCCCTTATACTTCGTCCACCTGGTTTGCCTGTGAAAACTCCCTTCATTGCGCTGCTCTCCACCATTCTCTCTACGTCTCCCAAGCAACATATTCTATTACCCTTTATTTCTCTCACGATATCTGGTTTCTTGTTCAACTCTCTGATCTCCTTATTATTTCTGATTCGCTAAAAACCCCTATCATTCATTGGCCCGAAGATTTTCCTAAGTATCTTCCTTTCCCATCTCTGTAGCAACTCCTCATCATATTGCGTCATTGCCCAACTCTCTGAACCATACATCTACATCTACATCTACATCTACATCCATACTCCGCAAGCCACCTGACGGTGTGTGGCGGAGGGTACCCTGAGTACATCTATCGGTTCTCCCTTCTATTCCAGTCTCGTATTGTACGTGGAAAGAAGGATTGTCGGTATGCTTCTGTGTGGGCTCTAATCTCTCTGATTTTATCCTCATGGTCTCTTCGCGAGATATACGTAGGAGGGAGCAATATACTGCTTGACTCTTCGGTGAAGGTATGTTCTCGAAACTTTAACAAAAGCCCGTACCGAGCTACTGAGCGTCTCTCCTGCAGAGTCTTCCACTGGAGTTTATCTATCATCTCCGTAACGCTTTCGCAATTACTAAATGATCCTGTAACGAAGCGCGCTGCTCTCCGTTGGATCTTCTCTATCTCTTCTATCAACCCTACCTGGTGCGGATCCCACACTGCTGAGCAGTATTCAAGCATTGGGCGAACAAGCGTACTGTAACCTACTTCCTTTGTTGTCGGATTGCATTTCCTTAAGATTCTTCCAATGAATCTCAGTCTGGCATCTGCTTTACCGACCACAGGTCTCACTACTGTACGATACACTGTCAGCTTCAGATTCTTATTCCGCTCCATATCTTTCTAATTTTTCAAGCTTTCCTTCCAGGTCCTGTTTCCTCCAGGATAGAAAGGCAATATCATCTGCATATGCAAGATCCTGTGTCACTCTATTAAACAGTGTCCCCCCAGGGTTGCCCCTTTGTGTCTTTCGCATTACCCTCTCCAAGACGACATTAAACAGAATAGTGGAGAGTACATCACCCTGTCGTAATCCTTGGTTAACGTCAAATGTCTTTGATCAAGTGCCCTCAACTTTACATACTGTTCTTTTAGAACTATTTAAACCTAACTAACCTAAGGACAACACACAACACCCAGCCATCACGAGGCAGAGAAAATCCCTGACCTCACCGGGAATCGAACCCGGGAACCTGGGCGCGGGAAGCGAGAACGCTATCGCACGACCACGAGATGCGGGCTTCTCAAAGTCATTTGGACCAGTCTAATTAGTTTGTTCGGTAGCTCTTGCGTCTTGCATTTCCTTCCAGAGTTGATCACTTTTGATACTATCATAAGCTTGTTTGAAATCAATGAATAGCTGGTGGACATCGATGTTATAACATTTTTTCAGGATCTAAAATCTGATCAATAGTGGATCTGTTAGTTCTGAAACCACGCTGGTAGTATCCTACTCTTCTACCTACATACTGAGTCGCCACACCATGATTTTTTCTAATACTTTAGATACTATACAGAGCTGTGCAATTCCTTTATAATTTGCACAGTCAGCTTTGTCATGTTTCTTATTTATAGGGCAGAGTATAGCTGTATTCTACTGTTCCGCCATATTTCCACTATAATCTCATGCAAATCCCTTATTAGTTTATCTCGTCGTATTTTATCATTTCTCATGTAATACTGCCTTCTCCCGGAACTTTATTGCTTTTAATAGTCTTGATACTAGCTTTAACTTCTTCCAGTGTACGTTCCTCGACAGCTTCCTCGTACTCTTCTTCTCTGTTTACTTCCTGCTCCACCTCTTCTACCATAGCAGCATCTACTCCACCTTCGTCTACCGATTTTGTATGCAATAGTTCACTAAAATACTCCACCCATCTGTCTAAAATCTGATCTTTTCCTCCAGTCAGATTTCCGTCCCTTATCTTTACAGAAAAATGCTCTAGGCTGGAAACCTTCATTTATATGTTTCATCTGCATTTAGAATTTCCTTGTTTCTTGAGCAATCTTTCTCTCTTCTAATTCATCAATCTACCGTTTTTCGAATTCTCTCTTTTTCCTCCTACATTCCTTATCTGCTTCCTTTCTCTGTTCCTGGTATTCTTCTACAGTAATTCTTGTTCTCCTCTGCAGCATTCTTTTTCGTACCGCATTCCTTCTTCTGTGTTCCTCCTATAGTCTTCATCAAACCAGACCTGAGTTCTCAATCGCTTCTTTTGGCCCAGTAAAGTTTCAGCTGTCTCCTGTATTACAACTTTGACTGTCTCCCATCTTTCTTCAATACCCTCTCCTGCCCTATCTTCTGCTTCATTAAGTCTATTTGCCAAAATAGTCCTATATTGTTGTACTGTATTATTATCTTTTATTACATAGCATCATCAAACATTGACACAATAGTTTTCTTGGTCTGCCTGTGACTGGCTATCCTCTGTCTTTATATGATTCTTACCAAATACTGATCACTATCTCCATCTGCACCACGATTACACTTCTAATATATCTGAGTATGTCGTCTATCCATGTCCAGCTCAACCGATCTTACAGTGTGGAAGAAGTTGATCTAAAAATGTGCGGACTTCGACACCCCAATGTAGGGGTGATCCATCTTGCTGAAAGACGTAATCGGCGAAATACATATCAACTGTGGAATCGTCCATTGCTCAATCATATCCAAGTAAATTCTTGTGAAAACACGTTGTTCAGTGAAGGAAAAATGAATCGTATAGTTTTTGTGCCAACATCGCGCAGAACACATTAAATTTCTTCCATGAGTCACGCTCTAATTCATTTACAGACGAAGGATTTTCTGTATTCCATATTCAAATGTTGGGCCGGTTAACCTTGCCGCTGACGTCGAAGTTTGACTCATCGCTAAGAGTGAGACGTGCACCAAGTGTTTCATTCTCCATGGATACCAGCACTGTCGTAACATAATTTTTAAGTTTGACGTGGTCTTCCTATTCCAGTTCATGTAAAATTTGAATTATTTACTGTATCAGTCTCTGCTTCGTTTTCAACATATGCAAAACATTTGTTTGCGGCATATACTGCTTCCTAATGGATTCGTCCATCGTTTTCTGTGGATTACGTTCAAACGAAAGGTGATTTCTTTCAAGATTTCGTACTGATACACGTGGCTGGCCGGTACTTTTCCTTTGTACAAACAATCTGTTTCATCGAACTGCGTGGGCATTTTACGAATGTTCCTAGCTTCTGGAAGTACTGGACTGTATCGCTGACGAAATTTTCTCTTCACTGTGAAGACAAAACGACAGTTGTTAATTTCTAAAACTCGGCAGTCCTTTTATACTGGATCCGTCATTTTCACTCATGATACGAAACTTTTTAGTACCGAGCGAGGTCGCGCAGTGGTTAGCGCGGTTCAAACCCGCGTCCGGCCAACCTGGTTTAGATTTTCCGTGATTTCCCCAAATCGTTTCAGACAAATGAAGGGATGGTGTCTTTGAAAGGGCACGACCGACTTCCTTCCCTAATCCGATGAGAACGATGACCTCGTTGTAACTTTCTTTCACATTATCTGTCATTCTTATAGGTGAATCGCAGTGCATTAAACAGTTATAAACGTTTGTAATCGTTTTATTTATTTTGAATTGCTCTGAATGTTATTTTACGTGACACTACATATTAAACTGTGTACGTTATGACAAACAACAAATAAAGCATGATCATTTACAGTTTCAAATCCTAATAATAGAAATACATTCCTTCACTTACAGATTATGTTCATGAAATTGAACACAAGTAGTTAAAAGAAGTCATTGACAAGTGGCACGATCTACTGACACTCTGCGCATAGATTGCACATGCCGAGATGATGAACAAAGGCACTGTAGTGAAATGAGAACAAAATACCGATCATTAAGTACAAGCAATTAGTATAATTACTGAGACGTTAGAAATGGAGAAATCCCGAAGAAAGTGCACGTACCTAAATGGGTAATATTTTAAAGAAAAGTGCTCTCTTCACAGTAAACAGACGGTCTTTCACTGCAGATTGAAAGTTTTTACCTTTCTGGCTTTGGTACGTAAGGCGTTGGTATAGCATTTCCAGGAATGGTCTAACCATCGTAGTATAGACTTCCTGACGTTCTCCGAAGGTAATAACGGCACAGTTGCGTAATGCCACAGTCCATTACTTGAACTACCGCTCTCCAATTGGTCAAGTGCCTCATCTCCAGTACCTCACTATCGCGAAACGCTAATTTTTCCCAACGTGGAGGTCATTTTAGAATGATAGCAACCTAGTTATAGACGAAGTTAGAAATCGAAATAAATTGATTCTTGCCTTGTTTAAGTAACTATGCCGATATTCATCTTAAGTGGTTTAGTAAAACATCAAAACTCCACGTAGGAGTATCTATAATATTTCACATATTGAGCGAATTTATGCATCCTTCTCGGTAGTACAAATAGAAGTGTACCGCTATGTTCACATGATCGTTACGCGATCAACATTGTCGACAAGGTTTTTGCTTCGATAACTATTGTGGGAGAGTATGTGAGAAGAAAATGTTTGCTGCCGCTAGTTGCACGTTTTGTATCTGTAGCTGTACCTAGTCCACATGACGTATCTAGCTGTACCTAGTCCACATGACGTGCCTGTCGTTTTGCTAAATTTACTGGCCTAGTTCCATGCGAGGTAAATCGACAGGCTAGTAATATTCTCGTAGGTCAGTGAATGTCATCTTTTGCGAGTTTAACAAAAATCTTATTTAGACCATAAATGATACAATTTATTTTAAAGCATCTTCAGTGGACAGTTTTTTTGTTATTTACTGTTTCATTCCTAACGTTCTTCTGCACACGAACGTTCGATTATAGTACACTGCACGTCACTCACGACATGAAAACGGAAATATACTCCGTGTGAGAGAAGTTGTTCTGCTAAAATTGAACAGTTATGTGAAAAAGAACTGATTGCAGAAAATGCATTAAAATAAAGCGAAACATGTAAAGTCTAAATAAGACCTTTATTACACACAAAAGAAGTTTAGTATTTATATTATTTACAAAACTAAATGTTCTTGATTTACTGTATTTGCAACTTAATGTTCCGTCGTTTCTCAGAATCATCACAAACAATGTAGCTATTTCTAGATTGCAAGATATGTACGTTAATATTCCGAGTACAAAGATAATTATTTTACTAAAATTTTAGTTGATGTTCACAAAATAACCATTTATTGTTTTATTATAGCTGTGCGAGTATACAGGATGCCCCAAAAAGCAGGACCGGGTAAGAGTCAGAAACGGGGTGGATCCGGATGTAAGCAAAGGGGATGGGGGGAAACTTTTTGGTGATCTACGAGAACGTCCGCCATCTTGGTATCCGCCATATTGGATCCAGCCCACATTTCTTGAATGGGAGGGGATAATATAACACATTCTTTACTTGCAGAATTTGACGAGAAATACAATGGCGAAGTCTGTTTTACAATACCTTTCACAGGTAAAAAGTAAAGAGTCATTTGTTATAACATAATTCATTACGAATCACGACACGAATGGCGCGCAACAAATCCCAAAGGAAAGTGCACTGGAGAGAATGTGTTGCATATAGTGTCCAGGTACCTGAGACATTTCCGTATCCGTCGGTGAAAGTTTGCATGGACACGACGCAACACAGGTGTGACAGTGCTACAGACCTCATTAATCAATTGTTTCAGATGCTGCACATGAAGAATCTTCACGGAATACGCCACGGATTTCAGGAACTCCGCAGATAGAAATAGGGGGGGGGGGGGGGGGGCGCAGATCAGATGAACGTGGCGGCCACTCCACGGGACCACGACGCCCACTCCAACAACCGAGGAACTACGTTTCAAGCCATTCCCATACACAGGCACCACAATGGAGTAGCGCTCCAGCCTGCTGACGGAACGAAGGATCTGAGCACTATGGGACTTAACATCTGAGGTCATCAGTCCCCTAGACTTAGAACTACGTAAACTTAACTAACCCAAAGACATCACACACATCCATGCGCGAGGCAGGATTCGAACCTGCGACCGTAGCAGCAGCGCTGTTCCGAAGTGAAGCGCCTAGAACTGCTCGGCCACAACGGCCTGCAAGGAAATGTCATATCCTCGTTGAGAACCATAGGCATTATCACCTCATCTAGCATCTCCAGACAGATCGCAGCGTTGAGGGTTCCTGTCAGAAAGTTAGGTCCGGTGAGACGCATTCCCCAAATGCCGCACAATTCCATCACTTTGCACGCCCTTGAACCTTACAGGGAGACATCCACTTGGGTTGTCTAATGACCAGTATCGCAAGTTTGGCTTGTTGACCTGCCCAATGAAGTAAAAATTCGCCTCATCACTAAAGAGTATGTTGTAAGCAGTATCATGATCGGTGGCGCGTTGTGTTAACATCCACTCACAAAACTGCATCCTCCAATCAGGTTCGTCTTCCGCCAGATGTTGTTGGAGTTGCATTTTGAATTCATGCCATTGCTGTCGCTGTAGTAGGATTCGGGGTATACTGCACCATGCCTTAGGGCGAGTCGCCTGATACCTAGGACGAGACTCGTGGCCACTGCTACTGACGTTGCCGTAGTCGCAGCTTTATCAGTTGCTTTGCGGGGACGTCCAGTATGGGGCTTATCTGGCACATATCCCATTCCTTGACACTTTCTGAACAATTTCCTTATGGCACTTTCCGTGACGGATGCTCTGCCAGGATGTCAGTGGTTGAAGTTCCTGATAGTTGCCGTGGAACTTCGGCCACCAGATAGCTGGACGATTTCGAGCCTCTTTTTTTTGGTCAGTGGCATGTTGTCCTACATATTAATGACACATTTGTAACGACAGGAGCAAAACGTGATAAGGTCTGAGCATGCTGTATGACAAATTACACATGTTACAACAAATCATGTGTAACTTTTTACCTATCAAAGATATTGCAAAAAGGACTTCACCGCGTATTTCTCGTCAAATTCTACTCTTAAAACAGGCATCACATGACCCCCCCTTCCACTAAAGAAATGTGAGATGAATCCAATATAAGGGATACCAAGATGACAGACTGCTCTCGTAGGTTATCCAAAAAGTTTCCTCCGAACCACTTCGCTTACATCTATATCCACTCCGTTCCAGCCTCTTCCCATTTTCGTAATATTTGGCCGGGTCCCGAATTTTGGGACACCCACTAAATGAAAGGATTTACTGCAATAATAGTAGTCATCAGTCCAAAGAGAAGTTTGGTAAAGTTTCTGTGCTAATCTGTCTTGTGCATGTCTTTTCATATCAGCATAGCTGCTGCACCCTACGACCATTCGAAACTGCTTACTGTTTGCAAGCCTTCGTTTCCCTCTATAATTTTTAACCCCCACTCTTGCCACCGTTACTAAATTAATTACCTTGATATCTCAGGTTGTAATAAGCATATCTCTTCCTTTGTCAGCTTTTGCTATAAAGCCCTTTTTTCCACAGTTCGTGTCGTATATCTCTTCATAAACTATTCATCTATCCTTCTAAACTTCTGCATTATTCCGTAGCCCCTCACTTCAAAAGCTTTTGTGTTCTTCTTGTCTTTACTACCTATCTTCCACGCTTCGCATCTACATAAGGGTTCCTCTTCTCCTCTTGTGTGGCGGTTGCCAACAAAATACTTCTTTCAGGCCTTGTTTCCTCCCTTAATATCATCACATGCCTATAATCTTTTAAACTCCGTTTTCCCACGTCTCTTCGGTGATTTAAGTGGGAGTCTTCATTGTTTTCATGATTCCTTTATTTAGGATCTTCTCTAGCGGTGAAACTCTGCAACGTATTCCCAAAAAGTTCATTTGCGTGGCTTCAAGTATTATTGTATCTTGTTTTGTTATTGCCTAGGTTTCCACTCCGCATAAACAAATGGTTTGTATTATTGATTCATATAACTTTTTCTTATTTCTCCTCGATTTTATCTGACCAAAGGCTGGGATTCAACTTATTGATTGCTTATTGGCTTGTGTTGTCCTCTGCCTTTTCTCTTGTTTATTGGAACCCTGACCTGAGACACTTTTGAGATGCCTCAATAGTATTTTCATCTACGATAATATCATGTTGTTTACATCTTAGAGAGAGATGTTTTGGTTTAGAACTATCTGTTGTTAGTTTGTCCTTATTATAGGCTCCTAAGATTTTCTCCGTTATGTGTTCTAATCAGTCATAGCCATCTGCTGCCAATGTTGTTTGATCATGGCGAATATTAAACTCGATAGGAAATCAAAATCTATGTCTACATGTATTCCTCCACGCGTTGTCATCTGTTCTTAAGAATTTTGTTAAGATAAAATTTGAAAAGAGTAGCTGGTGTACAGCACCCTTGACTAAGGACTTTATTTGGTCGTATTACTCGGGAGATTTCTGTTCCTATTTTAATTCTTGTCTCTAATCCATCGTAAACCTTTTCAACTGAAGATGTGTTTCATGTTTTCGTGGTCGACCTCTTTATTCAGGATGTGCAATCCTCTTTTATGTAGCGTTTCTGCTACGACTTGGCCATTGCCATTAGTCCTCTGGCAGTGCCATAGGAGCGATTTTGCGTCTACATCTACATCTACACCTACATGACTACTCTGCAATTCACATTTAAGTGCTTGGCAGAGGGTTCATCGAACCACAATCATACTATCTCTCTACTATTCCACTCCCGGACAGCGAGCGGGAAAAACGAACACCTAAACCTTTCTGTTCGAGCTCTGATTTCTCTTATTTTATTTTGATGATCATTCCTACCTATGTAGGTTGGGCTCAACAAAATATTTTCGCATTCGGAAGAGAAAGTTGGTGACAGAAATTTCGTAAAAAGGTCTCGCCGCGACGAAAAACGTCTATGCTGTAATGACTTCCATCCCAACTCGTGCATCATATCTGCCACACTCTCTCCCCTATAACGCGATAATACAAAACGAGCTGCCCTTTTTTGCACCCTTTCGATGTCCTCCGTCAATCCCACCTGGTAAGGATCCCACACCGCGCAGCAATATTCTAACAGAGGACGAACGAGTGTAGTGTAAGCTGTCTCTTTAGTGGACTTGTTGCATCTTCTAAGTGTCCTGCCAATGAAACGCAACCTTTGGCTCGCCTTCCCGACAATATTATCTATGTGGTCCTTCCAACTGAAGTTGTTCGTAATTTTAACACCCAGGTACTTAGTTGAATTGACAGCCTTGAGAATTGTACTATTTATCGAGTAATCGAATTCCAACGGATTTCTTTTGGAACTCATGTGGATCATCTCACACTTTTCGTTATTTAGCGTCAACTGCCACCTGACACACCATACAGCAATCTTTTCTAAATCGCTTTGCAGCTGATACTGGTCTTCGGATGACCTTACTAGACGGTAAATTACAGCATCATCTGCGAACAGTCTAAGAGAACTGCACAGATTGTCACCCAGGTCATTTATATAGATCAGGAACAGTAGAGGTCCCAGGACGCTTCCCTGGGGAACACCTGATATCACTTCAGTTTTACTCGATGATTTGACGTCTATTACTACGAACTGCGACCTTGCTGACAGGAAATCACGAATCCAGTCGCACAACTGAGACGATACCCCATAGCTCCGCAGCTTGATTAGAAGTCGCTTGTGAGGAACGGTGTCAAAAGCTTTCCGGAAATCTAGAAATACGGAATCAACTTGAGATCCCCTGTCGATAGCGGCCATTACTTCGTGCGAATAAAGAGCTAGCTGCGTTGCACAAGAGCGATGTTTTCTGAAGCCATGCTGATTACGTGTCAATAGATCGTTCCCTTCGAGGTGATTCATAATGTTTGAATACAGTATATGCTCCAAAACCCTACTGTAAACCGACGTCAATGATATAGGTCTGTAGTTAAATGGATTACTCCTACTACCCTTCTTGAACACTGGTGCGACCTGCGCAATTTTCCAATCTGTAGGTACAGATCTATCGGTGAGCGAGCGGTTGTATATGAGTGCTAAGTAGGGAGCTATAGTATCAGCGTAATCTGAAAGGAACCTAATCGGTATACAATCTGGACCTGAAGACTTGCCCGTATCAAGCGATTTGAGTTGCTTCGCAACCCCTAAGGTATCTACTTCTAAGAAACTCATGCTAGCAGATGTTCGTGTTTCAAATTCTGGAATATTCCATTCGTCTTCCCTGGTGAAGGAATTTCGGAAAACTGCGTTCAATAACTCCGCTTTAGCGGCACAGTCGTCGATAACAGTACCATGGGCACTGCGCAGCGAAGGTATTGACTGCGTCTTGCCGCTTGTGTACTTTACATACGACCAGAATTTCTTCGGATTTTCTACCAAATTTCGAGACAATGTTTCGTTGTGGAACCTATTAAAGGCATCTCGCATCGAAGTACGTGCCAAATTTCGCGCGTCTGTAAATTTTAGCCCATCTTCGGGATTTCGCGTTCTTCTGAACTTCGCATGCTTTTTCCGTTGCCTCTGCAACAGCGTTCGGACCTTTTTTGTGTACCACGGGGGATCCGTTCCATCTCTTACCAATTTATGAGGTATGAATCTCTCAATTGCTGTTGCTACTATATCTTTGAATTTGAGCCACATCTCGTCTACATTCGCATAGTCAGTTCGGAAGGAATGGAAATTGTCTTTTAGGAAGGCTTCTAGTGGCACTTTCTCCGCTTTTTTAAATAAAATTATTTTGCGTTTGTTTCTGATGGATTTGGAAGAAATGGTATTGAGCCTAGCTACAATGACCTTGTGATCACTAATCCCTGTATCAGTCATGATGCTCTCTATCAGCTCTGGATTGTTTGTGGCCAAGAGGTCAAGTGTGTTTTCGCCACCATTTACAATTCGCGTGGGTTCGTGGACTAACTGCTCGAAATAATTTTCGGAGAATGCATTTAGGACAATCTCGGAAGACGTTTTCTGCCTACCACCGGTTTTGAACAAGTATTTTTGCCAACATACCGAGGGTATGTCTGCCGATGTCTGCTACTCGTAATAAACGCCTACGTCGGTCGTATGGACTCCATTTTCTAATTAGGGCTACATATAGCTATTGTGTGGGAATATTGTACATTTAGTGCGGCTGACACCAGTTTTTCCTCTTAGCAGCCTAACTCAGCTGCAGACCATGTGGCCCTAGAACACCTGCGATATCTTCATTGTCGTCCACTTCCTGGTAATAGTCGCTGTTGCTGCCTGGGTGCCCTTGGATCAAAACTGTGCCAACTTCAGAGAGGAAGAAAGCTGATTTATGTTACCGACTTAACAGCTGTGTGAGACATACCACATCCACTCCTAATGCCTCTCATTTCCGGTGGCACCGCGTTGCTCCTCCAGATGCTGAGCTGTAAAGCTTCCCTATGACCATTTGATACAAACGTATCGTTTCTGAGTGGATTAGTTGTAGCCAGAGTGTATTCTTCTATGTTCCTATACCTTGTCAAAGTTTAGACCTTCCGAGCACCGGTACGAGCCTAACACCCGAGTTCGAAGTGCGTTGATTGACAGATTTCCAGCCATTAAAATTATCGAGACCCTCTGTTCCGTTATGGGGAAGCAGATTTTCTCCCCTTTCGGGTGGCTTATTCATGTTACTCGTCACTGTGGTAAACGTCCCGATCCTGGAATTTATATACTCTTAAGTTACTTTCTACAAGGGCCAATCAAATGTAAATGAGATAGATAAAAAAGTAAACTGTTTATTATTTCACGAGTAATCACAATAACGGTTAATACATTTATTTCACTGTGAGAGAAGATGGTCAATGCCGTCGTGGAAAAATGTTTGCTGTTGCCTACAGATCCATGCTCGTACCCAGGGGTGCACCTCTTCGTCCGAAGCAAATCGACGACCACGAATGCCTTTCTTCAGGACTCTGGGCACCAGAAATATAGAAATCGAATGAGATGAGAACTGCAAGGAGGAAATGTAAGGGCTTCCCAGCAAAACTTCTGCAGCGTAGTCTAAACAACCTTGGCAACGTGTGGGCGGGCATTCTCCTGTGACAGAATGATTTCGTCCGTCAAAATTCCTGGGCTATTGGACTTGATGGCGTGCTTAAGTTTTTTACCTATGTCTACGGGGACAGTCGCACTATGTATGTGTCAGTCCCAGTGAACATGCCTGCAAAGAGCGGCCTCACTGTCCAATTTGAGGCCACCAACTTGGTGTCAAGCTTTTTTAAACTCACCGTCCGCTACGTCAGGAGAGGCAACGCTTCGATATAAGGACTTGCTGTGGACAGCCAATGTAAAACGAGAAATGTTCGTTCATGTGATCATCCATGCACTAAGTACTTAATAATAACGCAATAGGCAATGCAATAGGTGGAATTAAGCAGTTTTGCAGCTCATTACATTTTCCACAAGAGCCAGTTAGGCAAAAATATTGCAACTTTCCTGAACCCATGGAACTCCATGCCTGAGATGTGTATTGTAGTCAGGCTGCCTCCACACACGTCTGTACCGATCATCACGCGTCAGGAAGTCGTGCGGGATTAATCCAGAATCCATTCCAGGTTTTCCTTGTTCATCTTCTTCTTGCGCCAGGGTACTGGGGTCTTGTACTGTTCTCAGTAATGGGCACACAGAGGCGAAACTGATAGCGTGGGGAAGCAACATCCACTATGCATGTTATTTGGGTGGTGTAAAATTATTTGTGAGGATTTTACGTCATAATGGAAATGTGTGACGAAGCTGTGTGCTGGACAGTCTTCGATCGACAGTACCGTTGTCGCCCTACGACGGGCGTTCAGTAATGCACCGCATTTTTTTTCTGAAAGTGGGTTAGTTATATTCAAAATTCCATTACACTATATATTATTCCCCACTCTTCTGGCTGCAAAACCCTGTTTTCCAGCATAATCTCTGTTCATTGCGATGGCGTTTCGTCATCTTACTGGGAGGACCTGTATGCCCGCATGGCACCACTCTATTGGTTGACGTCAGAGCCACGTCTTGCTGTATCAGTAACCACGTCATCATTCGCGTACTGCTTCTCGTGGAGTGCATCCGTCATTGGGCCAAATAGATGGAAGTCGGGAGCTGCGAGGTCCGAGTTGTAGGGTGGATGAGGAAGAACAGTCTACGAAGTTTTGGGAGCTCCTCTTGGATGCGAAAACTCGTGTAGGGCCATGCGTAGTTATCGAGAAGGAGAAGTTTGTTTGCATTTTTGTGGCAACGAACACGCTGAAGCCTCTTCTTCAATTTCCTGAGGTAGCGCAATACACTTTGGAGCTGATCGTCGACATCAAACAGAATAACCCCTTCAGAGTCCCAGAAGTCTGTTGCCGTGACTTCGCTGGCTGGGGACCGACTTGGAACTTTTTCTTCGGAGGACAGGTGATGGGGCGCCAGTGCATTGGTTTGCCGTTTGGTAGATTAGATCAGTTTTTCGATCCATAGATCAGTGCCGAAGAGATAGATCCTCGTGGATGTGGAACATGTCGAATTTTTTAAGATCTGAAATAACAATACTAATAGTATGAATACATATATCGTTTGTTTCTGTTAAAAAATTCGTCAATGGAGTAGGAGTTGGCCACTTGTGAGTCTTTCAGGCTCCTTTTAAACTGATCTTTATTTGTAACTGAATGTTTTATGTTTGCTGGCAAATTATTGAAGATGAGTGTTCCTGAGTAGTGGACTCCTTTCTGAACTAAAGTAAGTGCTTTTAAGTTCTTGTGTAGATCATTTTTGTTCCTGGTATTGTATGTATGAACTGAGCTGTTTGTTGGAAAAAGGTATATATTATTTAGGACAAATTTCATTAAGGAGTAAATATACTGAGAGGCAGTAGTTTGTATACCCAGTTCTTTGAAGAGGTTTCTACTAGACGTCCGTGAATTTACTCCACAAATAATAAGTATTACATGCTTTTGGACTCTGAAAACTTTTGTTTGACTTGAAGAGGTATCCTAAAATATTATACCATATGACATTATGGAATGAAAGTAGGCAAAGTATGCAAGCTTTTTAATTTATATGTGGCCTATGTCTGCTAACACTGGAATTGCAAATACAGATTTGTTAAGGCGTTTCTTCAGTTCTGTGGTGTGCTTCTCCCAACTGAATTTATTATCAAGTTGTAATCCTATGAATTTAAGACTGTCAACCTCTTCTATCTTCTGTTCTTCTTACTTCATGCATATGCTGGGTGGAAACCTCTTACAGGTTCTGAATTGCATATAGTGAGTCTTTTCGAAATTTAATGTCAGTGAGTTGGCTTTAAACCATTTATTAATATCCATGTAAATATCATTAGTGGATCTGTCTAGAACTACATTCGACATACTATTTATTGCAATACTCGTGTCATCTGCAAACAAAACGAACTCTGCTTCTGTCAGTGTAACTGATGAGAGATCATTAATGTACACAAGAAAATCAATGGCCCTAAGACGGATCCCTGTGGGACACCACATGTAATTTCTTCCCATTCTGATGATGACTGATGACTTAATTCACTAGTCCCTGGAACTGACACCCTTTGTTTCCTGTTATCGAGGTATGACTTGAACCATTTTGCACCACTGCCCGTGACACTATAGAATTCTAATTTATTTAAAAGGATGTTGTGGTTCACACAATCAAATGCCTTTGGCAAATCACAGAAAATCCCTGCTGCTTGTAATTTGTTATTTAATGAATTAAGTACATTTTCACTGTACGTGTAAATAACCTTCTTGATATCAGAACCCTACAGAAATACAAACTGTGTTCTTGATAATATGTTATTTGTGGTCAGATGGTTGAGAAGCTGCCTGTACATTACTTTTTCTAAAATTTTTGAGAATGCTGGCAAAAGTGAAATCGGTCTGTAGTTTGATGGTATCTCTTTATCCCCTTTCTTGAATAGAGACTGCATATTTTAGCCAGTCAGGAAATGTCCCGTTATAATTGACTGGTTACACGAGTAACTTAGAAACTTGGTTTCCGATTCGAAGCGATTAATCCACGTTTCATCGCCTGTGATGATGTTCGATAAAAAATTGTCGCGATCCGCCTCGTGACGCGTAATCAATTCCGCGCAGACGGTCTTGCGTTGCTGTTCACGGTCTTCTGTGATGCGGCGAGAAACCCGGCGGGCACGCACCTTTGAGTAACCCCAGCTGGCGGAAGAGTGTGTCACCGCTACCAACAGAGACGTTCAGTTCAGCAGCGAGATGTCTGATTGTGGTCCGTCGATGATCTCGAATGTGTCCGCACGTTCCAGCATTGCAGGAGTCACAGCTGTATGCGTCTAGAGATCGGACAAGTTTGCGCGACCTCGTTGCCATGATGTCAGACGCCTCGTCCAGGAAATCACCGCGCTTTTTTCACTACCGGGTCTCCGTAGACATTCTGTCAGCACCTATAAATATCTGCGATGCTGTGATGTTCCGCTAAAAGAAACTCAGTAACAGCTGTCTTCGTGGAACGCACCTCCGTTACAGACGCCATTTTGAAGGCTACGCCCCTTACAGGAACTTTGTGAAACTGTAGGGGCTGAAGTGGGAATATTCCAAGATATTCCACAACAAATGTTGCATTTTTTCAGCCGAAACTGGCCGAGAAAAAAACTTGTTGCACGACTTCTACATGAAGCTACGACTTGCCACCAATCTCCACGTCTTCTAAATTCTTATCACGGAGCCTCCCGATCATGCTGGGAACAGACATCTCCTGTAGAAAGGGTATCAAATGCTGTAAAGTATGTCGTAACTACGAATTTAGCTCCGTTGCCACCCTTTTTAGCAGAGCACGCCGTTCTTGAATTTTAAATACTATTATTACCATTAGATTATTGTAAACATTATTAACATTTTTTTTTTTTTTGCTACGCCTTATGGAGCCACAGAAGGCGCAGTGTATGATATGGAACAAGCGCACAAGTTGACATGAAGTCAAGGTAGGGGGTGGGTGGGGGGAGAAGGGGCGTAAGAGTAGCCAGTTGTTTCGGTTCAACCGTTGTAGTTTGTACGTGAATCACGATGCCGCAATTTGTATATTCATGCAGTCCCTCTCTTATTGTCGGTGTCTTAGAGCACTCTCATCCGAGCAGTCTGCCTTACAGAAGCAATGAAAATCAAAATTAATTGCTGGAAACTGTAGTCAGCAAAACCGTTTCCTAGGCCACTTCTCCCCCCCCTCCCCCTTCTCTCTCTCTCTCTCTCTCTCTCTCTCTCTCTCTCTCTCTCTCTCTCTCTCTCTCTCTCTCTCTGTCTCTGTCTCTGTCTTTCCTACACTTTGTCCCGTTGTAATGGCCCACTATTTTTTCGTTTGCCAGAATTACTTTTTAACTCTGTGACCAGATGCCACTTGTGTCGCCAAAGCCGCCAGTTAACAAAAGGGAGGGTAGTCGGGTGCCGTATCTGTTTGTGAATTATGTAAACTTCTGCGTGTTGCCATATTTTAACTGTTCGTGTGTTTTGTTTTCTGAGGCAGAGCTAGGGTATTTGCGCAAACGAGCGTGAAAACGGTTTGAAACTATTCTCAACTGGCTGGCGTACCAGACCAACGGCCGTTAATCCGCCGTACACGTCTGGCTCAACTCTCTGTCTCGCAAGCTAGCGAAAGTAGCAAGGATATGCGGGGAAGTCAAACAGCTTAGTAGGCTACGTTTTGCATCAGTATACTCACTGTCTGCATCACAGAGTTGTACTATTCAGCAAGACAACAGAGAAATCAGCACTATCGCCAAAGTCATGCATAATTGTTAACTTGTTCCTCATGCCTGATAACACTTCAACAATCTATCACATGGCCTCCATCTATTGCGTTTCATCCAGTAATTGCGTTGTGACTGTAAGTTCATCGGGTTTATACCTACCTATTCACCCCGATAAACGAAAATACAAGGTAATACAACAGTTACCGAAATATACCAATAACAATTAAAATAATGTTTAGTACCTTCTCCAGTTCCATTCAAACTCATCCACTGTGTCAGATTCTTCGCCTCTTCAGCGTCATATTCATCTCAGGAAAGAAGAAGAATAACACGCAGAAAATTCAATTGATTACAGGCCGGCGGGAATCCACTGTCATCTTGCTTTTAGTCAAAAATTACTGGATAATGTTTACTGTGTAACTTCATGAATTATCATAGTGGACAATACCATTCTGCCTGCCGGTGTGGCCGAGCGGTTCTAAGCGCTAGTCTGGAACCGCACGACCTCTACGGTCGCAGGTTCGAATCCGGCCTCGGGCATGGATCTGTGTGATGTCGTTAGGTTTAAGTAGTTCTAAGTTCTAGGGGACTGATGACCTCAGATGTTAAGTCCCATAGTGCTCAGAGCCATTTTTGGACAATACCAGTCTTTCGCACGCCACTTATTTGGACTTTTCCTGTTCGTGATCTCCAATATATCATCGCGATATATAGATATATATAAAGGAAAATGAGTAAGTTCTCTGGTGTGCGAAACTGTAACTGTCACATGATCTGTCACTGCCAAATAACACATCTCTGCCAAATAACACATCTCGATGAAATTTGGAACTCGTACAGCATACTGCAGAATGTAACTCAAAGAAATACACAATGAGACGAGTAGAAATGACACTTTTATTCAAAGACATTAATACAGTGAAGACAGCGTGATTTATTTTGATCCCCTGGACATTACAAAAGACGGGACACGGAACGTGCTGAAGTATGTCAGCGCAGTGCACCCCACACATGGTCGATGGAGTTTAAGTTGGCAGGACGGGCACGCTAGTTCCTTCCACCGAGTAGCCTCTCGTTCCAAGAGTTCGCCCGCCTGTGCTGTCGATGTGGTCGCACACTGTCATCCACAAGCCAGGGCCGAATGAACCCCTAAAAATATGGACATGACGCAGAAGCGCCGTATCGGAATGTCGTTGATCGGTGCGAGTTCCGTGTTTAATGATTTGGAGGTCAGTACGTCCGTGCAATATTATGCCTCTCCACACCATAACACCTGTGCCGCCAAAACGGGCATGTTAGAAATGTTCCTGGGAGCATTACGACTTCCCCCCTCTCGCCACATCAGAGTATGTCGAAAATGATAATTCAGACAGAACTGGCTTTCATCCGGGAAGAACATGCGATCACACTCCTCGATGGTCCACTCCTTATGCTCTGGGCACTACCACAAATGGTACAGCCGATGTACGAGTGTCAACGAAAAACAACGTACTGGTCGTCGGACAAAGAGCAGACTGCCGTGCAGTCACCATACCACCGTGGAGCGTGAGATTGCGATCAGCCTTGCAGTCCTACTGAATGCCGTTGCAATTACACGTGCTTGAATGTCTCTTCGGGTTTGCTGCCGGATCCTAAAATCAACTTGACTCGATATTTCGGCGGTTTTGGTGTTGTGGAAGCCGACGCACACAAATATGTATCTGCATTCTAAGTGTTGTCATCCACAACACCAACGCAGTGGCGTCCTTAGGACTTTGGTACGCAGAGCATATGCCATTTCCGACGCGGACAGCTTAACCCAAGAACTTGCGCATGTAATGGCTGTTTTGAAGGAAAATGGATACTCCGGGAAGCAGATTCATCGGGCTATGGAGTTTGGACCATCTCTGGAGGTGCATGAAGAAGAACATAGATCGGTGGCCTTTCTTCCTTATGCTGGAGAGACAGCGTTTAAGACTGGACGAATTTGAAGGAATTTTAACATTAAGAGTGTGTTCCGTCCACCTTCTAAGATGAGGGCACTACTCGGCTCTGTGAAAGATGATTTGGGGCTAATGAAACCTGGTGTATACAAAATTCCGTGTCAATGTGGGAAGGCTTACATTGGCCGTTCGATTCGCACAGTTCATGACAGGGCTGTGGAACATCGCCGTCATACGAGGCTACAACAGCCGGAAAAATCGCAGTAACAGAACACTGCTTAAATGAGGTGCACAGTATGAAATTTGATGAAACTGTGGTAGTTGCCAACATTTCAGTTTTTTGGAACAGTGTATATAAACATGCGATTGAAATTAGGTTGGCGGATAATTTAATCAACAGAGACAATGGGTTTCCTATTAGCAAGACCTGGGAATGCTGTATTATCTTGCATCGAAATTGAACTTTCTTCGGTGCGGCCCTGAGTGCGATATTTCGTTGCCAGCAGTGTTCCACTAAGGGCGGCGCCACCTCCCACTGTTATAGGGCAGCAACTGTGATGGGCGGCGCATGCGCTGTGTACTGAACGGTGGCCCATACAGGACGTCGATTTGCAGCCTGGCGTGAAGTTCTCAGCGGGACTCATCAGCAGAAGCAGCATTCTGCTGAAGATGGCGACCAGTTGGATCGCCGAAATATCGAGTCAAGTTGATTTTAGTGTCCGGCAGCAAACTCGGCGAGACTTTAAAGACTTATAACGCCGGGAAAGCCTACGTAGTCACAATTACACCTGCTGTTTGACGTGGGTCCCTTCTTGCATGCTGCACATTGTAGTGGTCATTTGACTCACTGTGGTCGACCACCTCCTCTCCTTCGTGCAGTAGTGCGTGTGGTTCGGATCGCTTTCCATGCAAGTGAAAAATAATGTGAGCAGTAGCAAATTCCTGGGCTATACTCGTCACAGTTCGCCCTTCTTAAAGTCCCCCAACGTTTCTTCCCCGTGTAAAGTCATCCAAATATTGTCTCTGGGCTGTCTTGTAATGAAGTCCACCACCGCAGTGTACAGTAACTGTTCGTTGACTGATACAACACACTTTTACCATTCCTTCAACTGTCTCGTGTTCCAGGGCCATCCGCATTTGGCGCTATAGTCACAGCTTCCTGTGTACGACTAGAAGACATCTGGCAACATACTGCCCCACTCTCATAGATTTTCACCAAATAGTTAATATTTTATGTTGGTTTGTCTATGTCGTCCCTAAGTTCTGCACAGCAGTGTACGTAATGTAATAGTGTACGTAATGTTACTTTTCTCTCGTTGAGCTGTTTTTGGCCAAGGTGAAGGAGGACATTATGACGATTAAGTATCATAACTATAAACTCACTTTCTTCATTACTGACAACGTTTGAACAAAGTTTGGATCGTCTTGAAGAAGTTCGCTGGAGTCTTCCACGCGATGTTGCTTCGGCTTGTGTCGACGCAGTCGTGGCACAAACTTCGCTGCTATCTTTGCCCTGTTCAACTATTCTAACAGATTACGTTTGCACGTGCCATAAGGGTATTCCCGAGGTCTTGTAGAAGTCTTTGATGATCTGTCTACGATGTTACGGAATCAGATTCCTCACTTTCTGAACATTTTCTGGTGTGATACCTGTTGACGGCTGACGAGAACGGTCGTCATTATCTCAACGTCCGTCCTTTTTTAAACGCTTATATCAGTCTTTAAGTTTGTGTGCCACCTAAAGCGTTGTCTCCCAAAGATTGCCACAACATCTGACGCATTTCTGCAGCAGGTTCTCCAGATTCAAAACGAAATTGTATAGAGACACAACGTTCTTTCAGGTCCCTCTTAGCAAAAGGGCGTACTCGCAGAAACGACAACTGAAATATGCCAAGCAGTAACTAGCCGAACCAATCAGCTCGCAGGCACTTGCCGCACTGATCCAAGAAGGATGTAGCGCTTTCCGTCTGTTGGTAGCCATATGCTCCCAAAATTCAAATTTCGAATACTTTTGGATACCGCCTCGTATACGTATCTACACATACACTCCACAAGCCACCGTGGCAGAGGGTACCTAGTACCATTACTAGTCATTTCCTTTCCTGTTCCACTCGCTAACAGGGTGAGGGAAGAATGAGTGTCTGTATGCCTAGTATGAATCCTCATTTCCCGTATTTTTGCGTCGTGATCCTACGCGAAATGTGTATTGGCGACAGTAGTATCGTTCTGCAGTCAGCTGCAAATGCCGGTTCTCTAAATTTTTTCTGTAGTGTTCCTCGAAAAGAACGCCGGCTTCCCTCCAGGGATTCCCATCCGAGTTCACGAAACACGCCCGTAATACTAGCGTGTTGTTCGAACCTACCGGTAACAACTCTAGCAGCCCGCCTCCGAATGGCTTCGACCTGTTGCGGATCCCAAACACTCGAGCAGTACTCCAGAAGAGGTCGCACTAGCATCCTATACGCGGTATTCTTTACAGATGAATGACACTATCCCAAAATTCTAACAACGAACCCAAGTCGATCATTCGCCTACCCTACCACAGTCCTCACATGTTATCAATTTGCCATCTTACGCCCAGATATTTAAACGACGTGACTGTATCCGAACATTACGGGTTTGTTTTATCCTGCTCATCTGCATAAACTTACATTTTCCTAGTTCTAGAGCTAGCTACCATTCATCACACCAACTAGATATTTTGACTAAGTCGTATTTTTACATCTGACGATTTCGACCGGTCAGGGACGACACGTTTAGCTGTTTTTGTGTCTGGTTGCAGATGTGTCGAGCTTCCAGGCGTTCTTCAACTTCAGCGAGATGCGGGCGCTGCTGGACAGCTTCTGCGTGTACCACGTGAACGCGCCGGGCCAGGAGGAGGGCGCCGCCACGCTGGCCGAAGAGTGAGTAGACAGTCCACAGCGTAGCAGAACGCCCTAGCTTGCCCTTCCGTTACAGACACGTTGTCTGTGATGTATTATTATTTCAAATGTAAGCGCAGGACATACGTATAGGATGAAACTTCCCAGCGGATTAAAGCTGCATTTCGGACTCGAACTCCGGACCTTTGCGTTTGGCGAGCACACGTTCCACCGACTGAGATATCCAAGCTCTGCAGAGTGATTCACGAGGAAGCGTTGTGTGCATAATTTACAAATATTTCGTGTCAGTTAGCAGAGCTATGATAAAATGAAGTCCCGTTCCTGTGAAAACGGTGCTTTTGTCATCTAGCCGTGGTAGGCATATGGCCGCCCAGATAACGTGCTGACAGTCTGTACCAACGACACGTACAGCATCTGTAATGTTTCAAAGCAAAGTAATGCTCGTAACTGATGCAGGATTGCACTTCTATTATTTTGGATAATGTTCCGATATCCAGTAAAAGATCCACTGAAGCTTTTCACAGAACAACTTGAAACTTTCTTAACAACAGTAGTCCTACTGCCAGCTGCACCATTTTCTTCTCTGGAGACTTCTGTCAAATCTTACCATTAATTGCAACAGGGACGATAGCAGACTAAGAGTATGCATTTTCAGTTGCCAGTTAGTATAAAATATTAATATAACTTCAAAATTGGGAAAAAAGAAAAATTACTATAGCAAATGTCATCTTACACAAAAAATGTAAACTTAAAACTTTTAATTAAAACATTCTCTATTTTTGTGCCACAGCTGATACTTGAACCAGGCTCTCCTTGCCTATAAGACAGGTGTGCTAGCCATTACACCACTATAGCAGTATAAGTAATGCCCCTGCACAAACTACGTTAGTCTAATTCCCTCCCTAACACAAACTTCACGTCTTCAGCTTATTTTTCGCTTCTTCAATCGTCGCTATTGCCGAGGGACAGCATTGGACTAAGGTAGTCTGTGGAGCTATGTCACCTATACTGCTACGGCGGTGTAATGGCTAGCACACCTGCATGGTAAGCAAAGAGAGCGGGGTGCAAGTCCCAGCCGTGGCACAAAATTTTAATTAATTTCTTCAGCTTCTATCATTATCTTACATACAATGAGACTCAAATGTCTCAAGGGAAATTTAATTATATCAGATCTATAAACCATTCTCGAAAGTGTTGGAATTCCTGGAACTGATATCATGCCGATATCGATAAAAGGCAAAAATCGCCCGGATTCATGAGTCCCAGGATGGGTGAACTATCTATACAAATAATTAATTTTGTACAGAACCCTCCGTGCGTGAGTCCTACTCACTTATCTGGATTCTTTTACTACTACTCTTCACAGCAGACAAAGATCCCGAGTTCGAGTCTCGATCCAGCACATTGTTTGATCTGCCAGGAAGTTTCACTGTTCACAGTGCTCGACTGTACCTGTTTGTCAGTATATGAGGTCTACCTGGACTTTGTTCAGCTGTGGTTGTTCCTTCCCGTTTCCACTTCACATCATTTAAAGCCGACTTGGGCAGATTTAAAGTGGTTGAATTGTTCCCGATGGATTTGTTACTCCATCCATTTGTTACGACATCCAGCAACTAGTACACATTCGAAGTCACTGAGTTCTCTTGACTGACCCACGTTGCTGATGCAAAAAAATACTCCTTGCCTCTTTATATACCGATGGGTCTGCCTCTCGTGATACCTATTGGTCAGTTTAGTATTACATGGGGATATCCACATACTTCTGATTGGATAGTGTACACTGTTGGACATTAGAACTGCAACACCATCAACGATAGAAAATACGAAATTGTATTTACTGTACTAAAACAATAAAGTGGGAAGGATGCACATATAAATTTGTAGATGGTTTAAGGGTGTACGAGGCGCGAAATTCAGGACGCAATGCTGCCACCTATGGCAGCGATAACAGCTCTAACCCGGCTGGGCATTGAGTCGAATTGAAGGTAGGTGATGGTTCCTGGTACGTAATTCCAGGCTGCTTCAACTTTTCACAAGGAGTTCATTAATGATAGTGGCTGTCGTGTGGAGAGATACCATTCTCTCGGCAACCAATGGTCAAATGTTTTCAATGAGTGGATGATCTGGAGAACATGCTGGCCAGGGGTCAAACTCCCTATGTGTAGAGATAAGTCAGGACAACATGAATAATGCACTGATGAGCCAAAACATTATGACCGCCTGTTTAATAGCTTGTTTGTCTGTCTTTGGAACGAAATACGTCAGATTCTGCGTATCAGGGATCCAACAGCATGTTGGTAGGTTTGCAGAGTTATGTGGCGTTAGATGTCAACGCTCAGGTCACGTAATGTGCGTAAATGACAGGCCGCTGATTTGCGTATATGAAAAGTAATGTCACGGAGACCTCGAAGATCGCCACTGACCTTAAAACGTCGGAAATTTAACGATTGCTGTCCAAATTACCGCTTATATGATCCGAGGTGGGAAAGAAATACAGTAGAAGAAGACTGGGTAGCTTTGAGGGATGAAGTGGTGAAGGCAACAGAGTATCAAGTAGATAAAAAGACGAGGGCTAGTAGAAATCCTTGGGTAACAGAAGAAATATTTAATGTAATTCTGTCAGAGACAGCAAAGGACTTGGAAGAGCAGTTTAACGGAATGGATAGTGTCTTGAAAGGAGGATATAAGATGAACATCAACAAAAGCAAAACAAGGATAATGGAATGTAGTCTAATTAGGCCAGATGATGTTGAGGGAATTAGATTAGGAAATGAGACACTTAATGTAGTAAAGGAGTTTTGCTATTTGGGGAGCAAAATAACTGATGATGGTCGAAGTAGAGAGGATATAAAATGTAGACTGGCAATGGCAAGGAAAGCATTTCTGAAGAAGAGAAATTTGTTAACATCGAGTATAGATTATATGTCAGGAAGTCATTTCTAAAAGTTTGTATATGGAGTGTAGCCATGTATGGAAGTGAAACATGGACGATAAACAGTTTGGACAAGAAGAGAATAGAAGCTTTCGAAATGTGGTGCTACAGAAGAATGCTGAAGATTAGATGGGTAGATCTCATAACTAATGAGGATGTATTGAATAGAATTGGGGAGAAGAGGAGTTTGTGGCACAACCTGACAAGAAGAAGGGACCGGTTGGTAGGACATGTTCTGAGGCATCAAGGGATCACAAATTTATCATTGGAGGGGAGCTTGGAGGGTAAAAATCGTAAAGGGAGACCAAGAGATGAATACACTAAGAAGATTCAGAAGGGATGTAGGTTGCCGTAAGTACTGGGAGATGAAGAAGCTTGCACAGGATAGAGTAGCGTGGAGAGCTGCATCAAACCAGTCTCTGAAGACCACAACAACATGATCCGAGGTAATTGTGTTGTGTGCCCAATGACGCTCCAGGTGCTAGGCCCGTACGACGATAACGAAAATGTAGCTGTGTTCGGTCTCGTTCGCATGCCGATACGTCCGTCGTCACACTTGGCCCTGAACTGTTACTCGTCTGAAGAGACAACGTGTTGTCGTTGGGCGTACCTCTGTCGGCTCGCCTCTCTCTGGCTGCCGCCACAAGGAAAGGCGCAAAAATAATAGCCGTGCTGATAGTCTCGCGTGTTCCACATGTTCCGCCCTCGCTGTGTGGATACTTGTCATCGTGCAAAGTTTCAAGACACGCCACGTAGCCTTTCGTTCCTGCACAGCCGAGCCAGTAACGACTGTTCTCGCGGACACTGTTCGCGTGGCGTCGGTGAGATGCTGCGTCACATCTCCATCATATTACGCCTGCCACCTAATGGTATGTAGCGGAGGGTACCTCTGATACCGCTTACTGATCCTCTCCTTCCCAGTTCGACTCGCGAATGGCACGTGGAAAGAGTGGTTGTTGGTAAGCTTCGTAATAACTATTAATTTCTCGTCGTGGTCGTTTCGTGGAATGTATGTGGGAGGAAGTAATATGTTATCCGACTCTTCCCAGAAAGTGCTCACTCGAAATTTCAGTAGTAGATATCTCAGTTATGCACAACGCTTCTCGTGTAACGTCTGCCACTGGAGTTTGTTGAGCATCTCTGTAACGCTTTCGAGGCCACTAAGTAAACTTGTGACGAAACGCGCTGCCCTCCGTTGGATCTTCTATCAGTCCTACCTGGTAGGATCCCAGACTGATGAACAGCACTCGAGAATCGGTCGAACAAGCGCCTTGTAAGCCACTTCCTTCGTGCGTGAACTACACTTCCGTAAGATTCTTCCTATGAATCTCAGTGTGGCATCTTCTTGCCTTACGTGATCATCCCACTTTAAGGTCGCTCTGGATAGTTACTCCTGGACATTTTACGGCAGTTACTGTTTCTAGCAACTTGTCATCAGTGGTGTAGTTGTACAGAGGTGGATTTCTTTTCCTATGTGTGCACAGTATGTTACATTTATTTACGTTCAATATCATTGCAAGTACCAGATTTCCCTTGGAATTTATTTATCCTCTGGCACGTGTTTCCCTGTATAATAATTACATTTGCTGCCATGGTAGCAACAGCTTCTAGGCATTCTACCAGTATAAAACAATACGAAGTTTCAAAAACACACCTCGTCTTCACAAACGACCGACTCATTAACACAGCTGATTGTGTTGCCGCTAGTTCTGCGGTAAGGCGTTTGTTTATCACGAATACAATGACTGTAGTGTTTCCCAGCAGGAAATGTGTTACACATATCAACCCTTCAAACGTCGGAGTCGTATTAAGCAATACATTTGACGTGCAAAGTGTCTACTACACGAATACTGCACTATAGTAGCTGCTGTATATATCTGCAAGAAAACGCCTAGCCTTGTACAAGCTGTACGACGGAAGCTGACGACAGTCAGTGCACTCCTCCCTGTGCTTCCCCGTCAACAGAATATTCTTTGTTGTCGCCGTTTCAAATTTTTGTTCTTAATTGTAGTTTAAGCAGCTGTTCCATTATTTATAGCTTACACGCCAGAAGATGAGGATGATAGTCTCGAAATTTGTCACCATGAATTATGTGGAATGTAACGCGAAACGAAGTGACTGGCCGTAGTAGAATACAAATGAATAAAGCTATGAAATATCATAAATTGAACTATGTGTTTGTGACTGAAGGGTGTGAGCTAGACAAGCGTCCGGTACCAATCGGTAGAATTATAACTGAGGAAGCCATTCCAGATTGACCATCGTTATGCGATTTCTTCAGTGACGCCGCCCCAAGTGTCCGTTCTTTCTGGCGACCTTGCTGCGGAGGAGGCAGTGACCTTGTTCTTCAACTCCCCCGCGCCCCCCTCCCCCCCTGCGCAACCGCCTCCCACAACTAGCGTACAAAGGAGAAAACTCCCATCGATATCCGGTTCAGAAATTGTTGGGAAAACACGTTACACGGCGAGCTCCACTAAACCTGTAACGTTGACTAATACGCTGCCCGTGTCCACAGTTACTGCTAAACTGACATTGCGGTTACTGGCAGTCTGTAAGTGGTGAGAGAAATAATAATAATTCTTTATTTTTCGCTGACTCGACTTTCCAAACTACATCACTGCTCATCTTCAGGAGCGAAACTGCAGTAAGATAATATTAGTCATATTTTCATCTTGTAGTATTGGTCAGTCAGTATAACTTCGATAATCGCCAATAGTCATCAAATCACCGAGGAGAAATTGGTCTTCTTTATTCGTTTCTGCCTGTTGGAGACTATGATATTCCTACCGTCTGGTAAACTCGTGCCTACGGCATTTGTTCCCGGTATTGTTCTTTCTTCAACTCTGACCACGTTTCTCCGGTATTTTTTTTTTTTCATTTATTTTTAACTGGAAACCTGGATATTGTAGCTGTTCCGTAGTAAGTGATCTACTTTCTTGGGTGCCCTCACATTTGATCCTCATCTGTCGTATGTCTGTTTCTAGTTTGTTAAAACAAGTTCCCGTCGTTTTCTTATCCAGGCAGCTAGTAAAAGCCTGTTACGATAGTGGTAATGCGTTCATTGGAGCCACGTTTGCATTTAAGACTGCAGGCCTCGTGCACAGCGTCTTCACTGTCTTTTGGATACGTGTGTAGCTCATGACTGTCTTCTGTACCGAGCAGTGCTTTGATGTGGAGCCATGATTTTCTTTACAATCCTTTTTGCTTTGTTGTGCATGAAAACGATACTCATGACGGCTCTGTTCTCGGATTTAACGTTGTAAAATGTCTTAATTGGAGTATTCGCCTAATTATTCATATTTAAGAGATGTGGAAAAATATTGTAAGCGATCCACGTTTACAACAACCGGGCGCCGACTCACCTAATACAATGCCTTTGTAGACAGACATGAGAACTCCCCAGTTTTCGTATTAGGTATCACAATTCCTCGTTAACGTATAAATCTTTGTGATTCATTAATCTGAGATAGCAAAAAATTGTTGTACGATAACGCAGTACGATGCATCAGCCTACCTGCTGTTTTTAATTTTTTGTTTTATTGTAGCCTTTGACACTGTTCGTTGTGGTTATACTCCAAAAAAGACATTGGCGCATTTTGATCGAATCGGTCACTTACATCAAAATATCCGTAGCGACTGGTACAGTACACGGTCATAGTCGAACCTGACAGTCGAGAGATTTCTGTGGCAGTATACCTTGTTAAAATTATTATCAAATCGGTACAATGCTACGTATCCATCGAAATCTGCCCACGCCCCACTTTGCAGTATGTACATGGGATGGACAAAAATATGGAAACACAAAACACTCCGTGCATAATACGGAGTAGGAAAACCATTGGCTTTCAAAAAAGCTTCCAGTCGTCTCGGAATGGATAAATACGGGTCCTCCGTGATTTTCAAGGGAATCTTACACCATTCTTCTTGCCAAATAGTGGCAACTTCAGGTAACGGTGGTTGAAGAGGATAGCGATACGCATCGCTCTCTGCAAAGTAGACTACAAAAGCTCAACAATAATGAGATGTGATGAGAGTGGTAGCCAGGCGAGAAGCGACAGTTGATCGTGATGCTCACGAAGCCAGTCCTGGGCGATGGGAGACGGGTGGAGAGCGGCCCAGCCGTCATGGAACAGAGCATCACCATAGGGCAGCAAACATTGTACCATAGGACGGACCTGATTAGCCGAAATGGCCACGTAACCAGAGGGCCCAAGAAATACCACAATATCACCGAAATCTTGCCATTTTCCCTTTTGGCACGCAACTCGGCCAGAAGTTGGAACCAGTGTGAAACAAGACTTATCCAACCAAATGGCATTCTGTCATTGCTCCATAGCGAAGGTGTTATGGCCTCCTCACCACGTTTTCATGTCGTAGGCATTTGTATCACTGATGAATGGGTTTGGAATTCCAGCTCGCCATGCATTTCCGTGCTTATGAAGTTCTTTTCGTGTTGTTTCGGTGCTGTCAGAGCTCGCGAGTCCGACGATACACCACAGTTCTTCAGTGAGTTTTGCGACTTTCATCATCTTATTTCTCGTCACAGTTCTCCTCAGTGACCGTCCGCCGCACACTCAACACACACTTTTGTCTGTGTTGTGACTTTGCAGATGATGTTTTTCCACGTTCTCTGTATGCGGTATACATCTTCGGTAAGTTGGCTCTTTGAAACAAGCCCGCCGCCCGTGGTCTAGTGGCCAGCGTTGCTGCCTCTGGATCACTGGGCTCCGGGTTCGATTCCAGGCTGGGTTGAGGATTTTCTCTGCCCGGGTTCTGTGTATTTGTGTTGTCCTCATCATTTCATCATCCTCATACGTGACAGTGGGTAGATTGAACTGTGTAAAAAGAAACTGGACTGTGTAAGAATTGGAACTTTCTACGGGCGACACCACACAAACCAATCGTCATCGTCTTTGAAACAACAAACGGTTCGGCTATCTTGGTTACGCATGCACTTCCATATGAGCATCAACAATTCGTTAACTTTCGAATTCCTTTAGCTCCTAATGCACACAGAACACTGTTTTGACCACCGCCGATACTTGCAACATTGCACAGGAGCCGTTCGTGGTTAAATACAACGCAACCTATGGACTTGACTAGAATCTGCATTATGTTCAAGCATGAATTTCTCGCGGTGTTTCGATATTTTTGTCCAGTCCTTGTATGTTGCATGTACTGCCCAAGCTTAGTCGCCAATTAAGACAGACCGCGCTGACAATCCACACGGATCCCTCGAAGTACAGCTGGCTGAGTCAAAAAGCAAGTAGACAATGCAGGCTTCCGCACTCATGGTCGATGAGACAGTACAGGCATAAAATTACGATGTTCACCATAAATAGACAGTCAGAAGAGTGAAGGGGTTAATTTTTTAAAAAACAAGAAAATGAAGGTGGCTGTATGTACAGAGTTCCATCTACATCCATACTCCGCAAGCCACCTGACGGTGTGTGGCGGAGGGTACCCTGAGTACCTCTATCGGTTCTCCCTTCTATTCCAGTCTCATATTGTACGTGGAAAGAAGGATTGTCGGTATGCTTCTGTGTGGGCTCTAATCTCTCTGATTTTATCCTCATGGTCTCTTCGCGAGATATACGTAGGAGGGAGCAATATACTGCTTGACTCTTCGGTGAAGGTATGTTCTCGAAACTTTAACAAAAGCCCGTACCGAGCTACTGAGCGTCTCTCCTGCAGAGTCTTCCACTGGAGTTTATCTGTCATCTCCGTAACGCTTTCGCAATTACTAAATGATCCTGTAACGAAGCGCGCTGCTCTCCGTTGGATCTTCTCTATCTCTTCTATCCACCCTACCTGGTGCGGATCCCACACTGCTGAGCAGTATTCAAGCATTGGGCGAAGAAGCGTACTGTAACCTACTTCCTTTGTTGTCGGATTGCATTTCCTTAGGATTCTTCCAATGAATCTCAGTCTGGCATCTGCTTCACCGACGATCAACTTTATATGATCATTCCATTTTAAATCACTCCTAATGAGTACTCCCAGATAATTTATGGAATTAACTGCTTCCAGTTGCTGACCTGCTATTTTTTAGCTAAATGATAAGGGACCTATCTTTCTATGTATTCGCATCACATTACACTTGTCTACATTGAGATTCAATTGCCATTCCGTGCACCATGCGTCAATTCGCTGCAGATCCTCCTGCATTTCAGTACAATTTTCCATTGTTGCAACCTCTCGATACACCACAGCATCATCTGCAAAAAGCCTCAGTGAACTTCCGATGTCATCCACCAGGTCATTTATGTATATTGTGAATAGCAACGGTCCTATGACACTCCCCTGCGGCACACCTGAAATCACTCTTACTTCGGAAGACTTCTCTCCATTGAGAATGACATGCTGCGTTCTGTTATCTAGGAACTCCTCAATCCAATCACACAACTGTATTAAGAGTATTAATAATGGAGTTTTCGATAAAAAAAAAGCACAAATATGTCAATCGTCTCAGCGGGGCAAAACTTTTTTGAGCAGTTCATTACTTTTTAGCTATCTTTATGTAAAAATTAGAGGAATTAAGACGCACAAGCACTTGTTCTTTCTGCATATTATTGCCATTTTGTCTTCAGCCTAAAGAGTGGTTCGATGCAGCTCTGTACACAGTGTATCCTGTGCAAGTTTCTTCAGCTCTGCGTCACAACTCCACCTTACATCCATTTAAAACTGCTTTCCGTGGTCAGTCCATGGTTTCCCTCTTCGATTTTACTCCACACGTTTTCTTCCACTACCAAACTGACGATTCTTTGATTTCTCAGGATGTGGCATGTCAATCTCTCTCTTCCTTTAGTCAGCGTTATTTGTTACTTCTTGATAAGTTATCCGATCTACCCTCCTAATTTTCTGCATTCGTCTGTAGCACCACATTTCAGAAGCTCCTAGTTTCTTCTTGCTTGAACTGTTTATTGTCCACTTTCGCATCCATTCAACTCTATACTCTAAAGAAATACCTTTAGAAAGTAGTTTCTAACACTTCAATTTATATTGAAAATAGCGCCTCACGACGTACAGGTATCTACGACCAGATGATTTGTCTGTCATAGGGATAGTAAATTATAAGCACAAATATTCCTCGCGAATCATCCTACCTATTAGTGAAAACTGTATGAAAATCCCAAATGTGTTCTTGAGATTATCTTTCACACACAGAAAGAAAAATGCGGCAAGATACTTTAATTTATGATAAGCAGTATTATTAATAAATTTCCCTTTTTCAGGTACACATTCATGTTAGAGTCCTCCGCACTATATATCCTGTCTACTTCATCCATCGTCAGTTATTTGCTGCCCTAATTGTGAAGCACATCTATTTACCATTCACGATTGTTATCGGAGAGAGAACCATTTTTCTTGGTTAACTCATATAGACTAATCGCAGTCTTCCACGACTTTTCAAGCTGTCTTAAAAACAAACAGCTGCAGTCTTTCCGCGCGATGCCAATGGTGGCGTTTCGTTCAACGGATACTGTAATCATTTGTGCTCATCACATGATCTGCAGTTCAATTTAATGCGCTATGCGGCTGGACACTTCGCATCCTGCCATTGCTGGCGCCATGCCGAGAAGGCAGAATCTGCTGTGGTATCTCGCGAGATATTAATGGTGACGGCTACATCCATTTCTGAAAACTCGACCCGTTTGAGATAGTATTTAAACAGCCAACCAAGGTAGATGTAGACACTCATGCTAATCAACTGCTTGGAGGAACACAAATATGGATGAACTGCTCATCAACCCGCAATGTCTACGACATTGTAAGTCAAAGTCTGCTACTGTCTGGACCAGACTCCAGCACATGATCGAGTCATAGAAAGACAGACTGACTGCGAAAAGATTATACTCACTTGTAGTGTCTGGTAGCACGTGAATAAGATGTGAACTTGTCACGTTGATCCTACAGGGGTTGGATAAAAATATAGAGACAGCGAGAAACACTTGCTTGAACATAATAGCACATAATAGCAGATGCTAGCCAAGCCTGCAGGTTATGCTGTTGTATTTGACCATGAACGGCACCTGTGCAGTGTCCTGAATGTGTTGCACTGTGTCAGTCGTGATCAGAACAGTATACTATATAACTGTGAGCGCATTATGTTGCAGCTAACTGAATTGGGACGTTGGCAATTTGTTGATGCTCGTATGGTGGGGGCTTCCATAACTGAAGTGGCCTAAGTGTTCGGTGTTTCAAGAGACACCATATCGAAGATTCATACCGCATACAGGGAAAGCAAAAAACATCATCTGCTAAGCGACAACGTAGACGAAATTGGTGTTGAGTGAGCGTGACGGATGGTCGTTGAAAAGTATTGTGGCGCAAAATAAGAAGACGGCAGTTGCAGAACTCACTGCAAAACTGAGTATCACACTTGCAAAGACTGTCAGCACCAAAACAACCAAAGAGATCTCAGGAAGCGAGGAACTCAAGGGTGAGCTGGAATTCCAAAGCCACTCATCAGTGATGCGAATTCCCATAACAGGAAAACATGAAGTGGAAGCCATAAAACCAGGGCTAAGGAGCAATGAAAGAGTGTGATTCCATTGTACAAGTCTTGTTTCTCATTGTTTCCAAATTCTGGCCGAGTTTATGTCCCAAGCACGATACATGGCTGGAGTTCGGTGGTGATTTGAGGAGCCATATCGCGGCATTCCTTGGGCCCCAAGGTTAGTCTGCTATGTCGCATTCATGCCAAGGGTTATGTGACCATTTTGGTTGATCACACCTGTCCAGTGGTTGTTCCCCAGTGGTGATGCTGTGTTCCAAGGTAACATGGCCCAGTTCACAAAGCTCACATCACCCAGGACTTGATTTTTTGAGCTCAAGGATGAATTGTCGCATTGTCAGTGTCCACCACAGTTACCAGATCTCAGCATTATAGAGCCTTTGTGGTCTACTTTCAAGAGAAGGGTATTGATCATTATCCTTCCATCATCGGTACAAGAACGTCATACTATTTTGCGGGAGAAACGGTATAATATTTCTCTGAGAGTCCTACAGGACCTGGAAACAGTTTTGAATGCTGGCGGGTTTCTTACACTGCATTAGGCATGGTAATGTGTTCTGTTTTTGGTGTTTCCATATTTTTGTCCAGTCCCCGTAAGCACTGAGGCACAAAATTTCGCAGGGTGATTCAGGCTGTTATGAACATAGTTCTGCCAACATTTAGCATCTTTTGTGTGTCTGGCCAAACTCTTCGGGCTCTGGTAGCCTTCAGAGCCATTGACATTTTTGTCTTGTGGGATGAATGTAGGTCAGTATACTGATCCAGGGGAGCTGAACATTGAGGGCAGTCCACTGAAGAAATTCAGGCAATGGGTGTAGTCCATGTGCTCACTAGCATGCTATAGAAGGATGCCTGAAGCACAATTAAGAGAGATAGGCACAGTGCTTTAGTTATCACCTTATAAAAACTAGACTGCCGTAGTGAAATTTGTCATGTTAGTTTCTCAATATTCACCCTCCAGTAAGACAGTTTTGTCTCAATGATAAGACACCTTGGTTGTAGAGGTCTGCATTTTGTCTGTGTGGGAAACATTCCCCTTCAAAAATCAGCTCATCATCATTCTGGAAATGCCTGCCATGCAATGGTACTTCATCTGAAGTGAGAGGAAAAAGTCACTGGCCACCAAGTTAGTAGAATATGGGGATGAGGCAAAATTTGATGGCTGAAAGAAACAGCACACATAACTGTGTACTTTACATAATAAGATGGGGGCATTGTTGTGGAACAAAAACATCCCCTCCAACAGCTTCCGGCAATGATTCACGTTGACGACCTCACTTACCACATTCTTTTTAATGGTATGCCCCTTATATTACATGATAGCACCAGATCATTGCAGACCCAAAAATATTGTCACATTGCCTGATGATGGTTGGATTAACACCTTCTTTGGCAATAGTGAAGCCACATACTTCCAGTGCTTGCTTTGCTCCTTTCACTCAATTTGTGCTGGGACTGGATTCATATCCTGTGATGGCATTGGACTTCACTTTGGATTACTGAAAGGTCTACTTCTCATCTTGTCTACAACTACATATGTATTCTGCAAACCACTGTGAGGTGCATGGCAGAGGCTGTGCCCCATTATACCAGTTATTAGAGTTTCTTCCTGTTCCATTCACATATGGAACATAGGTTCAAAATGGTTCAAATGGCTCTGAGCACTATGGGACTTAACTTCCAAGGTCATCAGTCCCCTAGAACTTAGAACTACTTAAATCTAACTACCCTAAGGACATCACACACATCCATGCCCAAGACAGGATTCGAACTTGTGACCATAGCGGTTGCGCAGTTCCAGACTGTAGCGCCTAGAACCGTTCGGCCACTCCGGCCGGCAGAACATGGGAAAGAATGATTGTTTGAACACCTCTGTGCATGCAGTAATTATTCTAATTTTATCCTCACGATCCATATGTGAGCTATACAGAGGGAGTTGTACTATGTTCCTAGAGTCATCATTTAAAGCCAGTTCTTGAAACTTTGTTAACAGACATTCTTGGGATAGTTTACATCCATCTACAAGAGTCTTCCAGTTCAGTTCCTTCAATATCTCTGTGACACTCTCTGATGCATTAAACAAACCTGTGACATTCGTGCTGTCTGTCTCCACATACATTCAATATTCCATGTTAGTCCTATCTGGTACGGGTCTCACACACTTGAGCAATATTCTAGAACTGGTCGCATGAGTGATTTATAAGCAATCTCCTTTGCAGACTGATTTCACTTCCCCAATGTTCTACCAATTAACTGAGCTCTACCACCAGCTTCCCAGGTATTTGTATGAGCTAGCTGATTACAACAGTGACTCTTTGATATTACAGTCTTAGGATACTACACTTTTTTGTTTTGTGAAGTGCAAAATTTTACATTTCCGAACATTTTGAGCAAGTTGCGACTCTCTGAACCACATTTATATCTTATCAAGAGCTGACTGAATATTTATGCAGCTTCTTTCAGATACTTCATTATGGATAACTGCATCATCTGCAAAAAGCCTGATTTTACTATTAATATTGTCTGCAAGGTCATTAATATACAATACAAACAGCAAGGGCCCCAACACACTTCCCTGGGACACACTCAAAGTTACTTCTACATCTGTTGATGACTCTCCATCCAAGATAACATGCAGTGTCCTCCTTACCATAAAGTTCTTAATCCAGTCACAAATTTCACTTGATGCCCACATGATTGCATTTTTGATGATAAGTGTAGGTGCAGTACTGAATCAAATGCTTTGCAGAAATCAATAAATACTGCATCTACCAGGCTGCCTTCACCCAAAGCTATCAGTATGTCATTGAGAAAAGTGCTAGTTGGGTTTCACATGATCAATATTTTCTAAATACATGTTGGTTAGCATTAAGGAGGGTAGAATATTTAAGGTACCTCATTATGTCTGAGTTCAGAGTATATTCTAAGATTATAAACCAAATTCATGTCAAGGATATTGAATGTTGATGTTGTGGATCACTTCTACTACCCTTCTGGTAGACAGGTGTGACATGTGCTTTTTTCAAAGAACTGGGCACAGTTTTTTGTCCTAGGGACCTACAATATCTTATAGTTAGAAGAGGAGCTAACTCAGTCACAAATTCAGTTTCGAAGCTGACAGGGAATCCATAAGGGCCTGGGGAACGTAGTTCAATTTTCACAATTTCACCTGTTTGTCAATACCAGTGACACAAATACTTATTTCATTCAACTTTTCAGTGGTAAGAGAATTAAACTGTGCCAATTATCTTTGGTTTTCCTTTGTAAAGGAATATTTGAAAATGGAGTTAAGCATTTCAACTTTTGCTTTGCTATGCTCAGTTTCAGTTTGTCTTGTTTGCTAGGGACTTGACACTAAGTTTGGTGCCACTAACAGCCTTTACGTATGATCAGAGTTTCTTTGGGCTCTAAGGATGTTGGTTCACACTGCTCATTATAAACAATCAGATCTATTTATATCAGATGGTTTATCAATGGTTGATCCACACCTATGTACAATGTTACCACACAGCCTAGGTCAACAACAGTTAATTATGTCTGACCTCTACCATGATACAGGGACAAGAAGAATAAAAAGAAACATAGATTAGTTCAGGTCTCAGCATTTGTTCCTAAACAAGCTAAATGAGATATTTGCAAATGTATTGGGAAAATGTTACTGATGCAGCTGAAGACCTCTTTAACTAATATAATGCAAGTTGTAACTAATAGTAGTTGCCACATGGGACGTTTCAGTGAAAAAGGCATTTGTTAAGGATTCTTTTGGATACTATCAAGCTGGCAGCTTTTGACATTTTTTGCACTTTTTGTAACATAACCTTATTCTAATATACAATGTGATGTTTAATTTCCACGTATATGGACTTTTAAAAGCTTTATCCTTTAATTTTAATGAGTTTTTATTTGCTGTGAGGCATTCCGAATATGGAATAATAATTACCACTCTGTCAAACCCGTTCCCATCACCCGCAGACCACAACAGCATTGTGACCTGAAGTCTAAGACAGAGAAAGTAAGGTTAAATGTATCTATCAGAAAGATGGGCTGACCTAGTGTTTCTTTATGACAAACAGTTATATGTATTTTACAAATTTGACCAGTATTTTGACTTTTGTTATATGCATATACAGAAAAACACTTTTCACAAAGTTTACTGATTTGTTGGGAACTATAATTACCTGACATACTCAGTGCTGTAGGAGATGATCTTTAAATGTAGTGTTGTAGTCTTCTTTATGAAAACTTTTTATTTGCCAAGATTGCAAGGTTAGATGCATTGATTACAAGTTTTGGCCAGTTAAGTGCCATTCTTCAGATCACATAAGAGAAAGCAGTGTCTGCATCGACTACTGAAATATGTTGTTTTATCACAATCACAATACCAAACTCAATAATTGTGGTCACATTACATATGTATTAAATGAATTCTGCACCATTTCATTGTGCACAGTGAAAAAATATGTAGGAATATATATTGTAACCCCAATTTTTGAGTTTGGATTTGTAAATACAATTGTGACAAAGTGTTTTGATTTAGTAATACATGTAGACACTGCTTTCTGTTGTTATCTGAAGATGTCAATGTAACTGGTCAAAACTAGCAATCAATACAGAGACACCCTTTTCCTGGAAATAAAAAGGTTTCCCAAAGAAGACTTCAATATTTTGTGATATTTGTTTCTGTGATAGTCTTAAAATACAAATAATTATTGAAAACCAATGGCCTTGCCACATTGGTAACACCAGTTCCAGTCAGATAACCAAAGTTAAGCGCTGTCAGGATTGGCTAGCAGTTGGATGGGTCATAGTCCAGGTTTGCTGAGTGCTGTTGACGAGTGGGGTGCACTCAACCCTTGTGAGACCAATTAAGGAGCTACAGTTGAGAAGTAGCGGCACCAGCACCGGTGATGAGAACTGACAACAGCAAGGAGAGCAATGTGCTGACCATGTGCCACTCGATATCCGCATTCAGTGATGCATAAGCTGAGAATGACATGGTGGCCAGTCGATACCATTGGGCATTAAAGGCCTATTCAGACAGTGTTGTTTTTTTTTTTTTTTTGTTTGTGTCCTCATTGAAACAAAATAAGGATGAAAAGAACTAAACTGTATCAAGCAAGATAATTAAACAAAACCTTTACATACTCATTTATGTATCTGTTCTGTGGAAACATATGAGGAAAAAATGGATCATAAGACTTACATCTAACATAATATTGTCTAAGCAAGGTAATTTATTCAAACAATTAGACACTCACATGCAGCTTCACTGGTATGAGAAAAAAACAAGTCATAATACATTCAACAAAGTATTCTGATCAGCTGTTATATTTAAAAATAAAGTTATAATGGATAATAAAGCATTTTCATTTTTACTAAACCATGTACAAATCACAATAATTCCTTTAACGATACTTGTTTTCTATAGTTTCAGTTATCACTTTTTGCTACTGGTATGTGTGCTGTAAGAAAGTTACCTCTGAAATAAATCAAAATAACTTTTATACTTTCAAAGTACTTGAGGAAATGTTTGTAAAAATTAACTCTTATACAGAATGATTTGCACATTTCACTTATGTGTATCAGTTCACCTACATTTAGTCAGCTCTTCAAAATTATCGGCAGTAGCAGTAAGTTTCCAGCTGTTTTATCATTGGCAATGAAATGGCTTTATGACGAGCTTAAGTCTAACGTACATACTTGTAGTTTTCATCACTAGTGGGAGAACTATGCAAGAACACACTGTAGCAGAGCTACATGTTGAATGGTGACCCGAATTATAGTAGATAAGAATAAAATGCTGGAGAACATTGTTGTCACTAAGTAATACAGTACATCAGTTACCAGGTTTCACAGAACTGGTACATCAAAAGGTGTTGTTAATATGAAGAAAGCAAAAGAAAAGAAAACCTCTAGTGGAACAAGGTAACTATTAGAGAGAAGTCGAGAGTTTCAAATAACCTATAGTAATAACTTGATGTAATATGTTAAACTAAACTATTTGGAAATGTCTCCAATAGAATGCAAGGAAAAAGGAATGAAAATTTAGTAGGAGAGATAATTATAAGAGTATGAAAAAACCAAACAGAAACTTAGGTTGCATGGATACTGCATATTATCATTTAAGATCATAGGTAGAACGGTATCCAACAATAGAGATGAAATTAGATAAGAATGCTAAGCTTTCTTTAATGTCCATATGGATCAAGAGATACATTAGATGTACAGGCAGTTCATAATAACAACAATGACATTCTGTGGGTAATGCCAGTTGAGCTGTATCAAGCAAATTATGTAGAAAAAGTCTGCAGTGGAAGACAATCCTCAAACACTGGAATGACACTACAGTTGTTTTGATGCTCAATAAAGGAGAAAGACAAAACAAATTTCAGGATGTACCAAACATATACTGGGAAACTTCAAGGGTTTATAGACTGCCTTGAGAAACAAACTGAAAGTGTAAAACTATCTCCAGAAACATTAGCTGTAATTGCATGATCATAATGAATTACAGAAGTGACTTAGGCAAAATTTTCAGTTGGTGTAATGAATGGGACATGTCTTCAAATGCACATAATTGTAAGATAATGTCTGTAACAAAGAGAAATAATCTGGTGGAATCTGATTACTAGAGCAGTGGTGAATATCTTGAGCAGGAAACATCGTATAAGTACATAGGCTAAAAAAAAAGTGAAGTGTTGTAAGCACGACCAAATTGGTCGCAGGGTTGCTGAGAATGAAAGCATGGTGGGACCAAACGGAAGCAGCTTGTGAACAAACAAAACAAATGGGAAAGAATGGACAAGAGCAATGGTGGACAACTGAGCAAGACCTTACAAACAACAACACACAAGAAGCAACAGGGTCACAAGCAAAAACCTCTCAAATTCACAATGTCCACTCATACATGGAAACAAAGTAAAGTAAACATGCTGTCTGTAGGCAAGATGTCGATAGACTTACTCAAATGTCAGACTGCCTCACTGAGAGGCAGGCACTTAAATGCATGATAGGGTATGTCATTATTGGCTGCTGGGTCCACGTGCTCCACCGTGGCACCCTCACATTATATGTGCATGAAGCCACAGGTTATGATGTGGTGGCTGCAGAGACCTCTAGTGGTAATCGAGGTCCATGTCATCTTGCTCGAATTTGAAACCCATGGCACTCAGTACCAGATCAAGCACCCAAGAGCATATGGTCAGATCTCAGTGCAACTTCATACACATACACACCATCCCTGAATGTGTAAATGAAAGGAGTTACAATTCTCTGTGACAGGTAGAATGGCCACCAGAGTGTATTAGTGTTGTAAGCAGACCTTATAACATGTATAAAGGATCTGAATAGTATCAGATGTGGAGTAATTATTGTGAACGACATGGAGATGCTGCCTACTCATGTGAGACAGTGTTATCAGTACTCTGACAGAGTTTGGAAGGGAGGTCATTGTAGGTCTCCATTTTGCTTGCTGGTCAAATTGTGCAATATGCAGATTTGAAGGGCATTTGGATGTGGCAGTGGCCCGATGTTGGACTGAGGGCAGACACACTCATCATCAAATTTACGGTCAACCACATTTGAGCACTGCAAGGGAAGCTCACCCTATTGTGAACCAAGTGCATTGTAATCCCGTCACATATGCAACTGCCAACGAAGAACAAGTAATGGACTCCCTGATCATTCTACATCATCTCTCACCATTTGTTGGAGACTAGCAGCCTAGAAAATAACCATCTCATGCATAAGTTGCTGTTGACATCACACAACAAATGGCAGCTTTTGGATTGGTTCTGTCCCATTTGTTGACTGTTTTGGAGAGACACAGTGATGTTACTTCTAGCATCATGATGTAGGGAGCCATTAGGTGTGTGACTGAAGGTCATGGCTGGCAGTGACTGTGGGAACTCTTGAAAGCACAACAATGCTACACATACATACTGTGTCCTGATGTGTTACCTCCAGTGCTTAATTTCTCAAATTTTAGATATCAGAATGCACCTCTCCAACCATTGCCAACTCCTATTCTGAGCACTTCATGTTTTTTCTCTGCAGTGTGTTTATGAATAACATTAAGACACAATGTGAAATGGGATGATCACATAAAATCAGTATTAGGGAAGACAAGTGGAAGACAGACATGTTGGAAGGGTTCTGAAAAAATTCAGTGCATCTGCAAAGAAAATCACAGACACAATGCCGGTGTGATCAGTTCTACAGTGTCTAGTGTCTGAAGTCATTGTCAAGTAGGCATGACAATAGACATTTAATGAATTCAGAGATTTGCTGCTCAGATTGTAACAGATCCATGTAGTCTATACAGAAATGCTGGGATAATTTAAATGGAAAACATTGGAAAAAAGATGACATATCTCTGATGGTACTACATAGAGTAAATTTAAAGAACACACATTAAAAGAAGAGTGGGCAACCATTATGCTATATCCAACAAACATCTTGCATAGGGGTCATGGGAACAAGAGAGATTAGTTTGTATACAGAGGCATATAGATACACATTTTTCCCTCACTCAATACACAGATGAAATAGGAAAGAAAACTGATAATATCAATATGATGTACCCTCCACAATGCACATATAGTAGCTTGTGGAGCACACATATTGATGTGCATGTCATCAAACAATGCTAGAAAGCATCAAAGTTACTGTGTAAAATGCTTACTGCTAGGCCAACTTTTTGGCAGTCAATGTGAGTTGTAACACTGGCACCACAGATTACCATGTAGGTTGACTCCACTGCTGACATGGTGCTTAGCAGACTATACAGTATTGTTGTGACAGGTGTCAAATCATTATATGCCATCTGACATCCTGAGTAATACAAAATGGTTGAAGCTTTTGTGGTCACTTGTTGACAAATTGAGTATTGGCTTTTATCTCGAGACCTTTGGACGACATTGTTTAATGATTTCTCCAGTCCAAGTGGCTAGCATCATTGAAGATTCACCCCCATTGTTGGTGACAGAATGGAGTTGAGCCCACTTTCAGAAATTATTCATACCTGCTGTGCCATTGTCTGAAGGCTTTTCCCTGATGATTACCACTGTGCTTCTTCCTTGAGGAAAACCAAACTGATCACTGGAAAACCACAATTTTGGTTGCCTTAAAACTCTTAACTGTGTAAAAAAATTTCAAGCTTTTACTTAATGCTTGAAATTAGCTACTATTAGTCATGTACTGTCATTGAAGAAGAAAAATTAGGGTCTTTTCATTCATTCATTCATTCACTCACTCACTCACTCACTCACTCACTCACTCATTCATTCATACACTTATTTTGCCATTGCTATACATATATTCCTTGGGGAATGACCAGAGGAACTCTCTCAGATGTCAATGTGACAGGTACATAAAATCTCCAACTGTGGACTTAATACAAACCTTCCGCAATTAATGGAGGATAAATCTCTGATAATGTTAGCCACGTGTGCTGGTGAAAAATCAGAAACATTGTTTAACAAACATTGTTCAAAGATCCCAAGACAAAAGCCAAGAGGTCATACAACATCCAGAATATTGTCAAGTCCATTACTAGGAATCTGACATATAGTCCATCACATTTCCATTTTTTTAAAAGAAGGGTGATAGTGAATAGTAACATTTGCCTGGAGTAAGTCATCATAAACTTGACTGTTACAAATATGAGAAGCTGCATTGAGTGACAGCATTCATTCACAAAACTTGCAAATGCTGCCTTCTTACCTAGGTGAGGATTATCAAGTAAGTGGCATAGTGGTCGGACACTGATCCTACATTCAGGAGGATGGTATTTCAAACAGTATAGGTACTTTTCTCAGTGTAGGAGTTTTATTATTAATTTATTGAATTAAATCTAGATGGCATAAGTGTAATTTGCTTTAAGCACCATTGTGACTGTTTATTGTTAATGCAGAGTAATTGTTAAGTTTCTATAATTCCCTTGTCTTTCGTAAATGTATATCTTGACTCGTTCCCCATCACTGAACATTCTACTTGTTGGTGGCATCTGCAAATCATGATGAATGAATAACCAATGAATGAATGAATTAATTAGAGGAAGAAAAGACCATAATCTCCTTTCTTCAGTGATGGTCCACAGCCAACAGGAGTTGGCTCACAATCTGGTCAAGTCAGGTCTCAATCTCCCTTTAACTCTTAAGAATTCTTATGCACTCAACATTGTGACTGTACAATAGTTGGTTTGTTTCTCACCTTTGATTATTCACACTGGTTAATTACATTCTTCAAAAAGTTACCTGGCGCAGCTCTCGGCACTGGTCTATCCTGTGCAGGCCTCTTCAGTTTTGCCTAATCAGTGCAATACACATCCATTTGAACTTGCTTTCTGTAATCAGTCCTTGGTCTCCCTCTACAATTTTTAACCCCACTACCAAACTAATTCTTTTAGCCATGTTGCAGCATACATTTCTTTCCTTGCAGGTTCAGTTCAGTTCCTCATCGTTAGTAAGCTGTCCATCCAATCTTCAGCTTTTTTCTGTAGCTCCATGTTTCTAAAGCTTCTATTCTCTTTCTGTCTGAACCAATTATCATCCATGTTCTTTTCTTTATAAGTCTACATTCTCTGAACCATTTATTGTCATTTTTCACTTCCGTTCTAGTCTACACTCCAGTCAAATACTTTCAAAAGCATTTTGTAACACTTAAATTTATATTTTCAGAAGGTACATATCATCTCTACTTCATCCTTCATCAGTTACTTGCTAGCCAAATACTCTACTACTACTACTTTTCTGTTTCACTCCCTAATATAATTCCCTCTGTATCACTTAATTTTATTTGACTACATTCCATTATCTAAAATAAACCTTCCATTTGGTGCCACAATCAGACAGATCACTTGTAACCTAATTTGTAAACAAACACTGGCTATGTCAAGCATTAGCTCCAAAACAGCTAGCAAAGTATTTACACAAGATTCAAAACTTCCACAAGTGTCGCAATATGCTCAGATTTAGGGAAAACCCACTCCTCAGTTCAAATCTGCCAACATAGGAAGTAGCCCTGCTCCTGTGTGGCTTTGCAGGTCTCCCAAAACTCAACTGATGCTCAACAGTAATATTGATGACTTCATTGTCTTTCACCATTAATAAAATGTTCTGGGCTATTATGAAGTGATTGAATGGAACATAACATCTTATCTCCATCTGTGGCAGATATTTTCAAGGGGATTGTATCTTCTTATGTCTGATTCACACCATGGTTTGCTGATGACTTCAGCAAAATTCCTTTACATGTGCTTCTGTACTGTGACGTGACATCACATGTTCTGAATACCATAGTACAATTGGGAATTCATTTTTAATATCACATTCAAAATAACAACCTGGAGGCTGCAATGCCCCACATTTTGATATCTGGAGTTGCTCCTATTCATCACTGCCTGATACACTCTGGAAATTGTGGCTATCCTGCTTGATGCAGCACTTTCATTCACAGATAACAACTACCTCCTCTCTGATGCTGTTGTGACTACACATTCACACCTCTATTGACAGCAATTACTTTACCATTGGAGATGAGCTGCAGAGTAAGTAACCTGCCCTCCCCTTGTATCTTTTTAGTTTGTGGCACTCAGACTTGGTTAAGGGATGGTTAGCAGACAGAACATGATTCATTGCAAAATCTAACATTGTTGTCTAAAACAAAAACAAGTCTCTTTATTTTATGGAGCTAAAATTCCTAAAATTTTGGTGGAAAAAATCTTGCCTTGAAAGTCTAACAGGACTTACCATTTTACTTTGTTTATTGGTTTTATCAGTAACACACTACCTAGCAATGTGTAGAGCCAAACATTCTCATATTAACAGTTAAATTTTAGATCCACTATCACACTGAAGTTTGACATTGGTGTATTGCTTTTCCGAATTTATCTTTTATTCTGTGAAAGTCCTCATTAGCCTTTATCCCTGTCCAGACTTGTCTTGTGAGTTGATTATTCTGACTAAGGATGAGGATACTGTTTTGTACATTCTTTTCAAATAAACTAAATAATCTTTCACTATGGCTCTTTTATTTGATGAAAAACTTCCACACTCGTATTCCATTACAAATTTTCCAAATAACTTTTGTGTGGCTCAACAGCTTGCAACCTCTCTGCACAAAACCCAAACAACTCTTACCTTGCATTCAGGTGTGTGACTTGACTACCTATTACACAGGTACCCCTCTATGGTTTTGGTGTGATTCATAGCATTTGAGCATTGCTGAGTGCAATGGCAAGACTATATCACTATGGCCCTGCCAGAAAGAGGCATGCTCAGTTTCCTAAGCTCCAGAGAACCAGTGATGCTTAAGGGGTACAGTTTACTATGTCATGCTGCAGTCAATTGTAGAATCCCTTACAACTGATGAAATGTACAAGAAAGTTTGATGAACAGTTATGTCTGATGCCTACACATCAGTCCACAGTATTGTGTAAAGTGATTAAAAATTTTGCAAGTGACTCCCCTTGAGAATGGTTGTACGCTTGTCAGCTGAGTTAATAATATCACAGCTGTACACCCGAAAAATAATGGAACACTACCCTTGCTTGATGCCTAGGTGGTGACAAACACTTCCTTATGATCCTAGCTGATAATTGTTGCAAGATATCAAATGAACGGAGATACAAAAGTAAATTAAAACAGTAACATACCAGCCACTTGATCTACATACTATGTAAATATTTGTGTACTAGGTTTTCAAATCTTTATTAGCATTTGATAAATCAATTATCATTGCAAATACCTTATATAATAATTTGAAGAAAGGGGAAAGTGAAATTACAGTGGCCACAATCATGCTCACATGTATGTAGTCAGCAGCATGTGAAAATATAGGCCATATTTCAATTGAAAATGTTTTGTTTCAGTAAAATGAAAGCCATATGGTACCAAAAAATGCTTGTCAACAGTTCAGTTGATGGAATGCAACTGAAGTACAGAAATAACAATGCACTTTTTGTGCAAGCTGTCGTGGTGGCTGGCAATGCACTATTGCCATTTTTCGGGGTGCACTCAGCCTCGTGATGCCAATTAAGGAGCTACTCGACCGAATAGCAGTGGCTCCGGTCAAAGAAAATCATCATAATGACTGGGGGAGCAGTGTGCTGATCACGTGCCTCTCCTATCCGCATCCTCAGCTGAGAATGACACGGTGGTCGGATGGTCCCGATGGGCAACTTGTGGCTCGAAGACAGAGTGCTTTTGTGCAACAAAGGGCAGTTTCAGTTTAAGTGCAGTAGTGTTAAAACTCTGACTGTTTTATAACTGATTTAATACCTGTAGTCACCATATTTTAAAAGAATCGAACATAGTCATATGTTGTGTAAATGTCAGGACTGTGATGGACAAACAGAAAGAGAAGTGGCTGTATAAATCAAACAACACAAATGACAAAATAATCGTGTGAGTTGTTTGTTCTTCCATAACTTATTTGAAAATACAGCTTATTGTTGTTAATAGCCATGTGTTGTATGTGCGACATGAATTTAGTGTCACACAACAATTAAAAAATGTATTTATGTACCTTTGTGTTGCAGTTATGTATACCCAACAATGGATGAACTAGCAGAGCAGATAAACTTTGTGATGTCACACTTTGGCCTAAAGTCATTCATTGGTTTTGGTGTTGGTGCTGGAGCCAATGTACTATGCAGGTTTGCCCTGAATCACCCTGAAAAGGTTAGTTTGTCAATATTTCTCAGAATACTAGTTATGTATTGTATTTTCAGAGATAAAATGTTTTATTGGTGTTGTAATATCGCAGTTCTCAGTAAATCGTAACTTTCCAGATACTCTCTTAATAATGCATGCTGATATTTTATATTTATTGGGTGTGTCTGTGTGAGGTGCAGAAAAAATAGGGCAGAAGATGATACTTCTAATACAAAATGAAGTTTTAATGCAAACACATAACAACAACAACAACAACAACAACAACAACAACAACAACAACAAAATCTAACCATTTTTGAAGTTTGTTAGTTTCACAGTTTATTTCCTACTTCTTTCCTCTGTCATTGTATGTCTCGTAGCCTTTCTCCTAGAGAGATTCAATTCTGAAATTTACATGGTTTGTATAGGAAGTGAATATTTCTATTAAAAATAAAATAAAAAATAATTTGCCCCATTGCTCTCAATGTTTTTTTCCTCTTCTGTCTTAATAATATGTCAAAATTTTCCTTATACTAATTGCGCTATAATTGTGTACAAAAAGTTAAATCAGAGACAGACTCTGATGAATGCTTGGATACAGAACTGAACAGCACAATTACCACTTATCTTAAGTGACTGCATGCACCACGATGTGGATGTTTTGTGTACTCTATTTAAATGGTTCTGTAAGGCATTGGCATCTTCTGTTCTTTCCTTTAATGGCTGCACAATAAGTGAACTGTGATATGGAGAATGAGAAGTGAAGTCCTGAAAATAGTTATATCCTAAATAAATGATGTAATGTTGGTTGTTTGGAAATAATTAATGTCAAGTTCCTGATTTTCACTTAATTCTAAAACTAAATAAATATCTGGATGAAATGAGTTCTGCAGATAACAATAAAGTTTAAGAGTTGGTGTCAAAGTGGCTGAAAGTATGATTGTAACACTAATGCAACATTAACAGGAAGCAAAAGTTTCCAATGGGAACAAAAAATTGTATGGACTTCAGTAGCGTTTATTTGCAGAAGTAACTAAACATATCTTCTCAAATGCAGATGAAGTTTACTGAAAAATGCCATGCCTCAGAAATATTTTTTGCACTTCCAGTATCAACTTGGCAGAAAGCCCTTGGAGATAGAATAGTGTGACGTACATTATTAGTTCAACTCTACACACATAGGCAATGTGCTCATTTTATGTAAGGGACAAAATGCACAGGGGAAATGTTGTCAGGTAATTAAATGGTCTTGGAAAGTAATAATATGGGACATATATGGTTAGAGCTCAAGCAATCCAAAACCCAAGGGGTACTAGTTGTTCACTTTAGGCTAATTAGCCCAAAATATCAGTAATCTTTACCATCTTTAATCCTAAATGAGGCAAATATCATCTTCTCTCATTCAGCAAAGAATTTAGGAGTAATAACAGATTAAAATTTAAATTGGACTGAGCATGTAACTGCAAATATGCAAGAAGATCTCTCCATATTCGACTCTCTGATAATATTTTACAATCATATGCACTTTTATCCTGGCTGACTGCAGCCAAGCACAGAGATTTCCATAGCCTCTGTCTTCTCAACTGTCTTAAAAACAAACACTATCCCTCATACCTTTCCTTGACCTTAAGGCTCTTACCTGAACAACATGGCAGAAACACCCATCCAGTCAAAGCAAAATTCTTTGCGTCCCACTCAGTCGTTCAGCCACTTTCTTGAAATCTTTCTCAGTAGCAGGTTCCTGCTTCTGGAGTGATCTCCCACATTTTATTAGTGAACTGAATAATATCTCCGGATCATAAGACATTTAATGACATGTCTACTAAAGCAACAATAGGGATTACCAATGCTCCTCTATGCGTTCATCAACCATGTATATCCTTCTCTCCAACCAGATACCTCTTTTCCTAATGTTGTTAGCTGGTGCAATCTTCCTAAATTTCTTTTCCCAAGAAATTGCTACACTATATCAGAAAAAATCCATCTTGTACATCTGTAAATTCTTCTTATATCTGTCACTATCAACATTGCTATTATTGACATTATTGCTGTCATCATCATCAGCAGCAGCAGCATTACCACCACCACCACCACCACCACTATAATTACTATTGCTACTACTGCTATTGTCATTATTACTGGCAGCATCTGCAGCAGTACAAGTACTGCCACTATTAACTTTATTAGTTCATTGTCAATATTATTTACTCCCATGGTACTTCTGGCACTCAAATAATTTTAACACTATTTTTAATATTAAAATTGTTATTTTTTCAGGAAACTGTGATCTAAAGAAGGAGCTGTATGTGTGAAACCCTGGTCCGATGTAAGGGAAGGCCTTACGGCCCTAATTAGATCAGGTTAAATAAATAAATAAGTAAAAACAAAATCCAGGAAGAGGAAACAGGCTTGAAATGCATACAGCACAAAATAAATAATGATTAAAAATGGTTCAAATGGCTCTGAGCGCTATGGGACTTAAATTCTAAGGTCATCACTCCCCTAGAACTTAGAACTACTTAAACCTAACTAACCTAAGGACATCACACACATCCATGCCCGAGGCAAGATTCGAACCTGCAATAGCGGTCACGCAGTTCCAGACTGTAGCGCCTAGAATCGCTTGGCCACCCTGGCCAGCGAATAATGATTAAGAGAACACATTCCGGTTATTAAGGGAAAAAATAGTTTTAGAGGTATGAAATTTTCACTCTGCAGTGGATTGTGTGCTGACATGAAACTTCCTGGCAGATTACAACTGTGTGCCAGACAGAGACTTGAACTTTGAGACCTTTGCCTTTTGCAGGCAAGTGCTCTACTAGCTGAGTACCCAGGCACAACTCATGACCTGCCCTCACAGCTCTAACTCTGCCAATACCTTGTCTCCTGTAAATCGGGAATCTCTTTTGTTATATCTTGTTTCATTACAAATCCCTGAAGGGGTAGAGAACCCCTTCCTAATTGTACAAGACAGAGTGTAATTCACTACATAATTTTCATACAATTTGAGAAGTGATTTTCCCTGATTCCAGTACATCTCTCATTTAACCTGTTGTAGCATTACATGGCTGATTGCAATGAGACAATACTCATTTATATAAAAATGGCAATTTTTTATTTTTGCCCCCTCCCCCCACATAAATTTATGTGGATGCTCATGCCTGTAGACTCTCCTTCTTGATGGTGCCTACAGAATATTACAAATGAGTGAATTAGTGAGTCATTCTTAATGGTAATTTAGATTTTGGAAGTAAATAGGAGAAAAAAGGAAACTTGGATAGTAAAGTAGAGATTGAATGAGTGTGTAGCAAATTTAGTGCAACAGATAAAAATAGTAAACTATGACATTTATTGTGAAATACTTAGTATTCTACTTGTCATTTCACCAAAACACCAGTTATGTGACACTAAAAAGATAGTCTGAGTGCTTTGTATTTGTCTTTTCTTTTAACCAAGTATACATTCAAATCTCTAAAAGTCTGTGTTCACATACCCGTCAGCCTCCCCACTTCCTACATTCACTATTGTTATTGGACCTTTATGTTCATACTTTCTCGTTTTTACAGGTGGAAGCACTTTGTTTGGTTAATTGTGTATCGACACAAGCAGGCTGGATTGAATGGGGGTATCAAAAACTGAATGCTCGTCATCTTCGCTCAAAAGGAATGACACAGGGTGTACTTGATTACCTTATGTGGCATCATTTTGGAAGAGTAAGTTCATCATTCTAAAGGATAGTGTTCCATTTATTATAAATCAAAATAAAGTAGCTGCAAACAAGAAAAAGAGTAGTCTATTCATCCAAAAGACAAATCATTTGTTATAATTACAGATTGTTATGAATACAAAGTAATATAAACTGGCAGGCTGGATGATGTCAGTGTAGTGCTTTCATTCACAAATGTGTTGCAAAGGTGGGAGTTGGTAACCAACAGTTACTCTTCCATTTACTTTTTGTAAATCAGGCTGCACTGCAGTACAAATTCTATGTACGCTGAATAAAATGATCACTGATAGTTAACAAAACACCGGTGGCATAATTCCTTTCTCAGGTAGTGATTATATTAATGCAAGAATGACTGTTACTGGGAGTAGGTATTACATTACAAAAAGATACAAATTATAATGTTGAGATGCTTCAGAAATATAATGGTATTATTATGCCAACTTAGATTGCACATAATTATGTGAATCAGATTGAATATTTGCTGTTACTTCATACAACCAGTGTACCAACAAAGAATTTTATAATGTGAGAAATAAATGTGTGTAAAGTATTCTTTAATAACTCAGGGAAGCTGTACAAAAATATATCTGTTGTCTCATATAGTTCTCCCAATTTTTAATTATTAATTACCAAATACATTACCAATGCTTAGAAAATGTTGTAAGTTATATAGAATCACCAATTTTAAACATGTAAAACTAGAGTTACTGTTGAGTTATTATTAGTTGATTGTTAAGTATTCAAACTTTCAAGTTTCTTATGCTATAACTTCTAAGTGCTTTACAAATAAGGTTCACCATGAGTCTGTATTTTTGCCACTATTCTTATCACACTGGACCATCTAAAGCTCAATTGTCAAATTTATGTTCCTCATATACAAAATTAAGTTTCGGGCTACATTAATTTCTCAAAAGAAAATTTAATCCAGCCTTTTGGATTGCTGTGTTTGTTACATTAGTGAAACAAGAACAAATAATTGCTTTCACTGTTTTAAAAATTCTGAGTGGGGATAAAAGTGTTAAGTATAATGACAGGGATATAACACCCAGGACTTCAGACATTATATAACTACAGTACCATAATTTAATGGAAAACCCTCTATGTACACACCAAAGGAGGGGGAGAAAACGATAGACAGAGAGAGCTCTAGATTAGTTGTTAGTTTAATGACTATAATAGAATATGTGGAAGGTTCTTATCTTTGTACGGTGTAGTGGCAAAAAAAGTCATTAATTTTAAAATTTCAGGGCACAGAAGAACGTAATCATGACTTGACGCAAGTATATCGTAGTTACTTTGAACATCGTGTCAACCCTGTGAACTTGGCATTGTTCATTGATAGCTACATTCGCCGCACAGACCTCAACATTGTACGTGAACTTGACCCAGCTCGCAAGAAGGAGACGCGCACACTGTCAATGCCTGTCATGAACATAACAGGTGCTCTTTCACCCCATGTGGAAGACACTGTCACACTTAATGGAAGACTGGATCCAACTAACTCCTCTTGGATGAAGGTAGTCACTCTGTACCATCACATATTTTGTGGAAGACATTAACATTGGTAGTTAATAGTTTGATGCTAACGTATAGCCTACAATATACCAATAGAGAGATACTCTTTAATGCGTTACCCATTAATTTAATTTCACATACAATACACAGACATCAGTAGCCTGAAATAAATTGCTGGGAATATAAATGTCACACTACTTGTGTACACACCCAAAGAGAGAAAACGTTATCTCAGAAAAGTCCTGTTACTATATTCTAGACAGACAAGTTATAAGCATTGCCTGCATAAAACTCCCATTCATCTTTAATTCTAATTCTTATGTCCTACCCCACCACTGTCCTGCCCCTCTCATCTTCCCAGCATTAAAATATCAGGGATGAATTAAAATCAAACAACTTTTTTTATTTTTCATGTAATTGAATGTGCCTAGAGGTGAACTCTCCCGTACCTGGTGATACTTTCTTCATATCAGATTTTCAATTTTCAAGTCTCAGAATGACTTAAATCATAACTCACCCTGTCCAGTGTTAAAGAGAAAAATAATTTATAAAATAGGCCTATTGACCTAGACAACATGAGAGTCAGTGATCATCACTGAACTTTCATTAAAACTGCTAAAATCTAGATTGCTTAACCTCACTTTGCTCACACTCAGTGTGCCAGAAATCTGCACACACATTCTGATACAAATTATCTTGTTGCAAGGTATACCCATACACAAGATACAGATCACTAATAGACATTCTATAATTGGGAAATCACTGTAGTGTTGTCTGCATGATTACAATAATAATCATAATTCTTGTGCTAATAAGGATGATGTTCCCAAAGCTAACTTACATGACTCATTCTATTACTGTAATAATAATTTCAATTTCCAGATGTTAATAATTTTACAACACTGGTAGTCAGAAATTTTTATCACAATATATTTTATATGAGGCACTGAGAACCATAAGGGTCCAAAGCACAGATGCAAGTTTTGAGAAAAAATAGTTTTTGTGTGAAAATCAAACTTGTAGACAAACTGCCGGTCTCAAGGTCTGACTTGTTTTTTAATCATGTCCCAACTTTCTATATTTCCCAAGAAAAAATAGTGTACCCACTTTTTGTTATGAAGTATTAATTAACATTTAGTGTTATGTGTATTATTAATGTTAATCACAAATTTCTATTTATAAACTAGTGATAATAGTGTTTTTGACAGCTGTAAAGTGTGTAATTAATGTGAAACTAAAATCACAATATAAGAACAGATATTAAATGCACCGTACACAGAATTATGATCTATTCTAACACTTCATGGACCTCATTATCACCAATTTCATTAAGTACGTTTTGTGCATGAAGTTTAGATAAAACTGCCAAAATACATCCAATTACAAAGTACTACTTCATGCATGTTGTAGACACCAAATTATGTTGGAAACCTTAGGTAACAAATGAGTAGCAACAAAATTATTCTTTGTGCTTTGGGCCCATATCAAAGTGAATATCAGAGAAATCGGTGAGACACCTTTTCATTTGTATGTACGATTTGGGCCTACAGCATAGGCAAAACTGGCTTGCCATAAGATTAACAGATGCTAAATTCTCAAATTTGACAATGGTGTGCTTTACGCCCTTGTGATTCTCAGCACCTCATGTAATATTCTGTCTTGCTGTAAGTAATGCTTTTTATGATTGGACTTAGAATAATAGGTTAGTGAGCAGAGGAATGCTGATTTCTTCTCCATGTTTCTACAATGAAGCCAGTTCTTTGTGTGTAATTATCCAGCTAATAATAAAACATTCTGTGTTACTTTGAACTTATTTGATTACATCACACTTATATGCAAATTGAAATTTTTACTATCAAATATAGTTGTTAAAAGTTCTCATTCCTGTCATCACCATCTGCATCTTTACTTTTTGGGAGTAAAATAGCATGACTATTTATTTATCATTTTCAGTTGTCCAAGAAAATTTATGTAATTAATTTATGTAACTGATTACAGCACAATAAGTTTGCTTTATATCTATACAATCAAACTTTATCATTGCTGAGAAACACTTTTGAAACACACTTAAGTGCTTTGCAGTTATATATGTTCCTGAATGTACGTAGTCTTTCATTGTTTGTCTGCTTATCTTATAGCGAGCAGAGCATTCCACCACACTTTTCTTCATAGATTTGTTATAACTGTATTATTATTTGAACATCCTTATGAACTTCATTAAGATTAAACTTATCATTTCAAGATTTTATATTTATTAGTGGAATCATGTAATGCAATTCGTTTTATGATAATTACAAATTTTACTACCATTTTGGAAATGCTTATTTAAAATCATCACATTTCATCTTATTTCTGCTACAGAACTTCATATACTTGCAATATTAATGGGGATGCAACAGAAAATTATTTTTATCTGACTGCCACAAGTCTGAGCCCATAAGTTGAATTAATATTTAAAAGTGGTTTTGTAACTGTACTTGATATGAGTTCCACACACTTGAGCAGTATTCAAGGATGAACAGTATGATTGTTTTGTAAGCAATCTCTTTTGTAGGCTACTGCTTTTTTTCCGACATCTTATGAGTGAACCAAAGTCTGCCACATGCTTTACCCATGATTGAGCCTATATGATCATTACTATTTCAAATTCCCACAAACTGTTCACCCAGATATTTATACAACTTGACTGATTACAAGAGTGGCTCATTTATGTTGTGGTCATACTACATTTTGTTTTTTTGTGAAGTGTCACAGTTTGATTTATCTGAACACTTAAAACAAGTTGGGAATCTTTGAATCACTTTCATATCTTTCCAAGATCTGACTGGACATATATGCAGCTTTTTTCAGGTAGTACATTATTATAGCTAACTGCATCACCTCAAAAATTCGTAAATTATTGTTAATATTTCCTATCAGACCATTAATGTATAATATGAACAGCAAGGGTTCCAACACATTTCCCTGGGTATGCCTAAAATTACTCCTGCGTCTTCTGTGACTATCTATCCAAGATAACTTACTGCATCCTCTCTAGCAAGAAATCTGAAATTCAATTGCAAATTTCGTTTGATACCTTTTACAGTTTTCATTTTGTCAATAAGTGCTGCCATTTTACTGGGTCAAATGTTTTTTGGGAGTCAAGGTATACTGAATGCATCTAATTACCTTCATTCTTGGCTTTTAGAATGTCGTGCAAGGAAACCATGAGTTTGGTTTGAAATGACTGACATTTTCAGAGTCTGTGCTAGTTACCATGGAAGAGGAACCCCATTGATTAACTCTACATAGTGCTTTGTTGCACCATTGCTGAAGAGCAATTACCATCATTCTCATATTACAACTGCCTCCAAATCTGAAAAGTCTCTTATATTTTGCATGTGCTTGCCATATTGGGCAGCTAACTTTTAGAAAAGATGTAAATGTGAATGGCATCCTAATTTCACTTATTTATTCAATGCTAGTTATCCTTTACAGTCAGGTGTCACACAAGCTTGAATCTGACAATATTGTGCAACTTTCTTTCTCATGATGCTTTGTAAAATGACTGTCATGAACATAGGGTTGTCCTTCACATTGGGGGGAGGGGAATTAGATGGAAGAGTGAATCAATGAATGAATTGAATTTGGTGGCCAATGATTCTGAAGTGTTAATATTTCTGCAACTAATGAATTTCATTTCCACCACTATTTTTGTTTGCCTTTTTATTTATGGTTGGAACCATGAATGATGATGGTTGAGATAAGCCTTGTTATGTGCACCTACATTGCGCATTCTTTAACAGCCATTGAGCATTCAGTAGGGTTCAGAGTGTTCTGTCGTGAATGTTGCAGCCAATATGAGAATTAAACGGGATTGCAGCAAATTATTTAGTAAATGTTTGTTACATTTGTTGTGAGTTGTCACTGATGTTAGTGGTAAGCGACAAATTCTATGTAAGCAAGTGAAAGACATAATGTGCAGAACGCACGCCTCCTTCAAGTGCAAAGCACGTGTAACACCTACCACATCTGTTACTTGGAACCAGCAACACTGCAATCCCCATCAGTGTCTCGATCTGAGTGAACTGCCATCATTCATGAGTTGGATAGTGGTAATGCTAAAGGTCAATTTTTTTTTTACCCCTGAGTTGCTCTCTTGCTTTACATGTGTTCGAATTTTTCAAAATAATAAACCAAAGGATTTTAGAGAATTATCAGGCTAATAAATTATTTTATAAACATCAGACAATTTTTGTTAAAGACTATTTTTATATGAAACAAATTAGAAAAAAGATAGAAAGATCTACTTATCAGACACCTGCAGGCTTACAAACAAACAAAAATATGGCAGTAAGGCTTGTGTTTTGAATCAGCTGTTGCTTGTCTGACAGAAGATGGGACTGGAATGGAAGCTTAAGTCCTTGTTCCACTAACCTGAGTCAGTTCTGTGTTTAGTTGCTGAAGAGAAGAATTTCATCTAGCATTGAACCTCCACTTTTCCAGCTTGTTTATGGTTAAAAAGTCTGGCATTTTCTATCAATTTTTGTTTCTGTGTTAGTTTACTACAGTTTTTCACACATGACTTTTCTGTGCTTATTTGGCTGTAATTTAATTTTTGTGATGCTTATTTTTGAAGATGAATTGGCAAATAAATTCATTGTACTCTTCAGTCACTGTTATGTGATCTAAATTTAGCATACTAAGAGTCCATATAATGACGTATTTAGATATCATGTGTAGTCTTTTGCTACCACAGAAGTGAGAAACTTTGACTAACCCTCAAATATGTACTTCAGTGGCAACATTACATTTGTTCTCATCTACGTTGACAGATACAAGACTGTGGAATGGTGTTAGAAGAACAACCGGGGAAGGTCAGTGAAGCATTCCGTCTGTTCCTTCAGGGGCAGGGATATGGTAAGTGATGGGAGAAAATTTCACACCCATTAACCTTCAGCTAGTCAAAATACCTTTATGGACTACCTTTATTTTTTAAATGTAAACTTCGTGAATCCACAGAATCCAGATCTTTGTTTATTCCTTAGTTCTTTCTGCCTGTCAGCTGAAGTTTACACGCAGTTTGTATGTGAACAGTGTGTATATCAGTCTGAGATCTTGTATACCAGAAGAAATTATTATCATGGCAGTCATTTGGTGTGACAGTCAAATAACAATATTCTGTTATGAGAAATTATAAAATTATCTGTGTCCTCAGAATACTCGATATTGCAGTCAAAGAAAATAATAATACTGAGAGCTATAAATTTGAAACTTAACTGCAACAGAGAGGGTGAAAGTGGAATATTATTGTTTTATGTAGTAAGACTAAAAAAATTTATGTCATACAATTATAAAAAGACCCTAAATCATAGTTCAGCTTCTAGTCTGTTTATACAAAATAAACTGAATGCTGGTACTCCAGAGGCAAAAAATATTTAAATTAAAGCACTTACCAACAAACTGTCAGGAACTCACTAATAGTGAAGAAGACCTTATTCTCAGTCACACACCATAAACAAGTTTCAGATGGGAAAATCAAACTGACAAATATAGTTTAGAGATGAACATGTATTGTTAGAAATTTAATTAATTTAAAATTTTCTGTCTGCATTTACCAGCTGCAGCATTTAACAGCCAATAATTATCGAAATGATTAACACAAAGTAGAGAAACATGTCTGCAATATGTTATGTCCCACATGAAAGTGAAAATTTACGTATTATACATATATAATCACTGAGACAACCCTTATTTAAAGTTAACTTACACTGATATTGTTTTAAATTTAGAAACATTATTATTAATTTTTTTTAAATTCAACCTGTTTCATCCCTTGTTATGAACCTGCTTCCTGAAGTATACTGAACTGCTCCCTTCACATGGTAGTCATTTCTTTAACAATGATATATTCATTTAAATTTCTGCTTTGCTAAGATCAGAAACGTCAGTAACAATATTTGCATTTGCATATCTCAGGCTTTTTTCTCTTAAAATTTCACTTCTAAAAATCATGAAAAGTTGTCACATGTCAGTCCTTTTTACAGTATGGCTCTTTCTCTTGAGACAGGCAAATAGCAAACCTTTTGATCACATTTCTGGAAATTCTATTGTGATAATTTTCTTATGTTTCTCTTTATGAATGTTCATGTTATGTTATTCTCTATGTTTACCTGAGTTGCTACTGTTTCTTGCTGGATATGTGTTACAACTTGACAGTTGCCTCTTTCACAATAAGAATAACAAATAGGCTATGTCATTTTTTGCCATATGTTTTGGTCTTCTTCCTCATTTAGTAGTCTCAGTGTCTGCAGTTGCAGGAACATTGCAGTTTCTCTTCCTTTTGCCTTATCATTTAATTTCTTTCTTTACATAGTTACGGTAGGGAAGCAGAAGTCTTTTCTCTAGATTCAGGTATTGAATAGTACTGTATGTTGTAATTGTGTCTTCCACTTTTCCCTCCTCCTTTCCTCGTGCCTTCTTACTGGCGTTGGTACACCTTGTATACCTTTCAGAGGAGTTATGACCATATGTGTTAATGTTACAATTAAAACTTGTTTATTGAGTTGCTTCAGTGCTGTTGAAAATTTAAAATGTTTATTCTGATCCTATATTGTGTAATGATAGTGTGTTTGAAACTGGGAAGTTCCTTGTGTACTGATTACACTTAATTCTTCCGATCTGTTTACATAAAATGTAAATTTTTGAATGAGTAACTGTTTTTATATTTATGTAATAATTAAAACAGTCATATAAGGTGTAATATTTAAGAATGCACTGATTTTTGCATTTAACACTACAGTGGAGCCAACATTATATAGAATATTCTAAATATGTAAGTAATTGATACACTATTATTTAGTAATTTCTATTTTGTTTAAGTGCAAGTACTTTGTAGCATGCAAAACTGATATGTATCGTGTAAAGGATATGTTTGTAATGGTAAGCTGCTTTCAATAAAATATTAATAAATCTTAATCTTCTAACTCACAGCATTACTGTTACTTGTGCTCTGTTTAGTTAGGTTCCATAATGGTGGTTTTACAATGGAAGGGAATCACTATTTCTTGAGCACGAGAGAAGGTCCTCAGTGTCTTCTAAAATGGTATTATCTCTCTCTTGCCTTCTGAATCTGTGTTGTTCTTTGTGAATGAGAAATAATAAGGATATTCATGTTAACTTCTTAAAATAAATTCCAGACTACCCATACAAATGAATACAGTATACAATGTATAATTATTTCTATTACAATCTTTTCTTGAAGGATCTTTTTTAATAGTAGTAAAAAGAGTGTTGATGTGTAGAAACATAGCAAGTGTGATTTATACTGCATTAATGAATGATACTACATTAATTAATGAATGGTAGACCATAGATGTTGCTCTGAATTGCTACCTTCTGAAATGCTTCATGAGAAAATAAATATGCAGCCAATGAAAATACATCACTGAAAAGACAGGTGAAAGAATTTTATCAGTGGGTTACAGCAATTATCAGTACACAGAATGAATAAAAAATTCCTAGGAGTATTGAAGACAATGTTTTGAAAATGCATTTTGTACAACCAATTCCCTTCTTGGGTCCTTATATGGGTTTCAATGCAACATTTGCACCATTATCAGTTTCTGTTATATTTTCCCTTCATGGGTCCTTATATGGGTTTCAATGTGCCATTTGCACCACTATAAATTTCTGTTATATTTTCTGGGTATTTTGAGGTAAGAGATCCATGCTCTCTGATGGTTCATTGTAGAGTAACTGCATTTCATTTGATTTCTTACCTTAATTATTATGTCTGTATTGCAGTAAAAATATTTGCACAATGTGTCAAAGGTCAGTAGTATGCACTGTGTCTCTTGTTTAGAAAAAGACTTGTTTCATTCATTCACAGCACTTCCTGTTGACAACAGCTATGACCACTTTACTTGTCACCTTTAGGCTTACATTCAGTACAGCCTGAGTATGCAAGGTTAGTTGTACATTAAGACTGATACACAGCAGTGTGAGTAGGTCTACTGCTTAAGACAGAGCTGATGTACACCTTGTGTGTGGCTTCATTGAATGCAACTGAAGATCAGTGCGACAGTTATACTGAGCTGATCACAAAGAAATGACAATGACATCTTAGTGCTTTTATATCTGTACCTAGGTGCCTTTAAGAAAATAGATACTTGTGTACTGCTTTCTCACTGTTACAAAGGTATTTTCAAAGAAAAAGTGTAACTGGGATAATAAACCAAATGAATCATCATTGCACTATTACTCTGTATTGAGCCACCAAAATGCTCAGAAAAAATTCCTGAACAAACTTCACAATTTTGTCAGTGGTGTTAGGGTTTATCCCGTGACACATCAGTAAATTCTTGGTATAAACATAATTAAGTGGATTCCTCTACAGAGCATGAATAACACCTTTTGTTCACAGTGTTATCTGCATAGAGTTGAATTTTTTCTACAAAGCTACAAGTCCTGGTTCATATTATTTGTAAAGCTCCACTGTTTTTGATTCGAGTCTCGCTCACTAGAACATCAGGAATGTATACATTGTCTGATTTATGCAATTTCTATCTCTGTTTGAAGTGCAGTGATTTAGTGTTGCTGTGACTGTGATAGCACTTTATAATTTGTTGAGCACTGTAATGAAGCAAATATTTATATTGATTAAAATGTGGGAAGCACTCTTCTTTTAGCCCAGTATTTGCTTTGTAATGATACACTGAAGCACAGTTATTGTCAGGCACATTCGAATATGTGTTTGTTCATCTTACTTCCATCTCAAAGCAGGGGCATTACAGAGATGAATGATTAATCACACATATTAAGATGCAACAAATTTAATATAGACTAGTGTATAGTGTGATGTAATAAGCCCAATACTTCTGAAGTTATAGTGGCAGGAATATGGCATGTGTGATAAAGGAAACTGTAAGCGAGATTGTTGAAGACTGAGAAAGATCACCTCAAAAATCTTTCATTGATTGAGATTTGCAAGACAGTTTTTCACAAACCTTTTAAATAAACATTCAGGAAGCAAACAATTAGCTGCAATGTATGCATATAAACATCTAACTGATGAAGCCAGTGCTATTGTGAATAACATACTGTAACTTGAGCAGTGCCGGCCGCAGTGGTCTCGCAGTTCTAGGCACGCAGTTCGGAACTGTGCGACTGCTACGGTCATAGATTTGAGTCCTGCCTTGGGCATGGATGTGTGTGATGTCCTTAGGCTCGTTAGGTTTAAGTAGTTCTAAGTTCTAGGGGACTGATGACCACAGCAGTTGAGTCCCATAGTGCTCAGAGCCATTTGAACCATTTGAACTTGAGCAGTGACCAATAGTAGCAAACTATTGTTGATTGGGAGAAGGGGAACAGGACAGATGGTTGACATTAAATCTGATAGTCATATTAGTGCACATAAAGAAGGTCTTTATAAGGCAAATTTATGGACAAATGACCAACTAAAAATCTGCTGTTTTCCAATAAAAATGCAACTTTATGGGGAAGAATACAGTGTATTCATTCAGACGGATTTGGATCGAAGGACACTGAGACCACTTTCATTGCCGTCCATGTCCAACTGAATTACCTAGTTCAAAAGTTATTTATCTGAGCTAGTCTTGTTTTAAAACTGAAAGTATTATCCTTACTTTTGGAAAGAATTTGATTCTCTGGTTCATGAAGCACTGCTTATGAGTTGAGTGACACATATTTCATGAAATTTCATTTGTCCTGTTTATTATTGTTCTCATCTCCTTTAACTGGGTTACTGATCTATGCTTACAGCAGGTCATGGCCAGTAATTGTGCTGCTTGTCACCTCTTCCTGCATCTGACTAAGCAATCAGTTGAACATCAGTGTGCATGTGATCATATGAGAGACACAATTGGAATGAATTTTCATTTCACAGCTGAGTGTGCACTGGTCTGAAAATTCCTGGCATATTAACGCTGTGTTCTGGATAGGGACTCAAACCTGGGAGGTTTGCATTTTGTAATCAAGTACTCTAATGATTGATCCATCCTGTGTGACGTATGACCTGCTCACACCTGTTTACTTGTGTCAGTACTCCTCTCTTACCTTCCAAACTTCTCAGATGTTCTGCATCTATGGTAGAACTTCTGAAAACTTGTAATATTTATGTTGTGACACAGAATGTAATTTTGCTGATAATTGGACAAGTTGCTCCTGTAACAGTTACAATAAGATCTGAAGATGGTCCTTGTTGAATTAAAATCAACCATTTTAAAAATGAAAGCAATGTAGAGGGCAATAAAATCTGTTGTATAAAAGTGATGACAGATTTTCTCTGAAGAAAAAATGTCAGTTTTTGTGAATTTTGTATTTTATATCCTTTCTAGTTTCAAATACCTTAAGTTATTTTGCTGCCCACATATCAAAACTCATATACTATTTCCTAATATAATTCCCTCAGTATCAACTGATTTAATTTGAACGCATTCTATTACTCGTCTTTTACTTGTGTGGATGTTCATCAAATGACCTCTTTCTGAGACACTACCCACCTGTTCAACTGTGGTATCATGTCCTTAGCCATCTGTGACAGAATTACAATGTCACCTGCAAATCTCAAATGTTTTAATTTCTTCTCCTTGAACTCGAATTCCTTTTCTTCATAGAAGAACGAATAACATTGGGGATAGGTTACCTCTCATTCAAATGATGACGAATGTGAACCAGCATATTTATTGTGACATTGCAAGTCAAACCTACTTATGATGCCATTTTTGAGATCCAAGACTGAAAAATACAATAAAAGAGTTTAATTTACAAGTTGGTCATTGCGTTCACCTTAGGCAATATGCCTAGCTAACTGATACACAATACATTCAATTTGTGATGTATGACACTTTCCATGTAATTGAGTGAGGTGGTGCAGATTATAAGGCATAAAAGTCATGTTTAGGAGAACGGAAGTTCAAATCTCTAGGGTTTCCTGCATTTTCCAGAAATCACTTCATGGGAACAAGTGAGAATTAAAATAAATAAATAATTAAAAAATTAAAAAAGAAAAGTCCTGCAACTTTTTTGTTGAATCTAAGCTCTATGTCTAATAAGAGTGTTAATATATATTTCTTACATTTTTCTTCCACTCTGTATATCATGTGTACTCATATAACAATATTCCTTTTTAGTCATTCACAACATTGAATGTGAATTACCTTTGTGGCTTTTGTGTCAAATTCATGGCTTTTGTAAGTCATGTTCTGATGCAGGTCCACTCTAACTAAAATTTAAGTTATGTCATTTTCTTGAATTCTAAAATCAGTTTGACTGAATTAAGGTCACTATCATCTAATTGGAGCTTGATGACTTCTTATAGAAACTCTCATTTCAACAAAACAGGAGAACCTATGTACTCAGTTCACAATTTAATTAGTTTTATTCCTCTTATACCTCTCCCTTCATATCCTCTCATACAGTTTTAGGTGTAATGTTGGTGGCCTTTTTGCATTTGAATATAACAAGGGACTAACCAATTCACAACCTGACTGTTGCATGAAAAAGGTTTACTGCTGTGTTCCAACTTTTCTCAGTCTTTCATAAAAGATTAAATGCAACATACATAAACAATAACTTGAGTAGTATCGTAGTAACAGAGCATATGTTGACAGACAATATAAATCATTCATATGTGTTATTAAAGAAATGTTTTCCATGGGAATTACATTGCTTATGTCAGATATAGTGTTATGCCTATTACAGAATACCGATATTGTATAATATATATACTATCTCATCTGACGTATCCAGACACCCCTATCTAATGTAAAATTCACTGCTACATGTCATGAAATGTGAACCTGCCAGTACAAAAGGAGATGGGAAGTACTGTGTCATCATTAGAGAAGCAGTAACAACAGGAGAGCTTGGTGACTTCAAATGTGGAGCAGTCATTGGATGTGACTAGAGAAACAAATCCATGAGGGACACTTCCGCCTTTCTAAAACTACCCAAGTCAACTCTGTTGGTGATGTTATTATGAAATAGAAATGTGAAGGAATAACCACATCTAAACTTGGCAAACCTTGTGTACTGATGGACAGGGACAGTTGAGCATTATGGAGGGTGGTTGTAAAAAGAAATCAGCAGAAGGAATCACTTGTGAGTTGCAAAGCACTACCGGCAGGCGATCTAGCACTATGACTTTGGATAGTAAGGAGAAAGAATGAATTTACAGTGGTCGAACAGCTCCTCATAAGTCACTAGTCACTGCTAAGCAATACTTGAAGTGGTGTAAGGAGTGATACCACTGGACAGTGAGTGACCTATAACAAGTGATTAGGAGTGATGACTCACCCTGTATCCCATGGCGGTCTGATGGAAAGGTTCAGGTCTGGAGAATTCATGGAGAATGTTATGTGCCAATGTGTATAGTGCCAACAGTGGAGTGCAGAGGAGGTGGTGTTACAGTATGGTGGTGGTTTTAGTGGCTTGGGTGTTGTCCTCTTATTGCACTTACAAACCACAATGCTAAATTTAGAAAGAAATGAACTCATTTTACAGCATTGTGTGCTGCATACAGTAGAGGAACAGCTTAGAGATGATGATTGTATAAGCATGACAATGCACCCTGTCATAATGCAGTATCTGCGAGGCAAATGATTTATGGCAATAACATTCCTGAGATGGACTGGCTTGTCCAGAGTCTTAACCTTTGTGATGAATTAGACTGTCAACTTTGCTCCAGATCCCAGCAATCAACATCACTACTTTCTCTGGTTTTGGCTCTTGAGGAAGAATGAGCTGCCGTTCCTCTGTAGACACTCAGACACCTCACTGAAAGTGTCCCTAACAGAATTCAAGCTGTCTTAAAAGCCAAAGGGTGGATAAATCCCACATTTATGTCCACTAATAGGTGTCTGCATACTTTGGAGGAGGAAGTGTAAAGTATTTTTCATTAATTGTCTAAGCACATAAAACAATATTTTTTTATGGTTTAGGATTATAAAACAGTGAGACCTTAAGTACAACTTTTAATAAAGAAGCAAGTGTTACGTGCAGACCTTTTCATATGTTGTCTTTCCAAATAGCATAATGCTAACAACATGTGTAAAAAAAGAGTGTACTGAAGCTTTTGGAAGTGCTATATACTTCCATAGAAACAAGTGTAGATATTGTACAGAGTAAGTTATAAAGCCCATTGACCAATATATCCTTAATTCTACCCTGTGCATGGACATAAATGGCTCAGAACCACTTTCACACCAATATATCTGTGACTGTGTGAGGACTTGGATGCAAGGAGACAAGGGATTGAAGGAATTTTCTGTGAAATAGAAACAAAGCAATAACCAAAATAAAGACACCATGTTTCAAAGTGTACATTTGTGAAATCAAAATCAGCTGTTGGGTAACCTTCAGTACCTCATTACTCCATACTTGCACCCTCTTTGGCATGCTGTTTGCAATATGGTTGAAATATACTGCTCAAACCTATATCACTGTTTGATGCCAGTCATTTTGAAATCAGCCTTTGTATGCCAGTGACACCTACAACAATGCACTGCATGTTCCAGCTGGTCCCCAGTGTGATCAGTTGATTTCAAGTCAGTAGATAGCACAGGCCTTGCAATTTCGATGACTAAGGCCTCCTGGAGAAAGGTGTTCATGAAGTGGATGGATTGTTCTTGAACATTATTATTTTGAAAGATGAATCCATCTCCAAAATAATGTTTTTGTGGCTGGACAAGAAATTGTGGGATTCAGTTCTGATACCCCACAGGCACAAATTACCATAGATCGTGACAAAAGAAGTTTGATATCTGCACGTAGTAGCATGATGGTTGACTCACCTCCCTAATGATCCCTTAGTACTGGATGCCTGAGGTGGACATTGGTATCGGACTGACGCCACACTCTTCTATGACAAATCTTACAGTCACTGATGAAGTGAATTCAATGCTATTAATCCATGTTGCCAATCTTTCCCATGCACCACAGTGCTGGAGGGTTTGTACTATTCTTCGTAAATGCCTACAGACCAAATTAGTCATGTGCAGAGAGTTGCATACTTTCTGGGTCAACACCATCCTCACAGTTGCCTCCAAAAAGGCAATATGCAGTTTTTCCGCTTTCTCCTCAAAATGCCTACAAGATGTATTTTGTATATAGTGGTCATCAGCTGGTGTTGTTAACAATGGGTCATCACTAATAGACAAAAGCTTTGTCACTTTGTGTCTCATGATAGCGGCTTCATGCCTGAATGATGTTGCTGCACTGAACACCAGTTTGGTGAGCAACTTCCCCTACTGACAACTGTTCTTTCCAAAAAATGACAATTTGATCATGATCTAAGCTTCAATTCACTTTCTGAGATATTTTGACAGACAGAATTGTGTGCAAAAAATTCATTGTCCTCTCTACAATTGGACATAGTGTGCACTGCTGAACTGCACTGTGAATTTAGGTTTATTTATATCTGTGTTTCATAGGTGACTGTAGGTAGCAATTTCATGTGGACAGAAGAGAACCGAGAAAGAACTTTCTAATGAAAAAAACCAAAACTATGCAAGCCATGAAGGCCATGGAAAATTTTGAGTTGCTTGTTTGCCTTTCAGGGATGAGTACAGTGAAAAGAAAATACTAAGTTTCAGGTTCTGGTGTGATACATGATTTTAATGTGGTATGAGGCTCCTATGCTTTTCAAACTCTCTTTTCTGTTTTGCTGTCATATAATCAAATTTTAATTTTGTTGCTTTAGTTTATATCTGATTATTTTGAATTTCAGTAATAGCCATTGTGATAGTAGTGTTGCATACGAAATAATTTATAACAGTTTTCTTTGTGTATTTCTTGATCAGTTCTCCATCCCTGAAGGTTCTACTTTATCTACATCTACATCGATACTGTGCAAATCACATTTAAGTGCTTGGCAGAGGTTTCGTCAAACCACCTTCACAATTCTCTGTTATTCCAATCTCGGACAGTGCACGAAAAGAATGAACCCCTATATCTTTCTGTACGAGCTCTGATGTCCCTTATTTTATTGTGGTGATCATTTCTCCCTATGTAGGTTGGTGTCAACAAAATATTTTCGCATTTGGAGGAGAAAGTTGGTGATAGGAATTTCATGAGAAGATTCCAGTAAAATGCAGTCTTCAGTTAGCCTTCCCCACGACATTTTCTATATGTTCCTTTCTTCAAGCTGGATAAATGAACACTAATGAATACTAATAAATCTCAAAAGTTCAGAAGATATTCTACTCCCACCCCTCCTTTCCCTCATCCACTCCCTCCGCAATTTGGGTAACCCCATGCAGAGTTCCAGATTTTAGTTTCTCTAAATCTGTCAAGTACTGCCAGGATAGTTCCTTTGAAAAGGGCTTCATTGATTTCTTTCCATATATCTGTCAAATCAAAGTTTGTGCTGTGTCACTAATAACCTATTCATCTTAATGACTTACCGGAAATGATATTCAGAATATACATCCACAAGTGTATTGAATGGTTGCTGATCATTTATGAGCACTTTTTGAAAGTAGCATTGAACAGCAATGTGACATAATCATTTAGATGTGATATCAGTAGTGTGAAAATCTTAAGTTTTTTATACTGTTTCAACACACCCAATTACTTCTCTGTTATACATACTGAATGAAACAAATGGAAGAACAGCATGGGGAAAAATTAAAATCAACACCTTCCTGCAGCAGATTGATGGATGATGTATCAAAACATGTAACAGATGTCTGCCCCCCATAGCTGAGTGGTCAGCGTGACAGAATGTCAATCCTAAGGACCCAGGTTTGATTCCTGGCTGGGTTGGAGATTTTCTCCACTCAGGAACTGGGTGTTGTGTTGTCCTGATCACCATCATTTCATCCCCATTGATGTGCAAGTCGCCAAAGTGGTGTTAAATTGAAAGACTTGTACCTGGCTAACAGTCTACCCAATGGGATGCCCTAGTCACACGACATTTCATTTCATGTAACAGATCATAAAATTGCACTAGTCCTTGAACTTTCACTCTGTTTCCAATCTAAGTACACACAATTCTACATGGACACAGACAGATACTGAAAAAAACATTCACAGCTGCAGAAACTCTCAGAAAGTATCAACACAGCTGCTGAAAGAGAGGGAGAGGGAGGGAGGGAGGGAGGGAGGGAGGGAGGGAGGGAGGGAGGGAGGGAGAGAGAGAGAGAGAGAGAGAGAGAGAGAGGGAGGGAGAGAGAGGGAGCATGAGTATGGAGTGTGGGGGAGGGGAAGAAGATGGCTGTGACAGTGTATACTCAGGCTGGGAAAAAGAACAGGAGTTTAAATAGCTAGAGTCACTATCAAATAATTTGTGTGTATGCACAATTCATCAACAGTAGCATTTGTTTTACTCCAGGGATTTTCTTTATATACATACTGCCAGCCGTTCATGGTACTGTGTGGGACTAAGGTCATCAGTCCCTAAGCTTACACACTAAATTATCCTAAGGAGAAACACACACACCCATGCCCGAGGGAGGACACGAATCTCCGCCGGATCAGTTGCACAGTCCGTGACTGCAGCGCCTTAGACCGCTCAGCTAATCCCGCATGGCTTCACGGTAGTAGTCGTTCCTAAGTCTATAAGGGGAATCTAAAAAGGAGCTCTTAGGAATTCATAATGTGGTTTAGGGCAGACAAGCACGATGTTTGATGATCCATGGGATCGTGGGTTGCCTTATCACGTGATGCGGAGCTAGAACTATAGTATTCCATGATATTAATTTTCATGGAGTAACACATTAATATGAATGGCACCTCTTTCCTGACATATCATCCCAACAAATTATGCCTCAAAACATGTGTTTTTGAGAGTACATTCATTTTATATTCACCATGGGTTCAGCTGTTTATATTTATTTATGTATCATTAATATTGTTTCTTTCCTTATGACAAAATCAACAGACAGCTAGCACAGAACTTTATGTGTGAACTGTCAACAGATAACTGGTTCATTCACAAAGTTGTGGCCTGTGCTGCCGTTGTTTAAATTGGATCCTTTTGTCACCTACTATCAATGTTTGCAATCTATCAGTGTGTAGCGCAGACATAAGAAGTAAGCAGTAAATAATGTGTGTTTTGTCAGCACTGATCCAGGGGCAAAAAATATGTCTTCCCACACCTCTTCACAGTAGTGAGCTGTTTCCCACATTCTCCACATGCACATGAGCTTGTTGTTCAAATCCAATGACAGTAAAATGGCATTGCACACATGCAGAGTAAGCAAAAGTCTCACATGCTTGTGTCATTAGCTGAAAACCCAAGGCGAGCTGAGAATCAGTGGAAATATCTGAAAATGCATCCCTGGTGAAGTACAGAACTAGCACCAGGCATGCTCTGCTAAATTTCTTCCTTGATCTCTTAATGATCCTGTACAACAATACACTGTGTGGATATTAAGTATGCCTGTACACAGGAAGCTCACACTCCATGTAAGTAAAAATTGTTCATTGTTATTTTCATTTCACTTCAGCTTTTTATAGAATATTATTTGCTGAATATGGAGTGGGCACCAACTTTTGATTTGATTTGATATATCTATCAACAGTTTTTGGGTGACATGGATGCTAAATAACTGCAGTAATATTAAAAATTACATTACTGGGGATTCCAGTCTGAATAATTTTAAGCACTCAATCTCAACCTTTCACTTGCACAGTGATGATTGCATAATGTATAGAAAAGGAAAAGAAAAAGTAGAGGAACTTGACAAACTATTCATAACTCACAAAAAATTTCTGTCATTGTTAGATGAAATAAAATTGTTGAAATCTTGAGAAGAATGAGGGTTCATCAGATAGACAAGTAATGAAAATGGTAAAATAAGTATAGGCAAGTTTATGTTTAAAAAATTATAATCTGAGGTTGCAGCTCATTGACACTGCAGTTGATCACATTTGATGATTGGACAGTGAAAAAAGGAAAGAAAATGGTAAGTTTTATGTTCATGCAAGATACAAGGGACCTCTTGCCACCTCCACCCTCCCTCCCCAATCAGAATCTGTAGTACAGAATTTAGAATTTTTATTCATTACAGAATTCTCAGGCACTTCTAGAGTGGATAACCATCAAATCTTTGGGATATAATAAGTTTTTTGTGTCATCTATAAAATTTAGTTCTTGTGGCATTACATGTCTCAAAAATGACCAATCATTTACATAAATTTAATTTCTATAGATGGCCATGGATACAACAGACTCTTCCAGCTAAAAGAAAGGGAAGATGACTTAGAAGAATTGCTGAATGTAGCCCTTCTTCTTCTTCTCCTGCTGCTTATCTATCAATGGATGTTGGCAACAACATGTTACATCTTTCTTTTGTGAACTGCAGTATGTAATAGCTGGTCTACACTTCGTAGTCCTGTCCACGGCTTTATATTGACCGACCATGATGTTCTTCTTCGCCCTTGGCTTCTTTCTCCTTCCATTTTTCCTTCTATTATTAACTGCAGAAAGCATATATTTGGTGTTCCATACTATATGTCTTAGGTATGGAGTTTTTCTTCTTTTAGGCACTGTCAACATTTCACACTGCTTGTTCATGCTTTCCAGTACTTCAGTGTTGGTTATTCTTGCAGTCCTCGGTATTTTAAGCATCCTGTGATAAATCCACATTTCAAAGGCCTCTAATGTCTTCATTGTTGTTCTTCAGAGCCATGTGGAAGCACAGGCGAGATGTAGCATTTTACAAATCAGACTCTAAGATTTAGGTCTAGGTCTGTGCTTGTAAGAATATTCTTAAATTTTATGAAGGTGTTTCGGGGGTTCTCTATGTGACATTTTATTTTGAAGTCTGTTTGCCAGTCTTCACAAAGCTAGATTCCAAGGTAATTGAGCTTTTTGACTCTTTGTATAACAGACCCTTGAAATCATAGATTTGCATCTTTAAATGAGCCTGACTCTCATGTGACAATCATAAAATTAGTCTTTTTGATGTTAATGTTTAGACCTAGAGTACTGCTGTAATTTGCTACTATGATGATGACTTGTCGAAGGTCATCTAAATTATCAGCTATCAATACTGTATCATCAGCATAGTGAAAGTTGTTGATATACATTCCATTAACCTTTATGCCTTTTTCTACTTCATCAAGTGCCTCCTGAAAAACATTCTCAGAGTATAAGTTAAATAACAAGGGTGACATTACGCATCCTTGTCAGACTCTTCTACATATATTGACCATATCTGTGACGTCATTATCAAATTTAACCTGTGCTGTCTGATTCAAACATAAATTCTCTATACAGTGGATATCTTTCCCATCTATATCAATTCCTTTGAGAATTTCCATGAGTATATGATATTGTAGTATATCAAATCCTATTTGTAGTCAATAAAACAGAAGTATACATTTTTACCCTGATCATTGCAGTTTTGTACTAGAACTTGTATTGTGACTATTGCTTCTCTTGTACCTAAACCTTTCCTAAATCCAAACTGTGCTTCACTAATGAATTTCTCACATTTTTCATATAACCATTGATGGATGGCTCTCAGAAATAGTTTCAGAGAATGGCTCATAAGACTAATGAGTCTGTGATCTTCATATTTTCTCACATTCCTCTTCTTTGGTAAGAGAATGAAAGTTGATAATAGCCATTCATCAGGGTAATGAATATAGTGTCATAAATTTCGTTAAACAGTTTGTGTAAGACTTTGATACCTTCTTCATCAAGGAGTTTAATAAGTTTGATTGGAATTTCATCAGGGCCTGTGGCTTTATTGATTTTTGAGTTTTTGATGGCATTCTCAATTTCTTCTTTTATGATTGGAAATCTTGTTAAATTATTGTTTGTAGAAATCTCAAAATTTTGTCTATCATCTAAAAGAGGTTCTTAGTGTAGTCTTCCAATATCTCTTTCTTCTCAATGGTATCTAGAACTATTGTATTATTTTTTTCGTTAGTAAGGAGATGTTTTAATCTTCTCTACATCCCAGCAGTTTCTTTTAACTTTTTCTGTAAGTTAAAATTGTCATGTGCAGCTTGCAAACTTTCCATTTCTTCAGATGAATGTTGTAGCAATTCATTTTTTACTGTTCTGATCTTTGATCTTATGAGTTTCTGGATATTATTCTACTTAGTTTGGTCTAAGTGGGCTTTATACCTTTGCCATTCATCCATCAATGGAAGAATTTCATCATCATCCATTTCTGATTTTGATCTCTTGTTTTACGTCCTATTGTTTCTCGAGCAGTGGTTAGCATAATCTTTTTTGTTTCTTTCCATACTCTGGTACTGTTTTCTTGGTCAATTAGAGGTTTCATTGTCACTATTTTATAGTTGTCCTTGCTAACTTCACTTCTTAGTTCAGGCTGTTTGAGTTGGTTTTTTTGCGTTTTACAAGGTATTTTTATCTTTTTTTAATTTTTTTTTATCTTTTTTAAAGAGAGAGAGAGAGAGAGAGAAGCTACTAGTAGTTTATGGTCAGATGGAACATCTGCTCCAGGATAAGTGGATGCTCTTGTAACTGAAGTTCCAAAATTCTTATTAATTAGACTATATTTTATATGGTTATGGACTATGTTGTCTTTGTTGTCAGCTGGAGATTTCCATGCATAAAGTTGTCATGGTGGTAATTTGAACCATGTATTAGTGACTTTCATGTTTCCTTCTTGGCAGCATTGTAGCAGATGCTTCATGTTCCTAAACCAAAAGGACATACAAAGTCCTCACATCTGCCATTTCCCAGCTTGGAATTGAAATCTCCCTTTTTTATATTAATTTTGTGATATTTTGTAAGGGCAAACACTTCTATGACATGGTCACAGAAAGAGTCCACTTCTTGTTCATCTGCATCTACAATTGGAGCATATACTTGAATAATATTGAGGTTAACGGGTTTGGCAACTCTATCGAAAAGTGGCACAAAATCCGTAATGCTCTTGGAATAGCGCTCTCAACAATAATGCCCACTCCTGTTCTATGATTTCAGTCCTGATTCCCAGAATAAAATACTGTACATCCAGCTGTAGAACACATTGCACTGACAGGCCACCAAGTTTCTGCTATACCAAGAATATCAATATTTAGTTGTGTCATTTCTTGGATAACATTTGCTAATTTTCCTGTTTCATATATACTTCAAACAATCCAGCTCCAATATTAATTTTCTTCCTTGTGTTCATCTTTTAACATGGATCCATTCATAACTGTTCCCCCTGGAGATCCGACTGGGGAACTATTTAAAACTCCAGAACATTTAGAAATGAATGTATCCTTGCATGTGGTTCTCTAGGAATTCTGGCAAAGTGGTATTCCGCTGCCTTCTGCCAAAATGTCAGCCGCTCCTAACTTGGAGACAGATGCTGTTAGCAGCCGCTCACTGTGGATCAGATGCTGCTGAGCCTGTTGGTCTGCAACAAGTATTTGATTTCCCTCCTACCACCCACATCTGGAAGGCATTCCTCTATCTGCCACCTGGGGACGCACCCTCCAGGGGTTACAGGCTACCCGATGGGGAATTTAGCACAGATTTTGTATTAAGGATAAATACTGACCAATCAAAAATGCTGAAAAACAGGTACAAGTGAAAAGGAGCAACTTGTTAAACAAATGCAAGACATATGAGAAGTATTGAAAGAATTGTGCTATTGAGGAAACCAGATTTTTCAATATAGCCAAAGCAAGGAAAACATCTGAAACAGAGTGGAATTAGTGAAGAAAGCATTTTTTCAACAGGAGAGCTGTACTACCATTAAAAGTTGACATGGAGTTGAGATAAATCCTGTGGGATGGTACTTGCAGCAAAACACAAGGTGGAAATGAACCTATGGACCATGGAAAAATAAAGAAGAAACCAGAACTATGTGAAATACAGTGCTGTAGCAAGTTGTTAAAAATTAACAGATAAAATGCAAAATAAAGAGGAACCAGAATACACATCAGTGAATGAAGTGTGTGTAAATCTTTATCAGAGGAAAAGATGTGTTGTGGGATATGGTCTAAGACATTACAGCATAGTTAATTGATACTGGAAGGTATCATATGAGTAAACAAGGACTGGAATATTTAAAACAGATTTAAGTGGAACTGAGTGTAGCAAATTTTTTGAACTGAAAAGACTAACACTGCGTAGGAAAAGATGAATAATATTGAAATGTTCTGTTAAAGACAGAACTATAAAAGCACTAATTGCTTGCATGATACCCTATAATGAAACTGTAACCTGCAAAAGTAAATAATTGTGTGTGACTCAATGGCCTCATGCAAATCTTCCTATTGGATGCCATTTTGGTGCCTTGCATGTCCCTAACCATGGTAGGTTAGGGACATGAAGTCACCAAAGTGGCATCCAATAGAAAGATTTGCATCAGGCCATTGAGTCAGGAAAAGGGACCTACAATTTAACATGGAATCCAAACCACATGTTGTTTCTGGCAGCTCCTCACACTGTTGAAAGGCGAAGGCTAGGTTAAAACAAAAACTGAGAATCCATGGTCTGACTGAGATTCAATCCAGTGACCTCTCGGTTTGCAGGCATGTTGATTTACCAATAGACTGCCAACCAATATACTGTAACCTGTAACTTATGAGATTTGTAAAACGGCTATTAATAACCACTGTGAATTAATCCTTTACCATTTCAAAGGCAGAATACTTACAATTTTAGAAAGTTTCTACTGTAAATTCAGTATCTGACATCAAGAAGAGCTGCTGCAAATCTTTTATGACTTGTAGAACTAGTGCTTTGTAGCTGAAGAAGCTTCTGAAATTATTACATTATAAAGTTTTAAGCATAATTAGGTTTATTGAGTTATTAATGTGGTTGTTAACTTTACAGTGTGGAAGATTTTTCTGTTCCATTGGAAAGTATAAAGGCATACCTAAATTATTTTTATGTATTCTGTGAAGCTGGTATCCAACTGAACACATCAAAGTTAGAGGCCAAGGAGAGGTGGAAGTACTACATTTGTACAATATTGTCTATGAGGGAGCTGAGCAGCTAGATTACTTCACAGAAAACATTGATGGTGCCAATGCTGAAGAAAACTAGTGCCACACAAAATATAGAATATAGGTCAATTTGTTTGATATCTCATTGTACTAAGAATAATGAGTAGACAGTTGCAACTTAAAAATGATAGAGAACTGCCAGAAGAACAATTCAGCTGCAGAACAAGCAAAGGTACAGGAAATGCTGCTGGATTGAATAATTGGGAGAAGATACCTAGAACAGGTAGAGAAGTTTGTGGAGGTCTAGTTGACATGAAAAAAACCTTTTATAGAGTTTGGTGGAATAAACATTTAGATATCCAGAAGAAGATTCATGTTAACAGGAAAGAAAAGAGACTGATAGGTAATCTACATGTGGCACAACAAGTACAAGTAAGAGTAGGAGATAAGATGACATAAGGCTTTAAAATTGGAAGGGAGCTCTTTCGCATACTCTGCTCACATATGAGGTCTGTTCAAAAAATTCCAGAATATTCGTGATTTCATACCAAGCGTTTGTTGAAGTGAAATGCAGTCAGCATCCCTGCACATGCTTTTGTTTAATGTGTAACTGCAGGAAGTTTCATTGTTCTCTGTCTGTTAGTTATTGCTCATTGTGGTATTGAGTAGAATGTCGTGTCACACAGTTTGAGAATTTCGAGATGGCAGAGAGAGAGGAGCAATGTGTCTGCATTAAAGTTTGCATGAAACTCAATAAAAAATTTACAGAGATGCACCAAATGATGCAGGAAGCCTATGGCGATGAGTGCTTAATCCATACCCAGTGTTACGAATGGTTCACATGGTTTAAAAATGGCCAGATGTAAGTTAAAGATGACCCTCATTCAGGACACCCTTTGACATGTATTGAAGATACTCATGTCAGGGATGTCAATCACAGACTGACTGTCTGGAACACATCATGTTGCCTCCAAGTTCCTCCCAAGGCTCATGAGTCAAGACCAGAAATATCTTCACCTTGCAAATCTGTGAAGAGCTTTTGGATCACAGAAAGATATGTTCCTTTAGAAAGTCATGACTGGTCGTCAGATGTGGAGTCTACGGTTATGATGTTTAGACCATGGTTCAATCTTCATAGTGGGTCAGGAAAGTTCTCCAAGACAGAAAAAAGCTCCAGGTCAGGTCAAATGTCAAAGTTTTCTTTGACGTTTGGGTGATTAGTTCATCATGAATTCATGCCACAGGGACAAAATGTTAATCAGTGGTACTATTAGGATGCGTTGTGACACCTGCAAGAAAATGTGAGATGGAAATGACCTGAAATGTAGTGAGACAATTCATGACTCTTGCAGCATGATAATACACCTGCACAATCATCCGCGTCTGAGCGTGACTGTCGCACAGAAAACGAAATAACTGTGGTACCTCATCCTCTGTTCTCTCCAGACCTGGCCCTTGCAGACTTTTTTTTTTTATTTCGAAAGTTGAAAACCCAATTGAAAGGACAAAGCTTTGCAACAATAGCCAAGATGAAAGAAAATTCGCAGATGGAGCTTGGCGCGATCCAGCGAGAAACACGCTGAGACTGCTTCCAGATGTGTAAATAGCATTGGGAGCAGTGTATTAGTTGTGGAGGAGAGTATTTTGAAGTAGACCATGCAAAATAAGTAAAAGGTAAGTGTAGAAAAAATTTATGGAAAAAGTTCCAGAATATTTTGAACAGACCTTGTATATTTCGATAATTTAGTTAAAAACTACTTCCAACAAAAGAGTGTCTGACAGCTGCAGAGAGGCTAATGAGATGTTTCAGATTTGCTGTGACATGGTATAAGTAAGTGAAAATGGAAAGGCAGTTAACAACATGTTAAAAGAATGGACCCCAGCAATAAGAAATATGGAATGAAGATAAATGTGAAAACAGCCAAGACAATTTTTTTTTCCCTCAAAGCAGTCAAGGAAGATAAAAATGAAAACTTGTGCTGAGTAATTGGAACAAATGTAGGAGTACAGGTACCTGTGATGATAAATTGTGAGTAACATGACATGTAAGCAGCATATATAAAAACATGGATAGCTACTGCAAAGTAAAAGTTTTACAGGAGGAGAAGTACCGTCTGTGGTCCATTAAACAAACAGTTAAGAAAACAATTAATTAAATGTTTTGTGTGGAGTGTTTCCCTCTATGATGTCAAAACATGAACACTGTGAAGGAGAGATGAGAAATGCTTAGAGGCTTTTGAGATGTCAGTTTGGACAATAATGAGTGTGAAACAGACAGATAAAATAAAGGAAAAGGTAGTTTTACACAGGGTGAATGAGAAAAGTAAATACTGGGAACAATTATGGGGAGGAAAAGAGATTGGATTAGACAGTAGATGACAAGAAGTCACATAATGAAGCATTTAGTAGAAGGAATGGTGACTGGGAAGAGGAGCAAAGAAAAAAGAATATCCCAGATAACTGACAACATAGTATAACTGCATCACATACAACTATGGAAAGGATGGCGTGAATATGAAAGGATTAGAGAATGCTGAACTTGCAGTGATAGACCCACCTAATGGGCAGAACACATTCTCATCATATCATAGCTGAAGATATATCTTGAAGTACCTGTAGTTATCAATAGATAAGTTTGGAAATGCAACAGTAAAATACCTTGTTCATTAATGAAGAGACTATTTTATGAATTACAAGCTACTATTCTAAGTTTTGCATATGCCAATACTAGGATGGTTCCTTGCAAGAAGGGTCTTCCACTTAATTTGGACAATAGATGCCTTTTCAGTGACTGTGACGATGAAATTGCATCAGAGAACTGGATTACCAATAAAAATTGGAGAACCCTTCAGCATAATTGTGTAGCACACAGTATGTATTAGCACATTACTGCAAAGCTTTAAAGTTTTTATGAAGAGTTTCTTTGGTTATGGGATTACTTACAGTATTTTGTGAGCATTTTTTTTTTTTTTTTCAAAGTTAAAATTCTTTGAGCTCTAGGGATGCTGCTGAACAATGTTACTCTATATGGCAGTACTGAAGGTACCCTGTATTGAATACTATTTGGGTGTTTACGATCCCCAGAAGGTCAGATTAAAAAATGACAGCAAAGCAATTCAAGGGTGGGCTGCTGGATTTATTACCAGTAGATTTGATCAACAAGCAAGCATTAAGGTGATGCTTCATGAAATCAAGTGGGGGATACTGGAGGGAGAATGACATTCTTTGCAGAGGATACTGTTGAGAAAATTTAGGTAATCAGCATTTGAAGCTGACTGCACAATGATTCCACTGTTGCCACTGTATGTCTCATGTAAGGACCATGGAGATAGGATAAGAGAAATTAGGGCTTGTACAAAGGTATATAGATAGTTGTTTTTCCCCTGCTCCATTTGCGATTGGAACAGGAAACAGAATGGCTAGTAGTGATTCAGGGTACTCTACGCCACACTCTATATAGTGGTTTGTGGAGTACATATGTATATGTAGATGTAGATGCAGATGCTATGTACATGGATATTCACTTCCAGTCTGCTGCAAATAATAATGTAAGTGACTGTATGTGACAGTCTCTTGATGTGTCAAAAATAGTAGTTATGAATCAGTATCTCCGTGTAATTGACCAGTTACATCTAGGAGCATGTAAATTAATTTCTTATCTTTCTTTCAAGAGTACTGACATAGTATGATTTAAATAAAAAGAATTGAGTAAAGTTAAAAGGGTCTCGAATTGTGACGACTTCAAAGTGCAGTTGAATACATGCACTTTGCGGCAGCTTTTGTGTTTAGCTCCTACTAAATCTAAACAGTTGCATAAACTCTTTATCTTAAATTGTAACAAAAAAGCTACATTTAATAGCATGAATTCACTGGATATCTCTCCTCCGTGGCTCAAATTCAGTGACATGCATAATTATGTGTGTTTCAGTGAAGATATCAACACAGCTTTCTTTCATAAGGGATATTTGCCCATTCTTCCAGCATATCAAGCTCAGAAGCTTCTTTTTTCTCTGTTTGTATGTCAAGTTTGTATTTTTCAAATATTTCACCAGTACTGCCAATACACCAGAATGTTATGAGCTGAACTGTAGTGTATTGTGCCTTTTTCCCATGGAATGGCTCTCAGCTTTTTTTCTTCAACAGTACCAGAACTCTTTCACTCCATTCCATGAACATAAATGTGAATATATGGTGAGTAATATGAAATACAAACCTGTTGTTAGTTTGCTTTCTTTGTCTGTTATCCTTGTATACACCCACTTTGTTCCAATGTTAGGTGGTAGTTATAAATGTGTTAAGCTTGCTTCAGCTCATCACTCATATTGCTACTGAGCATTTTTTTAGCTGCTGAGTCTGTAATCCAAAGCTTTACTGCCTAATAACTACAAAATGTTTAAGTTTATAACATTTGACTGTTATTTTGCATTTTAGTTTCAGTTTAGTTGTAAATTTGCTTAACAATGATCTTGCATCTTTTGATAGTTGCATAATGTAGATGTATGATTTCTCATATTATTTTGTGTTGACCACTTTTTTTTTTGTTTCCTCTCTCGTTTAAGCTGTGAGACTATCCCGGAAGACTTCTTCAGCACAGCCTGCAGGTAAATGTAATTAGCAAATGATGTGTCTGACCAAGCCAAGATAATACCACTTGGGGACACAACGTAAGTGACTGTTATACTGATTGTTTGACCATGCATGATACTCATGACCAGACTTATTGGTGTGAAAATTGATTGAAGTGATCAGTAATAAACACAGATAAATATTGTCATAAGTAATGCAAATAATAATCCAGATGGCAGGAACACTGTTTGGTTGTTGGTGCAATCCCAAAACATTGTATTCATGATGTCCTTTGTCAGGAATTGGGAGATGAATCATAATCAGAGAATATGCATAAATCCACAAGTTATTCAAAATTTTCAAATATAAGTTCATTAAGATTTCCGATTATAAGTTCATTAAAATGTTGTAATGAAAAAAAAGAAAGAATATAGTGTAATCAAGAGTAGGGAAACTACAGTGAAACCAAAAAGACACAATAAATGGGAAGAATACCAATACATGATGACATAAGATGAGTTAGCAGAAAATACAACAAATAATATTTTCGGGAGTTTTTACTGAAAACATATCTGTCAACAACATATTAATAGAAAGAGTATGGAGAATAATATTGCCACAGAATAGATATGTCAAATGATTGAAAATATTGGGAGGAATAGGCTCCTCTGATATAAAAGACTTTCACTTGATCAGGCCAGACTATATGTTGCTTGCATTGTGTGCTGTATAAGAGAAGCATTGTAATTTCGAAGATTTTGATTTGCACCAATCTGTACTATTATGAGCTGACTTGGTGAAGCTAATGGTACAAACCATTCTTATAAGCTTTACTGTCAGAAACTCATTATTTTGACATATTTCACCTGCCAGTCAGAGCTCTACAGTTCTTCTTAAGCCCTCCATTTATGGCAACAATCATTATATAAATTCATTCTTTAGAGAACTTCCTTGACTTCTTTGGATGCAACATTATAAGCAAACTTGGAGTGCCCATGTATGTGTGTGTGTACTTGTAAGCATGTTCTATGACAACCACGTCTTTATACGATAATGTCCTAACTGTGCTGGTAGTTTTCTGGTTCCTAGAAATAATTTTTACATTCATAAAAGGTAATAACACAATTTGCAGAAGAAAAAAAGAATGCTTTTCATGTTTGTCTCATTTCTCAAAAGTGCCAAGATAAGTGTGGAACTTCAGTTTTGAATGGGTGAGGTACATTAAGTCTGAGAGTCATGACCTATGGATATTATCTGTAACAACAGTGTGTAAGTAAATGTTCTAATATTTGAGTTTACCACTGCAATTTGGGTTACTTAACATTCTGCTGTTGCAATTCTGCTCCTCCACAACATTGCTTTCAAAGCAGGAAGCACAACAAAAAGGCAATGAGGCACTTAGACAATGAGTCATTACACAAACAGAGTTTCAAATGGCATTATCAAACCAGTGACCTTCATCACAGGCATTGGGTTACAGTTTTTGAAAGAGAATTAAGTTAACTGAGATGTAATGTACGTTTTTTGTTTCTTATGGGTCTCAATTAAGAGTTTGAGGCAGTAGTTAGTAGATCCAAATTCTGTTGTTCTTCTCAATATACCTGAATGATGATATTAATTATAAGCACATTTGAAGGATATGAGTGACAGTGACCAATAGTGAGCTGCATAGTAACAAACTGGTTATCAAAATCATTGACACTGTAAGCAATAATGAAAGTTCCGGCAATAGTTCACATACTGTTGATATTTTTTGTTTATTTCATGTGTTTAAATTTATCTGTAGGAAACCATTCCATTTTTACTCACTTTTGCTATACCTTCCTTGATCTTTCATATTTTGTGTTTACTATAATTTGAAGTACAGCATGGAAAATAAATGAGAGAATACTGACAATCACTTGGTGTTCCTGCCACAAAGGTTGAAGGGTAGTTATAATTTACTATAGCTGTGTGTGTTGATGGGTGATACTTTTCTTTTTCACTTTATTGCTTTTAATTTTAATGTAGCTGCTCATGAAGTAGAATGGTATAGTCACTCTTATGCTTTAGTGTGATATTTCACAGTTTCATTGCTTTAAATGGATTTGAAAGAATTCCTTTCCTTTTAATAGCACATCCTTGTAGTAGTATTGGGTTATTATTTTACTTCTGCTACAAAATAGCTCATTCGTGTTGTAATTAATAATAAGTTTCCCTGTCTTAACAAAAGCTTGCAACTTCTTTGTATATATGTGTGTTTTCTTTAGAAAGTAATATTTGTGTGTACAAAAATGTTTAGAATTATTGAGATATATAGTTATACATCAAATAGACATGAAAGTCTCTCTCTCTCTCTCTCTCTCTCTCTCTCTCTCTCTCTCTCTCTCTATCTATCTCTATCTATCTGTCTATCAATCAGTGTTCACCTATTAATTTCGGAGGAGTCACTAAATCATCTCAGTGGCAAATCATGAGTGTTTTTAGTTATTATTTAGGAGAAATTGTAGTAATTGAGATGTTTTTTAATAATTTTTGTACAAATATTATGATATCAATAACCCCATCATTTTGCAAACTCCTTGCATTGAACAGAAATTTTGCTTGATGAAAAAACTGTTAATATTATGGAGACAGAATGGCTGGCCAGTACATATTTTCAAGAGACAAAAAGCCTAGTTTTGTTGATAGGTAAATTTAAAGCAGGAGATAGTAATGGCAACTTTTGTAACTTCTATGTTCCTTCTTCAGGGAGAAAAGAAAGAGTAGTTCGAGAATCTTGACAAAAAAAGAGGTCACTCAAGTCCCAGTTTGAGAGTAGTACAGATGTTGTCCCTTTCGATCTAGGGGCAGGTTACTCAGACACTAGGTTGAGAAGGGCAGCATTTGTCCCCCCCCCCCCCCCCCCCCCCCCCGCCCCCTACCCCTTTCTCGCACCTCTCCAACCTTCCATAAACAATGCCTTTTTCTGAGGAATGAACATACACCAGACATTCCAAAAGCTAGATTTGCTGTTTTCTACAGTAAGTGTTTTTATCATTTTGTCAGCAGTACTATGAATTTTGTTTTATGAAGATAAGTACCAGCTAGCCATTTTACAGTTTTTGTGAATATACGGACAACTGATTTTTCAAGTTTTTTATGAGGGGCAGTCAAATGAAAATTGAACACTAGCCACAACAGGATTGTGGAACGGTTCCATTTAAGAAATAATCACCATATGCTTAAGACATTTATCCGATTTGGAGATGAGACAATCAATTCCTGTTTCATAGAATGCGGTCAGATGCTAATGGACCTGCAACACCACCCACTCTTGCACCTCCTCATCTGTCTGAAACTGACATCCACGCATGTCTTTCTTCAGGTCACCAGAGGTGTGAAAATCACATGGTGAAAGATCCAAGCTGCATGAAGGATGCTGCAGAGTTTCCCAATCAAATTGCTGAAGCATAGCCTTCTTCCAATTGCCAGTGTTGAGGGCAGGCATTATCGTGTTCAAGGATGGTTTCATCCAACAGCATTCCTAGGTGATTTGATTTTGTGGGACAGCTCAGTTTCAGCAATGTTTCTTCATAACACTGTGCATTGATTCTGGTTCCTTGCTCAAGGATATTGATGGTCAGAGGGCATCTGCAGTCAAAAAAGGAGGTTGTCATGAACTTACTGGAACTGGTGTGAATAGCTTTGGAGTTCTTTGGCTTGGGAGATGTGGGTTGCGTTTGTCGCTTGCCCTCGGGCTGTCAGAGTGCTGTTGGACAGAATCATCCTGTTCCATGATAACTTCCACCCCCACACTGCAAATCAGGTGATTTGATAGGGAAGCACTGCAACATCCTCTGTACAACACTGATCATTCACTGTATGATTTTCACATCTTTAGTGACCTCAAGAAAGACCTTCATGGACATCAGTTTCAGACAGACAAGGAAGTGCAAAGTGGGTGGGCTTGTGGACCCATCAGCAACTGACCACATTCTACAAAACAAGAATTGACCATCTCATCTCCCAGTGGTATAAATGTATTAATTTGTGTGGTGATTACTTTTGAATGGGACAAATCCATGGTCTCATTGTGCGGGTGTTCGGTTTTCATTTTACTATCCCATATAAGCTATTAATTATGATGATCAGTTTAAGACTTTTTCTCTTCAGTTGTTTTACATAAAATTTCTGTATCATATCTTTTATGAAGAAAAAAAATGTTTACATAAGAGGGGAACTGAATAGTTTGACTTTAATGACTGACGGATGGTATATTACATGCCAGTGAAGTCAGTTTTGCTCCACATAGATCATGAAAGGGATGTTTACATCAGAAGTTTAGGAATTTGATGGTTCACAGACTCAGTGCCCAACAGTCTGCAAAGACTGAATCTCTTATTCACAAAGGTTTATGTAGGACATTACAATGAGGTGACAGAAGTCATGGGATACCTCATAAGATCGTGTCGGACTTCCTTCCTTCCAGCATAGTGCAGCAACTCAACGTGGCAAGGACTCAACAAGTCATTGGAAGTCTCTGTAGAAATATTGAGCCATGCTGCCTCTATAGCCATCCATAATTGTGAAAGTGATGGCAGTACAGGATATTGTGCACAAACTGACCTCTTGATTATTTCCCATAAATATTTGATGGGATTCAAGTTGGGTGATCTGGGTGCGCAAACCATTTGCTTGAATTGCCCAGAATGTTCTTTAAACCATCTGCAAACAATTGTGGCCCAGCAATGTGGCAGACTAGTATCCATAAAAATTCCATTGTTGTTTGGCAACATGAAGTCCACAAGTGGCTGGAAATAGTCTCCAAGTAGCTGAACATAACTGTTTTCAGTCAGTAATTGTTTCAGTTGGACCACTCCACGTAAACAAAACTTGCCACCATTATGGCGCCACCACCAGCTTGTACAGTGCCGTGCTGACAATTAGAGTTCATGGCTTGATGGGATCAATGCCACACTTGAAATCTACCACCCACTCTTACAAACTGAAATTGGGGCTCATCTGACCAGGCCACAGTTTTCCTGTCACCTAGGGTCCAACTGATAGGGTCACAAGCCCAGGAGAGCTGCTGTGGACGATGTCATGCTGTTAGAAAAGCCATTCATGTCAGTCATCTGCTACCACAGCCCATTAACACCAGATTTTGCTGCACTGTCCTAAAAGACACTTTGTCATGTGCTCCACATTGATTGCTTGCAGTTATTTCACACAGTGTTGCTTGTCTGTTAGTCCTGACAACTTTATGCAAACACTGCTCCTCTCAGTCATTAGGTGAAGGCCATTGGGCACTGTGTTGTCCATGGTGAGAGCTAATGCCTGAAATGAAGCAGTCTCAACACACTCTTCATGCTGTGGATTTGGGAATACTTAATTCCCTAATGATTTCTAGAATGGAAGGTCCATATGTCTAGCTCCAACTACCTTCCTGTGTTCAGTCTGCTAATTCCTGTCCTGTGGCTATAATCACACCAGAAACCTTTACACAGGATTATCTGAGTACAAATAACAGCTCCACCAATGTGCGGCACTGTTGCACCTTGCATATCTGTCACTACAATCACCTGAATGTGTGCGTATCGCTATCCCATGAATTTTTCACCCTTGTGTATTTGTAGCAACCTCAAAAATCTACCAAATTAAATTGAATTCAAAAAGTAATGGCTGATGGCATGCTTTGTTGTGTGAATATCTAAATAATCTAGAAATAATAGTTGTATAATATTTAACACTGTATATCCATTAAGAGTAGAGACAGTACATTTCAGAATACACGTTTCTTCTTCAGTAACTCTCTCTTCTCTTTCTCTATTTTTCTGCCTCATAATTGATTTTTGGTACTTCAAAAAATTACTTGTTGCAGGCAACTTTTTCATTTCTCTCTATTTTTAATATACTTCCTTCCTTTTGAGATTCATGTGTAGGAATAAAATTGGATTAATTATAAACTAGAAGAAAAATTTACTTAGTCCATTACAAAAATTAAAGAAAGAACTGTTGTTGTCTACTTCATGCATAAGAAACCTTCTGCAGTGCTTTTTGTATTGGGCTCTACAGAACTACAACCAGCTTTCATTCTTATAGTAGACTCAGACTTAAATGGAAATTCTTTGCTTGGTTTTGGCTCATTATATTCCAGTAAGTTTCAAAATTTGAATCAAGTAGCATCTGATAAAAAGTAAGAAAATGAAACAAATGCTACAAGATAGTTTTCAAATTTTGGCTGATTTTAGCTTGCTCTAGACTGATATACTCGTATGCAATTAAAATCATTGTGCAGATAATGAATGCCACAGGTATTAGATACTTGTAAAGTGGATTGTAGCTGGCACAAATCTTCAGATTGCTTGGACATTGAAGCTGAGTCAGTTGTTCCATGTCAATATAAAATTTCAGCTACATATTAAGTCATGGTCACATGTGTGCTAAAAACTAAGGGAAAAATATTTCTTCCTTTCCTGAAATATATTCTCCAGACATTGATGTTCTGTTCTCACCTGTCATCAATTTCTCTGTAAAGCATCTTGAGGATAAAGCTCTGTATTGGTACCATTATAAGGAGACTGCCATTGGCTGTATGTGGAGGACAATTTGCAGCATTTTCTCTTGTAGCTCCATTCAACGTGTCCACATGTTAATTTCATTATTTCAGTAATTCTGTCACAATATCTTTGTACTGTGTCATGACTGAAGGTAAGCAAACAGTATGAACAATAGATTGCATATATTTGAATTTCTGTGTAATAAACAAGGCACCATATCTTAAGACCATAAAAAAGACTGACTATGGGGACGATTGACTTAACTGGCCTTGTAGCATCAACTAAAATAGCCATGCTGTGCTGGTGCTGTGAATGGCTGAAAGCAAGAGGAAACTATAGCAAAAAAATTTCCAAGAGCATGCCGCTCTACTGTATAGTTAAATGATGATGGAACCATCTTGGATAAAATGTTCCAGGGGTAAAATAGCCCCCCATTTGGATCTCCGGGTGGGGACTACTATGGAGAATATAGCCATCAGGAGAAACAAAACTAGCAATTTACAGATTGGGGTGTGGAATGTTGGAACCCTTAATCAGATAGGTGGGTTAGAAAATTTAAAAAGAGTTACATATAGGTTGAAGTTAGACGTAGCAGGGATTAGTGAAATTTGGTAGCTACAGGAGGAACAGGATTTCTGGTCGAGTGAGTATACAGTTTTCAATACAAAAGCAAATAGGAGTAATGCAGGAGTGGATTTAATAATGAATAAGGAAACAGGAATGTGGTTAAGCTAATATGAACAGTGTAGTGAATGCATTATCTTAGCTAAGATATATATGAAGCCCATGCCTACCACAATAGTACAAGTTTATATGCCCACCAGCTCTGCAGATGAAGAGGTTGAAGAAATGTATGATGAGATAAAAGAAATTATTGAAATAGTTAAAGGAGATGAAAGGAATTTAATTGTGATGGGGGAGTGGAATCCAGTAGTAGGAAAAGGAAGGGAAAGAAAAATAGCAGATGAATATGGCCTAGGGGAAAGGGATGCAAGAGGAAACTGCCTGGTAGAATTTTGCACAGAGCATAATTGAATCATCGCTAACACTTGGTTTGAGATTTATAAAAGAAATTTGTGTGTGAGGGAGACGTTGGAGACACTGGAAGGTTTCAGATTGATTGAATAATGGTAAGACAGAAATTTAGGATCCAGATTTTAAATTGTAAGACATTTCTAGGGGCAAATGTGGACTCTTACCACAATTTATTGGTTGTGAACTGTAGATTAAAACTGAAAAAAACCTGGAAACAGGAATGAAATTAAGGAGATAAGATCTGCATAATTTGAAAGAACCAGAGGTTGCTGAGAGTTTCAGAGGGAGTGTAGGGCAATAGTTAACTAGAGCAGGGGAAAGAAATACAGTAGAAGACAAAGGGCAGTTTTAAGAAATGAAATAGAGAAGGCAGCAGAGCATGAAATAGGTTAAAAGATATGGTGTAGTAGGAAATACAAATGTTTAAAAACTGAGATTGACAGAAAGTGCAAAATGGCTAAGCAGGAATGGCAAGAGGATAAATATAAGGATATAGAAACACATATCACTAAGGGAAGTATAGATACCACCTATAGGAGAATTTAAGAGCCTTTTGGAGAAAAGAGAAGCAGCTGTAAGAATATCAAAGGCTCAGATGGAAAACCAGTCTTGAGCAAAGAAGGGGAAGATGGAAGGAGTACATAGAGGGTCTATACAAGGGAGATGAACTTCAAGGCAATATTATAGAAAGGGAAGTGGATGTAGAGAGAGATGAGAAGGGAGATATGGTACTGTGAGAAAAATTTGTTACAGCGCTGAAAGATATAAGTCAAAACAAAGCCCCAGGAGTAGACAATATTTCGTCAGAACTACTAATAGCCTTTGGAGAGACAGCCATCACAAAACTCTTCTATCTGGTGTACAAGATGTATGAGATAGGAAAAATACCCTCTGACTTAAAAAAGAATTTAATAATTCCAATTCCAAAGAAAGCAGTTGCTGACAGGTGTGAAAATTACCAAACTAGCAATTTAATTAGTCATGCTTACAAAATACTAACATCAGTTCTTTACAGAAGAATGGAAACCTGGTAGAAGCCAATCTTGGCGAAGATCAGTTTGGATTCTGGAGGAATGTAGGAACATGCAAGGCAATTCTGACCATACGAGTTATCTTAGAAGATAGATTAAGGAAAGGCAAACCTATGTTTATAGCATTTGTAGACAGGGAGGAAGCTTTTGGCAGTGTTGACCCTCTTTGAAATTCTGAAGGTAACAGAGGTAAAATGGAGGGAGTGAAAGGCTATTTACAAGTTGTACAGACACCAGAGAACAGTTGTAAGACTCCAGGTGCATGAAAGAGAAGTAGTGGTTGAGTAGGGAGTGAGACAGGGTTTAGCCAATCCTTGATGTTATTCAATGTGTACATTGAACAACCAGTAAAGGAAACCAAAGAAAAATTTTGAGTAGGAGTAGAAGTTAAGAGAGAAGAAATAAAAACCTCAAGGTTTGCTGATGACTCTGTAATTCTGTCATTGACAGCAAAGGACTTGGAAGAGCAGTTAAATGAAACGGAAATTTTCCTGAAAAGAGGAGATAAGTTGAAAATCAAAAAACCAAAACAATGATAATGGAATGTAGTCAGTTTAAATTGTGTGATTAGATTAGAATTAGGTTAGGAAATGAGACACTTAAAGTGGTAGATGAGTTTTGCTATTTGGGCAGCAAAATAACTAATGATGGCTGAAGTACAGAGGATAAAGAATGCAGACCGGCAGTGGTAAGAAAAACATTTCTGAAGAAGCGAAATTTGTTAACATCAAATATAGATTTAACTGTTAGGAAGTCTTTTCTGAAAGTATTTGTTTGGAGTGTAGCCATGCGTGGAAGTGAAACATGTATGATAAACAGTTTAGACAAAAAGAAAATAAAAGCTTTTGAAATGTGGTGCTACAGGAGACTGTTGAAGATTAAATGGATAGATCACATAACTAATGAGGAGGTACTGAATAAAATTAGGGAGACAAGAAATTTACTGTGCAACGTCAACAAAAGAAGAGCTCAGTTGATAGGACACATTCTGAGACATCAAGGGACCAACAGTTTAGTATTGGAGGGAAGTAGGGGGAGGGGGGGGGGAGGGTAAAAATCATAGAGAGAGACCGAGAGATGATTACAGCAACCAGATTCAGAAGTATGTAGGTTGCAGTAATTATTCCGAGATGATGAAGCTTGCACAGGATGTAGTAGCATTGAGAGCTGCATGAAACCAGTCTTTGGACTGAACCCCAACAGCAGCAGCAGCAGCAGCAACAACAACAACAACAATAACACACACACACACACACACACACACACACACACACAGGGCTATGCACCTGTGCTGATGTCACATCCAATACTATTGCAAATGCCAAAGGACCCGGGTTCGATTCCTGGTACTACAAAGAATTTTTCCTTGGTGGCAGGGTTGGTATTTAATGCATTCAGCTTTATAATGTCAATTGAGAAGCTATTTGAATGAGAAGTAGCAGTTCTGCAGTCTGCAAAGTTGGCAGTATGGGTGGGAAAGTGGTTTGTTGACACCATGGCCTTCCATACCATATCAGCATGATGCTGCAAATTAGAGGATGACAAAGTGACCCGTCAACATCCCTTGGACTTTGCTGGCATGAACAAGGGGCTTGTAATAACATTAGTATTGTGTCACAAAAGAATTAATAAACAGTCTCAAGAAAAAGGCATAGCATTCCATGACCATAAACTGGTACACAAAAAAGAAAAGAATAAAACTTATTCCGTGCAACATAAGTAGAGTCAAAAGTGGATCATGAGAGTTAACTATACATTTATGATACCATTAATGGGACAGTGGAGGTTAGCTTCAACCTACCCATGAATTGGTTGTTTCACATTTGTCCCAGTCAAAGAAATGACAACAAAATCCCTGCTCATGCATTTCTTTGAGGAAGGAACCAAGCTGAATTGCCCTCAAAGGTGGGACATTCTGAACTCTTTTCACAGATGTTGGCTATAGAGTTGTGTCCTTGACCTCTTCCTCTCTCTGACACGTCCCCCTTCATCTTTGTTTCCCCTTGGTCTCCAAACAAGTGGGTGCCTCATGGGGTCTGAGTGACGTGAAAGTTTCATGTTCTTTCTCTTGTGTCTATTGGCAGTACTACATGTTATATATGGAAGCTAAAAATTACATTAACTTTTTGCTTTGCTTCCAAATGATATGTGTGTAAGTAAAATCAGTATTGAAAACAGACACCACCGAATGTGGATTAAATCGGGAAACAAGACATTCAGACTTAGCCTACAGCTTTTAAGTTTAAAAAATCTTCATGCTTGGAAATGAAATAGAAAATGAAATGGGTGACATGTGTCACTGGCAAAGAAATGGAAATATCTGTCAGAATATGATCAGTTAGGTCCTAATAATCTATTCCTGTGATCCTGTTGTTATTTCAATTCATCTCCATTGCCATATGTTATACACTTTCTTACATCAACCCATCAAATTATTAAAGACAGTTACCGGTATGTGATCACTTAGCAAGAACAGAGTCTTTGTTTCATATTGCCTACCAAGAATGAATTTTGCATTTTGGTACAAACATTGTATGGAAATGAAAAATATTCCCAACAGAATTAAGTGGAAATAGAGAATGATCTAATAAATAAATTTTATTTGAAGAGAGGAATGATGATTAAATTCTGAAATGAGATGAGGGAAGAAGACATTTGGAATCAAGATAAAAAGGATGAGAAATAATAAAAAAATAATCGGACCTCCAATACATTGTCTGTTTATAACTACATGTTTCGTACATGATCCAGCAACATAAGCCACTAGTTTCTAACCCTGATGTGGTATATACACTACTGGCCATTAAAATTACTGCACCAAGAAGAAATGCAGATGATAAACGGGTATTCATTGGACAAATATATTATACTAGAACTGACATGTGACTACATTTCCATGCAATTTGGGTGCATAGATCCTGAGAAATCAGTACCCAGAACAACCACCTCTGGCCATAATAACGGTCTTGATACGCTTGGGCACTGAGTCAAACAGAGCTTGGATGGCATGTACAGGTACAGCTGCCAATGCACCTTCAACACGATACCACAGTTCATCAAGAGTAGTGACTGGCGTATTGTAATGAGCCAGTTGCTCGGCCACCATTGACCAGACGTTTTCAATTGGTGAGAGATGTGGAGAACGTGCTGGCCAGGGCAGCAGTTGAACATTTCCTGTATCCAGAAAGGCCCGTAAAGGACCTGCAACATGCAGTCGTGCATTATCCTGCTGAAATGTAGGGTTTCACAGGGATCGAATGAAGGGCAGAGCCATGGGTTGTAACACATGTGAAATGTAACGTCCACTGTTCAAAGTGCCATCAATGTGAACAAGAGGTGACCGAGATGTGTAACCAATGACACCTGATACCATCATGCCGGGAGATACGCCAATATGGCGATGACGAATACACGCTTCCAATGTGCGTTCACCATGATGTCACCAAACACGGATGTGACTATCATGATACTGTAAACAAAACCTGGTTTCATCTGAGAAAATGACGTTTTGCCATTTGTGCACCCAGGTTTGTTGTAGAGTACACCATCGCAGGCGCTCCTGTCTGTGATGCAGTGTCATGGTTGACCGCAGCCATGGTCTCCGAGCTGATAGTCCATGCTGCTGCAAATGTTGTCGAACTGTTTGTGCATATGGTTGTTGTCTTGCAAATGTCCCCATCTGTAAACTCAGGGATCAAGACGTGGCTGCACGATCCATCACAGCCATGCGGATAAGATGCCTGTCATCAAGACTGCTAGTGATACGAGGACATTGGCAGCCAGCACAGCATTCAGTATTACCCTCCTGAACCCAACGATTCCATATTCTGCTAACAGTCATTGGATCTCGACCAACGCGAGGATCAATGTCGCGATACGATAAACTGCAATCGCAACAGGCTACAATCCGCCCTTTATCAAAGTCGGAAACATGATGGTACGCATTTCTCCTCCTTACACGAGGCATCATAACAACGTTTCACCAGGCAATGCTGGTCAACTGCTGTTTGTGTATGAGAAATCGGTTGGAAACTTTCCTCATGTGAGCACGTTGTAGATGTTACCACCAGTGCCAACCTTGTGTGAATGCTCTGAAAAGCTAATCATTTGCATATCACAGCGTCTTCTTCCTGTTGGTTTAAATTTTGCATCTGTAGCACGTCATCTTCGTGATGTAGCAATTTTAATGGCCAGTAATGTATTAAGAACAATATCTAGAAGTCATGTAAAATTGAAAATAACCTATGACAGTACTGGAACAACATTAAATATAAACTAATGTTACATGAAGGATGTGATTCAGAATGTGTCACTTTAAGTGACAAAATAACATTGAGAAAAATGAATGAATGTACAGATCTCTGATACACCTGCACTTGTTGTACTGAAGCATATAGTTTCTCTGTGGTAAAAAGGAAACCTGAAAAGTATGTTTCAATCAAAAGAAGCAGCACTGGAGTAGCAAGGAATATGGTAGAGTTAAGAAAATGAACTGTAAGCTTCTACAGTTACAGTTAGGAGAGAACAGCAAATAAATATTACTAGTAAGTGGCACAAAAAAATCTCTCTCTCTCTCTCTCTCTCTCTCTCTCTCTCTCTCTCTCTCTCTCTCTCTCTCTCTGCCCCCAAACCTCTCCCCCACCTCACCACCCCACCACCACTACCACCACCAGCACCCTCTTTGGTGATACCTATAATTTAAGAATGGTTATTTAGGCAGACAAAAGTGAGAGGAGGAAACGACATCTACACCTGCATCGAACAATTGTGAAATCCATGTCAGAGGATACTTGAATCGTAGCAGTTATTATGGGTTCCTCTTGTTACATTCACGTATGGTATGTGGGAAGAGACTGACTGAGTAAATATCTCTGTGCACAATGTAATTAATCCAATCTTGTCCTCATGATCCCTATGGCAGTGATATGTGGAGGAATGATCATTTGAAGCCAGTTCTTGAAACTTTGTGTGTAGGCATTATTGGGGAAGTTCACGTCTACACTCTTGTGTTTGCCAGCTCAATTTCTTCAGCATCTCTGTGACACTTGCCTATGAGTCACACAAACGTTTGACCATTCATGCTCTCCTCCTCTGTATACATTCAATATCCCCCATTTGTCCTATTTGGTATGGCACCCACACACTATAGCGGTATCATAGGATGATTTGCATGATTGAATTTTGAGCAATCTCCTTTGTTGCATTTTCCTAGTATTCTACCAATAGACCAGACTATGCTACTTACTTTACCTGTGACTGAGGCTGTGTGATTGTTCCATTTCCTATCCCTAAAAAGTGTCACATCTGCGTATTTGAATGGGTTAACCAATTTCAACACGTAGATACTCTCTCATAGAATATATGTTTTTCATTTTGTGAAGTGAAGTGCACAGCTTTACATTTTTGAACATTTGAAATAAATTAATAATTGTTGCACTACCTTGAAATCTTATCCAGATCTGACTGAATATTTGTGCAGCATTTTTCAGACAGTACTTCACTATAGATAACTGCTTCATCTGTGATAAGTCATAGGTGAGTATTAGTAGTATGACTGGGTTCACTGGTAGGGGATATGAAGTGATCCTCAGCAGCAAAAGCAAAGTACAAATAGTTCTGTAACAATAATGAATCTTCTGTGTAAAATAAATGAAAAATAGTGGGAAGGAGGTGAGGTAGTTTGGGAAAGGTTGGGGTGGGGGTGGGGGGGTAATTTTTGGTGATACGGTGGGCTCAGCATGCTCAATTTTGCAGTTCCCAACAAACAATTTGGTTATGGCCGTCTGGTTAACAGTCATACACGCAAACAAAACAGTACAGCGGATAAGCAACATGGTTTCATTTATCCTTGGCCCTACCTCTGATCATATACTTAAGCTCAAAGTAAGTGTGATTTTCTGTTCTATAATGTGTATGTGTATGCGAACCATTACTCTTCTATCAGGAGGTGGATGCTTTTATGAGCTGTTGTTTCAATCTTGGAATTTCCATTATCATGAACTCTCTCTCCCCTCTCTCCCCTCCCCCCCCTCCTCCCCATCTCTATATTTATAATGTATCTTTAGTAGATAGAACATATACACTAGGTGAAGGCAGAAGCTTCTACGATCACAAATGACAATTATTGCTTGACTGATATATGGTGTTAATTGTAATTACAGGAAGTTCAATTTGACTTTCTCCCATTTCCTTTGTTTCCAGACAGGAAGTTAATGATAAAAATTACATTTTATGTTATGTAATTCTGTCAGAGGAAACAAGATAGCTTTTGCACCTAGGAAAAATCAGTAGGTAAACATAAAATTCATGGACATGATAATCAATCATGAAAAAAACAATAGTAAATTATAAAGCTATCAAAGAAAACACAGCACTTTTGGCATAAAATATTTGAAAACTTACAAGAAGTACAAATAGATTATGTAAACACATAAAACTGCTACCAGTCACATTCTTTGAAATAGTTATTTATTATTCCACAAGCTGGTTTTCAGATCCTTTCAGGGGGCTTTCCAGAAGTTACACATTTATGCCGACGAATTAAAGCATGTTTCATCTTCTTGTCACAGAGCCAGCACCCAGCATTATGCCTGAAATAGATATGTAATTCCGGAAAACTGTCTGAAGATGAGACTGAAAAAGTTCGAAAACTGGTTCATGGAATAATAAATAACTATTTCAACAAAATTGACTGGATGCAGTTTTGTGTACTTAAATTGAATAAACAGTCACATGTTATAAAACATCTGTAATGGATAAACATAACAAATAAATTAGTCACTACGCTAGGACAACAAATCAAAAAGATATTGACTACTTAAGTCATGATTAAGACTGGATGATGAATATGAAAAGAAGCAAAATGTAGGGAAAACTGATGTTTAATGAATGATCAGAAACTTAGTCGTTAGTGATAGACCACAAGGTACGACTGGACAATGATAGGCCACAAAACTGGCAATGACCATTTCAAAGGAATCAATCCACCATTCTCCTAAACTGATTTAGGAAAACCATAACTATCTTGAAGATACTAAGTATTGCTGGAGGGGAGTTTATTTGCAGTCTGTAGTACTTTACATCACCGAATGAACAAAGTAGCATGATTCTGGTGTGGGTACAAATAAGTATCATCAACAATACCAGTTGCTGTAACTGCAGACACTTCTAATGGTAGACTCCCATTCACAAAGCTGTAGAGAATGAAGTCATACTTTCTTCAGCACACTCCATGCACGGAAAAGACAACCTGGAATTTTCAAGCTGCCTTTGTTGTGCATCAAACTGTTGTATCCATTTGTCGTACCATTATAGCCCCTCGCCTTTTAGTTGACTTGAAGTGATGTAATATGCATAATATGCCTATCTCCTTTGATTTTATGTCATGATGTACAGTTTGTACAGATTTTGTTAAACATTAATTTTGTAACAGCAGTATTATTTTGTTGGTGTGTATCTCATCATTTTGTAAGAAAGGTAAAGTTCATGTGTAATCCAAACAACTAAAAAGTCTGTTGATGTCAACATGTTACTAACCTACATAACAAAACTGTATTATTTTAGGTACGAAAAAAGAAAAAAAACTTAATATACCACAACTGTAGTGAAACATGTTTGTGCAATAAACGAGACAAAAAATAGTATTCTTGTAAGAATTTTAATTTCTTTATGATTTCTGCAAGCATATGAACAGAAATATGATTATGATGTAGCAGATTGACATGATTTTTTTTCATTGAGACATTGAATCGTAATATTTTTTCCAGTTGTGATTATGGTATTTTTATATTCCCAATGAATTTCATGATGAAGGTGTATTTTAATGAGGAAGAGAAGGTTTCTCTTCAAGCTCACATTCACAAGCTGTAGAGTTCATTTTCCATCATCATCTTCATGTCATCAAACGAGCTTGATATAGATTGTAGTTATCCAAGCAAAAGGACTTTTCACACTAACGAATAAGCATTCAGCTAAAATTAATCTAAGGTTTTTTTTGACAGCTTTCAAATTTCTTCTGTTTTTCAGTGGACGCAGTGACTTAATAAACTAAACCAACTGTAGTGCCAGTTGTTTTTTTGTACTGAGACACATAATACGTGTAATTGTATGCATTGATTATATTGCTTTGTTACTCAAAGACTTCTTGGAACTATTTTAAAATTCATTAGATTTTAGTAATTTCAACCAAAGTGTAGCCACTTTTGTTGTAAACAAATAATTGACATAAGTTTCAAGTCCAATTGAAAAGGGGGGGGGGGGGAGACGTGTCCACCAGAACACTGCACTATGACTTCACTTTATTCAACAAGTAGTTTGAATGATGTAGCTCTTTTTATTTCTGTGTTTGCCAAGAAAAAGCTGGAAGGAAATTCTGTCATATGCAAGAAACCATTGTTCAGTTTTGTTTTAACCTAGATATGTTTCAGCACTCTGTGTTCTCTTAGTGGGATATTTGATCATTTTCTTCCTGAAAAAATTATTGTTACATGTTAATCTCTTCTATATAGGTTTTATAAAATTTTTACATTTGCAAAAGGAGCGATTATGAAGTATCAAATATTTTACATTAGCCTACATGTAGTGTACGGTTAACAGATATGTCACGGAGTTCAGACATTGTAATTTATACATTTACATTTTGCTTATAATATTTGGCCTTCAATCAAATTAGTAAACCTGTCAGTGCTTCACAATAGCTGAATATGTACAGGCATTGGATATGTGGTCGGATGTCCTGCCTCTTCCCACTCTCTCTGACTATCTCCTCCTTCCCTCTCCATCTGTTCATCACTCCCCCCCCCCCCCCCCCCCCAAACTGCGGTCCATTTTCTCTCCCACCCTCTCATTCATCTGACTCTTGTTTATTGTTATAGCCAATGGAACCTGTGTTGGTAACTGAAGTCACTTACAATAAATGGGTAAATTGGTTGTGTTCATTTGTATTAGGGCATAAGAGACCTGTCCTGCTGCTAGAACTGTTAGGGTAGTAATTTCACTGACAATATTTCACACAGTTTTAATCTGCATAAGGTTAAAATTATAAAGATTTGGATAATTCAGATTCCATAGTAGCATTCTATTCACATGCCCATAAGCCAGAAATACAAATTTCCCATTTTCTTTTTAAAACTGACTGCAAGGAAGAAAACAGGGCAGTACATAGTTGTGTATAAAATTTTTGTTTAAAATTACTTGTAAGAAGAAAAAATACACTGATTAGCCAAAACATTATGACCACTGCCCACAGCAATGCACTGGTGGCATTTGGGCTGGAAACAAAAGTAAGTGGAGCAGATTGGACGGGGGCTCTGCCTAATGAAGATATGGGCTGCAAATGGGAAAATCCAGCAACTTTGACAAAGGACAGATTATTATTATGCAGAGCCTGTGAATGAGTATCTCAATAATGGTGAACCTGGTCGAATGTTCAAGTGCTACTGTCTATGGAAAGAGGTAGGAGGACAGTGAAACTACTATTAGGTACTAAATGGTAGGATGTCACCAATGCTCCATAGAACATGAGGTTCAGAAGCTTGTCTGCTGTGCAAGGTGGGATAGTTGGTGATCTGGGGCATCTCTGCCAAAACGAGCATAATGCTGGTGCACGAACAAGTGTTTCAGAGCACACCATTTATCATACATTGTTGTACATGGAGCTCTGGAGTGTGTCACCCCTATATATTCACATATTGACCCAACAACATTATCAATTATGATTGCATTGAGCACAGGACCATCAGGATTTGGCAACAGTCAATGGAAATGTGTTGGCTCTTTGGGTGAAACACATTTTTGCTAAACTAGGTCATTGGTCGTTTCCACAAACACCACCATTTAGGTGAGCGGTAGCTTGAAATGTGGAGAACACCATGGATGCAAGCTGGTGGGAGCAATATTATGATATGGGAGACATTTTTCTACACTTGCATAGGACCTGTGTTAATAATCAAAGACATGCTGACAGCTGCAAACCATGTGCATTGCTCCGTACTTGATGACTTCCCCAAAGGCGATGTCATCTTTCAACAGTATAATTGTCCATGTCTCGAGCCAGTATCATGGTACAGTGGTCTGAGGAGCATTACAGTAAACTCACATTGATGTCTCAGTGACCAAATTCACTTGATGTAAATCCTATGGAATCCGTCTGAGTCACTGTCGGGTGCCATCAGCACATATGAAAATCAATAGTCTGTTATTTGAATGAATTTCACAACCTGTGCACAGGCATCTACCGCCACATACTTCGACAAACCTATCAACAAATTGTTGGATCCCTAATACACAGAATCAGTGATGTATTTTGTTCCAGAGATGGAAAAACAAACTGTTAAGCAGGTGGTCATTATGTTTTGGCTCATCAGTGTCTACGTGGGAGAAACATTTGTCTAATTTTTTAAATGCCCTGTGATCGTAGTTAAAAGTGACTGTGGGAAAGACAAAGAAACTGCTTATTTTCACAGTATGGCATAGCCAATTTTTACAGAAAACCTGTGTATTGTTGTTTTTAAAAATATATGTGTCTGTGTATGTGCGGATGGGTATGTGTGTGTGCGCGAGTGTATACCTGTCCTTCTTTCCCCTTAAGGTAAGTCTTTCCGCTCCCGGGATTGGAATGACACATTACCCTCTCCCTTAAAACCCACATCCTTTCGTCTTTCCCTCTCGTTCCCTCTTTCCTGAAGAAGCAACCATTGGTAGCGAAAGCTTGAATTTTGTGTGTATGTTTGTGTATCTATCGACCTGCCAGCACATTTGTTTGGCAAGTCACATCAACTTTGTTTTTATATATATATAAAGATTCCAAGACTTACCAAGCGGGAAAGCGCCGGCAGACAGGCAAATGAACAAAACACACAAACACACACACAGAATTACGAGCTTTCGCAACTGGCAGTTGCTTCGTCAGGAAGGAAGGAAGGAGAGGGAAAAATGAAAGGATGTGGGTTTTAAGGGAGAGGGTAAGGAGTCATTCCAATCCCGGGAGCGGAAAGATTTCCCTTAGGGGAAAAAAAGGACAGGTGTACACTCGCACAGACACACACATATATCCATCCGCACATCCCACATCCTTTCATTTTTCCCTCTCCTTCCTTCCTTCCTGACGAAGCAACTGCCAGTTGCGAAAGCTCGTAATTCTGTGTGTGTGTTTGCGTGTTTTGTTCATGTGCCTGTCTGCCGGCGCTTTCCCGCTTGGTAAGTCTTGGAATCTTTGTTTTTAATATATTTTTCCCATGTGGAAGTTTCTTTCTGTTTTATTTAAACAAAGATGATGTGACTTACCAAACAAAAGTGCTGGCAAGTCGATAGACACACAAACATACACACAAAATTCAAGCTTTCGCAACCAACGGTTGCTTCTTCAGGAAAGAGGGAAGGAGAGCGAAAGGCGAGAGGATGTGGGTTTTAAGGGAGAGGGTAACGAGTCATTCCAATCCCGGGAGCAGAAAGACTTACCTTAAGGGGAAAAAAGGACAGGTACACACTCGCGCGCGTGCCCACACACACACACACACACACACACACACACACACACACAGACACAAGCAGACATTTGTAAAGGCAAAGAGTTTGGGCAGAGATGTCAGTCGAGGCCGAAGTACAGAGGCAGAGATGTTGTTGAAAGACAGGTGAGGTATGAGCAGTGGCAACTTGAAATTAGCGGAGGTTGAGGACTGGTGGATAACGAGAAGAGAGGATATACTGAAGGGCAAGTTCCCATCTCCGGAGTTCTGAAAGGTTGGTGTTAGTGGGAAGTATCCAGATAACGCAGACAGTGTAACACTGTGCCAAGATGTGCTGGCTGTGCACCAGGGCATGTTTAGCCACAGGGTGATCCTCATTACCAACAAACACTGTCTGCCTGTGTCCATTCATGCGAGTAGACAGTTTGTTTGCTGGTCATTCCCACGTAGAAAGCTTCACAGTGTAGGTCAGTTGGTAGATCATGTGGGTGCTTTCACACGTGGCTCTGCCTTTGATCGTGTACACCTTTCGGGTTACAGTACTGGATCAGGTGAATCTGATGGAACCAAAGGAGTCGAGTCCTACTCCAAATGCCATGCCACTTTCCTTGACGTTGACCTCCATCTGTCCAATGGACAGCTTCACTCGTCCGTCCACATCAAACCCACCAACAAGCAACAGTACCTCCATTATGACAGCTGCCACCCATTCCAACATCAAACGGTCCCTTCCCTACAGCCTAGGTCTTCATGGCAAACGAATCCGCTCCAGTCCGGAATCCCTGAACCATTACACTAACAACCTGAAAACAGCTTTCGCATCCCGCAACTACCCTCCCGACCTGGTACAGAAACAAATAACCAGAGCCACTTCCTCATCCCCCCAAACCCAGAACCTCCCACAGAACAACCCCAAAAGTGCGCCACTTGTGACCGGATACTTTCCGGGACTGGATCAGACTCTGAATGTGGCTCTCCAGCAGGGATACAACTTCCTAAAATCCTGCCCTGAAATGAGATCCATCCTTCATGAAATCCTCCCCACTCCACCAAGAGTGTCTTTCCGCTGTCCACCTAACCTTCGTAACCTCTTAGTTCATCCCTATGGAATCCCCAAACCACCTTCCCTACCCTCTGGCTCCTACCCTTGTAACCACCCCCGGTGTAAAACCTGTCCCATGCACCCTCCCACCACCACCTACTCCAGTCCTGTAACCTGAAGAGCCACGTGTGAAAGCACCCACGTGATTTACCAACTGACCTGCCTACAATGTGAAGCTTTCTAGGTGGGAATGACCAGCAACAAACTGTCCATTCGCATGAATGGACACAGGCAGACAGTGTTTGTTAGTAATGAGGATCACCCTGTAGCTAAACATGCCTTGGTGCAGGGCCAGCACATCTTGGCACAGTGTTACAGCGTCCGGGTTATCTGGATACTTCCCATTAACACCAACCTGTCAGAACTCCGGAGATAGGAACTTGCCCTTCAGTATATCCTCTCTTCTTGTTATCCGCCAGGCCTCAACCTCCGCTAATTTCAAGTTGCCACCGCTCATACCTCACCTGTCTTTCAACAACATCTTTGCCTCTGTACTTCGGCCTTGACTGACATCTCTGCCCAAACTCTTTGCCTTTACAAATGTCTGCTTGTGTCTGTGTATGTGCGGATGGATATGTGTGTGTGTGCGAGTGTATACCTGTCCTTTTTTCTCCTTAAGGTAAGTCTCTCTGCTCCAGGGATTGGAATGACTCGTTAACCTCTCCCTTAAAACCCACATTCTTTCGCCTTTCCCTCTTGTTCCGTCTTTCCTGAAAAAGCAACCGTTGGTTGCGAAACCTTGAATTTTGTGTGTATGTTTGTGTTTGTTTGTGTGTCTATCGACCTGCCAGCGCTTTTGTTTGGTGAGTCACATCATCTTTGTTTTTAGATATATTTTTCCCATGTGGCATGTTTCCCTATAAATATGAATGTGTATTACAGTATTATGTAAAAATCTGCAGTAAGTCACTCAAGAAATTCTCTCTCTCTCTCTCTCTCTCTCTGTACATGCTACCATAATGTAAGGTACAGTGTTCATTTAACCTCAAAAATTATTTGACTGAATACTTCATATTTTTACATCATTATCTACTACACTCTCTCACTTATGTACAATATATATTAAAAATATATATAGCCTGTGTCCACCTGAACATTTAGCAGAGTATAACATAAAAATCTGAAGTAAATAGGTCAAGCACTTTTTGAGACTTTTTTTAACAATGTTAAATGATGACTTGCCTTTTTATAGTAGTAGTATAGATTTGGTTATAATATGGATACATCTTCGTTTACATTGCAAACGTCAAAACATTTTCTATTTTTTTAAATTTTTTATTATTCTCGTGTTTAGAAAGCATTTTGTTATTTGCAGTTGACAAGCTGTAAAATTTATAGTAAATATAAAGCTACCTGCACACACAACCAGTAGTGTTGAAAGAGATACTAAAACAAATTTTTTTCAATGTTATTTCCAAATTTAACATAAGACGAACACCTATAAGCAAAGTGTAAATGTACAACATATAATGCTTCAACTCAGTGTTGAATGCCTGTACTACATGTAAACTAATGTAAAATATTGGACACCTAATAATCACTCCTTTTGCAAATGCAAGCTCTTTTGAGCACAAAATCCATACAATCTACACAATAGATTAATTAACATGTAACCATAATTTTTCAGAAAGAAAATACACAGAAATCCAACTGAAAATAGGAGAAATTGCTGAAACATGTTGGGGTAATAACAAAGCTATAAAATGGTATCTGCATGCGGCAGAATTTCTCTTCAGTTTACATATATTATGCAGGCTCCTTGCTGCCAAACAAAAAATTTCTAGTTGTTGCAGCTTTAACATTCATTTTGAGCCACATGGCAGTGCATTGTGTAGTGCCAAATGACATACATTCTATATGTAAGTTACAATAATGTATTTTGACTTTTAAAGATAAAAGTGTTTATTTTTAAATTCACAATTTTCATAAATTTTACCAGTTGTACAGGTACATGTGTAAATGCTTGTAATATGTAACGATTTACGGATTGTCCTAGATAGCTAATTTGACCAGATGAAGACCTTGTTATTGAAAGTAGTTATCAAATAAAGTAAAGTCGTATTGCAGCTTCCTGGTGGGGTTTTCCTTTTTCAAATAAAATTATTGGTTATATTTTGTACTAGGTGTAAAACTTTGCTTCTGCTGTTTTTTCCCCAACATCTGAGGGTTTAATGAAACAAATTGGTTACACATGTATCAATCAAAGTATTTCCCACAACTCGCCCTTTTGAGCAGTGTACGAATCCCGCGTTAAAAAAAAAAAATGTTCATCTTTTGAAGCGATCCACAAATCGATCCAACTTGTGACTTCTTCATGAAATCGGAAGTGTTGGTCAGCCAGGCCTTGCGCCGTTGATCTCAACAGGTGATAGTCACAGGGAGCACTGTCTGGATTATATGGTGCGTGGGGTATGACTACCCATTTTAATGTTTACAAGTATGTTTTGACCTCTTTTGCAATGTCTGGTTGAGCGTAGTCGTGCTGCAAAATCACTTTATCATCCTTTCGCTATATTGTGGCCATTTGTCTTTTAATGCTCTGCTCAAACACATCAATTGCATTCAATAACGAGCATCCGTGATTGTTTCACTTGGTTTTAACACCTCCTAGTGCACAAAGCCGAGCTGGTCCCAGCAGATGCAGAGCATGATCTTGGAGCCGTGAATATTCGGTTTGGCCGTCAACGTGGAAGCATAGCCGCAATATCCCCAAGAGTTTTTGCATTTAGGGTTATTGTAATGAACCCAATTTTCATCCCCAGTCACAATGCAATGCAGAAATCCCTTCTGTTTTTGCCTCTGAAGCAACTGTTCACAAACACACAAACTCCATTCAACGTCTCTTGGTATCAGCTTCCACGGGACCCAAGTTCCTTCTTTCTGAATCATGCCCATAGCCTTGAGACGTTTTCAAATGGCTTGCTGTGTCACCCCCACTGATCATGCCAATCTTCTTGAGTTTGACATGAGTCTTCACTCAGCAATGTCTCCAATTCTGTATCTTCGAAAACTTTCTCTCTTCGACCACTGTGTCGGTCTACGACATTAAAATCACCATCCTTGAAGTGTTGAAACCACCCAAGACACATTCTTCCACTAATATCATGCTTACCATATGTACTCAAGAGCATTCGATGAGACTCAGCCGCTGTTTTCTGCATATTGAAACAAAACAGTAACACCTCTCGCAAATAACGAGAATTAGGCTCGTAAACCGACATTTTCAATCAAGAACAACTTTATGATTCAGATGCAAATCGACTAATGTTTGAATGAGGTTATGTTGACCGAGGTCCAAGCTAACTGCCTGACATCTGCGATCTATTTCTTTTCACCGCTACTTACTGCTGTTGCCACCTTTCGGCTAATGGTGGAAGCAAGTTGTACACCTTGTAACATTTCCAAATTTTACAGCAGAGTTTGTGGTATTATGCATGACATCTGAGAACCCACACACGTAAGGGCATCCTTAAGCCTGCTGTTTTCACTTACCTAATTGCCTCAATTAACTTTCACCAATAGGTCACCTACTTCATTACTTGATGTACTTGTTATAGTTTATCTCCCACAAGTTGACATGCAGCAACTTAAAATTAATTTACATTGTTGACAGATATTGACGTTTAAATGTTTTAAAAAGATAAGCCAATGCCAGATCAGTTAACTGCAAATTATTTGGAGTGAGTTCCTTCTGACAGATAGCAAAATAGTGATTAAGTTCTGTTGTTATAGGTTATCTCTCTTGAGCTGACTGCAATGTAATTAAAAAGAATTAAACCAGACACATTTCACTTCTATTTATAAAGCACCTTCTGTGGCATTCTATAAATTGGATACAAAAGTTTGTACATTTATTTTTTAATTCTTTTAGGTTAAAAACAATTTTCTTTACGAAGTTAGTCTGTAAGCTACTTATGGTGTTTCGTTACATAGTCTGCACCTTCCCCTCTAGCTAGCAGTGGTTGATGTCAACAGGCTTCACTTCACATCTGCAGTTTTCTGCATTTTGTGTTATTTCCTGCACAGCACTATTTATAATTGACTTTCTTAACTGTTTTTCATTCATCATTATGCCTCTTCATTTGTTTTCATTCACGTTGTGAGTGTTGCCAACCTATAAAATGATTTGTGTGTGTGTGTGTGTGTGTGTGTGTGTGTGTGTGTGTGTGAGAGAGAGAGAGAGAGAGAGAGAGAGAGAGAGAGAGAGAGAGTGTTAGTGAAATGGTCTTGTATGTAGATAGAGATGTGAGAGGGTGTTTTTTTTTCCTCCCAAGGGGGGTGGGGGGTGGGAAGAACAGGGGTGGCCTGGACAGTGATTTTGGATAGACCTGGGAGAAAATGGTAGTGGTAAATGGAGCCTGTGGTTGTATTTGTACATTTAATGTTATATTAAGTGGTCAATTAGTTTAAAGAATGTGTGCTCCCTCTTACCCACTTGCAAGATCCATGTTGAAAATCTTATTGGAAAACTACAAATTACAAAAAGACAGGACTATAAGAAACACCACACAATTGATTCAGTACATAAAAGACATACAAATTCCAGACTCAGCCACCCTCCTGTCATTTGATGTTTAGAATATGTATTCCAATGTACCAAAAACTGAAACAATAAACACAGTACACTTCAACATGAATACATCAAAGAAACATCAGACTTCTAGAGCTAATAACAGGACAGAATTATTTTCAGTTCAATAATGAATTCTATTTACAAAGTGAAGGATTACCAAAGGGATCTCCAGTGTCTGTAACCATAGCAAACATATTTATGAACCACGTAGAACAGATTATATTTAACAAAATAGTGCCAAATAGGTACAACATCCTATACAGGATGATATCTTGTGCTTGACAGATGAACCGAACAATAAAATTGACCAGTTACTTACAGACATAAATTCTGTTCATGATAAGATACATTTTATGAGGTGCATTCAAGTTCTAAGGCCTCCAATTTTTTTTCTAATTAACTACTCACCCCAAATCGATGAAACTGGCGTTACTTCTGGACGTAATCACCCTGCAGACGTACACATTTTTCACAACGCTGACGCCATGATTCCATGGCAGTGTCAAAGGCTTCTTTAGGAGTCTGTTTTGACCACTGGAAAATTGCTGAGGCAATAGCAGCACGGCTGGTGAATGTGCGGCCACAGAGTGTGTCTTTCATTGTTGGAAAAAGCCAAAAGTCACTAGGAGCCAGGTCAGGTGAGTAGGGAGTATGAGGAATCACTTCAAAGTTGTTATCACAGAGAAACTGTTGCGTAACGTTAGCTCGATGTGCGGGTGCGTTGTCTTGGTGAAACAGCACACGCGCAGCCCTTCCCGGATGTTTTTGTTGCAGTGCAGGAAGGAATTTGTTGTTCAACACATTTTCGTAGGATGCACCTGTTACCGTAGTGCCCTTTGGAACGCAATGGGTAAGGATTACTCCCTCGCTGTCCCAGAACATGGACACCATCATTTTTTCAGCACTGGTGGTTACCCAAAATTTTTTTGGTGGTGGTGAATCTGTGTGCTTCCATTGAGCTGACTGGCGCTTTGTTTCTGGATTGAAAAATGGCATCCACGTCTCATCCATTGTCACAACCAATGAAAATAAAGTCCCATTCATGCTGTCATTGTGCGTCAACATTGCTTGGCAACATGCCACACGGACAGTCATGTGGTCGTCCGTCAGCATTCGTGGCACCCACCTGGATGACTCTTTTCGCTTTTGCAGGTCGACATGCAGGATTGTGTGCACAGAACCCACAGAAATGCCAACTCTGGAGGCAATCTGTTCAACAGTCATTCAGCGATCCCCCAAAACAATTCTCTCCACTTTCTTGATCATGTCACCAGACCGGCTTGTGCGAGCCCGAGGTTGTTTTGGTTTGTCGTCACATGATGTTCATTAAACTGTCGCACCCACGAATGCACTTTCGACACATCCATAACTCCATCACCAGATGTCTCCTTCAACTGTCGATGAATTTCAGTTGGTTTCAAACCACGCAAATTCAGAAAGCGAATGATTGCACGCTGTTCAAGTAAGCAAAACGTCACCATTTTAAGTATGTAAAACAGTTCTCATTCTCGCCGCTGGTGGTAAAATTCCATCTGCCATACGGTGCTGCCATCTCTGGGATGTATTGACAATGAACGCGGCCTCATTTTAAAACAATGCTCATGTTTCTATCTCTTTCCAGTCCGGAGAAAAAAAATCGGAGGCCTTAGAACTTGAATGCACCTCGTACAATAAAGAGAGAGCAAAATAGACAATTAAATGTCTTGGACATCACCATAAAGATTCAAAACAACCGACACACAGTTTCCATATACCGAAAACCGACAACAACAACAATTATACACGAGACATCACAACACCCCAATTCTCAAAAACAGGCAGTACTGAGATACATGCTCCACAGACTAAACACAGTACCATTGGATACAGACAATTACAAAAAGGAAATGAATATTATAATACAAATAGCCACAAACATTGGATACAAAGAGAACTTAGTACCAAAGCTGAACAGTAAAATCAAGAAACAGAAAAGAACAAACACCCAACTGCCATCAACAAGTGGACAAAATCACACATAAAGAAATACACTAAATACAAGAATAGAAACAGCACAAAGTGAGAAAGAAACAGAAAGTAAAAGATGGTACACAATGACATACAATAACAAATACACAACAGAATATCCAATATTTTCAAAAGAGAAGGCAGAAAAATAGCCCACCAAACCAACAACTCAATTCAGAAATACTTCTCAAAATCAATAGGAAAAACTGATCTGTATCAGAAATCAGGAATATACCAACTGAAATTCCATAGATGTGATGGAAGATACATAGGTCAAACCAGGAGGACATTTGACACGTGATACATAAAAAAACATTAAAGAGCATGGAAGTATAGGACAAATCATTCAACATTTGCAGAACACTTACACCAACACCAACATAAAATTACAACCAGAGAGACAGACATGGAAATCATAAGGGTAAACAACAACAAAAAACACCTCCTCACCTTACAAGAAAACTACCACATCCAAAATACCATAACAGAAAAGACAATTTCTCTCTCTCTCTCTCTCTCTCTCTCTCTCTCACACACACACACACACACACACACACAAATTGTTTCTTAGGTTGGCAACACTCACAACATGAACATAAACAAATGAATAGGCATAAACACTGTAGCAGTGATGAAACAGTTAAGAAAGTCAATTATAAATAGTTCAGTGCAGGAAATAACACAAAATGCAAAAAACTGCAGATGTGAAATGAAGCCTGTCAACATTAACCACTGCTAGCAAGAAGGGAAGGTGCAGACTATTTAAAGAAACACTGTAAGTAGCTTACAGACTAACTTTATATGGAAAACACTGTTTTTAACCTAAAAGAATCAAAAAATAAATGTACAAACATATGTATCCAATTTACAGATTGCCACAGAAAATGCTTCAAAATGCGTCTGGTGAAATTCTTTTTAATTACATCGTAGTCAGCTCAAGATAGAAACTATAATAACAGATGTTAACAGCTGCTGCGGAAGGTGGCCACTGGCCACACAAACAAACGTATAAGTGATTACAGTACAACTAGAAAAGTTTGAAATGTGAAAGCAATATGATGTAGAGAAGATGCTGAACATTCCTAAGGAATAAATGGGATGATAGATTCAACAGGAACTCTAAACATTTTAACTCATGGAAGTATAAGGCTTCTCCAAGGTGGTGGCTCAGATACTCTTATTCACTGTGTTTGATGGGGAAGAAACTGATTCCATAACTGCTTCAGTGTGTGTATATCTTTGTGCCCACACGTGTGCATGCGTATGACTACTTTTTTTGCCGTGCTGTACTAAAATTTTTAGATTGAGTATAATAGCTGATGTAGTGTCTCATTCTGTTTCAGTTGCACCCTTGACTGAGAACAAAATGGCCACCTATCGGCAGGTATCCCTCGAGCGATTAGATTTAGCTAGCAAATTGCAAAATCAAGTGCAGGTTAACAGTCCTGTCTGGTCAGCCTCTGCCATAAACATAACTGAGAATCCAATATCTGAGGCAGTAGTGTGTTGAAATAGATAGGGAAAGCATGAAGTTTACCACTATTGTTAAGCAGAATCTTTTTGTTATTTTATACCACTAGTGGAAAATTAGTTCGATAACTTTTGACTCCAGATTCTGTATGAGTCATCAAAGGCACAATGGAAAAAAAACCATAACTTCAGGTAACTTGGAGCACAAATCTCTCGTATGTTACACCTCAAACCTGGAGTTATGATTTCAGAATAGTATTGATGGCAACTGTCACATCTTTTTTTTTTTTTTAAATATCTATGTGTATCTACCTGCTTCTGTCATATTTTTGCTAGTACTTAAGTTACACTCAGAATTTTAATAGTATAGTTAAGTGTACTGTTATTAATTTTTGCCAGTGTAACTTTATGTGCAAAAGTTGCTTTGACTGTAGTTTAGTTAGATATGTGTGTGCAGTGCAGAGACATTCTGTTTCCTGTAACTACAACTGTGTAACGGAGCCAGAGCTTTTATTGTGCTGGGCATTTTTAAGATAACACAAATCTGTATAATCAGTGCCTCATTTAATTTCGGCAGCCATGTAGTCTTAGACTAGGTTGCACTACCAAATGTGATACAAATTACTGAGCTAAATTCATGGAATAGCATAGAATTAAGAACACAATTAGGACATACGTATAGTGCAAAATTTGAGATACACTGCTATTGACAGACATTACTTGTAGCATTTCTAGATCAGAGGCAGGCACTTCAGATTAATTACAGAGTGCCCAAGAAAGCAAGTTTGTCACTATATTAATTGTAGATGGAAAGCTAGCAGTGAAAACAAAAAAGAAAATTTATAATACATGTAGTGCAGGCCAGAGTACTGCTTTTGTTATGATACTGCAGGAAATATATTTTAATGAAATTTTGTAAAGATGCAATGTTGACAATGGACATATGTACAGAATTTACAAAAAAGTGTAATATTTGTGCAGTTTGTAAATAGAAACTTATATAAAATATTTTGTTTTGTAGGTATAGATAGTTGTATTGTGTGTTAGTATTTTCATTTTTTAAAATTTTTGTTTCTTGCATTAGAATTCCCTAGCTGATACAAAATGTTTGATGGTATTATTTGTTAACTTTCTCTTGCTCAAAATATACAGGTAACTTCCAATTTGTTTAAAGTAGTATTACATTTGAAAATAAATGTTATCCTTCTGGAACCCAAGTGAATTATTTTTCATAGCTCTATTTGCTTATAGATCCTTTTGCTAGCTTCCTGTCGATACTGTCATCTTCTCTGGTTTTTATTTGCACAGGGTTTCAGAAAAAGCAGCAGAACAACATGCAAGGTATGATTATCCATTTTGTTTTGTAACACACCAGTGATTTTTAAAATTGTAACATACTCTATAAAAAGAGTGGCAGTTCATTTTCTCTTGGATAAGGAAATATTTCTATGCTAAATGACCTTTTCCACCTCATACACTGGCGTGAGTGAGTGTATCTTAAAATTTCAGCTTAATCATATATGAAACTTTTACCCAAAAACACACTTGTTCACTTGGTGTGCAATAAACTGGGCACTAGAACTTGAGGTAATGAATTCAACAGATAAAGCTGTTAATGATTCTTGTCACTATTTTCTTTCAATAACCGACCTAGTATTGCAATTTCTTTTGCATCTGTGGTGTAAGGATGGTCAGCACAATTTTGATAACTGGAAGAATGCTGTGTTGATTGAAACCTTGGTACAACTAATCACTGTTTCAAAAATTATGCCGGATTTGGTTCTTTTTACTCAATGTCGCAACCAGTCCTATTCCTTTCCCATACCTGATATATTGGCAATGTTTTACTGGTGTCAATAGTGGAAAAACAACTGTATATGCATAAATGAAGTTTTCAGTCCTCTTACCATGTCAAATTAGAGTAAAAACTTGAGCTGCTTGATGATTAGACTACCTCCATAAGGAACAACTGTCTGTCATGACTGCATGTGTATGGGATAATAAATTTTATTGAAAACAATACATTAAGAATTTGTCTTTATGTTCCTTTACCTTTCCCACCAGTAATGAGCATTACTATAATTTATTAATTTTCTAGGAACAAAACAAGCAATAGTACAATTATACTGTATACACAATTGTTTCCACTAACACAACACTAATTATTATGATACAGTCAATCAAGAAGGACACAGCCATGTTTTTTAAATGTAGACGCACAAATTACTAGACTGCCATTTATTCTTTGTTTCGATGTCTTGGCTTGGAGAAGTAAGCCATGCCACTGAATAAAAAGTGTGCTGTGACAATGTGGTTGACATAACCAAGGACAAGAGAAGAAGACACAGTTGTAAAATATTCAGTTGTTATATTTTGAGCTGTGAAGTTCACATTTATAGTGAGGTTGAGAGATTGTGGTGTCCCTTATGAAGAGATGTTAATCTGAAGAATCATTGTATTTGAAGCCAAAATATAAATTCCATCTACTGTACAAATGTTGTATTCATTTTTAAAACTCCGTATTATTGTAAACCAAGGACTTCCAGTGCCTGTGGTAGAATTTGGAAACCTAGTCAGAGCTTTTCAAGATTGGCAGCCATTAAGAAATAAAAAGGTGCACTAACCTAATATTCATGTTATAGCTCACAAACAAATTAGACCTTTACTATGAAAGGAAAATGCATGCACAAAGAAATGAATATATGAACAGAGCAATAAAGCAATTGTATGTTCTGAAAGACATTCTAGTTAGCTTCTCTCAGAGTTCAGATACCATGTTCTTTTGTCATAACAGAAGTATTACGTGTAAACTGCTGATTCGTCAAATCTCACATACATTCAGAGGCACACTATGGAAGAAGTGTAACGACTAGTTTTAACATACACATCATCCTGTTGAAATAACCCCAAATACATCGAAGCAAATGACACTGCTTCAATATCCTCCCTAAATTCCCAGTTAATGGCTAGAGTGTGGAACAGCTGTGATCATTTCCGACACTTAGTAGTGGTGCCTCAAACAATTATGGCACACTTTCACGCTGGATAATGTATTTGGGAAGATGGAATTCAAAGTTATAAATGCCTTGTGCAATCTTGATTATTACTATAGTTCAAAATGTAGATATATCAACTGAGAAAGACTTTTTGGCAAGTGGGATGCCACAGTATTTAATGAGAAGCTTAACATATTTGAAGAAAACTTATCTGGTATCAACAGTATGACATGCAATCCTTGGTGTGAAAGGCACCAGCAAATAGCAGTGGTTTACAACTGCACACTTGTAGCAGTACACCAACACTGCATGGATCTATGGGGTATTCCTACCATTCAGGTGAGGTATCTTGTCAGTCATTTTTGATGACAAATTCTTTGGTCCATAGGTGTATTTTTGTTGACAGTGCAGCATCTCTACAAACTGTAATGTCATGATATAGGCAATGCGAATGTATGGAAGCCACGTATTTTCCTATCTTCAGACACTTCAGTCTGGTCACTTGGTACCATGTGGGAGCACATTGATCAGCCAGAACACGATGACCATCTAACAATTGGTATGCCCACCTTTGGCACGAATAACAGCAGCAAGGTGTCGTGGCGTGGCATGGAAGCAGAGGGGCCTCGGTAGGTTGGTAGAGATATACACTGGCCTTGTGACATGGTGGATTATCTTGTTGAAAAGTGACACTGGTGTCTTGAAACACGATCATGATGAAGGTCATGAAGGGGTGAACGTGATCTGCAATCAGTGTATGATACTCCTTGGCTGTCATGGTGCCTTACACGAGCTCCACTGGATCTGTGGATGCCCATTTGAATGTTCTCCAGAGTGTAATGGAGCTGTCACCAGCTTGTCTCCATGCCACAGCATAGGTGTAAGGAGCTGTTCCCATGGAAGAGGACAGATTTGCACCCTCCCATTATGAAAGTATCAGGGCTTATCAGACAGTGTAATGCTCTGCCACTATGTCAACATCCAGTGTTGATCGGCTACCCATTTCAGTTGCAGTTGACAATGTCACGGTGTTAACATCGGTATGAGGCTGCGTCATTGGCTATGGAAGCCCATCGTTCGCTACACTCTGTGTTCAGACACACTTGTACTCTGTCCAGTACTAAAGTCTGAAGTTAGTTTTGCCACAGTTCACTGCCTGTCCTGTTTTACCAGTCTGCCCAGCCTACAATGTCTGACATCTGTAATGAGAGGTGGTGCTCAATCCCATGACATCTTAACGTATTTTCACCTTGATTTTGCCAAATGTTGAAGACACCACAGCACTTCTCGAACACCTGACAAGTCATGTGGTTTTCAAAATGTCATGCTGATCCTCCGGGTCATCATAATCTGCCACCGACCAAACTTGGGCAGATCACGTGCCTTCCCATTATAGACATGACAGCAAGCTCACTGATACTACACGCAACATGCTTGTGTCTGCCTAACATTTACTCCTCGCCAGGTGAAGCTTCTATCGCCTGGATGGGTTTATGCTGAAAAGGCGGTCGTCATGTTCTGGCTGATCGGTGTATCTCCAAAGTCCATTGCATTCAGTATTTACCTACACCTTTTGAAATCTTTTGTATTTCAGTAGGAAATTTACACACATTACAAGCTAATAGTTTGGACACTTCTGAAGAGAAAACAGCTATGCCTCCAATGAAAAAAACTAATTATTTAAAATATTTACATCATATGTAGGGTCTTACAATTAATTGTTCGAAAAATGGTACATCTAAGACCTGCAATTTATTTTTTACCTCCAGTATTATTATACAATTACACCTCACTCTTTACGACCAGACAATTTAGAAAAGGACCTTTATTTGATATGAACTAGCAAAGCTGTCTTGATCTCTTAATATTATGTTTCACCTCGATAGGATCACATTCAGAATATTTGACTCTTTCAGAAAGTAGACTTTTTGATAATTTAATAGATATATGGTTTTCAGGTTATTTGCAATCATAAGATTCGTGTACCTGTTGTATATCTGGAACCAGGGATCATTTACTTGGTGGTAATTCATTACTGAGATTTCTCAGGTTTTCTCTAAGAGCATGGTGCTGAGAATCGGCCTAAGCAAGAGGGGTAGCCCCAGCGTGTGGTTCAGGCCGTCCACGTGGGTAGGAATTCCATGTTGACGATGTGATGAGGACTGTGCTTTGTGTCAATGAAGGAGACTTGTATGCCGGGAGTGCCAAAGATGGCAAACTTTGTGAAACCATAGCAGCAGACATTTCACAGCTCGTGTAGAAATTAATAGTAGCCAGAGGAATCATGATACCTTAAAAAAAGAGAAACACATACATTACCATTATTTGCACGAAGTTTCTGATGGTGTAATCAGATTTTCAATATCTTTATTCATTCAAAGTTTAGTACGTGACTTTAAATTATACAAGTAACACTCGGCAACAAATTTCTAAAATCTAAGCAGTTCATCCGATTTTGTTGATCGACGTGTGTTTAGAAAGCTATTAGTGTAAACCTAAATTGGTATGAATTGCAGGCATGTAACTTCAATAGTAAACGAGTATTGGAGGTCAAAGTGGCCGATTACTATTAATTGCGTCAGGCCATAAACACTCCAGTTACATGAAAAAATGGTAGCAGCATGCTTGTTTATATTCATTCGTCTGTCTGTGTTTGTATCCAGAAATTGGTCAAATATTGATTATGTTTTAGAAAGTATATAGGCATAGGCTACTGGCCTGCTTTTATTTTTATTCCTTTGATATATATTTGATTTGTTTATGGATTTTGTAATGTGTGTTAGAGTGTGTTTATGGTCAGGCCTTAGGAATATTTATTTAATTTCAAGTTATTTAAATGTAAATGTAGTAGTTCGTATGTGTTTCAATATGTTTGTGAGTATGCACTGGCTTGGAGAAACAGCGGGAGCGCTCTAGCCAATCACAGTGCTCGTTAATGGGGAGACTGGATGGAAGGGGGGGGGGGGGTGGAGTACTAAACTGTCGCAGAGGACACAGGGGAGTGCTGGATGGATGGTCGCGGGAATTACGTTGAGAGTGGGGCAGTTTGCACAGTCGCAGGAGATTGAAATATTTCATAGTGCTGATTTGTGAGATTTCCGTGGGTTCTGCTGTGAAGGCGTAGTATGCGTTTAGGAGTGAATATCTCGCGAGTTATGTTGTTGTTCATAACTAATAATGTGAAGTAGGAACCTATTGTTTCCTTGTTATTCAACTAATATTTTGTTTAACTGCTGGACCATCGACATCAGTAAGTGTTTTGCAGTAATAAATGGCATTCTTAAACATATTTCTGCTATCATACTCATCATTTAAAGTTGTTACAAATGGTACCTGCAGGTTTTATTTAATTGGAATCTTTCATTTATAAATTTCTATGCAACATTCAAAATTCGCAACTACTGAGTGAAAGGAACCTTAGACCATTCGATTCATGTGTATACTGCAGATTCAGCAGTATTTGGCTTGTAATACGGCAACTACATATCCTGGCCTCTAAACAATGAAACCAGCCAAAAATTTCAATATTTCAGCTCTGAGTCAGGGCACATAGTTGAGGGCCACTCATCACATTTCATTTTTTTGAAAGCCCACAGGTTCCCTTTTTAATGAAATCTAATATCTTTAAAGCTTTGGGTTTATATTGTCTCAATATCAATCTGAATCTTCAATAAATCAATTAGACCTCAAATAAGACAAATTCTTTTGCATGTAAATATTGCCTAGGTATCATCATTTATTAGCTTGAAGGATACAGAAATTTACACTCACAAATTGGACTTAAAAAATCAGTGTGTCTTTTTTAGATAAAGACTGATAAGGAAATCCACAACTTCAAAATGACATGCCACATTACACATATTAATTATTCAATTATTTTATTAGTTTTACAATTAAATTTTTACAAAGATTTGGTGTCAGAACAATGGGATCTTCTTGTGATTGCTCTCTGCCACAAATGTGTTGGTGGCCACAGCAGAAATGCTGCTATCTAAATGATTCATCTTTTGTATACTCTGTGAAGAATATGTTTCTACACAAATAAAATATAATGTATATAAAAGTGTTGTCACATGTATTTTATAATTACCATTAGCTCTTCTCACTTGTCATTGCTTTGACAGATGGAAATAAACTGCAATTGCCGATTTATTTTGTTGCTATTTATAATTTAAAGTATGCCTGCAACACTAATTTAAAAAACATTAATTTTATTGTGCCATACGGGTTTTACCTTTATTTTACACACACACAGCACTGAGAATACAAACATATATTTCCTTCATGTCATGTTTTGAGTTTGACTTAAAACTTGCATGTGATTGATATGAAGTTCTGACACAGACACAACAGATCGCTGATAGAAATACATAGATCTGAGAATGATAACGAAAGATCAAAGCAGATCACTTATTAAGAAAATGTGCAACTGAGACTGAATAATAAATGATAATTGCTTTAAATATTGATAAAATTGCTGTTCTATCATGATAAACATGTCAGTTATAGTCAAAATAAATGAATGTTTTACCACTTTCAAATGTACTAGTCTGGCAAAAGGGATATCGAGCTCTGGTGCTCACCTTTGTGGGTTCGTATCTGCAAATGCTCAGCTGCCGACATCTTTCACAAAGCTCAAGGTCTCAAGTTGAGTGATGCAAATAACCTCCTGCACAATTTTTTACAATTGAAATCAGTGTTCCGAAAGAGTGTGTCGTATCAAATCAGGATATCTCTATAACACATGGCCTTTGTATGCTGATACACCACAGAAAGAGGACAGGGATCTAATAAAATAACTTTTCCTTCTTACACGAGAGGTGTACCTCTATTAGGGGCTGTGACGGACGATTCACAGACCTCTCAAATTCTGTGCTGCACTGGTAAACACTAACACACAGCAAAGAAACAGTGTACTGATCATCAGTTGTCCACTTGTATCCTTCGGCTAAAGAAATGTGAGCAGTTTTTATTTCCAGAGACGATTCAGTGCACAGGTGCTAGTCAATCAAACAGGGGAAACATGGCAGATGATTTGATTGAGATGTGATATTGCATTCACATAATGGATTGAATCAACATTGTTCTTAACTTTGTTTTCAATGTGAGCCTTCATTGACAGACTACCACCAGTTTGAATGGTAACCCATCTGATTAAAATCACTGCAGAACCTTTTTTTCACCACAATAAAACAGTATTTGTTAACACGATGCACTTGTGCAACCAAAACATTTTTTACTCAATAAAAACTTTTAAAGGAAAAAACTTAATGCTTAATGAATAACACCTGGTACTTAGTTTAAAAACAGCAGCATGAGAAAGCCTGGGTGTAGATCATAATCTCTGTCTGCGACATGTCTTGCTCAGAGTATTGTTTTTAAAGTATGTACTGTCATTGTCTTGGTATTTACAAATGCATTTCATTGCATGACTACAGTTAACTGAACAGTCTGAAGACAGTTGCAGATAGCAATCAAAATTAGCTACTATACTTTAGTTTTAATAGGAAAATAGTAGTCTAGGCATTAAAAGTATTTTACTTCAAAAAATTTTATTTTTAAACCACCTTAAAACTGCCGTCTTCTCCTTACAATACTGTGCTTCACTGTCACACATTATTTCACCTTCAATGCATGAAGTGTCAAATTGCATTAGTTTACCTATGACATATGTTACTGCGATTGCTGTTCCATCTTGAAGACACATGTCTCTTGGCACGACTTGCCACAGGCAAATAAAATAATTCCACACAATGTGTGTGCTTTTACCTATATGACATCTTATTTTATAGTTTTCATTCAGGAGCATCATTTGTTGGTAAGATGATGCGGGGATACACATCACTCCATTGGAGTGGTGCCATCATAGTGTTTCTGGTTAAGTTCACCAAGTAACATTATCAGCAAGCATCTACTAAATGATCTTCCTAGGTTATGTAAGGGAACAGTGATTCTCAACCCCATCCCCCTCTTCCCACCCCTTATGCAGGAACAGGTAAAAGTAAAGTTTAAAAGGAAGCCAATCAGTTTGGAACAATTAATGTAAATAGAAGCTTATGGAATTATTTTTGATGTATTTCACTTATTGGCCTTAACTTGGGATGGAGCGAGCTATGAAAACATTGTGTGCATGACTCTCCAGATTACACAGTAGCTACTTCTCTACTTTTACAATAGAGCTGTTTAGAACTGTAACTCTACTCAGCCATCAAACTTCAGGTTTGCAATAGCAGGTCTCCATACTGGCTGTCCCATTCTTCTAATAGCATTCTTAAACTTCCTTCTCTGAAGTGATTGTGAGGGAATCTAATTCACAATTTTTGTGACAATACTCATAAGCACCATTTTCAAAAATATGTCCACAAAGCACCTGCTGATGCACAATACAATGATATTTGAAGAAAGGCAGGAAAGATTAGTCATTTGCACCCAAGGTAACAAATCCTTTGTCTTTATTTACCAAAGAAGGTGCTCCATCAGTAGTAACAGACACACGTTTCTGAATTGGCAAACCCTTTTCAGGAAGATCAAAATTGTAAGCACAGCTTCTGTTAAACTGAAATTTGAAAATATCATTCTTACAAAAATCATCACATTCCTTAACAACTGTGCCATCATCAAATGTTTTGCATGTTCCATCGGTACTTCTGATATATGAAATAATGTTTTGTTTTATGAAAGACTTTTTTCTACAGGCTTCACAAGAAACTCTTACTGTGATGGTAATTTACTTTTAAGGTTAGAAAGTTTCTTCCTCCTCAATTCACTACCAATAGCTGCTTCCGATTCGAAGTCTTCATGACTGTTCTAAATTAATTTCCATATTTCACTTTTTTGGTGTGGTTAAAGTAACATTACATATCGACCAAATAAACATATCTTCATGTAATGTGACAAAACTGTTCTTCCCATCTTCCCATTCACAATGGAAGTGGGACTTTTCCGGTGTTTAACTTCATTCATTTTTCACAAATACATTAAGAACAGTTCATCAAAACAGAATTTGGACAAAGATTTTGTAAGATTGACTCATAAAGCCATGGGCTGAGCATCCCTGCTCTACACAAAGGGAACTTATTGTATCATGATACCTTTGTTTAATTGTTACAGTGAACTCACAGACTAAATTGGCAAATGTGAAATACTGATTTCTCATTGGTTTCCTTCAATTTTTACAGAACTTAGTCTTGTATATTGATAAACTGTATTCTATGAGCGAAAAAAAGTAACCATCCTTAAAACAGTTTTGTAAATTATTTGAACAAACGTAAGCATGATCATTTTGTGAGAAAATGATGATCAGATACATGTTTTTACTTCAGCTCAAATGGGGTATGTAGATCATGAGAAGAAAAAATAATAAAGAAAACAGGAAAAGTTGTATTCATATGCAGCTAATGACACAAACTGATGATTCAGCAAGGCAATGTGAAATTTTCTATATGGTGAGGCAAGTAGTGCGTGAGAGCAATCATAATGATCAATAGCTTCTATATCAAACTGAAGACTTTGCAAAAGAATGACAGCCTCATCTACTGAGTGCATAAATAAACATGCGAACTTGCAATGCTTCACTTGAGGTTGCAAATTGCACCAATCCATTTTCTATTTAATTACATTTTTATGAAAGTCGTTATTTTCTGAGTGTTTGTTGGCAACTGAAAATACTTTGTCTATTTAAAAATACATAAACTGTTGATCAACCATAAAAATGTGTAAATTATGAAATCACTTACATCATCTCCAGTACACTTTCAAAAAAACCTCAAAGTTAATTCCAATGCCCTAGTAATATGTGCCGATTTAAAATTATCAGTACTAATTTTCTCACATCAAAATATAAAACTGTATTAATGTGCATGAAAACAAAGATACGACACGAGTGAAACAATTTATTTTTAAGACGGTTCTAAGACAACATACTACTAAAAAAGATTTATCTTGGCTTCTGACAAAAACTGGAATATCTTTATAGTGAAGCTTGGATTAAACTTTTCTGCTGCATCACACAGAAATAATAATATTGACACATCTGAAAAGTGAGAAAACCTTTATTAGACAGTTACAATTTGTATCCAACATTGAATGCACAAATAGGAGACACACAGAAGTCGGAGGGATACGTACCTGTTTCACCACAAAAATCTCAAGAACTGAGGACTCTTCCTCGGTTGACATAATTGTGTAGCGTGTCTGGTAGACACATCATTCACCAGTTAGTACAATGGGCACCACTGAGATTAGTATTGTCCTAAATAGCGACAATCCCATCTTGTAACCTTACATGAACCAAGACTGCAATGCACCATTATGACCCACAGTCTCACTGACCCCCAATCATTATTTACAGCAGAAAGGAGACAGACATAATAACAGGCTTCTGCTGGCATTCTCTGAATGCGAACATATCCACTGGACAGTTTGTGCAGCCGATTTATGTGCTTGTGTGCCTTATTGTTTCAAAGTGGTATGTGGTACAGTCAATTGTTTTATTATACACAATTTCATTTATTAAAAAATTAATTATTTTTGTAACATAAACACTATGTCTTGTCATAAAATAATTTAATATTATACAATTTAACAAAGTGGAGATATAACAACACACATGAACAGTTTATGAAGAAATAATTACAGCTCATCTTCATTTAGTAACATGTTTGGAATTCCTTGATTTATTGGAAACTTCCTCCCTGATTCAGGGCAGATCAGTTCTCCATTGATTATTTCAACCTGAAAGAAAAAAAAATTAGTTCTCAGTTATAAATACAACAAAAATGAGAATATAAGATTATCAAGACAGATTATCTGATCATGGCCTACAAATTAGAGGAGAACGAAAAAAATGTACAATGGAATATGCAGAAATGAAAGCAATGCAAATACCTGGAACTACTTCATAAGCCACTGAGATGGCCCTTATAAGTGTAGTATGTGTATGCAGCAAAGAAACAATTTCATCTGGATGATTAGTTCATGACAAACAAAGCACAATGTTTGACAGGATGGGAAATAAAATAAGTTGTGTCTTTTCTACAGAACCATCCTGGGATTTGCCTTAATACGTATAGGAAAACACAAAAGAACCTAAATTTGGATGCTGGAATTGGGACTTTAAACCCACTCCTTTCAACTGAAAGGTCACAGCTCCTTGATTATGAACTACCTAGGTTCAAACTTAACCACATGGCAATGGAAGGGAAAAATCCATTTGTACCCAGTAACAGATATGCAAGGTTTTAACCACTTAATCTTCTTTAACATGTAATCCATTCACAAAATAGTTAAAATATTGTAAGTTGTATTCTAGCATTCATAATCATAGCACACCCCCTAACAAATCAAAATTTTCTTATTTAATAAATATTTTTCAACAAGGAACAATTTCATTACAAAATTAGTTCAAACAAATTTTGAACAGGTCTGGTCACTGATTGCCCGACAGTAACAGAGACAATGGACAATAAAAGGCATGCTCTAATCACAAAATATTGGGTCGATACATAAGTCTGTAGCATTTTCCGTAAGTTTCATACACACAATATGTACAAGTAACTGTGGCTTTAGTCTTTAATAATATATTTTCCTACACTACTAACAACGGTCTGACAATGTTCGAGAACTTTTCGATCCTGCAGCTGTAGAAATTATGTGGTTTTGAGATGAAGAACTTGTTGAGCCACATTCAGAACACATTTTCACCCAGAAAGGACGTTCCTTGGAGATTACTCAAAAGAGAGTGGAATATGTGAAAATCAGAGGATGCAAGATCAGGTGAATAACATGGGCCCAGAATGACTTCTCAACCCAATTCCTGTATAACGTTTTCTGTTGGGCTAACAGAATGCAGGCAGATGATATCGTGGAGTACCATCACTTCAGGCAGTCTTCCTGGTCATTATTCTTGGACTGTGTCTGCAAGACATCACAGTTGTTGATAATAAATTTCAAGAATGATGGTTATAGTTCGGGAAGCAATTTGTAGCACACCACACCATTGCTGTTCCACCAGATGCATACCATTATCTTCTGTGAAATGCGCAGGTCGAAGTACAGGAAGTTGCTGCTTTGTTTGGTATCAAACATTCCTTCCTTTTCCTTACATGAAGATGAAGCCACCATTTCTCATCACCAGTAATGATACAGCTAGGAATGGTTGGTGTTGTTCACAAACCAAATGCTGATGAACAGGTAGAGATGCACATATGGCCACCCGCTGGTTTTTATGACCCTGGCTTAGAACCCTGCTTTATCTAGCACTCTCTGTCTCCTATTTGGGGCATCATGAACTCCACCAGAAGCCATCATCTTCACATCACTCACTGCATTCAATTGTTCCTATAGTAAGTATTTCTCAAGATGCTGCACATCAAGCCACACCACAGATCTCAGGAGACTGGCAGTGAGAATACACTGATATTGCACAGTGCTACTAACCTTAGCAGCTGGCCAGTGGTTGTATCTTATATCCACTAGCAAACGAACCAGTTTTTATAAAGGACAATTCAGTTATTGATGTATCACAGCACCACACAAGCACTCATAGTATCCCTGAAGTTATGTATACAAAGATTTCAACTTGTACAAATTGTAAATTAATGTGTCAATATTTTATTCTTTTTATAGATGTTACCTCAAACTACAGACAACACATAACATAGGTGAGGGGAGGACTGCCAAGAGAGAACTCCATGCACACATGCAACAGGGGTAGGGTTGGAAGTCCTGGCACGGACTCTCTAATAGTAGCCCACTTGGTCGGTCTATTTTTGGGTAAATCGTAAACATTCTGAACTGTTGGCTGTAAAACAGAGTCTAATGTGAATGTTTAGGTGTCTGGTTGATTGTGACCACACAGCCAAGAATTCCTGTCGTCTGACCCTCAGTGTTGGGATACTAGCTTCCATCAGGAGGCTGTCTATGGGGCTTGTATGGCGTCTGCCAGTTCCAAACTGCACACTACTGTGTTGAACTGGGTTTAAGCACCTCAGTACCAACAATGATGTGATTTCCATAAAGATTTCATCCAAAATCCAGGTGGGATAATATCAAAGCTTCGTAAAATCCCAGAAGAACTGTGCAATCTGTTCTCTAAGAGGTGCTGCTGAAAAACCTGAGGGCATTAAGTTCAATCATGCAATTTGCTTTTCGCTGGCATATGTACGGTAACCATGTGTACTATTATCAAATGAAGGGGCAAAAAATTTGCAATTTTCGAAGACTTCAGGTAACTGATTACCTAGGTAAAGTTCTGGGTGAGTCAACAAAGGTGCACAGGGCAAGTTTTTGTAGGAGAAAATTAATGCCTACGATTCAGTGCCCAGCTTTTCACTTTCTGTAATCTCCCTGGAGTTGGTGATCTGTGATGCAAAATAATAAAGAAGTGCAATATAGGCTAAGAAGATCAAAATGCACTGAGGGTGAGACCACAGATCACACTGCCACTGACTGCCTTGAAGAGGTGACACTCAAAACTGATCTCTGAGGTACTCCATTTTCCTGTACACACTGGTTGTTGAGGGATGAACCTACCTGGATCTGGAACAATTAGATAGGAAATTCTAGATAACAATTGGGAGGCAATTCTGGAAACACCATTCATGCAGCACAGACAGGATGTAATGGCACTGGGTGGTAACATAAACCTTCAGAAAATCAAAGAACGCATTGATCAGGTGTTGGTGATGTATGAAATAGCTGCACACTGCAGATTCCAGATGTATCAGTTGATCTGTGGTGGATCAGAGCACCTGAAAGCCACTTTGAAATTTAACTACAAGTCCTCTGGCTTCCAGACTCAACAGTCATCAGTTACTCATTATTTCAAATAATTTGCACAACCCAGTCATTAAGGAGATTGGCCGAGATTGAGTCAAATTATGCAATTTTTTTCCAGGTTTCAGGATAAGAATAATAATACTCTCTCACCACTGGAAGGGAAACTCCTCATCTCACCATATATGAGTGGAAAATCCGAGGACGTGTTTTATGCTGTCAAGGTTTTTAAGCATTTGACTGTGGATTTTATCACAGCCAGGAGCTGTGTCTCGACACACTGCTAAAGGACTGCAGCACTCCTATTCACTAAACAAAACACTGTATTGTCATGTCCTGGAATAGGACCTATCACCAACTCTGGACGAAGGTGTGGTCTGAATGATGCAATCAGGATATTGATGACAATGTGGGCTGGGGTCTACCAAGTTACTTTTAAAGGAGTGAAAGGGAAGAAAATCTCCTTGGATACTTAGCAGAGGTGATTTTGCAATGGAGAGGGGAGGTTGTTTGCTTCATATGAAGTGAATAAGGGTGCGAACACTTGAGAATTCAGTATAAGAACAATTTTTACTTTCCAATAGTTCAGCCTTATCTGGAGAGATGTCTTACAGTGACTTCATATCTTTGTAAATCAATGAGTACACATTAACACGGTATATGTTAATCCATTCCAGCAATTCCCTTTTCTTGAGTTCTGTTTTTTCCTATCAGAGACAAGCGCTCTGCTTGCAACTCATTCCGACAATACAGAATAAATATTTCAAGCACAATTGGAGACAAGTTGGTGCTTGTTCCTCTTTTTGTTCCAACACACAGAAAATGTCAATTATTACCCACTGCTACTACTAGTGAAACTCTATGGAGCTTGTTCTTCATCAACAGGCAGAAAACTTAGGATAAAAATGTTGCTCAATACTTATTGTAAACTCAGTTGCTCTCCCTAGAATGTGTACATACTTCGTGATTTTTTTACAACAGCAGCATCAAAGTGTCACTCTGAGGTTCAGCTGTAGTACCACTTCTTCTGGTTCCTGGTAGTGACTGTCTTGTGTCCTGCACTGGCTGTTTATACACTTGTTTTTCAAGGACTTTCGTGTGACTTTCTCCCATGGAGACGTTTTCCCTGACTCTTCTGATGGTCTTCCTGAAGATTCTTCCAGAACCTTCCACAGGGTTCTCAAACTTTCAGGCTGTATTCCAGCATCACCTTGATGACCAAGACTGTTGTCCTCGCCATTACTGCACTGCAGCTTTCTCAGTAGGTTGTAAACAAATTTGACTTCATATGGAGGCCTGGCCGACTTTCTGATATCCGACTCACATCATGCCTTGTCTGGTGTCTTAAATATTACTCTTAATAAATAATCTTTATCAGGTTTAGCACTACAACTGACATTAATGTTAATGAAAGCCATTTCAGCTCTACAAGGGGGTATGCCAAAAGATTTAGCAAAAGCTCAGAATTTTTTTTATTTACAACATAACTTTTACAACTTTTCAAACTCTCTCTAAGAGCACTTACACATTTTTCCAGCCTTTGAAACCACTTCAAAAATGTTTCAGTCCAAGCTTCTTCAGAGTGGTAACTTAAGAGCATTGCCACACGTGATGTTAGCCTCTTCACTGGATGGAAAATGCTGCCCATGATTTTTGCCTTTGTCTTTGGGAGCAAAAAGAAGTCACACGGAGCCAGGCCACGTGATGGGGGTGGGTGCAGCAACACTTGCACTTTTATCTTCTCCAAGACGTCCATTGTTCTGGCAGTTGTGTGGGTTGATACGTTGTCGTGATGCAGAAGGTGCTTAACCTTCTATTTTTGGTGCTGTGACCACCATGTGGCAATGACTTTTGGCAGCAATCTTTAGTCGCATACCACTCAGTATTGATTGTGCAACAGGTGTCTCAAGGTCACAGGTGTAAGATGATCCACCTTTGTGAAGAAAGTGGGCACCATCATCTTTCCAGATCTCTAATGTCTGAACTTTTGTGAGTGGTCCCTCACCTGGAAAGCACCATACTGTAGACTGCCTCTTAATTTTTGGGTCATACTGGTACATCCGCGTTTCATCACCTGTGACAATATTGAGAGTCTTTGGACTGTAATTCGTCGAATTCTTTTAAGCATAAAACACCAATCCGTTCTTGGGTGTTTTGGGCTTCTGTCAGGGAATATGGCTCAATGGGCCATTCTCTTGTTTAGGCTTAAATGATGGTTTGCATCCCAGTTGATCCAGTATTTAGGATTCCTTCAGTGTCACGAAATGCAAGATTTGGATCACTTTACATCATTTTCCTCACAGCATTAAAGTTTTTTGGGGGGGTCAATGCCATTGTTATGTGACCAGAACAAGGTTCATCTTCAAGAGACTGGTGACCCCCTTGAAATTTATGAAACAAAGTTCCATCAATTGTTCCAGAAGGGGAAGACTGTGCATCAAAAACACATACCATAGAAGAGTGGCATTCTTCTGCAGTTAACTCTGTGATCATTGCACAAAACCTATGGTGTGACAGATCCATGATGCACCGTGTCTGACTCAGAACTACCTGCTTCTCCACTCGCCATTCACATATGGTTTGAAATCCATTGTGGGGGAACTGTCGCACACCCTTCATGATTGAAAAACAATGTTCTTTAAAACTGAAATAATCCCATTCTTGTTAGACTTCTGGTGTAAGAGTTACTAAAACCATTTGGAACAGCCCTCATATCATTGTACTTTTATTGTATTTAGATTAGTTTCATTCATTTTACATCTTCAGGTTGCCCATTTTAGTTTGGTCCATTGAATTGCCTGAGCAGGCAAGATGAGTAGCTCTTGCAGTTCAACAGTCAAGATCAACTGGCAGCCTGGAGATGTTCAGTGAATGAAACTGGTTATAAAACAATAAATCTATAACAATATGTCTAAGGTGGTTTTCACTAATAATCCACTATTAATAAAACTTTCTCTCCTTTGCTCATAACCATGCCACTTCTTACACTAACAAAATTCTTTAGCCATGACAGTATGACTTAAGACCTTATGCATGCAAGGATAAGTAGTTTTGATTTTCCGGGAGTTTCTGGACCATACTGACCAGAACAGCAGAGCCTTGTTTCAATTTTGATTTTTCCTTTTCATCTCCGTGAGGTTTCAGTTTCTGCATGAATTTTCATATCTTGACTTCTGGGCCTGGAAACACACATTCTTTTCTAAGGCAACCCTTGGCTCTTTATGCTAATGGTTAGTGGCAGATTGTTTGTCCATTTCACCCTGAGATGTAGATGGGGCATATTGGCAGATGTCCTCCTCTTCCCTGGTGATACCAGGAGAGAAAGAGGCATCTCTGGCTGTGTCATTGGGGTACTTTCCACTGGTGTCGTGAGTCTGAGGGTGGTGGTGTCCTTTAACTCAACTGAGAATCATGCTTTAGCATGTGGCTAGGTCCATGAGCTGCTGTTTGAGACCATGCTGTCACTGTGCTAGGAGTGGTTTTTGTCAATGTCTGTGGAACTCAATGTCATGCTGATTGTGCGAAGTTGTTCAAACTTTTTCTTTGCATCTTGGTATGACAGCCAGTAAAGTGTGTTAATACCTGTATTTTCTTCTTCCTCCTCGAAACTAAACATGTTAGCGAATGAGGAAGTAGGGAGGGGGAGGGTGTTTGTGTGTTGTTTTGGGCAGTTTATGCATATAAACCATAACCCATGATCTTAACTTTCTCACGTAGAACATTTCCATTGAAGGCACAGATGAAAGCTCAAGTTGGCTGGTTGGTTTAAAAGAGGGGGGGAAGGGACGAAACTACGAGGTCATCGGTCCCTTGTTCCTAATAAAACAATGCCACAAATGTTACAATAAAACAAACTACACATATAACACCAAACGAAAAGAGAGGAAAAACCACAAATGAAGGAAAGGCAAGGAACACTAAAAGAAACAAAAGAGGACAAGAAAACAGACACTAGAAACAGAAGAGAATAAAACAAGACAGCAGATTACAGTAGCTGGCCAACCACGAGAATAAAAAGGAAAAGCCAGCCATTCTGCACATTAAAATCTCCATCCTAAAAGAACTAGGGTGGAGGACACAGAGGGACAAAGGACATGCGCTAAAACTTAGATCAAATGATAAAAATCCACCCTCCGAATAAAACGTAAAACTAAACCAGCCAATAAGGAGTTGTCAGATAAAATGAGTGGCAATGAGTCCGGTAACCCAAGATTACATCACTGGGCAGTCAAACTGAGACAGTGTACCAGAATATGGGCCATTGTCAACTGGGCACAGCACCAACACTGAGGTGGGACCTCACGGTGCAAGTGGTAACCGTCAGTTGCCCAATCATGGCCAATGCGGAGCTGACAGAGGACAACTGATTCCCTGTGAGAGGCCCACATGGAAGACTTCCACACATTCATAGTCTCCTTTATGACACGCAGTTTGCAGTACGTACTGTTTTGGCATTGTCTCTCGATACCGAAAAACCCTGCGGTGTAAGTCAGAACGCAGGTCAGGTTCAGAGATGCCCATCTCCAGAAGTGATGTCCACTTAGCCTGTTTGGTCAGCCTGTGCCAAAGTTCATTGTCTGGGATGCAGTCGTGTCCTGGGGTCCACAAAAACAACACTGAACGACGGGACCGGTCCAGGGCATAGATGGACTCCTTGATGGATGGCACCAAAGGATGATAAGGGTAGCACTGGTTGATAGAGCTGTAGACTGCTCAAGGAGTCATTACACACAATAAACGATTCCTCGAGGCATGAACGGATGTGCTCAAGAGCATGATATATAGCCACCAGCTCGGCGGTGAAAACACTGAAGCCATCGGGCAAGGAATGCTGTTCAATATGTCCTCCATGGACATACACGAAGCCAATGTGAGCATCAGCCATCGAGTCGTTGATATAAACCACTTTGTGGCCTCGGTACTTCTCAAGAATCTAGAGGAAGTAGCAGTGGAGAGCCGCGGGGTTAACTGGGTCCTTAGTGTCATGTGAAAGGTCCAGGTGAAGCTGTGGCCTTGGTGTACACCATGGAGGTGTATGTGAATGGACCTCAAGTATAGGTGGTAAAGGCAAAGACTCCAGTTCAGAAAGAAGGGATCGGACATGAACTGCAATTGGAAGCCCTGACCTGGACTGCCAAAATGGGAGATGAATGGCAGTGGGTGGGAAAAGGAGACAGTGATTTGGATGCGCAGGAGAACTATGAATCTGTGCTATGTAACTGGCCAGCAGATGTGCATGCCTAACCTGCAATGGAGGCACTCCAGCTTCCACAAGGATGCTAGTGACCGGACTCATCCTGAAAGCTCCTGTCGCTAGGCGAACACCACAGTGGTGCACTATGTCAAGTAAACACAAACGCTGAGGGCTGCGCCAAACCATACACCATATTCCCATAGTCAAGGCGGGATTTAACAAGGGCTCTGTAGATCTGCAGCAGCTTAGAGTGATCTGCACCCCAATTGGTGTTGCTCAGGCAGCAGAGGGTATTGAGGTGCAACACTTCCGCTTAAGCTGACAAAGGTGAAGTCAATCGGGCATGGAAAACCAGCCCTAAGAATTGATATGTCTCCACTACAGTGAATAGATCGTCATTAAGGTAATGTTCTGGTTCTGGATGAACAGTACAATGCCAATAGAAGTGCGTAAAACAGGACTTTGTGGCCGAAAACTGGAAATCGTGGGCTAGAGCCCATGACTGTGCCTTGTGGATGGTTCCCTGTAGGCACTGCTCAACAACACAACTACTGGTGGAGCAGCACGAAATGCAGAAAACGTCTGCATACAGAGAAGGTGAGACAGACGGCCCTACAGCTACTGCTAGACCATTAATGGCCACTGAAAATAGAGATACACTCAATACAGAGCCCTGTGGGACTCCATTCTCATGGGTATTGGGGGTGGGGGACTATGGGAGGCACCAACTTGGACACGGAAAGCACGAAGCGACAGAAAATTCAGGATAAAAATCGGGAGTGAGCATCGGAGACCCCACTCATATAATGTGGCAAGGATATGATGTCACTAGGTCATCTCATAAACTTTTCGTAAATCAAAAAATTTGGTAACCAAGTGTTGGCATCTGATAAATGCTGTTCGGATGGCAGACTCGAGGGACACATAATTATCAGTGGTAGAGCGACCCTGGCGGAAGCCGCACTGACATGGAGCTAGTAGGCCACATGACTCTAGGACCCAACCCAACCGCAGACACACCATACATACCCGCAGATTACAAAGAATGTTACTGAGGCTGATGAGCCGATAGCTATCCACAACAAGTGGATTTTTACCGGGTTTGAGTACCGGAATGATGGTGCTCTCCCACCACTGCGATAGAAAGAGGCAATCACACAAGATCTGGTTGAAGATGACAAGATGTTTTTAGTCAGATGAGGGATCTTTAATCATCTGACTGTGGATCCAATCTGGCCCAGGAGCTGTGTTGGGGCAATGTGCAAATGCACTGAGGAGCTCCCACTCTGTAAATGGGGGATTATGGGGTTTACAGTTGCATGTAGCTAATGAGATTATTTTCCTTTCCATCCACGATTTGAGGGTGCGAAAGGCTGGGAGGTAATTCTCCGAAGCAGAGGCTTGAGCATATTGCTCAGCAATTGTATTTGTGTCGGTAGGTTCTGTTAACACCGGGAACACCTGTTGGGGTCTGGTACCCGAAAACATGTTTGATCTTTGCCCAAACTTGGGAAGGTGACATATGGCACGAATGGTCGAGACATCTCTCTCCCAGCATCCCTGCTTCCATCATTTGATAAGTTGGCGAATGTGAGTACGGAGTTGTTTAAAGGCTATGAAGTGCTCCAGGGAAGGGTGCCACTTATGTCGCTGTAGAGCTCACAGAGGCTCCTTAATTGCTTCAGCAGCTTCCGGCGACCATCAAGGGTCTGTCTTTAACCGAGGGCACCCTAAAGAGTGCTCTCCAGTGTATAAATGGGAGAAGTCCTGGGCTGCAAATCAATGGCCGAATAACTACCTTGAGCCACAATGAAACGTGTGGCGGCACCAGTATTTAAGTGGCAGAGGTTGAACTGAGACAGTAAAGTTTTGAAATCTCTGCCTCGGCCAGTAAGCACAGTGCCACCCCACAAGGGGTTATGGGCGTTAAAATCTCCCAAAAGTAGAAAAGGCTTAGGGAGTTGATCAATCAGTGCAGGATACTACACCATCTGGAGGAAGATATACATTGCAGACAGTTATTTCCTGTGTCATCCTTATTCTGACAGCCACAGGTTCAAGAGGGATTTGAAGGGGCACAGTTTCACTACAGACTGTGTTTAAGACAAACACAAACTCCACCTGACACTTTATTATAGTCACTATGGTTCCTGTAAAACCCTTATAGCCGAAGAGGGCAGGGGCCCGCTTTGCCGGGAACCAGGTTTCCTGGAGGGCAATGCAGGAAGCAGATGTAAAGCTCAACAGTTGGCAGTGGAAAAAACCGCCACAATTCCACTGGAGGATGACATCATCATGAGACTGGGAAGGCATGGAACATTCATTCAATGAGGCAGTTTACACCTCGGGGTCACCTGCTGCCACCAACTTTTTGCCTGAGCAGTCTATATCCACTTTGTCTGAGGGTTCGGAGAGATATAGGTCCTCAGCGGACACCAGAATCTTCATCTCATCCACAGACGCAGAGCTTGGAGGTAGTGGTGGTGTGGGTGCCACCACAATTCCCTATGTCTTGGGGACCTTCGTTTTGAATTTCTCTCGCTGTTCCTTGGGTTTCCCTGGCTTGGAGGACTTTAATGATTCGGTCTCTGGGACTGAGGATGAGCGTGAAGCCTTATGCTCAGCTGCTTTTGGGCACTACAGTCATTGACGGGCGTCTTATTTCCCACTAGCAGAAACAAGGGAAGGGAGTGACCCAAGGGACCCCTTCCTAGCAAGAGCAACCGAAGAAGTTGTACGATTCTCTGGCTTAGAAGTGGGGACGGACATTCCCGATGTTTGGGAGGATGTTGGTCCTGAAGTAGATGGTGCAAGAGCTACAGGGATGGAAGTGACCTCCATCATCAAGGGGGCAGGTGTAGTCTTCCAGCTCTGAGAGGGGACTGCGGTCGGCGGAGCTGATGGAGCTAGAACTGTTGTAGCGGCGGCGTAAGACGATGTCATGCGTACAGGATGTAGGCGTTCAAATTTCTTATTAGCCTCTGTGTAGGTCAGTCGGTCCAGGGTCTTGTACTCCATGATTTTCCTTTCTTTCTCGAGAACCCTGCAATCTGGCGAGCAAGGCGAATGGTGCTCTGCACAGTTGACACAGATGGGAGGTGGGACACATGGAGTATTGGTATGTGATGGGCATCCACAATCTCGACATGTGACGCTGGAAATACAGTGGGAAGACATAGGACCAAACTTCCAACATTTAAAGCACCACATTGGGGGAGGGATACAGGGTTTTACATCACGGCGGTAGACCATCACCTTGACCTTGTCGGGTAATGTACCACCCTCGAAGGCCAAGATGAAGGCACTGGTGGCAACCCGATTATACCTTGCGCCCCGGTCGACATGCCAAATGAAATGTACACCTCACCGTTCTAAACTGGCGTGCAACTCATCGTCGGACTGCAAAAGACAGTCCCTGTGAAGTATGATACCCTGGACTATATTTAAACTCTTATGGGGTGTGATGGTTACAGAAACATTCCCCAGCTTGTCACAAGCGAGTAAAGCCCGTGACTGGGCAGAGGATGCTGTTTTGATCAAGACTGACCCAGCTCTCATTTTGGAAGAGCTCTCCGCCTCCCCAAACTTGTCATCAAAATCATCCCATGTAGGCTTTCACGACCAGCGTCTTCATCAGTAAACACTTCCGGGTCTAAATTGCCGTGGTCGATCTGTAGAACTACTTCTCCCTGACGTTTCATTCTCAACTACGGAGAACATCTTCCGAGGTGAGTCGATGACTGGCTGCTAGGAGCTGGGGTCGCCGCTTATATGGAGATCGTAGAGGGCGCCACGTGACGTTCGGTGGCGCCCTCTACGATCTCCACATAAGCGGCGACCCCAGCTCCTAGCAGCCAGTCGTCGACTTACCTCGGAAGATGTTCTCCGTAGTTGAGAATGAAACGTCAGGGAGAAGTTCTACAGATCGACCACAGCAATTTAGCCCGGAAGTGTTTACTGATGTTGTCATCTAAATGTTCAACAAAACAATGAGGCTTCATCATGATGAAAGATTCCGCATCAGCTCTTGAACATACAAGGAACTGAGGTGAGTAAGAGCCGCTGTCATCCTTAGCCTGACGTTCCTCACATAGTGTTGCCAGTGAGGGGAACGATTTGGGGTCATACTTCTGTGCATGAATTGAGCCTGTGAACACTTAGAGATTTGACCACCAACAAGAGATGATGTACTACACTTCATTGCATGTCATCTGCCCTGATGCCACCCACTCCGACCAGGGGCCCTCCCCACGGGTGCCACCCAGCCGCAGCAAAGGCCACCTGGCAGGATGGCCATTGCCGGGGGTCTCAATGCCCCAGGGGGATGGGTATCTACCCCTTGGCATACGTAAGGAGTTAACGGCACAGGCATCAGCAGAGCGATCCCTGTGTTGTCAGGGGGCTACAACCAACAGGGTACATGACAACTCCACCACAATGGACTGGTTACCATGCTGGATATCAGGTGCAACCAAGCAAAGAAGTCCACTGTCATTGTCAGCGTAGAAAATGATACTGCACAGTTGATGGTAAAATATGCACCCAGGAGGGTGACCTCGCCCAGCGGTTGGAGAATGAGCAGAAGTGCAGATCCACGTCGAAGAATGATGTGATAGGTCTCAGCACATGATGCACCATGTAAGATGCCCTTTCCTAACTGGCTCGCTCTTTGGGAAAATTTTGAAAAATGGAGGTCAAATCCTTCAGGGGACCATCACAAAGGCCGAAACGTGCGACACTCCTTTTAGTTGCCTTTTACGACAGGCAGGAATGCCTCAGGCCTATTCTAACCTCTGGACCTGCAGGGGGCGAAAGCTCAAGTGGCCAACTTATTATGCTTAGAGCCTCTCTGAATTTTGAGGATGAGTTTTACTCCACACTACTCAAGGTTAGCGTGTAGTTCATCTGTTTGTATAGACAGATCTCAATGGAAGGAGGAGAGATGGTAACTGCTTTATCCTCAAGCTTATCACAGGCCAGGTGTGCCTGTGATTGGTTAGCATTCAAAGCTTTGATCAAGAAAGATCCATTTCCCATTTTCTCTACTGCAGTGGCTTTTCCAAATGTGCCCTCCATATTTTCAGAAAAACAATGGCGGCTTCTTTTCCCAAAAGATTCTGGAGCACACCAAGAATTAACTGATCCGTGTTTCCATGTCTCTTTGCCTGATCCTCAACCCATGGGGTGGCCAAAGGTGGAATGTCATGGAACTTTAATCTCTCTATTGATTTGTAACTGCTGAGATGGTCATGTTTGCACAGATGTTTTATTACAAATTGTCCATCCAGATGCTATTCTGAAAGCTCCCCCCAATAGCACCATTCTGGCACAGCAAAGGCTACATGGCACAGTAGCCATCAGCTGGCGTCCTGAATCGAACACACAACTAATCCTTCCCATACAAGGGGAACTCAACAGTATTTCTCACATTGTCTGGTGGCTACAAACATAAGGGTACATGAAGAGTCACCCATGATAAACTGGCTACCACACTATTTCAGGTGCAATTGTAAATCCAATTAAACAGCAAGTGCTGAGAATCACAGTACACAATGAATAGATTACACACCACATAACGCCTCCTTTTCTGAGGCACTTGCTTTTCTACAGAATTTAGAGAAGTTGAGGTCAAACACCGGAAGGTGACCATAACTAATCAAGCCAAACATGTCGAGGGAGAGGTTGTGATGTGAGCTAAAACTGACAGTCAGCCTGATGAACACCGTGTCATCAACATGAACACTTGAATAGGTACAAGATGCCTTGTAGTTGCCTTTTACATTGGGCAAGAGTTATCACAGGTCTGTTCCAGTCTCCAACACCACAATGGGTATTCTGCGAAAAAGAAACCCACATTTACCAAAGTAAGTTCTATTGTTCTTTATTTTTGCACATGTAGATGCAGATTTTTATCATTTGTAATCCATCTCTTGAATGTAAGCTCTGACCTCACCACTGATCTCTCTCTGAATTTAACAAGTCTCAAAAGAAGATTTTTCCTTTTTCTACAAAAATGTGCTATTTCATTTTAGCAACCAATACTGAATGAGAGCAGAATTAATATTTAATTTGTGCTCTGTCATTTGGAAATGGCTTCACATGGTTTAAAAAAGTCAATTTCATGCCCAGATGATGCCTTTGAGTTTCTTGTCATTTATGTAGACAACTCCGATACTGCATGTGAAACTAAATAACAGCAGAACTGCAGCAAATGACTACATAATGTAGCACTGGGTATGGTGTAATAGTTTTAACATGACTAACTGGGGTGAAAGGAATTATGATTCATCTGAGGAGATACTTCACCCAATGAATTTTCAGGGAACTTCAAAGTATTGAGTGGTATTCTTTAGGGAGTTTCTGATAACTTCTTAACAGCTCATTTTTTCCCACGAAAGAATAAACACAAAAATGAAAACAGCTGTCGATGGCTAGAGGTCTCTGGTGAGTGTCATTGATATAGAGGAGTCTTTTATTGGGCTGAAATCTAGAATAAAGATGGTACCAGCAAGGGCGTTGTTTTCTCTACAGCACACAGGTTGGAGAGGAGGAGATTAGTGTTTAACATCCCATCGACACTGAGGACATTGGACATGGAGCAGAAGCTTTCCATTAGGAAAGGATGGGGAAGGAAATCGGCCACACCCTTTCAAAGAAACCATCCCAACATTTCCCTGAAGCGATTTAGGGACATCACGGAAAACCTAAATCAGGATGGCTGGGCACATGTTTGAACCAATACAAGTCCAGTGTGTTAACCACTGTGCCACCTCACTCAGTAGCACACAGGTTGGCAAGATCAGTTTTGCGTACGCATCGATAGGGCAATTTTAGGCAACCAACATGAGGAAAAAATTATGTAGTTTGAGCATCAACATTAAATCATTTAATGTTATTCATGATTTCTTTACATTTTCTCAATCACAGCTTCAATATTCTTTACTACCCTTTCAAAAGAACACTGTTATGACAGACTGATATTTAGCACAACCCATCATCTAGGTTAGGCTGAACCATGATATGCTTGTGAAATGATGAAACCAATGAATGTCAAACTAGGACAAGGAGCTAAAAATTTACTGAACAGTTCAATTACTTATTCAGAAGAAAGTCAGCAATCAGAGGTGAAGTGCAACTCACTTTACTCTGTTTCGGTATTTTAACCATACATCAAAAGGTACATCTTTATTTTTATTTTTATGGCAATTACCTTGCTTAATTTTGTGATTATGATAACTGGTTTTTAACATGCTGGACACTGTGTCTTTATACCAACATCCAGAAAGTCTTGAAGAGTGATTGGTGGATGCTGACATGATGCAACCTGTCTCCCAAATGCATCTCAGACATACTCTATGAGTTTCAAATTGGGAAAGTGAGCAGGAGACACCTTGCATGCAATATCTTCCATTTACAAAAAAACACCAATCACCCGTGCTCTATGAGGTCGAGGTTTACGGTCCATCGATACGAAGTTTGGGCCCACAGCACGCTGCAACAACTGTGCATGAAATCCCAAAACCTCCTCACGATACCTGATGGCAGTTAAATCTTGCTGATTTACCCATACAATTTCATGAAGAGGTGTTTGATTGGTCAACATAATCCCTGGTCACACCATCAGGGATCCACCTCAATATCAGTCTCTTCCAACAATATTTGGGTCCCGAAATCATGTTCCATGTGCCATCCAGATGCAAATCCAACAACAATCACACTCCAGACCAAATCGGGACTCATCTGTGAAAAGAACATTGGCCCACTGTTCGGCCGTCCAGGTAGCATGTTGACTGCCCCATTCTAGATGTTCCCTTCAGTGAAGACATGCCAGAGTAAACAGACAGCATGTCTCCAACAATAAAGGCCACTATGCAGGAACCTTCTGTACACCTTTCGCCTTGGCACAACATGTCCATGGGGATGATGCGAGGTTAAATGCCAGTTTCAGTGGAGTACTAAGGCAGTACCGTCGTGTCCTTGCAGCCAAATAACAGTCCACTCTTTCTGATGTCACACATGTTCGGCCCTGTCCTGGTCTCCGGGATACAGTTTCAGTCTCTGTAATATTCCTATGGCCCTCCAGCAGAGAGTCTGTAGGCATCTCCTCTGTGCCCCACTGCACTGTCTGTGGCTACGTACACAGCAGATTGTGGATGTGTGTGGATGTGGGACTACCCTACAAACACTACCCTGCTTGATAGGTGCTCTGAAGTCATTGCTGGCGTGGTTGTCCATTGATCGGAATGCCATCTTCCAAGCAGAACATGACTGTAATGGCTTATCCTGACACTTTGCATGACTATATTGTGAATTGGACACAGGATGGGGAAATAGCAGTTTGTTGCTTTAATTTTGGACACCAGTGTATTTTCCTTTTGACAAGTAGTCACTACAATCTCTTAACATAGCAAAAAGTGAGAGACCATTACCTCATTAACAACTGATTAAACAGGAACCAAATTATTTTATAGAAAAAATTTATCAGTTATTTGGATTCAGAATAACAGTTGTGTTTTTTGCTGTTCTTTCCCCTTTCTCCATGAATCAGTGTATTGCCAGTTAATTCTTCATCACTAAAAACCATTGTAATCCAAGAAACATTTGCAAACTACTTCCTGACAGATTAAAATTGTGTGCCCAACTGAGACTCGAACTCGGGACCTTTGCCTTTCGCGGGCAAGTGCTCAACCATCTGTGCTACCGAAGCACGACTTGCCCAGTACTCACAGCTTTACTTTTGCTAGTACCTCGTCTCCTACCTTCAAAACTTTACAGAAGCTCTCCTGCGAACCTTGCAGAACTAGCAGTCCTGAAAGAAAGGATATTGCGGAGACATGGCTTAGCCACAGCCTGGGGGATGTTTCCAGAATGAGATTTTCACTCTGCAGCAGAGTGTGCGCTGATATGAAACTACACTAAATATTTTACAAGTAGCATAAATAAAAGGAACTTCAGCGCATTTTTGTACAGAAAACTTCAACTGGTCTTTATAATTTATTTTATGCTCTATTTTAAATTGCTGATGTGTCGTTTATCACTGGCTTAGAAAGTCTACAACTTTTACAATACATACCTCCAATAAAACATGGTGCACTTTTTTCAAAAATTCTTCATTGTTTTCAAAATCCTCAATTAAAGTCTGTGGTAAGTCCCCTGCATGCCCAATCTGGAAAATGAAAATTATAGCCACTTGCAAAATACTCCAAACTGCATGATGAAACACGAACAATTTAAAAATTATTAACTTTAGTCCAAGTAATGTCAAGATGTTTGAAAGGAAAGGTGATCATCCTGCAGGCCTAGAAAGGGACATATAATGCAGCAGTTACTCTGGTCAGTCTTAAGTACTAGTATTACTGACACAGTGAAAATAGTATCATCATCCAAATGATTTACAAGTGTTATGTTTCCTACAAACAACTATGAAATTCAAAGTGTGTCTCAGCTGTAAATATTGCTACTTACCATAAAGAAGGTATGTTGAGGACAGGCACAATTGAAAAAGTTACATTAAGCTTTCAGTCACAGACTTCATCGGTTGGTTGGTTGGTTTGTTTGTTTGTTTAACAGAGGGGGGAAGGGACTGAAGTAAAGGTCATCGGTCCCTTTTTCCAAAGGAAACAATGGCACAAGGGTGAGAATAAGACAATGAGACTTACAACACAAAACAGAATGACATGAAAAACCACAATGACTGAAGGGCAACAAACACTTAAACGGACAGAAGGGGACGAGAAAACCACAAAAACACAAGAAACAGGCAGAAGAGGTTAAAACAAGAAATCAGATTACCATGGCTGGCTGACCACAAGGATAAAAAAGGAAAAGCCAGGCACTCGGCAAAACATTAAAACCTCCACCCTGAAAGCACTAGGGTGGAGGATACACAGGGACAAAGGACATGTGATAAAACTTTGGGCAAATGATAAAACTCACCATCACAAATAAAATGTTGCTGAGATATTGTCGCCAAACACCGAAGGTATGATGCTGGGAAAGTTTAAAGTCCACCACACAGCGGCTAAAAGTGGGCACTCCAGCAAGAGATGGGTGACTGTCATTTGTGAGCCACAGCAACACTGAGGTGGGTCCTCACGACGGAGGAGATAAACATGCATCAGCCAAGTATGGCCAATGCAGAGACGACAGAGAACCACAGAGTCCCTGTGGGAGGCGCGCACGGAGGTCTTCCACACATTTGTAGTTTCCTTAATGGCAAGCAGCTTGTCGTGCATAGTTAGGTTATGCCATTCTGTCTACCAAAGCCGCAAAACCTTGTGGTGTAATACTGAATGCAGGATAGTTTCAGCAAAGCCGATCTCCGTAAGCAGTTTCCGTGTAGCCTGTTTGGCCAGCCTGTCAGCAAGTTCGTTAACTGGTATTCCGAAATGACGTGGGGTCCAGACAAACACTACTGAACGACTGGACCATTCTAGGGCATAGATGGGCTCCTGGATGGTCGCTACCAAAGGGTGATGAGGGTAGCATTAGTCGATACCTTGTAGGCTGCTCAAGGGGTCAGTACACAGGAGAAATGGCTCACCTGGACATGAGCAGATGTGCTCAAGAGCACAAGATATGGCTGCCAGCTCTACATTGAAAACACTGCAGCCATCTAGCAAGGAGTACTGTTCTATATGTCCTCCAAGAACATAGGCAAAGCCAACATGACTATCAGCCATCGGTGCAAACTACTACATGGCCCCAGTACATGTCGAGAATCGAGAGGAAGTGACAGCGGTGAGTTGCATGGTTAACTGAGTCCTTAGGGCCATGTGAAAGGTCCAGGAGAAGCAGTGACATAGGTGTACACCAAGGAGGTGTTTGTGAATGAACCTCAAGTATAGGTGGTAAAGGCAAGGACTCCAGTTCAGAAAGAAGGGATCGGACATGAACTGCAATTGGAAGCCCTGACCTGGGCCGCTGATGCGGGAGGTGAACCGCCGTGGGTGGGAAAGAGAGACGGTAATTCGGATGCGAAGGAGAACTACGAACGTGTGCAACATAAGTGGAGAGCAATTGCGCACTGCTATCCTCCAATGGAGGGACTCCGTTCTCCACTAGGAAGCTGGTCACCGGACTCACCCTAAAAAGCTCCTGTCGCTAGGTGAACGCCACAGTGGTGCACTGGGTTGAGTAAACACAAAGCTGAGGGCACCACAAAACCATAAAACAGACTGCCATACTCAAGGTGGGATTGAACAAGGGCTCTGTAGAGCTGAGCAGCACAGAGTGATCTGCACTCCAGTTGGAATTGCTCAGGCAGCAGAAGGCACTGAGGTGCTGCCTCCACTTCCGCTTAAGCCAAAGGAGGTGAGGAAGCCAAGTCTTTTGGGCATTAAAAACCAGCCCTAAGAGCCAATATGTCTCCACTACAGTGAGTGGATCGTCATTAAGGTAAAGTTCTGGTTCTGTATGAACGGTATGACGCCGACAGAGGTGGATAAAACACAACTTTGTGTGGCTGAAAACTGGAAACTGTGGGCTACAGCCCATGACTGCACCTTATGGATAGCTCCCAGTAGGTGCCGCTCAACAACACCAGTACTGGTGGAGTAGCATGAAATACAGAAATCTGTCTGTATATAGAGAAGGTGAGACGGATGGCCCTACAGCTCCTGCTAGACCATTAATGGACACTGAAAATAGAGATACACTCAATACGGAGCCCTGTGGGACCCCATTCACCTGGATATGGGGGGGAACTATGGAAGGCAACAACTTGGACACAGAAAGTATGAAGCGACAGGAAATTTTTGATGAAAACGAGCAGAAGACCATGGAGACCCCACTCATATAATGTGGCATGGATATGATGTCACCAGATCATGTCATACTCTTTTCGTAAATCAGAAAAGACGGCAACAAGGTGTTGGCACCAGAATGATGGTGCTCTCCTGCAACTGCAATGGAAAGACGCCATCACACCAGATCAGGTTGAAGATGACAAGGAGATGTCGCTTTTAGTCAGATGAGAGACCTTCAATCATCTTACTGTGGATCCAATCTGGCCCAGGAGCTGTGTTAGGGTAACATGCGAGGGCACTGAGGAACTACTACTACGTAAATGGGGCGTTATAGGGTTACTGCAGCATGTAGCAAATGAGAGGATTTTCCTTTCTATCTGCCATTAGATGGTGTGAAAGGTTGCGAGGTAATTCTCCAACACAGAGGCTAGAGGATATTGCTCAGCAATCGCATTTGTGTCGTTAGGTTATGTTAACACCGGGAAAACTTCTTGGGGTCTGGTACCCGAAAACATGTTTGATCTTTGCCCAAACTTTGGAAGGTGACATATGGCATCCAATGATCGAGACATATCTCTCCCAGCATTCCTGCTTCCATGATTTGATAAGTTGGCGAATGTGAGTACGGAGCTGTTTAAAGGCTATGAAGTGCTCCAGGGAAGGGTGCCACTTATGTCGCTGTAGAGCTCGCAGAGGCTCCTTAATTGCTTCAGCAACTTCCGGCGATCATCAAGGGTCTGTCTTTAACTGACGGCACCCTAAAGAGTGTTCTCCAATGTACAAATGGGAGAAGTCTTGGGCTGCAAATCAATGGCTCGAGCATATTGCTCAGCAATCGTGTTTGTGTCGGTAGATAACATGCCACTGATGTTAATGCCAGGGACACCTGTCGAGGTCTGTTAAACAAAAAGATGTCTGATCTTCATCCTACACTCTTGGGAAGCTGATGTATAGTCGAGATGAATCTCGACCAACACTCCTGTTTGTGTCTTTTGATAAACTGGCGAACACAGGCACAGAGCCGCTTAAAGGCTATTAGGTGCTCCAGGGAGGGATACTACTTATGCCACTGTAGAGCTCGCCAGCATTCCTCAATTGCCTCAGAGGCTTCTGGTGACCACCAAGGGACCACCTTTCTCCGGGGGGCACAATAAAGAGTGAGGGATCACATTTTCCACCTCAGTACAAATTGTTGTAGTTGCCTGCTCAACCATCACATCGATGTTACCATGTGGGGGTGAGTGAAGGGTGCCCGCAGAGGTAAAAGTTTCCCTGTCTGCCTTGTTTAAAGACCATCTGGACAGGCTTCCATGGGCCTGAGGCCGGGGCAGTGACAGGACGAAGAAGGGAAGTGGTCACGACCATACAAGTAATCATGTGTTCTCCAGTGGATAGGCGAGAGAAGTCCTCAATTGCAAATGGATAAATCAGTGGCCAAGTAACTACCTCGAGCCACAATGAAATGTGTGGCGGCCCCAGTATTCAAGAGGCAGAGGGTGGACTGAAACAGTAAAGTTTTGAAATCCTTGGTCAGTAAGCACAGTGCCACCCCACAGGGGGTTGTGTGTATTAAAATCACCCCAAAGTAAGAAAGGCTTAGGGAGTTGATCAATCAGCGCAGCTAATACATTCAGGGATACTACACCATCTGGAGGAAGATATACACTGCAGACAGTTATTTCCTGCGCCATCCTTATTCTGACAGCCACATCTTCAAGAGGGGTTTGAAGGGACACAGGACTGAGTTTAAGACATAAACATAAACTCCACCTGACACACTATTATAGTCACTATGGTTCCAGTAGTATCCCTTATAGCCGCAGAGGGCAGGGGTTCGCACTGCTGGGAACCAGGTTTCCTGGAGGGCAATGCAGGAAGCAGGTATAAAGCTTAACAGTTGCCGTAACTCAGCTAGGCAGTGGAAAAAACCGCCACAATTCCACTGGAGGATGACATCATGATGACACTTGGAAGGCATGGAATGTTCCATGAGGCAGTTTATGCCTCAGGGTCACCTGCTGCCACTGACTTATTGCTTCAGCAGTCTATATCCAATTCGTCTGAGAGTCCAGCGAGATCTAGGTCCTCAGTGGACGCCAGAATCGCCACCTTATTCCCAGACACAGAGCATATAGGTAGCAGTTGTGGGAGTGCCACTACAATTTTCTTGGCCTTAGGGATCTTCTTTTTGAACTTTTCTCGCTGTTCCTTGGGTTTCTCTGGCTGGGAGGGCTTCACTGATGCTGTCTCCAGCACTGAGGATGAAGACCTATGCCCAGCTGCTTTTGGGCACTACAGTCATTGACAGGCATCTTATTTCCCACTAGCAGAAACCTGGGAAGGGATTGACCCAAGGGACCCCTTCTCGGTAAGAGGAGCCGAAGGAGACTTATGCTTCTCCGGCTGAGATGTGGGGACTGGTGTCCCTGATGGTCGGAGGAGGGTGGGGGGTGGGACAGTGCTCCCAAGGTAGGTGGTGCGGGAGCAACATCAGGGGAAGAGCCCCACCTCCCGATCAAGGAGGCAGGTATAGCCTTCTGGCTCTGAGAGCCGACTGGAATTTGCGGAACTGATGGGGCTACTACTGTTGTTGTAGCGGTGGCGTATGAGGAGGTTATAGCCACAGGATGTAGGCATGCATATTTTCTCTTAGCATCAATGTAGGTCCATCAGTCCATTTTCTTGTATTCCATGGTTTTATTCTCTTTCTGTAAAATCCTGCTGTCTGGCAAGCAAGGTGAATGATGCTCTCTGCAGTTGACACAGATGGTAGGCGGGTCACACGGAGTATTGGGATGTGATGGACATCCACAATCTCGACATGTGACGCTGAAAGTACAGCGGGAAGACATATGGCCAAACTTCCAGCAGTTAAAGCACAGCATTGGGGGAGGGATATATGGCTTGACATCACAGCAGTAGACCATCACCTTGACCTTCTCGGGTAAGGTGTCACCCTCGAAGGCTAAGATGAAGGAACCTGTGGCAATTTTATTATCCCTCAGACCCCAATGGATGAGCCGGATGAAATGAACACCTTGCCACTCTAAAGTGGTGTGCAGCTCGTCGTCAGACTGCAAAAGAAGGTCCCTGTAGAATATAATACCCTGGACCATATTTAAGCTCTTATGTGGTGTGTTGGTAAAAGAAACACCTCCCAATTTGTTACAAGGGAGAAAAGCCCACCACTGGGCAGAGGATGCTGTTTTTATGAAGACTGACCCAAAACGCATTTTAGACAAGCCCTCCACTTCCCCAAACTTGTTCTCTAAATGTTCTATAAAAAACTGTGGTTCCACCGAAACAAAGAATACCCCATCAGTTCTTGTGCATATGAGGAACCAGGGTGAATAAGGTTTGCTGCCATCCTTAGCCTGGCATCCCTCCCATGGTGTGGCCAGGGAGGGTAATGATTTAGGATCATACTTTCTTGCAGTGAACTGAGACTTGGAATGCTTAGTGACTGCTGGTGTTCGATCACCAGCAAGTGATGACTTGGTACACTTCATCGCACGTCATCTGCCCTGATGCCACCCACTCCGACCAGGGGGCCTCCCCATGGGCCCCAACCAGCCGCAGCAAAAGCCACCTGGCAGGATGGCCTTCGCCGAGAGTCCTGATGCCCCAGGGTGACGAGGATCTACTCCTTGGTATACACGGGGATTAATGGTGCAGGTGTCAGCAGAGCGATCCCTGTGTTGTCAGGAGGCTACAACCAACTGGGTACATGGCGGCCCCACCACAACGGACTGGCTACTGTGCTGGATATGAGTGCAAAGAAGTCCATGGTTATCGTCGGCACAAAAAGTGACATTGCATAGTGCATGGTGGAAAACATACCCAGGAAGGTCTCCTCACCCAAGAGGTGGAGGTCGAGCTGGACTGCAGTGCGACGACAAGAAAGTGGGCTGAAGATCTGAATGCACAATGGATACTACGCACCATGCAAGGCACCATTCCCCAATTGGCTCAGTCTTTGGGAAAATTTTGAAAAATGGAGGTCAAACCCTACAGGGGACCATCACATAAAGGCCGAAATGTGAGTGACTCCCTTTAGTTGCTTCTTACAACAGGCAGGAATACCCTGGGCCTATTCTAATCCCCGGACCCGCAGGGGGGACTTTATCAGTAAAAGAGGGCCTGGAGTTGGGCAGTAACATGTGTATGATGTGTGCTTTCTTGTGTGTATGAATGGCTTGTGTGTGTCTTTTACTGACAAAGGCTGTGGCCCAAAACTTTATGTAAGTGTCCTTGTCTGCAACTTAAAATGTCTTCTTTACGGTAAGTGGCAATCTGTCTTCCCCTGCATTTGCATTTAACTGCATTTTTTTTTTTAAGAGCAAATTCCCCAGGCACTGGAGTCCAACAGTGTGAACTTCAGCAGGACACTAAATTTTTATTCCTACTGTTGGTTTTTTTATTTTAGTATTTAGCAACACTCCTAAGAAAATGAATCCAATCTTCAAACATTTAACGAAATTTTAAGTGAAGAACCAATTACAAACAGGTAGTTCTGTCACTGAACAACATCATCACAGGTTGTAGGCAACAGCTATCGAGTAGCAGGTTGTAATGAACAACACATGACTGAGTTCACCTTTCAGCAAGTAACCAAGTGTGTCTTATGAGACACAAGCATGAGAGGAATATAACCCTCAACTACTACGGACTGCCTCTATGATTTTTTGTCCTATGACATTTCACACACCCCGGGGATGCAAAATGGGCTCTTCTGTGTACCTTCCTATTACATGGCAAGCTACAAGTGTCAGAACTCTTGCATTGTTGCTGCTCTGTTTCTTATTTATAGGCCTTGAAAGGTCTCACAGATGTACCATAGTGTTTGTGTAGTAGTACTGTTGCATGCTACTGTTTCTCCGTAGCGGGGAAAACTGAATCTTCTATGCAACGTGTTTTTTGTAAGACAGAGGTGTATGTTCAAGAACATCTCAGTGAAGTCTTTGGTGAAGACTTTGACGACAGTGATAATGACTCTAAATTTAAGATATTTAGTGATAATGACACTAATTCAGAGCAGGACACTGAAACTGGCGAAGATGTGAGAGCACATGATGATGGGGTCATTCCACGTCATATCATGCAGATCATGTCACCCATCATTTCAGATGGTCATGAAACTTTGCACATTTGGTTATATTTATAACATAAGAACTTTTGCAAAAAAAAAAAAAAAAAACTTTTCTATATTTAATTTTATGAGTAGTGATATTCTGATAACTGGACTCTGCAAGAATGTTAATGCAAAATGGTACTTATCTACATAAATGCCCTTAACTCAGGTGTTTATGAAGCTTTTGATTTGAATTTCTTTTCGTAAGTTAAGAGAAGCACATACTTAATAGGCATGTAATTATTTACGCAGTAAAGTTACAAAGAACAATACAAAAAATTAATGTGTGTCACTTTCCAATTTCCCGAAAAAGTACACGCACATTGAAGGTTGCTTATATCACATTTCTCCAGTGTGGTGGGAACTTATAATTGATCTTACATAAGACCCAGGACAGTACACATTGTAATAAAATTATTAATAGGTTGTCTATGAATGGACACACAAATAAATTTGAACTCACAATACTTTGTGATGTAAAGAAAATAATAATAATAATAATAATAATAATAATAATAATAATAATAATAATAATAAATAATATCCATACCTGACACCCACTGCCTTAGATTTTCACGAAGCTTTTTCTACTTGTTACTTTCTGCATTGCAATAGTCAACACAATATTTCTGCTCGAACGTCATGTAGTTTGAGGGGGGAAAAAATGGAACTTTTTTACAAATGTAAATGCCGCAACTGAAATTTGTCATTTGGATTGAATTACTTCAGACAAAAATAATAAAAATTATTATTATTATAACAGAAAGTATCTTATTTTCAACACATTACTGTCATATTTCCTCAAGTGTCACAGAAGGGATGTATCTTTATTGGGAAAAAATATAATAACTATTCTTAAGAGAATACAAAAATCAACTTAAGCTGTTGGGGTGCAAACAAAGATTATTAAATATGTAGAACACTTGCTGACAGCTGATACATGATTTATTTTTATCAAAACTATGATATTATTACAAAAAAATGGCACACCCCGAGTTTTGATAGATATTGGATGTTTATTGAACATATGTCACATCATTGTTCAGAAGATCATTCAAATCAGATTATGTAAACTGACAACCTATGGTAAGACTGCCGCGTGAAAGTACAAAGCTAAAAGTTACAACTTCAATTGAAACATTTTCACTACACAGGTTAACTTTATTTAGAGTGTCAAATTAGCATCTTTAAACAACAATTATTCTAGCAACAATAATGTTGATTTAAAAAGTACATTTTCAGCAGGGAGGATTCCTGAAACTATCAATGAAACTTCTTAACATCTCTATTTTTAGTCTACTGTTACAAATTACATTGTGTTAACTGCATATCTTTTTCATTGAAGCAACACACTCTGCCTAATGATGTTGATTTAGGTACACCAACAGCACATAAAGTGTTTTCCAAAGGCACAAAACTAGACTCTTCCTTCTCTGGCCAAAAGAATGACACTGTTGGTCCAGGTGGGTGCAAAAAAAAGTAGTTCATTGTCTCCATCACAGACATTTCTGACAAAGGCAAAATACCATCTGTCATCATATACAGCTGCTACAAAATAATATTTTTGAAGACGAGTGCATGTCCATTGTAGGGCATTTGCATTGAATGATCAGGGGAGGGGGGGGGGGAGGAAAAAAAATCGAGCAAAGCAAAGTTACTCTTCTGATCTCTAAAGAATCACATGAAAGTGGGTAAGTGGGTTGTACTGGTGAAAATTCCTGGTACCGGGCATTGTGCAGGTTGTTGAAATCTCTTCGAGGTTCCTGCATAGGAAATCTACATTGATTTTCTCAAAATAAATAAATAGTCAAATTTGCAGAAATCAAGCACCAGATGCAGTTGTTATTTGTCCATCGCCAGCTAGTTGAAGACTAGCTCTTCTCAATATACATTTTATAGTTCCTCCCAAACCATCATACACAAAATTACAGTGGCTAGTAGCAAAAAAGGAATGCTCAGCATAAATAGAAAAATTGTTTTTATGTTCTCACACATTTTTAAAGCTTTTTCTATTCTTAACATTGAGCAGCACATCTATCAGTGAAATAATGCACTTTCTTTACTTGTGAGCAACACTATGCAAGCCACTTAACCATTTCTTTCTGAACAGCATTTACAATTCCTACATAATGTTCCATATCATCAATTATACAGCAGTGGTTCACTATTGCCGATTTACTTTCTTCATTTACCATGTAAACACACACGGAATGGATTGCACAGCTGCTTCTTGTCCAGTGGTAACTCAATTTCATTATGAATTACTAAACTGTAGTTTTCAGCAAAGTCCATTAACAGAATTACCGTACTTTTTCCGGGGTTAGATTTTATTTCAATTTTTTTCAATGATTTTGACTGACAGACACAAATGAGTGTGGTTCAAGTGCCTGTAATTTTTTTACCAATAAGTATACATACCCACCAACAGTTGCACACTGCTTCACCTATTCTGCCCAATGATCTGTGTTTATCCACTGGCTGAACTAAATATCACCACCATCATCTTTATAAGCTAATTTTGTTTTAATAGTTCTGACACAGAATGAGTGCTGGCAGCACCAGCTAAAGTACACAATAATTTAGAAAGACTAATGTTAATGTTTGTATTTTGCATATATACATTCTTCTGATAGCCAACTGTCTTTTCCTCCTGGTAACATTAAAGTATATTCATCATTTTGGTAACAATCAGTGACAATCTTTTCCAATTCATCAGCAATAACTTTTCCCCCTTTTTGTTTAGGAATTGATAGGATACCTATTTCTGCTTTGTTTCCTTACTTGTCAAACCACATAATCTAACACTGAATTCTGACATGGTTTTCTTTTGACCATGAGGGTGGGGTTGAAGTTTAAATTTTTTTAGGTACTCTTACATTAGCCATTTTTTTCTTTCATTGACAATATCATGGCATCAAAATCTTTGGTTTCTTAGCAATTTTATGATCAAATTTTTCTTCACTACAGTGAGAATCTTCAATACTGTAAACTAATGCCCAGTACACTTTTTTTTCCAAAACATGCTTTACTTTTTCTACTCTCTTTTTGCCACATGAAGCGTTCCTGTGATTTGTAACGAAGTAAAGTTTTAAGGGAGACCACCCTAAATCATGTAAAGATTTATTTGCATCCTCAGCACTTTGGCTTTTTAGTACTTATTCATAAAATGTCATCTCTGGATCATCTGCATCACTCATTTCTATCACTGATGTCAGTTTTCTGTTCACAAATCTTACCATATGTGCACACTTTTTGGCCTGGTTTTTACACAACAAAGACAAGCAAACTGATCTCGAAGATATTTTAACTGTTTTTCTTGAAAGAATCACAATAAATTCTTTGACGACTTTCAAAAACTTAAGTAATAGTACATATGATGTCCACATACAGCACCACTTTCTTGATCTCATGGAAAGATTACAATGGATCGCAGCAATATCAAATCTCATTGGTCTTAACTCAGCTCTTCTATTTTTTGTAGAGTTTATACAAAGGTATAGGTTGTCAAATGATATGGTGTTTATAGTCCATTCCAACAGTGCATGAATTCACATTTTCCACAGCAATTATCTGAGCACCAATTCACTAAAACCATACCTTATACAATTGGAATGATTGGTGCAGCACCACAAACAGTTATAAGCCATCTCAGAAAAAGGCAACGAGCAACCGAGACCAAATAGACTAATTCTTGCATGTAAGTTATTCTCAACAATGAATTTCAGCAATTGTTGCATTGTTTTCAGGCCTATAAAGGTTTCAAACAAGCTACTGCTGCCTAAGAACTTTTTTTTTATCACTATGAGCAGTTGATTGGGCCAACACATAAATCACATATATTTTAGTCTTTAAAATATTAGTGAATTAGTCAAGTGAAAGGAAATAAATTTCCACTAGTGTTTACTTGTCTGCCTAGAATGAGTTATTCTTAAATATATGCTAATGTGATACCCCTGCATCTGAGGCAGTGTGAAAGTGAATAGATGAACTTCCTTACAATGACCCTTTTCAATTACAGCAAAAAATATTTTGATTTAATCTGTGTATGTTCATTAGTAGAAAACCCATTAAAATTTTTATTTTATTAGAAAGCTTACAATCTAGGGATTATTTGAGACCAAAATCAGTTCCCTGCAGGTTGGAGAAATATGATATAAGCATTTTCCCCACATTCTTGCAATTTTTCTGAAATCAAAAATTGACACATACTAATATATTTTTTAAAACTATCTTTGTACCTTTACTGCTTCAATAACTGGATACCTGTTAATTATATGCCTTACTTCTGAAAAAAATCCAAATTAATAGCTTCATAAACACCTGAGTTATGGGCATTTATGTAGATAAGTACCATTTTGCATTGACATTCTTTCAAAGCCCAGTTACTACATTTAAAATTCGATAAAAAAATGAAGTTATAGTTTGAGACGAAAAAATTTGTGCAGGAGTTCCTGTATTGTGAGTATGAGCAAACGAGCAAAGTTTTGTGAATATCTGAGGTAGAGGGTTACAAATCCTTGAATTACTGTGTGTTTTGACATGGAGTGACCAGATGGAGAATTTACTTCTTCAGTAAGAACAGATGTTTTCACTGGGAGAAACAGCAGACACCACCTAAAGTAAGAACAAGGCACCACAATATTGTCTTGCAGCTTCCTGGGCTGTGACAGTCAGAGAAAAGCCTTTGGTTTTGCATGTATGGAAACTGTTCGTCACCAAAGATATTCTAGACGAAATCATTTTATGGACAAATCTGAAAATATCTGAACTTAGAGGACAATAGATTGGCCTATTAGAGTATTCAGCCATTTTCAGATTAGTGAACAAATCGGTTAACAGCTTGGTTGAAACCGATGGAACAGGCAGAGATGTTTTCATGCACTGTTAGTAAATACAATTATGATCAGAATGGGAGAAAGAAGGTAGACAAGTCCGCACCAATTTCACAAATATTCTTGTGTTTCAGGTGTGTTCAGAAAGTATACGCCAAACAGACGGGCAAAATTCGGCTTGAAGATTCAGTGCTTGACTGGTGATCATACAATTTACATATATAATGTGCACATTTATTCCTGAAAAAACAGTAATGGTCACATCCTTTGTATAAGAAAGGTCACAGTATTCCCACACAGGTTGTTCTTCAACTGGTGAAACCTACTGAACAGACATGGAGAAATATTACAGGTGACAACTGGTATTCATCAGTAGAACTAGCCAATGAACCACAGAAAAACGGCCTCATATACATCAGTACACTGAAAATAAAAAACAGATACCTCAGCAGCCTCTACCTAATAAGAAACAAGATGTGAAGACAACTGTTTATGGTTTTACAGGAGACATGACAGATTTCCTTCATACCCAAGAAGTCCAAAGCAGCAATACTGTCTTCATCTGTGCACCATGCAACAAACAATGATCCTGAATCAGAAAAACCTGAGCTCATCCTGTTTTATAACACAACAAAATCTGGTGTGGACTGTCTCCACCAGAGGTGTGATCCTTATTCATCAAGTCACCCCCAAGAAGATGGGCTTTGGTCATTTTTTTCACATTAGTGGATGCTGCTTGTGGTGTGAATTCTTATGTGATACATGAAGATTGTCCAAAGCCAGAAGTAATGACAAGACTGATCGCCAGAAAGACTCAAGCAAGAGGTCTTTCTGAGTCTCATATGAAACAGACTTTTTATTGAACACTTGCCATGAGAGGTGAGTGACATTATTAGAAATATAATTTGCATACAAAATGTACTACAGACATCGAAAAAACAGACGCAGGAACTCATTATACTAGGTAAGTAGCTATTATGCTTTCTCTTGAAAGTAAAATATGGCAAAGTTTCTCTCTTTATTGAATTATGGAGCGCAATAGTCGCTCTATATTGAAATGACAAGCACTAAACTCTAAACTTACTTTGATTACAATTCCTCATAAACGAATCGTGTTTTTCCAACTATTTATGTTGCAGTTCTGTAATCTCTCTATGATGATTATCTGTGAGTGAGTAGAGAGCTAACTATCTAGGCTTACTGTTAGTTTTGTAGCACACAAATTAAGAATACACTGCAATTTTTGTTGTGCTTTACTGTTTAAAAACATATAAATTTCCACACAATCTACTTCTAATAAGTGTAATGACGACGGGATGTCATGAAAAAATATTCAACGGTTTCATACATAGTACATAAAAAAATAAAAAGTTGGTCTGAGAGGCCCTCCATAGTATTTATATTGCTACAACGTCCGTAGTAGTTAAAGGTTAAAGAAAACATAATGCATATAAATTTAATTGGTGTTCGGCTTATGAGAGTACTTACGCTGTCGGCTGCATGCCACAGCGTATTCCAGTCCAACTTCGGTATGAGCCGGGTCACAAATTCTGAATTAAATTCAGATTCTAGAATTTTAATGTCCTTAGCCTTGAACGAAGAAAAATTTGTTGTGAGCTGATCAAATATCGACACAATTAAGTCTTCAAAAGCTGTCATTTAAATTACGATGGATTAACTTACCACTATTCCGAGAGGATAACCTACAGTTACGCCTTTCATACACCGCGATGTCAACAAGTTATGAGTTAATAGCTTCATTTTCAGAGCCTTCAAGGCTGTTTATAACAGTTACACAAACAAATAAAAAGCAGCTCTCTAGTCGAGAGACAATACAACACCCCACGTGCAGAATTCTCTCAGCCTGTCAATGAATACTGGATACAAAATACTAGTAAATAGTATACAAATGTTGTCACTCCGGTTTTTCTTATGTTAAAGTCTTTGAAATATTATCGATCTTCGTGTGAAAGATAGTCATCCGCCGCCAACGGCAATGACAGTAGTATCTTTGCATCTGTCAGTGTCGCCAGAGATGTAGACCAATGTTTTCGCGTAGGAGTCTGTGCTGCATAACAAATGTGTTTTGTTGAAATGTCATGTAATCATATGTAAGTGTTATTTTCAAAAACTGTAATTCAGCTTTATGTGGAAGGATTTTCACTGCCTGCGATAATTGTTGCATACTTGATTTTATAACATGACAGCAGAACAATGAATTATTAAGTGCATTATTACTGCAGTCATTGGGTTACTAAATAAAAAAGAAAATATGGCACAGAGTAGCTCCAGTGGCACGTCGTCTAGGCGGCACGGGAGGAGCGATCACGATACAGCTTCATTAACATCAAGCAGATATGCCGACGCCGAATGGGAAGCCAAGGAGGTACGTATTCGTGTCAACTGCTGCATGATACAGTACAACAGTACATGATGAAGTTGACGGTTTAGTCTCATTTATTTCTGCATTTAAAGGCATTACGGCAGAGAGAATTGGAGGAAGCAAGAGCTCGCGCAACCCAGATGGAAAAGACGATGAGATGGTGGTCTGATTGTACTGCAAACTGGAGAGAGAAATGGAGCAAGGTACATAAAATATAATATTTTTTGCTAGTATTATATTGGAAACTATCTGCTCAACACGCATCTACTGTAATTATGATTTACCTGGAAAAAGAGCTAGTATTGTTTAAGTAGGTGTTTCATATAGTATTTTCCTATCACTTTTGAAAAGAGTATGAAACAGTACATTGGTACTTCAATGGAAATGTCAACAAGTCAACGTGTACTATTTCTTCGTGTTAATGTGTTAGGTTCGGGAACACAGAAGAATTGTTTCCTGACAAGCTAAGCAAGGAAGTAGGATAGGTATTCATATACAGAAAAATCTGCTTGTGTTTCTAGAATATACTGCATAGTGTGTTGTACTGCTTTCCTAGTCTACTCATAGTTCCACAAATGATTTCCCAGACTCATTCATGTATGAAAGGGCTAACAGACTGGCAGGCGGTTCTGCTTTGATGGAGGTTACTTTATGATGTGGGGTGAGATGCAGATTTTCTACTTGCCAGTGTAGGCCTAGTATCTATGTGTCATATAAATTAGATCAGTTAGACAAATTTTGAAAAATTGGTAACTCATACATAAATATGTCTTTAGGATGATTCAATTAATGAAATGTCGACCCATTGCTCCTCAGTTTGGACCTCATTACAGACCTTCTGTTTTTGAAACTTTGCTCCTGAAAATTTCCTTTTCCATTACTCATGCTTGCCATATGTTGTTTCATTGTAAGTCTTTCTTGACTATTGAATTTGTGGACTGATTTTTTCCCATAAATATTTAAGAGTCTTGCTGTTAATCAATTGTCATATTTCCAAAGTTTCCTCTTTGTCAGCATTTCTGACTTCTATGTTCTGATAAATTTTGTTGTTCCTTTTTAATTTCAAAAATTCTGAATTTATATAGACGACGTAATATATTCCTTACATAAATTTTCGTTCTAATACATTCACGAGCGTAGACTATAGGCATTCTGATTTCACTAGCGTGTTATAGTACTTTATTTTAATAAAAATTTACATTGTCAAATTGGTCGATATTCCGTGTGACTAAGTACCTTGTATATCGCCTATGTGTGTATTAACTGTCACCTAACCAAGCACTATTAATGCAGCTTTAATGAAAATGTTTTGAAAATGAAATTGGTAATTTAAAATTAGTTGCCAGTGTGATAAAACACAACTGTGACAGAATTATAATGAAGAATTTATTATTGAAGTTGTAGGTGCTGTCCCAACATCATGTTGGAAATACACATTCTTCGTATTTGTTGTAAAATGTGTTTCACTCCAGAGCTTCTTAAACTAGCCATCGTGGTCCATAAAATTTTTGTTCCAAATTATGACAGTTTGTCCCAAGATGCTATTGGAAAGGAGTGTACTTATTTTGAAATGTCAAATACATTACCCATAAATTTTGAGGTTTAAGTTTTTCAACTTAAACTAAACTTGACTCCACACATACAGATGACTTTTCTCAGGTTTTATACAGTTAATGAATGTTACTATATCTTGAGTATGAATATATCACAAATTGTGGACGTCAGTTTGAAAATCTCTTCGAAGCAGGATGTACACTGTCTAAACACAAACATCTAAACACACAGTGATATCCATTTAGTTGACTGTCATGTATAAATACCTTCTTCAATAATAACAGAAACACAGTTATTGACAAATTGGAGAGAGAAAAAAATCTACTCACCAAGCAGCAGCAGAACACACACATAAAAGATGGTTGTAATTGGAAAGCTTGTGGGGCCAGTGGCTCCTTCTTCAAGCAGAAGGGTTGAAGGGTAAGGAAAAAGGGTGAAGAAACAGGACTGGAGAGGTCTAGGAAAAAGGGGTAGATTTCAGGAAAATCACCCAGAAACGTGAATCAGAGGAGACTTACCCTACGGGGTGAGAAGGAAAGACTGACTGTTGGGGACTCTATCAGACGAGATTTGAATGCCTGAGACTACTTTTCTCTCATGCATGATGTTTAAGCAGTAATATTTGTCTGCATATTTCCGTGTCTTCCACCTTTAAGCTCTCAGGTTTTCAAATCTCATCCTATCGAGTCCCCAATAATCATTCTTTCCCTCTCATCCTGTGAGGTAAGTCACCCCTGACCCACAGTTCTGGGTGACTTTCCCGAAATACACACATTTTTCCTAGACCTGTCCAGTCCTTTTCCTTCGCCCCTCTTCTTTCCCCTTCAATGCTTCTCCTGAAAGAGCAGCAACTGGCTCCAAAAGCTTGCCAATTACAACAGACTTTTATGTGTGTGTTCTGCTACTGCTTGGTGAGTAGATTTTTTATGTATCCAATTGAATAATTTTGTTCAATAATGTTGAGAAGGCTATGTTTTCCTAAATTTCTTTTAAGATTATTTGTATATCTTCAACAATTTTTCATATAGACTATTTTATAATTTCAGCTGTTAAAAGAGACTTCCCCACTGTTTTTTTATTACTTTCCTAATTTATGATTTTGTTCTCGACAGTTCAGAAGGTCTTTGAAATGTTTTGCAGAAGTACTTCACAGTTCTTGGGGATGTGTGTGGTCAGTTTTACCATTTACATCACTGAAGCAAAAACTTGGTGCTTTAAGGCTATTTATGTTGTTCTTGAAGGTCTGACAGACATTTTGTGTGTTATTTTTTGTGCGATAGTCCTGTATTTTCTCTAGGTGTGATTTTTGGAAAATATACTTTTTTTTTTTTATTATTTGTAGCTTAAATAGCTCATAATGTTAGCTCCTCAAGAACATTTCCTTTTTTTTCCATTCTTTTTGTTACTAGTATCTTACAGATGTCATTCTGTCATCTCTTTTCTTTAGTTTCAGCTGATACGTTACATTATTATTTTTAAATAATTTTTGTCATGTTGTTACAAAAGATCATATTTAAACATTGAGTTAACAATTAAATCACTAAAGACCAAGAACTCTCATGGATATGATGGGGTATCTAGCAGAATACTGAAGTATTGTTCTATGTATGTTAGCCTAGTACTTAGCCATATCTATAATTTTTCCTTTAGGAGTGGTCGGTTTCCTGACCGATTAAAGTACTCGATAGTGAAGGCACTTTATAAAAAGGGCGACAGGGATAATGTTATTTTTATGCCATCGGTGTTTGCTAAAGTTATCGAGAGGGTTGTATATACAAGGTACCTGGAGCATTTAAATTCACATAATTTGCTGTCAAATGTACAGTTTGGTTTTAGAAATGGTTTAACAACTGAAAATGCTATATTCTCTTTTCTCTATGAGGTTTTGGATGGATTAAATAAAAGGTTGCGAAACCTAGGTGTTTTCTTTGATTTAATGAAGGCTTTTGACTGTGTTGACCACAAAATATTACTGCAAAAGTTGGACCATTATGGAGTAAAGGGAGTAGCTTACAATTGGTTCGCCTCTTACCTTAAGAACAGAAAGAGATGGTAATTCTCCGCAGTATTGAGAGTGGTAGTGATGTTCAGTCCCAATGGGCCACTGTTAAGTGGGGCGTTCCCCAAGGGTCGGTGCTGGGGCCACTGTTGTTTCTTATCTATATAAATGATATGCCTTCTAGTATTACAGGGTGATTCAAAAATATTTCTGTTTGCTGATGATGACACCAGCTTGGTAGTGAAGGATCTTGTGTGTAATATTGAAACAGTATCAAATAGTGTAGTTCATGAAATAAGTTCGTGGCTTGTGGAAAATAATTTGATGCTGAATCACAGTAAGACTCAGTTTTTACAGTTTCTAACTCACAATTCAACAAGAACTGATATTTTGATCAGACAGAATGGGCATATTATAAGTGAGGCGGATCAGTTCAAGTTCCTAGGCGTTTGGATAGATAGTAAGCTGTTGTCTAAAGCCCATGTTCAGGATCTTGTTCAGAAACTAAATGCTGCTTTATTTACCATTATCTGAAATAAGTGACAGTTCAACACGAAAAGTAGTCTACTTCGCATATTTTCATACGCTTATGTCATATGGTATTATTTTTTGGGGTAATTCTTCTGATTCGAAAAGGGTATTTTTGGCTCAAAAACGGGCTGTTCGAGCTATGTGTGGTGTAAGTTCGAGAACATCTTGTCGACCCCTATTCAGTAGTTTGGGAATTTTGACATTGCCCTCACAGTATATATTTTCTTTAATGTCGTTTGTTGTTAGCAATATTAGCTTATTCCCAAGAGTTATCAGCTTTCACTCAGTTAATACTAGGCAGAAATTAAATCTACATGTGGAATGCATTTCCTTGACTCTTGTGCAGAAAGAAGTGCAGTATTCTGCTGCATCCATTTTCAATAAGCTACGACAAGAACTCAAAAATCTTAGCAGCAGCCCAAACACTTTAAGGTCTAAACTGAAGAGTTTCCTCATGGCTCAATCCTTCTATTCTGTCGAGGAGCTCCTGGAAGAGCTGAAAAATTAAGCAAATTCCAGTGTTACATTGTTGATTTTCTTTATTTAAATTTACAATTTGTCGCCTAAATATGTTACTTATATTTCATTTTATCTGTTTCTACTATCGTGTTATAATTTCATGTATTGACTCGCTCCATGACCATGGAGACTTCTCCTTAATTTGGTCCCACGGAACAATAAATAAATAAAATAAAATGATGAAGGATGAAGAGGACGTGGTAATAATTGTCAAGATTTATTTGAAGATTCTGAATCAGAGAATAATTTTCTTTGACATGAGGGAAATTGTATTTTAAGGGAGAGAGAGTTCGGCACAGTGAGGTCAATCGAATTTCAGTAATATCCACAGTTAGTTATACATTCCAGTGATCATTTACCCTATTTATCATAATTTCATGTTACAAGTCAATTTCCAGGCCTGTTGGGTGCACAAAATAGAAAAACATAGATGTGGAAAGTATTTGCACCCAGGAAAGTTTTAATTAGACATCTACCTAGTGGAACGTGGCATCCCCTTTTTGCCATAGTGATAGTAAGGGTTACTTCAAACACTAAAAGTGATGGAGAGCCATCCTGATCTATGATTGCTGAGCCACCACCTGTAACTCGTGGAGCCCTCAGAGGGCATACAACTCCTCTGTGAATACATCACTGATGAATACAAGATCACAAGACTATGCAATATTGTTTCCCTTTCCCTGTTGCAACTAACTTCTGATTGTCCTTTACACTCCCCATAGGGATTCAGTCAGTGATGATTGGGTACAGGCATAGCAAATCTGGTCCCCTTGAGCTGCAAGCTGGTAAACACTATCAGTCTGTTATTACCATAATCTCTTGCATGTTTCAGTGACCATTGTACGGCACGATGTTGGGAACATTGTGTATTTCAGAGAATGAGAGTCTTAGCTTAACTGTTCACATTGCGAGGATGGTATAAACGCTTGTAAAATACACCTCAGTCTCAAGATGTGTAGCATACTGATTAGATAGCTGGCTGTTGAGGCAAGACAGTTGTTAGTGAGCAATCTTTAGGGGACCTGCTGCTCCATAGTTGTATAAATCTTAGCCAGGCTCATCTTGGGTGGACTCCAGAGCTGTTCTTGGAAACACAATGGAACCACACAAAAACGAGTTGAACATTAAAAGATCACCTACACCATTACAATAAATAGGACATGATGCCCCAATGTAAAGGTAATGATCCTGTTCGGAGCAGGAATTTTGCAATTTTTATTGAAGAAAATTCGGGGATTTGAAGTAACTTAGAGAGTACTCTACTAAATTGGCTCCTTACTTAGCTTACATTTATCGCAAATCTCTTGCCCAACGAAAAGTCCAAAGCGACTGGAAAAAACTGCAGGTGACGCCTGTATATAAGAAGGGTAGAAGGACGGATCCTCAAAATTGCAGACCAATATCTTTAACATTGGTTTGTTGCAGGATTCTCAAACATATTCTCAGTTCGAATATAATGAATTTCCTTGAGACAGAGAAGTTGCTGTCCATGCATCAGCATGGCTTTAGAAAGCATCTCTCCTGTGAAACATAACTCGCCCTATTTTCACATATCTTTTGAACCATGGATGAAGGGTATCAGATGGATGCCATATTCCTTGACTTCCGGAAAGTGTTTGACTTGGTGCCCCACTGCAGACTCCTGATTAAGGTATGAGCATATGGGATTGGTTCTCAAGTATGTGAGTGGCTCGGAAACTTGTTAAGTAATAGAACCCAGTATGTTGTCCTCGATGGTGAGTGTTCATCGGAGGTAGGATGTCATCTGGAGTGCCCCGGGGAAGTGTGGTAGGTCCGCTGTTGTTTTCTATCTACATAAATGATCTTTTGGGTAGGGTGGATAGCAATGTGCAGCTGTTTGCCGATGATGCTGTGGTGTACGGGAAGGTGTCCTCATTGAGTGACTGTAGGAGGATACAAAATGACTTGGGCAGGATTTGCGATTGGTGTGAAGAGTGGCAGCTAACTCTAAATATAGATAAATGTAAATCAATGCAGATGAATAGGAAAAAGAATCCTGTAATGTTTGAATATTCCATTAGTAGTGTAGTGCTTGACACAGTCACATCAATTAAATATTTGAGCGTAACATTGCAGAGCAGTATGAAATGGGATAAGCATGTAATGGCAGTTGTGGGGAAGGCGGATAGTCATCTTTGGTTCATTGGTAGAATTTGGGGAAGATGTGGTTCATCTGTGAAGGAGACTGCTCATAAAACACTAATATGACCTATTCCCTCCCCCCATGAACCATCGACCTTGCCGTTGGTGGGGAGGCTTGCGTGCCTCAGCGATACAGATAGCCGTACCGTAGTTACAATCACAATGGAGGGGTATCTGTTGAGAGGCCACACAAACGTGTGGTTCCTGAAGAGGGGCAACAGCCTTTTCAGTAGTTGCAGGGGCAACAGTTTGGATGATTGACTGTCCTGGCCTTGTAACAGTAACCAAAACGGCCTTGCTGTGCTGGTACTGCGAACGGCTGAAAGCAAGGGGAAACTACGGCCGTAATCTTTCTCGAGGGCATGCAGCTTTACTGTATGATTAAATAATTATGGTGTCCTCTTGGGTAAAATATTCCGGAGGTAAAATAGTCCCCCATTCGGATCTCCGGGCGGGGACTACTCAAGAGGATGTCGTTATCAGGAGAAAGAAAACTGGCATTCTATGGATCGGAGCATGGAATGTCAGATCCCTTAATTGGGCAGGTAGGTTAGAAAATTTAAAAAGGGAAATGGATAGGTTAAAGTTAGATGTAGTGGGAATTAGTGAAGTTCGGTGGCAGGAGGAACAAGATTTCTGGTCAGGTGACTACAGGGTTATAAACAGAAAATCAAATAGGGGTAATGCAGGAGTAGTTTTAATAATGAATAGGAAAATAGGAATGCGGGTAAGCTACTACAAACGGCATAGTGAACGCATTATTGTGGCAAAGATAGATACGAAGCCCACACCTACTACAGTAGTACAAGTTTATATGCCAACTAGCTCTGCAGATGATGAAGAAATTGAAGAAATATATGATCAAATAAAAGAAATTATTCAGATAGTGAAGGAAGATGAAAATTTAATAGTCATGGGTGACTGGAATTCGGTAGTAGGAAAAGGGAGAGAAGGAAACATAGTTGGTGAATATGGACTGGGGCAAAGAAATGAAAGAGGAAGCCGTCTGGTAGAATTTTGCACAGAGCACAACTTAATCATAGGTAACACTTGGTTCAAGAATCATAAAAGAAGGCTGTATACATGGAAGAAGCCTGGAGACACTAAAAGGTATCAGGTAGATTATATTATGGTAAGACAGAGATTTAGGAACCAGGTTTTAAATTGTAAGACATTTCCAGGGGCAGATGTGCATTCTGACCACAATCTATTGGTTATGACCTGTAGATTGAAACTGAAGAAACTGCAAAAAGGTGGAAATTTAATGAGATGGGACATGGATAAACTAAAAGAACCAGAGGTTGTACAGAGTTTCAGGGAGAGCATAAGGGAGCAATTGACAGGAATGGGGGAAAGAAATACAGTAGAAGAAGAATGGGTAGGTTTGAGGGATGAAGTAGTGAAGGCAGCAGAGGATCAAGAAGGTAAAAAGACAAGGGCTAGTAGAAATTCTTGGGTAACAGAAGAAATATTGAATTTAATTGATGAAAGGAGAAAATATAAAAATGCAGTAAATGAAGCAGGCAAAAAGGAATACAGACATCTCAAAAATGAGATCGACAGGAAGTGCAAAATGGCTAACCAGGGATGGCTGGAGGACAAATGTAAGGATGTAGAGGCTCATCTCACTAGGGGTAAGATAGATACTGCCTACAGGAAAATTAGAGATACCTTTGGAGATAAGAGAACCACTTGTATGAACATCAAGAGCTAAGATGGTAACCCAGTTCTAAGCAAAGAAGAGAAAGCAGAAAGGTGGAAGGAGTATATAGAGGGTCTATACAAGGGCGATGTACTTGAGGACAATATTATGGAACTGGAAGAGGATGTAGATGAAGATGAAATGGGAGATACGATACTGCGTGTAGAGTTTGACAGAGCACTGGAAGACCTGAGTCGAAACAAGGCCCCCGGAGTAGACAACATTCCATTGGAACTACTGATGGCCTCGGAAGAGCCAGTCCTAACAAAACTCTACCATCTGGTGAGCAAGATGTATGAGACAGGCGAAATACTCTCAGACTTCAAGAAGAATATAATAATTCCAATCCCAAAGAAAGCAGGTGTTGACAGATGTGAAAATTACCGAACTATCAGTTTAATAAGTCACAGCTGCAAAATACTAACACAAATTCTTTACAGACGAATGGAAAAACTAGTAGAAGCCGACCTGGGGGAAGATCAGTTTGGCTTCCGTAGGAATGTTGGAACATGGGAGGCAATACTGATCCTAAGATTCATCTTAGAAAATAGATTAAGGAAAGGAAAACCTACGTTTCTAGCATTTGTAGACTCAGAGAAAGCTTTTGACAATGTTGACTGGAATACTCTCTTTCAAATTCTGAAGGTGGCAGGGGTAAAATACAGGGATCGAAAGGCTATTTACAATTTGTACAGAAACCAGATGGTAGTTATGAGAGTCGAGGGCCATGAAAGGGAAGCATTGGTTGGGAAGGGAGTGAGACAGGGTTGTAGTCTCTCCCCGATGTTATTCAATCTGTATATTGAGCAAGCAGTAAAGGAAAAAAAGAAAATTTTGGATTAGGTATTAAAATCCAGGGAGAAGAAATAAAAACTTTGAGGTTCGCCGATGACATAGTAATTCTGTCAGAGACAGCAAAGGACATGGAAGAGCAGTTGAACGGAATGGATAGTGTCTTGAAAGAGGGATATAAAATGAACACCAACAAAAGCAAAACGAGGATAATGGACTGTAGTCGAATTAAGTCGGGTGATGCTGAAGGAATTATATTAGGAAATGAGACACTTAAAGTAGTAAAGGAGTTTTGCTATTTGGGGAGCAAAATAACTGATGATGGTCAAATTAGAGAGGATATAAAATGTAGACTGGCAATGTCAAGGAAAGCGTTTCTGAAGAAGAGAAATTTGTTTACATCGAGTATAGATTTAAGTGTCAGGAATTCATTTCTGAAAGTATTTGTATGGAGTGTAGCCATGTATGGAAGTGTAACTGGACGATAAATAGTTTGGACAAGAAGAGAATAGAAGCTTTCGAAATGTGGTGCTACAGAAGATTGTTGAAGATTAAATGGGTAGATCACATAACTAATGAGGAAGTATTGAATAGGATTGGGGAGAAGAGAAGTTTGTGGCACAACTTGACCAGAAGAAGGGATCGGTTGGTAGGACATGTTCTGTGGCATCAAGGGATCACCAATTTAGTATTGGAGGGCAGTGTGGAGGGTAAAAATCGTAGAGGGAGACCAAGAGATGAATACAGTAAGCAGATTCAGAAGGCTGTAGGTTGCAGTAGGTACTGGGATATGAAGAAGCTTGCACAGGATAGAGTAGCATGGAGAGCTGCATCAAACCAGTCTCAGGACTGAAGACCACAACAACAACAACATGACCTATGCTTGAGTACTGCTCGAGCGTTTGGGATTCCTATCAGGTCAGATTGAGGGTTGACATAGAAGTGATTCAAAGGCGGACTGCTAGATTTGTTACTGGTGGGTTTGATCATCATGCGAGTGTTACGGAAATGCTTCAGGAACTCGGGTGGGAGTCTCTGGTGGAAAGGAGGCGTTCTTTTCGTGAATCGCTACTGATGAAATTTAGAGAACCAGCATTTGAGGCGGACTGCAGTACAGTTTTACAAAGATAAGATAAGAGAGATTAGGGCTTGTACAGAGGCATATAGGCAGTCATTTTTCCCTCGTTCTGTTTTGGAGTGGAATAGGGAGAGAAGATGCTAGTTGTGGTACGAGGTACCCTCCGCCACGCACCGAATGGTGGATTGCGGGTATGTATGTAGATGTAGTAGAATTGCACATATGTAGACAGAGAACATAAGGCCCTGGAACCATTTGTTTTCTCAATTTATTGTGCTGTACTCTGAGAAAAGCTTTAGTCAAAGTCAGTGCTCCCACATAAACAGAAGTAATACATATATGCAGTTGTAATGGTGTTGGGGAAACTGTAGAGGGGAGGTGTTTCTCTGCTGGGGGTGGATGGAGGCATAGACGATGAAGGCAAGTAAATGTTGATGTACTAAATTTGTTTACTTTTAACAATAATGAACTACAACACACCCACGCTAATCAGACAGAAGGCAGTGGGCACTGATTGCCGCATCCAAGATCAGTAATGTGAATGTGCTGCTTTCAGCATTTATCGAGGAGGCAGTCCGGTAGTGAGCGGCCATCTGCTGCTGAGTCAGGGTGGCGAGACCATGTCCCAGCTTGGGTGGCCAGAGTAAAGCAAGCTGGTAATGAACCTAGTATGTGATAGTGGTGGTATCCAGATGACAAATCCTGTGCTGATGGCTGGTCCATTGTCTGATGACATTGGGAGTGGCAAAAAGTTGGGACGACCTCAGTTCATGCTTCAGGCTGTGAGGTGATGGCAGAGTTCTCATGTAAATGGGGACAAAATGAAAGCAATTTGATGCTCAGCTCATAAGGCAGGATCACTGGTTTGCAGGCTGGCTGCATTTATGATAGCTGGGTCGGAAGAGTGTCTACATCCACAAACCACCTTATAGAGTCTGCAGGGTTGTCACGATTTCAGGAAATCAGGGAATGTCAGGAAATTTGAAACATGTCAGGGAAATTTGAAAAAAAAAGAATAAAAACTGGAAAAAACTTATTTTTGTCTCAGTAGATGAAATGGTTTGTTTACTGATATGTCATGGATTGTTACTGGCTGGGCACAACTGAGTACGTACACTGCTTCCCTGTTCCCTCAGTCTTACTGCTTGTGCCCTTCTTACCATTCCCCTCAGTTTGCAGTCAGTGCTGTCACCAATTCTTGTTGCTAGCCTAACAACTAGCGACAAGAGGCAGGGAGGCATGAGGAGTGATTTGTTTGGATCCGATTGTCAGAGACTATTGACGCAGCATGTGGAGATTACGTTCATGTGTGCATGAGTCGTGTCTGAGTGATTATGTGGAAGTGTTGTGCTCTCGTTTTCTGACAAAGGCTATGGCCGAAAACTTAGTTGTGAGAGTGTGATAGTTTCTTCTACGTCCCTGTCTGTGGCTCAACAACCATCTTTATGGTGAGTTGCTACCTATCTTCATTATTTTTTCTTTGACATTTGTATTATATAAGTTATATTCTCATCAACTAGGCAGAAACAAATTATATTGAACAATTTTAACAAATGTTAAGCTTACAGTTTGCTGTAACCTTAGAGAAATCTATACGTATTATGTTCCTTATATTATTTTTTTAAAAAAAGCATTACCAACTGTATACCAATAAGATTGTAACAATGAGAAGTCTTTGCTGTTAGATTTAGAACCATCTTTCAAGGTCAAGGTGGTGGGTTACTCTGTACTGTTAATGAAATAAATACATAAATGTCCTCATTAGTATTGGTTCTCAGAGTATTCGCACAAGTTATCTGTTGCTTGGATTGATCACCACTGTCTCATTTCATCAACATGGTGCCTGTGACACGTGAATAACTGGCCACGTGAGTGGACTTCCACAACAGGCCAAAACTGCCGTCCATTTCTGCGGGTATCTCTAACAGATCGGGCCAGCCGGTCTGAAGCCCATCATTTCCCACTAATGTGCGTGCCCTGCCCATCGGATCTAGTGCACCAATCTGCCCACAGGCTGGGTATGTCTGTGTGTTGCATAATGTGGCAGATTTTCATCATGGGTCCAGGACTGTAGTGTTCCTCTGCAAGCCAGAGGCCACAGATGATTGATTTCAGGAATTGTTACTGTCTTACCTCAAGTTTATTGTACAGTGTGGTGTTTTATAGACATTTTATATATTTTACTACATTGTGGCACTTTGAAAGTAGTCCATAAATCAGAAAGTTTGGAAGATAAGAAGAAGAAAATTTTGGCAGTTGTTGGCAGTTTGTATGCTGTGTACTTATATATTTCTCGAAAGAAAAATCACACAATGCCTGTTTAGTGAAATGATCATGTGGCATTGACAGCCAGGGTGCCCCATCCAAGGAAATTTGGCCACCGGGTTACAAGTCTTCATTCAGGAGACACAACAATGGCTGATTTACGTGTTGGTGATCATGAAATAGTGATGAGGGCAGCACAACACACAGTCCACAAGTGGAGAAAATCCCCAATCCAGCTAGGAATTGAATCCGGGCCCACTACATGGTAGGCAAACACGTTACCACCCAGCTATGCAGGCGGACATACAATATCATTAAAATAATAGGCATAACACGGTGTGTAATAACTGACAATGATGAACATACTAGAACCAACATTTTATGAGCAGTCACCTATACTGTTGGTTTACACAACTCTTCCCCACCTTATACATTTCGTGTAGGAGACCTACTTTTCTCTGAGATTATTTCTGAAATCAATGAAGGTATTTTAAATCTGTCTTGCGATGTCAAGGGAATGCATATTTTTGTCACCAGATGTGTTTTATTTTATTGAAATAAAATAATATCAGTGGTTTTTAGTGAAACACACATACCATTTGGCTTGCTTTTCCATCTAAATAGTTTATTACATAAGATTTTGATGTTACTACATAAGATTTGTGCTCATATGTTTATAAATATGGAATTCCTTACATTTTCTGTCATCTTATGTATTTATTCACCCTTGAGATCTTTATCTTACCTGGAAATCAGGGAAATATCAGGGAATTTCACTTGGGGGAACTTGTGGCAACCCTGGTCTTGCAGAGGGTACTTTGTCTACCTGTCACTTTCCCCTTTCCCTGTTCCAGTAGCATGTGACTTTTGGGGAGAAAGATTCCTGGTGAGCCTCCATGTGGACTTGAATCTCTTTTATTTTATCATTGTTGTCTTTTCATGACATATATGTAGGAGGAAACAATATATTGGTTGATGCTTCTAGGAATGTACATTCTCAGAAATTTAACAGTTGACCCTGCCATGATGCAGAATGCCTCTTATTAAGAATCTGCCACTGAATTTGACTGAGGATCTTCATGACCCTTTTGTACTTGTGAATAAACCTTTAAGAAAACATACTGCTCCTCTTTTGTCCTTCTCTATTTCCTTTATCGATCCTATGTGCCACGGATCACAGACTGATGAGCGGTATTCCAGTATTGGTTGAACGTGTGTTTTGTAAGTTTCTTCCTTTGTTGATTAGGAATAAAACAAATGCAATGTAAGATTATTCAACTAAGATAAGTAATGAACTATAGACAAATTACCACAGTTGTACACAAAGGAAAATAACTGAACAATTAACTTTGGTTATTATACCAAAGACATAGATGAACAAAATAATCTGGCAGCCCTGCAGCCAGGCAACTAGCACGAGTTTTCATGTTCATGTAAAGATAAGTCATTTTAGATTATAATAATATTAATTTATTACTGATTGCGTGATAAATAGGTGTATTACTGTGCTTTTTAAGCGTACCATTAAAGGTTCATTTTTATTTTAGTAATATAGCAGAAAATGTGAAAATATCGTACAGTCGAGTTATGGTCGTATTTTCTGTTTATGTTTTGCTGCAGAAAATCTATATAATTCCGTTTAATTGTTCTTTGTTCTCTCTAGCAATTTAACTGTAGTGTACCTCTTCATTATTTAATTCACATTTCCGAAAAGTAGTGTATAGTGTAAGTTGTTGTTTCAGAAACTTTGCACTGTTTTTGTTTACATACAATTGTATATAGGCCAAATTTGAGGAGCCATATTTTCGTTTTTATCTGTAATTTAAGTGACTTGTTCTTAGTAAATTATTACATTTATCATATGTAAAAAGTGCTTGACTTGCCATAGAATTGTTAGATCAGGTCTTTAGTGTGACAGGTGCTGTAGTTTTTTCCATGTGGGTGACTGTAGTGGCTTGGGAGTAGGGAGAGTGAACGAGACTCATCAGTGGTTTTGTGGGACATGTAGAAGAGATAGGAAGATACTAGAACAGGAGAGGAGAGGAAAACTGCCGCCATTCAGAATGAGTTAGACAAATCCAGGGGAGATCTTGACAGGTTAAGGAGGGAGAAGGGTAAAGAGAGGTGGGAAGTGGCAACAGGAGGAACAGGCCTAGAACTCTGTTTGACAGCTTCGTGGTGAATGTGGAAAATAGATTTGACCTGATGCTTCAGTTAGAAGCTGGTGAGCCTCAAGCAGCTGCAGGTGTAGACAGGCACAGCAATCTTTCAGCAGCAAATTGAAAAGTAAGAATGTAGGGAAATCAGTAAGGAGAAAGAAAGTGTTGTTGTTGCGTAGTTCCCATGGAAGAGGTGTTGGCTAACTTTTGCAGGGTGAACTAGGATCAGAATACCAAGTGCCCAATTTTTTTAAACCTCATGCTGGTCCGGAGCAGGTGACAGAGGATTTAGGATCACTTTGCACAGATTTTCCTAAGGAAGACACTGTGGTTATAGTGGATGGGCCAGATAATAGTATTGACAGAGATCCTGGGTGCAGTATAGAGTTTGACCTGGCAAAGATTGCATTGGCATCGAAGCATTCCTGTGTTCAGTTTGTATCTGTTCTTGGGTGCCATGACCAACCTCATTTGAACTCTTCTGTCAGGAGAGTTAATTTGGAGTTGGAACGGCTGCTTTTGTCTGGTGCAGGTTCCTGTTGATTCTCTCAATAGGTGGGATCATACTAAGCATGGCCTTCACCTCGAAAGGAAAGGGAAGGGTAAACTGGCTGGGAAAATAGCAGGAGAGTTATAGGGGGGAGGCACTGTCATGAGTGATAAAATACCAGTGGTTATAGGGTTCAGAAAAGGCCCTATTTTAGGTTATGGAGGACAGAAATAAACTAAATCTAAGAGAGATTATGATTGAGACAAACCTAGCTTATTGCATCAGCATAAACAGCTGTTGGTTAAGAATTTCCAACAATCAGCAGAAATTTCAACTCTACACACTTTTAACTCAATCAATGTAAAATGTCAGTTATTTTTATTACAAGGACTGAGAAATAAAATTACTGAATCTATTATTTGCATAGATGAATTAGAGTCCTCAAACCCAGCTGACATAATCTGCCTCTATAAACATCACATGACCACTGGTATAGAACTTTTAAGTGTTACAGGATTTATGTTAGCATCTCACTTTTGTAGAGCAGAAATGGAGGAAGGAGGAGTTGCCACATTAATCAGGAACTGTCATAAATTTAAGAACATCGACATTCTCAAATTTTGCTTAGAACAGCATGTGCAACATAAGTAGAACTCCGTAAAAAAATCCTTCATGATATTAAGTGTATATCGAGCACCTGCAAGTAATTTTAATCTGTTCATAAACCACCTTGGAGCTATACTCAACCATTTAACGACCAAAAACAAAGAAATAGTGGTTGCTGGTGACTTCACTGTAGATATCCTCAAAGACTTTCCCAATGAGAACTTATTTGTGTTAGTAACACTATCATTCAACTTAATTCCCAATGTAAAGTTCCCAATTAGGGTGGCCAATTGCTTACAAACAGCCATTGATAATATCTTGATAGAAAGGTCCAATGAACAAAATTATATTACAAAACCAAGAATCAATGGCCTCTAGGACCATAACATGTAGCTCCTTCTGTTAAATGTTAATACTGAACAGGATATAAAATATGTTAAATCGGAACTCAAGAGGGTAATCAATAAGCAAAAAATTGAGCATAATTGAGCATTTTAGGACAACCCTCAGAGACATTCCCTGGAGTTATGTTTACAGGGCTCACAGCATGAATGAAAAATATAACACTTATGCTAATAAAGTGCTTACCTTATTTGAACACCGTTTTCCCCCAAAACCAACCAAGGTTAGAGCAAAGTCTACAAAGAAGTCATGGATTGCTCAAGGAATAGAGGTGTCTTGTAAAACAAAAAGAAAACTGTATCTGGCAATCCAAAACAGTTCTGATGTTGATGCTATAGCACATTACAAGAAATACTGCAAAATATTAATGTTATATGGACATCAAAGCAAATATATAACAAAGAAAAGATAGTCAAATCGGATAACAAAATAAAGACAATATGAGATGTAGTGAAGGACGAGACCAGTGGAACCAGACATGAAGAGGGGCAAATAGTATTAAGAGTAAATGATACATTGGTGACAGATGTGTATAGTGTTCGAGAACTTTTTAACAAACATTTTTTAACTGTTACTGAAAAGACGGGTTTCTCAGGTTCTGTAGATGCTTCCACAGGATACCTCAGACCAGACATTTCAAGTAACTTCCATAATATGAATGCCCTCATTACCCCAGCAGAAGTAATGTCCATCATAAAATCTTATGATGAAATATCAACAAAGTTAATTAAAGAATGTGATTCTGAGTTAAGTAACATATTAAGCTATCTGTGTAACCAGTCATTTATCAGTGGAATATTTCCTGAATGGTTGAAATATGCTGAAGTTAAGCCACTGTTTAAGAAGGGAGATAAAGAAATAGTGTCCAGTTTCACTTTTGCCAGCATTCTCAAAAATTGTAGAAAAGGTAATGTACAATCAGCTTTATAACCATCTTATCACAAATAACATACTGTCAGAGCCTCAGTTTGGATTTCCAAAGGTTTCTGATATTGAGAAGGCTATCTACACTTACAGTGAAAATGTACTAATTCAGTAGACAAAAAATTACAGGCAACTGGTATACTTTGTGATCTGTCAAAGGCATTTGGCTGTATAAATCACAATATCCTTTTAAGTAAATTAGAATATTATGGTGTAACAGAAAATGGTGCAAAATTGTTCAAATCTTATATCTCTGGTAGGAACCAAAGGGAGTTATTAGGAAAGAGACGTATTTTGATATCAGGCATAATCCAACTGGGAGCTAATTACATGTGGGGTCCCACAAGGTTTCATCTTAAGGCCCTTACTTTTTCTTGTTTATATCAATGATCTTCCATCAGTAACATTACCAGATGCCAAGTTTGTTTTGTTTGCCATGATACAAACATTACAATAAATAGCAAATCAAGTGTAGTCTTAGAAAGAGCCGGCCGGGGTGGCCGAGCGGTTCTAGGCGCTACAGTCTGGAACCGCACAACTGCTACGGCCGCAGGTTCGAATCCTGCCTCGGGCATGGATGTATGTGATGTCCTTAGGTAGGTTAGGTTTAAGTAGTTCTAAGTTCTAGGGGGCTGATGATCTCAGAAATTAAGTCCTATAGTGCTCAGAGCCATTTGAACCAATCTTAGAAAGATTGGCCAATAAAATATTTGTGGACATAAATCACTGGTTCCTAGCCGATTCTTTGTCACTAAACTTTGAAAAAACACACTACATCCAGTTCAGAACTTGCAAGGGGTGTCCCATGAGTATATGCATAACATATGATGACAAGCAGATAGAAGAAGTGGACATTGTTATTCTTGGGATTACAGCTAGATAATGAATTCAACTGAGAGGAGCACACCACAGAACTGCTGAAGCGTCTAAACAAATCTCTATTTTCAATGCGAATTCTGTCAGATGTATGGGATATTAAATGAAAAAGCTGGCATACTATGCTTACTTTCACTCCATAATGCCATATGGGATTATTTTTTGGGGTAAGTCATCAAGCCAAGCCAAAGTTTTCCAGGCACTAAAACATGCAATAAGAGATTCTATAAGCGGGGGCACAATGGGGTGTCCTGGGTTGTTGGGTTTTTGGACTTTAGGAAACATGTAAAAGGTAGGAGTGCGGGAAGTGGTAGGGGTGAGCAAAGAGATGGACTCCAGGGAGAGGTTCTGAGATAGGCCTAAGGATTTGACGAGAGACTGGAGTTTCTGCTGGATTTCTGGAATGGGGTCATTGTGGCAAGGTTTGTAAGTAGATGTATCTGACAGCTGGTGGAGTCCTTCTGCCAGGTAATCCTTGCTGTTCAAAACAACGGTGGTAGAGCCTTTGTCCGCAGATAAGATTATAAGGTCAGGATCAGTTTTTAGATAGTGGACTGTGGTTATTTCAGTGAATGTAGTTTGTGTGTTGAGGGATTTGGGGAATGTTGGTGAGGCAAGGTCGAGGTTAAGAAATTCTGGAAAGTTAATAGGAGGTGATTTGTGGGCAGTGGGGGTGGATCACAGTTGACTGGAGGAGTGAACTGAGTCAGGCAAGGTTCATCATTGGTCTTTGATTGAGTCTGATTGTAGGGTTGGTGGGGAAAAGTGTTTCCACTGTAGGGACCGAGAGAAGGTCTTTAACAAGTCCTACGTGATTGAGTTTGGGAGTGGGGAAAAAGGTGAGGCCTTTGGAAAGGACTGATGTTTCTGTGGGGCTAAGGCTTCTGGAAAAAAAGGTCCATGATTGTGTTTCGGCTCTCTTTCCCCCCACCCAGTTGCCACTCCCATCATGCACTGCTGCTGTTGCTTCCAGTGTGGCCTAAGCTGCGAAAGTCAGCAGTCATTTGTGTGTGAGTTGCATTTACATGTGCGCATTTGTGCGTGCATGATGTGTGTGTGTGTGTGTGTGTGTGTGTGTGTGTGTGTGTGTGTGTGTGTGTGTGTGTGTGTGTGTGTGTGTCTGTGTGTGTGTGTGTGTGTGTGTGTGTGTGTGTGTGTGTGTGTGTCTCGTCTGTTTTCAACAACGGCCTTGTTGGCTGAAACCTTATATTGTGACAGTCTTTTGTCGTGCCTATCTGCAACTCAGTATTTCCATTAAAGCAGATTTATTTCAGATTATGGATTTCATGGATAGCTGAATACTTTTTGTAGTGTGGAATCTCATGTATTTTTAAATCTGAATTTACTGTTCTGATAAGTTAATTGCAGTATATATTCTTTATTTATTAAAATCGGTTGGATGCATGCTTTGTTTTCAAGACCTGTTTGAATAAATTGTGTTAAAATTGATTTAAAAAGCTTTCTGTAAATCTGTGAATCCCAAGCAAAGTGATAATTCTTATGAATTGCCCCAAAAAACAGAGATATAAAATGGCTGGTCAGTACTTATCTCCAAGAGGCAAAATTCCAGTTCAGCTTATAGATACATATAAAGACAGAAAAATTATTACCTAGCTTTGGAACCATTAGTCATTTGTTGTGGAGGAAAGAGGGATAGGTTTGGGGAGGTTGGAAAGGAGAGGCAGATTATTAATGTCTCAGATTGTGAGGGGATGAATTTTGACAGCTGTCACGCTTTTGACACTAAACGCGCCCTCGCCTATAACCTAGGCCGCTGTAGTAAACATATCTGCTCCAGTACCGAACTCCTCAACATTTGTGCTAACAGATGTTGAGGATGTGACAAATAGGGGTATCACTTGCAAAAAACTCAGAAGCACTATCATTAAACCCTGAAATGTGGTTTTCTCTCCCTGATGTCCTTCCCATATCACTCATGGTCACTTTCTTTGCCCTCCTAACATCTGTAACATCCTTGTGAAATCATATGACATTCACAGACTGTTATCCTTACCGCTTGGTTCCTACTCTATGCAATAATTTCTGATATTAAAACCTGCATCATGCAAATCTCCACTATCACTTAGCCCACCTCCACTGCTAGTAAATGCTATAACATCAAAGCAGTGCAACATTTGAAACTACACATGTTGTTTACTAATTAACCTGTGTCCACTGCATGGTATTGTACACTCATGCTCATAACTGAAGGATAATTACAGAATGTGGTGCCACACAACATGGCATTACACAAAACTGGCACTACATCTACATCTACATGACTACTCTGCAATTCACTTTTAAGTGCTTGGCAGAGAGTTCATCGAACCACAATCATACTATCTCGCTACCATTCCACTCCCTAACAGCTTGCAGGAAAAACTAACACCTAAACCTTTCTGTTCGAGCTCTGATTTCTCTTATTTTATTTTGATGATCATTCCTACCTATGTAGGTTGGACTCAACAAAATATTTTCACATTTGGAAGAGAAAGTTGGTGACTGAAATTTCGTAAAAAGATCTCGCCGTGACGAAAAACATCTATGCTGTAATGACTTCCATCCCAATTCGTATATCATATCTGCCACACTCTCTCCCCTATTACGTGATAGTACAAAACAAGCTGCCCTTTTTTGCACGCTTTCGATGTCCTCCGTCAATCCCACTTGGTAAGGATCCCATACCGCACAGAAATATTCTAACAGAGGACGAACGAGTGTAGTGTAAGCTGTCTCTTTAGTGGACTTGTTGCATCTTCTAAGTGTCCTGCCAATGAAACGCAACCTTTGGCTCACCTTCCCCACAATATTATCTATGTGGTCTTTCCAACTGAAGTTGTTCGTAATTTTAACACCCAGGTACTTAGTTGAATTGACAGCCTTGAGAATTGTACTATTTATCGAGTAATCGAATTCCAACGGATTTCTTTTGGAACTCATGTGGATCACCTCACACTTTTCGTTATTTAGCGTCAGCTGCCACCTGCCACACCATATAGCAAACTTTTCTAAATCACTTTGCAACTGATACTGGTCTTCGGATGACCTTACTAGACAGTAAATTACAGCATCATCTGCGAACAACCCAAGAGAACTGCTCAGATTGTCACCCAGGTCATTTATATAGATCAGAAACAGCAGAGGTCCCAGGACACTTCCCTGGGGAACACCTGATATCACTTCAGTTTTACTCAATGATTTGCCGTCTATTACTACAAACTGTGACCTTCCTGACAGGAAATCACAAATCCAGTCGCACAACTGAGACGATACCCCAAAGGGCCCGCAGCTTGATTAGAAGTCGCTTGTGAGGAACAGTGTCAAAAGCTTTCCGAAAATCTAGAAATATGGAATCAACTTGAGATCCCCTGTCGATAGCGGCCATTACTTCGTGCGAATAAAGAGCTAGCTGCATTGCACAAGAATGATGTTTTCTGAAACCATGCTGATTACGTATCAATAGATCGTTCCCTTCGAGGTGATTCATAATGTTTGAATACAGTATATGCTCCAAAAGCCTACTGCAAACCGACGTCAATGATATAGGTCTGTAGTTAGATGGATTACTCCTACTACCCTTCTTGAACACTGGTGCGACCTGCGCAATTTTCCAATCTGTAGGTACAGATCTATCGGTGAGTGAGAGGCTGTATATGAGTGCTAAGTAGGGAGCTATTGTATCAGCATAATCTGAAAAGAATCTAATCGGTATACAATCTGGACCTGAAGACTTGCCCGTATCAAGTGATTTAAGTTACTTCGCAACCCCTAAGGTATCTACTTCTAAGAAACAAATGCTAGCAGCTGTATGTGTTTCAAATTCTGGAATATTCCATTCTTCTTCCCTGGTAAAGGAATTTCGGAAAACTGCATTCAATAACTCCGCTTTAGCGGCACAGTCGTCGGTAACAGTACCATCAGCACTGCGCAGCGAAGGTATTGACTGCGTCTTGCCGCTTGTGTACTTTACGTACGACCAGAATTTCTTCAGATTTTCTACCAAATTTTGAGACAATGTTTCGTTGTGGAACCTATTAAAGGCATCTCGCATTGAAGTCCGTGCCAAATTTCGCGCGTTTGTAAATTTTACCCAATCTTCGGGATTTCGCGTTTTTCGTAACTTCGCATGCTTTTAGCATAGGCACATAGGGAACACACATGACACAGATCTGTAAGTCCATGGTATTGGTGATAAGTTGAGAAAATCGTCCCGACACACATGTGCTACAAAACACCACTGTTTCCTGCGCATGTACCTCGACATCAATATGGGATATGGTCACCATGCATACGTACACAGGCCGCACAACGGGTTGGCATACTCTGTATCAGGTGGTTGAGCAGCTGCTGGGGTATAGCCTCCCATTCTTGCACCAGTGCCTGTCGGAGCTCCTGAAGTGTCGTAGGGGTTTGAAGACGTGCAGCGATACGTCAACGGAGCGCATCCCAGACGTGCTAGATGGGGTTTAGGTGTGGAGAACAGGTAGGCCACTCCGTTTTCCTGATATCTTCTGTTTCAAGGTACTCCTCCACGATGGCAACTCGGTGCGTTATCATTCATCAGGAGGAACGTGGGACCCACTGCACCCCTGAAAAGGTGGATGTACTGGTGCAAAATGATGTCCCGATACACCTGACCTGTTACAGTTCCTCTGTTGTCAAAGACATGCAGGGATGTACGTGCACCAGTCATATAATCGCACCCCACACCATCAAACCACGACCTCCATACAGGTCCCTTTCAAGGACATTAAGGGATTGGCATCTGGTTCCTGGTTCACACCAGATGAAGACCCAGTGAGAATCAATGTTCAGACTATACCTGGTCTTATCCGTGAACATTGCCTGGGACCACTGTTCCAATGACCATGTACTGTGTTCTTGATACCAGGCTTTACAGGCTCTCCTGTGACCAGGGCCCAGTGGAATGCACCTTGCAGGTCTCCGGGCAAATAAACCATGTCTGTTCAGTCGTTTGTAGACTGTGTGTCTATAGACAACTGTTCCAGTGGCTGTGGTAAGGTTCCAAGCAAGGCTAGCTGCAGTACTCCATGGCTGTCCGCAGGCACTAATGGTGAGATATCGGTCTACTTGTGGTGTTGTACACTGTGGACTTCCTGTACTGTAGCGCCTAGACACATTTCCTGTCTGTTGGAATCATTACCATAATCTTGAGATCACACTTTGTGCCACACAGAGAGCCCATGCTACGACCTTTGTTTGACCAGCCTCTAGTCATCCTAGTATTCTACCCATCATAATGTCATCAATGTGTGTCCTTTGGCCCATTTTCAACACACAGTCACCATTAGCACGTCTGAAAATGTCTGCACACTTACTCGCTGCACCAACACATATCTGCATTTGTGGACTGCTGCCAGCGCCACCGTGCGACAATCGCAGGTCAAATGCACTGCATGGTCATACCCCGAGGTGATTTAAACCCACAAACCACCCACCAGAGCAATGTTTCACCATGTATCAGCATTATCCTTAATTTATGAGCATGAGTGTATATAGGAGTGAGAGGAAAAATTGACTGAGCTTATGAATCTTCACAGAAGAACTGTCTGCCTTAGGGATGCTTGGATACTCAGCTTGCCTCTACAGGATGATTGCAGTGGTCTGAGTGCATGCAGCAAACTTAGGATCTCCTCAGTATTAGGAATATGCTCTCCAACTATATTATCGCTTCCCTTCACCATCCTGAACTCAACTTCTGCTAACAACCCTCTCTCCCTTCTATCCCCACTTGTTTCATTGGTAGTATTTCGTTACTTTCTCAGTTTCTGCTTCATTTCCAACCTTCAATGCATCTTTTTTACTGTTTTGTGAGTGTGGTTTCAGTTGCCTCAGACTGCAGTCGTGTGTGTGAGTTGTGTTTGCGCACGTGTGTGTGTGTGTGTGTGTGTGTGTGTGTGTGTGTGTGTGTGTGTTGCTGACAAATGCCTTAATGACTGAAAGTTTTAATTGTGAGAGTCTTTCTGTTTTACCTATCTGTGACTCAGCATCTCTGCTATATGGTGAGTAGCAGCTTTCCTTCTCATAATATTATCTTTTTCTCTTTTTCTACTCTCTTCTCTTTGCTTATTTGCACTATTCTTTCCACATTCCATTTCAGTACTTCTTAATCTCACTAAGTCCTATTGCCATCTCCGCTCATTTCAATTTAGAGTTGGTTCCCTCTCAACATGAAATCTGAGTAATCTACCCTGAAGAAAGTGCTAACAATTCCGAAAGCTGGGTAATAGTTTTTTCTATTTTTAATTGTATCTGCTGGCAGTAGTAGAATTCTACCTCTTGCAATTTTTGCCTGTCTTTGTGTGTTTACAGTTTTCTGTAGTAAAATCGTGCTTTGATGATGTTAATTACTCCATTCTGTAGTATTTTTTATCACTGTTGTGCTATTTCACCATTTTCTCATTATGTCAAGAAAGGCTCATATCAGAATGACTTACAAGAACATATTAGGCATTTGTCATTTTGTACACTATATGGGTCATGTTTTTGCAGTAATTTTCTTATGTTATGATGTTCAGGTACGTAATGAACGTAATAAAGCCAGAGAAGAATCAAAACAGTTGAGGATACGACTAGAAGCAGCAATGAAAGATGCTGGAACCTGCAGGAGGGAGCGCCAAGAACTAGAAACAGAAAATGAGCGGCTAAGGCAAGAGTTAGAACAAGCACACATGTTACTACTGAAGGGAGCAGGGAAATCAGGCAGTGCGTGGGCACCAAATAGTAATTTGCCAGGTATTGTAATTTTCCAGATTTTACCAATTACTTCAAACATACATTTCTATTTCCATGATTAAGTGATTTTATATCCGTTTCAAGTGACAATGATATTCTACTACCCTGGTTTGAAATTTCGCAGTGCCAAGAATTATCTTACCATTAATAAAATTTCTTCAAAATAATTATTTGAACTTCTAGCAGCTGTGAATTATCTGTATTTTTGGAGTTTGTTGTTAATATCATTGAGTATTGTCTTTATTGTTTAATGAGTGCTTCACTGTCTGTTATTGCAGTGACAGACTTTCATGCTTTCATTTAAAGAGTCCATCCACGAGGCATTGTGGATTGCAGAGTAGTCATGCAGTTGTTGGATGTTGTTTGCAGGAGGAAGAAGTCTGTTGATTGTAATGTCAAGAGTGTATAAATATGTAATTTGTGTCACGTGTAAAATTATTGGTAAAAGTCAAAACTTCACATCTCCATTGAGAAAACAGCAGAACTAAATTAATGTACACTACTGCTACCATTTTTCTGGCAACTCTGTAAAAGACTTTTAGCTGTTTTTTTTCCCTCTTAAAATGATTATGTCAGTGTAAGAACAATGTAATGAGTAAAGGCAGACACTCACTTAGATACATCTCAATATTACTGGTAGTAGTAGGTATCAATACTTACATTTCAATACCTATTTTATCAGTATTGACACCAAGTTTTCATTAATTTTATAGCGTTATAAAAAGTTTCAAAGTATCAGTATTGGAAGTATCAAATGATGCCTAGGAAAGTAATTATCTTTCACTACTTGTTTAATGAGACTTAAAAGGTTAGTAATTAGGAAAGTAATTATCTTTCACTACTTGTTTAATGAGACTTAAAAGGTTAGCAGTAAGTATCATAGCATACATGAATCGCAAATGCTATTGTGAAATATGTATACAATGCGAAGTCTGTGATATACAGATACCAGTGACATTAAGTAAGTATCTATCTATTAACTCTGAAATGTCCTTTGAGGATTGATTTTGTACTTGGTTTGGTTCATAAGAATATGGCATAGTTCCAGTATTTAGCCTTGTAATTACATTGAGTGCTTTTATATTAGGATTTTTTTTTTTTTTTTTTTTTGTAATGATGGCTTTTGTCCTTAAAATACTTGCAATGATGTACTGTGATAGTTGCATATATGGGGATCATAAAATTTGTCAAGGCCAGTGTTTTGTTTGCAGTTCAAATATTTGTCATTAATTCCTTATATTTATAGTTGACACTACACCCAAGTTGGTCTCAGAAAACTTTCTTATTTTTTTTTTGTTGCATTTTAAATAACTCATTTTGTATTTGAGAAAAACTTTAAAGTACTCGAGCAACCACTACCTCACAGTACTGTCTGTATTGATATTTTGTTGTAGTATCATTGTCATGTTGATGAAATTTTAGGTACTGGTATTGTCAACCACAATCAAACTATGGTTAAGTGTAAAATTGATGACCCAGTCAAGCATCTGACTAAGTGATAAAATATCTTTCCATTTATATCCCAGAAGATATTAGATATCCAGTTCTGTGCTCACAGGAGTGTGTGTGTGTGTGTGTGTGTGTGTGTGTGTGTGTGTGTGTGTGTTTGTGTGTGTGTGTGTGTGAGTGTACGTATTGCTCCATCCGGGTATTTCCGTTATATAAAGAACATTTATTAGCTTGCAGTTATTTTGCAGTGATCTTACTTTTAACATCATTACAACTCAGTGTTTTAAATTTCATTAACCATTCCCATACTGCAGTTAACACACATGACAGCATTCCCTATAACTGAAAATGCAGATTAGGGATGGATGTGTAATAATCATTCATTATATTCATCATGTGAATTTGAATTTAAAAATGTATTCAAGCATGAGACTACCACCATACCAGTGTTTGACTGCTGTGCAAACTCACCAGTGAGAGGCATAGCAATTAACACTACTTCAAGCAAACAATGCATTAGGCCTTTACCAGATTATATTTGTCTTGAATCCATTGCTCAGTGATTAATCCTATATGGCTGTATGAGTACAGATTACTCCTACAAAAAGGATAAAAGACCAGATGCACAGAATTATATCCGGATCATAATAACAAATTGATTGACAGTATTTGTTTAAAGGACACCTACCATAGCAACAACCAATCAAGGAATGTGTTTGGTCACACCCTCTGTTCTGTTCAACATTGTCATATCCCTCCTGTATCTCAAGTGCTGGGTACCACAGTCAATTGCAGGCAACACTTTAGACCAGTAATGTAACAATTTGTTTTTTTTCCTTGTTTATGTTGCTTATCTATATAGCATATTTATTTTATGAGACATTGTGGGACATTAGTTGTGAAGTTAGCAGGAAATTGGTAAGTCTAAGCCAACTAAACTCATAGATGGGGGAATGTGAAGTAGACACAACTGAAGTGCACAGCTATTGCTGCCATTGTGTACATCAGCCAATCCGAACTGCCAACATTGCCCCTTCCGTACTTGGTTGTCAATCAGTTTGTTGTTTGAAGTATACAGACCATACCAGTGATGTCCATTTGTTGCAAAATCCTAGAGCATATTCTTAGCGCAAACATTATAATGTTCCTGTAGGAAAACTAACTCGTCTCAAAGAACTAGCACGGATTCAAATGCAACCACTCGTGTAAAATACAACTTGTTTTTATTCATACACATCTTGCAAGCAACAGAGAGAGGTAGACTTGTAGGTTCTGTCTTGCCAGATTCCAGAGGCATTTGTCTTGTATCCCATTATCATCCAGTGACCAGTATAATCATACAGAGTATATCTGCCTATATGAGATTAGCTTGGGGAATCTTTGACTAATAGAACACAGTGCTGTACATCAGATGGTAAAATAGTAATGTCTGTTGTATAGCAAGGAAGAGTAATGGGACCTCGAGTATTTTCAGTAAACGTAAACAATTTGTCAAACAAGATCAGCAGTACTACAAAATTGTTTGTTGATGATGCAGATGTGCACAGGAAATTATTGCCGTTGGACGATCTTGAGGAATTGCAAAAAGACTTAGACACAAATTTCCGCTTTGTGCAATGAATGATAGCTCCCTTCAACTGTGGACAAGTGTAGGATAATTCGTGTGACAAAGAGAAAGAACTTTATGGTTATGAGATTTGTGAGACAGATTGAGCCTGCCACATCATCTAAGAATTTATAGGTAATACTAAGAAGTGATATAAAATGGGATGGTCATGTAAAATCCTTATTAGGGAAGGCAAATGGAATGGATTTGTTGGAAGGTTTTCGAGAATGTGTTTTGTGTATAGAGAAAATCACACACACAAGGTGCTAGTGCATCCACTTCTAGAATATTTATCCAATGTTTGGAGTCCTATCATGACAGTTGGCATTAAATTAATTCAGAGATGCACTGCTAGGATCTTAACAGGTCGGTATATCCCATACAGAAGTATAAGAGGAATGCTCAGGGAACTTAAATGGGGATCATTGGAAGAAAGTTGATGTAGTTCTCATGAAACCACAGTTCTCTTGAAATCCTGTCGGGTTAACTTGGAAAACATGTATTTGAAGAAGTGTGTAACTATTATACTGCCACCACTGTATAGCTCATGAAGGGTTTGTGAGAAAAAGAAAAGAGAGATTAGGATGCCTACAGAGGCATTTAGTCACCCTTTTTTCCCTTGCTCAATATCAAATGGATTAGGAATGAAAGTAAATAATATTGGTATGGTGTACCTCTACCATTCAGTGTGTGGTGGTTTGCGGAATATGTATCCAGATATAGCTCAACATGGTTGACATTAGTGGCCATTTCTCAACTCATCCCTGCAATTCTCCTGGCTGTAGCTTCTATATTGCTTGTTGTATTCCTATGTCTATCTTTGTTCCCGTTTCCTGCCCTTTCAAACGATCCCTCTTCCGAAGACTTCATACTTCTCTTTGTTCCAATACTAGTCCTCTTCCACTATATTTTCTAAGAGATCTCATTCTACCATCATCCCTTTTCCCTTCCTACCAATTCAAAAATGCCCTCACCTTTAATCTTGTGAGCAGAGGGACCAAGAGAAAAAGTTTGTTGGCTTTACTCATTCTGTTGTTCGTATTCTGCTTCAGATGCTGCACTGTCAGATTTATTTAAGTGTATCTTGTTTCAGATTATAGTTTTCACAGTTGTTAATTTGTGCCTAGCATTAAACCTTTGTTTTGTATTTCTGTATTTCTCAAAACCAGGCGATGACCATGAAGCAGAAGAGTATGTTCTTCCTCGGCACACTACAGAACTGTGCCATGCAGGAGTGGTGGGGCGTGAAAATGCAGTTGATGGAGATGCTCAAGATCCAGCAGCTGTATCAACAGGATTGTCAGCATCTGATGCAGCCTTGGGTGATATGGACCCCACAGCAGCCCTAGGACCACGTGACCCTGCAGCAGATGGTGGAGAAGATCTGGATCGTGATCATGACTGCATGTTGCAGAAGATGTCTATGCTACAGCTTAGATTAGATGAGGCTTCAAAGACTATACAGATTGAGAGAGAGTAAGTAACTAAAAATATTATGAACTTTGTACATTTGAGATTTTTTCATATCATATCATATGATCTGTATGTTATACATGAGACACGTCAAGTTTAGCAAAAATACAATGTGTAATGATTTACAGAAATTCTTTTTACTCTATTTCAAGAATAATGCCAGTAAATACAACACTACAATATTTACTATAAATTAGCAGTTTACCAGTTTCATTTGTTGTACACAAATAACACTGCAATATTAGCTATAGATTTTTATTGTTCAAAGTGTCAGACTGTCTTCCATGAATTCTCCAATGATGTAGTAACATTTCTCTATTAAAATTTTTTGGAGTAAACGTTTCAGTGAACCAAGGTCCATTGTTAATATGTTTCTTCCTTTTAATTTGTTGTATATTTTTAGCCCCATGTACAGTGGTGTCTGAGTATAAAGCTTTAAGTGATATGAAGGAAATTTGCAGTTTTCGTTGTGACAAGTACCATAGCTATGCTTAAAATGGAACTTTTCAAGATTATATTGATTATTATATACAAAAATAAAAATTTCCTATGAATTGAAGTAATCGTTAATATTTTTAATTTCTTGAACAATGGGTGACATGACTCATTTTTGTGGGCAGCACACATGTTTCTAATGATTTTCTTTTGAAGAATTAGTAGCCTTGTACTGCTTCTAGAGTTTCTCCAGAAAATTATCCAATACCAAATAACAGATTCAAAGTAACTGTGTAGACTGTCTTTCTTGTGTCCATATGAGTGGAAGCAGATAAAATAAACATCGCAAAAGTTAGAGAATTTAATTGATTTGCCAGGAAGTCTGTATGTGTCTTCCAGTTTAAACTTTTATAAAGGTTTAGGCCCAAGAATTTCGCATGGCTCACTTCTATTGTCAGTTGATTATTATGGGCTATTTGCACAGGACATATTGGTGATGATGTAGAGACAAAATGCATTATCTGGGTGTTAGTGACATTTAGCTTTAGTCCATTTTTATGGAACCAGATTGCAGTTTCCCCAGAACATTTTCTATACTATCTGGAATCTTTTCTGTTGTCTCATTTTCTATCGGGACAGATGTTTCATCTGCAAACAAGACTGAATGAGCATCCATATTTAATGTTAAATCATTTATATACAACAAGAAAAGGTAAGGACCCAGTATTGAACCCTGCAGAACACCTTGGGAAATTATTTTCCGTTCGGAGTGGTATTTAACTGAATTTGATGTTAAAATAACTCTTTGTCTCCTTTCTGTCAGATAAAAGTTGAACCACTGTAATGCAGTATCTTCGATCCCATAGCTCTTCATTTTGTGAATTAATAATGAGAGGTTCACCAAGTAAAGGATTTTGTTAGATCACAGAATATTCCTGAGACTTTCATACCCTGGTCTTGTGATGACCTTATTTTTCATGTAAATTCTCTGATGGCATTTATAGGGCTTTTTCCTCTTTGAAAACCAAACATGATTTTTAAAAATAATGTCAATTATTGTAAGGAAATTTTCTAGTTGTTTTGCCACAAGTTTTTCAAATATTTTAGAAAAAACAGGAAGGAGGGAGATAGGCCAGTAGTTTCCCATCTTTTGCTGTGTTGCATTTGCAAATTTCTTCCATTTGGTCCCTTGGACTCAATCCAGTTACTCGAAACAGTTCCTTTATCTTGTTATGCCTGGACGCTGTGGCAACTCAAAATAGCTTCTCTTCTTCCAGTTTCCGTCTTGAAATTCCCATTTTCTTCAAGTCCTGTCCCTTAGGTCACCATGTTCTAACGTTTTGACAACACAAGAAGTGGTGTAAAACTGGATTGCACTCACAATTCACTCCTCACTCTCACCAGTTGACTTCCGTGATGTGTGTAGCCAGTCCTCATCTCTGGATCTCCCAAAAGCTTCTTCTCCAAAGACAATTGCTGGTTATAGGAATTTATTTGACTATTTCTCTACTGTTGAAATAATTGGGTACTCTCAGAATACTTTTAGTTCAATTACAATATATTTTTAACTTTCACAGGAAACAACTTTACCACTTCTCGTACAATCATTTAAACTTCTGCAAATCAACTTAGTCATCAAACATTAGACTCAATTAAACACTTCATAATTGCATTGGCTTGACAACCAAATAATTTGTGAATATCACATGCGTCTTGCCTCGTTCATAACTAAGACATGAATTAAGTTAAAAGACTGTATTCAATTGTTCGTTTTTCTTTTTTATAATAATCACAATCACTAACACAGCAAAGAATAGCATATAACTACTCTGTGTTCTTTCACACAGCATCTGTGGTGCTATCGGCAAACACTTGTCGTCGTCGTCGGTGGACCGCCACTCTTACAGTCTTCTCATAACAAACTTCCAACCTGCACACAGAAACAGGTGGCACAGTAGATACACTTCCACTCTCCCACTTATAGTTAAAATATCGTGTGTTTGATATGGTAGAAGGACGAGTGGTTCTAGAATTTACGCAGAAATTCTTGAAGCACTACAACCCATGTCCAAAGGACTGGTTTACAATAAGTCAGTGGGTGTGAAATAATACGGCATACCACCTTGATTACAATGGAAGGTATTCCATCCCATCCATCTGAAGTTTTGTTTTTTAATGATAATATTGTGTCTTCCACATCTTTCTGAGTGATTTTTTTGAGTTTTTTTAAAACAAATGTATTGTATGTCACCTCTCTGCCTGAAAATAACATTGTCTTGATGGGCTGTCAAGTCTACATCAGATTTTGCTATATTGACAAAGAAATCATTGAAGCGGTTTGACATTTGAACATGATTTACAATAGTGTCACCCTGAAACCTAATTTGAGAAATTTCTTGACTTTTAACATTGACTCCCAACTCTGATTTCACAACAGACCAGACTGCCTTTGTTTTATTTCTTTCTTTGTTTATGAATATACTATTTGCCAGTATCACGTTTTTGAATGTAGCCTTATAGCACTTAACATAAGTCACAAAATTTGGGGTTCTATTTACTTTGAGCTTATTGTGCAGCTGTCTTTTTCTGGCACTTGAAATTTTTATTAGTTGAATTAATAGGAGAATTAGGGAAAATTCAAAGAAGAAATGCATAATTTACCACAGATTTATTTACCCAGTACAAGAGCATCATATAAATGGCCAACAGTCTCCTGCGAGCAACACTTCAGGATAGGTATTAATGTAAAGAGAACACATAATCCAAGACAAGTTCGATATATACTATTCTTTCTCACATATGTTGACAATGGCTGTGAGTAAGTCATGCTTAGTTGATTAAGCACTGACATTTATTTTTGCACACCATTTTCAAATAGATTAGAAAGAAGATGAAATGACAATTGTTCGTTGTTGTGGTCTTCGGTCTGAATATTTGTTTGATGTAGCTCTCCATGCTGCTCCATCCTGTGCAAGTCTCTTTATTTCTGAATAACTGCTACAACTTACATCCTTCTAAATCTGCTTACTGTTTTCAACTCTTGGTCTTCCTCTGTGATTGTTATCCCCCACACTTGCCTCCAGTACGAAATTGGCAATCCTTTGATGTATCAGAATGTGTCATATCAAGTGATCCATTCTTTTACTCAAGTTGTGCTGCAAATTTCTTGTCTCCCCAATTCTATTTGATAGTTTCTAATTAGTTACATGATCTATCCATCAAATCTTCAGCATTCTTCTGTAACACCACATTTCAAAAGCTTCTACCCTCTTCATGTCTAAACTGTTAATCATTCACGTTTCACTTCCATACATGGCTAAACTCCACGTAAATAGTTCCAGAAAGGGCTTCCTGACATTTATGTCTGTTAGCACAATGGACTCGCATACAGGACAATTACAGTTCAAACCCATATCTGGCCATCTCAATTTAGGTTTTGCATGATTTCCCATATCGGTCCAGGCAAATGCCAGGATGGTTCCTTTGAAAGGACACTACCGACTTCCTTCCTCATCCTTCCTTAATCTGTTTGGTGCCCTCCCCCAAGCTAATCCACCAACCAACACTTAAGTTTGTATTCAGTGTTAACAAATTCAGAAGCATTTTTATAGCCATTGCCAGTCGTCACTTTATATCATCTTTACTTTGGCTTTCATCATTTATTTTGCTGCCCAAATAGCAAAACTCGTCTACTGCTTTAAGTGTCTCCTTTCCAAATTTAATTCACTCAGCATCATCTGATTTAATTCAACTACAGTTTATTATCCTTATTTGACTTTTGTTGATGTTCATCTTATATCCTCCTTTCAAGACACTGCCATTCTTTTGAACTGTTCTTCCAAGTACTTCGTGGTCTCTGACAGAATTACGATGTCATTGGCAGATCTCAAAGTTTTTATTTCTTGTCCCTGAACTTTAATTCTTACTCCAAAATTTTCTGTGGTATCCTTTACTGCTTGATCAAGGTACAGTTGGAATAACGCTAGGGATAGACTACAATCTTGTCTCACGCCCTTCTCAACCACCTCTTTCTTTTCATTATGTGCCATTTTGGTTCACTTTGTGCTGTCTGTTGGATTGTAGGTGTAGATTTATTTCAAGTTCCTTTTCTTTCTGGATCCCTGTGTTCCAAGTAAATTCCCTGGCCATTCACAAATTTTATGACATTTCTTAGTTATTTTACTTTCACTGTGATCCACTTTGCTTTCCAGGAATTTCCTGTTTATGATGACAAACATCAACTTACCACTAGCCATTGAATCTAATGCTTACTGAAATGTTAGGTGAAGGAAGCCAAGACAGGTCTTACATTTTTGTGATGGGTGATCATACCACAAAACTCCAAAAGTGTAGTTATGTTGCTAGATAGATCACATATTTTCATTTTCTTGCTTTCATTTCCTTTACTAAAAGTGAAACATTATTTTGCTTTACTGCAAATAGTTCACCGATTTCTAATATTCCCCTCCTCACTTCTTTAGTGGACCTCTTTCATGGTAGTGTCAGCGGTTGTACGCTGAGCCTTCACAGTCAACTACAGAGACAAACGACTGTATGAGTATAACCGAGAGTATCATTCAACTGACCCGTTTTTCTGTCTTCCTTTTCTGTTTGTGAAGTTGTTTTGAATATTTTCAAAAGTGGAGGATTACATCACTTTAATGTTATATAAGAACAGCGAGAAACTTAACATCAGGATTGGTGATCACGAAGTAGATGAAGTTTGGGAATACTGCTATGTAAGTGTCAAAATAACTCATGACGGACAGAGCAAAGACGATGCTAGGACATCTGTTAAGACATCATGGAATAACTTCCATGGTACTGTAGGAAGTCGGCAGAGGAAGTCAGAGATTGGAATTAATCCAGCAAATATTTCAGGATGTAGGTTGCGAATGCCACTCTGAGATGAAGAGTTGGCACAGGAGAGGAATTCATGGTGGTTGCATCAAACCAGTCAGAAAACTGTTGACTCAAAAACTGTATAGTTTTTTCTCCAGGAACAGAGATTCATTACTAGAACACAAAGAACATCACTGTTAAAAAAATACCTGCATGTCTGTCCAGACTTCCAGGAAGTATGGTCCACTTCTAGCTTAGATTACATCAACGCAAAGATATACTTATTAAATTGTGTACACTTACCATATAGCAGAGGCGTTGAGAAGCAGATAGTCACAACAAAAAGGCTGAGTGTGGGTACTGTTGCCCGAGACTGCAGTCATGTGTATGTAAATTGCTTGTGTGTGTGTGTGTGTGTGTGTGTGTGTGTGTGTGTGTGTGTGTGTGAGTGAGCACGCGCGCGTGCATGCGTGTGTTGTCTATTTTTGACAAATGCCTTATGCACCAAAAGCTTTATTTGTGACAGTCTTTTTCCTTTTCATTATATTGTTACATTCTGTCCTGGATTTTCCATTGTTTGATTAAATTGTGAACACTTTTACAAGTGTATGTATCAAGTCTGTTTAATTCCCTTGGTAAATGTATTGGCATTAATGATGTTATGTGTCACTGTGAACAACAAGCCTATTTCTTAATTTTGTATATCTTCTATAAAGAGGAACAATTGCTCCACAATTTTCATATTAAGCGGTGTTGCATGATAGTTTTTGAATGGTGGAAGTCCACTAAAGAGAAAAATAGAAGTTTGAAACTAAAGCAAATAAATCAATGTACCATAGTTCCATTAATTATTTGAGATTTTTTTTTTTTTTCTGTTTCAGAGAAAAAGGAGCACTGCAACGAGCTTTGGACAGGTTACGAGGAGATCTAGCTGGTGAGACAAGGGTGCAAGACGGTGGTATAGCAGGACGACTTGCGCTCCTTAGAGCAGAGGTAAGTAGCATTCATATTTAATACTTAATGCAGACTTACTGTATTCCAACAGAGAACAACATTCAATTGAAACTTCCTGGCAGATTAAAACTGTGTGCTGGACTGAGACTCAAACTCTGGACCTTTACCTTTCGCAGGCAAGTGCTCTACCATCTGAGCTACCCAAGCATGACCCACGCCCCATGAGTACGGGGCGTGAGTTGTGCTTTGGTAGCTCAGATGGTACAGCACTTGCCCCCAAAAGGCAAAGGTCCCGAGTTCAAGTCACAGTCCGGCACACAGTTTTAATCTGCCAGGAAGTTTCATATCAGCACGCACTCTGCTGCAGAATCAAAATCTCATTCTGGAAACATTTAATTAAATGTACTCGCTGTGTTGCAAAATATTATTATTAAATGATGTAGAAGTATTACTTGTCATTGCGACTAGTGTGTGTTGATGATCCTCTAGTGTGTCATACAGTTATCTCGGCTACACAGAAGTGGATTCCTACCACCACAGATTCTTATACACTGTTAGCTATTAACATTGCAACACCAGGAATCTTATTAAATAACAAAATTTTACCTGTTATCGATGTACAATATAGCAGGAAGATTACCTGATTAAATTGGTAGTTGCCCGGGGGATACACAGGATGAAAAATTTAGTGCACAGAGCTGCCATCTCTAGTAGCAATAGTAGTTGTCGACCGGCGAGGCATTTAGTTGAACTGAGCATGAATGATACTTACTGGTACATTTACTTCAACTCTCTGTCAGAGTTCGTCAGTCATAGTGGTGCCACCCAGTCTCTCAGCAACTCGTGCTCAGATGTTTTCAATGTGTTTGAGATATGGAGACTGTTTTTCCCAGGGCAACAGTTTGACAACTTCGGTATCGGGGCAAGTCAGGACAGCAGGAGCAGCATAAAGTATTGCATAATCTTGTCAAAAGGTAACATCACAGTGACCTTGAGGTAGAGCACAGCTGTTGGAATTTTGGAAATGTAAAGGGTGCTGCCTAAATTACCAACTGTGAAAACGAGAGGTGATCGTATTGTGTACCCAACAGCACCCCATACCCTTAAGCCATTTGCTGGGATGAATGCAATCTTGGTAGCATTTGTTCTTTGTATACAGAACTGGAACTCAATGAAAAGACTCGAGTGACACTCCTGCAAGTCGTTGGGCACACTACTGTTAACAGGCCTCTCTCTGATGCTGCTCCGAGGGAAGCCACTACAATGCTCACTGTGCATACATTGTTGCACTGTCTGCCTGGCTGCTTGCCTTGCTGAGAATGAAACCATTTCCTGGCTCAGGGTGTTTGATGTGGCTGTACAATTCTGCACAGTTGAGTAACTAGTATATGTGTCCTCTTGAGTGCTAGTCATGTGAGCTGTTGAAATCCTGTGTAACAATGAGTATGCTCCGCCTGAACCCATCGAGTCCATATCTTCGTGGCAGTCATGGAGTACCAGTCAATACGAGTAGCAGTATTGCAGGACAATAAATCGTAGTCTCGATAGGCCACAATCGTGCTACTGTTGTATTCAATGGTGCTGGTAGATGTTTCCCCTGTAACACAGTACATAACACAGTTTTGTTAAAAACCAGTGACATTTGAATGTCATTATTATGAAAAGGATAGATTACTACTTACAAAATAGCAGAGATATGTGGTGGGGGTAAGGAGGAGGCTGGTGCAGGGAGGGGGAGGGATAGCAGGTTTGGGGGTGGGGAATGGTAAAGTACTGCTTGTGGGAGTCTACAGAGACAAGGTGGAGAGAGGATAGGGCAGCTAGGTACAGTTGTGAGGCTAGATGGTGGATAGGAGGGGAAGGGGGAGGGAGAAGGGTTAAGGTAGTGGCAAAGGAGAGAAGTAAAAAGATTGTGGGTGTGATGGTGGAATATAGGACTGTGTAGTGCGGGAGTGTGAGCATGGAAGTGGACGAAGGACAGTGAATAACAAAAGGGAACAGAGACCAAAATTACATAAACGAAATTACCCCCCAACCGTGTACAGAAACAGATCTCCAATGCCAGTCACCCACCACCTCCCAAAGTCCCACCGTCCAGTCACAGAACAGCATACCCCTTGTGACTCAGTACCACCCAGGACTTGAGCAACTGAATCACATTCTCCGTCAGGGTTTCGGCTACCTCTAGTCGTGCCCTGAAATGAGCAATGTCCTACCCACTATCCATCCCACTCCTCCAACAGTGGTATTCCGCCGCCACCAAACCTACACAATATCCCTGTCTATCCCCATTCCACCCCTGCTCTCAACCACCTTGCCTCATGACTCTTATCCCTGTAACAGACCTCGATGCAAGAACTGATTTATCCTCCTACCACAACCTACCCCAGTTTGGTCGCAATAATCACCTGTTCCATCAAATGCAGGGCTACCTGTGAAACTAGCCACATGATCTACAAGCAGAAACAGCAGACACCATGCTGTGTTCTATGTGGACATGATGACCAACAAGCTGTCTGTCTTCACGAATGGCTGCCGATAAACTGTGGCCAGGAAACAGCTGGACTACCCAGTTGCTGAATGCTGAACTCGCTACCCACCACAATGTTCTTTACTTCAGTGATTGTTTCACAGTCTGTGCCATCTGAATCCTTTTATGCCGACACCAGCTTTTCTTAATTGCAGAGGTGAGAACTCTCCCTGCAAGATATCCTGCATTTCTGTAACCCCCGCCCAACTTCCCAACCATACCTAGCTGCCCTATGCTCTCCCCATCTTGTGCCTGTATGCTCATACAAGCAGCACTTTATGATGCCCCACCTCTAATCTACTACCCTTCCCCCTCCCCACCCCCAGCATCTTCCTTACCCCCACCACCCAGACTGCTTCTCCCTACATGCACAGTTGCTAGCAGCCTTGGTCTCAGTAGCCAGAGACAGTGGTCACATGTGTCTGTGTTTTTTGTCTACTCCACAGAAGGAGGTCTTTTGACCGAAAGCTTACTTGTTTAACAGTCTTTTTGTTGTGCCTGGTTGTGACTCAACATCTCATGATGAGTAGGAATGCATCCTTTTCATAATATTGCCATTACTCCATCCTGGGATTTCAACATTTGAATGTGTCATCTGAGTGAGAAACCTGCTGCATAATCTTTCCTGATATACAAAATGCTGATGGAATTACAATTACCTGCTTCGTCCAGTTGTGATGAAATGCTAATCATTTGCGTATTCAAGCATGTAGCATAATTCATGCCAATTTGATATTCGTTTTCTGCCAATTTCATTGTTTTGCAATTTTGATGGTTGGCACTATATGTACTTTATTATTTTTGTTTAATACAATTTTTGGTGCCTTTGAATACTGATGTCCAACCACACAAACTACAGTAGAACCCTAATATAACACAGTTGTAGGGGGACATGTTTCACTCCTGAGTTATAGCATACCTGCGGTATGTCGAGAGGAAGCCATGTATGACAAACTGTGCATGGAGAAGTTCAGAAGAACACACAAAGCGGTATTATACATACTGCACTATATTGTATTTAAATTTAAAGAAAATTAGAAGTAAATCATTTCAGAAACTTACCAAACAAGTTACAGCAATTACATAATCAAGCATACTGTAGCAGAGTTTCAATTCTGTATATAAAGTACACTATCAAATACAATATGATAATTTACAACACTGCCTGCAAGCTACAGTACATCATTATTCTGCTGTTTTAAAGAAGTCAGTCAGCTTTCTCTGGTGGGTTATTCCACACAGTTTCTGTAGTGCATATTGTTTTCTGCTCATCAGGTGCAATCATTCAGTTTGGTTTGGTTCGCTTTGTTGCTTCTTCCACGCAATCACTTTATTTCTATGGTAATGGTAGTCTCCAATAGTTAATGTGTACTGACAATGTCATCTGTACCTTCTTCTTCAGCTTCATCATCCTCAATTACTTCACTACTCTCATTTCAAACAGCATCAATAATGTCCTTGTCATCTATAATCTCTGAAATTGGTTCTTTGTTGTCAGCGACTACGCAATGGTTCAATGATTTGAGATCAATAATGCATCACATGCAACTGGATGTCAGTGCTGTTAAAATCTATGTTACTACAGCATTCATCTGTCGCATTTTCTTCAATAGAGCAGTTGTTCCAGCAATTCCTAGTAGTGGTTGGACCAATGCTTTGCCATGCAAGGCCTACTAAATACACAATACTTGTTAAGATTTACAGATTTCAAGAACATTTTGATTTTGTCATCTGGCTTTACTATTGAAGTGAACAGTTTGTGGTGACGATGAACCTGAAATTCATGTATGATGCCCTGATACAGTGGCTGAATTAATGCCATCATATTTTTTGATAAAAACAAAGTTTTTATTTTTCCGTCTCCTGATTGATATGCATCAGCAGGTGGATGAGCTGGACATACCAGCATCACTTTCAGTTGTACGAAACTTGTGATTGTCCCTTCCAGTACACCACAGTCGCATGATATATGCGCTTTAGTTTCACCATTCTTCACACAGTCAATAATTTTTAATGTAAAACTCACAAAATATGCTTTCCATTTCTGTGCCATCATAACAAGCAGGCAGAAATCTGGACGATGAATAAATAATTTATGGTCAACATGGGAACGCTCATTTCGATTATTGCCAAGCACTGGTGCACTTCGTTGACTGCATCAATAGTGAGGGGTGTATCAAAAGCTTCTGTCTAGCAACAACCCTAATTTGTTAGTAAGACAAAGCAAAGATTGAGTTTAAGGTTGCAACAGTAAACTATACTGCAAAAAGGCTACTTGCAGACCATAATAACATTTTTTCAAGTTTATAAAATATGCTGAGAGTGCAAAAATAATTCAGAAATGACATTTTATTTTGGGAGACAAACTTTATACCATTTTATATCCAAATCCATGGTATTTCGGTCTGCGGTATTTTGGGCTTCTACTATATTAGTGTTTGATCTTTCATAATGACACACATCTTTAATTTCTTAGTTTCATCTCAGGCCTAGTGTTCACAATGCTGGTATTTTTGCCAGGAGGAGATTATCTGGTGTCTTTGAAGCACAAAATCATTCTGCTGCAGGTGCTATCGAAGTTTCATGCCGATGCAAGAAGTTCCTGGGGTGCTGATTTTGTTGGTTTTTCACATAAACTGTTTCTGAAATATGACTGAGATTACAGTTTTGTGGTCCACTCTTAATATGATACATCTTCTTCGTAGCGGAAAAATGCCGCATTTGTTTAATTTTAATATAATACTTATATATGATTTGACCATCAGCAGCTGTGTGAAATATTAGTCCAAATTATTCACTAAATGCAAACTTCATGGTATCAGCTACTGTGGACATAGCTATATTACACAATTGTGATATATGAAAATTTATGCTGGACCAGGGCTCAAACCCAAATTTCCCACTTACTGGAAGTGCCCACCTGAACTCTTCTGGCTGTCCATGCATGCTCCCTGGCCAGATCCAAACCATCATATGTCACTGCATGCTTCTTTATATCTTAGTCCCATGTATGTCTCCTTTCAAGCTCACAACAGTATTTCATTCCTACAAATGGTGAATGACACCATCACAAGGAGTCAAGACCATTTTTATCTTTGTGCACACCATCTCTGATTATGATACTAACATATGAGTGGGAATAAAGCAATGTTGCTAGCTTAAAGCGAGACATGTCTAAGACTACCATATGAGGAAATGGACAGTGACATATGGAGGTTTAGATTGGGCCAGGGAGTGTGCACAAATAGCCAAAATGGTTCAGATGACCGATCACTATAAGCAGAAAAACCAAGTTAAAGTCGTAGTTGGTAGATCCCCCCACTTTATTAAGCTTCCTGAAGTGTCTCAGTCTAGCTAGTGAGTTTGTAGAAGATCGTATAAGAAACATACAGTACGACTGGCCTGCTTTTTCATCTGATATTTGCAGTGCTTAAGGCAATCCCTCCTTGAGTTCTCTTATTGAGTTGTCACATAGGATTTACTCTGCCTTTTTAGCCATGAAGCTCGTGTGTTTGGTTTCCCTTGCAGAAGCTATAGCAGCTCCATCGAATTCTCTGGAAAGTGTAGTTCTACACCCTGTAATTCTAAGTGACAATAGGGGTAGCTGTGTTACTTGAAACACGTCTGTGGATGTCATTATGAAGTGTTTATTTGTGAAAACACTGTAAACTGATCATGATGAAACAACATGTTACTTATTAAATAAAAAACTAGCAATTTTCGAGAGCATGGTCTTAACTGCAGAACTTGCTCGGGAGGCTCGGTATTGGCGACTGGCAAGTATGGCACTCAGTCAAGATCTTGTACTTACAGTTGTGAAACATTGTAGGTGTTTGTACAGATTCGTTAGCTTAAACATTATTCTTGTGTTTAGTGAAACGACTGATTTCTTGTGTAGTAGTATTGGTGTAAGAAGGTGCTTAGGACTGGTAGGCACCTCGTTGTGCCTGTAGTGGAAAAAGTGGCTTTTATTTGCAAATAGATGTGTACACACACTGAAATAGATGAATGTCCTAACCAAGCTGGACATCCAGAATATTTTACAGTCACTGCTATGTAACATACAAGCTCTTGAGGCTCTTCGCAGGAGCTTCACTCATTAGTAATGGTCCTCATGAAGACTGCTGAAAACATAAGGAAATGTGCTTACTTAGTAAGTATTTTTTATAATAAATTTGTACCTCCACTTCCGATAATTGATGTTTCCAGGAGCATCTGTGTATGTAGTTTTGATAGAAAGTAACAAGAAAATTGGATCTTAGACTTTTACTGAAACTTGTGTTATACAGATGTTTCTCATAATGGAGTTTAAAAATCTATATCATTAGATTGTTTGAGTTTAGATATATCTTTTTCTCCTGCCACAGGTTATGTTTTACACTCAATTCAATAATTCATTGAGGTGAGAAATATTTGGATCCACATTGTGGACACATTTTGATTTCACGTACTATTTTGTAAAAGAATCAAAGCAACGTGATATTTTCATTACCCCCCACTATCCCCCATTTGAAAAGTGTGATGATTACAGTTTCTTTCCCTTTTATGAATGGTTTACCATAGTGCTTTTCTCAAATGATTAACTAATATAACTGTAGTGGAATGTCATTTGCACTGGGATTATTACCTTAAAGAAAAATAAACTTCTTTTCTGCAGCTTGAACGCATGCAGGCAGAAAATTCTGCTGAATGGAGAAGAAGTGAAAGCCTGGAGACTGAGAAACTTGCCTTGGAGAGAGAGAACAAAAAGCTACGAGCTGAACTTCGTGACGCAAATGAGCGACTTGAACGTATGCAGCGCAATGTTGCAGCAGGCCGTTTGCCTTTGCCTTCATCATCAGCTGTGGAAACAGAGCTGCGCGAAGATCTTGCTGACAGAGTTAAGGTAATCTAACTTTTTCTTTATATTGAAGTGATGAAGTCTCAGATTGTGATCTCTCTAAGAATCAACAAAACACATTTGAGTATTTTTATACATACTTTGTATTGTGTAAAATAAATGTTTGTTTGTGCATGTGTTTTCTGAACTCAAACTGCCCCCCCCCCCCCCATATCAGAGTCTAAAATAAAAATCAGGCACAAACAGTAAATGAGTTCACTGAACTAAGGTAAGATAAGGTACAGTTCTGCGTTGTGGCCCCAGACGGGCCACTCGGACCCAACCGACCACTCTTGTGATCCTCTTGCATTGGCATTATTGGATGCATATGTAGGGATATTTGGTCAGCTTACTGTTGTTGGGTTTCTTGACTTTGGAACCACTACTGATCAGTCGAATATCTCCTCTGTTGACCTCATGAGGCTGATGACACCCCGTATCAGCCCTCCAACTGAGGAATTGAACCTGGATCCTCCACACGGGAGTCAGGCATGCTGACTGCTCAGCTTTGGAGGCGGACTCGCAGATGTGAGGACAATATTGAAAATAGTGGAATATTGCAAATATTAATTCACATTTCACATGTCATAGTTTTTGCTTTTCACGTAATCTATGGAAAACACTTTTGCACCAACCTCGTGACTAATTTTTTTCGATCAGACCTGTCTCTCATTACTCTTTTAACCACAGGGTTTGTGGCATACAGCCACCTGTGTAATGGAGGTAAAAGTAATTCTGCTTTCTTAGTGTAGTTCAGTAGTATGTGCTATGCTTGAATTGTGAATGGGCCAGTGTCACTTATTTACACTCTTCAGTCTGTCACCACACCGCAAAGAGTCATTTCAAGTTTGGACCAGGCTTGCATTGTAATTTTGTGGTAAGAAGTATTGTCAGCATGGGAAGTTGCCACTCAGTGTGTATACTCTACAATGATACTATTGCTATTGTAAAACCACAAAAATTTTAGGTCTGCCTTTTAATGGTCACCTGCAGTGAACACCACCAACAGATAAATGACACCTACATATTGTCGCTTGAATGTTCCATGAGGACAATGCAACTGAAATGTGTACTTGCATTTTTGGTACAACTGGGTGGGTTTGCTGATCTAGACAGTATACAACTGTGTCCACACAATCAGTTTGGCCCCTAGGCATATGTTAATGTTAATAACAGTAATACAGCCCTTCCAGCAATGGAGTCTGCAAAGAAGGTGGGAAAAAGAACACCTGGAATAAAACTCAGATCAGTAGTGTATGGTTCTCTTCACTGAGAAGTGTAAGATTTGTTGGACACACAATGATCATCCGAAGAAGCATAGGGAGGCTACCAGGTACCAATGCATGATTCAGACACACATTCTGAAGCGTTGAGGAGAACGTAGGTTAGTCACGTTGTGGGCCAGTAAAATGTATGTATGTCACACGTCACTTGTTGCAATTGAGGATACCCTTTTACACTGGAAGTGAGTAGTGGGACAGACTTCAGCAGCAACATCTTGACACCCTTCTGGACATTGTGCAAAAGGGGATACAAGCAAGTCACAATCTGTGGGGTGGAGTTACATAATAATTTCAAAAATGTGAATTTTGAAAAAGACTTTCTTGTGGCAGTTATTGTTTTGCTTTTATTTCAAAGTAAAGTTATTTAATTTAGTTTCATAAGGCTTATTCTTTCATTCTCTTCTTCCCTTGAAAACTGCTGCCCCACACCAGTTCATAGATATACAAGTGATGCAAAACTTTCTTGGTCAGATTGCTCAGTTTCTTTGCCCAGACTTAATCAGAACCATTACTTTTATGCAAAATCCTGTTTACATAATTGTAACAAAAATAATCAATTATTGACAGTATAATGTAAATGGATAGATAAAAAAGATCTACACACCAAGTGGTGGTGTGGAAACAGATGCACAAAAGGTTTTAACTTTTACATGCTTTCGGAGCCAGCAGCTCTTTCTGGCAGAAGGGATGAAGAGGAAGGAAGAGGGGTGAAGGAAAAGGATTGGAGATGTTTAGGGAAATTAGTGCAGTTCAGGAAAGTCACCCAGAACCCCGGGTCAGGGGGGTGGGGGGGACTTACCAGATGGGATGAGAAGAAAAGACTGATTTTTGGGGATTGAACCAGAGGAGATTTGAAACTCCAGAGCTTAAAGGTGGAAGACAGGGTAATATGCAAGATAGAGATTGCTACTAAAACATCGAGCATGAGTTAATAAGAGTGAAAAGCTAAGTGCATTGCCTGTAACAGATGTGGATGGGGGACGGCAAATAATAGGCAGGTCAGAAAATGAGTGAAGAAAGGAGCAGGTACTGTGAAGAAATGTTGAGATGGAAGGAATTAACATAAATTAAGGCTGGATGGGTGGAGAGAACCAAAGACATGTTTTAGTTTCAGTTTCCACCTGTGGAGTTCTGGAAAATGGGTGTCTGGGGAAGAATCCAAATGGCATGTGTGGTGAAACAGGCACTGAGGTCATGACTGCCATGTTGCATAGCATGCTCTGCAACAGGACATTGCCTTTGTACTCGCTACGCCCATTAACGCACATTAATCCTGACTTATAACTGGTTCTTAGTCATGCTGATGTAGAAGGCTGAACAGTGTTTACATAACAGCTGGTATGATGTGTCATCTCACATGTGGCTCTCGCTTTGATAGTATATGTTTTGCCAGTAACAGAGTTGGAATAGGTGGTGGTAAGAGGGTGCATAGGGCAAGTCTTGCAGTGGGGGCAGTCACAGGGGTAAGAGCCATAGGGTAGTGAGATGGGTGCAGAAGGAGCATAGGGTCTCACAAGGATATTGCAGGGATTGGAAGCTATTCTAGGTATGGTGGGCAAAATCTCAGACACAGTTGTTCTCATTTCAGGGCATAATTTTAGGAAGTCACGGCTTTATTAAGGTAGCTGATTAATACATTCAAGACCAGGATTATACTGGGTGACAAGTGACGTGCTCTGAAGTTGTTTTTTGAAGGGATCAGCAGTATGAGGATTGGATTTGATGGCCTGGGAAATCTGCTTGTGAACTAGGCTGTTCGGATAATTATGTCCAGTGAAGGCTGAAGTGAGAGTGGTGGTGTATTGCTGTAAAGAGCCTGCAGCTGAACAAGTAAGTTCGCCTCGAATGCCAAGGCTGTATGGGAGGGAACATTCGACATGGAAAGAATGGCAATTGTCAAAATGTAAGTACTGTTGTTTGTTCGTTGGTTTGACATGAACAGAAGTGTGCAGCTGGCCTTCAGTGAGGATGAGATCAACACCTGCAACCCATAGTACAAAGACTTCCCTCCTATATTAAACATACCAACCATTTCCTAGATCATCTGAAATCCATGAATGTCCCACTCCCAACACACACCTTGCTTGTCGCCATTGGTGCCACCTCCCTCTATACCAACATCCCTCACATACATGGTCTGTCTGGGTCTGAACATTTTCACAGTCAATGCCCATCTGATTCGAAACCTATGATATTCTTCTTGCTCACCTTAATCAACTTCACGTTTGAGGAGCAGACATTCAAACAGATGAGGGGTACAACCGCAGGAACTAGGATGGCTCCTTCCTGTGCCAACCTTTTCATGGGTCACTTGGATGAGGCTTTCCTGGATCCATAAGCCTTCAGCCCCTGGTTTGATCAAGCCTGAATTTTAAAAAGAAAAATTTCGTTATTTCAAAAATTCTCAGTCACTTAGGGGCCTACGCTGTTTTTATTTATTTTATTTCACTTCATGTTCCATAGATCCTGGTAGTGAGTGAATCACAAGGATATGGAAAGTGTCAGATTCTACATAGTTCAAATATAACAGGTATACACTCGCACACACACACATTTCCATCCACACATACACAGACACAAGCAGACATTGCGGATGGATATTTTGTGTGTGCGAGTGTATACCTGTCCTTTTTTTCCCCTAAGGTAAGTCTTTCTGCTCCCGGGATTGGAATGACTCCTTACCCTCTCCTTTAAAACCCACATCCTTTCGTCTTTCCCTCTCCTTCCCTCTTTCCTGATGAAGCAACCGTTGGTTGCGAAAGTTTGAATTTTGTGTGTGTGTTTGTGTTTGTTTGTGTGTCTATCGACCTGCCAGCGCTTTCGTTGGGTAAGTCACATCATCTTTGTTTTTAGATATATCTTACCCATGTGGAATGTTTCCCTCTATTATATTCAAAATAAAATTAATTACACTAAGTTTATAACACTTACAAATATAGCGATTATATACTTTTTCTTTCACATATTCATCAACTGTATAAAAAGATTTCTCTATCAAGTACTCCTTGAGAGTTTGTTTGAATGCTGGCAATCTTTTGTGAAGGCATTTGATGTGTGGTGGGAGAGCATTAAACAGCTTAATGCTGGAGTAACAAGCCCCGTTTTGAACCATAGTGAGGCTTTTCGGTTCAGTGTGCAGACTGTTATTGGTTCTTGTGTTGTAGTCAGGTAATTGGCTGTTATCTTTGTAGATAGAAGGATTTTTACAGACAAAGGTCTACAAGGAAAAGATTGTGAGGAGGAGGTAAGGATGCCCATCTTTCAAAACAAGGACCTTCAAGAGTGCCTTTGATGGACACCATTCATTTTTCTATTTTTTTTTTCCAGTGGAAATTTTCTTTGTGGGAGGTTGGTTCCCTCAGAATATAATGGCATATGGCATTAATGAATGAAAATATCTGAAGTACAAAGCCTTGATGGTGCCTTCTTCAGCCACTGAAGCAGTAACCCGTAGTGCAAAATATGCTGAGCTAAGTGTTTTATAAAGATGAAGAAAGTGTGCTTACCAGTTACATTTGCTGTCTATATAAGCACCCAGGAATTTTGTAACTTCAGCTTTTTGTGTTTCTTGATCTCTGTACTTATGTTAATTTCTTCCAGATTTCTTTGTGGAGAATGGAATCTCATATAAAGGGTTTTATCTGTATTGAGTGAGATACCATTTGAAGAAAACCAGTTTACAATATCATTGAAAGCTTTATTTGTAATTGTTCAAGATTGTTGTCTGTAAAATAGTCAATTAGAATTGTAGTATCATTTGCAAAAAAAGTAAATTTACTGTTTGTATCAGATAAAAGTAGGAGATAATTAACAAAGATGAGAAATAGTAGTGGACCCAATACAGAGCCTTATGGCACACCACTTGAGCCCCACTCAGATGAGGCAGGTTCTCTGGATGAGCCATTCAGCATTACAGTCTACTTTCGGTCCTTTAGGTATGATTGGAGCCACGAACCAATGGTACCATCCAAACCATAATATTCTGTCTTTTTCAAAAGGATTAGATGGTTTACACAATCAAAGGTTTTTTTTTTTTTGAGAGGCCAGAAAAAATACTTACTGGAGACATTTTTTTGTTCATGGCTTCCAGAACTTGGTTGGTGAAACAGAATACTGCTTGTTCTGTAGGAAGACTGTTTCGACAGTTATGTGATAACTCTGTTTTGTTGCAACACCATTATGCATTGTATGATTTTCTTCGTTTAAGTAGGAGGAGGAGGTAAATTTGGAGACAAAACCATGTAATGAAGTGAAGTGTTGATAGTCAAGGTGGCCAAATAAGACAGTCAGACTTTTGCAAAAAGGTAACACATTTATAAATATATTTACAATATGTTGATTTAATAATTGAGACATAGATAACTTGAAATGCTGTAGGATCCTTTGTGGTGATGAGTCATATAAAATTAGAGTGAAGCTCTTGATAGAAACGAATAGTCTTGAATGTTGATGCGGTCAGGTAAGTCACTGGTAACTAATAACGCTTAATAGTGTCATGCTAGTCTATGTAGTTTCTTCACTGTAGTCCTCTGCACTGAAGTTGATAATTCTGTAGAGTCACTGAGTCTGGGGTGAAGGTCTGAGTTCAGCTGTTAAAAAAGACATGCTGGCGAATCAGAGGTACAGGCAGTGGGGTCACATCAGTTGAGCATCTACCGGAATGTGTGTGTGTGTGTGTGTGTGTGTGTGTGTTTGTGTGTGTGTCACTTGATGATAGAGAGCAGTGGAAGAGTGAGCTCACTCAACAGTGTGCTGGTGGGATATTTAAATGTGCTGTCCCTTCGTAGCTATGAGAGGCATGCCGGATGTGCTTGTTGAAGGCACTATCAGTACTATATGTGTGTAATCAGTAATGTTAATAATATCTAGCTACATGAATACTACCACCTTCTTTCTCTCTGTGTTGTCTTCTCAAGAAATTTAGCTTTCCTTTGTAAAGTATTGAAACCGATGAAACAGCTGGAAATATTGTAGTACATTACTCTTGTTTATTGTTTGTATTTTTGTATCACAAAACAAACACCAAATGCCACTTTTTTGAGAGTAGGTTTCTTTGTAATGTGGGTTGAGGTGTAAGAATTCCTTAGATTGATTTTCATTTTGTGTGCCTTATCTGTTTCTCAGACATTTTCTTCTCAATAGTTGTCTTGTTACTACAAATGAGCACTGAAAATAGAAAGTTCGAACACACGAAGTCAGCAGGCCTCACTGGTGTGTACAAGTCATTTGGGAAAAAGCAGTGTTAGAATGCTTAGGGAGATGGAGGGGGAATGCACTGCTATTGGGATGGGAGGTAGGGGGGTGCAGCTGCTGGCAAGCACTGCGACCATTTGGTAGTGCTTAAATTTTCACATTTTCCCAGCCCTGCCTTAGCATATGGGGAAGACATTTCTCCACCATATTTTTTATTCTCTCAGCCTTGCCATAGGGTATGGGTAAAAGATTTCTCCACCTTATTCTTTCCTCCATGAGTATCAGTCTTTCAGGGAATGCAGAAGAGTTTCTGATGAGCTTGGAATATTGAAGATGGTTATTGACAGTCCGAAAATGTGAGTTAGGTTCTGAGGCGCTCATGGATAATCAATTAGTATGAGCATTAGATGCAAAAGATGAGTTTTCAGGATCAAGTCCCACTCAATTTCAAGCAGTTTTAACTTATCCAAATGTTTCATTATAGTGCACATGTCAGATGTCACTGTAGAACTGAAAGAGTCATTCTAGAAACATCATTATACTGTAGCTGAGCCATTTCTCTGCCATGTTCTTTTCATAGGGTAATAGTCCAACAAGGTACATAGTAGAAATACTGTGGAGTCTGGAAAGTAAGAGATGTTTACTAGGAGCTAAAAGCTGTGAGTTACGTCTGAGTAGCTCAGTTGGTAAGAACATTGTCCATGAAAGGTAAGATTCTGTGCTTAAATACTTGTCCATCTCAAAGTTTTAATCAATCAGATGTCGGTATAATAGCTCACACTCCACTAATGAGTGAGAGCAGGTTCTAGGCAAGACAGTGTAGGACCTACATACATGGGCAATAATTTTTTTGGTGTTACAATTATAATATTTTTACTGACCCATAGTGCCATGGTGGTCTAGTGGTGGAGCACTAGACTCCAGCCCTGGAGATCTTGTGCGCAATCTTGGACAGGACCAAGGAATTTTCCTTGTCCCATTTCCTCTAGGATAGCTCCAGGTTCACTCGACCTGCTATCACATTTAGTGTTTGTGGTGGTCTTTCCTAGGGGAAGAGGGGAGGGTGTGGGTGAAAGACAGCCAGGATAAATGGCTCACAATCATTACCCTCCTCATGCCACAGTGAAAAAAAAAAAAAAAAAAAGGTTGCAGAGTACCTGCAGTCAGGCCAGAAGCCTGTTCATGTATTGAGCACCACAGACTTCACTCATGCTGACCCATAGCTAAATGTACAAGCCTGAGGAATCATGTTTCCACAAAGATGGAAAAAAGAAATAAGTGAAATGTTCATATCGTTTCCTGTTGGCTTCAATAAAATTCATCGAGCCATGACTAAGGATGGATTTATTGAAGCTGGCGTTGGGTGAGGTCAATTTTAAATGATTTACCAGAAATCAGGAAGTTTTTACAATAAGCTGCAGTCACTACCATTCATGATTTGTTATTGTGACTGACATTTCGTGAAAGCGTTTATACTAAGAATGCACAGAAATAATATTTTGAATATACAGCATAGTTGCAATTTAGGAATAGATTAAATGAAGCAAATGGACATATAATATTGTGGACAGCCAAAAATAGACAAAAATATTCAGCAAATGGTTTCACAGTATAAACTATTGAATTAAGTTCACCATGGCATTTTCATGTTTTGCTGAAAGCAGTGACAACCATGGGAAAGACTTCATGTTGGTTATGCTGGACCGCTATGGGAATTGTAAGTGTTGATGTAAATCTATGATTTTCATACATAATGGAGACGTCATAAATAAGTTCTTAATCCAAGTTATTTGAATTGCAGAAAATATTAAGCATAGAACGACTCTCCTAAATATTGCTTTCTATTGAAACACAATTCACACTAAAGTCTAAAAGAATTTTATAGCCTAAATGGCATGCGACATTTGATTACAGTTCATTTTCAGTCAGCTTCAGTGAAGGAAGATGAAAGATTTGTTTTTATTTTAAAATAAACCACAAAAAATAGTAACAGGTGGAGAGAGTAAGAGAAATACCTCGCAGAATATGCTGGCTGTTCAAACAATTCTGAATCCAATAACTGTAAAGTCCACAGTTGAATTATTACACACAACAACCAAGAATTTGGTTATCACATGTTGTATCACCAAAGAATGAAGATAAATAAAAAAAAGAAAAAAGGCTGTACTTCAGAGTTCAGTTTGTTTATCCCATTGATACTAAAATCTGTCCATGAGGACTGTGTAAAATGATATCAGTGGTTGCAGCACACGCTGATGATAATCTTTTACAGTTTCCTATTTTCCTCCTTCCTTCTTATCACTTCACCAGAGAAAGACTATACATAATCTATTTACTAGTTACCTTCACAGTTTTATTGATTCTATAAGATATGTATAAGGTGAACAATATGTTTTTTCCTTTTTCTAGGAGCTGACTGAACTGAAACAGGCACACTCAAAGCTAAAAAAGGTATTTCAAGAAAAGTCAACAGAACTTGCACATGCAGCAAGACGGGCAGAACAATACGAGGCAGAAGTAAAGAGACTGCGTGCTCGTGTTGAGGAAGTGAAAAGGGAACTAACAGCAGCAGAGGATGAAGTTGATGCTGCCTCAAACAGCATACGGTTAGTAACAGTTTGATTGTCTTTTCGGCACACACTTGCCCATTTTATGTGGATGACGCGCTCGCGCGCGCACACACACACACACACACACACACACACACACACACACACACACACACACACACACACACTTTTTCATTTTATTCTGACGAAAGCAATGTAAAATCTCTTGTTTGAATACATTTTTGTGTTGTACAAGACATCATTGATTTTAAAAGGCTGTGTCTATTCATTTTTTATCTGAATACCCACCTTAAACATGGAGACAGTTACTTGATAAGCAAACCTCTTTGCCTTTACACATGTCTGCCTGTGTCTGTATATGTGCAGATGGACGTGTGTGTGTGTGTGTGTGTGTGTGTGTGTGTGTGTGTGTGTGGGCGCGCGCACGCGCGCATGCGAGCGAGTGTATACCTGTCCTTTTTTCCCCTTAAGGTAAGCTCCCAGGATTGGAATGGCTCCTTACCCTCTCCCTTAAAACACACATCCTTTCGTCTTTCCCTCTCCTTCCCTCTTTCCTGATGAAGCAACCTTGGGTTGTGAAAGCTTGAAAGTTGTGTGTGTGTTTTTTATTGTGTCTATCTACCAGCACTTTCTCGTTTGGTAAGCTAAGGCATCTTTGTTTTTTAATATATTTTTCTCTGTTTTTAATATATTTTTCTCATGTGGAATGTTTCTTTCTATTATATTCATATGGATATAGTTGTATTGATGTTAACAGTTTCATAGCCAAATTAGGCACTGTAATGCTTTAGTCAGTTAGCGTATTTTTAAGTAAATATAAAAAAAGAATGCCACAGTATCTACATCTAAATTGACATCTACACTCTCCAAGCCACCATGAGGTGCATGGCAGAGGGTACGTGCCATTGTACCAGTTATTAGGGCTTCTTACCATTCCATTCACATATGGAGCACGAGAAGAATGATTGTTTGAATGTGTCTGTGCAAGCAGTAATTATTCTAATCTTATCTTCACGATCCCTATATGAGCAATATGTAGAGGGTTGCAGTATATTCCTAGAGTCACCATTTAAAGCTGGTTCTTGGATCTTTGTTAATAGACTTTCTTGGGATTGTTAATGTCTATCTTCAAGAGTATTGCAGTCAGTTCCATTAGCATCGCTCTGACATTTTCGCAAGAATTTAACACATCTGTTACCATTTGTGCTGCCGTTCTCTGTATACATTCCATATACACTGTTAATCCTATCAGGAATGGGTCCCAAACTGTTGAGCAATATTCTAGAACTGGTATCACGTATGATTTGTCAGCAATCTCCTTTGTAGAATGATTGCATTTTCCCAGTATTCTACCAATAAACCATGAACATTCCATTTGATATCCCTACAAAAAGGTTACACGCAGGTATTTGTATGAGTTGGCTGATTCCAACAGTGACTCGTTGATATTATAGTCATTGGATACTACATTTTTTGCTTTGTGAATGGCAAAATTTTACATTCCTGAAAATTTAAAGCAAGTTTCCAGTCGATACACCACTTTGAAATCTTATCAAAATCTGACTGAATATCTTGGGAACTCCTTTCAGATAGAACTTCAATATAGATAACTGCATTATCTGCAAAAAGCTTGATGTTACTGTTAATATCGTCTGCAAAGTCGGTAATATTCAACATGAGCAACAAGGGTCTCAGTACATTTCCCTGGGGCACACTCGAAGTTACTTCTATATCTGAGGATGACTCTTCATCCGAGATAACATGTTGCATCCTCCCTACCAAAAAGGCCTCAATCCAATCACATATTTCAGTTGATACCCCATATGATGTCAGGTGCTTTTCGGAAACCAAGAAATAGAGCAGCTACCTGATTGCTTTGATCCGAAGCTTTCATGTGAGAAAAATGCGAGTTGGGTTTCACATGATTGATATTTTCGAAATCCTTGCTGGTGGGTATTGAGGAGGTCATTCTGTTCAAGATACCTCATTATGTTTGAACTCAGAATACATTCTAATATTCCACAACAAATCCGTGTCAAGGATACTGGACGGTAGTTCTGTGGATCATTTATACAACCCTTCTTGTACACTGGTGTGACCTGTGTCTTTTTGCAAGAGGGATTTATAACAGATTATAGTTGGAAGGCGGTCTAACTCAGCCTCAAATTCAGTATAGACTCAGACAGGGATTCCATTGGGCCCTGGAGCTTTGTTAAATTTTAATGATTTTGCTGTTTCTCAACACCACTGGCACTAATACTTATTTCATTCATCTTTTTAGTGGTGCAAGGATTAAACTGGGGCAACTCTCCTAGATTTTCCTTCATAAAGGAAGATTTGAAAATGGAGTCAAGCATTTCAGCTTTTGCTTTGCCACCCTCAATTTCATTTCCTGTCTCATCCACTAGGGACTGGACACTAAGTTTGGCGCCACTTACATATGACCAGAATTTCTTTAGGTTCTGTGAAAGATCACTTGACAATATTCTGCTGTGGTTGTTATTGAAGGCTTCACACATTGTTCTCTTGACAACCAACCACGTTTCATTCAGTATCTCTCTATATGTTGCCCTACGCTTTGGTTTAATGTCTGTTTCTTTAGAAATTTCTTTACAGTGACTGTAGACTATGGAGGTTCCCTCCCATTATGAACTGTTCGGTATATATCTATCCAGTGCATGGTCAACTATTTTTTTTTTTTTTTTTTAACTGGAGCCTGAGTTCCTCTACATGCTCCTGCCCTGTGTTGAAAGTTTCAAGTTCCTCATTGAGACATGACACAACTGACTTTTTATCTAGTTTACTGAACATGTATATCTTTGTGCTTGTTTTAGTTGTCCTTTGTACTTTGGTGATCATTGTTGCCACAACTGCGTTATAGTCACTGTTACCAGTTTTGATGTGGACATCCTCAAAGAGGTCAGTTGTATTTGTTGCCATTAGATTCAGTATATTTCCATCATGAGTGGGGTTCGTAACTATTTGTTCCAGTAGTTTTTATAGGAGGCAATTTTTCAAGTTTCACAGGATGTTTTATCACTCTCGCTGCCAACAAAAGTGCAATTTTCCCAATTAATTGTTAGATGATCAAAGTATCCACCAATGATTTCAGTATGACTGGGAACTTAAGTACAAGTGAACTGAGGTTTTCTCTAAATTTTCGGTTACATCAGGAGCTGCGCCTGGTGGGTGATAGAAGGATCCAATTACCCTTTTATACATACCCCTATGGGCCTTGCTCAATCAATCTCACATGCAGGTTCAGTCTCTACCTCGATGGATTTGAGTTTCTAGGCTGGTGTGACAAATATGCCATCTCCATTTCCCATTTGCCTATCCTTTCCATGTGCACTTAAATTTTCCCCAAAAATCTCACTGCTATAATTTCAGGTTTTTAACCAGCTTTCTGTATCAAGTATTATGTGAGATTTACTGCTTTCTATGGGCATCTGACACTTTGTTGTGAATACTTTGCCAGTTTACCATTAGGATTTTAATACTCGACCTGTGGAGACTATTATTTTGATCGTTATCTGGATTGAATGGATAGTCACTTAATCTAAAAAAACCTTGTGTGTGTGCACCCCACACACTTTCAGCTACCTGAGTAGCAGCTTCTGATGTGTAGTGCACACCGGATCCATTTAGGGAGTCCCTACAGTTCTCAACCGTATGGCGCAAGTTCAGGAAGTCACAGTCTAGCCTGTCACAGAACTTTCAAGGTTTGTGGTTCAGTCCTTCCTTTTTGACTTAGAACCAAAGCATCACACTCAGTTCAGGGGACAATGCTGCAAATTGCGAGCTTTGTTGAAACTCCATGCGCAAGGCTAGTCTTGTCAACCTTATTTGCCAGTCGCTGGAATTACTCGAGAATGACCTCGGAGCCCAGACGACAGTCATCATTTGTTCGAATGTGCCCTACAATCTGTAGGTACTGGAATAGCCTCTTTAATGTGTTAAATGAGGCCCCTAGACATACATAATGAGTGCACCTGGTGTCCTTTCCTGTCCCTTGCTGCCATTTCTGTAAGGGGTACCATCATTAACCATACATTTGAACTGCCGATGATTAATAGACTGGTACTGAATTTGTTTGCCTCATCCTGACACTGGATGAAACAGATTTCCCCAAAACAGGTGAAATTAGTCCCACTGGCTCAGTTTCAGTTTCAGTGAAAGACAGTACTTCAAACTTTTTGGTAGGGAGGATCGGTACAACACCCTTAGCCCTCACTGGTCCCCATCCACCCTGTACAGGATGCATAGATCTGTCACTGACATGCCACCCACCAACAAGTGGACAACTAATGACAGATTCTGTAGTTTCTGCAGAGGAGACAAGATCCACGGGAGAGGCTAGTATTCTGGTACAGGTATCATAGACACGCAACTCACAGGAGCTCTTCCAAAACACAGATTTGCAGCTAGCCAGGGTGATTTCCAGCTGCTTATGAATGTAAACCAACTTATCCCATATTCAAGAACAGCATTCACAGTGGGGCTGCATTTTTGCTGGTGCAATATAGTATAAGACAGTGAACAAGTAACTTTAAATTAAGCCCACTGATTATCTTTTAATCTGTTGAGCTAAAATGTTGTTAGATCCCTATAAGAACTGAAGCAAATACAGATTTCTATTAAAACAACAAGAAAACCTATGTGGTAAAAACTACTAGTTTACTAAAATGTTTTGAGGCTAATTATAGTTGTTTTCTCAGACAAAAACAGAGTTAATTTATGGTAAGTGCAGATAATATGTAGGGCTATTCTTCTTTAAAGGGAAAATAGATGTAACACAATATGTTTGTTTGAAAATATGCTACAGTGACTAAATCGTAGGTCCTGATTTGTTACAAATTGGTTGTAGCTTCCGAAAATTCTCAAAAATACATGTTTATTGGTGTTGATATACAATAAAGTTCAGGGGTGATGTAGTTTTTGGCAGAACTGTGAGCCACAAACACTTATTTGCTTTGAAATAAATTACGTATCCAAAATACTCGAACCAGTAACGTATGGAAATATAGTTTTGTAACCGTCCAAAAGTTCTCAAAATTATCTATTCCTCATACAATTGTGCAGTGAAATTAGAGAATGATTGTTTTGAATGAGGATAGGCCTACCGTTCTCAAAAATTTTAAAAGAGCACACTTAAGTTTAACTGTATGATGAGTTTATTGTGGCACACGCGAATGTTCAAATTTTCACAGTATATCACAGTACAAATGGATATTGATACAATCAATGAAAGATTATGTTTTGTTTTGAAAGCAGCAGTCTGTCCGTTCAGTAAGCCAGTCAGTCAGGCTCCATCTACAATTGATATACAGCTACAGAACGGCAAGTTAAATGTTTATCTTTTTTATGACTTAGTCATTGTATATTTATTAAATTTTGTGTGTGTTTTTCTGTTATGACATTTAATCTCTAGTGTTTGTAAATGTAAATTCATTCACTCTGTAACACAGTAGTTACTCACTGAACAGCCAGCTACATAGCTTATTAAGCATCATCCTCCATTAGTGACACACCAGGAGGGTAGCAGGTCACATATCTAGACTTCTGTCTGCTTTTGTTGTTTACCTTTTCAGTCAGTCTTCCTAGGATGGCTATGATGAGTGCTTTATTTGTGCGGACGTAGGAGTAGCTGGCCGCAGTTCGCGAACAGCTGAATGGATTTTTGGCTACAGCAGTTACCTTAAGGCTGCTGCCTCAAGGGTGTAGTGGTGGTGGAGTATGTAATATTTCACATGGACCACCTCAAGTGTTGCTTGTTTTGCCCATGGTCTCTGCTTCCGAGTTCCGAGGCACCTCCTGGTGCACCCAATCCAGTGAATCCTCCCTCACTCGAGGTGGAGGGTCAATGTGGAGAATGGACACTTGACCTCGCCCATTCACCCTGTAAGTGGACTGGTCAGCAGGATCCGAGCAGGCACATGTGGGGAGGGGTTTACTACTAGTTATTGGGAGCTTCAATGTTAGGTGCGTTATGGACGCCCTTAGGCAGATAGCATTCAGGGCTGGAAAGAAAGCCCATTTACACTCAGTACATCTGCCGAGTGGTGCTCATCCGAGATGTGGAGGCAGCCTTTACTGTGGCTATCAGGCATGCTGGGTGCAGTCATCTGTGAGTTTTGGCTCACATCGGCACTGACGATGCCTGTCACATGGGTTCTGAGGCGATCCTCAGTTTGTACAGGAGGCTGGTGAAAGTGGTTAAGATGGAGGTGGTTAAGAATGCTGGCCTCGCACACAGGGTGCAAGCAGAGCTCACAATTTGCAGCATCATTATCAGAGTTGATCAGGGTCTTTCGGTTTGGAGCTGAGTGAAGGGTCTCAACCAAAGGCTTCATCAACTCTGTGACGCTCTTGGCTGCAGATTTCTAGACCTGTGTTATTGTGTAGGGATTTGGTGGACTCCCCCTTGATAGATCAAGGGTGTAGTACACAAAGATAGCAGTTACTCAGGTAGCAGATTACTTGTGGTGTGCACATGAGAATTTTTTAGGCTGGGCAATAGATTGAGGTGTTCTGATGAACACTCGCCAGTCAATATACAGCAAGGGAAGTCAAACAGCATTCAGAATAAAGACAATTCGTCTGCCATATTTTAGCAGTAAATAGTGGAAGTATTCATAATAAAGTTCCCGAATTACTGCCCACCTGGAAAGTTCTTGTGCTCAAGATATTCTTGGGACCGAGAGCTGGCTGAAATCCGAAGTGAAAAGCTCTGAGATATTTAGCAATTTATGGAATGTGTACCGGAAAGACAGATCAGAGATCATACTAGAGGCAGTGTTCATTGCAGCTGACAAAATTATCATCTCTAGTGAGGTCAAAGTTTAGTGTGACAGTGAAGTTATCAGGTCACGTATAACAGGTGTAGATGAAACCAAATTAATTGTTGGATGTTTTTACTGACCACCCAGCTCTGCTGTGACAGTTCTCAAAAGTATAGGATCAATCACGTGTAAATACCAGATCATGCAGTACTAGCTGGAAGTGACTTTAACCTACCAAGATACACTGAGATGTCGATGGATTCATTGTAAGGGTACAGACAGACATTCATGCAAAATACTTTTGAACACATTTCCTGAGAAGTGTCTTGAGCAGCTAGCTTGGCAGCCCTCACACATTGGAAATATCTTAGACCTTGTAGCTACAAATAGGCCAGACCTCATTGACAATGTCAGTATAGCTACGGTGATTAGCACTGTGATGTCATTATAGCAGCTATGGTTACGAAAGTTAATAAGTCAGTCAAGAGGGCTAGGAGAGTATTTCTGCTAGATAAGAGTAGATAATCAGTTGTTGCGAGGGTAATTCCAAAAGGAAGGTCTCCTATTTTTATTATAAGTACACAGACCTGTTTATTTCTACAATGGTTCACATCAGTTTACAGCTTGAACATTTAGCTACTTATTGACATAATCACCATTTCTGTCAATGCATTTTTGTAGAGTCTGTGACAGTTTTTGTATGCCCATGTCATGGCAGCTTGCCGCCTTGCTGTTCGGAAAGTTGTTGCTTGGTCTCAGGTGTAAAGTGGTATGCCATGGTTTCATCACCCTTGACAATTAAGTCCAGAAAGATGTCCTATTCGGCTGCAAGGCAATGAAGAAATGTGCGGGAAGCATCAACTCGTTGCTCAACTCATTGCGGTAGTTCCATGTTTCCATTAAAATTCTGTGAATGGTGCTTCGGGAGACCTCAGGAACTAACGTTCAGAGATCTTCCATGGTGATCCACTGATCTTCATGCATGCTTTGCTCAACCTTCAACACTGTCTCCTCAGAAACTCACGGTCTCCCGCTTCTTTGTTCATCGTGGATTTCGGTCCAACCAGTTGCAAACACTCTACACCACTTTTGAACATTTTTGACATCCATGCACAACTCACCATACACTTTCATCAATTGGCAAAGGATTTCAATCAGTGCTGCGTCCTTTGTTTTCAAAAACCGAATAACTGGGTGCAATTCGCACTTGATGGTAACATCCAACTGGAGCTCCATTCTCAACAGCTGCCAAACCAAGACTGAGCGCCTCAGCGTGACGTGCGCATGTTTACACACAGCGCATGAAGCACTCTTCATAACAGTGTGACCAACTGCCACACAAACAGAGTTCTGTACTTATAAAAAAATAGCAGACCTTACTTTTGACATTACCCTCGTAGTATCTCACTTAGACAGTGAATTGTCATCAATTAGTTCCAGTAAGATGGATGTAGAGAAATTATTGGCAAATTTTAAGCAGGTTGTAAATCGTGGTCCTCCAAGTTATGTGGCTAGTAAGTGGATAAAGGATGGAAGAGACTCACCATGGTTTAATAATGAAATTCTGAGGATGCTGAGGAAGCAGAGGCTGTAGCACTCTTGGTTCAAAAGGGACTGGACAAATGATGACAAGCGAAGGTTAGTAGAGATTCGGGTGTTTGTGAAAAGATCTATCTGCAAAGCACACAACATTTACCACCGTCACACCTTAATCAAAGATCTGGCGGAAAACCCAAGGAAATTCTGGTCTTATGTAAAGTTGCTAAGTGGTTCTAAGGCTTTCATTAAGTCCCTTGTTGACCAGTCTGGTGTGGTAGTTAAGGATGCAAAAGGACAGCCAAAGATTTAAATTTCACATTCAAGAAGTCTTTCGCATTGGAGATTCATACAAAAATAGCATTATTTGATCATCGGACAGACTCCCATTTGGACAACATAGTAATCAGCATCCCTGGTGTGGAGAAACAACTGAAAAATTTGAAAGTAAATAAATCACTAGGTCCAGATGGAATCCCAGCTCAATTTCACAGAGAGTACCCTATGGCATTGGCCCCTTACCTGCCTTGTATTTATCACGAATCTCTCACTCAGCACAAAGTCCCAAGCAACTGGAAAAAGGCGCAGGTGACTCAGTATATAACAAGGCTAAAAGAACAGACCCACAGAACTACAGACCAAACTTCTGTTTGCTGCAGAATCCTTGAACATATTCTCAGTTCAAATATAATATATTTTCTTGAGACTGAGAATCTTGTCCACAAATCAGTATCTTTTAGAAAGCATTGCTTGTGCGAAACTCAGCTTGCACTTTTCTCACATGATATACTGTGAACAATGGATGAAAAGCAACAGGCAGATTCCATATTTATAGATTTCTGGAAAGCATTTGATATGGTGCCTATTATAGGCTGTTAACAAAAGTACAAGTATATGAAATAAGTTCAAAGATATACAAGTGGCCCGAAGAGTTCCTAAGTAATAGAACCCAGTACGTTGTCCTCGATAATGAGTGAGTGAGTATTGGAGACAAGGGTAAGGGTGTTTCAGGAGTGCCCCAGACAAGTTTGATAGGACAGCTATTGTTCTCTATATAAATAAATGATTTGGCAGACAGTGTGGGCAGCAATCTGCAGTTCTTTGCTGATGATGGTATGGTGTACAGTAAGGTGTTGAAGTTGAGTGACTGAAGGAAGATACAAGATGACTTAGATAAAATTTACAGTTGGTTTGATGAATGGCAGCTAGCCCAAAATTGGAAAACTGTAAGTAAATGTAGATTAGTAGGAAGATCAAACCTATAATGTTCAGATGCAGTATTATTAATGTCTTGCTTGACACAATCAAATCATTTAAATATCTAGACGTAATGTTACAAGGTGATAAGAGATGGAATGAGCGTGTGAGAACTGTGCTAGGGAAAGCGAATGGTTGACTTCGATTTATTGGAAGAATTGTAGAAAAAAAGAGTGGTTCACTTGTAAAGGAGACCGCACATTGAGTACTGCTCGGGTGTTTGGGATCTGTACCAAGCCTGGTTGAAGGAAAACATCGAAGCAATTCAAAGGTGGGCAGCTACTTTTTTTTGCGGTAGGTTTGACCAACACGTAAGTGTTACAGAGATGCTCCAGCAACTCAAATGGGAATATCTGGAGGAAGGGTGACATTATTTTCGAGAAACTCTGTTAAGAAAATTTAGAGCACTGGCATTTGAAATCAACTGCCACCTGATTCTATTGATGTCAACAGGCATTGCGCGTAGCTTTTCCCTCACTCTGTTAGCAAGTGGAACAGGAAAGAAAATGACTAGTAACGATACAGGGTACCCCACGCCATGCACTGTGTGGTGGCTTGTCAGAGTATCTATGTAGATGTAGATGTAGAAATGACGTGAACAGTAAAATGAGTGTATCTGAAATTTTAAATTGGCACACAATCTTGTGTACATGCAGTCTCGTAAAAGGAAAATTCCAGAGTTGGCCGTCATATATAAATAAATTTGCTTATTGCACTGATTTTTCATTTAGGTGATTTGTGCACACTTCTACATTGACGTCTCAGAAGAACAATGTAATGTGAGTTTATCCTAATCGAAATTGCTAAAATGTGCAGTACCACCAAAGCACATCTTTTGCCTGTTGCAGCTAACAGTAGCAGCTGTTGTAAAATTTTAGGTTGCCAGATTTCTTGTACTAGTCTTTCTTTATACATGTATTTTAGATGTTTGTTTATTGTTTTTATTTCCAAAATTAGGGCATAAGTGACTTAAGTGGGTGATAACATCATCATTCTGTACAGAAGTTTTTGAATTACTTATTATCGTATTGTTTGGGTTTGGGATAGCATGTTTGCTTTTTCTTGTAGAAGTACCACTAGTAATTCATAATCCCTATTCTAAATATTCCAATAACTTTGAATAACATTGTTCAATACTGGAAGAATCAATTCAGCTCGTATGTAGTTTTCTCAGTACACTGACATTCAGATGCTTGAAAATTACATTATTTGTTCATACAACTACTTTTTTTTCCAGAAAACTCCAGAGAGCAAATGATGAATTACAGGAACAAGTAGAGACACTGCAGGTACAACTTGAACATTTGCACTCCAGGTGTGTAATATGTTATGCTATGATTAAAAAGCTACTCTTGCTAGTACGTATTTGTTCATTTCGATTGTTTCTGAATGTAAAAGAACTGACTGATTCCCCTATTCCCTACTTTCCCCTACTCCTTCCTCTCCCACCTCTTCCCTTCAACTTCCTCCTGACCCCTTCTTTCCTGTGTGTGTGTGTGTGTGTGTGTGTGTGTGTGTGTGTGTGTGTGTGTTTTCTTAACAGTTGTTAAAGCAGATTTATTTGACAAAAGACACACATTGATCATATTGTTTAATTGGCAGGTGAACTTAAGAAAAATGCTTCTTCAGATGAGAAATGCTCACTGGAAAGAGAAAAATGTTTTCTTCAGAATTGTCAAGCTGAGCTCAATGTATGTTTTCTCAAGTCTGTCAAGCTAATTAAGAAGAAGGCTTCTTTTAGAATGAGATTTTCACTCTGCAGCGGAGTGTGCCCTGATATGAAACTTCCTGGCAGATTAAAACTGTGTGCCGGACCGAGACTCGAAATCGGGACCTATGCCTTTCGTGTGCAAGTGCTCTACCAACTGAGCTACCCAAGCACGACTCATGCCCCGTCCTCACAGTTTTGTAGGTAGGAGACAAGAGACTGGCGGAAGTAAAGCTGTGAGGACGGGGCGTGAGTCGTGTTTGGGCAGCTCAGTTGGTAGAGCACTTGTCCGCGAAAGGCAAAGGTCCCGAGTTAGAGTCTCGGTCCGGCACACAGTTTTAATCTGCCAAGAAGTTTCAAGGCTTCTTTTGTTTAAAGACATATCTGAAGTTATTCAAAACACTTTTCTGAGAATCATAAAAAGCATATAATTTGGGAAACTGCTGATGACTGAAATATATTCCCTGAGATTCAAAGCTGTCATCATGGCAAAGTTACTGCAGGACTGGTGAAATAAGTAGACAGTTTTGATCTTCAGTAACTGTACCAGTAGACTGCCATGTCATACCTATTAAATCATCTGCTAGGTGACTGGTAAGTGAGTAGTGTCCGATAAGTAAGTTTCCCTGTTTTACACAGTACTCAGTTTATCATGTTGAAATAATTTTATTGCCATCATTCAAATTTTTGTTACTTATGTATATAGACACCATGTATTTACAAGCATTTTTGGTAACATGACAAGCTTTTCCAAACCAGTGTTGTACCAGATAAATTCCTGTGTTCGTAATCCAGCTGACTGACTCAGGTCTCATCTCCAGTGACAAGTCATTTCAAGAACAGATCTCTGCTTTTCTGATGCATATCCAGAAACATTCTGGTTGACTCCATCTCTTGCTTCTTGGCAGATTAACTGTTCTTGATTCCTCAGAATGAGTCATATCACCCTATCCTTGGGGAGACAACCTTTTTGAGTTTCCCATTCATCAAAAAACAAAATTCATTGTGTATTTTTATCAGTTTAATATCTTGCTTCCAAATCTCTCAATTACTAGTATATAATTTAATCATCTTGCGATTGTCACAGTTCTTTTTATTTCCATGCTTCCTAAGAAAATTGAAGAAGAATTCTGCCTTGTAAAAGTCACTTTTGTAGTTTTGAGCCAGATTTGTTTCAGCACACAGGACAATAGACAAAGTCACAATAGAAAGTGAACACACCATAAAGCAACAAGCAAGACTGGACACAGCTGAATTCAATGCAAACTTAACAGAAGAACTAGTGAGAACGAAAACACCACAAAAGAAAACACAATAACACATGAAAAAAAGCCTTCAGAAAGATACAGTAGAAATTAACCCAAGAAAATGCCATAATCACAAAATATGACAGGGCAAATTAACTGTGCTCATGAAAGAAAAGGATTACATTGACAGAACAGTAGAGTCCATCCAAAGCAACACTCTCACAGAATTAACAAATGATCCAACCAACTGATATCAACGAAGCTTACAGAAAACCCTGAAAAACATAGAAAAAATTTTCAGACACACACAGATTAAAAGAATGATACAGAAAAATCCCAAGGCCCCCATTCTAAAATCATTGCCTAAAATTACAAACCAGGTACACATATAGCCCTGTGATTGACTTTACCAAAGCACGAACTATTACATAGCCAACCAAACACACACACACACACACACACACACACACACACACACACACACACACACACACACACACACACACACACACACACCGCTACCGACAATATAGAAACGCACTGAAAACAGTAGTCTGTAGAAACTCAAGTGACTTAATAGAAGAATTTTTTTAAAAAAATGAAAACATACTAAGCACAGCAACATTAATTTCACTTGACATAAATTCCATGTACACACACATTCCAACAGAAGAAACTGTCACATCATGGAAAGAAATCTCTAGCTACAAGGAAACACACACACAACAAACGTACAAGAAATATCAGCTGTACTCCAGCTCATCACAGAGCAAAACTACTTCAGATTCAACAACAAATTTACTCTCAACAAGAATGGCTACCTATGGTACCCCAATCAGTGGCCTCCTACCTGAAATTTTCATCCATCAGATAGAAAATCAGATCTAGAATGAGATTTTCACTGTGCAGTGGAGTGTGCGCTGATATGAAACTCCCTGGCAGATTAAAACTGTGTGCCCAATCGAGACTCGAACTAGGGACCTTTGCCTTTCGCAGGCAAGTGCTCTACCATCTGAGCTACCGAAGCACGACTCTGTAAAGTTTGGAAGGTAGGAGACAAGATACTGGCAGAAGTAAAGCTGTGAGTACCAGGCGTGAGACGTGCTTCGGTGGCTCAGATGGTAGAGCACTTGACCGCAAAAGGCAAAGGTCCTCAGTTCGACTCTCAGTCGGGCACACAGTTTTAATCTGCCAGGAAATTTCAGAAAATCAGATCTTTGATGAAATAGTAAAACAATAGTAAAGCAGTATAAAATAAAATATTGGTACAGATATGCAGATTTAAAAAACATTATCTTTGTGAGGACGTAAACACCATCCCCCACAAATAACAAATATAGTTCATCACTGTAACACAAATTAACAAAAAACTCTGTTTCTTAGATCTCATCATTCACAAGAGAAACAACAATATGAGTTTACAATTTATAGAAAACCTACAACTGCCAGCACCATCGTTCATAACCAGTCCAGTCATCCCATAACTTATAAAAAAAAAGCCAGCTGCAAATATTTGCTACATAGACTGAACAAACATGATTTTGTAGAAGAACTGAACACAACAAAACAAATTGCACTGGAGAATGTGTGCGAGACAAAGACTGTAGGTAAAATAAACAACTAAATACAAAAACGGGAAACACACACATACACAAACGTAAACACAACTCACACACATATGACCACAGTCCTGACAGAGACTGTGGTCATGTATATGAGAGTTTCATTTGCATGTTCTAATGGTTTAATTATTCCATGTCCTCTCACACAGCGTCTGTAGCTGTTGCGGCAAACACTTGTCGGCGTTGTTTGACTGCCCTGCTTATCGTGTTCTCGTTATAAACTTCCAACCTGCACATGGAAATCGCAGGCACAGTAGATACATTTCCGCTCTCTTACTTACTTTTAAAATATCTGGTGTTCGAGACAGTGGAAGGACGAGTGTCTCTAGAATTTACACCAAAATTCTCAAGTCACTACAAAGAGTGTGTGTGTGTGTGTGTGTGTGTGTGTGTGTGTGTGTTTTGTCTATTTCTGACAAAGGCCTTGTTTGCCAAAAGTCATTTTGTGACAGTCTTTTTGTTATGCCTATCTGCGTCTGAGCATCTCCACTATATGGTGACTGGCAACTACTATTTTTGTAATAATGCTACACCTACCCCATAAACACACATGATCAGCTTCTAAAAAAGTACATGCCTATCCAAAACTCTCCTTACTTTCCTCCCTCCCTCCTTATCTTGGAAAAACAAACACACACACACACACACACACACACACACACACACACACACACACACACACACAACTAGCTAACTAAATACCAAAAAACAGCAACACTTCAAATCTGCACACTACATCCCAAACAAGCACAAAGACAAATGAACACTACACAATCACAACAACACGTAAAAGGTGTTGAAAGCTCTGTGCTTGGCAAGAAATCATATTAAATGAATGCGTAATGACAAAAACAAAAGAAAGAAGTGTGTTATCTCTCCGCAAAAAGAAACAACACCACAGCATAAAAAAATATAAGTAACATGACAAAAACACTTTAAATAGTGATTCTCTGTTGGAAACAGGTAATAAATAGAAAAATAAAATACCATTTTTGTGTTTGCAGATGACAAGCTGTAGATGGTATAGTACACGTAAAGCTACTAGCATAAATGTCCAATAGACCCATGTGAGGTACAGGAACAAATGCATACATCCACTTTATTTCCAAATGTACTATAAAACTAGAAACTTAAGACATATCATAAATAAACAACATAGAATGCCGCAACTCAGTTATACACATCTCAGTTCTGTACTGTATGCAAAGCAATGTAAAAACATTTGAGAACAGTTGCTAATTTTTTGAATGTAAATATTTTGTACAAAAAGTTTCTTTATGGTTAACATGTAACAATTTTGCAAAAGGAAAATAAACGACCCACTGAAGATAGCACAAAAGGTGCTGAAACATGTCTGGATGACAACAAATCTTCAAAGATGTATTGCATAAGGCAGAACTCCTCTCCAATTATATTATTTATCTGAAAGCTGGTGTCTTCATGTACCTTCTACGTATACAACCATATTTTATGAATCTTAAACCAAGAACTAGCAGTGACTAAATTGTGCAGTGCAGTGCAGTCCAGTGCAGTACAGAGTTCTGCTCGTTGGCATTCTCTTTACTCTTCCCCTCCCCACCCCATTCCTATGCCGCACAGGGTAGCCATGCAGTCTGAGCCGCCTTGTCACGGTTCTCGCAGCTTCTTCCATCAGAGGTTCGAGTCCTCCCTCGGGCATGGGTATGCATGTTGTTTAAGTTAGATTATGTAGTGTGTAAACCTAGGGACTGATGACCTCAGCAGTTTGATCCCATAGTCCTTACCACAAATTTCCAATTCTTTTCTCATTCCTTGACCAGTTAGTTTTCCTTCAATTTCTATACCCAGAGTCAAAATCCAAACCCTCCATAAAAATTAAATTTCATCTCTCTTACTACTATGAATAATTATTTTACCTCATCATACATTTTCTCAGTATCTTCATCATCTGCAGAGCAATTGAGATTTATATTTCTAGTACTTTGTAGGGTTGTGGCTTTTTTGTTCTTAGTAGTTCATAAACATTCCTATTTTCTTTATTTTTACTACAGCTAGTGCTGTTTTCCTCAACTATATTTTGAGTTTGCAGCCCTGTTCTCACGTGACCAGAAGTTCTTTTCTTTCTGCCCAGTATTCCATTAATTCCTACTATACTTAAATCTACCTGTTTTTCCTTTAAAGTTCTCTAATCCCATTAAGGGAGCCATCATTTTATACTTCAATCTGCAGCATTCCTCCCCCCCCCCCCCCCCCACTTCCCCCCTCCCACCGCCCTTCTCCTCTTGATGACAACATTGTCCTTCTCGTAGTCTTTGTCTGGAGATCTGAATGAGAAACTTGTTTATCTCTGGAATATTTTAACCAGGAGGATATCTTTAGGTGCTTGTCATTTGGAAATACAATGGCTTTTGTTTCCTCTTACTTTCAACCTTGCAGCAGTAGCATAGCTATTTTGAGCAACGTTACAAGGCCAGATCACTCTCTAATCGTAGCTGTTACTTCTGCAACTACAGAAATAATGCTGTTCCTCTTCAGGAACCCTATGTTGCTCTGGCCTCTCCACAAATATCCCTATGACACAGTCGCACCTGCAATATGACTATATGCGTTATTTACACATGGAAAACATTCCACAGTGGTAAGGTCCATTCTTCATGAGGGTCTCTGTGCAGCATTGGATAAAAGCCTTTCCTAGAACATTTCCTCCACTTTTTCCAGTTCGAAGATGCACACAGTTTCAGTATGATGTCATGTTGCCTCAGTTTTCAGAAATGTAAAGAGACCACAGTAATGTGCAGTTACATTAAAGGTGGGTTGTTCTTGATGGGCTTGTTAAATGGCTAGATTGATCCCCAGATGACTGGACAGATGTGAAGTGCCTTGTAAATGGTTCCCCAGTTGACACAACCAAGGGATTTATTGCAGATGTTTAAAAATTGTATCTGTTCCTTGAAATCTGGTAGAATGAGCAACAGTCAATACTACTTTCCTGTCAAGATCACAATTACAAAAATTGAACTGTTATGAAAAGAGAAAATACTAATTATTAAATGATCAATTACGATCAAAATGATTTTAAGTTGTCCAACATGGAAGAAAAGACTTTTAACTTGGAGGTCACAGTATTAAATTACCAGACCAGTAGCTACTGAAGACCCCATAATATGTTATATAATATCAGAATGTTATATTGTGTCCAAATATTTGTAATAGTATCCTGATAATAAATGTGTCCTAATATCTCATTGTAGTTAGTTTAGTTAGTTAGTTATATTACTTGTTCCATGGATCATGAACACGATTCTTTCGTAATGATGTGGAACGTGTCAAAGTACACAAGATTCATTTATCCCAAATAATCATTGTTAGTCTTATATACGGTACAATTGTTAATGCTTACTATATTTCTTTGGCCTATGTCTAAAAATTCATCTATGGAGTAGAAGGAGTTGTCATTCAGGAATTCCCTTAACTTACTTTTGAATGCCGATTGGTTGTCTGTCAGACTTTTGATATTGTTTGGCAATTGACCAAAAATCTTTGTGGCAGTATAATTCACCTCATTTTGTGCCAATGTCAAATTCAATGAACGGTAGTGAAGGTCACCCTATGTCCTAGTATTGTAGCTGTGGACTGTGCTATTAATTCTGAAGTGATCTGGGTTACTAACAACAAATTTCATTAGGCTGTATATATATTGTGAAGCTACTGGCAATATCCCTAATTCTTTAAATAATTGTCTACAAGATGATCTTGGATGAGCCCCAGACATTATTCTGATAACACGTTTTTGTGCAATAAATACCTTCTTTCTTAGTGATGAATTGCCCCAAAAGATGATTCCGTAAGAAAGCAACGAATGAAAATATGCATGGTAAGCTAACTTACTGATGTGCTTGTCTCCAAAATTTGCAATGACACTAATAGCATAGGTAGCTGAGCTCAATTGTTTCAGTAGATTGTCAATGTGTGTCTTCCAGTTTAAATTCTGATCAATACAGACACCCAGAAATTTTGAACAATCTGCTTTAGCTAAAGATTTTCCCCCACACTCTATATTTATTTCCGGTGTTATGCCTTTCTCTGTACTGAACTGTATGTACAGTGTTTTTTCAAAGTTCAATGAAAGTCCATTTGCAGAAAACCACCTAATAACTCTTTGAAAAACATTATTTGCATTTTCCTCAGCTGATTCTTGCTTTTTAGGCTTGATTACAATACTTGTGTCATCTGCAAAGAGAACCAAGTTTGCATCTTCATGAATATAATTAGGCAAGTCATTAACATATATTAAAAACAATAAAGGCTCCAAGACCGAACCCTGTGGTACCCCATTCTTGATACATCCCCAGTCTGAATAATCTGATGCCCTTTGTGTACTATGTGGGTTTACTGTTTCAACCTTCTGCATTCTACCAGTTAAATATGAAGCGAACCATCTGTATACTGAACCATTCATTCTATAGTACTTCAGCTTATCTAAGAGGATTTCATGATCCACACAATCAAAAGCCTTAGAGAGATCACAGAAAATCCCAATTGGTGATGTTCTACTATCCAGAGCATTTAAAATTTGATCAGTGAAAGCGTTTATAGCACTATCTATTGAAACACCTTTCTGAAAACCGAACTGACATTTTGTTAAAACGTTATTCCCACTAATGTGTAAAGTTACTCTTGAGTATATTACTTTTTCAAACACTTTTGAGAAGGATGTCAGAAGTGAAATAGGACGATAATTGTTGACGTCTGTCTTGTCACCTTTTGTTATACAAGGGTTTAACTATGGCATATTTCAATCTGTCAGGAAATATTCCCTGATTCAATGAGCTATTACATATGTGGCTAAGAACTCGACTTATCAGGTGTGGACAAGATTTTAGTATTCTATTGGAGATACCATCAGTTCCATGTGAGTTTTTATTCTTAAGTGAATTTATTATTTTCTTAATTTCAGACGGTGAGGTGGGTAGGATTTCAATTTCATTTGTTTGCACCGGGAATGCCTCTTTCATATAGGGTTCTGCCGTATCTGGTGAGCAGCTGGTGCCTATATTTTCCACTACATTTATAAAATGATTATTAAAAATATTTTCAACCTGTGATTTTTCATTTATAAGCTTTTCATTGTGCTTAACAGTAATACTGTTGTCCCGTGACCTTGGTTGCCCTGTTTCCCTTTTAACTATATTCCATATTGTTTTAACTTTGTCCTCAGAGTTGCTAATCTCAGACTTGATACACATACTTCTGGATTTTTAAATAACTTTCCTTAATATATTACAATATTTCTTATAATGGTTGAGCTTTTCTTCATCTCGACTTATTCTAGTGTCTTGGTATAGTTCCCATTTCCGGCTACAAGAAATTTTAATCCCTTTAGTCAGCCATGGTTTTTTATCAAGTTTATTTGAAATATGATTCACTAATTTCTTTGGAAAACTGTTTTCAAATATACCCACAAGTTTATCATGGAATAAGTTAAATTTAACATTTGCATCAGGTTCCCGATAAACATCCTCCCAGTCTACCCTTTTCAAGCTTTCCTTAAATTGTTGAATTGTTATATGGTTAATTGGGCGTATTATTATTATTTTTTTTTTCACATTACTGTATGGAGCAAAGTCATGAATTGAAAGTAGCTGTGCATCGTGATCAGGAAGCCCATTCTTAATAGGTTAGGTGCTTACTTCTTTTAATTTATCTTGGTCTATGAAAATGTTATCTATCAGGGTGCTACTGTCTTGTACAATACGAGTAGGAAAATCAATGACTGATGTCAGATTGTAAGAGCAAAGTAATAGTTCAAGGTCATTCTTCTTGCTTGAGTGCTTAAGAAAATCTACGTTAAAATCTCCACAAATGATAATGTGTTTTCCCTTTTCTGACAGATAACGCAGCAAGAGATCTAGGTTTTTAAGAAACATTTGAAAATTTCCAAGTGGGGACCTGTACACTGTCACAATTATGAATTTACCACTGTCCAATTTAAGCTCACAAGCGCATACTTCAATGTGCTGTTCTACACAGAATTTTGCGGTTTCTATGTTTTTAAAACTATGTTCCCCCTTAACATAAATGGCAGCTCCTCCTTTCTCCATATTGTCTCTACAAAAATAAGTTGCTAGTTTATACCCATTAATATTTCCATTTTCCATTTGTGTAGTTATATGATGTTCAGACAGGCACAGTACATCAACTTCTGTTGTATTTTTAATATTCTCAAAACAAATTATTAGTTCGTCTATTTTGTTCCTTAATCCCCTGATATTTTGGTGAAATATATTAACACAACTGTTTCCTCTACCTTTATTCAAACCATTTATTTTTTTACCTTTAAGAGCTGCCTGTCTGGACATCTTGTTCAACCTAAAAAAGGTGCCCCTATGCCCTTTCGGGTCACAGGGGTTTTGCCTTGAGTGCTAGTGGCCCCCTTTAGACGACCTACAATTAAATCAGCTAATCTATCCTTCCCTAGACATTTAGGTGCAGGCCATGTCGAGTGTATCCCCATCTCCCAATGCTACCAACAGGCACTGTATAAATGTGTGTTTTTGCACCGTCCAGCAGCTGCTCGCTCAACTCTCTGTTAACTCGCCACACGGAAGGGTTAACCGAGGGCTGATCGTAACGCTGCAATACCTCAACAAAACCCACATTCATACATCCTGTTGCAGCTCCTATTTTATCCAGGTCACTCTTAATATCATAATTCCTATCCTTAGCCAGGCTGTTTCCTGCCCCACCTATTACTATCGCCTCATCATTCTTGTCAAAGTCCCTACAGAGTGGTCCTATGTCTTCTATCACCTGGGTAAGCCTAGCACTTGGCTTAAACAAACTCGTGACCTGGTAATCTGCTCCTAATATCTCCTGCACTAGTTGGCCTACACCCCTCCCATGACTGCTACCTAGCAGCAAGACTTTTCTTTTCCTATTACTAGATTTTCCCAACCTAATGCTGTTACCAATTTTAGTAGTCTGCTGCACCCTACTTTCAACTACTCCTGTTTTTGGCTCCTCCCTTCCTACTTCAGGTAACAAGGAGAATTTAGGTAGTTGGAACAATTCCAATTTATGCTCTGTAAAGACTGCTGGTTATCTTGCTGGTTTGAAACAGTGAATGAAATGATCATGCTCCATAATTGAATACTGAAGTATGTGTTTTCTTTGTTGTGATCTAAATGATGTGTAAAACGTCAGTTGTCTTTTGATAAATTGTCCATCTTCAGAAGAAGACCAGTCTTTGAATTATGTTCTACAAAGAGAAAGAACAGACAGAAATGTCAATATGCCTAGTTATCTAATTTGTAGATATCTGTTTCTTTGTAGCTAAATATTTTTAAATAGAAGAAAATATTTAAATTCTTTGTACAAAACTCAGTTGTAGAGCATATTAGATTCTTTCATATTATTTGTCATGTTGACATCTAATTTTTTTGAGACAGATAAATTAATCTGTAATGAATCAGCTGCACAAATTCTTTGAACTGTTTATGATATTTGTCAATGTGATCCGTTGCACCATGCAAACTTTTTTTTTTTCCTGGAAGAGTGGAGTGTCAAGCAGTACGAAATGAACTCAGTAACCAGAAATTTGGTATTAAACTGAAATTCAGTAGAGTTAATTTAATTATAACTTCATAAGGGTTTGGGAAAGCTAACTCATCTTGTACAGCAGCCAAGCAAAAGAATGGGATTTTTCAGAGACAGCCTGTGTCTTGAGGAGACCTCCTGAGAGCATGCTGTCCCTGCCAGCGAAGCTCTTGGCAGGGTCCTCTATGGCGACAGCACTGTAGGCACACTCTGAGTGTGTTGCCAGGTAGTGTCATTACACTGCATGCTTGTAGTCACATGTGCTGAATGACAGCTGTTTAGCTGTGATGATTTTTATTTTCCCCCCAAGCAAGTCTCTACTGTATTAGGAAGGCAGTGTTTTTGTTACTGCTTATAAATCTCAGAAATGTTAGTAGCACTTTTACTGTTCCTTGTAAGTGTGCTAAAATATATTAGATATATGGGTCTTAATACGTATGCTATAGTGTGGAACAATATGAACATTTTACCACCAAAATATAAATAACATCCACCCAAAAGTGTTCTTGTATTCTAGAGCTTTTAGTGTTTTGACTGACTGATGTGTGATCAGCATTAAAAATATTATATGTGCTTTAGCTTTATTGCTGGCATGTCCAGGGTGCATGTAGTTGTTTTCCGTCTGTCAGAGTAGCATGACAGCACATTTCAAATTCATTTCTCTGATGCAAGTTCATGTTCTGGTTGGCAGTAAATATACCAGCTCTGTCACTTTCCTGTGAAAAATGTGGGATGCACCATAATGGACTACTTTCTTACCAGCTTCTGTTAAATGATTACTTGGTAAGTTGTTAGCTGATGCATTTTTGATGCGTGATACTTTATAAAATCAGTTTCTATTCATCTAAATTTCTTAACTGTAGAACACTGCACACTGTTTCAGATTAATGTTATTAGTATCTGATGTAGGCATGGATTGTTGAGGAGTCACAATTAATTCACAGAAGAAAGTGACAATAGCAGTAAATAATTTAGTAGATAGTTTTGTTTATTGAACCCAAGGTTTTGAGTTGTTTACATTCCTTGTTCAGTAGAATCAGTATCATCTGTAATAATAAGAAAGCTTTTCTTAGTTTGTTGTAGCGAATGTTGGTGATAATGGTGGTGGTCATTGTGATGGTGGTAGTTGCGGTTGTGGTAGAAACAGTACTCCTGCATGCTAGTTCATATCCATACAACAGACGTCTTCCTTTTGGTATGCTGTGCTGCTGGCTTATCTTGAGGACCGACTCCTTACATGTCTTTGTCAGTCATATGAAATGTTACAGTATCATGTGTTTAAGTTGTTGATGATTGAACACACAAACAAACAGAAATTCAGCATGGCCTTGTAGAACAAAAGATTTTGCACCCCCCCCCCCCTTTTTTTTTGTTTTGAGAAGGACTTAAATTCTGAACTTGTCTTTTTGGCAGTGGTGATCCATAAATTCCACGATCTTCCACTTTTCATGACTTTGTCATTAATAATGCTATATGTCTGTCTGATTTTTGGGAAATCTGGTTATGTACTCCTGTTGAACTAATACATTGGATAATCTGTTAAACTGTGAGAGACATTCAAAGACACCAAAAAATCATGTTAGATTTTCTGTGAATATATTTAGGAATGTTTTAGAATGATTCATTTAACAGTGCTGCACTACATTATTCCCCATTCCTGTCCAACTGAGCTCAACATGGATTATTAAACCCCAGGAACATTTTTTTGAACAACAATCATTTGCCATAGTGTCTGTTCCAGCATTTAGTAAATAAAATCCATTTACTTTGCTGGTATTTATGTTTTGAAAAAGAGTGTAGAGATGTGAACACTAGTAGCTCTTGAATGTAATATTTTTAACTGAAGTTTTTAGTTTTTTTTTTTCTTTTGTACAGCATGTGTGTTACCCACTTTGTACCATTGTCCAGTTGACATTTATTTTTGGTTGTTTTGATATTTAGAGTTCTTCATCATATCACACACTGTTTTTGACTGCTTCATTATCTGACTGAACTAATAAAGTGGTGATGAAATAAAGCACTGTATTGCAGATTGCATGTGTTATTTTCTAATTAAGAATTCTATTTTTTGTATGCTCTGGTGTGCTGGTTATTATGTAGTTCATGTTTCTTGTAAGATGGTACCACATTAATACTAGCATGATAAATTAAAAACACTGGATTGTAGACTAAAAAAAGACTGTTCTTTGTGAATTGTTTGTTGAGAGCAATCAAAGTTCTTCTGTTAACACATAAGTAACAAGATTACCATAAGCAAGGAGTATTTTAGGGCTTTTTATTCCAAGTAAAATGATTTGGTAATTTTTTCAGTAATTAAATATTCACATTAGTTTTGACTATAAAGTGTTGATTGTATCATTTATAAGATACAGACACAGAAAGAATTGGGACAAATAATGAAGTTACAGCATGAAAGATTGGGAAGGAAGTCAACAACAGAAATGTAACAACATATGAGTATCAACATATGGGATGTTTCCAGGATGAAATTTTCACTCTGCAGCAGAGTGTGCACTGATATGAAACTTCCTCGCAGATTAAAATTGTGTGTTGGATCGAGATTTGAACTTGGGAACTTTGCCTTTCATGGGCAAGTGCTCTACCAAATGAGCTAACCAAGTTTGTCTCACGACCCGTCCTCACAACTTTAATTCTGCAAGTACCTTGTCTCCTACCTTCCAATTTTCACAGAAGCTCTCCTGCGAAACTTGCAGGACTAGCACTCTGCAAGGTTTGCAGGAGAGCTTCTGTGAAGTTTGGAAGGTAGGAGACAAGGTACTGGTAGAATTAAAGCTGTCAGGACAGGTTGTGAGCCGTTCTTGGGTAGCTCAGTTGGTAGAGCACTTGTCCACAAAGGGTAAATGTCACGAGTTTGAATCTTGGTCTGGCACACAGTTTTAATCTGCCAGGAAATGTCATCATCATATGGGATTTGTGGACACAAAAAATGCGAGTGGCAGAGGGTTAACATAACATGTCTTAGGAAAGAGAGAATGGGAGGAGATGTTGACAAAACAGTGCTGGGAAAAAAGAATCAAATTCTGAAGAGAACAATGAGAAAGAAAAGAAAAAGCAAACAATACAAGAGATGATTGTGAGATGCAGTCAAGTGGTTCCTGTCAAAGTTATGAAGTGTACAGCTGTGTAGGAGGAAGAATCCAAATAACCTACAGGGAAAAAAAAAAGATGTTGACTCTTCACTCCATTCAAAAATGGAATTGTAAACAGTGATTCCATACCAGTTGGATAGTGAAATGTATTTTGTTACTGCTTTTGGCCATATACAACAGGAATAGCAGTGAAGTAGATAGTGGCTGGTGGGTACACAGGACAATTTCCATGGTGGCAGTGGTTTTAATGACAAGAACCTTATGACAAAGTAACAGAATCAGAAAGGGCTTAAACTGTTGTTGCAATGATACAGAAATTGGGAGAGTGGTGAAAAACTACTAAAGTAATACATGGAGATAGGCTGAACCTCATTTCAAGCCAGGTCAAGAAAAGCTTAGCTCTTGGGCAGAACATGACTGATGCATTATGGGTCGGAATGGTATTGTGAAACAAGAGAAAAACATTAAAGTAATTTTTGAAGCACTCTTCAGTTTTGAGGGTTACTGAGATAGCATGGGACATAGTGCTGAGAAAACATGAGACTTGCATACAATAGTGAGATTGAAATGGTGAAAATATCAGCATTATTTCGGTACTAAATGAGGAAGTGATGGTCACTAGACTGCAAAAAATCCATTTCTAAGTAAATATAATGAAAATGATAGTTGCTAATCACCATATAGCGGAGGTGCTGAGTTGCAGAAAAGCACAACAAAAAGACTGTCGGAAAGTTAACTTTCGGCCAACAAGGCCTTTGTTTCACACACACACACACACACACACACACACACACACACACACACACACAAAAGTCCCTGGCAGCTGCGTGTGTGTGTGTGTGTGTGTGTGTGTGTGTGTGTGTGTGTGTGTGTGTGTGTGTGTGTTGTTTATTTTTGACAAAGGCCTTGTGGCCGTAAGCTAACTTTCTGACAGTCTTTTTGTAGTGCTTTTCTGCAACTTGGCATCTCTGCTTTATGGTGAGTAGAAACTATCTTTTCCATTATATTGTTACATTACATCCTGGACTTTCCATTGTTTCATTTCTAAGGAAACTGTGCAATAGTTGGCATGCTCAGAGGCCATTCATATTATATTGTGGTGAGAGGAAATGTGTAACATTATGTCTGAATTTTACTCAACATTTTACAGTTAACTTCCATTTTCTCGCTGTCAGCACTTCAGTATTTGCAAGCGTACTGCCCCCATCCTAAACTGTGGCAACAATGAAGCCTAGATAAAGTTCTTAGTTTACCCATCTCCCATTATTTAATGATATGATAATATAATGAAAATACATTTGCTCTCTTATAATTCTATACTGTTTATTCACATCGTGATAATTCCATATCCATAAGTCAAAAGTTTGGACCTCATAGTCAAATTGTTTATTATTGTTTGTTATTTTATATACCCATTGAGTGAACTAAATTATGGGCTTTAGACTCACGAGTGCTTAAATAAATTGTTTTTCAAATGTCAAAGGACTCATTTTTCTGTGTGTACCATGAAACAAAAATGTTCGTAGCTTCAAAACTATTGATCCTAGGAAGCTGAAACTGGTGTCACTGTAAATGTCATCTAATTTGATATGTAACACAATAATGCTGTAATATTTGCTTGATTTTACTAAAATCCAGAAAAGTATGTTTATGTTTACAAAAAGTGGTTAAATTTGAAGATGGATGAAGAATGGATTCTTGAGGTATAAAATTAAGAATATTATATTATACAAAAGAACTAAGAGATTTTAATAACAAACTGTGAAACCAATACTTTCCTTCAAAAATCAGGCTGAAGTATTTGGCTTACTAAAAACTGGATTATATATTATTAATCCTGCATAATAAACCTGATGATATATTTACATAATAAAAGTTACCAGAAATGGAAACAACTGCACAATGATTACTATAATGAGCATAATTTGCATTTTTATGTGAATAGTTTTAAGTTAGCTTTCTGACAAGAGGAAAAAATAAAAATGCTACATAAAGCAGTCAGTTGAACTATGTTGCCTGAAGTCCCTCTTGTGTGGTACCTACCTACATCTACATACATTCTCCACAAGACACTGTACAGTGCATGAAAGAGGGTACCATATACAACTACTAGTCATTTCCTTTCCTGTTCCACTCGCAAGTCCTCCCAAGGGCTCACAACCTTTTTTGTGAGTATGTGTTTGGCAGTCACAGGGCCCCAGCCTTTGCAGCATTACTTCTTGCCTGTGCTGCATACTTATATTTCCACTATTCCTTTCTCCCTCTGCTTCTCCAACAGATGGTTTTTTTGGCGCTGACCCTGCTTGGACCTGGCTTATGATTGGCCCTTGAGTTACCATTTCTAGAGTATTCTACACGTTTTCATCAAATAAACATCTAGTCTCCATTGTTGGGTTTAACCTGCCACCAATTTTCATAAGTATGAATCATATGGAGAAGGACTGCCAATGTGGTGTGTGCTCCACCTTTGTGCCTTTCCAACTTTGCACCCTTCACTTAAATGCAGGAATAGACTCTAAACCCAGCATAGTAACCATCCCGTTGGTGCTGTTCATCAAGTACCTGCACGGTGGTAGACCCCTGACCATGCAGGGATCGCACTGTTGGTGTCTAAGCTGAAAAATCCCCAAGCACGCCAAGGGTTATTTCCTTGTCATGATTGGGGCACAGGGACTTTGAGCAATGGATTAGTGACCATTGCTGAGGCTGGGTGGCACTCATGGGGAGATCTCCAGTTCGGAGTGGGTGACACCATGGCAGATCAGTTGCAAATGAAGTGGATGAAGTTATCTCCCACTGGTGGCCATAGGGCCACAGCAGTCTCAATGAAAGGACAGTCCCCTTTCCATGTGGAGAGATATGACCTTTAGTTTTCTTCCCTGGCTATGCCATGCAAGAAATGTAGGGCTAAGCAGCAAGCAGAGCAATACTCCCTGCAATACTTGATTTGCACAAGGACTCATGGTAATTCCTTCTTGGCCAGAAAGCCCTTGTTCTTTGTGGAGAACTTCCAATACAAGGTTGGTAAAGTGGCAGCCATCTCTAAAATGAAAAGTTGGTCAGTTCTGATCAAAATGGCGTCTCCTAACCAGCCATGGTGACTGCTCACTTGTGAAAAGCTGGGTGACATACTGATGACTGTCACTCCCCATAACTGTCTAAATTTAGTTCAAAGCATCATTTTCCATAGAGACCTTCTCTTACAATCTGATGATGAGCTGCACGCCAATCTGGAGTGATGGGGTGTACACTTTGACTGTTGTGTACGTAGGTGGTCAAAAGACAACAAGGTTGCTACCAGTACATTCATCTTGGCCTTTGATGGTGATTGATTGCCTGAAAAGGTCAAAATATACCGATGCGACGTGAAACTGTATTCCCCCTCCCCCTTGTGGTACTTCAAGTCCTTGAAATTTGGCCTGTCTTTGCATTGCAATGCTAGTTCCATCTGTAGAGATTGTAGATGAGTGCTGCATGGAAACGCTTTCTGTGCCGCCTCCCCCCCCTCCCTCCCTCCAATCTGTGTCGACTGTGGAAAGTACCATTCTCACTGCTCACCAGACTGTGCTCTTTTACAAGGAGAAAAGAAAATACAAAAATACAAGACTCTGTACAAACTCAGTCACCAAGAGACCAAGAAGAAATATGAGCAGTTGCACACAGAATGTCAAATAATGTTATATGCTACAGCGACAACAACATCACCCCCCTTTGGCAACTGTACTCCCACGTGTTACACCTCCTTGTGGTGGGCTCTCAGGGCTGCTCAACCATGCCTGCCCCCATCATCATTGAGGGTTCACCTCTTGCTGCTCCCCCACATGTACTTTGGTTTCAGTGGCTTCCCACCCATCAGGATCATTGGTCTCTATTTCCCAGCCAGAGACAAATCACTCTCCACTGGTGTCGCTCACCAGGATGGGGTCTCTTGAGACACTTTCTTCCAAGGTATCTGCTGGCCTACAACTGGACACCAGCTAGTGGCTGAAGGACCCACAGACTGCTGGTCACAGAGCTTCGCAGTCATCCTCTTTATCTGAAACTTGAAACTGATTCAGAGAAGCCCTCGCAATCATCAGAATCCTCTAAGGAGATGGAAGACAAGAAAATATCCTTTAAGAAGGACATTCCACTGCCCTCCATACCAACAGATCCTACCTGTTGCATTCTTGTGGCTGAGGCGGAGATTTTCTTCTACTGCCGCCCCAGGCTGGTCAACAAGTGACCTGGTTAGTGACTACAATTTTCTCAGGTTCTTGGCTAGGTACAACAGTTGAAGATGTATGCTTTGTATGTTGTTGTTCTTATGAGTGCATATATTTCTACTAAATTTTGCCTATAGACATTTGGGCTTTCTTTTTTGAACTGAAAGTGCCACAGTCTCTACTTCCTCAGCATTTCCCAGATTTTAATATTAAACCACGGTGGGCCTTTTCCATCCTTAATCCACTTACTTGGTATGTGTGTTTCTAGGCTGTGATTAACAATCAATTTAAACTTTGCCCTTAATTCCTCTATGCGTATCGTGTTGACGTAAATAATGTGGATTCGTTGTCTAAATGGAATGCTGACAACTGCTTATCTGCTTTTTCTACCATAAATGCTCTGCTAACCCTCTTGATGGATTTATTAACTTTAGTAACCATTGTTGCTACAATTACATTATGATCACCAGCCCCTTCTCTATACTCACACTGTTGATAACTTCAGACCTGTTTGTAGTTACAAGGTCTAAAATATTTCCATTGTGTTTGAGTTTTGAATCCATAGATTTCCCAGTCTGTACTCGGTAGATTACTAATATTGCCTGATCCGGGTATTTCCGCATTACTGAGTATAGACCTTCTTTGAATGGTTTGACAGCTGTTACTGTGGAGTCGGGTGGCCAGTAAAAGCACCCGATAATTAACGTGATTTCATGTAGGCCTACTGCTCCTATGCAGATAATTTCACAATCAAACTCAATTTTGACCTCAATAGGCACAATATTTTTGTCAATAGCAGTAAACAACCCACTCCTATGGCATCTTATCTGTCTTTTTGATATAAATTCCATGCCTCACTTTTTTCAGAGCTGTCGCATTCACATTGCCTCTAGCTGTTGGTTCTTGGAAATGACTTGAAAACATGAGTTTCCACTGAAAGATTATGGCTTAAATGCAGCCCAAAATTCAGACACTTCGCTAAGTGTGTGTCATGCGAGTCTGTTTGATGAGTTTTGAGTTACTGAATTGGGACAGTAACCTTATTTCATTTTACTGGTGTTCTTCAGTTGTACATAATTCAAAATTTGACAGCACTGGTTTCATGAGCAAAACTATATAGCTGCTAGGGTGTCATGATTTTGTTTTTAAATAACCTTTGTAAACTACAGAAGTAAGTCATTCTGAGAATTTCTCCAAGTCTATTGCAAGCACTTTTACCATGTGCTGTGAGAAAATATATCATTCTGCATCAATATTATAATCAATCTTATGATTCATGTGTTGAGAATTTGTTTATCCCTCCCATCAGAAAACCATAATATCTTTTTAATGTTCAGCAATTTTTTCTTTGACGCTAACATCAACGTTGACTGGAAAACATTAAATGCCACTGTGTTGTTACATAATTCAGATACTCAAGTTCAGCATTATAGATGTTAAAGTACACAGCAAAAGGATGCAGAATAGCTTGGCTAATGGTCCAGTGGTAGGACTGCATTTCATCTTGAAGCACAAATGAGTAATTTCCACCAAAATCATGGGTTTTAAGAACTTGTTCCTCTTGTAAGTTATTTTGTATAGCCAGAAAACTGACTTGCCTCACTTTGGAAACCAAATGTGACCTAACAACAGAAATTTCATTCAGTGATGCTAAATTTGACATCTTCAATAAGCACCTAAACTAATTAAATTACACTTCAGAGGTTAAAAGTATCCCTCTCATACCTGAGGAAGTTCGCACATTCACTACAGTTTACCAAATAGTTTTTGCCATCCATCTCCTAATGAATAATATTACTGAGAGGATAATTTATATGTTTTTCCACTTTGGACTCAGTACATGTCATATAACAGTGGAGTGAAAAATTCCATACTAGTTTGATGTAGTACTATATTTGCAAATTAATTTTTCTTCCAGCACATCCTTTCTCCAATTTCAACTTTAGGCAAACAGAATTATGAACAAAGCAAATATATTTTTTGTGGCAAAACAAGACAGCAGTTTTGAGAATTTCAGGAACAGTTTTTAGATTTGTTCAAGATTAAGCTTGTTGCATCTCAAATTAAAGCACAGTTACAGAGCTTTATAATCACTCCCAAGTCAGTTCTTAGCTTCAGTAGTTTTGTAGTTAGGCTCAAGTTATGTCTCACGCCATTTAGAAAGTTGGACAATTTTTTGTGTTTTGAAATCCAAAAGCAAAAAGCTGGCAGTATTTGTTAACTGCTTAGATACAATTAAACAGCAAAACTCTGAAACATCAGGGTCCAAAAAGTAATGAAAATTGATTTATTTGATATGGAATCAAGCTTCAACAGTAGTGAACTGGCCTCATCACAGTCTGACTCATTAATGATCAAAGTACACGCTCCAGTTAGATTAATGTAACCACCAACTATGTTTTATGTCAGCATGCAGTAATCACTCACAGACAGCAGATGGCAGCACTAGCTGTGGAGGGTATATAAAGCATGTCAGGTGGGGGTGGGGGGAGGGGGGCAGGGATGGAAAACTGTGCAATCATTGTCTTAATGTGGAAATGAAGTGATCAATCTGATTTCCAAAAGGACATGGTCATTGGATTTTGGGCCAAGGGCAGAAGCATTTCCAAAATGGCTTTGTTTTTGAAGTGTTCGCATGCTATTGTGCCTCGAAGTATACTGTTCACAGCAAAATAGTGTTACCCAAAACCAGTGCTGAGTCAACTGTAGTGCACCATGACCATTGGTGACAGGTGTGAACTGGCTGTGGAGACATGTACGGGTGAATAGATGCACAACTGTTGAGCAACTGACTGCTCAGATGAAACAAGGGGCTACCAGCCGTATCTCCTCAGCAACTGTTCAGTGACTGTTGGTGCATACGTGTCTCGTCAGCAGGCACTTGGTTCACGTACCCATGCTGACTATTGGTCATTGGTAATGAAGGCTGGAATTTGCATGCCAGTATCACAACTGGATGTCGACTGAGTGGTGACAGTTGGACCATTCAGATGGTGGACAGATGACATTGACATGTATGGCATGAAACATCTGGAAGTAAACATCCCGCAACAATTGTTGGAAGAGTACAGGCCAGAGGAGGGAGTGTTATGGTCTTGGGAATCTTTTCATGGCATTCTGTGGGTTATCTCATCATTCTGGAGGCCACAGTGAATCAACACAAGTATTCATGTATCCTATGGGACCATGTCCACTGCAGTCCACTGCAGTCACTTTGTGTGTGTGTGTGTGTGTGTGTGTGTGTGTGTGTGTGTGTGTGTGTGTGTGTGTGGTCTATTTTTGACCAAATCCTTATGGGCCAAGAGCTTTATTTGTGACAGTCTTTTTGTTGTGCCTATCTGTGACTTAGCATCTCCACTATGTGGTGAGTGGCGACTTTCCTTTTCATAATATTGTTACATTCCATCCTGGATTTTCCATTGTTTGATTGAAGGACTTAATCTGGTTGCTAATAATATTTACCAGTCTACTTTCAGTGTGTGTTTGAGTTATGCACTTGTAAATGAGTGTATGTTTTCCTTCGTCTTTATCTGAAGAAGGACTTAGTCCGATAGCTAATAATATCTACCACTTTGTTTTTCAATGTGTCTGTGTGCCTCTATGTGGTGAGTAGTACTCTATCCTTTTCATATTGTTTTTACTCAATCCTAAATCTTCTGATGTTTGTTATGTGTTGTCAACGTGTGTGAATGGGATGGTTACAACATAAATTAATAAATTTTCTCAAAAGCTGCTTGTAAATACTTATTAAATGCAATATTTATTACCTTTACTGCAATACGCCCACTTTTCCAATCAGTTGACAATGCAATCCAACAAGCCTTCCAGATTGTCCTCTCTCTCTCTCTCTCTCTTTTAGGATGGCTATTGTTTTACATTCTTGATTTTGAGAAGTAATGTAGAAAATATAATTAATTATTCATCACTAATGATATGATTAATGAAATTGACCTAATAGCTTTAGGGGGTATGTATAAGGCAATGTGTTACATTGTTGTCCCCATACAGCACACTACGATTGGAGCAACACCAAACGTTATGTAAGAAATTTATGTCAGTAGAGGACGTTAGTATGTTTTTATTAATTGTACCTGGTTAAATTAGTCTCATCATGTTGATCTTCTGTATTTTACAGTGATGTTACCAGATCTTCAAAAAAACAATCTGTATGAACTTTTATACAGGGTGTCCGAAAAGTCTTTCCCTGATTACATAAATTGGTTCCTCAGGCTAGAAGTTAGATACAAATATGAAACTGGTGTATAATTGTTTATGAACTATCAAAGTCTTTTTGACACATCAGTAAACTTCCACATGAACACCCTTGGTTGCACGTAGCACATCTAGGCGATATTCAATTTCCGTCCACACATTAGTCAACATCACTGGAGGGATCGATTCAACGACTGTGTTTATCTGTTGCCGCAGGGTTTCAAGATCTGGTACACGTGTTCAGTAGACCTCGTCCTTGCAATAACCCCATAAAGAGAAGTCTAATGGGGTTATGTCAGGAGAGCGTGGAGGCCAAACCTTTGGCCCATCATGACCAATCCATCGCCCAGGAAAGGTCACATTGAGATAGGCATGGATGTCCAAACCCCAATGACGTGGTGCACCATCTTGCTGAAACAAGACATCGGGGTGATACTGAAGCAGCTGAGGAACAGCATACAGTTGTAACATGTCCAGATTCACTGCAGATGTGATGGTAGCCTCGGTGAAGAAGAATGGCTCGATAATTCGATCGTGCAATAGTGCGCACCAATCATCCACCTTTGGACTGCCTCTGGTGCACTCCATTACCTCGCCAGGGGGTTGTGAACCCCAAATGCGCACATTATGGCTATTCACCATTCTACTGACAAAAAAGGTCACTTCGTCGGAAAAGGCAATTCGCCTCAGATCACCATCATTGTCCTCAATACATGATAGCATTTCGACTGCAAAGTCATATCGACGTGCACTGTCATTGGGCAACAAGGCCTGAAAGATTTGCACTTTGTATGCACGAAACAATAAACATTTGTGTAAAATATCATGGAGGGAGCTTTTCGGCATCTGTAATTCACGTGAGGCCCTGCACACTGATTTTTTCTGACTTCACAGAAAAGACTGCCTTACAGCTTCCACCCTGTCTGCTGGGGTTCTTGGTCGATCAGACCTCGGAAGGTCATCAAGTGATCCTGTGTTCCTGAACTTCTCATACCAGGCTTTAACGTTCTTGACATCAGGTGAATTCCTTCCAAATGTTGTCTGGAAGTGTCTCTGCACTGTAGTTGCTGATCGTGTCTCATGGTACCACAGGACACACTGTGTCTTCTCCTGCTTGGTTAACATGGCTTCTTGGGCACTGCACCTCATCCACTACTTACGACTGCAAACCTAAAACAGAGAAAAAACATTGATAGTTGTAAACAATTCGACACAAGTTTCATGTTTGTATCTTACTTCTAGCCTGAGTTATCAATTTATGTAATCTAGGAAAGACTTTTCGGACACCCTGTATTTCTTTTAATTATTTAGTGGTTCACATAACTACTATAGTACAAGTGACTGCACTAGACATCAGATTATTGCTGGTTTTCAGATTGGTATGTAACTATATTTTATCAATATAATCTTCAGTTTTTAAAAAAAAAAAAATATTTGTTATGTACCAGTTCTGTTTGGACCATTGTATGAAACAATTAATGAACTTTTGCATGGATCACTTCATTGCTAATGTACACTGTGTGATCAAAAGTATCCAGACACCTGACTGAAAATGACTTACAAGTTCGTGGCGCCCTCCATCGGTAATGCTAGGATTCAGTATTGTTTTGGCCCACCCTTAGCCTTGATTACAGCTTTTACTCTCTCAGGTATACGTTCAGTCAGGTGCTGGAAATGGCAGCACATTCTTCAGGGAGTGCTGCACTGAGGAGAGTTATTGATGTCTGTCGGTGAGGCTTGGCATGAAGTTGGCATACCAAGATACCCCAAAGGTGTTCTATAGGACTCAGGTCAGGACTCTGTGCGGGCCAGTCCATTACAGGGATGTTACTGACGTGTAACCACTCCGCCACAGGCCATGCATTAGGAACAGGTGCTCGATCGTGTTGAAAGATGCAGTCATAACCCCCGAAATACTCTTCAACATTGGGAAGCAAGAAGTTGCTTAAAACATCAGTGTAGGCCTGTACTCTGATAGTCCCATGCAAAACAACAAGAGGTGCAAGCCTCCTCCATGAAAAACACAACCACACCATACAACCACCCCCCCAATTTTACTATTGGCTCTACACACACTGGCAGATAACGTTCACCAAGCATTCGCCATACCCGCACCCTGCCATCTGATCACTACATTGTGTACCGTGATTCGCCACTCCACACAATGTTTTCCCACTGTTCAGTTGTCCAATGTTTACACTCCTTGCACTAAGCGAGGCATCGTTTGACATTTACTGGCCTGATGTGTGGCTCATGAGCAGTCACGCAACCATGAAATCCAAGTTTTCTCACCTCCTGCCTAACTGTCATAGTACTTGCAGTGGATCCTGATGCATTTTGGAATTTCTGTTTGATGGTCTGGACAGCTGTCTGCCTATGACATATTACGACCCTCTTCAACTGTCAGCAGTCTCTGTCTGTCAGCAGACAAGGTTGGCCTGTATGTTTTTATGCTGTACATGTCCCTTCATATTTCCACTTCACCATCACATCGGAAACAATGGACTTAGGGATGTTTAGGAGTGTGGACAAATGACACCCAGTCACCTGATCACATTCGAAATCCATGAGCTCCGCAGGGCGTCCCAATCTGCTTTCTTACGATGTATAATGACTACTGAGATCACTGATATGGAGTACCTGGTAGTATGTGGCAGCACATTGCGCCTAATATGAAAAACTTTATGTTTTTGTGGGTGTTCAGATACTTTTGATCACATAGTGTATGAACAAACGAATTGTATGTTGACATTGCTTAATGTGTTTTAAAAAGTAATCTGCAGTTATACCCACTGGTTTCACTTTATTAAACAAAGGGTTTAAAACTACTACATCAGAAAGAAACAACTTTGATTAGTTTGTAAAATAGGGGGCATTACTTGCACTACATGACACAAACAACAACAACAACAACAACTACTACTACTACTACTACTACTACTACTACTACTACTACTACTACTTCAGTTTCCTTCTGCCTATACACCACTAAAGTCATATGGTGACATGCACTGCTTTGAGTTTGTCAGATTGTAGTTTACTCAAATGGCATGTTGACTATGATGGATCATTGCTGTTGGATAATGTAGTGTTTTACATATTGTTTTATATAAGCAGGTCTGACTCTGTAATTTCCTTATATTTTAGCAATGGAGATGGCTATTTATAGCTGAAATCTGGATATGCAAGAATAATAAAAAACCAACGGAATTGTGACTGATGGCTGTGTTCCTGTCCTTCCTTACAAATGAAGTGTCACATTTTTCCTGGTTGCTAGGTTGAGACAAATAATCGACAGAAGTCATCATGGAACTGCCGTATTGATGATCATTTAGTTAATACTATGGTATACATTTGGAAGGAAACTGCTTTTACAAAAGTAATCCCCAAAATTGTTTCATAAAAGTAGTATGGGTTGATATGAAGACAGTTGGATGCACTGCCCATTATTTTCTGTGGCCATACCTTACACTATTAGGCACCACCACCACATCAGTTACATACAGCACTGTCCTTTAATACTTATGCTTCTGTCTTGAGTTCTTATATATTTTTCTACAGTGTTTTATGTGAAAAGTGTAAAATAGAGACATGAAATAAAAGAATAAGTCTCCCTTTCTCTTCTAGCTTACCTCACTCCTATTATTAATATTACCATTTCACACCAATAAATTTTAGATACTTTGCTGTACAGCAGCCAACTGTAAGTCTTGTAATTCCTGAATTCCAGTTCTTTCACAAATTTCATATGCTTACTTCTCAATTGTTCAGTAGTTATTAGTGAGTAAAAAGGTGAAATTATCATCAACCAGCTGCTTATTTTGTATACTGCCCTCCTTGACTGCACATAGCCCTGTTGGAAGTGATATGTGGTTGCTTTCTTCTGACTTGAGAATTGGCTCATCCAGTCAGTTAGAAAGGACTTACAGTCAATGAGGAATCTGAATCAAATTGTGATTTGGCTTCCTTTACTTCCACAAAGCATTGCAATATATTAAAAGTGGATTTTGTCACAGGAATAGTTATATCTGCAAGAGATTAGACTCAGATTTGCAATCTGAGACTTATTTTCTGAGATAAACTGTGACTGTTGGTGAATATGAAATCGAGGAAAATGAAGAGGATGGGAAAACACAGCTGTGCTGTATGGAGTGTAGGTTGATAACCTGTTTAGCAGAAGAGAAACAGCTGGTAGATATTCGTACCTGGGAGTAATAGGGTGTTGTAAAGGAAGTGGGATGATCTCTTAGGTTCATAATGGGTAAAGTGAATAACAGGTTTCTGTTTAGTGGTAGGTCACTGAGAAACACCAGTTTGTCTACAAAAGAGATACCTTAAAAGCATGTGTTGCTTGTATTAAAATACTGATAATATAAGTGGGATTCACATCAGTGTAGATTAACACATGATAATATGCACATACAGAGAAGGGCCATGCGAATGATCGTACAGCTGTTAGCAAGGGAGTGTAACAGAAGTACTAAGAAATCTCACCTTGCAGACACTCAAAACAATTATTCATGTTTCATAAAAAACCTCTCAGAAAATTCCAGAAATTGGGTTTTAGGATGGAAAGTATGAATATTCTCCTGCACTCTGTTTCCCTTCTGAAGAAAATGTGAAAATTAAATTAGACTTAACAGCTTTTATGGAGGTATATAGGTAATCATTAAAACTTTATAGTAATTCACAGAGTGTAGATGTATATGGAGATAACATTGGTACAAATAGAGTTGGTACAAGAGAAATACAGGATGGCAGTGCCACTGATTGATGTCATTTTAGAGACTGGTTAATGTCTTGAATATATATATGAAACCTCAGGGAAATAAGTTACATAAGTTGATCAACCAAACTGAAATATATCAAAAGTTTATTTTTGGAGCACACAGCATCAAAGTGGCCTAGGGGGTTAGCTTCATGTATTTGCAGAAGATAGGTATATGTTCTTTAAATGGACTATAAGAACTATTAACAGCTATTTTGTTTATGGTGTTGTGTCTTTGGCACATCCTGATGGTTTTAGTACTGTTTATACACCCAACTGAGCAAGTGAGATGTCTTGATGCTAGACATTTTAATTTAACATATCATACAATGGATGTAGACACTACTCCATATACTCCTATTGGCTAAATAACTCATCTGAAGACCCCATTCTCCATTGGAGATGATGTTCTTAGGGGAAATAAGGAGCTTGTTGTTTGACATTTCTTACTTTAGTACCATTGTGGAGTCACAAGATAAACATAATAAAATGTTTTTCGTATAAGAAATTCCTGAAATAACTATAGAAATTGACACTGTGGAAAGTGATGTGTCAAGTTGGGATTAAAGGTGAATTTTTCTAGACGTGATTATCCTGGGTTTTCCATTGTTTAGTTTGATAGTTATAGTGAGACATAAGAAAATTGCTTCAGTTTGTGGGGATTTTTGAACAGTTATAAGTATGAAACTTCCTGGCAGATCAAAACTGTGTGCCCGACCGAAACTCGAACTCGGGACCTTTGCCTTTCGCGGACAAGTGCTCTACCATCTGAGCTACCCAAGCACGACTCACGCCCGGTACTCACAGCTTTACTTCTGCCAGTACCTCGTCTCCTACCTTCCAAACTTTACAGAAGCTCTTCTGCAAACCTTGCAGAACTAGCACTCCTGAAAGAAAGGATATAGCGGAGACATGGCTTAGCCACAGCCTGGGGGATGTTTCCAGAATGAGATTTTCACTCTGCAGTGGAGTGTGCGCTGATATGAAACTTCCTGGCAGATTAAAACTGTGTGCCCGACCGAGACATATCAGCGCACACTCCGCTGCAGAGTGAAAATCTCATTCTGGAGTTATAAGTATGTTTGTAACATAAGTGCTACAACAGTATATTAGTAACACAAATGCTGCCCTATAAGAACCACAGGTGCAAAATCAGCAAACAATAAAGGTATCTGAAACTGTTGATGTTATTTGACTGAAATCCAGTTTATTAACAACACGTTATTTCTCTGTGGCATAATGATATTTCTGTTTGAATACCTGTTGATTATTAAATCATGGAAAGCTTGTCTGTTGTGTAGGTGGTGTCATATAGTAGCAGTGGTACCTTATTGCCAAACTTTATTAATTTTCAAATTTTTACATTGAACCAGTCATTTGATGCCTTTCTCAACTGAAGCACATGTCGTGAATTTGGTGGACAATGTATAAGTGTTGGAAGGTGGCCTTTTGTATGAAAAGAGGAAATGATAAATAATAACACATATAATGACTTTTTTTGATAATACAGAAGAGATTCAGAGGTTTTCGTTGCAAATAGAAATTACATTGCATTTGTGACCTGCGTACTCATAATGGTAGTTTTGTTGATGCCTATTTTTGTATCAGATGTGGTAGTGAAGTTGCAGTTGTCTTTCTGGTCTTTGTCGTATTCTGTAATCTTTGAAAATTACTAGTTGATGCAATGTCTAACTGTTCATTAACTTCCAGGTTCCAGGTTCCCAGTTCTTCAAGTTCTCATCGTAATGGCCAAGATTTTGCCTTTCGTGGAGAACTGAGTGATGATGAAGTTATATATTAAATGAGTTGTGGGTATTTGTCATTGCACTTCCATTTCTGGTAACTTGTGAAAACATATTGCAATACAACTGTATAGAAATGGCATTTTTTCAAAATAAGTAAATAACAGTTGAATTTATAGTAACTAGAAAAATATAGCTTCAGTGAAGCATATAGTATTTTTCTATATATTTGACTGTAATTCATGGTGGAATTGAATGACTGCATTCCATTGCATATTTGTGCTATTTTAACTGTAATTAGACAAAAAGTGGTTGACATTTTGAATGATGAATTAGCAGTTGTGATCATTTGTCCGAGCTCACTTCAGCACTTACAATTTAGAAAAATATAACAGCAAATATTTCAGGAAAAAGTAGCTGTCTAACAAAGCTCACTTCTCAGATCTTGGGTGCTCTTTCATATCTGAACATTCAAATGAAACAGAACAGAATGCTAATCATCTGTGAATGATCTGGGCAGCTTTATAATAGACACAATGTCAGAGGTAGTTCCCCTTCTTAAGATCTAGTCGAACTTGTGGGGATGCTGATAATGCTTCATGGTATATTTGGCTGGAACCTTCCATGACTTAGCTCACAGGTGAGTAGCAGACTGAATTGACATGGAAAATTCTTTTGTCCCAGTCTTGAGCCCATCAAATTGTTGGCTCTCCTGTAGCTTGAGGTGCTAGTATTTGAGTTGCTCCACTTTGTACAATGGATGACTTCTGTAAATTTTCTGCTTGTTATTGAAAAATTTTACTTAGGAAATGGCATTTTGTATTTTAGCGAGTTCAGTTTTCCTATGTACAAATGTGACTACAGAAACATATATTTATTTATGTAAGAGAAGACTTGTGATATATCAACTCATGTAATTAATGAATAATGTAATTTAAATTTACTAGATCCCTTTCTGTAAAAAATGATGCAAGTTTTTATATTAAAAAAAATTACTTGAGGTAACTATTAAATTACAAAGAGAACGTATGGCTGGCCATTTCATTATTCACTCAATTAGTTCCTGTTTTACTGTTTGGATCATCATCTTTTACTCTCCTTTTCCTTTTTTGCCCTCTCCTCCTCCTAGTTATTAGTTACACTTTTCGTACCACCTGTCATTTCTCTTGTTTTTAATCCATCTCACTGTTTTTCTGTCTTCCTTAGGCTTGAAGCTTCCACAGTGCTGATTGGTGTACTATATTTGAGCTCTTACTGTCTCTAATATCTCCCTCTTCATCCATATCTGTCCCAGCCTTATTACATGTGCTTCTTCTCTACCTGGTGTCTGAGTGATCTGCCTCCCTTTTCTAACCTTCCCCACCATATTTCTCTTTTCTCCTTGAGGAAGGAACTAACAGTTCTGAAAGCTTTATATATGGGTATCTATTGGCAGTACTTAGAATTCTGCCTCTTGAAATAAATACTGCCCAGCCATTCTGTCTCCATGTAATGATATAATATTTAAGTGATAGTAATTTTTTACAGAAAATGACATACAAATTTGTGTGTTTACTCGCAGGTCTTGCCTGTGGAGAGTTATGTGTCTTGTAAAATTTAATGTTATAAAGCAGTTTGAAATGTCAGAAAGTTGTTTCTTTTTCTGTTAAAACATGAAATGATGATAGAAAACAGAGTTGTCTGTTTTCTTTATTGATGCCACTTTCCTGTACCCTGCCTTTTGGGAATGGTATTTATATTAGTTCCTACAGAATCTTGAAGTTTTATTACATTTGCATCATTTTACAATTACATTGCTACACTGTCTTCATATACCTGTGTAATGCATGTATCATGAAAGGATAGGCAGAAGTTGTCTGTCACTAGCCTGTTCAACAAATAGATAAATAAAAGGGGACATAAATGGGGATATGAACATCAGCAATAAACATGTGAATGGGAACAGAAATATTCAATGGTACTGTGATTAGAACCTCATCCGTGTTTGTTTCTCATTGATACTTTCCATACAAATTTGTGATGTAGGGCTATAGCTGAATGGTTAGGGGTTTCACTGCCTTAACTCTACTCACAGATATTAAGAATGATCCAGTCTCATTTTTTGAAATTTCAGTTTTTGCTGAAGAGTGAAAGGTGAATAGGAGGGGATAGACAGAGAGAAAGAGTTCCCCCCCCCCCCCCTCTCTCTCTCTCTCTCTTTCTCTCTCTCTCTCTCTCTCTCTCTCTCTCTCTCTCTCTCTCTCTCTCTCTCTCTCTCTCTGTGTGTGTGTGTGTGTGTGTGTGTGTGTGTGTGTGTGTGTTCACAATAAAGCTGGCTGTGGTGGAAAAATGGTATTGATGGTCATTACTGAATTTGATGATTGAAATGTCTTTTCCTCAGTCTTTTGCTGTGTATAACAAATGAAATTTACGTTAAATAATTAGTCCTTTTACCTGTAACACTGTGACCAATGCTTTTTTTGTGAAGTACATCAACAGTGGCCTCTCAGATATACGTAACTTTTTACGGATTAACATTATGATTAACTTAAACTATTTACCTACTTAACTTATTAATTATTTCACTTTTTTGAGCAGTTGGGCAGCCTGTGTGTTCCCACTGCTCTTGCTGAGTGCCTCTGGGCGCAGTGATCGAGTGGGTAACACACATGCAGTACATGTGCTGTAGAACTAGCCCACATGCGCATGCTGATGGTAGAGCTGCTGTCTGTTTGCCATTGCCCGTGCTGTATGGGATACTGTTTGAATGACCTGGTCTAATGATTTGCTCAGCTCATCTTGGATTTTCAATTTTTTGAGCAGCTTCCTTCTTGTAATGTTGAAAATTTATTTAATGCTTGTGTAAAATCCTGACATTTCGTGATGCCAGTTTTTACTTCATTCATTGACATGACAGAAGCTTTCAATTACTTTTAATTCACTGAATTATTAATTACAAAAGTGCAAAGTGTTTGCACTTAAACAGTTGTTAGTCTTCAAATTTATTCATGGGAAGTGATCAGTTCTGAACCACTATTATAAAGGTTGCCACAAAATTATTTCACATTTAATGTAGTAGAAAGTGCACATTTTCACAATGGAGAAATACAGTTCCATTTTATTGCGAGTGTCCACTTTTTTCACTTCTCTGTTAATCTCACGTGCATTAGTGTGTTACAGTTGTCTGGCTGGAATATTTTCACAGAAACAAAGGCACAGATAATTTTTGTGTTTAAATTACCAAGCTGTTCCATTGCATATATTTTTAGCTATTCGACCTGTATGGCTTCTTTCCGTAAACTTGATATTGAACTTCACTCTACAATAAGGAAGTGGTTGTGTGAAATCATATGATGTTGACTGTTTGTGATGGCATTGTGAAGTGGAAATGTGATGAACAAGCCCAGCTAAACCAACAGCAGACCGATCTCGTGAACTGACAGATACAGACCTTCGAGCATTGCAGTGCGTAATTGTATAAAAATGAGTGAAGTCGGTGGAAGAAATCGCTCATGAGTTCCAAAGTGCTAGTTCACCTAGTAGAATGACTGTGTGGAGGGAGTTAAGAAGAAGGGGTCTCAATGGTCGAGCAGCTCCTCATAAACCATACATGTCTGTAGGTAGTGCTGAGTGTCGTTTTAGGTGATGAAAGGAGCAACACCAATGGACAGTGGATGACTAGAAATGAATGATTTGGAATTACGAATTGTGCTATATGTTGTGGCAATCAAATGGAAGGATTTGGTTTTGGGAATGCTTGGAGAACATTACCTGCTGTTGTGTGTGGTGAGGTACAGAGGAGGTGGTGTTATGGTATGGAGATGTTTTTCATGGTAAGTGTGTGGTCCCCTTACTGCACTAAAGAAAGTGCTAAATTTGGAAGGATATGAAGACATTTTACAGCATTGTATCGTGAAACAGTTTGGAGATGATGACTGTTTGTATCAATATGTTGGTGGACAGTGACATCCCTGAAATGAAACTGGCCTGTCCAGAGTCCTGACCTGAATGCAACGGAACATCTTTGAGATGACTTAGAAGTTTGAATTCACTCCAGACCTCAGTGTCCAACATCACTACCTTCTCTAGTTTCAGCTCATGAGGGAGAATGGTCTGCCTTTGCAGCACATACATTCAGAGATCTCATGGAAAGTGTTCCCTGCAGAGTTCACACTGACACATCACGTATTAATGACCGTGACTATGTGCCCGGGTACTATTGATAATATAGTGTATACTGATAGCACTATAGTCCCCAGCCTATTCTGATAGACTAGCATTACTTTAGTAACCATGCAAGTAAGTGTAGCCTCACTTATACACACCAGTCAACTGCAGGCTTTTCATCAGTACTGTTTTCCCACTACTACTGGATAAATTTCTGTTCTGTCCTGCTGTATACCTGTATCAGAACAACAAAATATTGATAACTAGTAGTTTCAAAAACAGCTACCATAGCAAGAACTGTTTGGAGAAAGATTTCGTTCTAGCATTACGAACATTTAGTGCTTTTATATCAGGCTACTACCACAGGCACAAGTTAACACAGTCAACTGCAGATGGAAGTTGCATCCACGGGTGTAACTGTGGTGGTTAATTTTGATTGTGAGAAAATTTAATTGTCATGAGGGACTGGAATTCAATAGTAAGAATAGAAAGAGAAGGAAAAGTAGTAGGTGAATATGGAACTGGGGTAATGAATGAAAGAGGAAGTCGCCTGGTAGAATTTTGCACATAGCATAACTTAATCATAGCTAACACTTGGTTTAAGAATCATGAAAGAAGGCCTGGAGACACTGGAAGGTTTCAGATAGTTTATATAATGGTAACACAGAGATTTAGGAACCAGGTTTTAAATTGTAAGACATTTACAGGAGCAGATGTGGACTCCAACCACAACCTATTGGTTATGAAATGTAGATAGAAACTGCAGAAAGGGGGAATTGAAGGCGATGGGATCTGGATAAAGTGAAAGAACCGGAGGTTGTAGAAAGTTTCAGGGACAGCATTAGGGAACAACTGACAAGAACAGGGGAAAGAAATACAGTACAGTAGAAATCCTTGCATAACAGAAGAGATATTGAATTTAATCGATGAAAGGAAAAAGTATAAAAATGCAGTAAATGAAGTAGGCAAAAAGAAATACATATGTCTCAAAAATGAGATCGACATGAAGTGCAAAATGGCCAGGCAGGGATGGCTAGAGGACAAATGTAAGAATGTGGAGGCATATATCACTAGGGGTAAGATAGATACTGCCTACAGAAACATTAAAGAGACCTTTCGAGAAAAGAGAACCACTTGTATGAATATCAAGAGCTCAGATGGAAAACCAGTTCTAAGCAAATAAGGGAAAGCACAAAAGGTCGAAGGAGCATATAGAGGGCCTGTACAAGGGTGATGTACTCGAGGGCAATATTATGGAAATGGATGAGGATGTAGGTGAAGATAAAATGGGAGATATGATAATGTGTGAAGATCTGACAGAGGACTGAAAGACCTAAGTCGAAACAAGGCCCAAGAGTAGACAGCATTCCATTAGAACTCCTGATAGCCTTGAGAGAGCCAACACCGACAAAACTAAACCAGCTGGTGAGCAAGATGTATGAGACTGGCGAAATTCCCTCAGACTTCAAGAAGAATATAATAATTCCAATCCCAAAGAAAGCAGGTGTTGACAAGTGTGAAAATTACTGAACTCTTCAACTTAATAAGTCAAGGCTGCAAAATGCTAACACAAATTCTTTACAGCCGAATGGAAAAACTGGTAGAAGTTGACCTTGGGGAAGATCAGTTTGGATTCCGTAGAAATGTTGGAACACGTGAGGCAATACTGACCCTTCGACTCATTTTAGAAGATAGATTAAGGAAAGGCAATCCTACAATGTTGACTGGAAAACTCTCTTTCAAATTCTGAAGGTGGCAGGGGTAAAATACAGGGAGCGAAAGGCTACTTACAATTGGTACAGAAACCAGAAGACAGTTATATGAGTCGAGGGCCATGAAAGGGAAGCAGTGGTTGAGAAGGGAGTGAGACAGTGTTTTAGCATATCCCAATGTTATTCAATCTATATATTGAGCAAGCAGCAAAGGAAACAAAAGAAAAAATTGGAATAGGAATTAAAATCCATGGAGAAGAAATAAAAACTTTGAGGTTTGCTGATGACAATGTAATTCTGTCAGAGACAGCAGAGGACCTGGAAGAGCCATTGAACGGAATGGACAATGTCTTCAAAGGAGGATATAAGATGAACATCAACAAAAGCAAAATGAAGATAATGGAATGTAGTCGAATTAAATCAGGCAATGCTGAGGGAATTAGATTAGGAAAAAGAGACACTTAAAACAGTAAATGAGTTTTGCTATTTAGGTAGCAAAATAACTGATAATGGTCGAAGTAGAGAGGATATAAAATGTAGACTGGCAATGGCAAGAAAAGCATTTCTGAAGAAGAGAAATTTCTTAACATAGAGTATAGATTTAAGTATTAGGAAGTCTTTTCTGAAAGTATTTGTATGGAGTGTAGCCATGCCTCCAAGTGAAACATGGCCGATAATTAGTTTGGACAAGAAGAGAAAGAAGCTTCCGAAATACGGTGCTACAGAAGAATGCTGAAGATTAGATGGGTAGATCACATAACTAATGAGGTGGTACTGAATATAATCGGGGAGAACAGGAATTTGTGGCACAACTCGACTAGAAGAAGAGATCGGTTGTTAGGACATGTTCTGAGGCATCGAGGGATCACCATGATAGTATTGGAGGGCAGCATGGTGGGTAAAAATCATATAGGAAGACCAAGAGATTAACACATTAAACAGATTAAGAAGGGTGTAGGGTGCAGTAGTTACTTTGAGATGAAGAAGCTTGCACAGGATGGAGTAACATGGAGAGCTGCAGCAAACCAGTCTTTGGACTGAAGACCACAACAACAAAAACAAAAGCAACAACTTCATTTCTACTTGTGGCGTGTTTCTTTCACACAACAGAATTTCTGAAGTGTTAAGGCTATTTATTACAGTCATACAAATGAATCTCAGTATATCATGTTAATGGGGAGTATGTGAACACATGCAAAATAAAATTGTGCCGTTATTGTCAATATGACCATTATGTTTGTCGTAGTAATGCTGAATTTATAACCACGTCTCCATCCATGCACAACTTTTTTCAACTGTCAATCATTTTCTAAAATGCATGCCCCGCAGGATATTGGTTATTCTTTAAATATTTTTGCTGCTGATAATAAAAGTCAACTACAGCTGAACTTTTTCTTTAAGCACTTTCCCCACCCTAGGATATTGTTAGTCTTGAAATATTTTTGTTACTGGTAATAAAAGCCAACTTCGGCTGAACTGTGATTTGAAAAATCAAAATACAAGACACAGAAGTAACTATAATTTAGACTTTACTTTCTTATCTAGGATTCAGAATGGAGTTGTCTACTCTGATGCAGCAATACTCAGTAGTTCTCGTGTAACATAAAGCTTGAAATTGGGAATCCCAAATGAAGTTAAAAACAAGCGTTGTTAGCCACTCCTTTAAATTATGTTATTATAGTTGTTATATAGATTCAAGGATTGAGAATTCTTTTAACAACATAGAGGGTATCAGTGTCCACTGTAAAGGTGTGTGACGAGTAGTAGTGGATTATTAACAGGCCTCTGTTATGCAGATGATGTTAACTATTTTCTTTGCAAAATACCAATTTAATGAAGTGACCAGCAGAAGATAAACAGTAAATATGTAATGTTGCTGAGAAAGCAGCAACTTTTTTCAAAGTAGTGTAGAGATTATGTTTCTAAGAGTTGCTTGTCCATTAATGCTGACTTTGACTTGTCCCATGTCCCTAGTCCCTAAAGATCCTCTTTTTTAATGGACTCTGTGGAATGTGATAAATGTCTGAGTGAATAAAGATGTTTGCTCAGTTGAGAGTTAAGATTCCAATAAGCTGTCACAGATTTTTCCTTCTTCTTTAGGAACAAGTGTTTCTACTGTGTGTTTGTTGATAGACAAAAAAAAGGGTGCAGGCAACTATTGGTGCATGAAGTAGATTACACTTTTCCTCTCCACACACACACACACACACACACACACACACACACACACACACACACACACACACACACACACACACACAGTTCACCTCTGCTGCAGTATTCGTGATAGGTGATGAGGTGATGGTGGTGATGATGATGATGATGATGATGATGATGATGATGATGATTGCGAGTTGAGCCAACGAGTCACAGTGATTTTAGTGGAGGGGAACAGGGAAGGGCTATGGGAGGAATGAGGAGTAAGATTTGCAGTGCAGGAGGAAATGATGAGAGTCCGGAGGAGAGGAAACATGACCTTCAGCAGTGGTGGTAAAATGTAGGATACTAGTGACATCTTTCAATTGGGGTTGGATATGGAATGTGTCTGAAAGGAAAGGAAGGAATATTAGAGCTTAACGTCCATTGATGATAACGCCATTTGGAGACTTGGCACAAACTTATATAGGATAAGGTTGTAAATATAAATTGGTTGTGTACTTTTCAAAGGAACTACCGTGGTTTTCACTCTTAATCAATTGCTGACATTTGGTGAGGAGATGATGCTAGTAGGTACAGTTGAATGTTGGCCAAATATGTAGGTATACAGCTAGTTAGTTGTAAGATCTCATGTTATGGCAGCCCTATGTTATACACTTTCAGGTACCTAACCAGTGTCTTAGGTTGTCTTGGCACAACATTTCAACAACATATTGGTAGATGCTCCTGACTGCATATGAGAAATTGACTGCATACCTGAGAGATGGTCATGCATATTCTTAATTGTCGTAGCCATATAGGACGTAGGATAGTAGTTGCAGCATAGCTGGTAGCTGATGGTTGCTTTCGTATGTAACTACCTTTGATTGTTGTTGTTGTTGTTGTGGTCTTCAGTCCTGAGACTGGTTTGATGCAGCTCTCCATGCTACTCTATCCTGTGCAAGCTTCTTCATCTCCCAGTACCTACTACAACCTACATCCTTCTGAATCTGCTTAGTGTACTCATCTCTCGGTCTCCCTCTACGATTTTTACCCTCCACACTGCCCTCCAATGCTAAATTTGTGATCCCTTGATGCCTCAAAACATGTCCTACCAACCGATCCCTTCTTCTAGTCAAGTTGTGCCACAAACTTCTCTTCTCCCCAATCCTATTCAATACCTCCTCATTAGTTACGTGATCTATCCACCTTATCTTCAGTATTCTTCTGTAGCACCACATTTCGAAAGCTTCTATTCTCTTCTTGTCCAAACTAGTTATCGTCCATCTTTCACTTCCATACATGGCTACACTCCAAACAAATATTTTCAGAAATGACTTCCTGACACTTAAATCCATATTCGATGTTAACAAATTTCTCTTCTTCAGAAACGCTTTCCTTGCCATTGCCAGTCTACATTTTATATCCTCTCTACTTCGACCATCATCAGTTATTTTACTTCCTAAATAGCAAAACTCCTTTACTACTTTAAGTGTCTCATTTCCTAATCTAATTCCCTCAGCATCACCCGATTTAATTTGACTACATTCCATTATCCTCGTTTTGCTTTCGTTAATGTTCATCTTATATCCTCCTTTCAAGACACTGTCCATTCCGTTCAACTGCTCTTCCAAGTCCTTTGCCGTCTCTGACAGAATTACAATGTCATCGGCGAACCTCAAAGTTTTTACTTCGTCTCCATGAATTTTAATACCTACTCCAAATTTTTCTTTTGTTTCCTTTACTGCTTGCTCAATATACAGATTGAATAACATCGGTGAGAGGCTACAACCCTGTCTCACTCCTTTCCCAACCACTGCTTCCCTTTCATGCCCCTCGATTCTTATGACTGCCATCTGGTTTCTGTACAAATTGTAAATAGCCTTTCGCTCCCTGTATTTTACCCCTGCCACCTTTAGAATTTGAAAAAGAGTATTCCAGTCAACATTGTCAAAAGCTTTCTCTAAGTCTACAAATGCTAGAAACGTAGGTTTGCCTTTTCTTAATCTTTCTTCTAAGATAAGTCGTAAGGTCAGTATTGCCTCACGTGTTCCAACATTTCGACGGAATCCAAACTGATCCTCCCCGAGGTCCGCATCTACCAGTTTTTCCATTCGTCTGTAAAGAATTCGCGTTAGTATTTTGCAGCTGTGACTTATTAAACTGATAGTTCGGTAATTTTCACATCTGTCAGCACCTGCTTTCTTTGGGATTGGAATTATTATATTCTTCTTGAAGTCTGAGGGAATTTCGCCTGTCTCATACATCTTGCTCACCAGCTGGTAGAGTTTTGTCATGACTGGCTCTCCCCAGGCCGTCAGTAGTTCTAATGGAATGTTGTCTACTCCGGGGGCCTTGTTCCGACTCAGGTCTTTCAGTGCTCTGTCAAACTCTTCACGCAATATCGTATCACCCATTTCGTCTTCATCTACATCCTCTTCCATTTCCATAATATTGTCCTCAAGTACATCACCCTTGTATAAACCTTCTATATACTCCTTCCACCTTTCTGCCTTCCCTTCTTTGCTTAGAACTGGGTTGCCATCTGAGCTCTTGATATTCATACACGTGGTTCTCTTCTCTCCAAAGGTCTCTTTAATTTTCCTGTAGGCAGTATCTATCTTACCCCTAGTGAGATAAGCCTCTACATCCTTACATTTATCCTCTAGCCATCCCTGTTTAGCCATTTTGCACTTCCTCTCGATCTCATTTTTGAGACGTTTGTATTCCTTTTTGCCTGCTTCATTTACTGCATTTTTATATTTTCTCCTTTCATCAATTAAATTCAATATTTCTTCTGTTACCCAAGGATTTCTAGCAGCCCTCGTCTTTGTACCTACTTTATCCTCTGCTGCCTTCACTACTTCATCCCTCAGAGCTACCCATTCTTCTTCTACTGTATTTCTTTCCCCTATTCCTGTCAATTGTTCCCTTATGCTCTCCCTGAAACTCTGTACAACCTCTGGTTCTTTCAGTTTATCCAGGTCCCATCTCCTTAATTTCCCACATTTTTGCAGTTTCTTCAGTTTTAATCTACAGGTCATAACCAATAGATTGTGGTCAGAGTCCACATCTGCCCCTGGAAATGTCTTACAACTTAAAATCTGGTTCCTAAATCTCTGTCTTACCATTATATAATCTATCTGATACCTTTTAGTATCTCCAGGGTTCTTCCACGTATACAACCTTCTTTCATGATTCTTAAACCAAGTGTTACCTATGACTAAGTTGTGCTCTGTACAAAATTCTACTAGGCGGCTTCCTCTTTCATTTCTTAGCCCCAATCCATATTCACCTACTATGTTTCCTTCTCTCCCTTTTCCTACACTCGAATTCCAGTCACCCATTACTATTAAATTTTCGTCTCCCTTCACTATCTGAATAATTTCTTTTATTTCATCGTACATTTCTTCAATTTCTTCGTCATCTGCAGAGCTAGTTGGCATGTAAACTTGTACTACTGTAGTAGGTGTGGGCTTCGTATCTATCTTGGCCACAATAATGCGTTCACTATGCTGTTTGTAGTAGCTTACCCGCATTCCTATTTTCCTATTCATTATTAAACCTACTCCTGCATTACCCCTATTTGATTTTGTGTTTATAACCCTGTAATCACCTGACCAGAAGTCTTGTTCCTCCTGCCACCGAACTTCACTAATTCCCACTATATCTAACTTTAACCTATCCATTTCCCTTTTTAAATTTTCTAACCTACCTGCCCGATTAAGGGATCTGACATTCCACGCTCCGATCCGTAGAACGCCAGTTTTCTTTCTCCTGATAACGACATCCTCCTGAGTAGTCCCCGCCCGGAGATCCGAATGGGGGACTATTTTACCTCCGGAATATTTTACCCAAGAGGATGCCATCATCATTTAATCATACAGTAAGGCTGCATGTCCTCGGGAAAAATTACGGCTGTAGTTTCCCCTTGCTTTCAGCCGTTCGCAGTACCAGCACAGCAACGCCGTTTTGGTTAATGTTGCAAGGCCAGATCAGTCAATCATCCAGACTGTTGCCCCTGCAACTACTGAAAAGGCTGCTGCCCCTCTTCAGGAACCACACGTTTGTCTGGCCTCTCAACAGATACCCCTCCGTTGTGGTTGCACCTACGTTACGGCCATCTGTATCGCTGAGGCACGCAAGCCTCCCCACCAACGGCAAGGTCCATGGTTCATGGGGGGGAAATGAAATATTTGTGACAGAACTGAAATAGAAAAAGGTGTGTGGATGCATGGAACAATTTTTCCACTGTGTGTATGTCTAGCCTCTCAACAGAGAATAGTCCATGGGGAGGGGGAGTCACAGTTGGGAACAGGAATGGACTAGGATACTGCATTGGCATGGTGGGTAATGGAATACCACTCGTGGAAATGAAGATAGAGTTTGGAATGTGATATCTCTCACTTCTAGGCACAGGAGTTACCTGGCAAAGGATGATACTGACTTTCTTAAGGTCTCTATAATATTCATTGATAAAGGATGAACTTATCAGTGCCTTGTTACAGTGGCAACAGATTTGTTGGAGTTAGAGCAAGAAATTTTGCAGTAAATTGTTTGTGGACTACTTTGTCACAGTATTGTCCACCTGTAAATGCTGTAACAAGTTTAATAATATGTTGAGATAGCTTCTACATGCCACTGCAAATGTATTCTTGCACTGCCTTGAACATTTTTAAAAATTTCTTGTATGTTTTGCAGGTACTGTTCGTGCTTAGTGAATGTGGTACGGACAGAGGTTTTTAAAACCCTTACAGAGGTGGAGGTTAACATTCAGGAAAGTATCTGACTGAATTGAAAAGGTTCTGGTGAAGCAGGTTTGGGTGGCAAGGAAAGAGCAAAGGGCGCCCCTGCCAGAGTCTAGATCATGGAGATATCATCAGTGACTCATAACTAGGCAGGGAATATTTTTTTATTAAATGGTTTAGGTGGACGTGATTAAAAAATAAGTTTACATAGTGCAATGCTTTACATATGCTCATCCAAGTTTAGGGAACTCATGTTATTTGTAGCTTAGTGCATTGAAAGGAGTAATAATTATAGGTCAGTTTTGGAAGGAGGTAGTCTGTTTGGTATTGGGTTTCACTGATAAAATTCTGTTGAAGCATGGGTATGTATATGGGAGATGTTGTTTACAGGGACCCAGCACCCAGAGAGATAAGAAAACGGGTCTAGCAGTAATCAGATAGGAAATGCGGAGAAGTCAGAAGAGGAAGTTATTAGTGGTCTATGGCTAACGTCTTTCACTAGAGATCAAAACGTCCTTGGTCCAGCGTTTGAACCCTGCCACTGTTTAAATTTTGAATGAAAAGTATCAGCAATGGCAGCTAAAGACTTCTGGTGTACGAAGTCACCCTCATTCTGTGGACATTGCCAGAGAGGGCAGAGAAGTGGACAGAGGTTCACAGCACTCTCTTGCCCTTATGGTGGGAAACTGCCCTGAAAGGTGCAAGAATTGGCATTGGTGAAAGGCCTGAGGATGCAGAAGGTAATAGAAATCACTGCATTAAAGACACACAATGTGTATCCACAGGACACAAGGCTAGTAACTGAAAAGTGTCACGATGATCTCTCCATTGGCAAAAGATTCCAGACTAATTCCTTGTTTGGATCTCTGGAAGGAGACTGCCAACATGAGGTGACCGTGAGAAAAAAAATTGAGTAACTAATGAAAGGATAACGTTCTACGAGTTAGGGTGTGGAATGTCTGATGTTTGAATGTGGTAGGGAAGATAGAAAGTTTGAAAAGGGAAATTCTAAGGCTCAGTCTGGACATAGTTGTGGCCAGTGAACTGAAATTAATGAAGATGAGGATTTTTGGTCAGATGAGTATAGGGAAATATTAACAGCAGTAGGAATCATTATGAATTGGAAGGTAAGGCAGAAATTGAGTTAGCAGATGAAAATCTAATAGTACATGGTGTCCCACTCAAACCTCCCTGATTTCAAAGACCCAGGAAAAATAAAACAACAACAATACACACAGTAGATATGACAATAAAAAATGCACCACATTGTAGAGCATCTCAGAGAATTTATTTATTTATCATCAATACACCTCTACATGGCAACCATTTGTAGCAAGAAGAATATAGAGTCTATATTCAATTTCTTGCCAAGTTCTATGTAACATTTCCTTTCTTATTGCTGCAATCACATTAGAGATACGATGTCACAATGTAGGAATACCGTCCACTTCAGTCGCATACACGTGGTCCTTCACGAATCCCCACATCAAGAAATCAAGCGGTGTAATGTCAGGTGAATGTGATGGCCAGGCAATGGGTCCTCCGTGTCCGATCCAACGATTGGGAAATTTCCTATCCAGGAACTTGTGAACAGCCGTTGACAAATGTGGCGGAGCTCCATCTTGTTGAAAAATGATGTTGGGTTGCAAGTCTTCTATCTGAGGGTACTCAAACTGCTCCAACATGTCCAGCACACTGACCCATTCTGTGTTTGTTCCGCAAAGAAGAATGGTCCAACAATCCTGTCATGCATTAGCTCGCACAAGACGTTTAGTTTAGGGCTGTCACGAACATGTTCAATGACAACGTGCAGATTTTGCGAAGCCCAAATCCGAACATTATGCCTGTTAACCCTTCCCAATACACGAAAGGTTGCTTCATCTGAGAATAAACATATTTCCAGGAAGCTGGCATCCAAATCAGTACATTGCAGCACATGCGCAGTAAATTGTTGTCGGTGTGGTTTGTCGTGCACTTTGTAAGCACACATACAAAGACGCTGGTGATCTACACGATGCAATGTTGTTCGAGGTACATCAGGTTATCTAGATGCTTGACGAATTGAAAGCCCATGTAGACTTCTGAGAAACATTTGTCTGATGTCCTCCACTGTCTCTTCTGAAAGTCCGTAACGTGCACTGCCAGAATGTTTCAGAACACTTCCTGTTGCCAGAAACTTCCTATACCATTCCTTAATTGTTTTCACATCAGTGGGATCACATTCATACACATGATGATAATTTCTTCGCATAGTAATCGCCGATTTTGTTTCTGCAAACCCCACTACTGCTTGCGCATGCTGCTGTGGAGTCACCATTTTCACTTCATCAAACCATGCTGCACTCTGGTGACGATACTTGGCACTTCTGATATGGGAAAATAAATTCTTTGAGATGCTCTACAATGTGGTGCAGTTTTCATTGTCATATCTACTGTGTTTTTTCTCTTGTGGGTCTTTAAAGTCAGGGAGGTTTGAGTGGGAGACCCTGTATTGGGGGAACTGGAATGTGGTTGTAGGGGAAGGAGTAGAAGAAAGGGTCATGGTAGAGCATGGGCTTTGAAGTAAGAATGAGAGAGAGGAAAGACTGTTTGAGTTCTGCAATAAATTGTAGGTAGTAATAGCAAATCATCTGTTCAAGACGTACTAGAGGAGGAGGTATACTTGGAAAAGGCCAGGAGATAAGAGAAGATTTCAGTTAGATTACGTCAAGGTCAGGCAGAGATTCCAAAATCGGATATTCAATTGCAAGGCATGCTCATGAGCAGATAGACTCATATCATAATTTAGTAATGATGAAGAGTGGGCTGAAGTTTAAACAACAAGTCAAGAAGAATCAATGCACAAACAAGTGGTATTTGACCACATACTACTTAAGACTTATGGGTTTCTTTTTCTTCCATTCTTCCCAGTACTTCTTCATTTCTCTCCAACTGTTCATCTGTCCTCACTCTCTTGAGTCGAGGTTTTGGCTCATCTTCTTCATATTTTGCGTTTTCTATCTGTAGCCTGAAGTGATTCCTGTCACACATTATTTCTTCTGCAACCCCTGTTTTGTTGGCACCTTTCTTTACTGCTTCTCTCCATCCCAAAGTTGTTTTCAGCTTACTAATGTAATTAAAAATTTTGTGTTTCTTTCATTCTTTTTAAATGTCCATAAAATTTTAGCTGTCTATTCCTCATTGTTGGAGTTGGTAGCCCTGCGCCTGCTACACGGACGTCTGAGTCACAGCTCTTGTACAAGATAAGTAATTTAAGTAGTAATAAACTGTTTTTTAACACTTTAAACTAATTTATTACGTTAATTATAGTGCTCTGCAAGCATACCATTAAAGGTTTTTGTCTTACTCGCGTATTTTCACAGTAATCACGTAAAGTTCATTTTGTTTACATATCGCGGCCAGGCCGAACTTTTGAGTTTTCAGATTAAACTTCATACTGCAATCTTAAGTGCATTTACTGATAGTTTAGTGTGCTAAATACGTTTGCTGCCCCTTTATATCTGTAGAGTATCGTCATCTCTTAAGTAATTTCCAGTAAAAAACTTCTGAACCACTGTTTACATAGTCGCGAGTAGGCCTAATTTTTCGTACACGTATTTTCATTGTTTTCCGGTAACTTAATTGTCTTTCTGTCACTAAAATAGATTTGTACCATGAGTGTAAAGTGCCTGACGTGCCGTAGGATCGTTAGCTCCGGGGTCTGGTGTGATGGATGTAGTAACTTTTTTCATTGGGGCGACTGTAGTGGCGTGGGAATTGGGAAAATGAGCGAGACTCATCAGTGGTTCTGTAGGCTATGCAGTAGAGATAGGAAGATTGTGGAACAGGAGGGGAAAATTGCTGCCCTTCAGGCTGAGTTAGATGAGGCTAGGCGAGAACTGGGCAGGTTAAGGGGGGAGAAGGGTAAACAGGGGTGGGAAGTGGCAACAGGCATGAGGAACAGGCCAAGAAATTCTTCTGACCGCTTTGTTATTAATGTACAAAATAGGTTTGACCTGTTGCCTCAGTCAGAAACTGATGAGCCTCTCACAGAAGTAGATGTACACAGGGCTCAACAAGCTTTCAGCAGCAAATTGATTAAGAATGTAGGGAAGTCTGCAAAGAGAAAGAAAGTCTTGTTGCTAGGTAGTTCGCATGCTAGGGGTGTGGGCCAACTTCTGCAGGATGAATTAGGGTTGGATTACCAGGTCACAAGTTTTTTCAAACCTAGTGCTGAACTTGGGCAGGTTACAGAGGATTTAGGTTCACTATGTAAAGGTTTTACTAAGGAAGACACCGTGGTTATTGTGGGTGGGCCGGGCAACAGTATTGACAGAGATCCGGGGTACAGCATAGAGTGTGACCTGGCAAAGATTGCATCGGCATCGAATCATACCAGTGTTGGGTTTGTGTCGGTTCTGGAGCGCCACGACCGACCTCATTTGACCTCTTCTGTCAGGAGAGTTAATTTGGAGTTGGAACGGCTACTTGGATCTGGTGCGGGGTCACACATTGGTGTGGTTCGTGTTGATTCACTCTGTAGGTGGGACTATACTAGACATGGCCTACACCTCAACAGGAAAGGGAAGGGTAAACTGGCTGGGCTGATAGCAGGAAATTTAAAGGGGGGAGGAACTACATCTCATGGTGGAAACTCTTTTTTAGTGTAAGATCAGTGTCCAGTGGGAAACTCAGCCATGCAAGTACTAAAGATGTCAAAAAAGTTCAAGATAGTTGCAAAAGTAAAATGAAAAATGTTAGTATATTTCATCAAAATATTGGGGGATTGAACAATAAAATTGATGAGCTTCTGCTTTGTTTAGAAGATATAGAAACTGAGAATGTAATAGATGTACTATGCCTGTCTGAGCATCACATTGTCACTGATATGCAAAAGGTTAGCATCAATGGGTACAAATTAGCTGCACATGTAAGTAGAGATAATATGATGAGAGGAGGAGTTGCCATATATGTCAAAAGCTTCCACAGTGCAAAAAATTTAGAAACTAAAAATTTTTGTGTAGAGCAACATATGGAAGCATGTGCCACTGAACTTAAACTAAAGGATGGCACTTTCATAATTGTAACAGTGTATAGGTCCCCCTCAGGGAATTTCCAGCTATTTCTGGAAAACTTGGATGCTTTGTTGTGCTATCTGTCAGACAGGGGGAAGCAAATTATCATTTGTGGGGATTTCAATGTTGATTCCCTGAAAGAGTGTAATAGGAAGAATGACCTTTTAGTATTACTCAGTTCTTTCAATTTGAGCTCCGTCATTGATTTTCCTACTCGGATAACAAAGAACAGCAGTACATTGATAGATAACTTTTTTATAGACCAAGATAAGTTTAAGGACATAAATGCTTATCCTGTTGAGAATGGTCTTTCAGATCATAGTGCACAGCTTGTTACAGTACATGACATAGCTCCATGCAGTATAATAAATCAGACTTTCAAAGCAGTGCGTTCAATTAACAATATAAATATTGCAAACTTTAGGGAAAGCCTACAGCAGCTAGACTGGGATGAAGTGTATAAGGAACCCGATGCAAACTTGAAATATAACTTATTTCACAATACATTTTTAAGGGTATTTGAAAATTGTTTTCCCAAGAAAATAGTTAAACATAATTCCAAGAAAACATATAAAAAACCTTGGCTAACTAAAGGAATAAGAATATCTTACAACCGCAAAAGAGAACTGTATCTAACAGCAAGATGGAGTACTGACCCCGAAATTGTTCAATATTATAAAAACTATTGTGCGGTACTAAGAAAAGTTATTAAAAAGTCCAGAAGCATGTGTATCATGTCTGAGATCAGTAACTCTGATAATAAAATTAAAGCAATTTGGAATATTATTGAAAGGGAAACAGGGCAACCAAGAGCACAGGAAGACTTTAGTGCAATAAAATTGAATGACAAGTGCACTAACAAACAATCAGAAATTGAAAATATTTTGAATAATCATTTTTTAAATGTTGTGGAGAAAATAGGATCTAGATCTTCACTAGAAGAGGCAAGGCTATTAATAGAAGAGGCCATACCTGCACAGTTTGAAACAGCTGTAATTCCACCAACCTCTCCCTCTGAAATCAGTAAAATAATAAACTCACTGAAAAGTAAAAGCTCTTACGGAATTGATGGCATTCCCAGCAAAGTACTTAAAGCTTGTTCCCCACAGATAAGTAGAATTCTCAGCCACGTATGTAATAGCTCTTTGGAGCAGGGTGTTTTCCCTGATAGACTGAAATATGCCATTGTAAAACCATTGCATAAAAAGGGGGATATGTCGGATGTCAACAACTACCGCCCAATCTCTCTTCTGACAGCTCTATCAAAAATTTTTGAGAAAGTAATGTATTCAAGAGTAGCCTCCCATATTTGTAAAAATAAAGTACTAACAAAATGTCAGTTTGGTTTTCAGAAAGGCTTTTCAACAGAAAATGCTATATATGCTTTCACTGATCAAATATTAAATGCTCTGAATAACCGGACATCACCCATTGGTATTTTTTGTGATCTCTCAAAGGCCTTTGATTGTGTAAATCATGGAATTCTTTTAGATAAGCTAAATCATTATGGTTTGAGTGGGGCAGTGCACAAATGGTTTAATTCATACTTAACTGGAAGAATGCAGAAAGTTGAAATAAGTGGTTCGTGTAATGTTAAAACAGCTGATTCCTCAAACTGGGGTGCTATCAAGCACGGGGTCCCACAGGGTTCGGTCTTAGGTCCTTTACTGTTCTTGATATACATTAATGACTTACCATTCCACATTGATGAAGATGCAAAGTTAGTTCTTTTTGCTGATGATACAAGTATAGTAATAACATCCAAAAACCAAGAACTAAGTGATGTAATTGTAAATGATGTTTTTCACAAAATTATTAAGTGGTTCTCAGCAAACGGACTCTCTTTAAATTTTGATAAAACACAGTATATACAGTTCCGTACAGTAAATGGCAAAACTCCAGTAATAAATATAGAATTTGAACAGAAGTCTGTAGCTAAGGTAGAATTTTCAAAATTTTTAGGTGTGTCCATTGATGAGAGGTTAAACTGGAAGCAACACATTGATGGTCTGCTGAAACGTCTGAGTTCAGCTACGTATGCTATTAGGGTTATTGCAAATTTTGGTGATAAGAATCTCAGTAAATTAGCTTACTATGCCTACTTTCATTCACTGCTTTCGTATGGCATCATATTCTGGGGTAATTCATCGTTGAGTAGAAAAGTATTCATTGCACAAAAACGTGTAATCAGAATAATTGCTGGAGCCCACCCACGGTCATCCTGCAGACATCTATTTAAGGATCTAGGGATCCTCACAGTAACCTCACAGTATATATATTCCCTTATGAAATTTGTTGATAATAATCCAACCCAATTCAAAAGTAATAGCAGTGTGCATACCTATAACACCAGGAGAAAGGATGATCTTCACTATGCAGGGTTAAATCTGACTTTGGCACAGAAAGGGGTAAATTATGCTGCCACAAAAGTCTTTGGGCACCTACCAAACAGCATCAAAAGCCTGACAGATAGCCAACTAACATTTAAAAATAAATTAAAAGAATTTCTAGATGACAACTCCTTCTACTCATTGGCTGAATTTTTAGATATAAAGTAAGTAAAAAAAAAAAAAAAAAAAAAAAAAAAAAAAAAAAAAAAAAAAAAAAACTTAATCATTAGTGTCATGCAATATTTTGTGTAATGTAATTCCTTGTACAGACATCTTTTATTAACCTGACACGTTCCACATCATTACGAAGTGTCGTATTCATGATCTATGGAACAAGTATTAATCTAATCTAATCTAATCTAATCTGTATCTGTAATCTTTTCTGTATTTTTGTAAAAATCTTCATTTATCCTTTTAAACCACCTGTTTTCATTGTTTTTCTCAGGATCTAGAAGTTTTCTTAGTATTTTTCTCTGTCTTTTTTCTCTACTTCTCTTAATTCGCCTCTCTTATTCAATCTTAGGCACTCTGATCCATAAGTTGCTTGTCTCCTAATTACTGAATTATGATGTCTAATCTTTGCTTGTACGGACATTGATATCTTATTGTAGTAGTTTTGTGTTAATTTATTTGCAAATTTTAACTTTTTTATTCTTTCTTTATTTGTTGTGTTATCCAGTCCATTGGCTTGGATCCACTCCCCAAGGTATTTGAATTTATCAACTCTTTTCATTTTTCCATACTTTGTTTTGACGATCTTTTCTGTATTATGTTTTTGTTCTATATAATCAGTTTTTTCATAAGATATTTTTAGCCCAGTCTTTTCAGCAGTCTTGTGTAACAGATCAAGCTTAACTGTTGCATTTGTTCAGTTTTCAGTTATCAATGCCATATCATCCACAAAGGCTAAACATTTCACTTCAAATTTAATCTTTCCTCGGCCCATGCTTATACACTGTGTGCCCCTGTTTTTTAATGTGTTTTCCAATGTTTTTACTATTTTATCTAAAACCAAGTTAAAGAGAATTGAGGACAGTCGATCTCCTTGTCGAACTTGAACCCCAAAGGGGATATCCTGGCCAAATGCCGTACAATCATTTCATTTCATTTCCTGTTTTGATTTTGAATGGTTCAGAAATTTCACCTTGAAACTTAATCCTTGATGTTGTATCTGTGAGTGTATGTTCAACAAGTCTTCGGGTGTTTTCATCTATCCCTGATTCATAAAGTATCTGGAATAGCATTTGTCTGGCAACTGAGTCGTAGGTCTTCTTGATTTCTATGAAAGTAACTACTGTATTTTTATTTTGCATAGCTCTCACTCTCAAAATTGTTTGTAAAATAATAATCTGTTCTGCACATGATCTATCTTTTCTAAATCCTGCTTGATAATCTCCTATATTAGAACCTGCTTGTTCTTCTATTCTATTTAAAAGTGCTTTAGACAGTATTTTGTATGTTACTGGTTACAAGGATATACCCCTGTAGTTGTTGGTGTCTGTTTTATCTCCTTTTTTGTGGAGAGGACAAATCAGTGCTTGTTTCCAGTCACTGCGTATGATTCCTTTTGTCCAAATGTCTTTAATTAGCTTCTGAATTTTCTGCCATGCGTATAAGCCCCCTAGTTTCCACATCTCTGCTGCTATCCCACCCTCTCCTGGTGCTTTGTTATTCTTCAATGCTTTGATAATCTTTTCTATTTATTTTTCTTTTGTATATTATTTATGTCAGCTACTTGAATGCAATAGCTGGTAATGTGACTGTGCAATGGTTCTTGCATTTGCCAGCTCTTGCAATCTTTTGAATTGTGTGGATGGCATTTTTCGAAAAGTGTAATGGCGTACCGTCACACTCATACATGCTACACACGAACATAATTATCTGTGTTGTTGCCACTTCCCCCCTTTATTTTAGAAATTCTGAGGAATGTTATCTATCCTTTCTGCCTTATTTGATCTTAAGTCTTACAAAGCTTTTTTGATTTCTGATTCTAATACTAGATCCCCTACCTCTTCCCTGTTGACTTCTGATTCCTCTTCTGTCACATCATCAGACAAGTCTTGCTCCTCAAACAGCCCTTCATTATACTCTTTCCACCTATCCACTCTCCCCTGAAGTTAAAAGTGGAATTTCCATCGCCTCTGAACATTACCACCCTTGCTTATAATTTCACCTAAGATTGTTTTGATTTTCCTGTGTGCTGAGTCAGTCCTTCTGACAATCATCTCTTTTTCGATATTTCACATTTTTTATGTGGTCATTTTGCTTTAGCTTCCCTGCACTTCCTATTTATTTCATTCCTAAGTAACTTGTTTTTCTGTATTCATGAATTTGCCTTAACATTTTCATACTTCCTTCTGTCAATCAACTAAAGTATTTCTTCTATTGCCCCTGGTTTCTTTGCAGTTACCTTCTTTGTACCTATGTTTTTCCTTCCCACTTCGGTGATTGAACGTTTTAGAGAGGTCCATTCCTCTTCAACTGAACTGCTTATTGAGCTATTCACTCTATTCCTTAGTATTTTCATATACCACTTGTTTGTGCACTGTGTGATACTAAATTATGATACGAGTCTATATCTGCTCATGAGTATGCCTTGCAATGATTGTCTGATTTTGAAATAAAAAGAGAGAGAGAATGGAAAAGAAAATTGTGTTTCTGTTTGATGATGATCAGTTTGGCTTCAGGAAAGGTAAAGGTACCAGAGAGGCAGTTATGTTGGTAATGGAAGCAAGACTGAAGAAAAATCAAGACTCGTTCATAGGATTTGTAGAGCTGGAAAAAGTATTCAACAGTGCAAAATGTTCAAAAGTCTAAGAAGAGTATGGGTAAGTTATTGGGAAAAATGGGTAAAAGACAGTATGTGCAAGAACAAAGAGGGAACAAAAATACTAAGAAACCATGTGCGAAGCGCTTGGATTAAAGAGGTTGTAAGACAGGGATATAGTCTTTCAATCCTACTGTTCAGTCTATTCATTCAAGAAGCACTGATGGAAATAAAATAGAGGTTTAAGAGTGGTATTAAAATTCAAGGTGGAAGAATATCAAGGATAAGATTCACTGACGACATTCTAATCCTCAGCGAAACTGAAGAAGAGTTAGAGTATGTGTTAAATGGAATGGACAGTCTAATGAGTACAGAACATGAGAATAAATTGAAGAAAGACGAAAGTAATGAGAAGTAGCAGAAATGAGAACAGCGAGAAACTTAACATAGAATTAGTGACCATGAAGAAGATGAAGTGAACGAATTCTGCTACCTCGGCAGCAAAATAACCCATGACAAACGGAACAAGGGCAACATAAAAAGCAGACTAGCACTGGCAAATACTTAATACTGTTGTTAAATATACTTTTATTTATGTACACGTATGATGCGTAGCACTTGTAATACTTCATACCTTAAGCCGTACATCTTTATCACCCTTCTACATATGAGAGAGTGAAAAACAAAATCATGTACAAAGAAAAATGAATGATAGTTTTGTTTTTCATTTGTCTGTGCCTTACCGCACATTCATAATTAATGTCTTTGCCAACACTTATGGTCGATTAGTGTTTCATTTTTTGTTTTTAATAAATTTTAACTTTAAGTTATCCTGGGGGTCTTTCAGTATGTACCTACACACCTTATATCAAACATAGGCCTTAGTCTGAGGAATATATTTCTGAGAATGTGTGTTTGGAGCACAGCATTTTATGGCAGTGAATCACGGGCTGTGGGAAACTGGAACAGAAGAGAATTGAAGCATTTGAAATGTGGTGGTACAGAAGAATCTTGAACATTGGGTGGACTGGTAAGGTAAGGAATGAGGTGGTTTTCCGCATAAGTGGCGAGGAAAGGAATATGTGGAAAACACCAACAAGAAGAAGGCACAGGATAACAGGGCACTTGTTAAGACATTAGGGAACAACTTCCATGGTACTAGATGGAGCTGTAGAGGGCAAAAATTGCAGAGAAAGATAGAGATTGCAATACATCCAGCAAATAATCGAGGACATAGATTGCAAGTGCTACTCTGAGATGAAAAGGTTGGCACAGGAGAGGAATTCATGATGGACCACATCGAACGATTCAGAAGACTGATGACAAAAAAATGTGAGAAGGGAGACTGCAAATTTTGATACATAAGGCAGAGTATCTCTCTGTGGAAACATTGTAATCAACCACAGTTGCACAACCTCTAGGAAGACCGATGGAGCTAATTGTAACTAGCTACTATGAGGCAAACTGTATGTAGACCTGTGAAGTTAGATTTGTGGAACTTTGGTTGCAAGTTAAAAGTGAATGTGTAAGGAAGAAAGTTCCATAACTTTATAACTGTTGGGGATACGTCAATGAACATATGGTGTAGAACAGAAACAAAACTTGTTAACTTGATCTCATAAATTTTGAAGCAGTCATACTCTTTATTGAGTTTTTAACATAATGACAGGGAGACAGGCATTCTCTGAAAAATTCCCAGCTAAAAGATTCAAACTCTGCTCTTCCAAATCACACAAATGGCACCAGATTGTTCCAAAAATCTCCAAGTTAAGTTATCCCCATTGAATATTATTTAAATAATTGTGTAACTGATTAATTTGACTCATGGATTTCAGTTTAGATGCACTTTAAGATAACGCCCGGTACTCACAGCTTTACTTATGCCAGTATCCGTCTCCTACCTTCCAAACTTTACAGAAGCTCTCCTGCGAACCTTGCAGAACTAGCACTCCTGAAAGAAAGGATATTGCGGAGACATGGCTTAGCCACAGCCTGGGGGATGTTTCCAGAATGAGATTTTCACTCTGCAGCGGAGTGTGCGCTGATATGAAACTTCCTGGCAGATTAAAACTGTGTGCCCGACCGAGACTCGAACTCGGGACCTTTGCCTTTCGCGGGCAAGTGCTCTACCATCTGAGCTACCGAAGCACGACTCACGCCCGGTACTCACAGCAATATCCTGTCTTTCAGGAGTGCTAGTTCTGCAAGGTTCGCAGGAGAGCTTCTGTAAAGTTTGGAAGGTAGGAGATGGATACTGGCAGAAGTAAAGCTGTGAGTACCAGGCGTGAGTCGTGCTTCGGTAGCTCAGATGGTAGAGCAATTGCCCGCGAAAGGCAAAGGTCCCGAGTTCGAGTCTCGGTCGGGCACACAGTTTTAATCTGCCAGGAAGTTTCATATCAGCGCACACTCCGCTGCAGAGTGAAAATCTCATTCTGGAAACATCCCCCAGGCTGTGGCTAAGCCATGTCTCCGCAATATCCTTTCTTTCAGGAGTGCTAGTTCTGCAAGGTTCGCAGGAGAGCTTCTGTAAAGTTTGGAAGGTAGGAGACGGATACTGGCAGAAGTAAAGCTGTGAGTACCGGGCGTGAGTCGTGCTTCGGTAGCTCAGATGGTAGAGCACTTGCCCGCGAAAGGCAAAGGTCCCAAGTTCGAGTCTCAGTTGGGCACACAGTTTTAATCTGCCAGGAAGTTTCATATCAGCTCACACTCCGCTGCAGAGTGAAAATCTCATTCTGGGCACTTTAAGATAGTTTAATAGCAATAAAGAGGCTGAAAGTACTTCAATATGAGTGTGGCTGCTTCTTGCCACCAACCCCCTCTCCCATCTCAGTAGAGTGAATACTCATGTCTTTAATTGTTGTATCATCTAATCCTTAGTCCAATTCAGTAGACTCTTGCAGCTTTCTCACCGTAGCTTATTTATTATATTTGTGCTGCATTTTAGATCTTAGAAATTTTTCTAATCAAGACAGTTACAGAAAGTTTTTTCTCTTAACAATTTTTACCTGTATGGTTTTATTGTGAAAGTGTAATTGTATTCTGATTCAGTATGGTCAATTTATTTGATCTGAACTCCACATACAATGAAGTCATTTTGTCACATTTGGCACTATAAGGTGTGATTGTGCTATAAGTATTACTACTGTAATGTGTGATAAAGAAAAGTTGTCATCAACATGAAAGTTTGTTTGAACACAGCTGTGGAAGGGCATAACTTTTAAAAGGTGGTATTCCCTACTTACAGTTTGGTATGAAGCCCATGACACTATGCATTTAGGCTCATTTTGTGCAAGCAAAGTACTGCCAGCTGTAATGGCACATTAACTGCCAGAAAAGGTCTTATAACAAAGTACAGAGTGAACTCTAACCCTTGGAATAAATAACCTGAAATTTACCACTCCATCCACCAAGCCAGAAATGGAGAAAAGTGTTTGAAGTTAATTTTGTTATCCATTGAATTTGGTGGTGAACTTTTTTAATAGCTGAATATATAACTTATTTTCGTACAACACTTAGGCTGAGTGATGGGTAGTGCAAATCATTTTTCATTCTTATCTTTTGTTTATGAATGTTACTATTGTTTTCAAACTGTAATTGATAGCTGCCAACAAATGTCATATACTGTGATGCTGTTGTCAGTACATTTAACTTTTCGAAAAGCTATCTACAAGAGGTTCTAGAATGAGCACCACACATTATTCTTATTAAACTCTTTTGTGTAGCAAACACATTTTTCCTCGGCAGTGAATGACCTCAGAATATGATTCCATAAGACATCAGTGAATGAAAACAGGGAAAGTAAGTAAACTTTTTTTCTACATTTTTACCTCCAATATGTGACATTATCTGTAATGCAAAAGTTGCAAACTTTTAAGATCTGTAACATGTGACATTGATTTCAGTATTTTATCAATATATACACCTAAAGATTTATAATATTCTGTTTAATTTTTTGATTTACCCTCATGCATTATTTCTAAAGGTGTGGTCACATATTATGCAGTACTGAGAAAGTAGTTGACTGAGCTTCTTGCAAAAAATGTGATGGAGACCAGGGAGGGGCAGGGGTGTCAGAGAGGTACCTTTTTTTAGTTTAGAATCAGAGTTCAGCCAGCCTAATAACTGAAGAGCCCCACAAATGCTTAGGAATGCAGAGAAAAACAAGGTTAGCTCATTCCATCGGAATATTAGAAGTTTTTAGTAATAAGGTAGAAGAGGTCCCCCTCTGTTCAGAAAATTTAGAGTGCTCTGAAAAGATAGACATCTTGTGCTCATCTGAGCACCACATAACCACAGGGGTAGACAAGTTAAATGTAAAAGATTACACTCTAGCACCTTACTCAAGTAGAATTAATATGGGGAGAGAACGAGTTGTTCCTTATATTAAGACAAAAACAAGTTCAAAAACATTGAGAGAAGTAGATTTTTTAGTGATCAATACATAGAAGTTTGGTATGTGCTTGTGAATTAACACTAAAAAATAATTCACTTTTTGTTGAAACTGTATAAACACCCATGAAATTTTGAATTATTTATAAGGAATATAGATTCGTTACTGTGCTGTCTGGCAGACAGTACCAGGCAGTTCTAAAGGATTCTGATAGGAAAAATGACCGGGAACCCTATTTCTATCCTAGAATCTGACCTGGGCGATTAACTTTCCCACACAGATGGATAAAGACTGAAGGATCCAAATTGATAATGTTTTCTTTGGTGAAGCTCAAAGTAAGAAAACAACTGCATGCTGGGCACCACAGTTTCTTCATTTGTAAACACCAATCTCAACCTACAACTAAGACAGGTATACAGTAACAGCCCTCTTACAATATTCCCATGATGAAACTAGTTAATCCAGTGGCAAACAGACTGACTATGAAATACTGTAAATAGTTAAAACTGATTCAAATGATCAAAGCAATTTCATTCACTTTAAGCTCTCAATAACTTATATAAAAGAAATCTGAATTGTCTATCCACACAACGTTACATTGTTATCTTAACAGTGTATCTGTTCAAAAACAAAACTTTTACTCAATAAAAAATTAATTAATAAAATTGATCAAAAATAAATACAAAATTTAATTACTTTGGCTCTGTGGACAAGAATCACAATATACATAAACCAGATATGACACACACACACACACACACACACACACACACACACACACACACAAACACACACACACACACAAAAACCCTGTGGACATCATCCAGTACAAAACACACATGTGCAACACAATTGTTATTGCCCACTGCACTGGCTTATCATGCCAGCATTGCAGTTTAACTCATTACTGCCAGAACAGCACAACCCAGAGAAATCACACTGTGATATTTGATGGCTGAGCACAGCATAAGATAAAGTTATGCCAAAGAATTTGTGCTTAACAGCCTTACTCCAGATGTAAATTATCTTAAACCAAGAAGTAAACAATACTTAATTTACCATAGTGCACCACTTCTAAGATTAAAGAGGTGGCCCTTTGAGATATCAGTGATTCTAAATCTTTTATTTTTTTAGAATTTGAATATACACTGACCAGCAGTGAAACAGCATGCTGGCATACCTTGTGTTAAGCCTCGATTTTACGTAGAACGATGTGGGAACCACTATCACATCCTTAATGTTTAATCCCTAAAATCCTTATGGTAAATAACAGCTTAACCAAGGTATGATTACAGATAAGACTTTCACTGCATCACCCACATGGGGCCAGAGCCAAATGCTTCAATAATTTAACAAACTTGGAAAGTTCTTTGCACAGATGACACACATTGGGAAGATGTGTGTAAACACATTCCCAGGTAAGGGTGTAAAGCAACACAGCTAATCCACACGACAGTGAACAAAATAGAAAAAATATGAACAAACCACAACTTTCCATAACTTTGGGAAACTAGACCAGTAGCAGCAAGTGCCATGTCGATGACAGAACAGTTAAAAGAGCCACATTTCATGATATTGCTTCACATCAGTTTAAAACAACATCAACCTCATTCCATGCCACTCGGTGCTGCACAAAACCATAGCATCCAGCAGTATTTGTTGTGTAGCACCAACTTTCCAGCAGTTTATGGAATTCTCAATGTTGACTGTCGGTAATACAATCAGACCACCTTGCACTACCAATCCAGATTCTATGTAAGAGGTGAACACCCGGAGACACAATGAATCACATTGTATTAAATGCATCTGTTCGCATCACCCATTATCACCTCAGAAGCCATGCCTGAAACAATCTGACCGACTTGCTACAAAGACGTTAAGAACTCTTGCTGGCAAACAGTATAAATCAGCAATCAACTACTACACTGAAACTTCCTGGCAGAATAAAACTGTGTGCTAGACCGAGACTTGAAGTCAGGACCTTTGCCTTTCACAGGCAAGTGCTCTGCCATCTGAGCTACCCAAGCACGACTCACACCCCATCTTCACAGCTTCACTTGCGCTGGTACCTCGTCTCCTACCTTCCATACTTTACAGAAGCTCTCCTGCGAACGTTGCAGAGCTAGCACTCCTGAAAGAAAGAATATTGTGGAGACATGGCTTAGCCACAGCCTGGGGGATGTTTCCAGAATGATATTTTCACTCTGCAGCGGAGTGTGCGCTCTTTAATAATTTTCTTTGTCTGAAAGAACATTACATAGTCTTCATTCATAACATACATTAATTTTGGTAAAGAATGTTATTTCTGTTACCACAATCATTGTCATGGACATGTTCAGCACAAGTGCACACATTTTCCATTACTTTATAAAGTGTGTCAACTTCTTACAGCCTTCCATCAACTCTGAATGTTATATTTTAAGCAATGTCCTGTTAGCACACATTTTGGATTCAGGAACCCCGCAGAAAAATAATCAGACACAGATAAGTTTAGTGAGTAGAGTGTCCATGTAACATGACCAGACATGGAAACATGGTAAAGTGCTCTGGAAAAATTCTTTGCATATTTGCTGTGATCATTCTGATTTTGTGATTAGTTGCAGTGTTCTCCCAGAACTACATGATTGCACATGGTTCATCAGATGGTTCATATTATGAATATATGGTCTGTTCAAAAAATTCCAGAACTTTGTTCGCAAAATTTTTCTGTGCTTACCATTTACTTATTGTGCATGGTCTCCTTTGAAACACTCTCCTTCAAAATTGATGCACCACTCCCAATACTGTTTCCACTTCCGGAAGTAGTCTTGGTATGCATCTGGCTGGATGACATGGACCGCTGTCTACAAATTTTCTTTTATCTCGTCTGTCATTGTAAATCTTCATTCTTTCAATGGAGTTTTCAACTGTGTAGATTAATAAAAGTCTACAGGGAACAGATCTGGAGAGTATGGAGGTTGAGGTTGCACAGTGATTTTATTTTTTTATGCAACAGTTACACACCAAGAGGGATAAATATGTGGGTGCATTATTGTCATGCAAGAGCCATGATTTGTTTCGCCACATTTCAGGCCGTTAACTTCTCAATTTTTTTTTGCAGGCATCACAGCACATCCAGACAATGCCATTGATTAACAGTTTGCCCCTTTGGCACAAATTCATGATGAACTAGTCCTTCGGTGGATGTTGAAGGGTGTTCTGAACAAGGGTCATCGTTAACCTCTGTCTGACCATTTTTAAGCTATGTGAACCATTCATAACACAAAGTACAGCTTAAGCACTCATCACTGTAGGCTTCCTGAATCTTTTGGTGTGTCTCATAAAGGTTTTCTTGAGTTTTGTGCAAAATTTAATGCAGACGTGTTGCTCCTCTAACTCTGTCATCTTGAAATTCGCAAACTGTATGACACAACTTTCTACTCAATACAGCTCTGAACAAAAACTAACAGAATACAACAATGAAACACAAGCGTGTGTATTTCATTCCAACACACCACTTGGGTGTAATTATAAATGTTCTGGAATTTTTTGGACAGGCCTTGTAGTTGCAGCATAACAATTGACTGTGATAAAAAAAAAAAAAAGGGGCACTCCACAACAAGAGTCGTGTTTGCCATATTAAGTAGGTATTCCTGAAGGTGATACCATTAGTTAGCCCCTGATGTTTTATTTGTTTACATCATCCAGGTGGTCTGTTGTTTGATGCAGATGCTGTAGGTTTGAACTGCCTGTTTGAAAGCATAATCACATCCTGTGATGGATCATGATCATTGTGGCTGATGTTGAAGCATTACCAAAACAAACCCTGACTCTTTTACAGTACTCACCACTGTTAAGGATTCTTTCCATTGAGAAGTCCTGGTGTTCACTCAACCATTACTTCAAGCTGAGTATTATGTATGGTTTTGCATGAGCACTGCTTTTAACTATGTTTTCTAAACATCAGCTCTTTTGGAAGCAATGGCCATCAGTTGTGTGAAGTGTTTTATCAAGCAAAACTTAGTTCCAATTCATCAAACACAAATATAGTGTTTAAAAGTGTATCACTTTTTCTGTTCGCATTCTACATGAGCCTTTCAGTTAATGCTAATAACTACACTGACATCCACACCTAATCCAAACAATTAGCCAGAAACTATTTGCAACATTGTTAAACAAGAAACAGACAAAACTAGTCACCCAAATGATATTGTCAGATCATAACCACAATTGAGTCCAAATCCAAAAGCAAGGACTGAACAATGTGGTGCAGTGGTTAGCACACTGGACTCACATTCGGGATGATGATTTAGGTTTTCAGTGATTTCCCTAAATTTCTTCAGGCAAATGCCGGGATGATTTCTTCAAAAGGGCATGGCTGACTTCCTTCCCTATTCTGATGGGACTGATGACCTCACTTATTGGTCCCCTCATCCCAAATCAACTACCTAACCAACCAACTAACCAATAGCAAGGTCATCACTGAAGTACAACACTTAGCACTGAAAGTACATTTGTTATGAACACTGGTGAGCAGACAGAAAAGAACTGAAATCCACTATGGAATGTTCTGTTATTTATACAAGCATAAAATATTCTGGAATATACAAACACAAGAAATTTTGAGAACCTTCTGGGATTGATAAATACTAAATAACAATTTCTGGTTGTTGGGTTTGAACTTGCGAACCTCAGCACACAACCCATTGATGCAAATTGCTACACCATGTTATACACACCACAGCTTGTGCCTTTGTCCCTCTCATGGAGAAACAGTGATCTGCAATTTCAGAAGCTCTGTTTCAAGCCAGCTACAGTATCCTAGATCGAGATCTTGTCAATGGTCTTCTTTATGGCAGTGCTGGCAGATCATCACATTCTGGACATGCTGTCACATCCAATTCACTTTGGTGATCTCGTCACTTTGATGCTTTGAGGTTGTCAAGTGTGTCTTCAGTTTAATTGCACAAGAAGCTCTGTGCCGTAAGACTGTAGTAGGGCTTCATACAAAGAATATGGATAACTTCTCAGTGCTTTCATATTGTCAGTGGAGGGTCATAATGCTCAACTCCATATGTGGCAGCCAACAAGTGACAACAGATACGACAGGGCTCTAACAGCACTTTAGTAACTTTTCCTATAGTCCCGCTTTTCACACAGGCATAAATATCTATGCTAAATCTCCTGGGATGTATCTCACTGGTTGGAGCTTGGCATCATAACTCTCTTGATCCTCCTCCTGTGCATCTCCACTCCATATGCAAGCCAGCTCTCTTGCTTTTTTGGTCTTCATGACAAGGTGTTTCAGGCAGTCATCCTTTGTATTGCCTGGGACTGTGGATCCATTGTTGTTTTGGTATGGTGACCATAAAGGAAAAAAAAAAAACAATATAAATCCTGTATTCTCGGGCGTTGCTGTGTTGTATACAAATGACATGATGGACATTATTGTACACCAATCTCTCTATTCAACATCGGCACACATTGAAAGCACAGCTGCCAACATCTTATTAAAGCATTCTGTGATGCCATTTGTCTGTGAGTGGTAGGCAGTTGTCATCCTGTGAGTGATGTTGCAGTGTGAAATGATCTCTGATACTAGCCTTTACTTGACTTCTTGCACATGACAAGAGATCATCATTTAGGGTGTTCCATGCTTCACAGTTATGTCTTCTACAGGCAGACGCCTGCAGTCTGAGTGCATGTCAACATGGTTGTTGTGTGGCTTAGATGTTGTTCAGATATCTTTGAAAAAATGATGTCATCGAAGCAGCAAAGACATGTCATTCATTTAAGGTGGCTAAAAGTATTAGATAGTCCAAATGGCATAACTTTAAAGTCATAGAGGCCATCAGGAGTAATAACAAACAGTCTCTTCTGTGTCAACCTCAATGTGCAAATAGCTTGTCTGCATGTCCACAGTAAAGAAATACTTTGCTTCTTTAAGCAAAACATGTAGCGTGGCAGCATGTAGACATCTTTCTTTGTGATTTTCTTCAGTTGTCTGTAGTCATTGCAGAAACTCTTATGTGCTGTCATTCTTCTTCACAAGGACCACAGGAAAGGACTAGGGATTCTCTGAGCATTCACTGATGGTGTCACCGTGCAACATCTGCTCTGCTTATCCCTGAAGTATGTGTCCTTCCACCAGCAACAACCAATATGAATGCTGGCTAATGGGTGGATGATCCACGCTTTTGGCTGCTTGGCCTGTGTTTCCTCCATTTTGGATATGAGAGCATCCAAAAACTGCTGTGGAACTGCAAACATTTGCTAACATTGTTCTTCAGTGAGACCAGATATTGTTGGCAGTTAGTAGCTTCCTCCACTGTGTTGTCTGTAATGGTGGAAGAGCACATGACTTCACCAGTGACACTGAGATGCCTGACCTGGGCTGGTTTATTTGTTCCTGTGCACATACCTTTAGGGATGAGTTGTGGTTGCTTGTGACAGTTAATTAATCTAAGCTCTCTTTGGCCACTTGTAATGCATAACATACCCTGCTGTGTTTCTTCTCTTACTATCTGGTGTATGAGAAGGACGAGCTCTTGTGGTCTTCCACATCTGCTGTAGGGACCACATTTGGCAGTTGATCATACGTGATTTGACTAATTCTTTTCTGTTGCATTTCATGGATTCCTCTGTCGTCACAAGATCCTTTATCAGAAGAGCTTGGTACATATCTTCTGTAATTCCTTTCATCAAGTGTGAAATCTGGCCTGCTTCTGTCATATTTAGAGTCATAATTTGGCATAGGGCCAAAACATTCTGTACATACACTGATGTGACAAAAGTAATGGGATAGCGATACACACATATGCAGACTGCAGTAGTATTACATACTCAAGGTAAAAAAGGGCAGTGAATTGATGGAGCTGTCTTTTTACTCAAGCAATTCACGTGGGAAGGTTTCCAATATAATTATGGCTAAATAACAGGTATTAACAGACATTGAATGCAGAATGGTAGTTGGAGCTACACACATAGAACATTCCATTTAGGAAATCGTTAGGGAATTCAATAATCCAAGATCTGGAATATTAAGAATGTGCCGAGAATATCACCCATGGACAACTCAATGGCTCATGGACTTCACTTAATGACAGAGAGCAGCGGTGTTTCCATAGAGGTGGGGTCAGTGCTAACAGAAATGCAACACTGTGTGAAATAATCGCAGAAATCAATGTGGGAGATGTGACGAACATATTTGTTAGGGCGAAATTGGGCATTAGTGGGCTGTGGCAGCACACGACTGATGCCAATGTCTTTGCTAACAGTATGACGTCACCAGCAGCGCCTCCCCTGGGTTCTTGACCATATCATTGGGATGCTATATGATTGGAAAACTGTGAGATGGTTAGATGAGTCCCGATTTCAGTTGGTGAGAACTGATGGTAAGATCTGAGTGTGGCACGGACTCCACGCAGGCATGGACCCAAGTTGTCAACAATTCTTTGTGCACACTGGATGTGGGGTCTATATTTACTTGGAATGGACTGGATCCTCTCGTCCATCTGAACCGATCATTGACTGGAAATTTCCATGTTCGGCTGTTCAGTCATTCATGGACTTTATGTTCCCAAACAATGATGGAATTTTAACGGACGACAGTGCACGTTGTCACCATGCCACAGTTGTTCGCGACTGGTTTGAAGATATTGTGTACTGTTTGAGCGAATGATTTGGCCACTCACATCAGGCAACATGAATCCCATCAACCATTTACGGGGTATAATCGAGTTAGTGCACACAATCCTGCATCAGCAACACGTTCTCATTTATGGAGGTCTACATATTTCTGCAGGGAGCTTCGAACAACTTGAAGATTCTGTGCCGTGTCGAGATGCTGCACTATGCCGGGCAGGAGGTGGTCCGACACGATATTAGGGGGTATCCGATGACTTCTGTCAGTTTAAGACTCTGTCATTTCCCCATCATCTTAATCACTGATCTTCAATTTTTCCAGCACACAGTTCTGGTCACTTCAGTACGGAACCGCACTGCTGCTACGGTCGCAGGTTCGAATCCTGCCTCGGGCATGGATGTGTGTGACGTCCTTAGGTTAGTTAGGTTTAAGTAGTTCTATGTTCTAGGGGACTGATGACCTCAGCAGTTAAGTCCCATAGTACTCAGGGCCATTTGAACCATTTATTCCAGCACAAAGCGAACACTGCTGATTGTCACCTAACGTTTTCTTCTGTTCAGTGTGGAATTTGTCCGAGTTATTGAGCTTCTCTTTGTTGTTATCGAACCAATGCTGGACTGTGCTGTTCAGGTAAAAGAATACATTTGCCAGGCACGTCATGTCATCCCATCTGACGACTCAGTCGAATCCTTTTAGCATTTCGTCGAGCCTTGACCAGAGTCTCCAGAAAACACAAATGGATGCTTGATGTGCAGCTGGCATGCTGTTGTTTTGGAATCCATCCGTGTCCTGAACGTAATGATCTTAGGAACGATGTACTACTTGTGTTCCAATTCCTGCCCGAAAAAGCGACGGCTTTGATGTTGCTTATTTGGTGCAATGGTGGTGTAAGTGTATTGAAGTACTTGGTGCCTCCGCCAAACAATGTCATATCGTAACCACAACCAAGTCCAAATACGAAGGCAGGGTTATCAGTGAAGTTCAACACTTAGCACTGAAAGCACATTCATTACTGACACCTTCGTACAGCCAAAAAAAACCTGTCGTCTTGAGCGGTGCTACATTACACAGTGGATAACTCTCTGGAGCTATCCAGATTTAGTTTTTCGATTATTTCCCCAAATCACTCTCGGCAAATACCAGGATCGTTCCTTTGAAAGGGAGCGGCCGATTTCCTTCCCAAGCCTTAAAAAATAACGAGAGAGCTTGTGCTCCGTTTGTAAGGACCTCGTTGTTGATGGGCCGTTGAACCCTAACCTTCCTTCCTTCCTTTCCGTATACTGCTGGATGGAGAGTGGCGATATTTATACAGACATCGAATACTCCAGAACATACAAGCATAACAGACAATACATTTCGAGAACCTTGCAGAAACGATAGATAATAAAACATATTTTCTGGTGCTCAGCTTCCCCCTTCTGACACGGAGCGTGCCATACAGCTAGCATCGTAACTTACGACAGTATGAACTTTGTTCGCATTTCGTCCGACATCCCATTTACTACTGCAAGTTGCTAAAGTTCACTATAACCTACGGTGAGTCTGAATTAATTTGTTATGTACTAGTACCAACAGATGCTGGGTTTTCAAATAGTTCGGAACGTTCTTTTCTGCATACGAAAGTCAGTGGAGGTAACTGTTTGTCTCACATCCGCTAAATTTTTATCCAGACCACAACAATACATTGCTCAAATCAAAAAGCTGAGGTTAGAAAACGTGAAGAAATTCTACAAACATGCTTAGAGGAAGCGCACTCTTTCTTTCGTGCCACTTAGCGTTAATACAATGAATGGGAACATGAGTCTTACCATCGATAACGCTGTGAGTGGCGTGCGCAATATGCATTGACGTTTAGGAACCTATAAGATTCGTCTTAGTAGCCCAGTGGTGTACAGAACGCGTTCTCACGGTGGGAAGCTGGCACAGTCGCTATGAAATTGTACGTAGCCTTTCAAAATAACAACAATTAGCGTCTTTGTGCATTTCAGTTCAAAAATTGAAATAATTTCTGAGATATTCCAAATTACTTAAAACCGATATTTTGTAACTTCCCATTAAAGGCAACATCCTAACACGTTAACATGTTTCTGTAAGTGCATTAGTTGTTGTTGTCTTCAGTCCTGAGACTGGTTTGATGCAGCTCTCCATGCTACTCTATCCTGTGCAAGCTGCTTCATCTCCCAGTACCTACTGCAACCTACATCCTTCTAAATCTGCTTAGTGTACTGATCTCTCGGTCTCCCTCTACGATTTTTACCCTCCACGCTGCCCTCCAATGCTAAATTTGTGATCCCTTGATGCCTCAAAACATGTCCTACCAACCGATCCCTTCTTCTAGTCAAGTTGTGCCACAAACTTCTCTTCTCCCCAATCCTATTCAATACCTCCTCATTAGTTACGTGATCTATCCACCTTATCTTCAGTATTCTTCTGTAGCACCACATTTCGAAAGCTTCTATTCTCTTCTTGTCCAAACTAGTTATCGTCCATGTTTCACTTCCATACATGGCTACACTCCAAACAAATACTTTCAGAAATGACTTCCTGACACTTAAATCTATATTCGATGTTAACAAATTTCTCTTCTTCAGAAACGCTTTCCTTGCCATTGCCAGTCTACATTTTATATCCTCTCTACTTCGACCATCATCAGTTATTTTACTTCCTAAATAGCAAAACTCCTTTACTACTTTAAGTGTCTCATTTCCTAATCTAATTCCCTCAGCATCACCCGATTTAATTTGACTACATTCCATTATCCTCGTTTTGCTTTCGTTAATGTTCATCTTATATCCTCCTTTCAAGACACTGTCCATTCCGTTCAACTGCTCTTCCAAGTCCTTTGCCGTCTCTGACAGAATTACAATGTCATCGGCGAACCTCAAAGTTTTTACTTCGTCTCCATGAATTTTAATACCTACTCCAAATTTTTCTTTTGTTTCCTTTACTGCTTGCTCAATATACAGATTGAATAACATCGGGGAGAGGCTACAACCCTGTCTCACTCCTTTCCCAACCACTGCTTCCCTTTCATGCCCCTCGACTCTTATGACTGCCATCTGGTTTCTGTACAAATTATAAATAGCCTTTCGCTCCCTGTATTTTACCCCTGCCACCTTTAGAATTTGAAAAAGAGTATTCCAGTCAACATTGTCAAAAGCTTTCTCTAAGTCTACAAATGCTAGAAACGTAGGTTTGCCTTTTCTTAATCTTTCTTCTAAGATAAGTCGTAAGGTCAGTATTGCCTCACGTGTTCCAACATTTCGACGGAATCCAAACTGATCCTCCCCGAGGTCTGCATCTACCAGTTTTTCCATTCGTCTGTAAAGAATTCGCGTTAGTATTTTGCAGCCGTGGCTTATTAAACTGATAGTTCGGTAATTTTCACATCTGTCAGCACCTGCTTTCTTTGGGATTGGAATTATTATATTCTTCTTGAAGTCTGAGGGTATTTCGCCTGTCTCATACATCTTGCTCACCAGCTGGTAGAGTTTTGTCAGGACTGGTTCTCCCAAGGCCGTCAGTAGTTCTAATGGAATGTTGTCTACTCCGGGGGCCTTGTTTCGACTCAGGTCTTTCAGTGCTCTGTCAAACTCTTCACGCAGTATCGTATCTCCCATTTCGTCTTCATCTACATCCTCTTCCATTTCCATAATATTGTCCTCAAGTACATCGCCCTTGTACGAACCTTCTATATACTCCTTCCACCTTTCTGCCTTCCCTTCTTTGCTTAGAACTGGGTTGCCATCTGAGCTCTTGATATTCATACACATGGTTCTCTTCTCTCCAAAGGTCTCTTTAATTTTCCTGTAGGCAGTATCTATCTTACCCCTAGTGAGATAAGCTTCTACATCCTTACATTTGTCCTCTAGCCATCCCTGTTTAGCCATTTTGCACTTCCTGTCGATCTCATTTTTGAGACGTTTGTATTCCTTTTTGCCTGCATCATTTACTGCATTTTTATATTTTCTCCTTTCATCAATTAAATTCAATATTTCTTCTGTTACCCAAGGATTTCTAGCAGCCCTCGTCTTTGTACCTACTTTATCCTCTGCTGCCTTCACTACTTCATCCCTCAGAGCTACCCATTCTTCTTCTACTGTATTTCTTTCCCCTATTCCTGTCAATTGTTCCCTTATCCTCTCCCTGAAACTCTGTACAACCTCTGGTTCTTTCAGTTTATCCAGGTCCCATCTCCTTAATTTCTCACATTTTTGCAGTTTCTTCAGTTTTAATCTACAGGTCATAACCAATAGATTGTGGTCAGAGTCCACATCTGCCCCTGGAAATGTCTTACAACTTAAAACCTGGTTCCTAAATCTTTGTCTTACCATTATATAATCTATCTGATACCTTTTAGTATCTCCAGGGTTCTTCCACGTATACAACCTTCTTTCATGATTCTTAAACCAAGTGTTAGCTATGATTAAGTTGTGCTCTGTGCAAAATTCTACTAGGCGGCTTCCTCTTTCATTTCTTAGCCCCAATCCATATTCACCTACTATGTTTCCTTCTCTCCCTTTTCCTACACTCGAATTCCAGTCACCCATTACTATTAAATTTTCGTCTCCCTTCACTATCTGAATAATTTCTTTTATTTCATCGTACATTTCTTCAATTTCTTCATCATCTGCAGAGCTAGTTGGCATATAAACTTGTACTACTGTAGTAGGTGTGGGCTTCGTATCTATCTTGGCCACAATAATGCGTTCACTATGCTGTTTGTAGTAGCTTACCCGCATTCCTATTTTCCTATTCATTATTAAACCTACTCCTGCATTACCCCTATTTGATTTTGTGTTTATAACCCTGTAGTCACCTGACCAGAAGTCTTGTTCCTCCTGCCACCGAACTTCACTAATTCCCACTATAACTTTAACCTATCCATTTCCCTTTTTAAATTTTCTAACCTACCTGCCCGATTAAGGGATCTGACATTCCACGCTCCGATCCGTAGAACGCCAGTTTTCTTTCTCCTGATAACGACATCCTCCTGAGTAGTCCCCGCCCGGAGATCCGAATGGGGGACTATTTTACCTCCGGAATATTTTACCCAAGAGGATGCCATCATCATTTAATCATACAGTAAAGCTGCATGTCCTCGGGAAAAATTACGGCTGTAGTTTCCCCTTGCTTTCAGCCGTTCGCAGTACCAGCACAGCAACGCCGTTTTGGTTAATGTTGCAAGGCCAGATCAGTCAATCATCCAGACTGTTGCCCCTGCAACTACTGAAAAGGCTGCTGCCCCTCTTCAGGAACCACACGTTTGTCTGGCCTCTCAACAGATACCCCTCCGTTGTGGTTGCACCTACGTTACGGCCATCTGTATCGCTGAGGCACGCAAGCCTCCCCACCAACGGCAAGGTCCATGGTTCATGGGGGGAGGAGGTGCATTAGAGGATGAATTAAAATAAACACTTTTTCACTAAGTAGTTAATTAAATAGTATTTTGTCCATAACAGTCTAAGTTAGGTAATATTTTTCGCCTTAAAACAGTAATTATTATTTTCAGTGGTTTGACACCATTAATTTAATTTATTCTGCTATCAGAGTAAGTGGCGGGAGGCAAATGGAGCAAGTATGTGACGTATGCATCTTGAAATTTGCTAATGATTATAAACGAGCACGCGAATCACTCTGCGTAATCGTGCAGTCAGTCACACACCTGCCATAAAATGCATTTTTTATGTAGCCAATTTAAGGATCCGAAAAACAAAATCTTTACTTCTCTCCTCAAGATTTGTAAAGATGAGGTTCTTCTGAGTGTATTTTCTTTTCTAAAAATACAACGTTTGGGAAATAATTAAACGAAATTCTGAGTTAGAGAGAGGTGCTTCCAAGAAAAACTATGAAGCTGATTCGCTAAATTATATACCATAGATTTTGAGAGGAGAACGATCGTCTGTTCTAGAAGTAGGAGAATTTGCAGTCACTCGTCTCGAGGACTCGTGAGTGAGCCTCGGTAGCATGAAGACCGGTTATACGGTGTTCTGGTAAGTTTATAAAAACAATATTGTAATTTGCTTTTGGTCAGACGATTAGTGGTTAAAAAACTGATGAGCTCTGTTGTAAATAGCGTTTCCAAAAGGTTTGTGATTTTTTTTTTTTTTTTAATGTAGACTTTCTTCTTACAGGCAACAGAATTGCCTGTAGGATGCTGTGTAGTCGTATATCAGAAAATTCAGATTACTGAATATCGAGGAACTGCGTATTACTACGTGAGCATACTAAACTGATGAACACTGTGTGAACTTCCCAACTGTTTACTGACGGGCAACAGTTGCTGCCCTCGAGAGAGAACATGCTGTGTTAGTGTACGGAGCAGTGCAAAGTACGTGCAAGTATACGCTTTTGCATCAGGGACTGTGTGCTAGGGTGGACTTCATAGCAGCACGTGTATTACTAAAGTGAGGGTGTAGTACAGACATTTTAGTCAAGAACTTGTTTTATTTGGCGGCTTTAGTCAGACCAGATAGAACGAACCTTCTAAGTTATGCGACAGAATAATTGATCCAGCCTTTCTTTTAAACAGCTTTTCCAGGTTGAATCACACTATGCGGCTTCAGTGCAGAGCGTGGATGTAAGGAGCGGACTAAGGTATGAGAGTCACTTTCAGAAAAAGACCGACACCGCGCTACCACATGTGTACGAAGGAACATAGGAAACTAGCACGCATTGTCATTGGCAGCTGTCTGTCGTCAGGTTGGCGACGCGATCGCGCCTTTATCTTAGTTTGGTGCCTGACTTCGAAGCGGTTTTGCTTTGCATGTTGGAATTCCGGTTGCCATGAGTTTGTATCAATTGTCATTTTTTATTTGTTGTTCACAATTGTTATTTGAGTATTTTGAGACAATGAGTGGAGCTGTGGATATTAGAAAAAGGAAAAACCAGAACATTTCTGACGTGTTGTTGTGTTGGAGTTCAACAGAGGGGTGACAGCAGTGGAAGCAGCCATAAGCATTTGCGCTGTGTGTGGGGGGATAACGCCACTTGACAGAGCACGGCAAGATAACGGTTCTCTCACTTTAAGGAGGTGCTTTTTGACATTAGTGATTCTCCACGATCAGGAAGACCTTCGAGGTTTCATGAAGATCGTTTAAACATATTAATCCACAATAATCCAAGTCAATGCACTCGAGAACTTGAAAATGTGATGAACTGTGATCATTCCACCATCGTACAACATTTGCATACAGTGCGGAAGGTTCGAAAATGTGATGCTGGGTACCAGATGTTCAAAGCCAAAATCACAAAAATCAGTGGGATGCCACACGTCTGTCTGTGCTTGTTCTACATCTACGTGGATACTCTGCAAATCACATTTAAGTGCCTGAAAGAAGGTTCATCGAACCACCTTCACAATTCTCTATTATTCAAATCTCGTATAGCGCGCGGAAAGAATGAACACCTTTCCGTGCGAGCTCTGATTTCCCATATTTTTCGTGGTGATCGTTCCACCCTATGTAGATCGGTGTCAACAAAATATTTTCGCATTCGGAGGAGAAAGTTGGTGATTGGAATTTCGTGAGAAGATTCCGTTGCAACGAAATACGACTTTCTTCTAATGATTTCCAGCTCAAATCCCGTATCATTTCTGTGACACACTCCCATATTTCGCGATAATACAGAACGAGCTGCCTTTCTTTGAACTTTTTCGATGTACTCCGTCAGTCCTACCTGGTAAGGATCCCACACCGCGCAGCAGCATTCTAAAAGAGCACGGACAAGCGTAGTGTAGGCTGTCTCCTTAGTAGGTCTGTTATATTTTCTAAGTGTTCTGCCAATAAAACGCAGCCTTTCGTTAGCCTTCCCCACAACATTTTCTGTGTGTTCTTTCCAATTTAAGTTCTTAATTGTAATACCTAGGTATTTAGTTGAATTTACGGCTTTTAGATTAGACTGATTTATCGTGTAACCGAAGTTTAACGAGTTCCTTTTAGTATTCGTGTGGATGACCTCACACTTTTCGTTATTTAGGGTCAACTGCCACTTTTCGCACCATTCAGATATTTGTTTCTAAATCGTTTTTCAATTTGTTTTGATCTTATGATGACTTTATTAGTCGATAAACGACAGCTTCATCTGCAAACAACCGAAGACGGCTGCTCAGATTGTCTCCCAAATCGTTTATATAAATAAGGAAAAGCAAAGGGCCTATAACACTTCCTTGGGGAACGCCAGAAATCACTCCTGTTTTACTCGATGACTTTCCGTCAATTACTACGAACTGTGACCTCTCTGACAGGAAATCACGAATCCAGTCACATAACTGAGACTATATTCCATAAGCACACAATTTCACTATAAGCAGCTTGTGTGGTACAGGAATGCGGAATCGATCTGACATCTCTTGTCAATAGCACTCAGCACTTCATGTGAATAAAGAGCTAGTTGTGTTTCACAGGAACGATGTTTTCTAAACTTACGTTGACTGTGTGTCAATAGACCATTTCCTTCGAGGTAATTCATAATGTTCCAACACAATATATGTTCTAAAATCCTGCTGCATATCGACGTTAACGATATGGGCCTGTAATTTAGTGGATTACTACTACCTTTCTTAAATATTGGTGTGACCTGTGCAACTTTCCAGTCTTTGGGTACAGATCTTTTGTCGAGCGAACAGTTGTATATGATTGTTAAGTATGGAGATAATGCATCAGCATACTCCGAAAGGAACCTAATTGGTATACAGTCTGGACCAGAAGACTTTCTATATAAGTGATTTGAGTTGCTTCACTACTCCGAGGATATATATTTCTACGTTACTCATCAACTGGCTCGTTAACAACACCGATCACCCCTATCCTGTTTCGTCACGGCGACGAGGAATGGTGTCTTTGTGCTAATTTAAGGAAAAGAAAGAAATCGTTGAGCCCAAACAAGGGAGCAACTCCCTATAAAAAGACCTGCACGCATCCATAAAAGCCACGCGGAGTAGCCGCTCCGTCTTAGGCGCCTTGCCACGATCTGCGCGGCTGCCCCCGTCGGAGGTTCGAGTCCTCCCTTGGGATGGGTGTATGTTTTGTCCTTAGTGTAAGCTAGTTTAAGTTAGATTAAGTGGTGTGTAAGCCTAGGGACCGATCACCTCAGCAGTTTGGTTCCATAGTAACGTACCACCACCACCCCAAAAGATAATGCTATGCATCTGGTGGAACAGCAGTGGTGTGGTGTTCTACGAGTTGCTTCCCCAAGGTGTAAGCATCTCTGCTGACAGTTATTGTCAACAACTGAGACGTTTGCAGACAGAATCCAAGAACAACGACCAGGAAGAATGCGTGAATGATGCTACTCCACGCTAATACCCACCCGTATTCTGCTGGACTAACAAAAACACTATACTGGAGTTGGGTTGGGAAGCCATTTCGCAGCTACATTATTCACCTGATCTTGGGCCGACAGATTTTCATCTTTACCACTCACTATACACCAAAATTCAAGGACCTTCCTTTCCATATGAAAATGCGCTGCGAGCATGGCTCGATGAGTTCTTCGCTTCAAAACCACGAGATTTCAGAAGCCATTAAATCTAAAAGTTACCCCAGCGTTTGAAGATTGTTGTAAATAGTGAAGGAGAGTATCTTATTGATGACTAAAATCTGTTATGTTTATCTGCTGCTTTTATTAAACTGACGGAAAAACGATATGAACTTAGGCACTAGCCTAATATTAGAATTGCGGTAGGATCTGTGCCGAACACGTTACATGTGAGAACACAAAGGACCTTGATCGTTGCCTTCACGGAGGTCTCGCTCAGCCATTCAATGTACCGATACCGCGCACCGCGAAAAGCAGATACCTGTGCTAAAGGGGAATCCCGTTCCGGGTGGGGGCGGTTTGAACCCCTAAAACTTCCTCTTCCGTACGTCCATACAATAGGGTCACAATGAAGGAAGTTATTTCCCACATTTCATAACTACTCTGGTAGGGCATGTAGCACGAAAAACAAAAATAACTATTCCTCTCGTAATCTACTGCAGAACGCAGCACGAGATCGACTACCGAAAAATTCCGGGCGGTGTTTGGTGTTACTGCTTAGAAGGAAGGGGGTCTTTGGTTGGGAAATGTTTTGCAGTTTTCTGCTGGTGTTGCGTCAAGGCCGATGTCTATTCAAGATTAATACAAGGCCTTTGAGCCGAATTTGGCAGAGTCACTGAAGGCCTGGGGCGACGCACTGGGGGCGATAACTCCTGACCCGCAGGTCACGCTCCACTCACCCAGTCGTCCTGCCGCTTCCTGTATGAACGATTGCACTGAAGTTCCGAGAATATTGCGGTATCTTGGACGATGCCGGTAGCATATTTTTATGCAGCTATCCAGCGCTGTACGGGCTGCAACAGTCGGCGGAAGTCTCTCAAACGTATTTTTATAGAAATGAAGCACCATGAAGCACCAGTCTGATATTAATCAAAGTTTTCGGAGATTCTCATCACATAACCTATATTAAATCATTTAATTTCATTCCAGTATTTTATTATTGAAGACTAAACCTTACTTGCCAACGGCCTTACCGCAGTGGTAACACCGGTACCCGTCAGATCACCGAAGTTAAGCGCTGTCGTGCTGGGCTAGCACTTGTACGGGTGACCATCCGGTCTTCCGAGCGCTGTTGGCAAGCGGGGTGCACTTAGCCCTTGTGAGGCAAGATGAGGAGCTGCTTCATTGAGAAGTAACGGCTGCGGTCTCGGAAACTGACATATGGCTGGAAGAGCGGTGTGCTGACCACATGCCCCTCCATATCTGCATCCAATGACACACATGGGCTGAGGATGACACGGCGACCGATCGGTACCGTTGGGTCTTCATGGCCTGTTCGGGAGGAGGGGAGGACAGAGAGGAGGAAACCTTACTTGTTGTCCGCCATGAAATACGATCGAGTCTGAGACTATCTGCTGTAAAATATCCAGGATGAATCCGTGATGTGTTATAAACTTTCAGGGATGACGGAGAATGGTTGACGTGTGTTAATGCTAAGATTTTAGAGCAGGCAGTCCCGACGAGCACTTAGGTGCAGGTTGGGGCAAAACTCAACTAATCCAATGCAGATGGCGTACTTTGTACTGACATGGGCAATCGTGGTATGCAATGTCGGTACTGCAGTAGACCGCAGACTGAGTTTACAAGTTGAAGTACTAAAGTCGATAAGCCCTAACTAAACGGAATTGTACCCAGTGGCGGAACTCGCAGAAATGATGTTCATGTATGGACAAGCATATGGAAGCAGGAAACAAAGGACCAAATATTCTCACAGAAGACATCCGGCTCACACCATGTTTGCAAGACTTGCAAAGATTAATTGAAAGGGGGCACTTGGTATTGCAGTACAATGAACAAGGAGGACGATGAACTACACGAACTCCCGACTTAGAAGATGCAGTGCGTGCTCGAGTGCGTGAGGCTCTTGCTATCAGCACTCGATCAATTTCACGTGAAATGAATGTTTTGGAGAGTACTGTGTGGCGAGTATTACGGGAAATGCAGCTATACCAGTACTATCCACAGAAAGTGCATGCTTTGCCTCGTGCTGACTCTGGTCCTCTTGTCGTTTTCAGCCAAAGGTTCTTGCAGCGCCTTAAAGTCGATCCTCACTTTGCAGCACATGTAGTTCTCACGGATAAAGCTCACTTCACCAGAGACAGAATGCTAAATAGTTACAATAGTCATGTTTGGGCCGATAAAAATACCCACGCTACAGTTACGAAGAGCCACCAACACAGATTATGAGTCAGTGTATGGGCAGGCATAGTGAATGGTTACGTACTATGCCCGTTTCGTCTCCCTCCACCAGTGTACACAGTGTTTGTCAGAGACTTACTATCCATGTACCTGTAAAACATAGTTCTTGTTACTTGACAACGGGTATGGTTCCAACATGATGAAGCCCCACCTCACCTTGGACCTTGTCCGTGAACACCTGGGTGAAAAGGGGGTAGGAAGGTGAGGTCGTGTTTTGTGGCCAGCATGTTCACGTGGTCTCATCCCACATGATTTATTCTTGTGGGGCCTTGTGAAAAGTCTTGCGTACGAGGCACCTGTCGACACTGAGGAGGATCTCCTGGCAAGAATTATCCCTGCCTGTAACACTCTGGCCTGCCGGAGTGGCCAAGCGGTTCTAGGCGCTACAGTCTGAAACAGCGCGACCGCTACGGTCGCAGGTTCGAATCCTGCTTCAGGCATGGATGTGTCTGATGTCCTTAGGTTAGTTAGGTTTAAGTAGTTGTAAGTTCTAGGGGACTGATGACCTCAGCAGTTAAGTCCCATAGTGCTCAGAGTCATTTGAACCATTTGTAACAGTCTTCAAACAATGTGGATATTACAGAGTTTACGGCAGGACTCTGGTCCATCACACTGCTTGAATACAGACAGGCCACGAATGAGAAGCCTGTGTTGGTAGTAGTTTCCACCGGTTAAGACACGGTTAACGTCTTTGGAGCCAAACATTAACTAGGATTCGGTCACGGCTTCTATGCTCGGTCACCATGTCTGGTGCGGACAACCTACGCAATTAGGCCACGCCCGTCCCGTCTCGCATTGTCTGCTGGCTTACTCGGTCATCTGAGGCTCTAATTGATTCCGTATTGAGCTCCGAGGCGTGTCGGGAAACCTTGGGCCCGTTCGAACCGAGAATTTCGCTTTCCCACCATTAGTGTCAACAAGTGGAGAACGATGAACCATTATGAAGCACTGGCACGAGTCAGTAGACCCAAGCGACTCCGAGGTAACTATTTACATTTACAAATAAAAAATGCTACAAAAAACAATAAAAAAACAAGCAGGACGAGTTGAAGTCTCGTTTTACCAAGTCACGTAGGTCACTATCCATAAGCTTGAGAATTTTTAATCTGCCATCCCAGCACATGTACTTCCTCATTAGATCGGGAGTTAACGGCATCGATGAATTAAACACAGAACTGCCACTGATCAAATCTGATCCAACGACAGAAAGCTAATAGCACATTTTAATATTGGACCTCAACGGCATCGATGCATTGAACACAGAAATATCCCTGATTAAATCTAATCCAAACGACAGAAAGCTAATAGCACACTTTAACATTGCAGCTCAAACGTCCTGAGAGCCACACGAGGATTTCCTCACGGTTTCAGGTTTGGGCCTTTGCTGTTTATGATTTAAATAACTGACTTGCGCAATACTATGATGTTAAGTCCATGTTTTATGCAGATGACTGTTTTTGTTACAGCTGGAGGAGACTCAGAAGCACCGACGTCAAAAAGCGAAGAACTCCTCAAAATCTGTAACACAGTATGTGTCTCCTAACAGTCATCAGGTCATTTTCTCTAGTGTTTTGGCAGATACCTGCAATTTCGCTTTCGCACTGTGTAGCTGGATTCAGCCAGACTGTTACCACTCATCACGCCCAGTGTCAGCAGAAAGTAGTAGTAGTAGTAGTAGTTTTATTCATCCGTAGATCTCTTTTTACAAGGATATAGGACATGTCAAAGTATTTACAAGCTTAGATCAATTTACAATAAGCTAATTCGTATACACATATATTTACAGACTTCTAGTTAGAGACAATCATTAGATTTTACTCCTGGTATACAATAATTTATTTACAAATAACTCATTAAATAATGTAATGCCACACTATTCACTCATATTTCACTATGTCACTGCACACACTATACACACATTGTTTCATAACACTTCACTCACTACATACACACACACACACACACACACACACACACACACACACACACACACACACATATATATATATACACACACACACACACAGGTGATCCTTGGGCCATTTTCTGTACTGCAAGTTCCCATTTGCTATCCTGAAAAACTGAGTCAGCATCCCTTCATAATGAGTGAGATGTTGAGCTCAGAAAGAGGAAGAGGTGTTAGTATTGTGCTATGCATAGCTTGAGGGGAGAGTGTCTCTAGAAAGGAAAAAAGAAGAAAAATAATAAAGTGAAGGTGTTATGTGGAATATTGGATGTTTTATAATCATCATTATTATTATTATTTGTTTGTATAACTTTTTTTATCAAACCCTTACTCTGCTTTATCTAAGTAATCCTTCAATGTATAAAATGTATTGCATAACAGGTACTTTTTAGCTGCCTTCTTAAATAAGTGTATTTTTGAAATTTCTTTAATCTCTTTTGGTAATTTATTGTACAGTTTTATTCCTTGGTAGAAAATGCTGTTTTGAGTTTTATGTTTATTTTTTCTTGGTAAATGTAAGTTGAGTCTATCTCTTGTTGCATGGTCATGGACAGAGCTGTTTGTGCAGTAATTGCCAATGTTACTTTTGATGTGTACAACTGACTGGTAAATGTGTTCACATGGAGCAGTTAAAATTCCCAGTGTTTTGAACAGATCTTTACAATGAGCTCGACTACTATTTCTGGATATTATTCTTATGGCTCTTTTCTGGAGTTAGAAAATTGTGTTCATATTTTGTGGATTTGTTCCCCAAAAAAGAATGCCATAGCTAAGAATAGAGTGTACATATGAATAATATGTAACTAAAAGACACTGCATGTTACACACAGATGATAGAATTCTAAGGGCATAACATGCTGATGACATTCTGTTTGCAAGTACCTTTGTGTGTTCACACCACTTCAGCTGAGAGTCAATATTCATTCCTAGAAATTTTGCATTTGTTACACAGTCTATAGAGGTGCCATCTACATTTAATTTAACATTGTCATTTTTCCTCTTCAAACTGAAGTTCATGGCATTAGTTTTCTTTATGTTTAATGTCAATTTGTTGCTTATTGACCAATCGTAAACTTCCTTGAGAGTTTCATTTGGTTTCTCGGTAAGGAGTTTTCTTGTTCTCTCAGTGACTATAATATTGCTGTCATCAGCGAAGAGAATTTTCTCACCATGAGTAACACTACTGGGAAAGTCATTGATGTATATCAGGAATAGTATTGGTCCTAATATGCTACCTTGTGGAACCCCTATATTAATATGTTTTGGTTCTGATAAGTATTTTACTAAATGTTTAGATCTATTTGAAGTATGTGTTATCTCTACTCTTTGTACCCTATCTGTTAGGTATGATCGAAACCAGTCATTAGCTACCCCTCTTATTCCTAATGCTTCTAATTTATTTAATAGAATCTTGTGGTCGACTGTATCAAAAGCCTTAGAAAGATCCAAAAATATGCCTGTGACACACTCATCTTTATCAAGAGCATTAAGTACAACTTTTGTGAATTCTACTATGGCTGACTCCGTATTTTTGCCACTTCGAAAACCAAACTGTGATTTGCTTAAAAGATTGTATTTATTCAGATAATTCATTAATCTGTCTTTCATAATTGCTTCTATTATTTTTGAGAATGCTGACAGCAGGGAAATGGGTCGGTAATTTTCTATGTCTTCTGCATTACCTTTCTTAAGCAAAGGTACAACTCTTGCCTGTTTTAGCTGCTCTGGAAATGTCCCTGATGTGAAGGATTCATTTATTATATTTGTTAATGGGCCTTGTATAATCCCTATGCATTGTTTCAGTACACACATTGGTACATCATCTAAGCCTTCTGACTTTTTATTTTTTAGCTTTTGAACAGTTTTATTGACTTCATTCTCTGTGGTTGGAAGTAACATCATTGTATCTAGTGCAACAATTTTTGCAGGTGTTATATTTGTTTTGGGGAATTTTTGCTGTAACTTCTCTGCAATACTTGAAAAATGCTCGTTTACATAGTTTGCTAAGTGTTGTGGATCATTTATTACCTTATCCCCCTACCTTAGAAGTATGTTATTCTGCGTTTGTTTGCCTCTCCCCGTTTCCTTTTTTATAACATCCCAGACTGCTTTGCTTTTATTCTCTGCATTATATATTATTTTGTCATTAAATGACTTTTTTGCAGCAATCAGCACCTTCCTATAAATCTTTTTGTATCTATGATAGAAATTTAAGAATTCTGGATCATTGTGAATCTTTTTCATGGAACTGAGGTGTTTAAGTGTTTGGGAGGACTTCTTAATACCTGCTGTTATCCATCTGTTTTTGTGAGATGTTGATACAGTCATGCATACTTTTGGAAATGCTGTTTCAAAGTTCAATTTAAACAATGTGGAGAATTTGGAGAATTTCATATTCACATTGGTTGCCTTATACACTTCATCCCAGCTTTGTTTTTCTAGTTCTTTTGAAAAATCTTTTATTTTGATTTCTGATAGATGTCGTTTATAGGCTTGTAGTTTAGGGAATGATTCGATGCCTGATTTTACTGTTGTTATTTGACAGAGATGGTCTGATAGTCCGAGATCTTTTACAGCTACATCACATTTTTCCCTGTCTATATTTGTGGCCACATGGTCAATTACTGATGCAGTCATTGTAGTAACCCTTGTTGCACTATTGACCAATAGGGACATGCCAAAACTTTGAAGGATATTTATGAAGGTGCTGCTGGATTCATTTATGATATTAGTGTTGATGTTTATGTCCCCACACAGAATTATGTTGACCTTTGTACTTGAGACTTTATCTAGAACTTCTGTTAATTTATTGAAAAAAGTGTCCACACTACCACTGGGAGATCTATACACACACAAAATGATTAATTTCTTGGTGATATCGAGCCCTGATAATTCAATAGCTGATATTTCAATGTGTTTGTCTTCACTTACTGTACTGAGGTCATGTCTAGATTTGAACTGTGTTCCTTTTCTGATATAAATGCATGATCCTCCACCCTTTGAAGTAGTTCTGCAGTAAGAGTTTGCCCTTTCATACAATGATAATACTACATGTTGGATTTCTGTGTCTCTACACCAGTGCTCAGTAATACAAACTACTGTGCAGTTCAAAGATTGGAGCTCAACTTCTAATGCTTGTATTTTATTTTTTATTGATTGCATGTTTTGATGGAGGATTGTTAAGTCTGTGAAATGCCCCATGTTACTCTTTCCGATAGTTTGTTTTTCTTTGTGACATCTGGTATGTGTGATTTTTGAAGTGTTATAATCTGTCTTGTGAGTGATTGTTTCAGTATTTTTTGAACTGCTAGAGATACTCTTTAGGCAGGGGAACCTGTTGTCTGGATTTATCCTAAAAAAGACCTACTTTTCCTACCTATGACAACAGGTATTTGACCATGTGTGGCCCGAGATCCACCCCCTATACTTTCATGAATGAGTGTCGGTTTGTTTCCCATTACAAACAAAATTATTTTTAGAGCGTAATTTTTCGTGCCCATTCGATAAGGCATCAGTCTGGTGCGAAATTGTTTTATCGATATGTATGAAAGTAAGACAGAAGGAAAAAAACAGTAGTCCAGCAGCGACTGAGTAGCGCTGCCTGCTCGGCGGCAGCGATCAGTGCGGGCCAGGGCTGAAGTACTCGTTACTCTTCAAGTTTTACTGCCACTGTTAACACATACCTAAGAAACAAGTATCTCGCTGGACAGATCTGGGACTGTTCTATCGAATGGGAACGTGAAATTCCGCTTTAAAAATCATTTCGTTTGTAATGGGAAGCAATCCGACACCTTCTGCTGACACTGGACGTCGCATAAAATAGTGGATGAGCAGTAATTGTTTGAGCTGACTCGATCTGCACAGTGTAAAAACGAAATTACAAATGTCTGCCGAAACACCAGAGAAAACGCGCCTGATGACCCTTGGGAGAGACACCTGGTGTATTCTTTGCAGTCAATTAATTTCAATTTAACTATTCGGAAATTATAAATACTCTTCTTAGTGCGTATAGTAATGGTAATGATGATAACTCTTCACCTTGGCCCAAAACTAACTTGAGAAAATCACACATACTACATATCTGCTAAATTAGCTCGAGTCGCCTATATGATAACCATACTTAGGACTTACTTAAATGCGATTGTTTAAGTATTATACCTTTTTCGCAGGCACATAATCTTTGAGTTATATCTATGGGGCAATTTCTCGTAAGAACAGTATTTTTATTTTGCAAGAAAAGAGGCAGGTACATCTGTCAAGTGAGACGTCAAGAACACTGCAGACCAAAATTAAGAAAAGGAAATACTGATTTTTGTAATTCTTCATTCACTTAATCGCTAGATGCAGACCAAGGGAAACTAATAGAACCACAAACAGCGACAGTCTATACAGAAAGAGTTTTACACAACATCAGAATTTGAACATGTGATAAAAGTGATCTTCTGCATCTGCGTCTGTAACTCTAGTTGTTAATATTGCTGATACTTTTTTGTTTTGGCGTTTTAGTACCGTACAGTACAATTTGAACCTTAATGTACATACTGTCTAGTACGGGACTGTACCGTGCTTCAATGCGGATCTAGCTGATAGTCCTGGAAGCTTAATGCGAGCATGATCAGGTTTTCCCCGATGTGTAGGCAGAAGTAATGTATTTAGGCGCTCATGCAACAGTCATGATATCTCGACGTTATGGACAGTTTAGTGGACTTATGAACCGTTTGTATGTATGTATGTATATATGTATGATGTATGTATATATGAAAGACCCCATCCCCCCGGGGACGTATCATAACATACGAGTGTAACCCCAAATGTTTGCATGGTAGAATAATTATCGCGTACGCGTACGTGGAAACAGTGCTTGCGCAGCAACCGCCGACGAAGTGTAACTGAGGCGGAATAAGAGGGACCAGCCCGCATTCGCCGAAGTAGACGGAAAACCGTCTTAAAAGTCATCCACAGGCTGGCTGGCACACCGAACCTCGACATTGATCCGCCACCGGCGGGATGGCCGAGCGGTTCTAGGCACTACAGTCTGGAACCGCGCGACCGCTACGGTCGCAGGTTCGAATCCTGCCCCGGACATGGATGTGTGTGATGTCTTTAGGTTAGTTAGGTTTAAGTAGTTCTAAGTTCTAGGGGACTGATGACCTCAGATGTTAAGTCCCATAGTGCTCGGAGCCATTTTGAAGTAATCCGCCAGGCAGATTCGTGCCGGTCCGCTCGGGAAGCAGCGCATTAGACAGCGCGGCCAGCCAGGCGTGCTGTATACGGTTTAGTATTCGTCTTACTAGCTACGGTCAACTAAATGTTTGTTCAGTTCTCCAGTCGTGTTTCGCACCTTTCGATGCAAGTTCGAAGTGATTCGAATGGTTCTCAGTACTATGGGACTTAACTTCTTTCGTCTGAGGCGGTTTGCAGCAAGTATCAATGGCGTATGAGTTCCTCGTTTGTTGGGATCGCGCATCATGAATCGATTATAGCTCCAGGCCGAGTGGTTCCACTGTGGCGTGTGATCAGCAATGAGGCACACATGTGTCTTGTACAGGGTGACAATTATTGAACTATATAAAAAAAGGTAAATCAGTTTCAAACTACGGAGTGCACACACTTTATTTAAGATGTAAACGTCACTATAGATATTCGGATTTAGGTATGACATGTTCAACATACCTGCCATCATTGGCGATGATGTGGTGCAGAAGAATAGCGAAATTCTGCATGACCCGCTGAGGTGTCGGAACATCGATGCTCTCGATGACTTCCTGAAGGATTGTTTCTAGCTCAGCAATGGTTTTGGGGTTATTGCTGTATACCTCGTCTTTAATATAGCCCCAGAAAAAGAAGTCGCATATGTTCAGATCCGGCGAATATGGAGGCCAATTGAGGCCCATGCCAGTGGCCTCTGAGCACCCCAGACCCAGGATGCTGCCTCCAAAGTACTCGTCCAGGACATCAAACAATCTTTTGCTTCGATGGGGTCTAGCTCTGTCTTGCATGCACCACATCTTGTCGAAATTAGAGTCATTTTCGATAGTGGGGATGAAATCATCTTCCAAAACTTTCACGTAGTGTTCGGTAGTCACCGTGCCATCAAGGAATATCGCACCGATTACTCCGTGAGTGGACATTGTACACCATTCCTTCACCATTGAGGGTGAAGAGACTTCTGTATTGGCTTCTCAGTCCCCCAGTTCTGCTTATTGACGAACCCATCCAAATAAAAGTGGGCTTCGTCGCTAAATCAAACCATACAGCGCATACTGATTCTCATCACGCCTCTCGTCCGACCGTGCAATTTGAACGTCCTAACGCAAACCGTTCAGAAGTTACGTCGATTTTATTTCGTACAGTTCAACAAATGACACCCAGTATGTTTCCTAGATCAACCACGTGAAAAGTGGTGGCGTATAATTTGCCTGTCTGTTGTGTTCTATTAGCTTGTGCAAAGACCGTGTAGCTTCTGTCTGAAATCTAGCTGACTCAGTCAATGTCTTAGTCATATGGCACGAGCAATTTGTACTGTTGAGGAAATAGCACGTTTCGGAGAGGATGTACGGAAAGTATGGCGTCCATGTCCTGTGCGCAATACCAGTCACTAAATAAAGACAGGAGGGTCCGTTAGTTGCATGATCTGAGGACATGTTCTTTGTGACGGCTATGTCGACACAACATTATACTTGGTTGTATTTAGTTTGCTACGATCTTGTTGTTCCTGACTGTACTTACGTCGGCTTGTTTAATGGTGTCGCTGTCGAGTTTCCTTGTACTGGTTTCGTGTGTTCCCGCTGTAATCTTGGGATGACTTGTGTATGACATGTGGTCTCAGAGTTGCTGCCGTGCATTTTGAGTTTCTTTTTTTAAATACGAGGTTCAAAACGGCTCAAATGGCTCTGAGCACTATGGGACTTAACAGCTGAGGTCATCAGTCCACTAGAACTTAGAACTACTTAAACGTAACTAACCTAGGGACATCACACACATCCATGCCCGAGGCAGGATTCGAACCTGCGACCGTAGCGGTCGCGCGATTCCAGACTGTAGCGCCTAGAACCACTCGGCCACTCCGGCCGGCTTAAATACGAGTGCCTTATGGCTTGTTGTATGAACATTTTATGCTTGTCCATGTTGTTTATTTGATGGCTGTCTCCACAGTTACGTATGTGACCTCATGTAGTGCAAAATGAACAACGGATGTGTGTCTGTTATTGGCGTAATCCGCTTCTTTCAGTGGCGAGTCTTACCTCTCTTTCGCAAAGTCTTACACCAAGAATGATTCTCACTTGGTGGTGACTGAGTAACCTAAGGTTCATCTTACTAGTGTAGCGTGTTTGCTTTTCAGTCATGAATAGTTCCTGTTTACTTTTAAAGAGTTTAGTTCCCCGCGTTAAACTAAAAGCCCGGCTTAAGTTACGGATAGTGTCTTTAAGAGCAGACATAGTTGGCTGTAAGGGACTATTGACTTAGTCCTAAGTGGTGCCGACCTAATTAAGGAACTAATTGCGAGTTCACCAGTTTGAGTAATCTTGGCTTAGAGCCAACCTTGGCTTGGCTTAGAGCGGCCGCTGTTTGCTTGTTATGTGTACTAATTTCGATTGCCAATAGGCCACGCAGAGAAACTTTAGCTCTATAACTGTTTAGTGATGAACGCTCTTTTGTGTCCTCTCTCTCTCTCTCTCTCTCTCTCTCTCTCTCTCTCTCTCTCTCTCTCTCTGTGTGTGTGTGTGTGTGTGTGTGTGTGTGTGTGTGTGTGTTCTTTTTAATGTTAAAAATTTGCTGGGACCAGATTTTTATTAATGCATTTCCAATTTTCTTCTATGACAATGCTTGACGGTTTGCTCAATATTAAATATGAGGTCAGAATTTGTTGAAGTTTTCCGATTAAATTGTGTGGTAATGCTTCAAGTAATGTTTCGCTCTTTCGCCTTTATAAAAAAAATGTTGTCAGACAGTGATGTTGTGCAGTGCAATTTGACATAGTCACTTATTCAGTCTCTATTACAAAGCAAGATTGTCCCGCATTTCCTGCGTCTTGCTCATGCGCGCCGGACCTGTCGGTACGAGTCCTTGCTTCAGGCACCCGGATCACTGAGGGGGCATCGGGTGTTGAAATAGGCGCCACACCCAGCAAACTGTTGATGCACTATCGTAAGAGAGAAAAGGAAAAAAATTAAGGTAAAAATTTGTTTCAGCTCTGAACAGTCTCAGTCGCAAACATGAAGATCTCTATCTCCTTCCCCACGCTCCCTGCTCGTTTCGTATAGCTCATCAGCCTTATCAGGCAGATATGCACTATGCATAGTTTTAGGCATCATGATAGTGACTCTTACTTCTTATAACCTACTATGACATCAATAGCGTGAACAATACTAGAAGGTGGATAAATGAATAACCAGAAACAAAGCTGTTAGACACTGAATGTGGGCCGGCCGGGGTGGCCGAGCGCTTCTAGGCGCTCCAGTCCGTAGCCGCGCTTCTGCTACGGTCGCAGGTTCGAATCCTGCCTCGGGCATGGGTGTGTGTGATGTCCTTAGGTTAGGTACGTTTAAGTAGTTCTAAGTTCTAGGGGACTGATGACCGCAGCAGTTGAGTCCCATAGTGCCCGGAGCCATTTTTGAACTGAATGTGGAACGTTTCTGTCAAAACATCAGTTGTTCATTTACATAACGAATACATTAAACTGGGAGCACACTTTATTACGTACTAGAAGGTAGAGCCGAGATACCACAGCTGAATTCAGATTTTGCCATGTGGCAGGCAGCCCCACCAGAGCAGGTAGTTTGACGTTTCTACATGAAGCCATGCGGATGAAATTTCCTGGCAGATTAAAACTGTGTGCCGAACGGAGACTCGAACTCGGGACCTTTGCCTTTCGCGGACAAGTGCTCTACCTTCTTAGCTACCCGAGCTCCGCTTACACCCCGCCCTCTGTCACGGCGTTCAGGCTAAACGGCCAGTCTCTGTGGCAGTCCTCGATAGTCTTCAGTCTTAGTCAGCCTTCGACGGTTCGCTCCTGCGTTAGTGGCACTAACCTCACACTGCACGATGCTTGTTAGTTTGTTTCTTGTGGTAGCTGGACTCTGCTGCTGTTTGTTCTTTAGACAAGTTTCTTCACAACGCTTGGGGAACGCTACAAGTTAAGTAAATCTTCTGTTTACTGTATTTATGTTTCGCTCATCATTTCTGCTTCTGTCTAGCTTCCCAACGAAGACAGTTGTTGCACCATTCTGTGGCCGACCTCTCCATACTGTTGTGTACAAAGTAGAACGCCACATTAGAGATTTTGGAAATCACAAAAGACACACATTTTCAGGAAAAACATTATTTGTTTGTTCGTTTACTTGTCGATAGTTATTATATTTGTTGTAATAATGAAGATTAGCAATCACTAAATAACACTGAAAATAAAAGTTCGTGCAAATACACGTGCCTTTTTTCCATATTACCTTCCAAATGTAATATGTATGACAGAATGCGACTGGCGTTGAAAAAAATGTGAACTAAGAAAAAGATGTGTGGAACTCGATCGTGCGATGCACCGATTCAGAGTTCGAAGCTAACCGTATGACCGCAACCAGCCCGTGCTCATGGTCGCAATGCATCACTGCATCACTGACGTGTAAAACGTGCAATTTTCTCCAACTCGCCTAAGTAATGTGCCTTATTACCTGAAAATTTTGTTGTCCCAATAGACTACTAAAAGTGGCCTCCCCTTGTAAGCCTAGAATGTTACTGTTGCAGCATATTAAAGATACAGTAAAATTGCTAGTTTATGGAACGACTGATATTCAAATTGTTCTTCGGAGTTACTTACCTTGCTGCGTCTCGCCAGGCTTCACTTACAGATGAGTCGGCGCCCGGGTGAGTTACGGTCAGCTGGCACTTAGATCTTACCTTCATGCTACACGTCAAACAGGTTCTGTTCAGCTTGATCTAGTGGCCACGTGAATCGTAGTGTAAGGCTACGAAAAGTGCTCTCTTGTAATTTTGGAGTGTTGTATCTCGTTGAGTTTAACAAGAAAATACTACATGCAAATTTACGAAAATGCTTACCAGGTTTATAATTTTATCAAATAATAAGGCTTGCTGCACAACAAGCTGCTATTCTTGAGACGATTGTTAATTTACGCATCCAGCTGCAGAGGAAAGGAGAAAAGAAGATAATTGTTGAGACAACCGTTACCTGTTGTGAGCCAGCTGAAGAGTAGCATAAGCTGTTAACAACATGCTACACCCAGTGAAATAAATCAATCAGACTGAGTAAGCACGATCTAGTGGCAGCTGTGGATCTAAAGGGAGAGTGAGATGGTGGGGTGGGTCATGAATCTCCCGCTGCCACCATTACCACCGCCACAAAAAAGAAACTAAATAATAAATGTATTTATATTTTTATCTACATAAGTTTCCAAATTTCTTTCGGAGAACAGAGTAGTCTGAAAACAATGAGTATCGAAAATGGCAAATAATTCTAGAAGTTATAACCTACCGTTATGTTTAACAATGGATACCTTTCAGTTACCTGTTGAGGTCCTACACTTTTTAATGCGATTGCGGCTCGGCCTCCTGCAGAGAACATTCCATCCAGGAAAAGACGCACATTCACAGGGCGACAGTTTTTGTTTTCTCTAATACACACATCAAAAAAGTTTTGCATCATCCCAGTTCCCAGAAATTCTGAAGATAGACGTTGACTGTGAATATTGTCTCTCAGACACAGTTCCTTTGACTGTTCAGCGATGTCACTAAACCCGGCCAAAGATGTAAACAACCATGCATGAGCAGCGCCTATTAGACGGAGAGGGTCCGACAGCTGGTCAATTCCAGTCATTTCACCGAGAAGGAGGTACACGGCTCTTGTTGCCCGTAGTTCTACCATGCCTAGACGTCAATACCGCGGTTCCGTCGCGTACGCATTGTTACTTTGTGCCAGGAAGGGCTCTCAACAAGGGAAATGTCCAAGTGTCTCGGAGTGAACCAAAGCATTGCTGTTCGAAGATGGAAGAGGTACAGAGAGACAGGGACTGTCGCTGACATGCCTCGCTCAGGCCGCCCAAGGGTTACTACTGCAGCGGATGACCGCTACCTACGGACTGTGGCTCGGAAGATCCCTGACAGCAACGCCACCATATTGAATAATGCTTTTCGTGCAGCTACAGGACGTCGTGTTACGACTCAAGCTGTGAGCAATAGGCTGCATGATGCGCAGCGTCCGTGGCGAGGTTCATCTTTGCAACCTCGACACCATGTAGCGCGGTACAGATGGGCCCAAGAACATGCCGAATGGACGCTCAGGATTGGCATCACGTTGTCTTCACCGATGAGTGTCGCATATGCCTGCTGTTTTGGGGTGACATTATGTGGGGCCGACGTACGCCGCTGGTGGTCATGGAAGGCGCCGTAACGACTGTACGATACGTGAATGTCATTCTCCGAGCGATAGTGCAATCGTAATGGCAGCATATTGGCGAGGAACTCGTCTTCATGGACGACAATTCGCGCCCCTATCGTGCACGTCTTGTGAATGACATCCTTCAGGGTAACGACATCGCCGCCTAGAGCGGCCAGCTTGTTCTCCAGGCATGATCCCTATCGAGCATGCCTGGGATAGATTAAAAAGGGCTGTTTATGGACGTCGTGACCCGCGAGCCACCCTGAGGGATCTACGCCGAATCGCCGTTGAGCAGTGGGACAATCTGGATCAACAGTGCCTTGATGAACTTGTGGATAGTATGCTATGACGAATACGGAAATGCATCAATGCAAGAGGACGTGCTACTGGGTATTAAAGGTACCGATGTGTACAGCAGTCTGAACCACCACCTCTGAAGGTCTCGCTGTATGGTAGTGCAACATGCAATACGTGGTTTTCAGGAGCAATAAATGATGTTTATGTTGATCTCTATTCCAATTTTCTGTTCAGGTTCCGGAACTCTCGGAACCGAGGTGATGCAAAACATATTTTTGTGTGTGTAAATCAGCGCAAACTGATTAATACATACTGCTGGAAAAAATGCAACACTCAAGGACTGCATTCAGTGGCACCAGGGTATAAATATGCATACTGAGGGATTGTAGTGCTAGTGCTTCATTTGACACGGTCATTAGCGATCAGGAGGTCTATCTGTACACCCAGCGTTTTGACTCTAAAGGCAGAAGCTGTTCTGAGTTTAGAGGTGAACAGTGTTTGCAACGCTGATTCTATGGTACAATCATGCCACACCAATGACTACATACTCCCGTTGACTAGCTTCAGTCATTGAAATGGTGTCACGTTGCGTGCCTGCGGAAGCTGGATGGACGTATCGATAGACTGATGCAAGTGTTGGACACGATGTATCGATGGTGTGACGCTGCTTTCAAACAAAGGTCTGTGAAACTTCCACCGTACCTGTAGACCACGTTCTGGGTGTCAAGATCGATGCTGTGTGCGAGCAGCTGTCACCTACCGAACATCATCGTGTTGCAAGTGCTGTATCTTCAGGGACCATTGGTGCCGGCCGCGGTGACCGAGCAGTTCTAGGAGCTTCAGTCCGGAACCGCGCGACGGCTACGGTCGCAGATTCGAACTCTCTGAAATGGATGTGTGTGATGTCGGTAGGTTAGTTAGGTTTAAGTAGTTCTAATTTCTAGGGGACTGATGACCTCAGATGTTAAGTCCCATTGTGCTCAGAGCCATTTGAACCATCAGGGACCATTGGCAAGCGCCTGCTTGCAGCACGATTAAGGTCGATGAGAGTAGGTTCTGTCTGATACAGTTGATGGACATACACGCTTCATGTTGTGGGGAGCCATCAGTTACAACTCGCGCTCACATTAGGTTTTTCTGCAGGGTAAAGTAGCCAGTGGCCGCCACACTGCATAAGCTGTTACCCTGATGCTGCAATTATTTCTTCGACATGAAGATGATGTGCATTTTCAGCAGGAAAATGCATGTACACATACAACTGATGTGACGCAATGTGCTCTTCGTGGTGTACAACAACTGCCCTGGCCAACAAGGTCACCAGATCTCCCGCAAATTACACACGAATAGATCACGATGATGCGGGAACTTATTCATTATCCAGGTTAAGCAAGAACCATTGTTGAAATGCAAGATGCTTGGTGCAATCTCTCGCAAGATGCCATTCGGCTATTTATGATCGTTTGCATGCGAGAGTATGCACCTGTCTTGCAACCAGAGGGGAGTACACAGTGCACTGATGCGACTGTTTGGACACCCTTTTTTGTGTTTCGCTTGATCTGAATTTGTAATCATATACTTCTACAGTGATTAACTACCTCTCACCTCACTTACCAATAAAATCATCTTGTCCTCGAGGCCGTTGCATTTTTGCCGGAGTGTACAAGTAATTCCCATAATAATCAGTAGAGTAGATTAGCACCGGACTCGTGTCTGGGAGGACAGCGTTTCAAAACCTGGTTTGGTCATCCTGATTTGAGTGTTCCTTGATCTCCCTAAATCACTCAAGGCAAACGCTGGGACGTTTCTGATAATTTTTGTTTTAAGGGCATTAGGTCATGGTCCAATGCATATTTATCTGCCCAACATTGCGTCTTCCAATCCTGGAGACGTTATCAGAGGCATTGAAAGACGAAACATTAGGCAGATAAATATGCCTTGGACCATGGCCTAACGCCTGTGAAACAAAAATCACCAAAAACACAAATACCGATTTGACAGCCTGCATTATATGATTATATGCTGGGATGGTTCCTTTTAAAGAGTTCGATCGCAATTTTCCTTCTTTTCGTTTTTTCTTTTCATCTTTGGGTATTACATGCTGCCGACAGCTGTCCTTGAGGGAGCAACTTATTGGCCTACAGAATCAGAGGAACGCTATCTAGAAACAACGCGACGAACTCGAAACAGAGCACAATAGCAAAAGCTTCCAGAACCATTTTAGAAAACAAGTGTTTTGTGCTAATACGAAGGTACCTTTTGTGTACTGAAGAATTGGCGTACGTGTGGTAGCCGGTCTGTGAAGTCACTAGTAGTGACGTTCAACGGGATGGCTGAATGGAAAATGCATTCACGTTCGCTGCCATCAGCTAACACGCCGAGTGTCAGCTTGCATTCACTTCGCATGTCGACTGCAGTACGTGCATCACTTCTACGATACACAAAAATTACCTTTCTGTTAGCACGAAACACTTGTATCACAAAATGATTTTGGATACTTTTGCTATTGTGCTGTTTAGACTGCGTGTAAAACACAGGGTCACAGTGTGTGTCTAGACAGACACATCAGACGCATTTTCTCTGGTGTTTGGGCAGATATTTGCACGTTCGCTTTTGCAATGCAGAGATGGAGTCGGACCAAGAAAATACCGTTCGCGTTATGTTTCATGCGACACCCCTTCTCAACGAAAAGCGTCGGTTTGTTTGCCGTTACAAACGAAATGACTTTTAGAGCGGAATTTTGTGTGATAATTCGATACGGCCGTCTCAGATTAGTCTAGTGCAACATTCGGGTTAGCGATATGTGTTAACGGGGACAGTAAACCAGAAGGTTAACAGTTATTACTCCAGTAATTACTGAGAAATGAAGCTGCATTGCGGTAGCAGTCAACGCGAACCACAGCGGTACACGACTCGCTGATTCGCTGCTGGGGTACTGATTACTCTTAGCGTTTTAATATTTCTCTTAATACATACCGACAAAACAAATATCGCACTAAACTAACAAACAGATGCTTGTCGCTGACACTGGGCTTTGCGTGAGAGATATGAGGAGCAGTGTTTCTTTGGCCAGTCTCTAGCTACACACAGCGAAAATGGTATTGCAAATACCTATCGAAAGACCAGAGAAACTTCCCCTGACGACTCTTGGTAGATACATCCGATATAAGATTCGCTGTACAAATAGTATTTTGTCTAGCTGGCATCCGAGGTTGCTGGAAATTAACCACAGTGGCCTAGTATTTTCGTGCCACATCGTGCATCTAATAGTCCATTACTGCGCAGGAACTGTTGTGTTCCCTCCCGGTAGGCTTAACTTTATAGCGAATTGTAACTAAGTTACTGAAATTTTGCACGCAAATTAAATGGTACAATCAATAACCTTACCTTCAATGAATCCACAGAAATGCTATTGTTTCCATGTATGTATTAATTTTACAAATATGTACAGCTACAGTCACAAGATAAAAGAAGGTAGAGACAGTCGATCTATTTGGATTCTCTGTACTAATGAAACTGCCAACAGCTGACAAATAAATACAGAACAATGGTAATGTTAATGTACAGTTTATTTCTTTACCTTAAATCCTGAAGCAATCCATCAGATTTATTGGTAACATCATATAGTTTTTGTTTAGTTATAATTCACAACATTAGATAAAATACTGCTTATTCATTACAAAACTGTGGACTGTTGACATTTTAACGTCTAATCGATGTCACAAGTGTATTTTACTACTTTATGCTATATGCATTTGGCAGTAATATAAATCACAGGACACTTTAAATTCTCTACTATAAATAAGGCAAAGAGGCGCAAGTGTACGTTAGTCAGTGGGAGACTGGTACAAAACTCACTGCACTGAATTATGTGGCAGTACTGAGTTCATAGTAAACAGACAGTAAAGTTGTTTAATATAAAAATGTACATTAACTACATTTCTATTCTATGTCAACTAAACTTTTATAAAAATGTTCGTTGTTTCTCCTCTAGCTTTTATTGTGTGATGGACACAGAAGACGCTAGTCAGTGTGATAATAACACAAACTAGTAACATGATTTCCTCCAACAATTCGAAGCGGAATCACAGATAACAGCACATATTTTATGAGGTGGTCGGCTGCGTATTGCTATCAAATAAGCGTGCTTACCGTCTGGATCTTTACGGATTAGTAAGTTACGCAGATGAATGTTCCACGATCAGAGTAAAATTATGCAGCAGGAATTTAGTGCTGCTCCGTAATGAGCTCGCACACGCACGAGACATTGGGCAGGGACATGTGCCACTCTGTATTCCCATTTCTGAGTATTAAATATAAAATTAGAAAAAAAGCATATGCTACTTTCTGTTGAGATGCTCTGCGCTGTTGCACGATGAAACAAAACAGACGTGGAAGGAGATGGTATTTGCTGGACTCTGATTTTTCACTTTTAAAGAAGAATGCCGTGCAGGAACTTGTAACGTTAATATGATGATACAATGTTTCGAAAAGCAAATATCACGAGTTAATCAAAATGGAGATCAGTTAAATATTGAAGTGCAAAAAGCTTTCTTATAGAAACTTTCAATGATCGCATGCGTACAGGATGAAAAGCGAACATAAAAAGAATAATGGAGCACCTAAATAATGAGTTTCAGTTGGCATGTGACGATGTGAATCAGAAAAAGGAGACACTACAATTAGACAAACGAAGAAACCAGTAGCTTACGGTCCATCTGAATGAGCTGCACATTCTGGAACGTAGCACTAGTTACGAAACGTTCAGAGAATCGGGCAAAAATAAAAAGAAGTGTAAGAATTATGCGCACAAAAATCGATCTCTGCGACACTTGTCAATGCGCTCGTAATAAAAATGGTGACAAGTGAATGTAAATGAAGGGGCGCACTACTGCAACGAAAAATGCGATCTGCTGAGATCATTGTATGAAGATGACATGTAAAATGATAACCGTGGATGCATGTAGGTAAAATGTAAAGAAAGTACCCTAGAAAGCTATTGTGCATAAAAACGATAAGAACTGTGTTCGACGAAGCCTGCATCATAAATGTGACATCTTAAGTCTAAGAAGAAAAATATAAAAAAACAGAATCACGAAAGGTGACTACAAGCGTCAAAAGTAACGTCGTATAACGATTAATGAGAAGTTTAATTCGTAACTGAATGTCTAAGAGTTGAAAGGTGAAAAAAAACTAAATTTATTCGGTACCGATAAGGTAGTTATCGTTTCCTGGACCATGTGCTTAGTGAATTGTTTTGTGTGGACACTATTGAACTTAACGGAGAATTCGTACTGAATATTCTGATACACTTCCCAGATAGCAAAAATGAGATCACGCACTTCCAAAGTATCAGTTAAGATGAAAGCTTCCTTTTTATTTTTTATATGTTTTTTTTTTCGATAACGCAGATACTTCTGCGACTGGTGTTGCCAATTCAACTAATGCAGTTACGTAAAAGACTTGTAAGCACCGTTTGAGTATTGCCAGAACTAGTATGAAATAAGAGACAGGGAACAGTACAAAAGTAGAATCTCGAAAGACCCATATCTGGAGCTGCGCTCAGTGGACGGCGGAGCAGGTGTCTAGCAGCAGCAGGGCGTGCCGTCTGGGTTGGTGGGCGGGTTGGGCTTGCAGATCTTGGTGCGACCGTTGGAGCCGTAGACGACGTTGCAGGAGAAGGTGAAGTAGCCGCACGTGGAGGACTTGGAGTAGTAGGTGTGGGTGTACTTGCCGCCGGAGGCCGCGGGCTGCCCCGCGCGCCCCCTGGAGGCGGCGCCGCCGCCCCCGCCGCCGGCCGGCGCCAGCTGCCCCGCCACGCTGTTGGTGACGGTCACGAAGCTGTCGGGCACGGCGTCACCGGAGCGCACGCGCGGCCTCACCACGCGCACCGTCTGCGTCTGCGACCGACCGCCCCCGGAGGCGGAGGCGGAGCCGGAGCCTCGCGTCGAGTCGCCCGCCTGCGAGCCCGAAGTGACGCGGCCTCTGAAGCCCGCCGGGATCACGTACCTGTTGGCAGGAGCACCGCTTACAGGGTGGTCGCTAGCTCCTGCGTCTACATATATACCTGTACCCCGCAAGCCACCTTAAGCCGTCGGCACACGGACCCTGCTGTCGATCGTTAACATTGAGCGTGCCAAGTTCAACGTGCTGCTGAACGCTAAGGAATGATGCGACTCGTGCATACGGTACGTGGGCCCCAAAGTAGTATACGCTATCGCAACGCACTCCAGCGGCAGTTGAGGGATGTTTCTAGTCTGTAAACCACACTGTTTACTCAAAGGGCGCGCGTAAAATTCCCACCTTAGCTCTATTAAAACGCCCTAGCTGACGTCACAACTGAAGGATCAGACGAGATTCCGTCTGATAACAGGACTGTGACTACAAGCAGAAGTTTACGGGAGATTGCCGAATATCGGGCCAAAATTGTGACTGGATTCAAGGCTTCCTTGCAGACAGAACTCAACACATCGCTCATAACGGAACAAAATCAATCGACGTAAAGGTAATTTCCGGAGTACCCATAGAAATGTGATAGGATCGTTACGCCGCGCGGGATTAGCCGAGCGGTCGAAGGCGCTGCATGCATGGACTGTGCTGCTGATCCCGGCGGAGGTTCGAGTCCTCCCTCGGGGAATGGGTGTGTGTGTTTGTCCTTAGGATAATTTAGGTTAAGTAGTGTATAAGCTTAGGGACTGATGACCTTAGCAGTTAAGTCCCATAAGATTTCACACACATTTGAACATTTTTTAGGATCGTTACTGTTTACAGTGTATGTAAATGATTCAGCAGAAAGCGTCGGAAGCTCTTCAAGACTTTTCGCAGGTGATGCAGCTGTCTGTAAGAAATTAGCAACGCCAAAAGACAGTATTGATTTACAGAATGACCTACAGACGATTGATGAATGGTGCAGAATCTGGCAATTGACGCTGAACTTAAATAAATGTAACATTTGCGCACGCATTAGGAAAGAAATTCGCTACTGTACAACTACACCACTGTAGACAAACTTCTGAAAATAGTAATGACCGTAAAATATCTGGGACTAATTATCCAGAGCGACCTCAACTTGAATGACCACACAAAATAAGTAGCAGGAAAAGCAGATGCCAGACTGAGATTCATTGGAAGAATTTTAAGGAAGCGTAACTAATCCACGAGGAAAGTGCATTACAAAGCGTTTGTTCGACCTGTTCTTGGGTATTGTTCATCAGTCTGGGACTCTTACCAGGTAGGTCTGGTAAAAGATACAGAGAAGATTCAACGAAGAACAGCGCGTGTCGTCAAGGGATCGTTTGGTCGCCGCGAGAGCCCTACAGAAATGCTCAACAAATTCCAGTGGGTGACGCTACAAGAGAGGCGTTGTGGACCACGGGAAAGTTTACTATTGGGATTTCGAGAGAGCACGTTCTGGGAAGAGTCGGGAAAAATATTACTTCCTCCACACAAAGATCTCGTCCTACTACCACGATGAGAAAATTCGAGAGATTAAGAGCTGGGTGAGAGGCTTACCGCGCCATCCGCAAGTGGAACAGAGAAGGGGGTATCAGTTAGCGGGACCAGACACACATCGTCAGATGGCTTGCGGAGTGTTGATGTAGAAGTTGTCATCGAGACAACAGCTGAGAGAGTTGGAGAAACCCGATGAACCATCACCCAAAAGAGAGTGGGGAATATTTTGAAACTTCAGCTGTGTCTGAATACAGAACAAAACCCCGCCCGCATCTCGTGGTCTTGCGGTAGCGTTCTCGCTTCCCACGCCCGGGTTCCCGGGTTTGATTCCCGGCGGGGTCAGGGATTTTCTCTGCCTCGTGATGGCTGCGTGTTGTGTGATGTCCTTAGGTTAGTTAGGTTTAAGTAGTTCTAAGTTCTAGGGGACTTATGACCATAGATGTTAAGTCCCATAGTGCTCAGAGCCATTTTTTTTTGTTGAACAAAACCCTGCACAGCAATCAAAAGGAAGAGGACTAATTTGAACTTGATATTTTGGACTCGAAAGTTCCTTTGTGCTTGTATCACTCTGGCTACTAAATGAGTTTCATGGCTTTCACCAGTCTCTCAGCGACACTGTGGTTATCGATGCTCATCATAACACGCTCTGTCGTACGAAAGAGGAGTCTTCCATTCACAGCAACGCATCTGTAGGGAGTTGTATAGTAAGTACCGACGATCCTGCGTTGTCTACAATGACTGCCAGTTGATATTCGCTTTGCAGTTTCTTTCAAGCCATCTCGACCGGAAGATGTAATTCTGTTACACAACATGCTCCACCCTTCGGACCTATGCCAAAAGCCTTCAGACACAGTTCTCAGCTGACGTGCCAAACTCGTCATTAACTTTTCGTATCTTGTAAATTATGTCATCTATTTCTTTTGATGGCTAAGTGCAGTTTCAGTGAGTTGAAATTTTTAGTTTTTGGCACAGACATTACACTAATTGAAAATGGCCGGCTGCGGTGGCCGTGTTGTTCTAGGCGCTGCAGTCCGGAACCGCGGGACTGCCACGGTCGCAGGTTCGAATCCTGCCTCGGGCATGGATGTGTGAGATGTCCTTAGGATAGCTAGGTTTCTGTAGTTCTAGGGGACTGATGACCTAAGATGTTAGGTCCCATAGTGCTCAGATCCATTTGAACCATTTTTTTAATGTTTCTTCCAAGATAACAATTATTTGCAGAACATCGCATAAAATTATGTTAACCGTTTTACAAACAAATGGCGCCTAGTAGTGCCATCATATTCACTCTTTTTATATAAATAAATTCACAAGGTCGTGGACTCTATGTAACTGTTGTTGCTTAATTGGATGGTCTTATCTAGCAGAAAACGTGTGGAAGTATTTGGAATGTTGGGTGAATCGTAGCAAACAACATCTCCACAATTCTGTTTCTTTACGGGATCTAATCACCAACGAGTGACTGCAGCTGAATATGACAACTACTGGACCCCCTTTCTCGTCGAACTGAAGCCATTATCAACACAATACGTCGTGTTTTACGTTAGTAGCGCGGTACCTCCTCGTGATTCCTAATTTTTTTCTTTGCTGTGAGTACATTAGCTTACAGATATTGAGGCATGCTGTCTAGAGCCTGTGTATCGGGAGGACGACTCATGCGTGCGCAATGACAGATGGTCTGAAGCGGGTTCAGTCGAGTACGTAGTTCTAATGTTCATCCACTAGAGGACAGTAGCGGACAGACACAGTACAGAAACATGTTAAGAGAATGTTTTGTGAATTGTTCTGTTTATTTCTTGAAGGTTTTTTTGTTTATTTGTGTTTGTACAGTTTTGTATATGCTTTTAGTAGTGTGAATGAAGCGTGAATGTGGTCTAAAGTAAATATGTAGATCATTGTTCTTATAATGAACACTGTAGTGTGAGGAAGTTTTAAGACGACGGGGAATCTTGTGTCATAATATGTAAATTTATGGCAAAAGGAAAGCTACTTCGGCTGCAAATGAAAATAGTTAATAACGTAAAGTATAAATAAAATATCAGAATGTTAAATATTTATGTCGGAAAAAAGTACAGTTCGAAAGTGTGTTATTTTGTGATTGGTTAGTTATGAAAAGCGAGGACTAACGCGGGAGAATAATGTTTTTCTATTGGTCTTAAAGAAAACTGACCAATCAGAACGGTGTATTCTTCGCACATCTTTTGTCTTGGAGATAGAGAATGCATACAGCAGCCCAGCCTTTCAATGGTATGGCCGTGTGTATTATGAGCTCCGAAGGAAGTTATAGTTTGTCGGTTTCAGTAGTGTTACACACCTCAAAAGTGCTTGAAAGTGAAGGCACATCTATTCCGGTGCGTTTTTTATGAAAGTACATATTTTTAAGTAATTTTGTGTATGAGAAAAGACAGTAATTCCACGTGGCACATTGAGCAGATCGGTGACCAAAAAGTTGAGTGCATTAGACGTCGATAAACTTAATAGTGTGGCGAGAACAGATCGGTGACCAAAAAGTTGAGTGCATTAGACATCGATAAACTTAATAGTGTGGCGAGAATTTTCATTTAAGAACAATCAGTTTTTAGAAGCTGTTTAGATTTTGGAAAATACGTTACCAAAAACTTGCTAACGTCAATGAAAGGGTTTGTGCATGACTCTGTTAGGATTAGCACGGCCTTGGCAGGGAATTTATAATTCTCAGCTTCAGAATATACCGAAGTTTTGCCATTATTTCCACCTTTCATTCAAAACCGAGACTTTTTCCCGATTCTAAGAACGATTACGTTGTATGCAGCCTGGTGCGAGTTGCAGCACGGTAGGTTCCTGCTCGGATTTCTTACCGGCGATCTGCTGTAAGTTCACACGTAGGTGCTGGTAAAAATGACGAAAGGAACCGATCCGCCGCAATGATGTCACGCTAATATGCGATGTTGTTCATTGTAATCCCAAGGTTGATAAAGTCAGAGCTGAGTTCTGTTCGTACAACAGTATGTACCAATTTTTCTATTTCTATAGTTAATCTTTGAATTCAGATGGTGCAGTATTACTTCTTCACTGTACCATGTCCAAACAGTTTCAGTAAATCAGGTAAAGCCGAGTGGAGAGGTACCATAAATAGGAGTAACTTTTGACTAGCGTGGAAATTTCGTGATGGTAGCACTGCAATACATTTCGGATTTCGCCTCGTCTCGCTCTCGATTTTTTCAAGCTTTCCGCTATGTGTGGAAGAGACCTAGAATGTGCTGCAATCTGGTGACGGGTATTTGAGTTACTTGCATTTCTAGTGGCATCCTACATCGCGATTTTTGTGAATAGAGCCGAAACTTCCATCTACCTATAGGCATACAAAAGCAACATGGCAGAGGCAAGTAAATATTATGAATTGGCGACCAGCTCCGGCTTCGCACAGGTGGCTCGAAGTATCTATGGCTGGATGACTTGTTCCTAATATGTAGTGAGGAGCGGAATAATGCATGAAGCTCTAGATAAAGGGTCACGTGATTCCTCGCTTTTGGAAGGAGTTTCCAAAGAGCGAATTAAAGTCTGATGTCTTCGAGCCCCAGCAAGGCTCACCTCACGATTTTTATTGGGGTCCTAAGACCGCATAGTCCACATTGTTTTATCAGTTGTAGTGTATCGAGAACGATTCGGCTGTTTTCAAGGCACTTTTATTTGTAAACAACGAAATCAAAAAGTAATTAGTACGCACTAAAAACACAAAGCAAACATAATAAATTCCTTTTTCCTAGCCAAGAAGTCTAATACAGATAAAACCTGTCGAAAGATCGAAAGTAATTTCGTTAAGTTTTTAACAGACAAAGCGAAATGGATAAATCTGAACCATCCTATGCAAGTAAATTCAATGTTCCTTTGCATTAATAAAGATAAGATTGGGGTGCTTAATTCTGTCACTGACGTTGTTGTTGTTGTTGTCTTCAGTCCTGAGACTGGTTTGATGCAGCTCTCCATGCTACTCTATCCTGTGCAAGCTTCTTCATCTCCCAGTACCTACTGCAACCAACATCCTTCTGAATCTGCTTAGTGTATTCATCTCTTGGTCTCCCTCTACGATTTTTACCCTCCACGCTGCCCTCCAATGCTAAATTTGTGATCCCTTGATGCCTCAGAACATGTCCTACTAACCGATCCCTTCTTCTAGTCAAGTTGTGCCACAAACTTCTCTTCTCCCCAATCCTATTTAATACCTCCTCATTAGTTACGTGATCTATCCACCTTATCTTCAGCATTCTTCTGTAGCACCACATTTCGAAAGCTTCTATTCTCTTCTTGTCCCAACTAGTTATCGTCCATGTTTCATTTCCATACATGGCTACACTCCTAACAAATACTTTCAGAAAAGACTTCCTGATACATAAATCTACATTCGATGTTAACAAATTTCTCTTCTTCAGAAACGCTTTCCTGGCCATTGCCAGTCTACATTTTATATACTCTCTACTTCGACCATCATCGGTTATTTTACTTCCTAAATAGCAAAACTCCTTTACTACTTTAAGTGTCTCATTTCCTAATCTAATTCCCTCACCATCACCAGATTTAATTTGACTACATTCCATTATCCTCGTTTTGCTTTTGTTGATGTTCATCTTATATCCTCCTTTCAAGACACTGTCCATTCCGTTCAACTGCTCTTCCAAGTCCTTTGCCGTCTCTGACAGAATTACAATGTCATCGGCGAACCTCAAAGTTTTTACTTCTTCTCCATGAATTTTAATACCTACTCCAAATTTTTCTTTTGTTTCCTTTACTGCTTGCTCAATATACAGATTGAATAACATCGGGGAGAGGCTACAACCCTGTCTCACTCCCTTCCCAACCACTGCTTCCCTTTCATGCCCCTCGACTCTTATGACCGCCATCTGGTTTCTGTACAAATTGTAAATAGCCTTTCGCTCCCTGTATTTTACCCCTGCCACTTTCAGAATTTTAAAAAGAGTATTCCAGTCAACATTGTCAAAAGCTTTCTCTAAGTCTACAAATGCTAGAAACGTAGGTTTGCCTTTCCTTAATCTACCTTCTAAGATAAGTCGTAAGGTCAATATTGCCTCACGTGTTCCAACATTTCTACGGAATCCAAACTGATCCTCCCCGAGGTCCGCATCTACCAGTTTTTCCATTCGTCTGTAAATAATTCTCGTTAGTATTTTGCAGCTGTGACTTATTAAACTGATAGTTCGGTAATTTTAACATCTGTCAGCACCTGCTTTCTTTGGGATTGGAGTTATTATATTCTTCTTGAAGTCTGAGGGTATTTCGCCTGTCTCATACATCTTGCTTACCAGCTGGTAGAGTTTTGTCAGGACTGGCTCTCCCAAGGCCATCAGTAGTTCTAATGGAATGTTGTCTACTCCGGGCGCCTTGTTTCGACTCAGGTCTTTCAGTGCTCTGTCAAACTCTTCACGCAGTATCTTATCTCCCATTTCGTCTTCATTTACATCCTCTTCCATTTCCATAATATTGTCCTCAAGTATATCGCCCTTGTATAAACCTTCTATATACTCCTTCCACCTTTCTGCCTTCCCTTCTTTGCTTAGAACTGGGTTGCCATCTGAGCTCTTGATATTCATACACGTGGTTCTCTTCTCTCCAAAGGTCTCTTTAATTTTCCTGTAGGCATTATTTATCTTACCCCTAGTGAGATAAGCTTCCACATCATTATATTTGTCCTCTAGCCATCTCTGCTTAGCCATTTTGCACTTCATGTCGATCTCATTTTTGAGATGTTTGTATTCCTTTTTGCCTGCTTCATTTACTGCATTTTTATATTTTCTCCTTTCATCAATTATATTCAATATATCTTCTGTTACCCAAGGATTTCTAGCAGCCCTCGTCTTTTACTTACTTTATCCTCTGCTGCCTTTACTACTTCATCCCTCAGAGCTACCCATTCTTCTTCTACTGTGTTTCTTTCCCCTATTCCTGTCAATTGTTCCCTTATGCTCTCCTTGAAACTCTGTACAACCTCTGGTTCTTTCAGCTTATCCAGATCCCATGTCCTTAAATTCCCACCTTTTTGCAGTTTCTTCAGTTTTAACCTACAGGTCATAACCAATAGATTGTGGTCAGAGTCCACATCTGCCCGTGGAAATGTCCTACAATTTAAAACCTGATTCCTAAACCTCTGCCTTACCATTATATAATCTATTTGATATCTTTTAGTATCTCCAGGATTCTTCCATGTATACAACCTTCTTTTATGATTCTTGAACCAAGTGTTAGCTATGATTAAGTTATGCTCTGTGGAAAATTCTACCAGACGGCTTCCTCTTTCATTTCTTAGCCCCAATCCATAATCACCTACTATGTTTCCTTCTCTCCCTTTTCCTACTGACGAATTCCAGTCACCCATGACTATTAAATTTTCGTCTCCCTTCACTACCTGAATAATTTCTTTCATCTCATCATACATTTCATCAATTTCTTCATCATCTGCAGAGCTAGTTGGCATATAAACTTGTACTACTGTAGTAAGCATGGGCTTTGTGTCTATCTTGGCCACAATAATGCGTTCACTATGCTGTTGGTAGTAGCTTACTCCCATTCCTATTTTTTTTTATTCATTATTAAACCTACTCCTGCATTACCCCTATTTGATTTTGTATTTACAACCCTGTATTCACCTGACCAAAAGTCTTGTTCCTCCTGCCACCGAATTTCACTAATTCCCACTATATCTAACTTTAACCTATCCATTTCCCTTTTTAAATTTTCTAACCTACCTGCCCGATTAAGGGATCTGACATTCCACGCTCCGATCCGTAGAACGCCAGTTTTCTTTAACTTCCGAAAAGACTTCCGTCACTGAGGTAAAAAGACTAACATGGCCGTCTAATGGTTCTTTGGTGTACTACATCACGACGATCCTGTGACTACGGGAAATATCTGAATTACTAAGCTGAGCAATCTTCTGAAACTTCAAAGTAAGATATCTTTTCTTACATGAACTGAGACTGATGAAGAAAGCCTCTTTGTTGCCCCAAGCTGCGCTCAAGTTACGTGTGAAAACCCCGTGAAAATTCGTCTAATACTTTCGGGGATCGTCATATTCAAACAGACAGACAAACTTTCTAAAAAGAGTCTTATTGTATTCTCTTACACTCGCTACATGACCTCCAGTCCGTTTATGGCGAATATTTTCAATTAACAGACACAGTGGTTTTACAATTTAATATTAGCATAAATATGGAAGGTACGACATATTTAGGCGTATGAAACTTCCTGGACCGAAACTCGAACTCGGGACCTCTACCTTTCGTGGACAAGTGCTCTAGCAACAGCGCTACCCAAGCACGGCTCCTCAGAGCTTTACTTCGGCCAGTACCTCGTCTCCTACCGTCGGAACTTCACAGTTTTAATCTGCCTGGAAGTTTCATATCAGAGCACACTCCGCTCCAGAGTGAAAATTTCATTCAGGGTATTTAGGCGTATGTTTTCCGAAATAAAAGATACTTGTTCCCTATAGTTATCGATACACACGTATGAAAGCCATTTTCCATAGATTTGCTCTCACAAAGTTACTCCACACATAATTTCGCAGTTTTAAAAGTCCATCTAGTTTTACTTAGACAAGAGACAAAGGTTGAACGAACTTACGAATCCGGCTCTTACGCCCGTACCATCCAAGAAGACGACTCCAGGGCGCAACCGAGAGTGCCATAGGTGGTGGACAGAAATATGGAAACACCAAAAATATAACACACTTCGACGCCTAACACGGTGTAGGAAACCCGTCAGCATTCAAAACAGCTTCCAGTCGTCTCGGAACGGAAAAATACGGATCCTGTTTGGTGTGCGAGTAAATCATGTATCATTAGCCCTAAAAAAAAACTGCAATATGTTCAGATAACGATGGTGGAGATGGTTAGAATTCACGCACCCTACTCTCCCAACTGGAACTCAAAGGTTCAATAATGTTGATGTCTGTTGACTGTGATGGCCAAGTAAGATGCGGCAATTCATTCTCGTGTTCAGAAAATCAGTCCTGGACGATGCGAGCTGTGTGAACTGCCGTGGGATGACCCTGTTAACCAAAATGGTCGAATAACCCGTGGCAATAATGTGACTTTGCAGAGTAACAACAGGTGCCATGAAATACCACGATATGGCTACCCAAATTATCACCGAACTTCCGCCATGTTTCACTTTTGGGACGTAAAGACGGCCAGAAGCCGGAAATAGTGTGAAGCAAGACTCATCCGACCACATGACATTCTTCCATTGCTCCATTATCCAGGTTTATGACTTCGGCACTACGTTTTCCTGTTAAGGGCGTTTGCATCACTGACCAGTGGTTTTTGAATTCCAAAAAAGTGGCTCTGAGCACTATGGGACTCAACTGCTGTGGTCATAAGTCCCCTAGAACTTAGAAATACTTAAACCTAACTAACCTAAGGACATCACACACATCCATGCCCGAGGCAGGACTCGAACCTGCGACCGTAGCAGTCGCACGGTTCCGGACTGCGCGCCTAGAACCGCGAGACCACCGCGGCCTTTTGAATTCCAGATCGCCCTGCAGTTTCCTGCTCCCGGAGCTCCCTTCGTGCTGTTTTGGTGATCGGAGGGTTCGCAATTGCGACATTCTGTTCTGCAGTGACTTTTTCAGCGGTCGTCCCTTTTATTGTCCGTCACGATCGTTCAACACGCACTTACGTCCACCGTCTGACTTAGCGGATGATGTTTTTTTGCTTTTCTTGAACGTGGTACAAATGCTCGTTACGGTACCACTTGGAACGCCAAACACTTCAGCTACCTAGATGCACACACCATGCGACCTTGTATCATTGAAATTCACATACCTTCGACATAATGCACTCATAACTAAACAGAAAACTTTTGAGCATGACTGATGCATGCAACGTATTGAGGGCATTGCACAGGTGCCGTTAGTGGTAGAATACAACAGCGTAACCGACAGGTTTAGCTAGGATCTACATTTCTGTTCAACCGTGCATTTCTTGCTGCAGTGTTGCCTATTTTTGTCCACCCCTGCACACTGAGATGACAAAACTCATGCGGTAGTGATATGCACATATACAAATGGCTGTAGTATCTCGTACACAATGTACAAAAGAATAATGCATCATTGGAACTGAGAGTGATTCACGTGAAAAGTTTTTCAGATGTGACTATGGCCGCACGACGGGAATTAACGGTCTTTGAATGCGGAATGGTAGTTGGGGCCAGACGCATGGGAATCGTTAGGGAATTCAGTATTCCGAGACTGACTGTGTCAAGAGTATGACGAGAATACCAACTTCCAGATATTACCCATCATCACAACAAGACAGCGACTGACGCCTTTCACGTAACGGCTGAGGGCGTTTGCATAGACTTGTTAGTGTTAACATACAAGCAAAACTGCGCGAAATACCGGCAGAAATCAATGTGGGACGTACGACGAACGTATCCGCTAGGACGGTGCAATGAAATGTGGCGTTAATGAGCTATGGAAGCAGGCGAGGCCTTTGTCAACAGCACAACATCACCCCAGCGCCTCTCTTGGGCTCGTGACGACTGTAAAACCGTGTCCTGGTCAGATGAGTGCCGATTTCAGTTGGTAAGAGCTGACAGTAGGCGTAGGGTGTGGCGCAGGTCCCAAGCAGCCAAGAAACCAAGTTCTCGACAAGGCACTGTGCAAGCTGGTGGTGGCACCATAATGGTGTGGGCCGTGTTTACATGAAATGGATAGATGCTCCGGTTCAACTGAATCCATCACTGACTAGAAATGGCTCTGTTCGACTACTTAAAGGCCATCTGCAGCCATTCGTAGACTCCATGTTCCCAAACAAAGACGGAATTTTTACGGATGACAATGCGCCATGCCAATGGGCCACAATTTTCCGTAATTAGTTTGAAGAACTGGAAAATTCGAGCCAATAATTTAGCCATCCACATAGTCCGACATGAATCCAATCGAACATTTGCGGGACGTAATTGAGACGCCAGTTGGTACACAAAATCCTGCGCCGGTAACAAATCGGCAATTATGGACGGCCATAGCGACAGCATAGGTCAATATTTCTGCAGGGAACTACCGACGACTCGCCGAATCCGTGCCACGTCGAGCTGCTGCACTACGCCGGGCAAAAGGTCAGACACGGTATTAGGATGTTATCCTCGACCAGTGTATGCTGGACAAAATAGAGGCTTACCCTGGAGAGCCAGGCACGCTCTGTCCCGGCTGCAGCAGCACCTCCTTGCCCGACGACGACGACGACGACGATGACGAGGAGGAGGAGTCCTGCCTGACGAGCACGGCCTTGCCGCCGGAGCCCGCGACGTAGATGCCCTGCGCCTGGCTGGGCGCGCCGCCCCTGCCGCCCGCCGACACGACGGAGCCGCCGCTGCTACCCCCTAGGTGGACGTTCTGCGTCTGGCCGCCGGGCGGCGCCTGCACGCGCCGGGTGCCGCTGCCCGCCGTCACCGTGCCGTGCGGGCCCGCCGACAGCGTGCGCTGGCCGCCGCCGCCGTCTCCGTTGCGGAACAGGTGCCGCGAGGGCGCCGACGGCCCCGACGCCACATCCTCGTCCTCGTAGTCTCCGGAGCCGTCGTAGTCGCTACCCTCCCCGGCCCCCGACTCGGGGAAGCCGCCGCCGGAAGGGGGCATCGACTGGCCGCCGCCAGACGGAGGCACGGCGTGTCCACCGCCCGAAGGAGGCACGGCTTGTCCACCGCCCGAAGGAGGCATTGAGTGTCCGCTGCCCGAAGGAGGCATTGCGTGGCCACTACCGGAAGGAGGCATTGCGTGGCCACTACCGGAAGGAGGCATTGCGTGGCCACTACCGGAAGGAGGCATTGCGTGGCCACTACCGGAAGGAGGCATTGCGTGTCCGCTACCAGAGGGAGGCAGGGCGTGGCTCCCAGCAGAGCCGGAGGGCCCGGAGTAGCCACCGCGGCCGGAAGGAGGCATGTACGAAGAGTCGGCCCCCGACGGCGCAGAGGTCCCGAAGCGGTAGCCGCCCCCGCCGCCCCCGCCGCCCCCGCCGCCCCCGCCGCCCCCGGTAGTCCCCATCGCGTGTCCACCGGCACCCCTCACCCCGCTCGTGTCGAGGTGCGCCCCGCCAGCGTGCCTACCGTTTCCCGCACCCATGCCGGCGCCGCTTCCGCGTCCATTACTGGTCGGCATTCCCAGGCCACTGCCGATACCGCCTCCGCCGCCTCCAACTCCTCCACCGCCTCCACCCATGCCGCCTCCGTTGAAGCCGCTGCCACCTCCACCTGCGGCACCTCCGCCTCCACCCATCGCGCCTCCAGCCGAGCCAGTGCCGCCGCCGCCGCCGCCGCCGGCTAGTGCTCCGCTCCCGGCGTCACTACCCGCCGCTGCCCCTCCGAAAGGCAGCTGTCCACCGCCGATGGCGCTGCCGAATGGCCTCCAGCGCTGCTCCTCGGGCGCGACGCCCCCGCCTCCGCCTACAGCGCCGCCCCCGCCACCGGCGCCGGCGACCGCCGCCCCCTGCCCTGCACTGGATCCTGCTTGCGCGGCTCCAGAGTAGCTCAGTCCTTGGCGGAACGAGCCCTGCACCTGCACATCATAAAGGGCGTAAGCTGTGGAAACTAAATTACGATCAGTATTACAAGTATAGCCGGCCGAAGTGGCCGTGCGGTTCTAGGCGCTGCAGTGTGGAACCGCAAGACCGCTGCGGTCGCAGGTTCGAATCCTGCCTCGGGCATGGATGTGTGTGCTGTCCTTAGGTTAGTTAGGTTTAACTAGTTCTAAGTTCTAGAGGACTAATGACCTCAGATGTTGAGTCCCATAGTGCTCAGAGCCATTACAAGTATATGAATGCGTGGTGTCTGCCATTTCGGACACCACGTGTGCATACAGTGTGTTTGAAAAAGAACTCCTTAACTTTAATGTGTCCTAGAATCTGTGCAAAGTGGCATACACTATTCCAGTTCGTAATGTTTGATTCATTTACTTTCCAAGTTTGGCTCCTCTTCAATTGTCAGGTCCGCTTGACGTTGAGACGGTACCAGTGCTGTTTTCTTTCTCTGTTCCTTCAGTTCAGTCCCAGCGTGCGTGCAGTGCAGTGCAGAGCACCTCAGCAACAATGTGTACTCCGCAACGGAAAGTACAGTGTGTTATTTGGCTTGTGAAAACTGAGTCAGTTATGACAGTTCAAAAATGGCTCTGAGCACTATGGGACTTAGCTTCTGAGGTCATCAGTCCCCTAGAACTTAGAACTACTTAAACCTAACTGACCTAAGGACATCACACACACCCACGCCCGAGGCAGGATTCGAACCTGCGACCGTAGCGGTCGCGCGGTTCCAGACTGTAGCGCCTAGAACCGCTCGGCCACACCGCCCGGCGCCGAGTGCGTAAGGTACTCTGTGTGATGTTGTGCGTAAAAGACTTTAGTTGTGCGCCTATAAATTGCAACTGTTACATGATATAGAACCTACTGATAAAATCAAAAAATTTATGACTTTGCTGTTGACCTTCTGCACAGAATTGAAGACGATGTCATTTTTTTAAAAAGATTCTTTTCAGATGAGGCTACATTTCACGTCAGTGGAACAGTTAATCGTCACAACTGCAGAATTTGTGGGGCAGAGCACCCACATGATGTTATTGAGCATCAACCCCACTGAACTTTTTGTTTTGGGGCCACATAAAAAAGTGTTGTGTGCAGTTAACAGATCAGAGACATCAATCATTTACGGGAAAGAATCGTCGCGGCGGTTGGGATAGTTACACGTGAAATCTTGGTGAATACGTGGTGAGAAGTGGAATGTCGTCTCGACGTGTGCAGGACAACAAATGGAGCCCACGTTGAAGTCTACTAACATTAAAAAAGACTTGAAGGAATTCTCTTTCCTAATATGTACTGGTTGATGTAATTTTTCATTAATTTCCCCATTAAATTTATACTCAAAACTAGGGAGTTCTTTTTCAGACACCCTGATAATTGACTCGATACGATGGGCAATGAATCCACAATCTTCTGTTTGGGTGCACACTGAAGTTCAACCTCCAGCGGTAATCTAAAAGTAGCGACCACAGAGGAAATGGACAGGGACTGAAGATGGGTGGTGCTGGGTGGGAATGTGAGTCGACAGGGGAACTTGCCGAGATAATCCGCGCATTTGCCACAAACACGGTATTTGGGCGTTGCAGTGGTTAACGCAACTGCCTAGTACGTTGGAAATCCTGGGTTTGAGTCCCAGTTTGGTACACATTTTCACTCGTCACCGCTGATTTCACATAAAGTCTCCATGAAGCTGATATCATTAGTTCCTTTCCTTTCCTTTCCCTTCCTTTCCCTTCCCTTCCTTTACATTCCCTACCTTTATCCCCCCTCCATCTTCCATTTACATAATATTACAGGTCCATTGCATGTATGGAACCACCGTCGCTGCAAATTTACTGAGGGAAGTGAAATAGCCTCACTGACCGTGAGAGTATTGCGTGTATTTGCTCGTCCAGCCGGAAGAACACTCGGAAGATACAGGTGTTCGTTCCATACGTATATTGTGGCAATTCTGTGACTTACCTCGATTTTGTTGTGTTTTGGCTGGCTCTTTGCTCCCTCACACATATAATAAGGGGCTTCACCATTCGCTGCCTTCCGTCAGAAATTTTTAAAGCTTCCCTTGTCTCCGATATAAGAATATGTCATTTACGAGATTTTCTGCAGAGCTTTTAGTTTAGGCATAGGTAGTTATGACTTTGACCCGGTGTTCATTACTTTTACCTCTCTGAAGACACAATCGAGTTGTTAAATTCGCTGACATGTATGCCATTTGATTTTTAGACGTTGATCGTGTAATGTGCAGCTTTACTTGAAACGTGAACCAAAGGATTTTAATGTAGTTTACGCTAGCACAGTGACAAACCCGTAAACATTTTTTTTTTTCATTTTACAGACGAAATTCACGTCTGTGAAATTAAGTTTCAATGTCATTTGACGACAATGCTAAATGTAATTCATATTTTAACGTTTTTTGTGCTCACTACTGATGTACGACGTCTATTTAAAAAATCCTGGAATGGTGTGTTGGAGCGAAACGCGGTTGGCATGCCTGCACACATCTGTGTTTAACGTGTAACTGCCGGAAGTTTGTTTTTTGTGCATCTGTTAGCTATTGTTCAGTGATGTACTGAGTAGAACATTGCATCGCACAGTTTGTGAATTTCGAGACGGCAGAGTAAGACGAGCAACGCGTGTGCATTAAATTTTGCGTGAACCTCAAGAAAACCTTTACAGAGACACACCAAATGAAGCAGGAAGCTTACGGCGATGAGTACTTAAGCCGTACTCGCTCTTACGAATGATTCAGACGGTTTAAGAATGGCCGGGTGGAAGTTACAGATGATCCTCGTTCAGGATGCCCTTCAACGTCTACCGACGACGCTCTTGTCAACGGAAGTGTGCGTGCCAGTTGGAGACTGGCCCCCTGATAGATTTCACAAGAACGTGACATTTCAGTTGGATCGTGTCATGAAATCCTGACACTGCATCTTGGAATGCACCGTGTTGCCGCCAAGTTCGTCCCGCGGCTCATGAGTCAGGACCAGAAAGAAGAGCTTTTGGATCGCGCAAATGAGAACGAGATATTCCACAAGAGAATCATAACTGGTGATGAGATGGTTCAAATGGCTCTGAGCACTATGGGACTCAACTGCTGTGGTCATTAGTCCCCTAGAACTTAGAACTACTTAAACCTAACTAACCTAGGGACATCACATACATCCATGCCCAAGGCAGGATTCGAACCTGCGACCGTAGCAGTCGCACGGTTCCGGACTGCGCGCCTAGAACCGCGAGACCACCGCGGCCGGCCTGGTGATGAGACGTGGGTGACGTGGGTCTGCGGTTATAACGTTGAGACTAAAAAAGAGAGAAAGGTTCTCCAGGTCCAAAAAAGCTCGCCAAGTCAAGTCAAATGACAAAGCCATGATGATAGTTTTTTTTTTTTTTTTTTTTTTTTTTTTTTTTTTTTTTTTTTTTTTTTTACTTTGAAGGATTAGTTGATCATGAATTCGTGCCACAGGGACAAACTGTTAGTCTTTGGTACTATCTGGACGTTTTGCGACCTCTCCGAGAAAATATGAGAAGGAACGATCTGAAATGTAGCGGGACATTTCACGGCTCTTGTATCGCGATAACGCACCTTCACATTTATCCCTATTGGTGTGTGACTGTTGCACGAAAAACGAAATCACTTTGCTGCCTCATCTTCTGTACTCTCCAGACCTGTCCCCTGTGGACTTTTTTATATTTCCAGAGCTGAAAACCCCGTCGAAAGGACGAAGATTTGCAACGATAGACGAGGTAAAAGAAAATTGGCAGACGGCGCTTCGCGCGATCCAGCAAGGGGCGTACCAAGACTGCTTCCGGTAGTGAAAACGGCGCTTGGAGCGGCGTACTAATTGTGGAGGAGAGTATTTCGAACAAGACCATGCACAATAAGTGAAAAGTAAGTGTAGAAAAAGTTTCTGGACAAAGTTCCGCGATTTTTTCAATAGACCTCATATATAAAAGTTGTGTCCCTTTCCACCATTTTGATAAGTAACCTTTATTGGGTATACCATTAGATGCTGCTTCTTTCTCGCAGTAATATGCAGAAGGTATAACACGAGAACACAGTTTTTCACTCTGATGGAGGTGTGTAAAAAGTTTTATGTACATTTCTGACATTATTTTTACAGTCTTGAAGCTATTATATCTTTTGTCGTTTGTTTCACTACCAGGTGGCTTGTAAATTCCCAAGAGGGAGAAATTAGCTAATTGTGCAAAAACATTAAATAAAGTGTTTATTTCAAAAATGAAAACCATCTACGCGGGAGTTGGTTTCCCTCAACAGATCACTGTTACGTTGATCATACAATGTAGTACGACATCATATCTACAGTGCGATATTACAGTTATTACGAATTACGATGCAAATGACGACAATGAAAATTTGTGCCGGACTGAGACTCGAACCCGGATTTCTGCTTATTGCGAGCGGTCGCCTTACAATGTGGCTATCCGAGGACGACTCACAGCCAGACCCAAACTTTGATGTATCGTCAACCAGATGTCTACAATCTCTACTGCTACATCCGTTATGTATGTTCCCGTGCACGTCAGACATTTTACTAGAAGGTCGCTTCCAGGTGTCGGCGGAGAAATACGGTATTGCAGTGCCTGTGTTACGATGTAAAGTTCCGTCGGACATGTATACATTTAAAATGGTTCAAATGGCTCTGAGCACTATGCGACTCAACTTCTGAGGTCATCAGTCGCCTAGAACTTAGAACTACTTAAAGCTAACTAACCTAAGGACATCACACACATCCATGCCCGAGGCAGGATTCGAACCTGCGACCGTAGCTGTATGCATTGTATAATGTTTTATACTGAAACTATCATTTCTTGTCCACGTCGAATGACTTCATCGTTGGCTATCTGGTTTCTGATACCTGAAGCACGGAGGCTCAGGCTTTTGCCCTGCCTGAAGATGATGAATCGATATTTCTGTAATCTTCCTAAACGGATTGTGACTGGGACCTACTACGCTGCCTTTGAGATATTAATTAGGTGGTCGTGATTCAGTGATACTCTGTATGTAAAACACCAATTACTGATACAGTTGTAAATGGATTGATTTCTTTGCCCCTGCATATCAGCAACATTGACTGGATATGCCAGCTGCTATTAAAGCCGGAGCCGTCCATGCCTTGTGACAGTCCGTGCGGCTGCCCCGTCGGAGATTCGAGTCCTCCCTCGGGTATGGGTGTGTGTGTTGTCAATAGCGTAAGTTAGTTTAAATTGACCTGTACACTGGTAGAACGTAAATAGCAGGCAATGAAACACAAGATTCACAGTGAAGTCTAGTGGTAAGAAAATAATTTTCGCGCCGCCAGTAACACAGAGCATGGGCAACTAGGGGGCAAACACAAGAAAATACACCGTTCACCCAAAACGTTCCGACACTGTTTTATCCCTGAGGTATAAGAGGCGTTAGCGCGTCGACATCGGTGGCGGATTGAACTAACAACAGTAACAACAGATGTGCGTTCGGCCACTCAGTTGCGAACAGGCGGTGTCACGTAGTGGACGTGCGATCATAGTGTGTCAGCGTTACTGTGCCACGAATCACAATGGAGCAATATCTGAAAATGAAGTGTTCAAGACGTTCTCTGGAATGCCCGAAGAAGATAAAAATCTGTGCAGAGTTTACCCCGTACACCTTCACTAACTTACAAAAACAACAAATTATCAAGGCTGAGGAGACTTGGTGTCATCCATCCGAACGCACCACAGAACGACAAAGTGCAGAAACTCGAATCAAGACTTTGACGACGTAACTGACATTCAATACCCCAAAGAAAGACTTCCGACAGTTTTACATGTTTCTATGTTCGTTCTGTGCATTGCATTCAAGTGGGTGGGTGGGAGACCATGTAGAAGCATTAATACCACCATTTTAACTCTTATCTCAATCCAGCCTTGATACTTTTTGGACTAACGGGTATGAGGAGTGAAATCTGTTCGTCTATTCATACGTGTCTATACATGGTGGTCATACACAGGCTGAACAACTGTGAGGGTAGGCTATGCTGAGGAAGAATGGTTGCACCGTTTCCGAGGTAATTAGCCTTGAAGTTACCCACGCAAATTCAAGCGGGCCGTTAGATAAAATTAGTGTCAGTTGTCCTCATAGCGTAGATGATTAGTGCAAGAGACTGCTCAGCCTTTGGCTTGGGTTCGATCCTTACTACCGTTCCGTGTCCAATCTCTGTACCGCTCTCTAATTCGGTTTTAGGAAATAAAGAGAAGAACACATTTAGCGACACCGTTCCTGGCAGTCTGCTTGAATTTGCGAGTGCAAAGGCCAGATTGGATAACTTTAATGCTAATGAACTCGGAAACGACCCAACACATTGAATTTTTTCTTAACATTTACTTCTAAGCACAGCCTACCCAGCAACACCCTTACAAGCTTTTCAGACTGTTTCTGAAGTTATATACGAGGCGTTTTTTTTAAGTAAGATGAAATTTAAAAAAGACGTGCTGAGATATCTCAATAATTTTATTTTTACATGAAAGCCTGTACCTTAATCTACGCACTGACGCCATTACAGTCTGAATCTTCCTTGTTTACGTTGTGTACTGAGTGTTTAAGATGCCTACGATAATCGCGAGTCCCGCCGACTATGAAGTACTGGCTGTTATAAGATTTCTTAGTGCTAAAGGCCTCGAAGCGATCGACATTCATTGTGAGAGCTGTGCAGATAAAACATTATGAGTGATGGAATGGTAAGAAAGTGGGTGAGAGCATTTAAAGATGGCCGCACAAACGTGCATGATGAACAACCTAGTGGACGTCCTTCGGTCTTTAATGAAAGTTTGGTGCAGGAAGTGGACAATAAGGTGAGAGAAAACAGACGCTCTACGATTTCCTCCTTGCGGAATGACTTTCCTAATGTTTCTCGTCGTGTTATTTATGGCATTGAGATCGAGCATTTGAATTACCGAAAATTGTGCGCACGTTGGGTACCGAAAATGTCGACGGATGTGCACAAAACCAAACGTTTAGACAGTGCATTGACTTTCCTTGGGCAGTACCACAACGACGGTAATTATTCCTTCAGCCAAATTGTTACGGTCGATGAAACATGGGTGGCCTACGTCACACCAGAATCAAACCAACAGTCCACGGAAGTTGAGCAAGGGCATCGTTTTGCTGCAAGACAATGCCCGTCTGCAGGTGGCGAATCAGAACAAAGTTCTCATCACATGTTTTCGATTTGAAACTCTAGATCATCATCCGTACAGCCCCGATCTTGCGCCTAGTGACTACCATCTGTTCCTGCACTTGAAGAAACACTTGGGCGGTCAGCGTCTTCAAGACGATGACGAAGTCGAAACAGTGGTAATGCAGTGGTTAACAAGTCAGGCGGCAGACTTCTGTGAGGAGTGTATTCAAAAACTGGTATGACAACGTTATGACAAGTGCTTCAATATTGGCGGAAATTATTTAGAAAAGTAGATTAAGGTACAGGCTTTCATGTAAAAATAAAATTGTTGAGATATCTTTCAAGGGAGCCTCCCCATCGCACCCCCCTCAGATTTAGTTATAAGTTGGCACAGTGGATGGGCCTTGAAAAACTGAACACAGATAAATCGAGAAAACAGGAATAAGTTGTGTGACAATATGAAAAAAATAAGCAAAATATACAAATTTAGTGGTCCATGCGCAAGATAGGCAACATCAAGGACTGTATGACCGCAGGAGCGCCGTGGTCCCGTGGTTAGCGTGAGCAGCTGCGGAAGTAGAGATCCTTGGTTCAAGTCTTCCCTCGAGTGAAAAGTATAATTTATTTTTATTTTCAGACAATTATGAAAGTTCAGGCACTCACACACAATCAACTTCGCTCTCCAAAATTGCAGTACATATTCAGATTTGCTTGATTTGCAGGATTTGACGGTCTATACACGGACTGTGCTACTGTGAAACTGTTGCATTCATTTGTTGCAGTTTATGTGACAAACTTTTGTTTTCATCACTTTTTGGGGAGTGATTATCACATCTACGAGAAAACCTAAATCGGGCAAAGTAGAAGAATCTTTTTACCCATTCGCCAAGTGTACAAGTTAGGTGGATCGACAACATATTCCTGTCATGTGACGCACATGCCGTTACCAGTGTTGTATAGAGTATATCAGACGTGTTTTCCTGTGGAGGAATCGGTTGACCTATGGCCTTGCGATCAAATGTTTTGGGTTCCCATTGGAGAGGCACGTCCTTTCGTCTACTAATCGCACGGTTTTACCGTGCGGTCGTAAAACACAGACAATAAACTTATTACAGTGAACAGAGACGTCAATGAACGAACGGACAGATGATAACTTTGCAAAACTAAAAAAGTAATATTCTCACTCGCGGGAGGACTCGAACCAAGGACCTTCCATTCCGCAGCTACACACGCTAGCCGCGGGACCACGCCGCTCCTGAGCTCTCTCTCTTTGGTGTTGCCTATCTTGCACATGGACTACTCAGTTTGTATATTTTGCTTATTTTTTTCATAGTTCCAAACAAATTCTTCCTGTTTACTCGATTGGTCTGTGTTCAGTTTTTCAAGGCCTATCCACTGTGCTAACTTATAACTAAATCTGAGGAGGGTGCGATGGGGAGGTTCCCTTATTAGCACGTCTTTTTTTAATTTCAAAACGGTACTTAAAAAAACACGCCTCGTACTCGTGACGCTTGTACGGTTACATTCATTAGAGCGGTATCACTAATAAACACAGTGTGTAGCAGTAACAGCGGCAGCAGTGCAGTACCTGCGTCTGGCTCTGGCCGGAGAGCGCGCCGGTCTGCGCGGAGGCGCTGCCGCCGCCGAGGAAGGGCGACCGCTGGCCGCCGTTGCCGTTGGCCTGGGCGCCGCGCGGCGAGAAGCCGACCTGCGCCTGCGAGCTGGTGGAGCCGGCGCCGCGCGCCTGCGCGTCGGCCAGCCCGCCCGCCTGCCCCGCCTGCACCTGCGACGACGTGCCGTGGCCCCAGCCGCCGCTCTGCGCCTGCGCCGCCGTCGCGCCCGACGACGACCCCACCTGCACCTGCACCACCTCTCCACGTCCAACACCGCTTTGTCTAGAAGCCTCGACGCGGCAACAGATCTGATCTAAAGTATCCGGACTCCAGTTAGTGGACATTAGTATAAGGTGTGTTCACCCTTCGCCTTTATGACGGTTTGAACTCCAGGGCGGCATTTTCAATTAGGTGTCTGTATCTCTGAGGAGAAGTGGCAGCCCATCCTCCCACAAGAGGCTAACCCAAACAAGGTAGTGATGTTGGAGGCTGGGATCTGGAGTGAACATCCTAACTCATCCCATAGGGGTTCCACTGGGTTCAGACCGAACTCTGGACAGATCAGTTCATTTCATCAATCTTTTTCTCCTCAAACCATTGCCTCACCGATGCTGCATTACGACAGAGTGCACTGTCCTACCTGTTCGTCTACTGTACATAGTTCAAAATCCTTTAAAACCTGTTCATATCCTTGGGTAACAGAAGAAATATTGAATTTAATTGATGAAAAGAGAAAATACACTCCTGGAAATAGAAAAAAGAACACATTGACACCGGTGTGTCAGACCCACCATACTTGCTCCGGACACTGCGAGAGGGCTGTACAAGCAATGATCACACGCATGACACAGCGGACACACCAGGAACCGCGGTGTTGGCCGTCGAATGGCGCTAGCTGCGCAGCATTTGTGCGCCGCCGCCGTCAGTGTCAGCCAGTTTGCCGTGGCATACGGAGCTCCATCGCAGTCTTTAACACTGGTAGCATGCCGCGACAGCGTGGACGTGAACCGTATGTGCAGTTGACGGACTTTGAGCGAGGGCGTATAGTGGGCATGCGGGAGGCCGGGTGGACGTACCGCCGAATTGCTCAACACGTGGGGCGTGAGGTCTCCACAGTACATCGATGTTGTCGCCAGTGGTGCGGTGCACGTGGAAGGTGCGGCGGAAGGTGCACGTGGCCGTCGACCTGGGACCGGACCGCAGCGACGCACGGATGCACGCCAAGACCGTAGGATCCTACGCAGTGCCGTAGGGGACCGCACCGCCACTTCCCAGCAAATTATGGACACAGTTGCTCCTGGGGTATCGGCGAGGACCATTCGCAACCGTCTCCATGAAGCTGGGCTACGGTCCCGCACACCGTTAGGCCGTCTTCCGCTCACGCCCCAACATCGTGCAGCCCGCCTCCAGTGGTGTCGCGACAGGCGTGAATGGAGGGACGAATGGAGACGTGTCGTCTTCAGCGATGAGAGTCGCTTCTGCCTTGGTGCCAATGATGGTCGTATGCGTGTTTGGCGCCGTGCAGGTGAGCGCCACAATCAGGACTGCATACGACCGAGGCACACAGGGCCAACACCCGGCATCATGGTGTGGGGAGCGATCTCCTACACTGGCCGTACACCTCTGGTGATCGTCGAGGGGACACTGAATAGTGCACGGTACATCCAAACCGTCATCGAACCCATCGTTCTACCATTCCTAGACCGGCAAGGGAACTTGCTGTTCCAACAGGACAATGCACGTCCGCATGTATCCCGTGCCACCCAACGTGCTCTAGAAGGTGTAAGTCAACTACCCTGGCCAGCAAGATCTCCGGATCTGTCCCCCATTGAGCATGTTTGGGACTGGATGATGCGTCGTCTCACGCGGTCTGCACGTCCAGCACGAACGCTCGTCCAACTGAGGCGCCAGGTGGAAATGGCATGGCAAGCCGTTCCACAGGACTACATCCAGCATCTCTACGATCGTCTCCATGGGAGAATAGCAGCCTGCATTGCTGCGAAAGGTGGATATACACTGTACTAGTGCCGACATTGTGCATGCTCTGTTGCCTGTGTCTATGTGCCTGTGATTCTGTCAGTGTGATCATGTGATGTATCAGACCCCAGGAATGTGTCAATAAAGTTTCCCCTTCCTGGGACAATGAATTCACGGTGTTCTTATTTCAATTTCCAGGAGTGTATAAAAATGCAATAAATGAAGCAGGCGAAAAGGAATACAAACGTCTCAAAAATGAGATCGACAGGAAGTGCAAAATGGCTAAGCAGGGATGGCTAGAGGACAAATGTAAGGATGTAGAGGCTTATCTCACTATGGGTAAGATAAATAATGCCTGCAGGAAAATTAAACAGACCTTTGGAGAAAAGAGAGCCACTTGTATGAATATCAAGAGCTCAGATGGAAACCCAGTTCTAAGCAACGAAGGGAAAGCAGAACGGTGGAAGGAGTATATAGAGGGTCTACACAAGGGCGATGTTCTTGAGGACAATATTATGGAAATGGAAGAGGAGGTAGATCAAGATGAAATGGGAGATACGATACTGCGTGAATAGTTTGACAGAGCACTGAAAGACCTGAGTCGCAACAAAGCTCCGGGAGTAGACGACATTCCATTAGAACGACTGACAGCCTTGGGAGAGCCAGTTCTGACAAAACTCTATCATCTGGTGAGCAAGATGTATGAAACAGGCGAAATACCCTCAGACTTCAAGAAGAATATAATAATTCCAATCCCAAAGAAAGCAGGTGTTGACAGATGTGAAAATTACCGAACTATCAGTTTAATAAGTCACGGCTGCAAAATACTAACAGGAATTCTTTACAGACGAATGGAAAAACTAGTAGAAGCCGACCTCAGGGAAGATCAGTTTGGATTCCGTAGAAATATTGGAAGACGTGAGACAATACTGACCCTACGACTTATCTTAGAAGGTAGATTAAGGAAAGGCAAACCTACGTTTCTAGCATTTGTAGACTTAGAGAAAGCATTTGACAATGTTGACTGGAATACCCTCTTCCAAATTCTGAAGGTGGCAGGGGTAATATACAGGGAGCGAAAAGCTATTTACAAGTTGTACAGAAACCAGATGGCAGTTATAACAGTCGAGGGACATCATAGGGAAGCAGTGGTTGGGAAGGGAGTGAGACAGGGTTGTAGCCTCTCCCCAATGTTCATCAATCTATATATTGAGCAAGCAGTAAAGGAGACAAAAGAAAAATTTGGAGTAGGTATTAAAATCCATGGAGAAGAAATAAAAACTTAAAAAAAAGGTTCGCCAATGACATTGTAATTCTGTCAGAGACAGCAAAGGACATGGAAGAGCAGTTGAACGGTGGAATGGACAGTGTCTTGAAAGGAGGATATAAGATGAACATCAACAAAAGCAAAACAAGGATAATGGAATGTAGTCTAATTAAGTCGGGTGATGCGTAGGGAATTAGATTAGGAAATGAGACACTTAAAGTAGTAAGGGAGTTCTGCTATTTGGGGAGCAAAATAACTGATGATGGTCGAAGTAGAGAGTATATAAAATGTAGACTGTCAATGGCAAGAAAAGCATTTCTGAAGAAGAGAAATTTGTTAACATCGAGTATAAGTTTAAATGTCAGGAAGTCTTTTCTGAAAGTATTTGTTTGGAGTGTAGCCATGTATGGAAGTGAAATATGGACGATAAATAGTTTGGACACGAAGAGAATAGAAGCTTTCGAAATGTGGTGCTACAGAAGACTGCTGAAGATTAGATGGGTAGATCACATAACTAATGAGAAAGTATTGAATATGATTGGGGAGAAGAGAAGTTTGTGGCACAACTTGACTAGAAGAAGGTGTCAGTTGGTAGGATCAACAACTTAGTATTGGAGGGCAGCGTGGAGGGTAAAAATCGTAGAGGGAGACCAAGAGATGAATTCACTAAGCAGATTCAGTAGGATGTAGTTTGCAGTAGGTACTGGGAGATGAAGAAGCTTGCACAGGATAGAGTAGCATGGAGAGCTGCATCAAACCAGTGTCAGGACTGAATACCACAACAATAACATCCTTCCACAATTACCGTTATCTTAAGCGTAGCATAGGAACCGTACCCCATCCACGAAAAACATACCTACACAATAACACCACCTCTTCCATAGTTCACTATCGGCCCTGCATCTGACGGCAGACAACGTTCTCCATGTATTTGCCACACTCACACCCTTCCACCGGATTGCCATAGGATATATAGCTCGATTCATCACTCCAGGTCACTCGTTTCCCATCATCTACAGTCCAGAGGTGTCGCTCTCTGTAGCATCTGAAACGTCGCTTAGCACTGACTGTAGAGATGTGTGACTTATGAGGAGCTGCTCGACCATTTTACCTTTGCACAACCTAGAAATAGTCATTGTGTTAGCTGGACTGCTGGCAGCACTTTGAATTCACGACTGATTCAATCCACTGTTTTTAAACCACCTTCCGCAATGTTCGAAGGTACCTGTCTGTACAAAGGGTCTGTCTGGTCTCCGTTTAGCTGTAGCTATTCGTTCACAATTCTAATTCACATTCACATCGCCAACGTTGGACTTGAGTGGGTTAAGTAGGGTTGAAATTTTCCTGTTGGATTTGTTACTCAGGTCACATCCATTGACTAGTCCATGGTCGAAGTTACTGATGGCTCCTGACACACCCATTCTGCTGTCACTGCCTCTCTATTGTGTGTATTGAACTGGGGACCTAGAAACGACGGAGGGGCTTCATCCAGACATAGCTCTCAGTGGTTCACAACCCCACAACAGGTCACAGCAGTCCACCCACCTCATTGCCACCCGACACTGAACCCAGGGTTATTGTGCCGCTTAACCCCCCCCCCCTCCCCAGTGGACCCCACCCCACCCCCCACTCCCCAGGGAACGCGTTTCATACCAGACGAGCGTAACCCCAAATTTTTGGTGGTAGAGTAATCATGATGTACGCGTACGTGGAGACAGTGTTTGCACACCGATTGCCGACATAGTGTAACTGAGGCAGAATAAGGGGAACCAGCCCGCATTCGCCGAGGCAGATGGAAAACCGCCTTAAAAACCACCCACAGGCTGGCCGGCACACCGGACCTCGACACTAATCCGCCGGGCGCATTCGTGCCGGTGACCGGCACGCCTTCCCACTCGGGAAGCAACGCGTTGGACCCCATGGCTAGCCAGGTGGGATGCCCCTCTATTGACAACACAATATTATGTCTCTCCTTTTATACTGCCAGGCCCGCCTCTCATGACATCTAGTGGTCAATTCCGTATGACAGAGGGGTGTCCGGTTTTTTTTGTTTTTTTTGTTTTTTAATCACGTGGTGCATAGTTAAGTTTAGGCTACAAGAGTACTGTCTATAGCAGTCAGATTCGATAAACTTTATTAATGTTTTATATTGAAATGTATCATTTCCTGCCCACGTCGATTTATTACATCCTTGGCTTTCGTGTGCGCCATAGATAGTTTCTAATAGCTGTGGTATGGAGGCTTTCCTCCTGTGGAGATGGTGGATCGGTCTTCTTGTTATCCTCCCAATTAGATTGTGGCCGGAGCCTACTAACCTGGATTCAGACTGGGCGATATTCTCTTGATTGTAAATATTTTCGATCTCCCGTTGGAAATAAATTTTGAAATAGTGTGGTAGAAGGCAGCTCTTCGCGGTAGAGTAGCAAATGGCCAACGGAAATACCTGAACTCTGTTTTGAACATGACAGTGTGAAGGGGCAAAATGTTAAAACAAATAAGTTGGGCGAGTGTTCTTGCGCGGTGTAAGAGGCAACCCTTGCGGCCTTCACGCGAAGGTTGTGTTTTGAAGTGTATTTCTGCAGTCAGCGATATTTAGTAATCAATGAAGTTGTTTTTAAAATATAGAAACCCTGCAAGAATCCGAAATGCGTTCCATAAGCTGGCGTGGAACTCTGACTGAGGCACTTTCAGTGCTTTGAGTGAGTTGTGTGGTTTAGTTCAAATGGTTCAAAAGGATCTGAGCACTATGGGACTTAACTGCTGAGGTCATCAGTCCCCTAGAACTTACAACACATCTATGCCCGAGGCAAGATTCGAACCTGCGACCGTTAGCGGTCGCGCGGCTCCGGACTGTAGCGCCTAGAACCGCTCGGCCACTCCGGCCGGCGTGTGGTTTAGTGAATGAGTATACGCTCAATAGAAAAAATTCAGATCCGATCGCAGAGCCAGCAGCTAGTTTAATGTGATGTTGGATAAAAGTTATGGACTCAGGGAGATTAAGTTGAGGCCAGTAAGTTTCTTTGTTTCTGTGGAAACTTCAAATGCGGTCTCTTTTGAGCAGTTGACTTTGAACTATATCCCCGTTTTATTGTCGTACAGGTAACCAGCAAAAGTCGCTAACAACCAGCTGAAGGCACTGTATGAAATGCTGTTGTGGCGTGCAAATAAGAAGGTTAGTATGTTATGTTCTGAGGACAGAGGTGTGGAGAAACTTTGTGGCATCTCCAGTGTGTTCTCTGTTTTTGTCCTATGCCACACTTTCCAGGCTTACCTGCCACACTGTTTCTGCTTCTGACTCTCCCAAGACAGATTTACACTGAAGAGCCAAAGAAACTGGTACACCTGCATAATATCGATTATGTTTCGTTGAATGGTTCGCACTGTGACACTTGTTGGTGATCCAAAAATTAAATCTCCCGCAATTTGCGAAGGGTTGCACTTCTGTCACGTTTAACGAATCTCTTCAGTCGTCTGTGCTCCCGTTCTTGCAGGATCTTTTTCCGGCAGCAGCGATGTCTAAGGTTTGATGTTTTACCGGATTCCTGATATTCACGGTACACTCGTGAAATTGTCGTACAGTAAAATTCCCACTTCATCGCTGCCTCGGAGATGCTGTGTCCCATCGCTTGTGCGCCGACTGCAACACCACGTACAAACTCACTTAAATCGTGATAACCTGCCATTGTAGCAGCAGTAACCGATCTAACATCTGCGCCAGGCACTTGGTGTCTTAAATGGGGGTTGCCGACCGCAGCGCCGTATTCTACCTGTTTACATATCTCTGTATTTGAATACGCATGCCTATACCAGTTTCTATGACACTTCAGTGAATATACAACCGTCATCACTCAACATAATACGTGTCACGTTTATATTTTATGCCCCCTCCCAATAATGAACACCACAGCTTTTAAATGCCCACGCAATGGCTACCTCAGTTGAAAATCAACGCTAAAAGTGGTATGCGCCCTCTGCAGAGCGCCGTAGTCAGAAGCAGCAGAATGCCGCTGTTGGTTAGAGCGTCACATAGTACACTGCCCCTTGCCTCTGCGTATCACCCTCTCATCCTCCTCGTTACATGTGCCAGCGCGGCACTTATTTTCCAGTCCAATGGTGAGATCAGAATATTTTTGAAAGTAGTTAGAGCGCTCAGGGAATTTATTACTAGCATATGAGTGAAAATTTAACCCTGTCTCGTGGATAAAAAACGAGGCTGGCGAGCCTTGTTTATATCGATTCAATGGTGTAGCAGTGTAGAGAATTAATCCGGCTCTATCAGTACACGTATCCGACTAAATCTGCCGATCAGTACGTCTTATTACGTATTCGCGTGCTTCATTAAGAGCGTGTGTACTTCGTACGTGGTCGCGACTGGCACGCAGCGCAGCACGATGCTTGAAGCGCAGAAGAAGGGAACGTTTCAGCATAAATGTAATGTTCAACTCTGTATTGTCTATTAAATTTTCCAAAATTTGCGTAAGATGTTATAAGACGAAACTCATTATCATCATCAACATCATTATCATCTACATTGATGGATTAGGTTCGAGGAACAATTCCGGCCTTAGCTTCTTAGCTCCGTCGTTTTGTGGGCCGGCCTACGCCCGTGACGCCTTTGGGTATATATTACAAAACATGTTTAGAATGTCTACTTGTTGCATTCCGTTTACATGTTCCTTCCATTTCTTTTATATGTATGATTTTTTTTTTGTTATTACAAATATTGTAAGCTCATTTGTAATATCTTCGTTGTCAGTCTATCAGCTGATCTGAGGAGTTTCATTTCTGACACCACTTTCCGATTTATGTCTTCCTTGTTTGCTATTCATTCTGAAATTATGATTTTGACCAATTTGGTTTACTTTAAACATGTTTCTTTGTCATTATTCTTCCGAAATGGCTATTATAGCATAAGTTAGTATGTTATACAGGGGGATTTCATGATGACGTTACAAACTATCAAGTATGATGGAGAAGAATTAATGTACCAATTTGAGGTAAGGGACCCTATCCGGAAACGACCGAGTTGAAAGCCATAAGCGAAAGTCTACTCAAATTCCGTCTCACGCGGTGCTCGAACTAAGAGCCCCAACTTTGGAACGTTGATAACGACATACAGAATTCCCGCTCAATACTCCCCAATACCATCAGATAATCTCCCCTGATGATGGACTAGTAACGGTGCACGTAACTTGATGTCAGAGGGCCCAAAAATGCTACGACTACGGTACAGTAATACTGAATTCCATTTACCTGCACAAGTTTCAAAAGTTGCAATCGTTTACAACAGTTGTTCAAAATGGTGACCCCAAGTGCCAATGCAGACGTGGAATTGTCACACAGTGTTCTGTTGTACCCGTATTAATATCGGCCAGTGTCGTTTGACAACGAGAATTCTTGCCGGGAGATCCATCTTCAGTCCAATCAGGTGTCCCGTAAACAAGAGTTTTTTCACAGGGCCCCGCAAGAAGACATGAAGTGGGGCGAGTTCGGGTGAAGGTGCAGGTCACGAAACTGGACCTCCTCTGCCTATCCACTCTTCAGGGAACGTCTGGTCCAGATTTCTGACGACACTCAATCTAAAGTGAGGTGGGGCTTCATAATGTTGGAACCACATTATTGACAAATAACTATGTGAGATACGTTCCAGGAAACCTAGTTTTAGTAACGACAGCATTGGTACTGATACATTTTCCCTTTTCCATAGTCCCTGGAAGTTAGTAACATCGTTGCGAAATCACGCTGTATCGTGGCCCTTGTTTAGTTTTATTCCTTTATTATTGTTGTTTCGTCGTGCCACAACTCCATTTATATATGAACTGAATAGAATTGGGGACAGACTGGAAGCGTGTTTCACTCCTTGGTTAGTTATATTGACATTCTTACTTGTTTTGTTTCCTTTTTAGGGTTTCTTACCTCAGTCGGTAAAAACGGAACCCTTATAGGATCACTTCGATGTCCGTCTGCCTGACTGTCTGTTGTCGTGTTAAAAACGCTTTTTCTCATGAACGGGTAGACGTTTCACGGTGAAATTTATGACTCTTACTAAGGTATACGCTTCCTAGGCACTATAACAAATGAAGTCAATTCAGTTTGTAGATACAACCACTTATATTACATATTTTGACACTCGCAAACTCACTCATCAAAACATACAGGGTACTTAACATTGATCTGGTATCATAAAATTTGGCAAGAAACAAGGTTTCACAATACAACTAAAGGAAAAAATCAGAAAGTTGTTAGAAAACAAGAAATTTTTTTTCCTCATTTGTTATCTCACAGTCCGTCTGTTTGTTAAGACCCCTTTTTCTCGGGAAAGTGTAGACATAACAAATTTAAATTAATTTATGTCACATACTAAGTTGTAAGGTCTCTTGACATTGTAATAAATATAAGCTTCTAAGTCTGTGCAATTAAAACAAACGACCAATTATATCACACATTTTGATACTCACAAACTCGCTCATCAAAAAATATAGGGTACTTCCCAGTGACCTAGATTCACGAAATATGGCAACAAGCCAAGCTTCACAGTACAAGCAAAGGAAGAAATCCAAAAAGCTATCAATTTGTTATTGTTGTTGTTGTTGTTGTGACCTTCAGCCTTGAGACTAGTATGATGCAGCTCTCCATGCTACTCTATCCTGTGCAAGCTTCTTCATCTCCCAGTACCTACTGCAACCTACATCCTTCTGAATCTGCTTAGTGTATTCATCTCTCGGCCCCCTCTACGATTTTTACCCTCCACGCTGCCCTCCAATACTAAATTGGTGATCCCTTGATGCCTCAAAACATGTCCCACCAACCGATCCCTTCTTCTAGTCAAGTTGTGCCACAAACTTCTCTTCTCCCCAATCCTATTCAATACCTTCTCATTAGTTATGTGATCTACCCATCTGATCTTCAGCATTCTTCTGTAGCACCACATTTTAAAAGCTTCTATTCTCTTCTTGTCCAAACTATTTATCGTCCATGTTTCGCTTCCATACATGGCTCCACTCCATACAAATACTTTCAGAAATGACTTCCTGACACTTAAATCTATACTCGATGTTAACAAATTTCTCTTCTTCAGAAACGCTTTCCTGGCCATTGCCAGTCTACATTTTATATCCTCTCTACTTCGAACATCATCAGTTATTTTGCTCCCCAAATAGCAAAATTCCTTTACTACTTTAAGTGTCTCATTTCCTAATCTAATTCCCTCAGCATCGCCCGACTTAATTCGACTACATTCCATTATCCTCGTTTTGCTTTTGTTGATGTTCATATTATATCCTCCTTTCAAGACACTATCCATTCCGTTCAACTGCTCTTCCAAGTCCTTTGCTGTCTCTGACAGAATTACAATGTCACTGGCGAACCTCAAAGTTTTTATTCCTTCTCCATGGATTTTAATACCTACTCCGAATTTTTCTTTTGTTCCCTTCACTGCTTGCTCAATATACAGATTGAATAACATCGGGGAGAGACTACAACCCTGTCTCACTCCCTTCCCAACCAATGCTTCCCTTTCATGTCCCTCGACTCTTATGACTGCCATCTGGTTTCTGTACAAATTGTAAACAGCCTTTCGCTCCCTGTATTTTACCCCTGCCACCTTCAGAATTTGAAAGAGAGTATTCCAGTCAACACTGTCAAGAGCTTTCTCTAAGTCTACAAATGATAGAAACGTAAGTTTGCCTGTCCTTAATCTAGCTTCTTAGAGAAGTCGTAGGGTCGGTATTGCCTCACGTGTTCCAACATTTTTACGGAATACCAACTGTTCTTCCCCGAGGTCGGCTTCTACTAGTTTTTCCATTCGTCTGTAAAGAATTCAGGTTAGTATTTTGCAGCCGTGCCTTATTAAACTGAAATTTCAGAATCTTCACATTTGTCAACACCTGCCATCTTTGGGATGGAATTATTATATTCTTCTTGAAGTCTGAGAGTATTTCACTTGTTTCATATATGTTGCTCATCAGATGGAAGAGTTTCGTCAGGACTGGCTCTCCCAAGGCTATCAGTAGTTCTAATGGAATGTTGTCTACTCCGGGCGCCTTGTTTCGACTCAGGTCTTTCAGTGCTCTGTCAAACTCTTCACGCAGTATTATATCTCCCATTTGATCTTCATCCACATCCTCTTCCATTTCCATAATATTGTCCTCAAGTACATCGCCCTCGTGTAGACCCTCTATGTACTCCTTCCACCTTCCTGCTTTCCCTTCTTTGCTTAGAACTGGGTTTCCATCTGAGCTCTTGATATTCATACAAGTCATTCTCTTTTCTCCAAAGGTCTCTTTAATTTTCCTATACGCAGTATCTATCTTACCCTTAGTGAGATAAGCCTCTACATCCTTACATTTGTCCTCTAGCCATCCCTGCTTAGCCATTTTGGACTTCAGGTCGATCTCATTTTTGAGACGTTTGTATTCCTTTTTGCCTGCTTCATTTACTGCATTTTTATATTTTCTCCTTTCATCAATTATATTCAATATATCTTCTGTTACCCAGGAATTTCTACTAGCCCTCGTCTTTTTACCTACTTGTTCCTCTGCTGCCTTCACTACTTCATCCCTCAAAGCTACCCATTCTTCTTCTATTGTATTTCTTTCCCCCATTCCTGTCAATTGTTGCCTTATGCTCTCCCTGAAACTCTGTACAACCTCTGGATTAGTCAGTTTATCCAGGTCCCATCTCTTTAAATTCCCACCTTTTTGCAGTTATTTCAGTTTTAATCTACAGGTCATAACCAATAGATTGTGGTCAGAATGCACATCTGCCCCTGGAAATGTCTTACAATTTAAAACCTGGTTCCTAAATCTCTGTCTTACCATTATATAATCTATCTGAAATCTGTCAGCATCTCCAGGCTGCTTCCATGTATACAACCTTCTTTCATGATTTTTGAACCAAGTGTTAGCTATGATTAAGTTGTGCTCTGTGCAAAATTCTACCAGGCGGCTTCCTCTTTCATTTCTTTGCCCCAATCCATATTCTCCTACTACGTTTCCTTCTCTCCTTTTTCTTACTGCCGAATTCCAGTCACCCATGACTATTAAATTTTCCTCTCCCTTCACTATCTGAATAATGTCTTTTATTTCATCATATATTCCTTCAATTTCTTCGTCATCTGCAGAACTAGTTGGCATATAAACTTGTACTTCTGTAGTAGGCGTGGGTTTCGTATGTATCTTGGCCATAATAATGCGTTCACTATGTTATTTGTAGTAGCTTACCTGCACTCCTATTTTTTATTCATTATTAAACCTACTCCTGCATTACCCCTATTTGATTTTGTATTTATAATCCTGTATTCACCGGACCAAAAGTCTTGTTCCTCCTGCCACCGAACTTCACTAATTCCCACTATATCTAACTTTAACCTATCCATTTCCCTTTTTAAATTTTCTAACCTACCTGCCCAATTAAGGGATCCTACATTCAACACTCCGATCCGTAGAACGTCAGTTTCCTTTCTCCTGATAACGACATCCTCTTGAGTAGTCCCCGCCCGGAGATCCGAATGGGGGACTATTTTACCTCCGGAATATTTTACCCAAGAGGACATCATCATGTGACCATACAGTAAAGCTGCATGCCCTCGGGAAAAAATACGGCCGCTGTTTCCCCTTTGTTTCAGCCGTTCGCAGTACCAGCACAGCAAGGCCGTTTTGGTTAGTATTACAAAGCTAGATTAGTCAATCATCCAGTCTGTTGCCCCTGCAACTACTGAAAAGGCTGCTGCCCCTCTTCAGGAACCACACGTTTGTCTGGCCTCTCAACAAATACCCCTCCGTTGTGGTTGCACCTACGGTACTGCTATCTGTACCGCCGAGGCACGCAAGCCTCCCCACCAACGGCAAGGTCCATGGTTCATAGGGGGGGGGGGGGCGGTGAATTTGTTATTATGTCGCATAAAAATATTTCTTTTGTCATTTATTATTTGACTTCAGACTTCGAATTGAAACATTCTCGAAAGTCTTGAAATTCCTGGAAGTGATGTCTCGCCAGTATCAAAGACGATAACAGGCAAAAATTGTCGAGATTCTCGATTCCTGGAATGGATGAACTCTCTCTATATTGCCCCCTGTGTGAAAGTCCTAGTTCCACCTCGCCAATTTTTTGTTGCAAATTTAATTTCATTATTTGTCTCAAATCAGGTATCACCCCATGAACCGTGGACCTCGGAGTTGGTGGGGAAGCTTGCTTGCCTCAGCGATAGAGGTAACCCTACTGTAGGTGCAACCACAATGGAGGGATAACAGCGAACGGCTGAAAGCAAGGGGAAACTACAGCTGTAATTTATCCCGAGGACATGCAGCTTTACTGTATGATTAAATGATGATGACGTCCTCTTGGGTAAAATATTCCGGAGGTAAAATAGTCCCCCATTCGGATCTCCGGGCGGGGACTGCTCAGGAGGACGTCGTTGTTAGGAGAAAGAAAACTGGCATTCTACGGGTCGGAGCGTGGAATGTCAGATCGCTTAATCGGGCAGGTAGGTTAGAAAATTTAAAAAGGGAAATGGATAGGTTAAAGTTGCATATAGTGGGAATTAGTGAAGTTCGGTGCAGGAGGAACAAGACTTCTGGTCATTTGAATACAGGTTTATAAATACAAAATCAAATAGGGGTAATGCAGGAGTAGGTTTAATCATGAATAAATAGATAGGAGTGCGGATAAGCAACTTACAAGTTTATATACCAGCTAGCTCCTCAAATGACGGAGAGATTGAAGAAATGTATGATGACATAAAAGAAATTATTCAGATAGTGAAGGGAGGCGAAAGTTTAATAGTTAGATGTGGACTCTGATCACAATCTATTGAGTATGAACTGTAGATTAAAACTAAAGACGCTGCAGAAAGATGGGAATTTAAGGAGATGGGACCTGGATAAACTGAAAGAACCAGAGGTTGTAGAGGGTTTCAGAGAGAGTATTAGGGAACGATAGACAAGAATAGGGAAAGGAAATACAGTAGAAGAAGAATGGGTAGCTTTGAGGGATGAAGTAGTGAAGGCAGCAGAGGATCAAGTAGGTAAAAAGACGAGGACTACTAGAAACCCCTGGGTAACAGAAGATATATTGAATTTAATTGATGAAAGGAAAAAATATAAAAATGCAGTAAATGAAGCAGCCAAAAAGGAATAAAAATGCCTCAAAAATGAGATCGACAGGAAGTGCAAAATGGCTAAGCAGAGATGGCTAGAGGAAAAATGTAAGGATGTAGAGGCATATATCACTAGGGGTAAGATAGATACTGCCTACAGGAAAATTAAAGAGACCTTTGGAGAAAAGAGAACCACTTGTATAGCTCAGATCGAAAACCAGTTCTAAGCAAAGAAGGGAAAGCAGAAAGGTGGATGCAGTGTATAGAGCCCCTGTACAAGGGTAATGTACTTGAGGGCAATATTATGAAAATGGAAGAGGATGTAGGTGAAGATAAAATGGGAGGTATGATACTGCGTGAAGAATTTGACAGAGGACTGAAAGACCTGAGTCGAAACAAGGCCCCCGGAGTAGACAGCACCCCATTAGAACTACTGATAGCCTTGGGACAACCAGCCCTGACAAAACTCTACCATCTGGTGAGCAAGATATACGAGAGCAGACGAAATACCCTCAGACGTCAATAAGGATGTAATAGCCGCGCGGGATTAGCGGAGCGGTCTCAGCGATGCAGTCACGGACTGTGCAGCTCATCCCGGCGGAGGTTCGATTCATCCCTCGGGCATGGGTGTGTGCATTTGTCCTTCGGATAGTTTTGGTTAAGTAGTGTGTAAGCTTAGGGACTGATGACCTTAGCAGTTAAATCCCATGAGATTTCACACACATTTTTTGTAAGGATGTAAAAATTCCAATCCCAGAGAAAGCAGGTATTGACAGATGTGAAATTTACGGAACTATCAGTTTAATAAGTCACGGCTGCAAAATACTGACACGAATTTTTTATAAACGAATGGAAAAACTAGTAGAAGCCGAACTTAGGGAAAATAAGTTTGAATTCCGTAGAATTGTTGGAACACGTGAGGCAATACTGATCCTATGACTTATTTTAGAAGACAGATGAAGAAAACGCAAACCTACGTTTCTAGCATTTGTAGACTTAGAGAAAGCGTTTGACAATGTTGGTTGGAATACTCACTTTCAAATTCTGAAGGTGGCAGGGGTAAAATACAGGGAGCGAAAGGCTATTTATAATTTGCACAGAAACCAGATGGCAGTTATAACAGTCGAGGGGTACGAAAGGGAGGTAGTGGTTGGGAAGGGAGTGAGACAGGGTTGTAGCCTCTCCCCGATGTTATTCAATCTGTATATTGAGCAAGCAGTGAAGGAAACAAAAGAATAATTCAGAGTCGGTATTAAAATCCATGGAGAAGAAATAAAAACTTTGAGGTTCGCCGATGATGTCAGAGACAGGAAAGGAATTGGAAGAGCAGTTGAACAAAATGGATAGTGTCTTGCAAGGAGGATATAAGATGAACATCAACAAAAGCAAAACGAGGACAATGGAATGTAGTCGAATTAAGTTGGGTGATGCTGAGGGAAGTTGATTAGGAAATAAGACACTTAAAGTTGTAGATGAGTTTTGCTATTTGGGGAGCAAAATAACTGATGAAGGTCAAAGTAGACAGGATATAAAATTTAGACAGACAATGGCAAGAAAAGCGTTTCTGAAGAAAATAAATTTGTTAACATCGGGTACAGATATAAGTGTCAGCAAGTCGTTTCTGAAAGTATTCATGTGTGGATGTGAAGCATGGACGATAAATAGTTTAGACAAGAAGAGAAATGGTTCAAATGGCTCTGAGCACTATGGGACTTAACATCGGAGGTCAACAGTCCCCTAGAACTTAAAGTACTTAAATGTAACTAACCTAAGGACATCACGCACATCCATGCCAGAGGCAGGATTCGAACCTGCGACCGGTGCGGTCACGTAGTTCCGGACTGAAGCGCCTAGAACCGCTCAGCCGCAGCGGCTGGCTGCAAGAAGAGAACAGAAGCTTTCGAAATGTTGTGCTACAGAATAATGCTGAAAATTAGATTGGTAGATCATGTGACTAATGAGAAGTACTGAATAGAATTGGGGAGAAGAGGTTTCTGTGTCACAACTCGACTAGAAGAAGGGATCGGTTGGTAGGACATGTTCTGAGGCATCGAGGGACCACTAAGTCAGTATTGGAGGGCAGCGTGGAGGGTAAAAATCCCAGAGGGAGACTATCAGATGAATACACTGAGCAGATTCAAAAGGATGTAGGGTGCAGTAGTTACCTGGAGATGGAAAGCTTGCACAGGATAGATTAGCACGGAGAACTGAATTTCTTGCATTGTTGACCAGAGTTCTTGCCTGGTTTAAACTATAAAACGCCTTGACAAAGTCAATCATGGCCACGTGTGTCTCGTTATTAAATTCTCTTTTTAGTTGTGTTGTCCAGTGTTGTACGTCCACATCTAAATACACTCTGGTCAGCAGTTAAAATGATTTCACCTATCTGCCATAAAGTTAAATTATTTGCGTATACGAAACTACAAGGACAAGTAAGCGAGAGCCGGGTGGTGGTACCTGCGCCTGCGCCTGGCCGCGGCCGGCGCGGCCCTGCGCCGTGGAGCGCGCGCCCTGGCCGGCCGCCTCCACCTGCCCCTGTGCGCCGGTGCCGCGGCCGCGGTCCCCGGTCTGCGCCTGCGCCTGGAAGCTGCCCCCGGCGCGGGCCGCGCCGCTCACCTGCGCCTGCGCCTGCGCCGCGCCGCCCGCCAGCGCCCCCTGTGCCGAGGCCGCCGCGCGCGTCTCGTTCTCCTTGCGGTCCACCGTCGTCTGGGCCTGAGCGTCGCCTCCCGCCTCTCCCGGGTAGCCCGGGACGCGCGCCAGCTCTCCCGGCACTTGCGGGTAGCCCGGGACTCCCGGGGGATACCCGGGCGCGCCGGGGACACCCGGAACTTCACCCGGTCTCACTGCCGGAGGGTACGCTCCCGGAGGGTAACCGGGTACGGCGACGCCGGGAGCGTAGCCCGGAACGGCGGGAATACCCGGGTACACTCCGGGCGGGTAACCGGGTGCGCCCGGAGACACTCCGGGTGCGTAACCGGGCGCCCCCGGAGGCACTCCGGGAGGGTATCCGGGGACACCCGGTACTCCGGGCGGGTATCCGGGAACGCCGGGAACGGCTGGAACGCCGGGAACGTAGGAAGGGACACCGGGTACTCCGGGAGGGTAACCGGGGACACCCGGTACGCCGGGTACGGGTCCCGGTGCGACGCCGGGAGGGTACCCCGGCACGCCGGGTCCGGTCGGTACTTCTCCGGGTCGCGGAGCTCCGGGGTATCCCGGGACGCCCGGCGGGTAACCGGGTACTCCCGGTACTTCTCCGGGAGGGTAAGGCGGGACGCCGGGTCGCTCGGCGGGAGGTGGCCGGATACCGGGCGGGTATCCTGGAGGGACGCCGGGTATTCTTCCGGGAATGCCGGGAATTCCCGGTCGAATTCCGGCAGGGTAACCGAGATCTCCCGGCCCGACAGGAACGGGTTCTCCCGGGCGGTAGCCCGGTAGCTGACCTGGGATTCCGGGCACTCCCGGATAGACGCCCGGTGCTACTCCGGGTGCTACACCCGGAACCCCTGGCACAATTTCTCCCGGATACACCCCTGGGCGGCCTTCGGGTACTCCTGGTGGTGACGGAACTGCTCCCGGCCTCAATCCCGGAACACCCGGGATCCTCTCTCCAGGAACGGCGCCCGGATATCCCGGAGGATAGCCCGGTGCTGACGGTGGCCGCATTATGTCGCCTGGTGGGTAAGGTGGCTGTCTTGGGGGACCAGTCGGATATCCTGGTACTCCTGGAATTCCGGGGATATATCCTGGCACTCCTGGTACACCTGGCACAGCTTCTCCCGGTCGGACACCCGGTGGATATCCGGGAACACCTTCCCCTGGTCGAACTCCTGGAGGATACCCGGGAACACCTTCTCCTGGTCGAACTCCTGGAGGATACCCAGGTACACCTTCTCCTGGTCGTAATCCTGGAGGATAGCCAGGTAAACCTGGAACAACCTCTCCTGGACGGATTCCTGGTGGATAACCGGGCACACCTGGTACAGCTTCTCCCGGTCGAGCTCCCGGTATGTAGCCAGGTACTCCAGGTATAGCTTCTCCTGGTCGAACTCCTGGTGGGTATCCAGGTGCACCAGGCACGGCTTCTCCTGGTCGGACTCCTGGTGGGTATCCAGGCGCACCTGGCACAGCTTCTCCTGGTCGGAGTCCGGGTGGATACCCAGGCACGGCACCTGGCACAGTTTCTCCCGGTCGAACTCCCGGTTGGTATCCGGGCACACCTGGCACAGCTTCACCCAGTCGGAGTCCCGGTGGGTACCCAGGGACGGCACCTGGCACAGTTTCTCCCGGTCGAAGTCCTGGTGGATATCCGGGTACACCTGGTACTGCTTCTCCTGGTCGGACTCCTGGTGGATATCCAGGTACTTTTTCTCCTGGCCGAGCCCCCGGTGGGTATCCTGGTCTACCTGGCACCATTTCTCCTGGTCGTAATCCTGGTGGGTATCCAGGTATACTTGGAACATATTCTCCTGGTCTGGCACCTGGTGGGTATCCTGGCCTTCCTGGCACTACTTCCCCTGGTCGAACTCCTGGTGGGTACCCAGGCACACTAGGTACAGCTTCTCCTGGTCGGACACCTGGTGGGTAGCCTGGTACACCTGGTACTGCTTCACCTGGTCGGACTCCTGGTGGGTACCCAGGTACACCTTCTCCGGGTCGAAGGCCTGGCACAGCTTCTCCTGGTCGAATTCCTGGTGGGTATCCAGGTACTCCTGGTACTGCTTCCCCTGGACGAACTCCTGGTGGGTATCCTGGTACAGCTTCTCCTGGTCGGACTCCTGGTGGATATCCAGGTAGACCTTCTCCTGGACGAATCCCTGGTGGGTATCCTGGTGCTCCTGGCTGAACTCCTGGTCGTACTCCTGGAGGATATCCAGGTACACCTGGGACGACTTCTCCTGGTCGAACTCCTGGTGGGTATCCAGGTACACCTTCACCTGGTCTGACGCCTGGTGGGTATCCTGGTACTCCTGGTATGGGTTCTCCTGGGCGCAGTATTTGTGGTTGTGGAGGGAAGAGCCCGGGATAGCCGCCACCGAGAGGGAAGCAGTCTGCACAATCGCCGGTGCCAGACTGGCTCTGGGCCTGGCCCATGCCGCTGCTCCCACCTGCAGGAATAACAGTAATAAGTTTCCAGTGTATGACTGTTGCAATCTTTAATAGATTTACATATTGTCAAGTTATCATATGATAAAAGACTTTTGCTATATTGTATAATGATTTGTCAATACTGTCTTTTAATTATAGTTCCTGAGAGCCATGAATACCTATACACCAGCAAATGTATGATAAGACAAATCATAATAACATTGCCAATATGTTTACTGAACATGGCATACATTGAGAGACAAAGTAACATCATTCTTCTGGTTCAACATGTCCCTATGCCACCATCACCAAAATCCACTGTTTGGGTGGACATATAGTTGAATGTGTCACTGGAATTAGAGTCTATGCCTTGTGCTGTTAGGTTAGAGAAACAAGCAATTTTTCTAAATTTCAGTTTTCATCCGACACGCAAGTTGAACAGAGTTTTGGTACAGCACTACTGAACTCATCAACAAATCCGTGGGAATTCGTTTTGAAATTGTCCATCGTTTATTGTCACCTTTCAAACCTCTCACACATAAATTTTTTAGTTGAGAGATTCTGAGAAGATTTATTATTTGATTACTTTAACAGCCTTGTTGGCTGAAGTGGCAAGTAGACAGATTTAGTTTTAGTTGGTTGGTTGGTTTGTGGGATTAAAGGGACCAGGTTGCTACGGTCATCGGTCCCAGACAGATTTACTATTTTGAAGAAATAGGTTCGGTGTTAATTGTTAACTCATTTGGGCATCTTTGTGTTGTTGTTCTGGGGGAAACGTAGTGGCTGCAATAGCTGTGGTACAGTGACTCCAAGAAAATCAGTTCGCCGTCAAGCGTGAAAAATGAGTAATCTAAGAAGCGCTATACACCGAATTTAGACAGAAGATTTTCTGAATGCCTATAAAACCTTATACGAGAACTCAAAGTAAAATCTTCTGGGTGGCTGGGCTGCGTTATATTGCTATTCAGACGTCTTGTCCAAAACTCTACGTTTCCGCCCCTCTGCTGGTATCTTCTTCAGAAGCCTTTTGGTGTTTAGGGGTGGCTGAAAACTTCGCGAAAACCACTGCCGTTTCCACTTATAAGACGATGTTTCCTCGCGCTTTTCCGGTGAAGTGGAGTTATTGGGTAAAATTCCATCGTTACTGGGTCGGTGCTGATAGCTGGAAGTCAAAGTTTTCAAAATAATGTCGTTATAGTGCCGCCTCATCGGCTTCCTAACAATCATATGAGGACGACAAATCTTTTCAGTCTTTTCAGTCTGCATAAATTATCAGAAGAAGCGTAAGTTGACCTCAGATGTTTTCGCTTTAAATAAATGATTTACTACGGGTTGAGCAGCAGTCTTAGGTTGCTGACGGACGCCACTGAGTGGTTGTAAATAAACATACGCTGCCTTACAAAAAAAGTGAAGTACCTGGAAGTCGTTGTGAGATTGCAACTTGGAACATGCGCACACAGTCGGCTGGTTTGTAAATGATTAGAATTGCACCTCTCTGCGTCAGGCAGAACTACCTCCACAGGGCATTGGAGCTGTTCTTGTTGAGCGTTGTTATCAGTCGTGGTGGGACGTATAAGGGGCCTGAACAGCGTTAGATGTTGAGCGATCACTGTGAAGTGGGAAGAAGTGCTATCAGCACCTGACACAGTTTGAAAATTGTGGGTCTGTTTTTGGCTGGCTGGTCGAATCGTGCACTATCGAGATTTGTGGGGCGCGCAGACGTGATAGGGGCAGATGTTGGACTGTGTACGAAAGTGAGTACAGGCATGCATGCCGTCAAGGTTCCTATCATCCAGGTCTGACCACCATAAGGAATGTTACACGGTTGCCTCTGCGCCTGCTGTCCGAGAACAAGTAATGGTTCGAAACTTTTTGGCAGATTAAAACAGTGTGTCAAACCGAGGCTCGAACTCGGGACCTTTTCATTTCGCGGGCCACAGCTCCACCATCTGAGCTACCCAAGCACGACTCACGACCCGTCCTCACAGCTTTAATTCCGCCAGCACCTCGTCTCCTATCTTCCAAATTCAAGAGAATCTCTCCTGCATGAGAGCCAGACGAGGTACTGGCGGAATTAAAGCTGTCAAGTTGGAAGGTAGGATACGAGGTACTGACGAAATTAAAGCTGTGCGGACGGGTCGTGAGTCGTGCTTGGCTGGCAGAGCGCTTGCCCGCGAAAGGCAAAGGTCCCGAGTTTGAGTCTAGGTCCGGCACACAGTTTTAATCTGCCAGGAAGTTTCATATCAGTGCACAATCCGCTGTAGAGTGAAAATTTGATTCGAGTAATAAACGCCTCGCAACATTCTGTGTCGTTCCGCATCATTGAGGAGCGAGTATCAGTACCCGGATTAGAGAATTACCATACCATGTGTGGCGTTTGGAGTGGCGCCGTGATTGGGTAGCATGGACTGCTAATGACTGGCATTGCACTCTGTTCGTCAATGAATCGCGCTCCTGCACCACTCCCGGATGACCATGGAGGCAAGGTCACGTTCTGCCAATGTTCTCGAGAGGCACAGGGGCTGTACTGCTGTCGTCATGATGTGGGAAACCATGGGATATGACTTGAGGTCACGGCTGGTAGCGGCTGAAGAAACTGTGACGTCGCGGACACCCTGCGTACTCATGCGCTACCTCTCATACGACAGTTTTGTGTTGCCATTTCTCAACAGACAATGATCGTCCCCACATGGCACGTGTGTCAATGAATTCCTTGCGTGATGTTGAGCTACTATTTGTCCCAGTGCTGATGCACAGAATAACAAAAAACAATTAAAACAATTGTGGACCAGCTCGCCTCGGGAGAGGATACGACAGCTTATGACACACCTCCCAAGCGAATCAGTCCATGTACCGAGGTCAAGGGAGGTGCAAGGAATCAAGTGCTTTGTAAACTCGACTCGATGCTGTAATCACTGGAACAACATCACATTCCCCATTTCAATCTGATAGCTTACATTTAGTTTCCTCTTTGCCTTTTGGGTGCTTCACAGTTTTGTCCGACACTGTAGAACAACTTGTTGTATCGCACAGAAACTCACCTTAAATGTGGATCAATACTAGAATGGTTCAAGATCAAAGTATTCAGATAAATATGTGGACCCTCTCACAGCGTTAAAATACCAAGGGGTAACACTCCAAATTGATATGCAATGAAATGGATAGGTGAAATAGTTGGGTAGGAAATGAACGTGGAAGACATATTTGTTACAAGACTGCAATACTTGGCGCTCTCACCGTGTCAGCCTGGAGAAAGACCAGCAAGGGCCGTAAAGAATCGGAATAGTTCATATTACATTGTGACATAGATGCTCAGGGATCTTAAGTGTGAAATTTTCTAAGAACGGTAACATAGCTCTTGTGAAAGTCTGCTAGTTAAATTTAGAGAACTGCTATTCAAGATGAATTGTACAATAGCCGGCCGCGGTGGTCTAGCGGTTCTAGGCGCTCAGTCAGGAACCGCGCGATTGCTACGGTCGCAGGTTCGAATCCTGCCTCGGACATGGATGTGTGTGATGTCCTTAGGTTAGTTAGGTTTAAGTCGTTCTAAGTTCTAGGGGACTGATGACCACAGATGTTAAGTCCCATAGTGCTCAGAGCCAAATCCAATCCAATTGTACAATATTATTAATATCTTTATTGTATAGAATTAAATTCTCACTCTACAGCGGAGTGTGCGCTGATATGAAACATCCTGGCAGGTTAAAAGTGTGTGCCGGACCGAGACTCGAGATCGGAAGCATTGTCTTTAGGGGCAGGTGCCCTACCATCTGCGCTACCCAAATACGACTAAGGCCTCCTTCTCAGAGCTTCAACAGCTTCACTTCCGCCAGTACCTCATCTCCTACCTTCCGAACTTCACCGACGCTCTCCTGCGAAACTTGCAGAACTAGCACTCTCACTCTGCAGCGGAGTTGCCGGCGAAAGGCAAGGGTCCCGAGTTCGAGTCTTGGGCCGGCACAGATTTTTAATCTGCCAGGTAGTTCCATATCAGCGCACACTCCGCTGCAGAGTGAAAATTTAATTCTGAAAACATTCGCCATGCTGTGGCACAGCCATGTCTCCGTAATATCCTTTCTTCTAGGAGTGCTAGTTCTGCATGTTTCGCAGGAGAGCTTCTGTGAAATTTGGAAGGTAGGAGACAAGGTACTGGCTTAAGTAAAGCTGTGAGGAGGAGGCGTGGGTCGTGCTTGGGTAGCTCAGATGGTACAGCACTTGCCCGCAAAAGGTAAAGGTCCCGAGTTCGAGTCTCGATCCGCCACACTGTTTTAATCTGCCAGGAAGTTTCATCTTCATTGTATGTTTGACGTAGAAATCTAAGATTATGGAGATTAGGGCGGGTAAGGAAACGTACCGACACTGCTCGTTTACCTTAGCCCTACTTCACAAGGGAACGGAATATGACCGGGAATAGTTAATAATAGTGCAGTGTACCCTCCGCCATGATATATGCGACTGCACGGAGTGTACTGAAGAAAAAAAAGAAAACATCGACGACGCTTAGTGTGCTTTGCTGGAATACTTGACTAACTCGTCGCTGTGTGGCGCCGAAGTTTGACGGCTATGGCGTCAGTGTTTCATCGGACTGCAGGTGGTAGCACAGTTCTGACCGCATCCCTGCGCATGTACGGCATCTTTTTAGTTCTTCATTCCCGCCACAGCTGGGTAGCTGAGCTGTGTACCAGTGCAGTACAACTGTGGAAAGCATTAACACGTGTACCAACGCATAAGTACTATAACAAGCAAACAGCAAAGTTGACAGCAATGGCAGAACTGCAGCACTATTGTATAAGGACTGGTTTCCCCAACAGAAACATTCCGCATCACTGGAAACCCTCAGCAATTGAGAGAAGACTACGAGAGATTTGAAAGTTGCAAGTTGATACCGTGTTTTTCACTAGATCCTTTTTTTCCAAAACTGAAGCATATGTGTGCTGAAAAATGAGTTTTCTGTGCTTGTTACGCGGGACGTTCGGTAAGTAATGCAACACTTTGTCTGAAAGCAGGTTTGTTTTATTTCTGGATTTCAATACACTATATTATTACCCACTCTTTTGGCTACGAAACCCTACTTTTAAACATAATCTCCGTTCAGTGCCACGACCTTACGGGATCTTACTGGGAGGGCCTGTATGCCCGCAAGGTACCGCTCTACTGTTCGGCGTCGGAGCCAATGTCTTGCTGCATCAATAACTGTCCCATCATCCACGTACTGCTCACCGCGAAGTGCATCCTTCATTGGGCCAAGCAGACGGAAGTCGGGAGGTGCGAGATCCGGGCTGTAGGGTGGATGAGAGAAACAATCCAATGAAGTTCTGTTACCTCCTGTCACGTGCGCACGCTTGTGTGAGGCCTTGCGTTGTCGTGGAGAAGAAAAGTTTTTTTGCATTTTTGTGGCGACGAACGCACTGGAGTCGTTTCTTCAGTTCCCAGAGTGTAGCACAATACACTTCAAAGTTGATAGTTGCTCCATGGGGGAGGACGTCAACCAGAATAACCCCTTCAGTGTCCACGAAGACCATCGCCACGACCTTGCCGGCTGAGGGCGCAGCTTTGCACTTTTCCTTCGGGAGAGATTTGGTGTGGCGCCACTCAGTGCACTGTCGTTTTGTTTCCAGTTTGTTGTGATGAACCCATGTTTCATGGCCTGTGACGATGTTCGACAAAAATTTGTTACAATCAGCCTCGTAACGTTCAAGCAATTCCACACATATGGTCCTTCGATGCTCTTTATGGTCTTCTGATAGCCGGCGAGAAGCCCAGCGGACACATACCTTCGAGTACTCCAAATGGTGACAAGTATGCCAGCACTACCAACTGCGAAATTCAAACGAGGTGTCTTGACGGTGATCCATCGACCACCTCGAATGTGAATGTTCGCACATTCAGACACTGGAGGAATCACAGCTGTGTGTGACTGGCTGGTGCGCAGAGAATCGGACAGGTTTGTGCGACCTTACTGCGATGAAGACAGACCCCTCGCCCAACGAATCACCATGCTTTTTTTCACTGCCAGGTCTCCGCAGACATTTTACAAGCGCCTTTGAATATCTACGATGTCCTCGTTTTCTGCCAAAAGAAAGCCAGTAACAGCCCTCTTCGTGGAACGCACTTCCGTTACAGACGCCATTTTGAAGGCTACGCCACGTATAGGAAATTTATATGAAACTATATGGGCTGAAGCGGCGATATTCCACGACGTTCCACAACAAATTCCGCAATTCTTCAACGAAACTGGCCGAGAATAGAATATGTTGCATTTCTTATTGAACACCCATCGTACTGTGCGTTACTGAAAAAATTATATGTACATCAACCCATGGCAGGCAACCTCACGCTTTGTGCCGCATGGTACTTCTGGATCAGTTATATTTTGCCCACTTCCGTCTTTCATTCGCGAATGGCGCGTGGGTAAGAGGAATTGTAAATGAACATCCGTATCGACTCCGATTTCCCTTACTTTCTTGACATGATCGTTTCACGAGACGTGCAATGATTCCTGGTCGCCTCCACACCTACGACGATCGTGTCACCTGCAAGCGTTCTTGAAGAGAACCCGACGCCATTGATTCAGTTTCCACTCCAGCTTTTCCCTAGCCCACAATTTCCGCACACTGCAATGTTGGAGAAGGGTGGAGGTTTCTCGTACATTCTTCTACGAGCCATTATTTGTAGGCAGCGGTGGAACAAAGGTGATGTTTTGAGATGGTGTGGCAACTGAATGTTCTAATGACGGCACTGTGGTGTAAGCCGGTCCTGCGGCCGCTTCCCACGCTGAGTACCCGTCTTGCTATAACGTGATAATGAGCATACGATCTGAGATCGAATTGACCTTTCGAGTCACGTTGGCAGATTAAATAACGAACACAAGATGCATTGCCTCGTTCACGAATCTGAAAATTTAGCGTGCTCTACTAAATTCTTATTAGTTCAAATTAGTAGTGACGAAGAGGTATCTAGTAAGAGAAAAAGACTAACTTTGCAAATCATGAGGGTGGAATCAATCGTTTTTTTTTAAATTTTTTTTTTGGGTTAAGGATGTCCGCATTAAACATTTAATAGTAAAAATGTAATAATTTAAGAAGAAGTAATTGTGGAACTTATTGACGATACGTTTCTACAAGTATGGTAATTCAAAAGGCTTTTGACACCTAGTACACCTTGATATGCGCACCATTAGTGTCGCGACAGACGTGTAATCTGTATTCTACTTCTCTCCAACTGTTTTTCGACATTGCAGTCGTAAGATTTGCGATAGCTGCACGACAGCGATGGCGCAGATCTTGCGGATCACGAACTGCTGTCTGGCACACGTGATTCTTGATGAACCCCCTACAGGAAAAATATTAAGTGGCGTAATCCCTAGGGCGCCAAGCAATCGAAGGATTGCCGCTCCTAAGCCGATGATCTGGGATCTCATGATCCAAGGAATCTCTCACAACGTTTGCAAAGTGCCATCTCGTTGAAAGATCACGTCACGAGGAAGTTCTGTCACGACACACAGAACACCTTCTACTTTGGAACCAACATGGCACTGACGCTCATTTACATGAAAAAGCAGTTACCCACTTTCCCGCTTCTTACCAGCTGCCGAAAGCATACGCAGGAAACATTTTGAGTTACCACACTTGTAGAAGCAAACCGCCGGTAAATATCTCAATTACGTCTCATGTTATTGCATTTTAAATTATTGTATTTTTAAACCGGAAACCCTGTACTTAGAAGCCATAAATGATTTTTACTAGTGTATAACATGATCTTGACTAACATCCTGCTGGCCGCTGTGGCCCATCGGTTCTAGGCGTTTCAGTCCAGAACCGCGCTGCTGCTACGGTCGCAGGTTCGAACCCTGCCTCGGGCATCATGTGTGTGATGTTCTTAGGTTAGTTAGGTTTAAGTAGTTGTAAGTCTAGGGGACTGATGATCTCAGATGTTGAGTCCCATAGTACTTAGAGCCATTCAAACCATTTTATAACATTGTCTTGGGGATTTTGCCAAACTGTTACGTCTTCTTGGTGCAATATTTCGACAACGTAGCTCGTAGTTTTTGTCAGGTACTATCTGACGTACTGAAAATTCTTGGATCCACGCTGGTTGTGTGTCGGTACACTGCTCTTTCTTTCACCCCTCGCTTTGCCTTTAGGCTGCCCTGGCTCCGCTGCCCCTCGTTCCTTGTTCCTTCCCATCCGCAGAGTGAGGCGCTTCGCACGAAGTCCTCTGTCACTGGCGGTGGCTGCTGCGCAGGTGATGCGTCAATGGCCGACTTCCCTGTTTGCAGCCTGAGCTGAGCTTCCTGGTGCTCTTTTATTAATATTAAGAAAGGATCTCAGGTCTTGCTCGGATTGTAACCGATATTTCTGTTGATAAGCTTTCTTCCAATGTAATACAACCGTGCTGCTAATAACACTGTCCCAGAACTTAGGCGGCTCTAAGGATTTTTGTAATACATTAACTCGTAGGTGTGATTAAGTTCTAGGAAGTGCTAGGGGACTTGCTTGGTTATATCAGACGTGTGTGGTGTTCGTGTTTCCGTTATCAGATCTCCACTATGCTAATTGTTTCACCGATGTTTGATATACTACACTGACATTGAATGTTGTAAATTTCTAGCTTATGTAAACCTTGAAGAAAACCCTCTGCTGACACATAACCAACAGGGATTCAAAAAATATTCTTCTTGTGAAACACAAATGACCCTTTATTCAAATTAATTTATTATTGTTTTCGACGAGGGATGTCAAGATGATTCCATATTTCTAGATTTCCAGACGGCTTTCGACACCATTGCTCATAATCGGTTTACCTGTGGAGTATCGTCCAAGTTGTGCAAGATTTCCTTTCAAAAAAGGACGCAGTAGTGATTGATGGCAAGGTGATGAGTGAAACACAAGTGATACTTGTCGTCGTTCTCCAAGTACATTTTTGCCATTTTTAGCCATATACAAAAGATTTGAGAGACAATGTGAACAACGTGAGAGACACAGTTCTTTCGTTTACCGCCTCGTAAAGTCATCAGAAGATCACAGCAAACGCACATTGACTTAGACAAGAGATGTGGCAGTTGATCCTGAACAACAGAGAGTCTGACGTTCAGCTCACGAGTATTAAAAGATTTCGTTAAATTTCGGTTACACGATAAAACACACAAATTTAAAGGTTGCAGGTTCGACTAAACACGTATAGATTGCAACTACAAACAACTTAAACTGGAACCTCCGTCAAGAGACGTCCAAAACAAATAGGTGAAATGTAAATCGGGCTGTAACGACCTTCCCATCGTGTGAGATATCCACGTTGGCGTTGGGCATAACTGTAATGAAATATGTTGCCAATGTGGCGTCAGTAAATCACCGTTCACCTCACATGACCTTCTGAGTTGTGGACTTTTTTTTGCATGTATCGACACCTTGCTGTTTGGAGCGTCACAGAGCCTAAAGGTGACGTTGCAGGCACCACACCTTTGCACCATTACAGAGGAAGGTTGCAGGCATTTTGAGCCAAGCTTCAAACTTATGCCCCACAATGGAAGATAATTAAGCGGTTTCGAAAAAGTGAATCTTCAATTTTGTTGCACAGTATATATATATATATATATATATATATATATATATATATATATATATATATATATATATATATAAAAATCGTTGTATGTGTGTATCCTCATAAACTACTGGATCAATTTCAGCGATATTTGGTACACAAAATACTTTCTGTCTGGTGGGGTAAGTACCACCTAGCTCCCATAGGGGCGAGAGTGGACGTGAAAAAGCGTTGGTAGTGGCTGATATCTAGACTACCCCACATGACTGGCATGTTGTGGAGATAGTATCAGAAAGTGTTTCAGGGAGTACGTGTGAAGAAAGGCAGCTGAGGTGTCAGATGGCAGAAGCAGGGGACGGATTGTGAGAGTGAAAGGAAGGGATGGGCAGAGAAAGAAAGGAGGAGAAGATGGACAGATAAATGTGGGAGTAGCAGATTGACAGAGAGAAATGGAGAAGGAGCAGATGGGCATATAGAAGGGGAAGGATGAGATGGAGAGTGAAGGAGGTGAGAGGAGGAGATGGAGAGAACGAATGGGGGGAGGAGGAGAGGGGTAGAGAAAGTTAGGAGCAGGAAAGGGGCAGAGTGAGGAAGAGGAGATGGACAGAGGATGGGGGAGGAAATGGTGAGAGAGGGGGAGGATGAGATAGACAGGGTGAGTGGGGGCGAGAAGATGAACAGAGGGAGAGGGAAAGAAGAAATCATGAGTTGGGAAGCAAGGAAGGGACAGAGAGAGGTGAAGAGGAGACGTAAGGAGGGAGGAGGAGATGGTCAGAGAGATTAGGGGCGAATGAGACGGAAATACAGAGGGAGGTGGAGGAGGTGGACAGAGAGGGGAAAGAAGAGATGTGTGCTTTAGATATGCCACACGGGTAAATGGATAAAGCCGAAAGTAGAACGCTAGTCAATTATAAAAGACACCAAGCGTCGCTGAAAAGGTTCAGCGAAAGTTTTGTCACTAACAAAAGTTGTTGCTCATGACGTGATCTATGAGCCCCAGACGATTGGTGCAAAGACTCTGGCTTTGTATGTAGTTCCGACTTCAGAAATAGAATTTTATGTCCGGCGTGCGACTTGTGGCTTTAATTTAAAATGGTCGTTGGGCACTCTGCAGGCGATATCTGCGCTCGCTAACCAATACAAATGTAAGCTCTCATATTTTACCGGTGCTGATGATAATAGAGCAACAGTCATAATGTTTTAAATGTCTCTTCGGAAAAGAATCAAGAAGCGACTGTGAAACTTTATCATGGTGTTTGTTGTTCATCACATACTTACCCGTCAAAGAGACTAATTTTTTCCAACGTTGTTTGATTTGGCGGAGACATTGACTGTATACATTTGGATTTGGGTCGTCCAGAAACCCTTCGACTTCCAATATCATCTTGTTGTTACTCTGAAAATGCCGGACATGCTATGATGTCTTCATCCAAGGATGAAGTCACTGGGTGTCATGTCAGGAGAATATTGGATGTGGGGACAAAATTTGTGTCAAAAGAAGCAACTTGTCTTCTGGGGCACTGTCGTGAAGCAAAAGCTCTGCCTTGGATAGAATCCACCTATGTTTCTCCTCCTCTCACCTCCCTCACTCTCCATCTCATCCTTCCCCTTCTATCTGCCCATCTGCTCCTTCTCCATTTCGCTCTGTCAATCTGCTACTTCCACATTTATCTGTCCATCTTCTCCTCCTTCCTTTCTCTGACCATCTCTTCCTTTCACTCTCACAATCCGTCCCCTGCTTCTGCCATCTGTCACCTCAGCTACCTTTCTGCACACGTACTCCCTGAAACACTTTCTGATACTATCTCCACAACATGCCAGTCATGTGGGGTAGTCTAGATATCAGCCACTACCAACGCTTTTTCTACGCCCACTCTCACCCCTATGGGAGCTAGGTGGTACTTACCCCACCAGACAGAAAGTATTTTGTGTACCAAATATCGCTGAAATTGATATATATATATATATATATATATATATATATATATATATATATATATATACTGAGCAACAAAATTGAAGATTCACTTTTTCGAAACCGCATAATTATCTTCCATTGCGGGGCATAAGCTTGAAGATTGGCTCAAAATGCCTGCAACCTTCCCCTGTAATGGTGCAAATGCGTTGTGCCTGCAACGTCACCTTTAGGCTCTGCGACGCTCCAAACAGCAAGGTGTCGATACATCCAAAAAAAGGCCACAACTCAGAAGTTCACGTGAGGTGAACGGTGGGTTACTGATGCCACATTGGCATCATATTTCATCACAGTTATGCCAAACGCCAAGATGGATATCTCACACGATGGGAAGGTCTTTACAGCCCGTCTTACTCATATTTCACCCATTTGTTTTGGACGTCTCCTGACGGAGGTCGGAACCGAGATACCCAGCGTATCACGTATGGCAGCTGAGGAAAATGTTTCAGATACACCGCCGCTTAAAATCGACACGAAGACGCCTCAGGCGGTGGCATAAGGTGCGTCAAAGAAACCAGCCCTTTCCCTGGATTGTTGATTCCCAAACATTTTGCTTTCGGAAACGACAGTTTGCAGTGCGATGAGCAACAGGAACATGTTATTTACAAACTTTGACATTCCTGACACCCTCTGATGGTTCAACCTGTCTAAGGTTCAAAATGGTTCAAATGGCTCTGAGCACTATGGGACTTAACATCTGCGGTCATCAGTCCCTTAGAACTTAGAACTACTTAAACCTAACTAACCTAAGGACATCACACACATCCATGCCCGAGGCAGGATTCGAACCTGCGAACGTAGCGATCGCGCGGTTCCAGACTGAAGCGCCTAGTACCGCTCGGCCACTCCGGTCGGACATTACGGTGCTACATCCCCATTAAACTTAATGGCACCGCTTTGAACTGCAGCTTAACTACAATTTTTGCTGACGTGTACAGGCTGTAACAACTAGGGGCTGTTCAAAACCATTCAACGAAATTTTAGTGTGATCCGAAGCAGGAAAGGGTGCTTATGATTTTTCATCCCTCGTTTTTCGCGCCTTACTACGGGTTAATCGTGGGGAGGAGGGTGTAACATTAACACGTGTACGAATAAAACGACAAAGGGTCCCTCTAAGACTCCCAACATCTTCCGTGCCCCCCCCCCCCCCCTCGAACCTTTGTCGAATGTGTTACTCCCGAGTGGTGTCGAAGGGGTTGCCTAACCCTCAGGTGCTAGAGTAGCCGAACTGGTGTCGATGATTCTGACAGGAAAGTTGTATGCGATTAATGGCAGCTGCTCAGTTGCATTTGGGTTCGTGTGGTAAACATAAAGGAGGGCGCTACCCACCGACGAAGGCCCTGGACAGGTCGGGTTTGGACTCTGCCTCGGCGCGGCCGTCGCCCTGCCCGCCGTTGGTGTGCAGGTACTGCGACTGCGTCTGCCCGCGGTGTCGGCGCGGCGGCTGCTGCGGCGCCTGCCTCCTGGTGCGGCCGTGTGCGGGCCGCAGGTCCAGCGCCAGCGCGGCGTCCAGGGACTGCTTGACGGCCGCTGGCGGCAGCGAGTTGCCGCGCCGCGCCGCGCGCACTACGAACACGCGCAGCCCCGCGCAGAAGTCGTACAGCCGCGGCCCGGCGAACGACAGCGCCTGTCAGTCACAAAACACGTGCTATTCAGTCGCCTCTTACCTGTGCAATTTTGCGACGTACTCGACTGCATACAGACCCCTGGTGAATCTTGGGAACCTGTGAAACAGGTGCACTGTCACAGATCAACTAGAAAAGATACTTTTCTTGACTAGCCTAGTACGTCGGTCGTTCTATAACTGTACACAACTTTCCCACTAGAGCGCGCCCCGCTAAGCACAACAGCGCAGGCGCAGCGCTCGTCCGTCTCCGCACTACCAGACGGCGCTGCCTTAGAGACGGACCAAATTCTCCTTCCACCGATTGGCGTACTAATATGTAACGCAGCCAATGAGATTGCTGCTAACGTACAATCTTTTCTCCTCGCGGATCACACTCGCGCAGTGATACCTGAACACTCGAGTTATTATAATGAGTGCTCCGATTAGTCAATCTGCATCAGCCTGCCTGAGTCTGGATTAGTCTGTACCAGTCTATAGTCAAGTTTCAGTCTGCGCCTAATAAGATTATCATATTCCTGTACATAGCCATGAAGATAAATGTATAGACACTTTGTCAAGTATCAGAGATATGTGAGAATAAGATTAACGGACCAAGACCAAAGGAACTTCAGATTGTCAATTGTAAATGGCATCCAGAATCAAGTTAAGTAAGGTTTATGATTTTTATTATTTTAATAAATGTGCGTAAAAAATTAATCAAGTTCTGTTTAAAGTTGGTCACCGTCAATCTGCTACTCTAAGCGTGCAAGTGGCATTTCTATCGTCTGACCTAACGGCAGCAGATAAACACGCCACAATAAGACCACGAGACATATTGCTGACACTCGCTTACTTCGCTAGAGCGAGAAGTCAAATAATCTGATGGTTTGTGTACCGAGGGTCTTACAGTACGCACACCACAATAAGTAATGCAATACTTCTTTTCTGAAAACAGGTGATACGTGAGGAGGTGCCGGTGCCAGTTGCTTTCTCCGTTCGATTCACCCGGATGTATTGTTTCCCTCTGACGTTGCTTATCTTTGCCTCGTTGGCCAGTGGTGGTGCTGGTGGGCAGATTGTGTGTCGGCTTCGGAACGGCCGGTGCGTGTCGCTGCTCAGAGGGTGAAACTTTTGTGTGAGTGGAGTTAGCTGGATTTGACCGGTGTATGTGGCTCGGAGTGCGGAAGCTGGCCTGTTATTGCAAGTTCTTGAGGCGTGACTGGGCCGCGGTCTTCTACACAGGACCCTGAGCAATGTGTTATTCATTTCGGCTAGTGGAATAGAATTATGTACCACGCAGTTGTCTATTGAAGAAGTAGACATTCAAGCTTTCTAGTTTTGCAATCGGGCCTACCCGTGGGATCACTAGCTTCTACTTTTTATTATGAATGTCAATTTCGTATTGGAACTGCGACGTACTGGTGTAATAATATTATGCTTTGTATTATCGTTGCCCTTTTAAAACTAGTCTGTTTGTGCTGGGGCAGTTTTACATATTTTGAAAGTTGAAGTCTACAGTTAATGCTTTTAACCATTTTTAATTTGCCTTTGTCTCGATGTGATCTATCTTTGCAGAATTTTATCTTACTATATTCTGGGGCTGTTAACATTGCTTCTTTTGGCTGTGGCTGTGTGTTTGTGCTTTTCTGTTGCAGCGCTGCAGCGGGCACCTAGTCCTTGTCTAAATCGATGCCCGGAATACGACGCCTTGGCCGACCAGTACCAGAGGGAACGGAGGTTCTCTTGGCCACGGGGAAAATGGCAATCGATACGGCGGCCACTGAGTTCTTCGGGTTGCAGTGAGTGGGGATCCTGCATTAAGTTTCCTCTGCATTGGGACGCCAAGGCGTCTGCCCCTTTTGCTATACTGCTTATATATTTACCTTAAAAACCATAAAGGAAGAAGAATAGTGTTCTGAATTATACCTTGCGTGCAGCGGGAGTTGAACTTAGAGAAATACTTGATGGGTAGCGGATATTGGAAACTATGTGAATTGTCCTATTGCGCTTGCCCTGGTAACCTATTTAAAAGAAACTTATTTCACCTTTATTATTCAAGTGTCCTTTGTTAAATGAAACTGATTTTACGTTTTATTATTGAAATGGTTACAGTTAGTATAGAAGTTATAAGAAGATCTCGTTTGCAAGTAATTCAATCAGAAAGGTTTTGTGTAATGTATTTTTTTGACTTGTGTATCCTGTTCAAAAGAAACTTGTTCCACCTTTATTATTCAAGTGTCCTTGTCAAATGAAACTGATTTTACCTTTTATTATCGAAGCGCTTAGAAGAAGTTCTTGTTTGCACCTAATTCAGTTAGAAAGGTATTGTGTAACGTATTTTTCTGATTTGTGAATAAGAGACACTTGTACAAAGTTTTCGGGTAAATACTATGCCCTTTGGGTTAAACTGTTGATCAGTAATAAATTTGTTGTATCTTGCAAGTCCTCTGTACTTATTATTTCACTTGTAACCGTTTTGCACGTAACCACCACGTTGCACAGGTTCATTTTATTCCTGATTCCAGTTCACTATCTTATTGGGCACTCTTTTGGCTACGACACCTTATTTTTCAACATAATCTCCATTCAATGCGACGGCCTTACGTCACCTTACTGGAAGGCCCTGCGTTCCGTCATTGTACCTCTCGATTGGCCAACGCTGGAACTAAAGTTTGCTGCATCAATGACCTCCCCATCACCCACGTACTCCTTCCCACGGAGTGCAACCTCCGTTAGGCCAAAGAAATGGATGTCTTCTGTTAGGCGCGAGGAACCTGGCGGGCACACACCTTTGAGAACCCCAACCCGTGGACGAGTGTTTCAGGACTACCAAAGCAGACGGCCAGCTGAGCAGCGAGATGTTTGATCGCAGTTTATCACTGACCTCCTATGAGAGTGTCCGCACATAGCAATACTGCAGAAATCACAGCTTGTGTGCGGACAGCGGGCACCATGGGATATCAAACAGGTTGGCGCGACGTTGTTGCGATGATGACTGACGTCTCGCCCAACAATCAATATGTCTCCGTAGACATTCTACAAGCGCCTATGAATATCTGCGACGCTCTGGGCATCCGCTGAAAGAAACTCAACGACAGCTGTTCGCTTGAAATGCAACTACATTACAGACGACATTTTGAAGGCTACGTATATTGCTGCGACCTATCAGCACGTCTTGAAACTGCTGTATAGGGGCTGAAGCGAGAATCTCCCACAATGTACACAGCAAATTCCACATTTTTTTCAACTGAGATTGGCTGAGAAAGAAATGAGTCGCGTTACTTACTTGACACCTTGTGGAACGCCCTCATACTTAGGCTCGAATCATACGAGCCAGTAATGTGTGTTCTTGAAGCGAGATGATTGGTTGGTTGGTTGATTTGGGGTAGGGGACCAAACAGCAAGGTGATCGATCCATTAACTAGGATGGCAGATATAAAGGGACGAACAGCATGAACAGCAGGGTCCAGTAAAGGGGAAGGGATTTTGTGCAAACAAATGGGGAAAAGGATGTCAGGGCAGCAGTAAGAGGAAAGAATGGGGGGGGGGGGGGCTGAGCGGAAACGGGCAGAAACGCTACGCCTGGTAAGGCACCAGCACTGCCACTGAACTGTTCCGACACCCATACCATACCACCACATTATCACGATATACTGGGGACAACACCATGGGAAGAAGACACAAGAAAAGGGGAAATAAAACAGCACAAAGAAAAGACGAAATGTAGCGAAAGGCGGGGAGAAGCTCAGAGGTGGCAGAAGCCCCCTCTCATATTTCTATCTTACTCTGAGTAATTCGATTTTCCTCTCTAACTGCATGCGGTGAAAAGTTGCTATTCCTTCACACGCGGACTTCCCACGCAGCGTCTCCCGTCACCCGGGTGGTCCGGTGACAGGCGGGCTCTGCTGATCGTGAAAGGGTTAAACCAACGGGTGTGAGGGAGTCGAGTGAATGCTTTCCAGACGCCGACATTGTCATAATAGCGGCGGAGACACGCCCGCAGGAGCCTGAAGGAGCGGCTGGGCTAGAGATTCCGTTACTTCGCAGAAACTTAGCGAAAACACTTTCTGCGGGCTACCAGTGAGGCGTGGGAATGACTTGTGTCCCCAGGCAGTCTTGGCGCGCAAATTGCCGCGTGTTCTGCCAAATCGTAACTGTGATTGGTTTGCTGAAGACGTAACTCCGTGACCCTAGCAATATCAGCGCAGAAATTGGCGCCAAGAATCTTCATTGGTGGAATGGTAGTGCTTCGGCAATAGAGTGGAATTTTCCGCCGGTTTTCGAGTTGCTGATTGGAACGTTTAACCACGGCCACTGTCGTGGGGACGGGAATGTTCTGTGTTCGGTGGTAGTCGGCTCTCTCCTTTCGGTCGGAGTAGATTACAAGACTGAGCTCTAGCTTCTCTGGACGGCCTGCTTTCCGTTAGCTGTCTAACATACTTTTATTTAATTGTATCTGTTTGATGAAGTTGCTGAAGTTTCGACTTCAACGTAACTTTCCGAGGACAGTTGGCAATTGAGTGTTCTGCGTACAAGCAGCCTACATTGTCTGTGTTGAGCAGTTTTGGCTAAAGTTGACTGTATTGCAGTTACGGTGTGACTTCGCTTGTTAAAATCAATCACTGTACCGTCAGTGATTGTGTGGCGAGCCTTCTTCGTCTCCCTCAGAGGCGCATTTGTATTGCTAGGAAGTCTTTAGTCTGGAACAACCAGACCAGGATAATTTGTTTCGGGCTATACTCGAGACATTATCATCAAAACAATGGGACATCGAAGCAACCAGCCATCGCCTCCTGTACGCCAGATCGTGTTCTTGCAGTTAAGAAGACAGTTGGTAATGTATGTCCGCAGGACCGGCAGATAGGGATTTTCCTAGGTGACAATCAGAGCTCAGCAGAGCGCGCCTGTTCGTCTTTTCTAACTTTGTTCTGCCTTGGGTGTTCATTGTCTGAGTTCTCACTACTGTAGCAGCAATTAATGTTGGCTGTGTGTTTCTCTTAAGATTTGAGTTGCAGGGAATTGGCTCCACATACCACTTCATCATAAATGTCACAATCTAGTTTAGGGACAACTTCACCTTCACAGCATTTATTTAAGTATCCAATTTGAGCCAATTTGATGTATTGTAAATGTTTCATGTGTTTTGTTTATTATTTTGATTTTAGTCATAATAAATCATGTTGTTATTTTGGACAGAATTTTCATTCTGTTAACCGGTAGAGCAACCCTTTCATTTCTCACTACGTTAATGAAACTTTCCTTTATTTAACTTATTTACCAAATTAAATTATTGCAGGTGCCAAACTCTATACTACTCCACTTGCAGGGTCGATTACAGTCAGTTCGCGTTTCTTTTTAATCCATGTGCAACAGCAAAAGTCGGACTTAGAATAGGGGGGGGGGGGGGGCCTTAGAGCATCGTTTATGTATGAAGATTCTAGAAGAATTTAGTGTTAAATACACTGCTAGCCCCGGCACCTCGCGAAGCTCGCAGGTGGGGACACAAGGTCATGGCCCCAATAACCTATGTCTGCACTCACACGAATTCTGGAGGAAAATTCAAGAACTTATATCTGAGGTACAAACGACTTTAGTGGAGAAAACTAAGGACAGATGTAACCATGCAAGGGTTGTCCGCTACCACCCCAGACAAGGAAGGTGGTAGAACATATTTAGTGCAAAGGTCCCAAAGGTGGGGACCGTACAGAAAAATATGGATTACTGTAAGTAGAGCCCCACAACTACAAAAGGAGGGGGACGGGCGGCTCATTTCAGGGTAAAAACCCATGGCTTCACCTAGTATGGCCATTATGAAGATGGTAGCGGATGGTATATTCCTGCCGGGAAAGGTAGAGCGAAGAACAGCACATAGTTGAAGTCTCTTTGATGGCCGGCCTCCAAAGAATCAGCCCATGATTGAGCAAAAACGGATCTGATGCAAAACCACAAATCCGCCTCTGGAGAGGTCAAGGAGAATGGGGCGTGGGGAGGATGCCCCTCTCCCCCAGCCAGATGATCAGCAAGTCATTACCCAGGATACGCACACAGTCAGGATCCCAAAGGAAGTCAATCAAATAAGCAACATCACTAAGATCAGCGAGAATGTCGTGGATGGCAGAGAGCAAGTGATAGTGGAAAAACAACAAGCGATAGCCTGAAGGAGACTCATTGAGCCTGTATGTAACAAATTAGGGCGAGGGAGAATCATTTAATAAAATGATGGGTTCCGATAGATGGCCATCAATTCACCAGTAAAAACCTACACATGGCAGGTGAGAGATGGCGTTCCATGCCAACAAAATACATGAAGGCATATTCCAAATGATCAGTGGATTTAGAGCCATCGGTGTAAAAACGATAGCATTTTGAGACTGCCATAAGAGCATTCAGAACAAACAATGGAACACTGTTGGAATGACTAAGGCTTTCAAACCCAGGAAGACATCCATCTGAATCCATGCCCTAGGAACTAATGAAAGGGGACTAGTCAGGAGAGAATAAGGGGAGGAGGGCAAGGAGGGGAGATGGAAGTCATGGGAGGGAAAAGCGAGGTGGAGCCAACCGGTAAACCCATCCGAGAGTGGGCAGCAGGCAGGTGATGGCCCAAAGCCATGAAATGAACAGAATAGGAGGGATGAGTAGGGGAAGAGCGGATAATTATGGCATAGGAATCCAGGTGCTGGGATCACTGAATCGAAAGGGGGGGGGGGGATCCCAGCGTCAACCAGAAGACTATCAACAGCGATAGTGTGAAAAGCACCAGTGACTAAACGGATGCCATGATGGTGAACTGGGGCCAGGAAGAGCAGTGTAGAAGGGGCATCTGATCCATAAACTTGAAAACCACAGTCCAGACGAGACAGAATCAATGCCCAGCAAAGGAGAGGAAGGGTCGAATGATATGTGCCTCAAGAGGTGTAGGCAAGGAAGGGAAAAACATTGGGTTTCTGAAAACACCCAATCATCAGATGACAGATATGGGGCAACCAAGTAAACTTGTTGTAAAGAGAAGACCCAATAAACGTAACTGGGGGACCAGTCAGGCGTGGGGCATCGAGATAGAACACTGGATCAGAATTGCCCATAGTACAGCGACAGAAATGCACTACCCCTAACTTAAGGGGAGAAAACTGGAAACTGTGCGAGAGTGTGCACATGGAAGCGCTCCAGGTGGCACCTTGTAGCTGTTGTTCTACAGAGGCCACCGAGTGAGAGCTAGCCCAAACACAGAAATTATCCACATACGGAGCATGTGTGACCAGTGGTCTGGAACAGGCCATAAGTCCATTAATAGCGATTAGGAAATGAAGAAAGGCACTTAATACATAGCCTTGTGGCTATTCTCCTGGGTCGGCGGAGAGTTGAGAACAGTGCCAACCTGGACTCTGAACGACTGGTGGGACAGGAACTGGCAAATAATAACCGGAAGGGGGCTCCAAAGACCCCACTCATGGAGCGTAAGGACGATACGATGGTGACAGGCTGAGATTCAAGGACCCAAATTATGCTGATGAGACACCATCCATTCTAGTACGTTTCAGGGGACACTGGTCAGGCAGATGGGCTGGTAACCATTAAGGGACGTGGATCCTTGCCACGCTTAAGGACAGGAACCATAATACTCTCCATCCACTGAGAGGGGAAAATGCCTTGGAGCCAAATACCATTAAATGCCTGAAGGAGATACTAGCATTGTGGAGGACTGAAGTGTTGAAGCAATTGGTTATTGATGAAATCAGGGCCATGAGCTGAATTGTGGGAAGAAGAGCGGGCCAGAAGAAGGTCCCATTCCATAAAAGTTTCATTGTAGGATTCTACCTGACAAGGGGTAAGACAGAAGCAGGAAGCTTCAGCCCACTGTTTCCAGAGGAGGAAAGCAGCTGGGAGGAAGCTGACACTGATACCATGGCAAAGTAAGTCGTGAGGTGTTCGGCGAGAATAGATGGATCTATATAAAGCCCACCTGGAAAGCAGGGCCCAGAATCGAAGACAGCCGCTAACAGTCTTCGAGGCTGCAGAGTGTAGCCCACACTCGGGATGAAGCAAGAACAGAACCTAGAGAGGAGACAAACTGTTGCCAACACACCTGTTTGTTCTGTCTGATTAAGTAACGGGCTTTAGCGCTAAGATGTTTAAAGGTAATAAGACCAATGAAGGATGAGTGCCACTTAAGATGTTGCAAGGCACAATGATGATCACAGACACCGGTAGCAATGGTCATGCTCCATCATGGAACTGGCCAATGACAAACAGGGTCTGTCAAGTGGGGAGCCATAATGGCAGCAGAGCGGATGGTCTTATCAGATAGATCACTAACGACTTCATCAGTACAACCTCACAAAGGGGTTGTAAACGTGAAGTGGAAGGTATATGGAGATGAACATGATAGAAAGCCCAGTGGCGTTACCTGGCCAGTGGAAGGTGGGAAGTGAATGACAGAGTCAACAGAAGTGGCCACTATCACAGAGTTCATTGTGCGGTGACCAGTGTAAGGAAGAAAGAAGAGGAGGCGAAGGGAGCGAAAGATCAGCAGTAGAAAAAGTGTCATATGCAGCACTAAAATGAATAGGCACAGGAAATTGGTCAGTGATGAGCCCACTACTAGGTGAAGAAGCACTCCCCACAACGATGATGGACATTAAAATCTCCAAGGAGGAGGACCCCACAACAGTGATGGACATTAAAATCTCCAAGAAGAAGGAAGGGAGGGGATGGGTTGCTGAAGGAAGTCAGTTCGGGTGGCAGATGTATGTGGCCTTTCAGGAGGGGACAGAGACTGCAAACCATGATGGCAGAGTCCAAGTGTACCAAGCAGCAACCTCTTCCAATGGGATACAAAGTGAGATCAAAGTACTAACAATATCAGTATGGACTAATGTGCAGACCCCACCAGAAGCCTTCAAAGGTTTCACCCTGTCCCAATAGAAAGTATGTTATCCACGAAAAGATCATGGAGAACAACACAAGCTGCTGGGTAAAAGGCAATAAGGGATTGCCACTCTCGGAAGTGATGGTACTATCCATTACAATTCTATTGAATAATCATGAAGCAGGTATCCAAATAGGAGGCAAATGGGCTGTAGCCAGTCATGCCACCTAGTCACCATCCATCATAAATGAGGATGGGTTAACATCTATAAATAAGAAGGATGTCAGACTCAGATTTCGAGGGGGGAGATGGCTCTTCTGGGGGCACTGTGGAGGTCTTGTCCTCAGACTTATTTTCTTGTTCTTTTCTTTCGGAGACTGAAAAAGACATGGCACCGAGGGAGAGTAGAACCTAAAGAGAGCAGGCACACAGACTGTGTGTCTCACAGCTGAGTTGAGGTAGCTACTTCTGGGCTGAGAGACGCCAGGGGAAGGAGTCCCAGGAGAGAGCCACATCACCTTAGTGTGCTGAAGAAGGGGGGCACTACTTGGCCTGTGAGGGGGAGCACCAGCCAGAGCAGAGGGTGTGGCAACCTATGGGAAGAGGGAGAGGATAGGGGGGTGGGTCTAGGGTAAGGAAGAGGAAGGAGGAAAAAGGAGAAAACAGAAATCATCGACACGTGATGAAGTCCATCAAATTTCTGACAAGCCTCAGTGTTAGATGAACGACCAGGGACTTATAGTCTTGTATCTTCTTTACTCCGTCCCAATGTCAGCAACTAGAATATCAAGGACCAGTTTCAACACCTGTGACCCAGCTTGCCGCAGGATAGAGAACAATGTCTCCATGACACTTTTTCCAACCGAATCAGTACATGCGTCCAGACAAGAGGGGTGTTACGTCATGCTAATAAGTGGGCTTATACTTCCTTTAAAATATTATGGACTGGAAATCTGTATATTCAGATGAAAGGGCTCTAGCCAGGGAACAAAGTATTTGCTGGTTAAGGCTAAGTTTGAATGGTCCCATTAGAGCAAAAACCGCTCTACTACAACATAAACGCAAAATAGTTTAAAAATGTTCAAATGTGTGTGAAATCTTATGGGACTTAACTGCTAAGGTCATCAGTCCCTAACCTTACACACTACGTAACCTAAATTATCCTAAGGACAAACACACACACCCATGCCCGAGGGAGGAATCGAACCTCCTCTGGGACCAGCCGCACAGTCCATGACTGCCTCAGACCGCTCGGCGCAAAATAGTTTAACAATGATACTTTTCTACGTCATTCATCTTCTGATCTGGTTTGGCAGTAAAAACGTCACAAAACGTTTTACACATTTGAAACTTTGTGGCTCTAGTTTTATCGTTGTAATCCTTTCGAGGTGTGTCCCCTATTTCATTTTACTTCTTCACCTCTTTAACAAACAATTTCACATCCAAATCGGCTACATCCAAGAAACATGGCGGCAGCTATTATTAGAGCTAGGAACACGTGTGCACTCATCAACTCTCCGACAACGACTGCTGCTTCGCTACGATCGGATCTATTGCTGCCAAAAAGCGCGGTTTGTGAACACAGTTCTCTCGCTGCGTCCCGGCTGCGCGTTAGAAGCTTCACTGCCATAGTGTATGTGGCTCCATTGTTTCACGTGTGCTGCTAAAATGCGTGTGAAAATGAAGCTGCGAACTCGCGAGAAAAATCATTAGTATGCATCAAGCCTTAAAGCCAGTTAAAGAGAGGAGAAATTCTGTTGAAGTTGGTACTCTATGTTATACATTCTTGGACGCAGCGTGATTCCCACAAATCGCTTCAGGCAAATGCCATGATGGTTACTTTGAAAGAGCACTGCCGACTTCCTTCCCCATCCTTCCCTAATCCGATGGGACAGATGATCTCGCTGTTTGGTCCTCTGCCCCCCAAATCAACTAAACAACCATGGGCGCAGCTCCGTTCAAACTGTATTTCCCGGCAGCGCTGCAGAGTGAGACAGTTGGGTGATGTAGTGGGTCTTGTTCTCGCCATGGCCAAGGTGGGAGGGTACGCACCGCCCTTAAACAGTATTCCGCTGGGGTTGGCTTGTATAGCAAGCTGACCGCGCGGGGTAGCCGTGCGGTCTGTGGCGCCTTGCAACGGTTCTCGCAGCTGCCCCCGTAAGAGGTTCGAGTCCTCCCTCGGGCATGGTTGTGTGTTTACCTTAGCGTAAGTTAGTTCAAGTTAGATTAAGTAGTGTGTAAGCCTAGGGACCGATGACCTCAGCAGTTTGGTCCTATAGGAACTTACCACAAATTTACAAAAAAAAAAAAAAAAAAAAATAGCAAGCTGGAGGCCGGGGTTCCTAGCCAGTTGTGACTGAGATAGCGCGAGATGTGTTGGCAGACTGGACGCTGCAGACTTACAGGTGCCTACGATACCGCCACAGAATGCTGTTGGCTTTCTCCCGTGACACACGTATTACGGGTCGTATGTTGAGAGGAAGACTATTGGTTAACCAATTTCCGTTGTGGCATCAAGTCACCAGTTACAGTGCAGGCACAAGCAGCAGTTCCTTGCGTTAATACTGTATTGGTAAAATTCTGTTTATGTCTTTGCTGAAATTATTTTATAACGACTGTAATTAGTCTTTTTCCCGAGCTAATCTTGTTCATTAGGTATTTGTTGCTGTTACAAGAGGCTGCTAATTTGTCGCTAGTTAATGAGACTAGGCGTCATCAGTAAGGCAGTGGCTTCATTCTGAATGTTAATCCTTTCAGAATTAAATTTTGGTCCTCAAAATAGTTTTATTATGATAGAGTCCATTACACTTGAATGGAAATTATCATTCTCCCAAGGATGAATACGAGGGCGTACTGAAAAATAATGCCTCCGAAACTTTTATTCTGCTCTCAGTATCGACTGAGATATTACATGCCATCCATATTACCCGGTCGATTTGCTGAATTCAATGGAGCAAGTTGCAATCTTTGCCGTTAGAGGGCTTCGAATTGTGGAGTGTAACGATGCTGTGAGTAACGCAACTATATCGGTGTGTCATAAACAGATCAGAAAACTGAGAGCACGGATTCGAAGAGTTCGTCCACACATGTAGCACCCTATCCTTCAACATGACAATGCCGGACCACACACAAGCATCGCGACTTCTGCAACAGTTCGACGCCTTGGGTTCTGTCGTCGATCATCCTCCATACACTCATGACCTGGGCCCATCCGATTTTCATCTGTTTCCAAAACTTAAAGAACACCTTCGGGTACTTTACTCTGGCAGTGATAAAGGCTTGCAAACAGAGGTGAGGTCGTAGCTTCCTCAACAAAATCAAACCCTCTACAGTGATGTAATCAACAAACTGGTCTCTCGGTGGGAGAAAGGTATTCGTCGCCAGAGTGACTATGTTGAGAAATAAATATGTAGGGCTAGGAACAAAGATGTAGAATGTTAATAAAGTTTATTTTATTTAAAATGTTTCAAGAGTTTTCAGATAAGAATTCAGAGGCATTACTTTTCAGTACGCTCTCGCATATTGATTTGTTTGAAGATTACAATTTTGAGCAAAGAAGGCCATCCAGCATAAAAATTATAATAACCGTTTGTATTATTTAATGCTTAATGAATCAGTTGTGAATTATTGTAAAATATACTGCTTGCAAACCTACCCCTTTCACCCTGTATCGATGTAAACATTTTTTTCACTGATATAGATTCCTCGCAACCGGAAAACTACTACAAACTCGTTTGGCCATGTGAATATCAAATCATAACAGATACTATTACAGTACACTGGCATTCATTACTGCTCGGTCATGTTCTCAGGTTTTCTTGTCAAGAAATGTTATCATACGTTGACATTGGTACCCAACAGTTTTGGTGAGTGCGTATTACAAGGTTTTCCACTGTTGTGAAGATATTTTCACAAAAAGAAGTGTAATTGAAGTAACAAACAGAATAACTGTAATTACATTACTATTATCTGGGCCACCGATGACCATGAATCAGGATGTTGATTAAAACTCGAAACTGATAGCCGTGAAATGTTTAGGGACATTTTGAGTGCATGCCAAGATGCAGTTTTGATAACAACGACTACCAAAGTGAAAAAAAGCAACGAAAACAAGTAGAAGGATTTATATGTTGAGCAAACTAGATGAAGAGGCAATTGTGGGGTACCTCAATAAACAATTTGAAACTCTGGCTCTCGTTTAAGAGAATAGTTGACCCGTGGAAGAGCGTCACATAGGTACTGAAAGAACTAATCTGACAGATGCTCAAAGACAGACGCAAACTATCCCGCGAAGCCCCGCTTACAAAGTTTCAAGAAGTAGCTTGAAGTGATATGTCTAGGGATAAAATGCAACCTCTTACGTATCACTCCCTTGGGATCGCGAGGGCAAGATTAGGCTAATTACAGCTCACACAGAGGCGAAATCCTTATTGCTTTGCTTCAGACATGAGTGGAACGAGAAGAAGCTTTAATAACTGATTCAATAGGAAGTTATACCGTTCATGTAAAATGAAGTTTTAGACAGAACTGTTCCCTATACGTCAAGAGAAGTTTCACATATCAAAAACGTCTCACTGGAGCTATTTCGCTGCACGAGCGTAATGTGATTTGAAAGGAAGGTGACGTGTCCGATTCATCTTGAACGTCTGTCGGGCCACTGTTATGACTCATACGGCAGCCTATAGGCGGAGCCCGACACGGGCGGCTGAACACAACACTCGCTGAGGAAGACGGGCTGCTGGCCTCATTCTTTGGCCCGTCTGAATACCTTCGGGGGTCCTCTCGCGCCTCCATGTCTGTCAGTGTCTGTGCTGCGTCGTTTAAAGGCTAGTTCACGTGACGACATTAGGTTCCACGAAACTGATTTCGTACATGACGCCACCAGAGTACACTTCAATGTGATTGTATGTGAGTGCCAGAGTCGTCTCCGAAATGAAAGTTTTGGCAGCTGCACGAGAAGTAGCGTAGTTGAGTCCTGTCTGTAAGTGTAAGAGTCGTGTTTGGATTCATGATTGTATAAAAAGACAGATCAGCTGGGTTTCTCAGCGACCATGCTGCAAGAAGTTGTGGTGGAAGACTAGAGAAAACATTTCAGCCATCTGAGAACAGGTCAGACTTGTTCTTAATAGTGTTAACGATGAAACAAGGAAGGAAGATACTATAGTGCCTGATATATTGTCTCCAGAACTGAAATTACAGAGTACATTGCGTTTTTGTAGCAAGTGGAGATTCATAGTCGTCTTTACAGCCAGATGTTATATTTGTTTACTTTTTCCGCAATTCATCTGCGCATATGTTTCTAATGGAATGTATTATACTCTTCAGCTCAAATATAGTTAATCCTTCCACGTTCCCATAAACTACTATGCATAGCACTGATGTCCTCCACATTTTAACTTTGTTGGCACGCTATACACGCAACGCATAACCTCAGTCCACATGCAACTACTAGTTTCATGTAGCCTAAGTTGTAACAAGCCGAAACTGTTTAATTTCGCCAGCGACTTGCGCAAGCATGCGCCGCACAGGCGCTCTGGTCTAAAGCGCTGTTTCGAAACTCAGATTCGTAACGTAGTGTCGCCATGTAAACTAGCCGTAATATAACCTCAGAGGCTTCATGGAGAAGTTTTAGCATACTACGCCGTGGTGATACATGGAAAAGGAAGGAAAGCACGGCCGTTCTGGCCACAAACGGACCAGTCTGGCCCGAATGAACGCCGTGTCATTCTCTGCCAATGGCGTCATTGACTGCGGTATGGAGGGACATGTAGTCACCACGCCGCTCTAACGGTCGTTGTCGCGTTGCTTTACCTTGGAACCGCTGCTGAATTACTCAGCGCTGAATTGTACACTCCTGTCAAAATTTACGAGATGATTCAGTAAGTGTTTAACATGATTTCTTATTCAGTGTATGGATGAGTGCAATATTACATCAAATATTTAGGTTAGAGCAACACCCTCTTGGGATCAGCTATGAATTGCTTGCCGAAATCGCAGATAAACCACCCACATTATTCTCAGACAACGTTCATCCTCGCAAATCAGAAATAGAAAGTAACAATGTGACATTAGTAAACTGCAGGACTATCCACGGTAAAGTGCTAGAATTAGTATGGCTTATTAAACCTAATAATGCCCCGGTTGTATTAGGAAGAGGATGTCTGTTGAAACCTGTAATGAGTAGCAACGGAATCCTGAATGTAGACTGGAAAATATATGGCAAGGATAATTTAGACGTCAGTGGTGGCGACGTATTTATAGCAATTAAGAATTTGTAATATCTAATGAGGTTATTACGGATTCCGGATGTGAAGAAGCGCAAGCTGGGTCAAACATGATAGTCGGATATCATAATGCAGTGTCTCGCGGTTGTAACATTGAATAAAATGTTCACGAGCTTCCAGCCACGTCAAGTACTTCTAAAGCCAAGAGCTTTCGATTGAACACATCTTTGCCATTGCAAAGTGAAATGACTGATGACGGCCTGCCGATACGATCTTATATACCGTAGCTGCTGAGTGTGACGTCACTGCTGTTCACGGTATCGCCATATATGGGCAGACATTGACTTCGCCTTCGAATCGCTGCTTCAACTTCGCGATCGCTGGATCCCACGCCGCGCAGAACTGCAGGTCACATCAGTACTTACTGTAGTGTTTTTTATCTCGATGGCTTCTTTAATTACACAGTCCCAGAAGCCGCTAGTTCCATCCACGACAAAGGCTGCGCCAGATATGATCCGGTAACAGTTTCCTAGAGCATGCTAAGCTGAAAGGGCTTTTTCAGGGTAGCGGGACAGTGGAAGGGGAAGCAAAAAGAGTAGGCAAGACCTGGGCAGAACTGAGGCAAATGGCCAGAGACAGAGACGGATGGCGAGTTCTCCTGGATGCCCCATGCCCCCATAGGGGCCAAAGGAATTAAGTCAAGTAGACAATAAAACTTCTCATGATCCTGTCTGAGTTGTTCTGCAACGCGTACTGTTTGTCCAATGTAAGAATGGCTACACCCGCAAGGTACCTTACACACTCCAGATGTTCTGAAAACTACTACTTCTTTACCTAGACCCAGTAATTGCCGGATTTTTGACGATCGATTTGATTTTGTGTCTTTTAAGCAGGAGAGTTTCCTTGTTCAAAAAAGCAAGTTTCTTTTGCTGAGTGTCGTCGGTGGTCTTGCACGAGTCCCCTATATTTAATACTTGATCGTTGCACTCGTTGTTGCTGAAGACCTGGCGTAGGTGGCTCAACTCGTGGGATGTGTTGCTGGATTTTGATACCGCTCTGCACGACGTACCAGTATTTGATAACACGGCACGCCTCTGTGGCGGGAGTTGATGGCTGATGGCGTGCAAGTACAGATCTCTGTGCGTAGGTTTTCTTTAGACGGGGTGGCCAAGGCATCATTTTCGTTTGCGGCGGACGAAGACTTCGAGAAAGGCCAATGCATCGTCTTTTTCTTTTTCCATAATGAATTGGATGTTACTTTTAATACTGTTGAGATGTCCCAACAACTCTTCAGGTATTTCAAATCCACAGGGTCAAATGACGAGTGTGTCGTCAAAGTATCTAAATAAACTAGGCTTTGACCCGTCCCTATCCAAATTCCTTGAAATTCTTGAAAAGATACGATGGTTGTAACTTAAATAGTGCAACTATTTATTCGCAAAAGATTTTCATGTTTTCATCTGTTACTGTCCTTCAAAGTAGTCTCCAGCGTTGTATAGAAGCCGTTGCCAGCGTTGTGGAAGACGTAGTATACCGTTAGCAGAGCCTGTTCTGTTGATGGTGCGAATGGATCGGTCTACTACCTGTCGAATCTCTGGAACACTTCTGAAGTGAATGCCACGAAGTGGTTCCTTCATCTTCGGAATCAAATCAAAGTCAGAAGGACTTAAGTCCGGAAAGTATGGTGGATGGTACAGTACTTACCAGTCCTATTGACCGAACAGAGCAGCCACAACTTGCGTCGTATGCGCCTTCGCATTCTCGTGCAAAATAATGGGTGGGTTGCGCAAAACGTGTGGCCGCTTCTTTCGCAAAGCTGGTCGCAGGTGACGCTCAAAAAACGAACAGTAAAACTGGGCATTGACGGTCTGCCGTGAAGGAACGCAATGCGCTAGGATAACACCATCACAGTCGTACACGAGAATCATCATAATTTTAGATCGCTCCATTCGCACCATCAACAGAACAGGCTCTGCTAACGGTATACTACGCCTTCCACATCGCTGGCAACGGGTTCTTCACAACGCTGCTGACTACTCTGAAGGACAGTAACAGGTGCAAACATGTAACTCTTTTGTATCGGTTGTGAATAAATAGTTGTCACTATTTAAGTTCCAGCCCTCGTATGAACAACGGCTGGAACTAACGTGTTTCCCATCGCAACGCCGTCCGTCTGATCGTAATAGTAGCCACTGTACAGAAAACAATATGACGTAAGAGTTTGCAAAAATACCTCGAGCACATCAATTTCAAAGAACTGGGGTAATAGGTTCAAAGAGTCTTCGATGGTTAATTCGACTGATAAAATCGGCTAAGTTTTTAATATAACATTCAGAGGGACCAAAGCGGACCGAGGATATGGCCAAGTATTTCGTCTGTTTGTACGTCGTTGAACCAAAGGCGGATACGATGAGACGGAAAGACACTCCGTTCTTTGTATCTCCGGTAGAGCGTAAACAGTAGGTAGTGTATGTGCTTGAGGGCGAAGGTTCTTAACCACATTACCTTCGAGCGATGAGAGCTTAAGCTCAGATGCGTTTTTTATCATTCTTGATGTTGGGCCACTTGGTAGCTCCCGGTAAGTACATTCGTCCAGTTGCGAGTATATCTTCAGACCGTTGTCCACGTATATCATAATTACGGCTGCGTTGCCCTGTCTTCAGCGAGAATCACAACGCTTTCACCAATGTGCTCAGCCCTGCCATTTTGGGTGCTGGTAGCATTACTTTCGTGAGAATACGGTTCGTTTGACGCCGTATTTCGTCCGCAGTTTCATCGTGGAACTTCCGGACTGCCTGTTCGAAGCCACTTATTATTGCACTGACGGGAATGTCCTGCGGCGAAGGTGCGAAGTTATAGTCTTTTCTTAATACTGACATGGCACTTGAGGCTACGTCTCTCGCCGTCATGTTGATGACGGTGACTTCGGACGATCTGTGGTCCGCACCATGTTGCTACGAGATCCGGCTGTACTTCCGTTTCCGCTTTTCTGTGGTTGTGTGATAACCTTTGTTGGGAACACAAGAATATGTTCGTGACCTGGAGAGGGGGGGGGGGGGATGTCCTACCTCATACAGCTGTTGTTGACGGGCAACAGCATCGAATGTAAAGAAGTTTAAGCATTTAATACACGCAATGTAACGAATATCTCCATGAAGTATGATAAATATCGGACTACTGCTGTAACACCTTTTGCTTCCGTCAGTATATCCATATGCTACTGTAAAAGAAATTTATTTTAGTTGAAGGACACCTGAGAATGTGAGTAACCGTTCGTGTTTCACCTGAGGCTCTTGTTTTCTCAGAACCTATATAACACTGTGGATGGGAACTATAACTTCCCATTAAACGTTCCAGCTTATTCCGGTGATGCGATTATTTTAAACGAGATTATAACTATACAGTACCTCACTTTAAACAGATTCGACATTTTAAAGCACAGTACTACCTACGATATTCTGCTGGATATTGTATAGCAAATTTTCGATGTGCAAAATATGCTCCTTCTTAAGGTCGTTAGGTTCCTGTATGATAATAAAACGATTTATGTTTTCTAGCTAATTAGCCTTCTCGGCATCTTTAACAAATAGGGTCTACTGCAAGTGCGTACCAAGGACGGAGGATGGTACATGAAAGTAACAACGGCTGTTGAATCGCAAGGTCGAACTGTTCAAAACACGATACGTCATTTTATCAATGAAAAGCTATGGCAAATAAACAGGACAAGAACAACAAACAGAGACCACTTCGTCCGATGTAATTAATCACACTTGTCACAACACATGAGGCCCCACTAGTGAGGCGACCAATTGAAAGCACTCCTAGAAACTAACATATACTGTTACAAGAAAAATACCATTTCGGTAGACAATGAACAGCAACAGAAACTCGAAAACAAATACGTTTCTTACAGGCGCATAAGCAACTTAAAGAGCTGAAATAAATTATATACCAACACTGTAAATTAACATGACTCTTGATGAATGAAGAAATAAATAAAGGCTATCCTCATCTGAAAGTATTTAATAACGGATCTGTGAAACATGTTGGCTCTCTCTCCTTTCTTCAGGTATTTTTATATAACAACAGAAACAGGTCTTGTTTACCCTGCTTTTAATTGCTAAACTTTATTATCACGAAGAAATTTCTTTATACACTAAACGAAGGGCGTGTGTTATAGGAAAATTACCGAATATTGACATGTTCAACGTTCCAGCTGCAACTGTCCAAATAGTGCAAATTTTAAGATCGTTAAAACAAAGATGTAATTTATATTTGTTTGCACCCAAGACTCGCATGAGATGGCCTGTTACCCCCTTATGCTGGAGAGGTAACTGAGTGGCATTCGCAATTTTTATATGGTGCTGCGTTGGTGGCACTACTTGGAATGCGTAATTAATTCGGTACAATTTTAGTATCATACCAATACGAAACAGATGCGACTGTGTTCGTACTGCTTAACAGCACAGGCACTGTTATTCATCAATACCAGGGCATCAACTCTCTGTAAATACGTCTTTCCTGGACTCATAACGTACGAGTGCAGGTTGTGACACATGAGCGACGACAAATGCAGGTTTGGCTCTGGCAGTGATTCGTTCACAGACAGCCAAAGCTGTTACGGCGAGCACCCGCGTAAAGCTGGAAATCCAGATTCGAGTCCCAGATTAGCGCCAATTTTCACTATAGTCATTCCAGTATACACTAGATGGTGCTCCTACTCGCAATTGCGAATATATTTCATATATTTCTGCATCATTTCCATTGGGATGCAATGTCTATTGCTTCGGAAATTTTGGAACAGCTACCAAACTGAGTGTGGTAACAGTTTCTCACCATCCTTGACAGTAACCGCTGGTCTGAGTCTCTCATCTGCCACAGACACAGAATTTGCAGTCAAGGAAATAAAAAACAATGCGCAAAATACAAATTGTATGTTTAAGCAGTACCACCAACATCTACTCTTGTTTTCAGCAGTAATCTGTTCTGACAGAGCACTATAGATTTGGTAGCTCGTTGTTCAACGTAGGCATCGATAAGAATGAAGCCACTAACCAAGAATATGTGGAAAGAAGCTTACGAACAACATTGAATGATGTACGAGCGATGCGCTGGTCATATCTGTATCCATATCAGATTAGTTCAGTCAGCTTAAAGTCGGTTGTTGCATAATGTGCAGCAGCCTCAGAGGTAGTTTAAATAAAAAAAGGAATGAATTTTCTCCCTGCAGCGGAGTGCGCGCTGATTTGAAACTTCTTGGCAGATTAAAACGGTGTGCCGGGCCGGAACTCGAACTCATAACCTTTGACTTCCGCGAACAAGTGCTCTACCGACTGAACTATCCAAGTACGGCCCAGGACTCAACTGTCAGCATTACTTTCGCCGGGACCTCACTCGGTCCTTCAAAACTGCAGAGAAGCTCTCCTGCATATCCTGCGGAACTATCACTCTTGAAAACAGAATACTGCGCAGATACGGCTTACCCAATCCTAGAGCACTTGCCCGCGGAAGACATATGTTCGAAGTTCGAGTTCCAGCCAGCCAGACAGTTTTAATTTGCCATAAAGTTTCAAATCAATGCATACTCTGTTGCAGGGTGAAAATTCATTCTGGAAACAATCCCCTTGATTGCAATTTAGCCATTTCTCCGCAATACCCTTTCTTCCAGTAGAGCTGGTTTCTCAAGGTATGCAAGAGAACTTCTATGAAGTTTAGAAGGTAGAAAAAGTAGTGCTCGTGGAAGCGAAACTTTGAGGATAGGTTGTGATTCGTGCTTGGAAAGCACGGTCAGTGGAGCACTTTGTTGCCAAAAGCAAGTGTCCCAAGTTCGAATCCAGACCCAACACACAGCTTTAATCTACCAAGAAATTATGACAACGAAAAAATTAGAAGGTTTATGAGGTTATTTTTCAGTCTATTGCTAAAGAAGCATAGTCACCAAACCATAATGAACCGATTTTCGTCGATGTCGGTATGCAGTTTCCACAGAAGCAGTTACATTGAAGTGAGGCTTATTCTATTAAGATGTCAAATGTAATGAAACAATCTATTTGTTAAGTATTTTGGTGAAAGACACTATAAATTAATTGTCAGATCTGCAAAACGTTCATTTCGCACAGTTTTAGTTTCTAGTTGCAGCCAGTTTCTCTGCTTATTACTACGTGTGCTCTATTAGCTTTAAAAAGCTTTAATAGCTTTAATAACGTCGATGTTACGGTGTTACCTCAAATCACTTTTAAAGTATGAAGGACTATTTTCGAAATTAAAATCGAAATGCTATAATTTTTATGTTATAAATGAGCTTCCCTACACCTCTGAAATGATGTGATACATAACGAAGGTCAATTAACATTACCTACTGAGACTTAAACTCAGTTGCTGAACAGGGAATGCGTCCTATAACGTTTATTTAAGACTCGTCAGACGTTGCTTGTGTCTATGAAGTATTCTCCGTCGAAGCTAATCTGTTGTATTCATATATTCTACACACCAACGTGAATAGTCGTTTTGTTGACACTTCCCCTAATGATTTTAGAAATTCTGATGGAATGTTATCTATCCCTTCTGCCTTATTTGACCGTAACTACTCCAAAGCTCTTTTAAATTCCGATTCTAATACTGGATCCCCTATCTCTTCTAAATCGACTCCTGTTTCTTCTTCTATCACATCAGATAAATCTTCCCCCTATTAGAGGCTTTCAATGTCTTCTTTCCACCTATCCACTCTCCCCTCTGCATTTATCAGTGGAATTCCCGTTGCACTCTTAATGTTACCACTCTTGCATTTAATGTCACCGAAACTTGTTTGTACTTTCCTGTATACTGAATCAGTCCTTCCGGCAATCACTTCTCTTTCGATTTCTTCACATTTTCATGCAAATATTTCCTCTTAGCATCCCTGCAGTTGCTGCGAGGGACTGAATCAGTCCTTCCGGCAATCACTTCTCTTTCGATTTCTTCACATTTTCATGCAAATATTTCCTCTTAGCATCCCTGCAGTTGCTGCGAGGGACTGAATCAGTCCTTCCGGCAATCACTTCTCTTTCGATTTCTTCACATTTTCATGCAAATATTTCCTCTTAGCATCCCTGCAGTTGCTGCGAGGGATTAGCCGAGCAGTCTAAGGCGCTGCAGTCATGGACTGTGCGGCTGGTCCCGGCGGAGGTTCGATTCCTCCCTCGGGCATGGATGTGTGTGTGTTTGTACTTAGGATAACTTAGGTTAATTAGTGTGTAAGCTTAGGGACTGATGACCTTAGCAGTTAAGTCCCATAAGATTTCACACACATTTCAACATTTTTGAACTTCCCTGCAGTTCCTATTTATTTCATTATTCAGCGATTTGTCGTTCTGTGTTTCTGAATTTCCCTGAACATTTTAGTACTTACTTCTTTCATCGATCAACTGAAGTATTTCTTCTGTTACCGATGGTTTCTTCGCAGTTACCTTCTTTGTACCTATGTTTTCCTTTCCATCTTCTGTGATTTCCCTTTTTAGAAATGTCCATTCCTCTTCAGCTGTACTACTTACTGAGCTATTCCTTATTGCTGTATTTATAGCCTTAGAGAACTTCAAGAGTGTCTCGTCATCCCTTAGAACTTTTGTATCCGACTTCTTTGCACATTGATTCTTCCCGACTAATCTTTTGAACTTCAGCCTGCTCTTCAACACTACTACATTGTGATCTGAGTCTACACCTGCTCCTGGGTACGCCTTACAATCCATTATCTGATTTCGGAATCTCTGTCTGACCATGATGTGTAATATAACTGAAATCTTCCCATATCACCCGGTCTTTTCCAAGTATACCTTCTCCTCTTGTGATTCTTGAACAGATTATTCGCTGGTACACGCTGAAATTTGCTACAGAACTCAATCAGTCTTTCTCCTCTCTCATTCCTTGTTCCAAGCCCATATTCCCCTGTAACCTTTTCTTCTACTCCTTCCTCTACAACTGCATTCCAGTCCCCCACGACTATAAGATCTTCATCTCCCCTTACGTACGGTATTACCCTTTCAATATCCTCGTATACTTTCTGTATCTCTTCATCTTCAGCTTGCGACGTCGGCATATATATCTGAACTATCATTGTCGGTGTTGGTTTGTGTTATGCCAGAGCCAAGGTAGCCCTTGAGGCCCGGCAACCCATATTACAACACAGAGGACGAGGATGTCTATGTCCAAGGCATACCAAAAGCATCATGGTAAACACCGGCTACTTACATACAAGATAATGGAAACAGACATTCCGAGTACTACTTCCTGCAGGGGGAGCTCGAACCACGGCGTGCAGAAAGTATCACTATGTCAAAACCGGATTGGCTGGAGACAGCTATTTAGGGGCTAGAACCAGCCCCGAAGTGCAGTTCACTCCCGATGCCGACCTCCTGTACTTCGACCGCTGAAGATTACGTCTTCCTGTCTTGATTGGACTCTTACTAGTGTGTGTGTGTGTGTGTGTGTGTGTGTGTGTGTGTGTTACCACGAACCTTTGTGGAAAATTAGAAGTGAACTTTTGTTTGCCTCAATTAGGGGACTTCTATTGGCATCATTATAGTTACCTTTCGTTTGTTGTTCACTCATCAACCTTATGAACTTATATAAATAAAAGTTGTGTTTGTGAAAAATTGCAAATTTTCAGTCACAACACAAATACTATGGGTTGCCGGCCCTCAGGGGCTACCTTGGCCCCAGCATAACAGTTTGCTGTCGATTCCGATAAGAATAACCCTATCACTGAATTGTTCACTGTAACACAGTCTTTGCCCTACCTTTCTATTCATAAGGAATCCTACTCCCGTTATACCATTTCCTGCTGCTGTTGATATTACCCAGTACTCGTCTAACCAGAAATCCTTGTCTTCTTTCCATTTTACTTCACTGACTTCTACTATATCTAGATTGAGCCTTTGCATTTCCCTTTCCATATTTTCTAACTTCCCTACCTCATTCAACAAACCTTCTGAAATTCCACACCCAGACTCGTAGAGCATTACCCTTGGGTTGATTATTCAATCTTTTTCTCATGATCGTCTCCCCCTTGGCAGTCTCCCCCCCCCCCCCCCCCCCCCCCCGGAGGTCCGAATGGGGGACTATTCTGAAATCTTTTGCCAATGGAGAGATCATCATGACACTTCTTCAATTAGAGGCCATACGTGGTGACGACACACGTTAAACGCAGTCGCTTCCATAGCTTTGTGCATGCTCATGCCGTTGATCACTGCTGATTCTGGGTCAGTTTCCCACCTCGACAAGATGGCGCCCTGAACGACTGCCCACTCCTCCGCCCTCTTTGACGAGGCCGCTGGCCTCACCTACCGGTAACAAATCTAGCAGCCCGCTTCCGAACTGCTTCGATGTCTTCCTTTAGTTGGACCTGGTGTGGACCCCAAACACTCGAGCCGTACTTAAGAATAGGTTGCTATAGCATCCTATATGAGGTCTCCTTTACAGACGAACCACACTTCCCGAAGTTCTCCCAAGTAAACGAAGTCGACCTTTCGCCTTGCTTACTTTTACTCTACAGTTTGAGAAAATAATTTGCGTAAACTATGTACTGAGGTGACAAAACGTCTTGGGAAAGCGACATGCACATAAACAGATGACCGTTTGTATCACATAAACAAGGTATAAAAGGTCAGTGCATTGGCGGGAATGCAATGTTTGTACTCAGGTAGGTCATATGAAAAGTTGTCTGACCTGGTTATGGCCATACGATTGGAATTAACAGACTTTGAACGCGTAATGGTAGTTCAAGCTAGACGTATGTGACATTGCATCTCCGAACTTGTTAGGGAATTCAGTATTCCGAGATCCAGAGTGTCAAGAGTGTGCCGAGAATACCAGATTTCAGGCATTCCGTCTCAACACGGACAACGCAGTGGACGACGGCCCTCACTTAACGACGAGATCAGCGGCTTTTGCGTAGAGTTTTCAGTGCTAACAGACCAGCAACACTGCGCGAAATAACCGCAGAAATCAATGTGGGACGAGCGACTAACGTACCCGTTAGGACACAGCGGCGAAATTTGGCTTTGGCAGCAGACGAGCGACTCGGGAACCTTGCAGGACCTCTCCTGTTTTCGTGACCATGTCGGTGGGGCAGTAGACGACTGGGAAAGCGTAGCCAGGTCAGTGCCGATTTCCTGCTGGTAAGAGCCGATGGTGTGGTTGGAGTGTGGCACGGACCATATGAAGTCATGGACCCATGTTGTCAACAAGACGCTGTGCAAACTGGTGGTGGCTCCATAATGGTGTGTGCTGTGTTGACATTGAATGGACTGGGCCTCTGGTCCAATTGAACCGATCATTGTCTGTAAATGGTTATGTTCGGTTACTTGGAGGCCATTTGCAGCCATCAATGTCATATTCCCAGACAAACATCGATTTTTTTGCAGATGACAATGCGCCATGGCACAGGGCCACAATTGTTCACAATTGCTTCGATGAGCATTCTGGACAGTTCTAGCTAATGATTGGCCCACCCAGATCGCGGGACTTTAATCCCATCGAACATTTATGGGACATAAAATGCTGCAGCGGTAATTATGGACGGCTATAGATACAGTATGGCTCAGTATTACTGCAGGGGACTTCTAGCGATTAGTTGATTCCATCCCACGTAAAGTTGCTGCACTGCGATGGACAAAAGATGCGATGTTAGAAGGTACCGCTTCACTTTTCCCATTTCGGTGTATTTGGATTATCAAATTCTGCCTCAACTCCAACACTCTCCTGACATTTCACGTAGCAACTTTTTCCTCTTTCCTCGGATGAAGAAAATATTGCATAGCCGATTGTAATTATGTAATAGGCGTATTTAAACTGTTTTAGCATGTAATTATCTGAACTGTTTCTTATTTAAATTGTTTTGTTAATTAAATTGCATTGTGTATTATTGAGAAAGAGCGGAAAACCGCGCATAGATACATTTTGAGAAAGAGCGGGAAACAGCGCGCAGTAATACATCTGTAATGGTAGCAGGGATTGTCTGCACCAAAAACCATTGTTGGCGGCGAGACCGCACTTTTGTAGCATTGAGCGTTGGAAGCGAGCAGTTGCGAGTAAGATGTGAGACGAGGCAGTCGTAGCTAGCGAGACATGAGAGGAGGTCGCTGTAAGCGAGGTATGAATTAACACTTTGAAAGAAGCGGTGTGCTCGCCAGCCACTCGCTATATGTAGCGCAATGCTAGTTTTTAAGAATTTTTGTAAAGAACTATGCCCCTTGTAATTGTTTGTCAAGATCGTTCTCAGAATATAGTTATGTAATTTTGATGGAAAATTAGGTATGTAGCGCAATGCTAGTTTTTAAGAATTTTTGTAAAGAACTATGCCCCTTGTAATTGTTTGTCAAGATCGTTCTCAGAATATAGTTAACTTCTACCAGATTAAATGCATTAAGAATTTTCTATCCCAAAATCATTCACGTAAATGCTTTACGGAATTTATTGTTATCTTAAAAGAAAAGTCTAAACTGAGCTTCAGCTTTTATCAAATCTAAATTAACTTCAACTTAAAGAATTCCAGTCACAAAGTATTATGAAACTCCACCAGCAGCTTATAATTATGTTAAAGAGAAGTAAGTATATTCATTCCACAGTTTGCTGTAGCAGTCAGATGGCGATCCAGTATAAATAATTAAAGGTAAGAATCAGTCTTAATAATTTCAGGTAACGACTGAGGGCCACGGCGACAACACATTTTATGTTTCGTCGTAATAATCAGCAGGTAGTCTTGACAGAGCAGCAGTTAAAAGATTTTAAGAGACGCAGCGTTCAGTCAGCAAGCAAACGTTCATCCAATATTAGACGGGAAGGTTTCACGATATTTTCAGAATGACGACGGTGTGGGGGTTTAGGGGCGATGCTCGGTGTAAAACGTTTCCTGAACAGGCAAAATGCATACTTCTGAAACCAAGGTCTCTGCCAAGTCATCAATCTTCGCGTAAAATGTGTCACATAGGAGGGTGAATTCGTAGAAGTGGACTAGTAACAAGTTTCATGGTTGCTTGCTGACTTTTCTGTGTGAGGTGATAATTAGAAAGTGCCACCACAGCGGCAGGTTTGCCGGTCAGTTGCTCCTGCCAAAGCCGATGCAGAAAATCATCGAAACCTGAGGTCTTACGCTTACGCAGAATGTTTTATATAACAGAGCCGTTGCGGAAGACTACGCTCTCAAGACTTCGTTCTGGTGATATAAAATGTAAATGTCGTGTGACTAGGGCCTCCCGTGGGGTAGACCGTACACCTGGTGCAAGTCTTTCGAGTTGACGGCACTTCGGAGGCTTGCGTGTTGATGAGGATGAAATGATGATGATAAGGACAACGCAACACCCAGTCCCTGAGCGGAGAAAATCTCCGACCCAGCCGGGAATCGAACTCGGGCCGTTAGGTATGACATTCTATGGCACTGACCACTCAGCTACCAGAAGCGGATGTTCTGGTGATGATTAGACCTTTGTGACGACCCCTCGAGTTTCCAGTGCGGCTGTTGCCCGGCTGCTCACCTGCCACTTGCTGAGCTGCCAGTGAGGTACGAAGAGAAACCGGTCCGCCGGATCTGTGGGCGCGACGGGGTGCCGGCCTCCCAGGCGGTGCAGGTAGCAGCGGCCCGCCGGAACATCGCGGTACGCCACCAGCTTCTGCAACAGCAGGCAGCGGCACCCTTCAGCAGACCCGAGTCCCCACACTACCGTCGGCTCTCAGCACTGGTGGGTGTTCAGTACTTACCCTGTCGTAGTCGAACAGCGACCGCGTGGCGACAGCGCGGGGCGAGGCCGGTGGCCGCGCGTAGTACAGCACACCCTCCAGCCGCTCCTGCAACACCAGTACACGTGCCGCTGCAGCCACTCCAATCCCAAAACAAACAGCATTGTTTTGCAATTGCTTAGGTGCTGTCTGACAGGGAGCGGATAGTCTGCGCGTCAGTCCCTGGACTGCATAATGTGCTGTGGCACCGACTCGGTTAAGCGGACCGCTCCCGCACGCGACGGCCAGCCGGTAGGTTGTGATTATTTACAGAAACCGCGGAGGCCAGGTGTGAGAAATCTCGGAATAAATCGAAAGCTTAATTGATTTGGTGTCTGCCCACGTACCGGGTGGTTATAATTAAAGAGCAGCAACTCACGGAGCTCCAGTGTGGGCTGTAATTATCGAATGGCAATGAAACTTGGTAGATATGCTAATGCATTAACATGGAATCGATATACGCTAGGAAAAGTTAGTTCCAATTTTGGCCACCAGGTGTAAATCTGGCGCTGTACAACATCTCGCCGACGTCTCCGGTACTCGTATTGAACAAACTCTATAATAATAAAATCGACATTGTTCTTCTCACTTGTTTGACCTTTTCGTCCCACGTCCCGTTCCTAGCCTTTACATTATGCAAACATTTCTATGGGTCTTTCTTGCATTCACTGCGTCAGATTTGCACCCGAAGGCCAAAAAGCCGGCCGCTGTGACCGAGCGCTTCTAGGCGCTTCAGTTCGGAACCTCGCTGCTGCTACGGTCGCAGGTTCGAATCCTGCCTCGGGCATGCATGTGTGTGATGTCCTTAGGTTAGTTAGGTTTAAGTAGTTCTAAGTATAGGGGAATGATAATGGTTCAACTGGCTCGGAGCACTATGGGACTTAACTTCTGAGGTCATCAGTCCCCTAGAACTCAGAACTACTTAAACCTAACTAACCTGAGGACATCACAAACATCCATGCTCGACGCAGGATTCGAACCTGCGACCGTAGCGGTCGCGCGGTTCCATAATGTAGCGCCTAGAATCGCTCGGCCACCTCGGCCGACGGGACTGATGGCCTCAGATGTTAAGTCCCATAGTGCATAGAGCCGTTTCAACCATTTATTTGAACCGAAGGCCAAAACAGAGACCATTTTTTTCCCCTGGCCTAGATCGGATTCGCAATGACGCATCAGCTTATCTGCCACGATTCGCTACCGTATGATGACTGCAACACGGCCCTCTTTGAGTAGCTGCACTTTAACTATACCCATCCGGTATTTTGGAACGATACCGAATATAAAAATGTGTCGAAAAGTTGTGAAAGAAAATTGTGCTAGTCTACATCGGGTAATAATGCACTACATACTAGCTGCAGTGCCCGGCGTCGTTCGGGATGTTTAATGTCTGCCACATAGAGTGACTGGCCCTGTGCCTTGATACTCATAGCAAATGCAAGTCGCACGCTCGAATCCTGCCTCGGGTATGGATGTGTGTGATGTCCTTAGGTTAGTTGAGTTTAAGTAGTTCTAAGTTCTAGGGGACTGATGACCTCAGATGTTAAGTCCCATAGTGCTCTGAACGATTTGAAACATTGTTTTTTTTTATGAATACATTCTCATCTGTGACACTCATAAAACCAGGTTCTAGGCTGACAGATGGCAATCCAAGCTAACAACCACGCTTCGTAACATCCACACTAAGCAACCGTCAAATAATAATAGGTAATTTAAGGGATTTTAAAACTTATGCTTTCGGAGAAAGTTGAGTTGTGCTTTGTTATCAATATTTGATAAACTGAGCTTCGATAATGCGGACTGCGATAAACTGAACTCGATATTTCTGTTGAACTTCGATAGGAACAAAATGATTTTCTATTAGCATTTTTAATTCATTTCTTCAAGCAAATTTTCCATGAATGCGAAGACCATCTGTTGTTACATTTTGCGGAAAGTATCTCTTTGTGTTTTCGGAGAATGCGTTTTCTGTTGTACTGCTCAGTTACCAGCCTTTCAAGTAGGACTGTATTTAAGCACGACACGAACTGTTCGAACAGTTTACGTCACGCTGCGGGAAATTTCGACCCCTGTCCGATCTTTTGATCAGTCCGCGATGTAGTGACTTTTGTTGGTACTTTACCACAACCTGTCTTTGCGTCTGTATGGCACTGGATTTGAATAATAAAAACAAATGTCAAACACGGACTAAAATATCTTCTAGGTGATATGTCATGTGTAACAACGGAAACTAATCAATAAATAAAAGTCTGAAATTTTGTTTACGTCAAATTCTCTAGCTTTCTCTGGTTCAGCAAGTAAGTAACGTCTGATGGTACAATATCGAAGACGAGTATTATCGCTGTAATTTATTCTCTTGACAGGAATTACAATCAAATAACGCGATGTATTCATTTGTTACACATTTAATTCTTTATTTATTTTCTTAACTGTTTCATCTGAACGTAAAAAATTGAAGTAGATCGGCCAAGAACTTTGAAGTAAATCGGTCAAGTAATTTTCGAGATGTTTGGCAATAATGTTTCTCCTTTATATGTTTTATGAATATGTACGTATTGTGTGTATTAAAAATATATAGCCTCTGTACGTCCAAACGGTCGTGGGCGGATCGTGTAAAAATTTGAAATAAATCGGCCAAGAACTACTAAAGATTTTTGATAACAACATTTCCCATTTACGTATTACATACGTATACGTTTCAAGTCAAATTACGAAATCTTATGTAGACAGTGATCTTCCTCTTGTCTTGAAGGTAAAGTATATGTAATTTCATCAAGATAGGGACACAACTGTAGATCTGTATGAATTACATACAAACAAATATACTCTCTTCTATAAATATACATATATTTGTAAATAAATGCATACTTGTATAATACACATAGTTATTAGAAATATATCTGCACTTCCGGAAGATGACTGCATGAAACACGACAGACAGGAAATAGAAGCATATCAGTGGATAGAGCGTCTCTACAATTTTTTTAACTCACATTACAGGTAATCAATGTGAGCACCATTTGTGGCGCGACAAACGTTAATAGGTGTGTGCAGTTCATTGAAGTGAATGCTGCTTTCCTGGGAAGGTGAAACAGCAAGCAGCCTGCTTTGGAAATCTTGCATAGGGTTGCCTGTCTGCGGCCGCGAACTAATTACGTGGGGAAACAGGGAGCGGATGTTTTTTCTGTCTAGCCTGTCTAGCCTGTCTGTTCTAGCCTGTCTAGCCTGTCTGTTCTAGCCTGTCGCTAGTGGCGAGCTCGGCAACTACGCCACGGCTCGTATTACGAATTGAAACATGGAGGGGTGCTCTGTCCATTGATGTGTGTCCATTCATTTTATGTCTTGTAGTTTTCACGTAGTCATATTCTGAAACCCGGTAGGTACTTTGGATATGAATTTGTTTTGACATAGTAGTTTCACTTATATACGGTGTGTAACGGGTATAAGTGCAGATAATATTATATGTGATACCTTAATATAAAAACACATCAAAGAGTTGGTTGTTTTCTCCCTGCATTAAACACTCTTCCAATACGTTGACGATATTCTACGTATTGTTGCCTTTCATGACAAGCCATCCTGGGCTTACATTTCAGGAAGATAATGCACGCCCTCACTCGGCGAGAGTTTATACTACTTGTTTTCGTGGTTGCTAGCCTCACCTAGGCAGCAATGTCGGCGGACTCTTCCACTGTAAGAACGTTTGGAGCATTGTGGGTAGGACTCTCCAACGAGCTTGGGATTTGGACTATCTAACGCGTCAGTTGGACAGAATTTTGCAGAATTTTCCTCAGAAGGATATCCAACAACTCTATGAATCAAAGCCAAGCCGAATAAATGCTTGCATAATGGCCAGAGCTGTATCAACGTGTTATTTACTTGGGCAATTTGTGGAGCTCTTGCTCTTGAATAAATCATCCATTATTTCTAAAATTGTAATAATTTGTTTACCAGTAGATTTACAGAGCGACAATTATTGAACTACATGAAAAAACATATATTAATCACAAACTACGGCGTACACACACTTTATTCTACATGTAAACGTCACGATAGATATCTGGATTTAGATAATGACATTTAGATTGGCGATAATGTGTCGAAGACGAATAGCGAAATTCTGCATGACCCGCTGAAGTATTAGAACATCGATACCGTCAATGACCTCCTGAATAGCTGTTTTCAGCTCAGCAATGGTTTTCGGGTTATTGCTGTGCACATCATCTTTAATATAGTCCCACAAAAAGGAGTCGCATGTGTTCAGATCCGGAGAATATGGCGACCAATCGACGGCCATGCCAGTGGCCTCTGGGTACCTCAGAGCCAGAATACGATCCTCATAGTGCTCCTCCAGGATGTCACACACTCTCCTGCTTCGATTGGGTCGAGCTCCATCTTGCACGAACCACATCTTGTCGATATCAGAGTCACTTTGGATACTGGGGATGAAATCGTCTTCCAAAACCTTCACGTACCGTTCGGTAGTCACCGTACCATCAAGGAATTTCGCACCGAATATTCAGTGACTGGACACTGCACACCAGACAGTCACCCATTGATGGTGAAGAGACTTCTCGATCGCGAAATGCGGATTCTAAATCCCCCAAATGCGCCATTTTGGCTTGTTGACGAACCCGTTCGAATGAAAGTGGGCTTAGTAGCTAAACCAAACCATATTCACATCAAAGCCCTGTTCGTCAGTTCGGTGGACAATAGTGTTGGCGAAACACAACCGCTGCCTCATGGCCCTTGGGCTTAGTGGCTGATGGGTTTTAACTTTTGATTGGAAGAGATGCAGATCGTCAACAACAATTTGTCACAGCGACCCCCGGTTTAGTCCCACTTGTGTAGCTCGTCTGATCGATTTTGTGGAGCTGTTTTCAAACACAGCGCGTGTCTTCTCGATGTTTTCAGTCGTTTTCTCCCTTTTTGGACTACAGAATTGCCGACACTGTCATCACGAACACTACCCGTTCTCTCAAACTTGTGAATGAAATTATTGATTGCTGCCACAGTCGGATCGGTTGTCTTCAGCCTGAAGTCGGTCGCAAACTTCCTTTGACCGCAGTTAGGCTGTTACTTCTCACATAGTAGGGCTCCACAAGCGCTATACGCCTAGGCGCGTGTACCGTGACATTTTCACGTGCAATCTTCGAAAATCCATAGTTGAAATAGAGGACCGTGGGACGTCAGCTAGTATAAATTTATATTAAAAATGAAGAAATGTCTCCAGCTGTATTTTAAGGTGTCGATTTTATTCTGGCAATTAGTTTCCACGTTGTAACAACGTCATCTTCAGGCCCATACACTTGCTGACGTAACTGCGTGCGGCTGATACTAGAAGTTCACGTGCAAGTGGCCGATAAGGCGCTTGTCCATGCGCGTATTAATTCCCATCATGCCCAGCGGCCAATCACGCAGTTTGAACGTCCTAACACAAACCGTTCAGCCGATTTTCGTCACATTTGGGTAATTCATTCGTGGTATCTTGTTTTCTATTTCTTTATTTGTCTTAGAATGTATTTTGTTTGGTAGAAATGAGTACTTATGCCACCTTTTTAGAATTTTGACTATCACTCCTGACTGACTCTCCTGCTCTTCTTGTGTACATTCTACATGAGCCACTCGTGCCAGCTGTTGATAGTGAATGTGGGAGAGACAGACGGTGTTGGAGTGAGCGGGTGAGATCGGGCCCAGTACTGGTTGTGTATGAGCGTGGGAAACCGCCTAAAAGTGCCGGCGCGCTAGTCTGCATCCGGCCGCGCCGGGGTGGTCGTCTGGGGCCGAGTCACCGCGGCGATTCCCGGAAAGGCGCCTCCTCCCGTCCATTGGCCGGCTGTGGACTCTGGCCAGCACGTGCGGCCGCTGGCCGCTGCCCGCCGTTGCCGTAATTGGCGGACGGAAGGCCGCGACGGCCACTAATTAGCCCACAATGCTCGCAATTACTCTGCTGCACTGAGGGGGGAGGGAGGAGGGGGCAAAGTGCGCCTCAGCTCGACGCCCGCCGCCAGCTCCCACACTCCCGATCCGTGGGCAATCTGCACTACTGGCCACTAAAATTGCTACATCAAGAAGAAATGCAGATGATAAACGGGTATTCATTGGACACTTATATTATACGAGAACTGACATGTGATTACATTTTCACGCAATTTGGTTGCATAGATCCTGAGAAATCAGTACCCAGAACAACCACCTCTGGCCGTAATAACGGCCTTGATACGCCTGGGCATTGAGTCAAACAGAGCTTGGATGGCGTGTACAGGTACAGCTGCCCATGCAGCTTCAACACGATACCACAGTTCATCGAGAGTAGTGACTGGCGTATTGTGACGAGCCAGTTGCTCGGCCACCATTGACCAGACGTTTTCAATTGGTGTGACATCTGGAGAATGTGCTGGCCAGGGCAGCAGGCGAACATTTTCTGTATTCAGGAAGGCCCGTACAGGACCTGCAACATGCGGTAGTGCATTATCCTGCTGAAATGTAGGGTTCCGCAGGGATAGAATGAAGGGAAGAGCTACGGGTCGTAACACATCTGAAATGTAACGACCATTCTTCAAAGTGCCATCAATGCCAACCAGAGGTGACCGAGACGTGTAACCAATGGCACCCCATACCATCACGTCGGGTGATACGCCAGTATGGCCATGACGAATACACGCTTCCAATGTGCGTTCACCGCAATGTCGCCAAACACGGATGCGATCATCATGATGCTGTACACAGAACCTGGATTCACCCTAAAAAATGACGTTTTGCCATACGTGCACCCAGGTTCGTCGTTGATTACACCATTGCAGGCACTCCTGTCTGTGATGCAGCGTCAAGGGTAACCGCAGCCATGGCCTCCGAGCTGATAGTCCATGCTGCTGCAAACGTCGTCAAACTGTTCGTGCAGATGGTTGCCGTCTTGCAAACGTCCCATCTGTGGACTCAGGGATCGAGACGTGCCTGCATGATCCGTTGCAGCCATGAGGATAAGATGCCTGTCATCTAGACTGCTAGTGATACGAGGCCGTTGGGATCCAGCACGGCGTTCCGTATTACCCTCCTGAACCCACCGTTTCCGTATTCTGCTAACAGTCATTGGATCTCGACCAACGCGAGCAGCAATGTCGCGATACGATAAACGGCAATCGCGATAGGCTACAATCCGACCTTTATGAAAGTCAGAAACGTGATGGTACCCATTTCTCCTCCTAAAACGAGGCATCACAACAACATTTGACCAGGCAACGCCGGTCAGCTGCTGTTTGTGTATGGGAAATCGGTTGGAAACTTTTCTCATGTCAGCACGTTGTAGGTGTCGCCACAGGCGCCAACCTTGTGTGAATGCTCTGATATGCTAATCATATGGATATCACAGCATCTTCTTCCTGTCGGTTAAATTTCGCGTCCGTAGCACGTCATCTTCGTGGTGCAGCAATTTTAATGGCCAGTAGTGTACATCTTGTATCACTTCTGCACCAAAATATCGAGAGTCACAGGTTGACTTCCGCTTAAAATTCGAATTGAAAAGCACTGTCTACCATCTCATCAACAACGGATGGGAAAAGATGCTCATAGGCAAACGGAGTATCTTTACAGATGCGCGATTGGCTCAATAAACAAGTAATTAATAAACTGAGGTGACAAAAGTCATGGACAGCGACATGCGCACATAGAGATGGCGATGGTATAGCGTATATAAGATAAAAATGACAGTGATGTCATTTGTACTCAACTGATTTGTGTGAAAACGTTTCCGATGTGGTTAGGGCCACATGACGGTTATTAACAGTCACTGAAGGGGCTAGACGCATGGGACATTCCATTTCGGAAGTCGTTAGGGGATTCAGCATTCCTAGATCCAGTTTCAAGAGTGTGCCGAGAATACCTAATTTCAGGCATTATGTCTCACGACAGACAACGCAGTGGCCGACGGCGTCCACTTAACGACTGAGAATAGCAGAGTTTGGTTAGGGAATATCACTGCTCACAGGCAAACAACACGGCGTGAAATAACGGCACAAATCAATGTGGGATGTACAACGAACGTACCCGTTACATAGAGCGGCGAAATTTGGCGTTAATTAGCTGTGGCAGCAGACGACCGACCAGCGTTACTCTGCTAACAACGAAACACCTGCAGCGCCTCTCCTGGGCTCGTGGCCATACCGGTTGGACCTCAGACGACCGAAGAACGTGGCCCGGTCAGATGAGTTCCGCTTTCAGTTGGTAACAGCTGATGGCAGTGTTCGAGTGCGGCGCAGACCCAACGACGCCATGGAACCAAGTTGTTAACAGGGCACTATGCAAGCTGGTGGTGTTCCGTAATGGTGTGGCTGGAGTTTCCATGGAATGGGCTGCGTTCTTTGGTCCAACCAATCCTATCGTTGACTGGAAATGGTTATGTTCATCTACTTGGAGGCTATTTGCAGCAAAACACGACACAATTTTTGTGGATGACAATGCGCCGTGTCACCTGGCCACAAATGTTTGTGACTGGCTTAAAGAACATTCTGGACAGTTCGAGTGAATGATTTGGACATGCACAACGGCCGAAATGAATATCACCAAACATTTATGGGACATACGTAAGAGGTCAGTTCGTGCATAAAATCCTGCACCGCGAACGCTTTTGTAATTGTTGGCGTCTACGGAGGCAGAATGGCTCAATATTTCTGCTGCGAACTTTCAGCAACGTGTTGAGTCCATACCACGTCGGGTTACAGCACTACGCCGGGGAAAAGGGTGTCCGATAAGATACCAGGTGGTTTCCAATGGCTTACGTCATCTCAGTGTACAATCGAGTACATTATGCAGAGTAATTAAAAATAAACATAGCGAATGCAAAATGCTTTAATTCCTAAATGCATAGCGATTCACTGATAAGAGTTACGTAAAATGTAAACTTCCAAAATCTCTGTAGTTGCGCAAGCGCAGCGTCTTCCAAACAGTGGGATATGTCATAGTGGACATGACGACCGTGTGTTCTGTTTTTGGCCACCTAGATCTCCGGACCTGATAATCACGGATTTCTCTTAACGGGGTTATGTAAAAGAGATTACACATCTCCTCTGCCGGACGCAATTCCACATCTATAATATACTCCGCAAGCCACCTAACGGTATGTGGTGGAGGGTACTTTTGGTACCACTAACTGATACCTCCTTCCCTGTTCCACTCGCGAATGGTGCGTGGGAAGGATGATTGTCGGTAAGCTCTACTTTCTCGAGTTTTCTCGTTGTGGTCATTTCGTTAGATGTATGAGGGAAGAAGTTCTCTCTCGGAATTTCTGTGGTAAACCTCTCTGTGCTGGACAACGACTTTTTTTGTAACGTCTGTCAATGTTTGCTCTTCCTTGGAACTTCTCTGTTACTTCTATTAGTCCTGGTAAGTATCCCATATTGATGAACAATACTCAAGATGCGGTCGATCAAGCGCCTTATAACCCATTTCCAGTGTCAATGATTTACATTTCCTTAAGAACCCATTTCCATTGTGAATGATTCACATTTCCTTAAGATTCATCTTATGAATCTCAGTCTGGCATCTGCTTTTGCTACTGTTTGTGTTATGTGGTCATTCCACTTAAGATCGTTCTGGATATTGTAGATACTGTATGCAACAGTTTCACATCAACACTGTAGTTTTACAGTGGTTGTTTTTCTTTCCTATGTATGTGCAATATGTTACAAAGTATTTACGTTCAGGGTCAACTGCCAGAGCCTACACAATTTATCAATCCTGCAGGTCATTCTGAGTTGCCTTACTAGTTACATATGGTTCCGTAAGTGCTACAATACAAGCGAAAGCCTTTGTACAAAAATTACACCTGAAGTGAAGATCAAAGCGGCACTGTGGCCGACTCAACAACAGTAAATAGGCCACATAGGACGAGCATAGGGCAACTGGTGTGCAGAAACTCAACTGATCGCCAGGTACAATCCTAGAGGCTGCTGACAGCCCAGTGCATAGAAGATAAAGTGTTTATTGACTAAACAATACATTCTTTTTTATTTCATGAACCTAACATAGACTCAAAAGCCCTACAATGTCAAAGAATTTTTTGCTAAGACCACTCACTGGTCTCTAGTGGATCGACTTACATAAAAGTACTATGCTTTACGTCATGACACGTCATCTACAGAAGACGCTGCAGTTTCGTGAGCTACGCCCAGTAGTTTTACTGTTATGAATTATACATACTTTATGTCCGCTCCCAAAAAAATATACGACTTTAATGCAACACAAAACCAAAAAGTGAGGCAGCCCCACTCCAAATATAAATTAACCAGCCATATCACAAATCTGCGCCCTAAACAGATCATCTCAACAGTAATACATTAGTTTATATTCAGTCCTGTAATGGAGAAAGTCTTACTTTTATACAAAACGTAGTAAACAGTATTACACACAGTGATCAAATATTACACTTGACTATAATAACTTAATATTGCAACGAACGGCATTACGCACAAATACTAAAAAGTGGGATCAAAGAACCAGCGTACAGTGAATCACCCGTAGACAAGCTATTTATAACATATACTTAGTTTTATGTTCTGTGCCCTAATGAGCAAAAAATATATTTATTTTTGCTACAAATTAATTAGAGAGAAAGGACTTCCAATACTGAAACGATAAGCACCGCCTATTGGCGAAAACCAGATGAAATAGCAAACTACGTTTTTTAAAAGTTTTTAAAGTAAATAAAAAATAACAAATCCTTTCTTTTTACAGATTAAGCTTCTTATTACACACAAAGGCTAAAAATAGCAACCCACTCATAGGTGATTTACTGTATGCTGGTTGTTTGTTTCTGCTTTTTCATCTTTGCGCGTAATGCCGCACGTTGTGGTTTTAAGTTCTTGTAGTTAAATATAATTTTTGATCAGTGTATGTAAAAATATTTACAACGTTCTATATGAAAGTAAGACACTTCTCTTCTCCATTAGAGAGTTGTATATAAACTAATGTGTTATTGTTGAGATGATCTGTTTAGGGCGCAGTCTTCTTGTAAATTAGCAGGTTAATTTCTTTTTGCAGCGGGGGCTGCCGAATTTTTTAGTCTTGCGTTATAGTAAAGTCGCGTATCTTTTTAGGAACTGGACATAAATTATGTGTAATGCATAACAGTATAACTACTGGACGTAGCTCATGAAACTGTGGCGTCTTCTGCAGATGACGTGTCATGACGTAAAACATAGTACTTTGGTGTGATTCGACACACTAGAGACCAATGAATAGTCTTAGCAAACAATTTTTTTTATATTGTAGGGCTTTGAAGTTACATTAAGTTACATGTCTTGTACCACTGCTCATCATTCCCTTTCCTGTTCCACTCGAAAATGGAGGAGGCATAAACAGCTGTCTATTTGTCTCCGTACAAACCGTGATTTCTCTTATCTTGTCTTCTTGTCTTCGTGATCCTTACATGAGACGTGCCTCGCTGGCGGTAGAACCGTTCTGCGGTCAGTCGCAAATGCCGTTCTCTGAATCTATCAATAGCGTTTCGAAAAGGAAAGTCATCTTCTATTCAACGATTCCCATTTGAGTTCAAGAAGTATTTCCGTAATATTCGCTTATTTGGCTCGAAGATGACTACAACCTTCTTCTGTAGTGATGCAAAAGCGTGGCGCCCTGCGACATGACACTTGGGCTAGGCGATGCCTCAGACACCAAGATAACACTAGAAGACCGCAGGAGGTGGCGTACAACGCGTTAGTGAAACCACCCCTTCTCTTGGGGTATTCATTCATTTAAACGCATTTCACGGTCGAAAATGACAGTTTGCAGTCCGATGTGCAACAGAACGACGTGTTTGACAACCTTTGACACTTTTTGGAACTCCTGCACAATCAATCTTTTTGTAAGGGCATTTTGAGGCTGCAACTCCATTTTATCTGACCGCTTTAGACTGTAGCACGCCCCATTTTTTTTCTCTGGGGACTATTCAAAACTCTTCAACGAAATTGGAATGTGAACTGTAACAGCAATGGGTGCTAACACTTTTCCAGTCGTGCACCCTTCTAGGGCATTAACACAGTAGTGGGGGTTGGGGTGGGGAGGGGGGGTTGATGTGCAGTATGGACATGTGCATGAATGAAATGGCAAAGGGTTTCTCTGTTCCTCATTTCTCTCCTCTTTCATGCCCCCCCCCCCCCCGTCCCCGTCCCCACTTCGGGAACACCCTGCATGCCATCTGCACGAATTTGGTGAGCAAGTTAAAAATACATCCATATCTTCGCTCTCTAGGCGCCTATGGGCAGGCAACCCCTGTACACAGTCCTGCTCTAGCGCCTGCTTGCAGGCATGCAGGACAGGATAGTTGTCGAAGGGGTTGCCTGCCCTGAAGTGCATTCCTGTTAAGATACGTTTTCAACAAAGGTTCGTGGTTGATACTGAGGGTGTTGAAAGAAGGATCCTTTGTAGTTTCATTCACATTCTTGCCAATATCGCACTTCCCAGTGACCACGCCATAGAATGGCGCGAAACAGATAATGCTGAATGCGGTTACAGCATCACGATTTACTTAGAGAATGGTTGAACCGTAAGGGGGTGTCAGAAGTATCAAAGGTTGTTAATAACCTCGTTCTGTTGCATATCGCGCCGCAAACTGTCGTTTTGTTGCCGATAAAAGTGCGCAAATGAAAGCCCCAAGAGAAGGGGTGTTTTCATTGACGCACTGTATGCCACCCCCTGCAACCTTTTCTTGTCGATTGGCAGCGGCTGTAAGTCTGGAATTTTTTTTCCTCGGCCACCCGTAAGCAAACCACTTGATTTCAACGCTGGGCGTCGCAGTTCTGATCTCTATCGCGGAGCCTCCAAAAGAAGACTTAAAATGTAGGTGTAACAACCTTCCCATTGTGTGACACTTCACGATGGCGTTGGTCAGAATAGTGGCGAAATTTGGCGCCATTGTGAAATTATTAAACCACCTTACACCTCAGGCGAACTTCTGAGCTCTGGCCTTTTCTCCACATTACCGGTGCATCTTTGAGGCAAGTTTCAAAGTTAAATGTCGCAGTGTGAAGCAATTATAGGGTTTCGAAAAAGTGATCCTTTAATTTTATTGCGAAGTGTAATTACTCCAGCAACTCGCATATCGCTCCGTATGCCAATCAGTTTACATGCAACGTAACACCACAATTAATGCAGATATCAGGAAACTCATCATTATCATTAGAACTGACACAGACTTTAACGCTCATAAACTTAAATTAATGACAACTTATGACATTTCATAAAGAAAGTGTCACCTTGAAATCACATGACGAAAATTTTTGTTCTAGACCGCGACCCGGGACTTATTCGGCAAATATTGTCCCTGATAACTAACCACGAAAAGCCAAAAATATAGTTTCAGTTACAAATAAAATATTGTTTACATGTTTAAACTCGAAATGAGTCCACATTGCTACATACCAGCTGCTGCTTAGGCTACCAAACGTATACTATCGACAGGCTTTTATAATAACTGAAATACAGTCACATAATGGCAATCTACACGAATTTGGAACATTATAGGATGCGAAAATTTTGGCGGGAACTCTCGTTTTCCACCTGAACTGCTGTGGTATTGTTTGAACGCAGCTCATTCATCCCTTTCCTTTGCAAACCGCATTTAGACTGACGTAGCTGCGTAGTCAGTAGTGTTCTGAGAATTGTTCGTGTAGCACAGCATATGAAAAATACTGAAGTATGTAATCTACCATTACAGGCAAAATAGATTGGAGCTTAAGTTAGTTGAGATAATCTTTGGTGTTTTACATTGCAGATTTCTATAAGTATATTTATCAATAGTTATTTTTATTTCAGGTTCTAGAATCGTTCTTGCTGTCATTTACTGAACGTGGCACAGTTGGAGGTCATGATAACGGTGTTTAAGCGTTTGAAAACGGAGCATGAACGGAAAATAACGGTCTTACTTTTGTGGCATTTTTTCTTTCTGGATTTAACAGATAATTGCAGGCAGCAAAGAGAGCTGGAAACATTTTAGTCACGTATAGGGTAAGCACATCAAAGAAATCACCTAACAAAATAGTTCTCTCGTTTCAAGAAGGATCATTCCGACCGAATTATTCGCAATATTCATGAAGACCAACGAGCTTTGATGAAAGACGTTTTTACGGCTTATCACTTTCTTCCATCCAAATCTTGACAAATCTGATGAAGTCCGATCATTTAATCCTCGTGAGACACTGCATTCAGTGGACGATGTTGGGTTGGTTAAACCATCCTATCGACAAGGAGGTATGAGTGTGAAGCAGAGGCTAGAAACTACCATTGGAGAGGACGGCGTGGGGAATCAACTGAGCCCACTCAATAGCGTTTGCTTTAATCGATATAAGGACATAACGGGAAATTTAAATCAGAACGCCAGATACGTATATGAATCACACTGTCCTAACTTCACAAAAAGTATGGTTAGCCAAATAAAAAATATCTTAATTAAAGGCTAGAGCGAGATCACAAAACGTAATGTACTGCATATGGTGACACTATGAAGGTGTTTTGTGTTACGAACTGCATTCGATTGGTGAGTCCATTGCAGTTGGCATTTGTTATCAACAACTGAGATGTCTTGCGATAGCATTAGAAGAAAACGACAAAGCAAACTACATCAGGTGTTGCTAGTGTGCGAAAACGCTGTCTGCACTCTGCTCGTTCCAGTAACATAGAAACTGGTGCAATTAATTAACTATGCTATCATTGTAAGTTACAATGCACAAGATTCATGCAGTAATAGTATGCTTGAACATGTTTCACTGGGCCAACTAATTATAATTATACAGCAGTTGTTCTGTACCTATATGAACAGCTATTGACCATCATCACTATTACATTCCAGAAATCAGATAAAGACTATCATCGTAATTAGAATAATACAAATACATGGAGTGATTTTGCTCCTTGTCAGTGCAGCATGTGTGTCGATGATTTGTGACAAGCGCAGATTATGTTCACAGCTGATTACGATTTTCAGTCCAGCACAGAGATATGTGCCTATATCAGTGAGATGATAATCATAGGCTGACAGAGAAGAAACGTTAAACGGAAATCGTTCAGAAGCTGTTCGTGGAGCTCATGAAGCACCAACACTTTGGTATATTCCAACAGTAAAACTCACACATAAAATTCCATGATTCGATTTTATAAAATTATATGATATACGTTGCAGTAGGTACTGGGAGATGAAGAATCTTGCACAGAATAGACTGGCATGAAGAGCTGCATCAAACCAGTCTCTGGACTGAAAACCACAACAACAACAACATGATAATTTCTAAGTCGAAAAAACGTTAATGACACATAATGGGAAAACATACTCTGACTTACACCCTCCACATACGAGTACCTGGTTGTGCGGTCATCTGTCGCAGTGGGAAGTTTGGTATTTCTGTGGGGATCTGCCATTACCTGATCTAAAATCTGCCTTGCCAGTTATTATGTACTATTAGGCTTAAAAGTATCCGAATGACACCCGCCCGATTTGTATGCAACCCACATAACGTAACATCCTTGAAGGTCGTTTAATCACCTTTCGGTTCACTCTTTTGAACATACAAGATAGTAACTACAACAGACTATTAGCGAACAATGCTCTGTAAGGCTATCAGTCCAGTTACAAATTAATAACAGCTTAGCTGGAAAGCAATCCATATACCACTTATTCTTCCGACCTTGGAGCTCAAAATTGACGTTTCTCGCTCTTTATCGAACAAGCAAGAAGAAAATTTCTTTGTGGATGAAAACGCGCATTTCACTTGGATTGATGCTATCTTTATGTCTGAACCAGTAGCTTTCTATAGGAGTAGTACCCAAAAACTGTCTGATCATTAATTTTTCTCTTACGTTTGTCTATGAAGTATTAAAACATGCACTCTTCTAATACTAACGAATATAACTTACCGCGAAAACATTACGACTAATGTCTAATTTAATAAAACAAATAGTAACGGTAATACGAGACTGCCTAAGACTTTACTCATTAGTAAGGTATTACGCAGTTTTGACCTCGATAGGTTCTCTGTTTATATGAAGTCCTGTGTCCTGTAGAAGAAGAATTTTCAGACTGCCATGAAAATACGTTAACGTGGCAGTGAGAGTAAACCCAAAACGAAAAGCAGTTAACACATTGTTCAATGCCACACATGAATAAATCAATTTTAGCATTCACTAGGCTACTAATCTCCCCTTTCACAAAGCAGCCACATTACCTCTTAGTACTGCCTGCGGTACGCTTTCACGGCCATTTGATCGTTAACTAATTTGCAACATAAGATGTGACACTAGTTGCAGGTTCTATGTGGAACGACGCTCCTAGATCAGGTCAAAATTTTGATAACGCAATTTACATCTTAAGTGAGAATCATTCGGATTACATATTGCAAATTACAAGAAAATATCAAGATAATTTAGCAGGATAATTCTGAACCACTCCAGGAAATAAAAGAATGCTCACATTATTGTCAAACATATTCTATAAAGTTGCCGATTCTCCATTAGACAATCGACAGTGAGGAATACGTTTGCTCAGCCAGTGTGTTTCTTGAGCTGGCTAACACTCGGGAAGCTTGGAGTCGGTGATGTGGCAGGATCTGGTGCCACCACCACATGGACTGGAGCCAAAGTAACCAAGGTATTTCTGGAAATATGATTTTGGTCTAAAGTTTAGTTACAAATTATATACAGGCGCACCGACTCATTAACCGGAAGTGACTCGCTTTTTTATATTCACCAGGTGCTGTTAACATTATTAGTCAATGGCATTCGTTTTAGCATTACACACTTAAAACAGTTTTCCTTAAGAATACTTATGTTACCACTACCTCTAACACGCAATAATACCATTGAAAAGAGGACATAACACTGATTAAAAAATGCGAACATGCACAAAGTCCACTAGGACCTTCCCTAGTACAGCGGTGCGGGTCTCCCGCATCGTTCCCCAACGCTCTGTCAAGAAGCATGGGAATTCATTCCCATTCTAATTTCAAATTGAAACTTGCTTCGTGAAATGTCATTTATTGTAATAAATTTGAGTTTACTAGTGTTAAGGATTGTGTTAGATCTAATAATAATGAACGATTTCCTTGAGATCTGCATCATCGCGGTATTAATTTGCATCTGGACTGATTGCCACACAGAGCAATGTTTTTAGTGGTCTGCTCTAGTAAGTATTTTGTATGCTGAAACGACTGTACGGAAAGAAAATTACGTTATTTGTGTTGGCTACAAATCAGGCGGAACGCAATTCGTGAATTCATGTCGTTCGGATACCTTTGAGCATTATGGTACCTCTAAGACAACTTTTGTCCTGTTGTGGCGAAACAAGCGCTGTATCGTTTGAGCGATACAGAGACGAGAGAGTGTGCCGGGACTGCTACTAGCACCACGTCATCATAACGTGCTCGTGCGTAGCATACAAAGTGTTACGCCATAATATAAGGATGAAATTAAAAAATTAAAGTAGCTATTACAAACTTTGTTAATACAGGGTTCAGTATATTAATGTTCAAATTGTTAAATGGTTCAAATGGCTCTGAGCACTATGGGACTTAACATCCGAGGTCATCAATCCACTAGAACTTAGAACCATTTAAACCTCACTAACCTAAGAACATCACACATATCTATCCGGGCAGGATTCAAACCTGCGACCGTTAGCGGTGTCGCGGCTCCAGACTGAAGCGCCTAGAAACGTTAGGCCACACCGGCCGGCAAATTGTTAAATCTCAGAGTGATCAGATGAATATGTTTCCCTAAATACATTGTTTAAAGTGGCGCTAACTAATAAAGCTAGAGAGCCACAAATTGCTCAGAAGGTGCATATGTATGTTGCAATCAACTGTGACAAGTCTCAACTTGATCGGAGTAACATTTTGGTCGAAAACAGCTTCAGTTTGACATAAAAAACATTAACTACGTGACCCCATTATGCTACTTCTAATAATTTTCAAGTAATCTACCGAAACGTGGATTTGGAACAGAAACGCAGTAGTAGATTAAGTATCAGTTATATTAACGATAGATAGTTCTGATTACAGCTCTTGATTACATCCATTAAATAATAAAGCTATATCAAGTTTCAAGACTTTAATTAGAATACTAATCAATACAAGGTTTCTTAAAGTTGTAATTCAGAGGTCATGTTCTACTGTCGGTTCGGTTCTGAAAACTGTAGCCGATAAAGTTTTCATACAGTCGAGCTGAAACATTTTCGGTAGTTAAAGCCAACTTTACTCCATTGATATAGAAAATACGAAGACTGTAAATTGATACACAACAGTGTTATAAAACAATATGTGTCAAAAAAGCGGTCATTTAGATGATGTTTCCTGGGTATATAGCAATTATTTTGGAAATTTATGGTAAGTTCCTATGGGATCAAACTTCTGAGGTTATCGGTCCCTAGGCTTACACGTTACTTAATCTAACTTTAACTTAGGCTAAGGACAACACAAACACACACCCATGCCCGAGGGAGGACTCGAACCTCCGACGGGGGGAGCCGTGCGAAGCGTGGTAAGGCGCCTCAGAGGGGGTATGTAGCAGATGACGGCAGATGATCCCTTCGGCCGTCCGCAGCGCCCATATATAAATAAGGCCTAGGAGGCAGTGACACGCACATTTCGCACCGAGCTCTCTCTCTGTCTGCGTCAGTCAAACGGCTGGTTACGGGCTGTCTCGGATGACGTCACAGCCAGGCTGGTGGTAAATGCATGTTTTCGGTACACATAGGAAGTGAACTTGCGAGGACTGTGCACCGTCTTGGATCGCTGAGATTTCGCGGAAGTAACTGTTTGTGTGCCGCCCGTAACGTTAAAGAAATCGCGTGGCAAGTGGTGAGATTATTTTCGACCTTTGTGGCGAGCAATCGACTTTGATTATTAGAAGTCAGAGCGAAAGACCATTAAATGAAAGCTTACCGTAGAGGTCGTCTCTGAACTACTCATAGTGCTGTTTATGGTAAGAGGCATTACTATTATTATTATCAGGAATATTACTATGTTGTGCGTGTGAAATTTTATCAGATATATGAATCTGTTAGAACAAAACTTTCATTTTTAATCTTAGTGCCTCATCCCGTTAAGTAAATAAAGAGTGGAAACATTTATTTCATTAAGTACAAGAAAAATATGGACTTTCAGACTGGAAATTATGGTCATTATGTTCTCCATCGATTTCTGGCTGACCGCAAAAATAGTTTTCAGGCTGTCGTGAAAGATGGCGACGAATGAAGAAATACAGTATTTCTTATTCCATTATTCCACCCGCCGCCCCACGCTCTGAGAATGGTATGAAAATAAAAAGTATTTTTAAAATACTCCAATTACTATCCACAAGTTGTTTTATGTCTTTTTATTAAAAAAAATAAAGAAATAAAAATAAACAGTATGTACGGTTTCTGGGTTACATAATTTTACATTCAAAACGTATAGTGTGTAGTTAATAGGCGTGTTGTGATGGAGCAGGCAGGGATTATATTTCTGAGATGTGTAATAATGATTATGAAATTCGAGATTGTGATACAGTTCTACGCTAGAGTAGAATTTACGTGACATGACTGCTGGAAACTGTGTTTCAAAGTTTTTCGCCAGTCACTAACATTCACTTTGATACTGAAGCACGCACAGTTAGACACAGTATTCCACATTCTTAAAGACGATACTTGAACAAAAGCGCTAGTTACTTAACCTACGGCGACACATCTGTAAAACAGCGTACCATACATTTTGAATGTGAGTGAGTGTAAGCCATCTGAGATGAATTTTGTCAATTGGAAACGGGTAACAGTGGTTTTAAATTAAAATAAAATTAGATTGTGCCTGGATGCTGCTGCATGTTATAAACATTCTGTGTGACACAGCAGCCACCATTTTTCAGAAATGACCACTTTTCGCAAAATAAAAAAAGTACAAGTATTCTAGTGTCGACGAATACATGTCACAGACATGCTGTGTCCTCATGTGTTACCTCTCATGTGAGTGTATGATAGTGTCATTTTTCAATAGGTTAATGCATGTCCACGAATGAATGTGATGTTCATTCATTGCTTCGATATGGCTATATCCCACCCAAGATAACCTTACAGAAACTTGTTTAAGGAACTAGGGCTGTTCACAGTACCTTCGCAATAGATACACAGAGGATCCAAAAAAATCATGACCACTTGCTTAATAGCTTGTTTGTTCGTCTTTGGAACGATATACATTACTGATTCTGCGTATCAGCGATCCTACAGTTTGTTGGTAGGTTAGTGGATGTACGTGACATTACATGTCTGCTCACAGGTCACGTAATTGGCGTAAATAACGGGTCGCTGATTTGCTTACGCGGTGATGACGACCGATAGCGATCGACAGGGTATACATCAGGCGAATTTGGTCGCCGAGACATCAGCATGAGTTGGCTATAATCCTCGTCATACCACTACAACACGGCTCTGGCGCCGAGACGAGGACAATTATACTGCTGAAAGATGACATCGCCATCAGGGAACACATCAAGTATGAAGCGATGCAGATGGTTCGCAGCTGTCAGTATGTCTTCGATTACTGACACTGGTCATACGCAAGCGCAAGACAAGGTCTCCCATAACATAATACTGGCCGGCCGTTGTGGCCGAGCGGTTCTAGGCACTTCAGTCTGGAACCGCGCGACCGCTACGGTCGCAGGTTCGCATCCTGCCTCGGGCATGGATGTGTGTGATGTCCTTAGATTAGTTAGGTTTTAGTAGTTCTAAGGTCTAGGGGACTGATGACCTCAGATGTTAAGCCCCACAGTGCTCAGAGCCATTTGAACATTTGAGCATAATACTGCTCCCACCATCCTGCGTCCGTGGCGCGCTGCACGTTTCGAGCCGCCATTCACGTCGATGACGGCGTTTGTGGAGACGACCATCGACCTAGTGTAGCAAAAATGAGATTCACACGAAGAGCCGACACGTTTCCATTGATCGACGCTCGACTTCCTCTGGCCCCGCGCCCACAGCAATTTTAATTGACGATGTCGTTAGGTCGACATGTGAAAACGTCGGGGTGATCTGCTGCGGAGCTCCATGTTCAACAATGTACAATGAACAGTGTGCTCCGAAACACTTGCACGTGCACCAGCATTGTTCTTTTTTGGAAGAGATGCCACAGATCACCATCTATCCTACATTACAGAGCAGTCAAGCCTCCGAACCCCATGTTCTGTGAAGAGTTGTGGACGTCCAACCATTTAGCGCCTAGTGGTAGTTTCACTATGCTTCTGCCTCTTTCCTTAGATGCTCACGACAGTAGCATGGGAAGATTAGACCAGCCTCGCCGTTTTCGAGATATTCGTTAACAGGCTCTGCGTAATAGTAATCTGCCTCTTGTCAAAGTCGGTTATGTCAATGGATTTCCCCATTTGTAGCCCACAGCTTCACTAGGATAATCCCCCGTCCGTGTCTGCTCTGCTTACATACAGGGTGTTACAAAAAGGTATGGCCAAACTTTCAGGAAACATTCCTCACACACAAGGAAAGAAAATATGTTATGTGGACATGTGTCCGGAAAGACTTACTTTCCATGTTAGAGCTCATTCTCTTACTTCTCTTCAAATCACATTAATCATGGAATGGAAACACACAGCAACAGAACGTATCAGCTTGCCTTCAAACACTTTGTTACAGGAAATGTTCAAAATGTCCTCAGTTAGCGAGGATACATGCATCCGCCCTCCGTCGCATGGAATCCCTGATGCGCTGATGCAGCCCTGGAGAATGGCGTATTGTATCACAGCCGTCCACAATACGAGCACGAAGAGTCTCTACATTTGGTACCGGGGTTGCGTAGACAAGAGCTTTAAAATGCCCCCATAAATGAAAGTCAAGAGGGTTGAGGTCAGGAGAGCGTGGAGGCCATGGAATTGGTCCGCCTCTACCAATCCATCGGTCACCGACTCTGTTGTTGAGAAGCGTACGAACACTTCGACTGAAGGGTGCAGGAGCTCCATCGTGCATGAACCACATGTTGTGTCGTACTTGTAAAGTCACATGTTCTAGAAGCACAGGTAGAGTATCCCGTATGAAATCATGATAACGTGCTCCATTGAGCGTAGGTGGAAGAACATGGGGCCCAATCGAGACATCACCAACAATGCCTGCCCAAACGTTCACAGAAAATCTGTGTTGATGACGTGTTTGCCAATTGCGTGCGGATTCTCGACAGCCCACACATATTGATTGTGAAAATTTACAATTTGATCACGTTGGAGTGAAGCCTCATCCGTAAAGAGAACATTTGCACTGAAATGAGGATTGACACATTGTTGGATGAACCATTCGCAGAAGTGTACCCGTGGAGGACAATCAGCTGCTGATTGTGCCTGCACACGCTGTACATGGTACGGAAACAACTGGTTCTCCCGTAGCACTCTCCATACAGTGCGTGGTCAACGTTAAATTGAACAGCAGCAACTTCTCTGACGCTGACATTAGTGTTGTCGTCAACTGCACGAAGAATTTCCTCGTCCATTGCAGGTGTCCTCGTCGTTCTAGGTCTTCCCCAGTCGCGAGTCATAGGCTGGAATGTTCCGTGCTCCCTAAGACGCCGATCAATTGCTTCGAAAGTCTTCCTGTCGGGACACCTTCGTTCTGGAAATCTGTCTCGATACAAACGTTCTGCGACACGGCTATTTCCCCGTGCTAATCCATACATCAAATGGGCATCTGCCAACTCCGCATTTGTAAACTTTGCACTGACTCCAAAACCAAGATCGTGATGAACACTAACCTATTGATGCTACGTACTGATGTGCTTGGTGCTAGTACTGTAGAGCATGACAACACAAGCACCGAAGTCAACATTACCTTCCTTCAATTGGGCCAACTGGTGGTGAATCGAGGAGGTACAGTACATACTGACGAAAGTAAAATGAGCTCTAACATGGAAATTAAGCGTTTCCGGACACATGTCCACGTAACATCTATTCTTTATTTGTGTGTGAGGAATGTTTCCTGAAAGTTTGGCCGTACCTTTTTGTAACACCCTGTATATCTGTTGTCACGTCACGTGTCTTCAACGGCAGCAGATGGTGCTCAACTCACGGTAGCCAACGGTCATAATGCTTTGTCTTATCAGTGTATGTTCACTTATGAAATTGCCGGCCGGTGTGGCTGAGCGGTTCTAGACGCTTCAGTCTGGAACCGCGCGACCGCTACGGTCGCAGGTTCGAATCCTGTCTCGGGCATGAATGTGTGTGGTGTCCTTAGGTTAGTTAGGTTTAAGTAGTTCTAAGTTCCAGGGGACTGATGACCTCAGCAGTTAAGTCCCATAGTGCTCAGAGCTATTTGAACCATTTTAACTTATGAAATTTGTTCTTGATAAGCCATCCCCGTTCAGAAATAATAGCGAAGTGCATAGCTACAACACTAGACGAAAGGATGATCTTCACTATCCAGGGTTAAATCTCACTTTGGCACAGAAAATGGTGAATTATGCTGCCACAAAAGTCTTTGCTCATTTAACAAACAGCATTAAAAGTCTGACAGCCAATCATCATTTAAAAAGAAAGTAAAAGAATTTCTGCATGACTATGACTACTTGATCTACTCAATAGATGAATTTTTAGATACGAAGTAGTAACTGTAAAAAAGAAAAGTTTGATTTAACCTACACCTTATGCTGAAGTGTCACGTTCTATATCATTGCGAAATGTCATATTAGTGATGTTGAAACAAGTATTAATGTAACGTAATGTAACGTTGAGATATTCCCGTGGGCAGCAAGATCCCTGGTCTCTCCCCCAATCACCGAGCGAGGTGGCGCAGTGGGTAGCACACTGGACTCGCATTCGGGAGGACGACGGTTCAATCCCGTCTCCGGCCATCCTGATTTAGGTTTTCCGTGATTTCCATAAATCGTTTCAGGCAAATGCCGGGGTGGCTCCTTTGAAAAGGGCACGGCCGATTTCCTTCCCAATCCTTCCCTAACCCGAGCTTGCGCTCCGTCTCTAATGACCTCGTTGTCGACGGGACGTTAAACACTAACCACCACCATCTCTCTCCCAATCGAATATGTGTGAGACCAGTTCGGAGGTCAGCTTATTTCTCAACCAAATGAGTGAATGCTCCCAGGCAAGAGGGGGCACAACATTACACTGATTAGTGGGCTCATATTGCCAAGTTATTTATAAATTTGATTCGATTCTGTTATTAACGCAGTAACATCAATTTTAAAACTCACATCTTATACCCTCTCAATCAGGCAGGTTTCATCTAGTTTCCTCCCCCCCCCGCTTCGCCATACCTCAGTTTTTTTGCTAGGCAGCTCTAACAGTTTGACCAACCGTCAGCTGGCATTTCTCCGATCTTGTAATATCCGCCCATAGTTTTCCTGGACAAACAGTTTAAAGAATTCAACGGTAATCGCTAGGAAATGGCCAGGAAGCCCGTTAGTTAATAAGATGACCCGAGGAGTAGACAAAATTGCTTGGTCCGGTGAATCGGCTTCGGCTTTGTGCCACAGCGGACACGGGCAATCACAACTGCAGCCAAGCGGCACGCCGCCCGTGACGTCACACCGCTGCTGGCAGCTCCGCGCGACTTAAAGAAGCTGATGCCAGACGAAACACGTTAGCGCATCCAGAGTTTGCGAAGAGCTGCTACCGCGGCAGCGTCTTCACTCTATCGTAACCATTTCTTAATTTTAGGCATTAATTCTCCTGACTAGACAGTACCGCAACTAAAAAAAATAATAGAATCTATTGTGAATACAGGGTGGCACAGATAAAAGAATCCCCCGTAAATTCAAAGAAAATGCAGTGAAACTGAAAAATACAGTGATAAATACATTTATAGAGGATGCTGAAAGTGACACCCTGCAACATCAATACACAGCTGTGCACGTCTACATATTCAGATACTCGCGGCTAAGGTTCGGATACTGATGGCGACAACATCACAGCTGATGTTTCTTTCAGTTCCTCTATTTTGTGTGGGTTTATTTCATAGATCTTGCTCTTCAAGGGTCCGCACAGGAGAAAATCACATGTTGTTACATCTGACAAACCTGGTGGCCATAAATGTTTGTTGACAGTTCGTTCCTCAGTGAAGACATCATGGATTTCTTCCAGGGATACCTCAGACGTGTGGCATGTTACCCAAATTTGCTGGAAGATGCAGTATTGTCTTTCATATTCAGTGAGTTGAGCACAAAATGTATCAAAAATTTCCGGATATGTAACCGTGTTGAGAGTAGTGTCAAAAACTGCGGTCAAATTATGCGTGTTCCTGTTACACCGCACCAAACGCCGATTTTTTCATCATGCAGTTCCCCGTTGCCCAGTGCCTCGTGGACTGTGAATTCACCTGACCGGGAAGATGAAACCATGCATGATGTAATGGAAAGGGTCTAACAAACCTCGTTGTATGTTATTCAAGAGACACGTGCAGTAATCTATATGTTTCTGACTGCCATCTCCAGTAATTTCTGCACAATCGTTGGACGGTATGGCTTCAGATTAAGACTTCAATATTCGCTGGCAACTCCTCCTAGTTACATGAGCCTTTTGGGCAAATTTACATGTACACTTTTTTGGGCTTTGAATAATTCTTCGGTGAATGTCTGCAATAACTTCTGGTGTGAGAACTGAAGGAATTCTTTGTCATTTTACATTTTGCACAGATCCGTAGGTGAGCCAGTTTTTACACAGACTCTGTATTGCTCTCTTTGCTCGTAGTTCTCTATCCGGGTGCTTGACTCCGAAAATTTCGCGAGTTTCCTTAACCGAACTTGTTTTCACATATGCTTCCACAATTTTAATTCTTTCTTCTATCGAGAAAGTCATTTTGTCGACCGCAAAGAGAAACATCTAACTTCAGTGATGAAATAACCTGAAATACTGACAATCGATTACAGCATGAAACTGTCCATTGTTGTAGCTGTTTATTCTATTTTATAACTGTTTATTCTGTTCCAAAAATCGGAATATTGCTATTGTATTAAAAGGGGAGGTGGGCCAATTTTTAACTGCGCCACGCCGTATAATGAACTGTTGACAGGGATGAGGGTGTCACAGCCACATTCTTAGATATATCTAAGGCTTCTCGTGCTATTGCCCATAAGATTCTACAACATACTCCAGAACCCTTATGAAAAATAGATGGAGCTAACTACTAGTTTCGATCATACCTTGCATACTGGATACAAACAGTAATGATAACACAAACCTCAAATTAGGTTAAACTTTTAATGAAACACTTAATACTACCAAAATACCTTAATATGGGAGTTTATCAGGGTAGTATATTAGTGGAATTCCTATTTCCGCCATATATCAATGACTTCCCTGATAGTGTTAGTCATGGCGAAAAATTCTGTTTGCTGATGAGAGAAATGTTACAGTCACTGAGGAAAGAAAGCAAATGAAACGATGAAGGGCCTTTCCAATTGAACAGAATCCAATAAAGATACACCAACCACGGAGAAAACAAATGCTATAAACTTCAGTCTGAAGAGGGAAAGCGACACTGTAAATTTAAATGAAGATGTTACACGTACAGCCTGCGTTACAAATACGAAATTTCAGGGAATGAATATTGATTCTCATTTGAAGTGATGCGAGCACAGAAGTAAAACTACGAACAAAATGTGCACAAAATGTGAACGCAGGGTTCAAACTACAGAAAAAGGGTCATAATACGAGGCCGTGCAAAAAAGTAATGCCTCTGAATTTTTATGTGAGAACTCTTAAAGCTCTTCAAAGAAAACAAACGCTATTAACATTCTATATCTTTATTCTTCATATATACATATTTATGTCTCAACACAGTCACCCTGGCACCGAACGAGAGACCAGTTTATTGATACCGTCACTGTAGACTGTTTGACATTTTTGACGGAGCTACAGCCTCACCTCTGCTTGTACCGCTTCATCACTAACAAAGTGAAGTTCTCGAAGGTGTTCTACAAGATTTGGAAAGAGATCAAAATCGGATGGGCTCAGGCCGGAGTGTATGGAGGATGACCGATGTCACTGGATCCAAGACGTATGATTGTTGCAGACGTCGCCACTCTCGGATGTGGTCTGGCATTGTGATGCTCAAACAGAGGGTGGTCTATGTATGGAGGAACTCTTAGAATTTGAAATCGATTACAGCACGCTGTTTCTCACGCAACGATCTAATTACGTTACACACCGCCGTGTTACAAGCTACAATTTGGAGCCCTCCGGCGGCAGTGGGTTGAAAGTAGGTAGACATGAAGAATAAATACGTTGAATGTCTATAACTTTTTAGTCTTAAGAGTTTTCACACAGAAAATTCTGAAGCATTACTTTTCAACATGCCCTCGTAATAATAACTACAAATAGAAATCGCGCTCATTGCCAACCTTTGTTCAAAACACTGGAATTTTGATTAAGTCATGTGAGAATATTTACCAGCCGATTACGCACATAAAAATGACCTTGATAATTACTACATAAACAGCTCTGTCCGAGACCATGTGACAAAATATCGACTCAATTTAGATTCATCAAGTAAGAATAAACATAAAGCCTAAAACAGCATTTACCTCCAAGAAATAAAACTATACAATAAATTACTTAAGGAGATTAAATAGATTAATAAAATTGATTTATTTAAATAGACAGTTAAAAAGTGCTTGTTAGGCGATCTGTATTATACAGTGAAGGACTGTGCAGCTAACAAAGAGTAGGAGTTTAGCGAAAAAAATGTTAAAATTTGCAAATAACGACAATATTCTCTGATATTTCACACCACACTTTCGCACTATATTTTTTTTCTTTTCTTTCCTCGAAAACTTTGCTCCAAAACTCTGTAAAGGATAGTTCTAAGGTCGTGTCCTCTTTCTGAGCTCAAGCTCTCACTCATTATGGGCAGATGCTGAGTGAGTTTACAGGGAAACAAATGAGAATGAAACTAAATACGGCCGCCGTGGTTCTTATGTCAGCTGATAACGAGTGTAGTGTTACATTACCAAAATATGTGTTCAGTATTAAAAATGTATTAAGAGTGTACCATTAACTTATTACGTTACTAAATAACTCCTTTGCAAAGCAATATTGTACACTAGAAATAAACCGAATGAGGTAGCGGTGTTTACATAAACTGGCCTTGTATTCGAGACGGTGGACGAAAGTAAGCTGATTTTGTGTGTATTTCTTGACGACACCACTGTGGCTTCATTGTGTTGGGACACGTTATAAAGAGATCTGAAGATGAATATCGCTGACCGAAACTGGTAGTCTAAGGACCCCAAACGATTTGTGACGTTGACGGAAAGAAAAGAAATTTATTTCCACTCCCTGTTCGGCCTTCCTGATTTAAGTTTTTCTTGGATTTTCTAAATTTCTTCAGGCAAATGTCTCGATGATTCCTACCATAAGGCTGCAGTCGGTTAACTGTCTCATCCCTATGGAACTGGGCCTTTAAGTATGTAAATGCATGTGTAAACGAATTACGTCTTTTTCTTCTTCTTCTTCTTCTTCTTCTTTATCTTACCTGTGATGCCATTACATGTCCAATATTCTTTTGAATGATTGCACGAATACTGCTGCTACTGCTACTAATACTACTGCAATAAGAATTCTCTCATTATTTTTATTGCTCATTTCCCAAATCAAACTCAAGGCCAATACACAAAAATCTATGTACTGTGACAGTCCTATTGCAAGCGGTTTGCTTACAAATGTCATTTCATCACAGATCCGTTAAGAAGCACCTTTTTCCCAAATGATGCCCATCTGCAATTAACCCACAACGTCTGGAAATATGTTCTTTTTTCTGAAGATCGTAATATTTATGGATGCAAAAATATTTGTCAACGTTTTGATATGAATATTGACGCAGCAGTCTTGAGAGCAGTAAGTGCTCTTTTTTTCTTAACAAACTAGCATAGTATCACTTCCACTGAGTAGTATTATTTCCGCTGAGATGTATCCATGATGCGTACAACATGTTATGTAAACGTAAACATTTGAACAACTGTAGATTTTTAGTACATATCGTGCATTGTAACAACTAACAAGCCTCAGTGGAGTGCTACGTGTGTAAGCATGCCCATTTGCATTATGTGCTTTTTATTTTTATATGATTTTACTTTTGACAAACCTATGTATAATGTGCAATATATTCTCCACCGTAATGACGATAGGGCATGAGTGATAAACTCAAAATGGAACACTATTTATAACTAAAATTTTTTTGAAGGTCGGAAGATGATAGTTTCAACTGTCGCAACTGGTCATCAGCAACAGTTATTAATTACTAATAACACGACCTTCACCACAAAAATTGTTTTGGTGACAGAAAAGATCCTCGTGAAGTCCAAGATTATAGCAAACAACTTAGTTATGATGAAGCCCATGGAATAACATTTCACATACTCCTAATTTGATACATAAAATTTCTAAGACTTAACAAGTTCTCTAAGTAGATGGCAATAGAGTATAGTATGCCTTTCTCTTAAAGTATTCACTGTATTTTCCTGCAACCGTTCTAAGAATTTAAATTACTATTAATTTCACATTTTCATCCCATGTCACATCGCATTTTAGTCTATCTCTAAAATAGAGTAAAAGCCATTCTCAACCAAGACTGTAAATATGAGTACCTACTAAAGTCCCTTGCTAGGGAGTTTCCTGTTGTATGTGTTATCCCTTTGCCTTACACTCTGAACTACTTTACAGAGCAATCTACTAGGGGAACCTACAATTTCACATGGACTTGGAACCAAACTATCATCTTTTCCCCACATAACAAACAAACACCGTCCGAACAGACCTTGAAGGGCCAAAGTTACCAACCGGCCGCCATGTCATCCTCATCCTTGGGCGTCACCGGAAGCTGATAGGGAGAAGCATGTTGTCACCTGAACGGTGACCCATCCAAGTGGCAGCCAAGCCCGATAGCGCTTAACTTCGGTGATCTGCCGGGGAAACGGTGTTAACACTGTGGCAAGGCCGTTGGCTATTTTTTCTCCACATATACTAACCATTTCCAAACACAAAAGAAGCAACAAGAAACGGCCTGAACGATGTGTAGATTCTAAATGTTCGTCACTCATACAGAAACCTGATACTACAGAACTCTCATTGCTGCTGCGCATTATCTTGTGCAGGGAGTTTCACATGTGACACAAACGCTGTGTCTGGCTTTGCTCAAAAGGCTCCGCTAGCCGCATAAGGCACTTTCCTCCGACTTGGTAGTTGCCATCAGAAGGTCGTTGTCCGGAGATAGAGAAGACAAGCCTGTTGCTCGGTCCTCTCTATTGACAAACCACCAAAACCTATGTGTGTGTAATGGAGGTGTCTGGAAACGCCTCGACGAAAAGTTCGATGCTGCTCGTTCTGTCATTTGCTGTATATAACTCACAAACGTGTTTAATTCAAGTCCTCTTAATAAGTAATAAATAGTGCGGCGATACTGTAATGTTCCATGATCGGCGCTTTCGAAAGCTTTCGTGATAAATTATTTTTAACGTTTAATATTAGTCAGCTGAAGACAGCGCCTTGGGAACAAATTGCGTTTCTATTTAAATACAACCAACACACTGCTCACCGTTATTACTCCGTACGTGGCTTGCAGGCGCGAATCCAAACATCAAAATAATTTCCGATGTTTTGTAATAAGATGAAGGCGACGGCTGGAAACCCGCTTCAGGCTCAACAACTAGCTCTTTCGCCAAAAGTGATTATAGTAGTAATGTTATGCAAATGACATCACCCTAGAAAGCGTTAAGACAGTACATATTCGCCCAAGTAATCAACCGACAGCAATTACTAAAAAATCTAAGAAGAATCATGAAAGTTGTATTACTTCAGGATTCATGAACGATAATAATAATCTTCAGTCCATTATAGACAGCTCAGTTTTCCCAAATTATTTTCAACAGCTCCAGATAAAGTGGGTCGTCATTTGGAATCTATTAATTGCGATCTCAAAGAAAAACTTTGAATCCTTAAAATTAAAAACTTTTATGCATAAATCATTAAAAACAGTGAATTAAAAAACAACTGGGGCTTGTTACAAAGATGTCAGGTAGTCCAACACGGTAGAGTCTACCCAACTGTGAAAAATCTTATTAGACTTTCCGCTATGGAAATGGTAAAATGTATGATAGGTGAAAAATCAGTGCAATAAATAGCTAAGATCCCATTTTCGAATGACACGAAAGATTATTGTATCAAAGGATGAACTCAGATTTTCGTCTCAAATCACGCATATGTTCATTACAAATGACTGAATGTGATGATGTGACTGGACGTCAGTATTAATTGTAAAAGTTAAGCATCAGCTCAGCACGAAAAAGCCTTACTGGAAGATCTTATATGCAAATTATCGTCAAACATGCTACTGGAAGTGAAATGTTGGATCTGTTACATTCTTGAAGAGAATGAAATACCACGGGACAAGTATATTCACATCTATGCCGATGGAGCAAAGGCCATGAGTGGAATTAGTAATGGAGCTCTGTAGCTTATTAAAAATATAGTCAAAAACTGTTCTAGTGACCGCTTTATGTTCCACAGGCAGGCATTTTGTGCATAAAAGCTATCTCGAAAGAATTATCTTTATCAGGTCAGCAATGTAATTAACTTCATAGAACCTCAGCCAAAATATCGTTTGTTCAGAATACTATTTAAGGACATGAAGCTTCATCGGTACATGCAAGTAAATCTCTTCTCTTACATATTAAAGGCAGGTACTTTTCTCAAGGAAAGATGCTAAGGCGAATTTTATCTGAGGGACGAGGTTCTCGATTTCTTTCATGGAGAAATTCGAATTGAAATGTCGATTATTTGATAGAAAATGATTGCCTCAAATTTCTGGTTTAAGGGAATTTTAACAAAGATTAATGAATTTAATTTAAAGTTTCCAAGCAAACGAGTAAATGTGTTTACTGCACACAAAAAAATTTGCTTTCAAGCAAAAGATAGAATTTCTAACAATTTGTTTTTTTCTATTATGAATCTTATTGCTTGCAAAAACAAAAAAAACAAAAAAAGAAAAGATTTTTAGAGCGGTAAAGGGCTGAAATAGACATTCATCGAAGAAGCTTTTCATAACCTGAAAGATTTGAATGACGTTTTTAATCATTATTTTCAAAAAGACAAGCAAATTTAATATCAAAATGGATTGTTAATTAAAAATCCATTTATTATGAATGCATGAGTTTCAATCACGTCTAGGCGCGCAGTCAGGAACCGTGAGACTGCTACGGTCGCAGGTTCGAATCCTGCCTCGGGCATGGATGTGTGTGATGTCCTTAGGTTAGTTAGGTTTAAGTAGTTCTAAGTTCTAGGGGACTAATGACCACATCAGTTCAGTCCCATAGTGCTCAGAGCCATTTGAACCATTTTTTCAATCACGTAGGAAATTCAAATGGTTCAAATGGCTCTGAGCACTATGAGACTTAACATCTGAGGTCATCAGTCCCCTGGAACTTAGAACTACTTACACCTAACTAACCTAAGGACATCACACACATCCATGCCCGAGGCAGGATTTGAACCTGCGATCGTAGCGGTCGCACGGTTCCGGACTGAAGCGCCTAGAACCGCTCGGTCATATTGGCAGGCATTTAGGAAATATTTATTGAACTGGTCTCATTTATCACTGGAGGACAAATTTAAATTAAGGCCGTTACGGGAATTGTGGTGTAGCTTTAAAGATGAATATCCTTGTCGCAAAATGATTCTCAAATTACGTATAAACAAAACATAAATACCGAGACAGACTTGATGCCGAGCCCATCTTGAAAATTTAACTTCTATCCATAAAGACTAATATTAAACATATCTGCGAATGAAAGAAGCAACATCAGTTATCACTGAAATTTGAGATACTTTAAGAACTGTTGAGTAGTTAACTTTGTAATTAGTTTTGAAGCAAACCATTTTTTTTTCAAATAATTATTATTTTCGTTGCATAAAATTCTTTACAGAATGCTGTATTGAAAAAAACTAAAGATAAGATCCACAGGTTCTACAACTTAAATGGATACTAAAAGGGGTTCCTCCTATGTAAAAAGTTAATAAATACTGCTTTAGATGTTAATTATGTGTTCTAGCAGTACGAAGTTCGAAACAGAAAGATGTTTACGAACGGTATAATCTGAATACGCATTGACTGAGATCGGCGTAATTTGATTCACAGACAGAGAGCACCAAAAACACACAACTCAGTATCTGCGTAAAACCTCGTAGTTAGATACTTGCTTGTTTGTTTCCACCACAGGAGCTGAGCCTCTTTCGACCGAACCGTGGGATGAAGTTACTGGCGAGGTCACTGCAGACAGGGCATCTCTGTTTGTGCCGAGGTCACGCTAGGCGGAGCAACTTTGTTTTTAAGGACTTACGTTCCAGGAAGAACTCATCATTCCGCACTCTTGTCAGATCTATCAAGAAACAAGCACAAAGAGAGGGGTTAACACGAGATGTCAGATGCAATTAAAATGCCGTGCTCAAGAAGATTCATTTCTGTGTAACTGTCCATGGACACGTCATATAGACATGTAGAGTGTGGTTCTTTCCTTCATACAAATCAGAAATGCTCTTACACAGTCGTTTTTGCTAATTACAGAAACAGAACCTTGATAGTGGCAACTTTGTAATAAGATCTCCGAGATCTCGCGGATGGCTGAGAACCGATGATAGTGGGAGGAAACAAATGCTCACTGTTCCTTCTTACCGCATAATCACAGTTAACCACACAGAAAGGAGGATGATAATTATGAGATGCAATACCAGTTTGAAAGAATATCTGGTTTTGGAATTAACTGGTCATGCGAATGTGATACACAGGACTGAAACAAAATAATTTAAGAAAATAAGAAACTCAATTAGTTAGTTAGATATTTTCGTGTTCTATGAATTATACACTGCTTGACAACTGCAAAGGAATGGAGACAATGTAGGTCAGGAACAATCACAGACTACGTAGGACGTCATGAAACACTGTAGGTACGAAGTGCAACGAAAAATGGTAAACATTTTACCACATAGGAAAGCAAGATAACATACATAAATAACGTTCATATTTGACAGCGGTAAGGTTCCGAACATAATGGTCAATATCGGACTCCTCGCGCACTAACGCACATTGTGCACATGTTATTCATGCTGGATACCAAACTGTTGGGGAGTCCTTGGGGGATGTTACCCAATTCCTCCCCCAAGGCGGTTTTCAGTTCTTGCAAGGTTTGCGGAGGGATATTCGCCGAGAAAGACATTTGCCAAGAGCATCCCAGATATGGTCCGGGGAGTATGCAGGCCATGCCATACATTCACTTTCCAGTGTGTCCGACATCTCATCGGTCCTGTGTGGTCGGGCATTGTCGTCCATAAACAGAAAGCTGGGACCCACTGTACACCTAAAAAGACGTACATGATCCAGAATAGTCTCCGTGCAATACCGCTGTGCTGCAACGGTAACTCACGCTAAGACATGCAGCGGCTTTCGATCACTGTGTATATTTACTGACACCACCATAACGCCCTAGGCCACATCGATCACACTCGTGAATATTCTGTGGTGTTTAATGTGTTCCCTCTCTCTCAGCGCTAACTGGCAGCCGGAATCACTCGAAACAGTGATGCGAGTCACGCCGGAAACACCACTCTGGGCCATTATTGCTGATTCCGAAACAACATGCTCAATATAGCGACGAACCCTTTCTCGACGATTGCTTGCATGAAGTGAAACGCATTTAACAAACTCCCGGGCATAGAGACCAGCCTGAGTTAATCGCCCCAAAGTGGTTCTGGCAGAGACTCGTGTACCGGTAGCGGCTGCAAAGTCTGCAGCGATCAGCCTAGGAGTGAGACATCTGTTACCTTCAGCCACTAGGGCAACGTATCAATCCTCTTGTGATGTGGTGATCCGTCTACGATCTCCGGCATTTCCACCTATGAATCACTTGATGATACTTTCGGACACACCAATTATTGTAGCCACAGTAGTGACACTTTGCTCGGCTTCGAGCCGTTCAACTGCTCTTCCAAGATCGTAATCACTCAAGTGCCGCCGTACCTCACGCAATGTCGCACTAATCGGTTCCACAGTAAATTTCGTGAAACACCGTACTGCGTGAACTGTCGAATACATATAGAGCTTCACTGCGATTAAAATGTCTCTCTCTCTCTCTACATTTCCGTTTACTTACATTGGTAGGGCATTCCGTAGCAGTTGTCCGTTGATCCGCAGCAACTAGTGGTCGTTCCTTAGCAGGTTGTTCCTTAGCAACTGTCAAGCAGTGTAACTGAAATACGCGCTATAATTTAAAACGAGTCAGGTCACATTTATTATAAACTTTCTCGTGAAAATAGTGCCAACTATTGACGATGTAGACCGTTTACATTATTGTCCTTAACATTAATTTTAAGCCCAGTTCCTTATTTTACTTTTTTATTTAACTAAAAAGACGACCATTAGACCTGTTAATCACGGATTTTGATGAGGTTTAGGCATGTTGTAGATGAACCTGTCCTGAGTGCCTGGCTAGCGGCTTTTTACGTGACAGGCCCTAGTTTCCGGGAAAATCGATGTTGAAGTCTCATGCTCATGCGTATCTCATGTACACATAACGAAAGTAACTTTTCGATTAAGCGAGCGTGGCACAGCGGCTAAGGTTTGCGGCTACCAGGCTGGAGACATCGGTTCGAACCCTGGCTGTGTATATATATTTCAATTTCGGGGATTCGGAATTTGTTTTACATCAAAAAATTTAGGAGAAATTTAATAATGACAACTTCGATAGTGAACTGGCTAATTTGTTCAAATATTTGTCTTGTGGACCTATACAGTAAATATGGATAACCATAAACACGTTCAATTCCTCATATATTTCTCTCTTAATTACCAACTATAACCTTCAAGAAACAATCCTTTGCAAAAAAGTTAAGAAAAGGTGAATGAAATGCATTAATATTATTTTGAATAGTCGTGGTTGTTACTCTAGCAGCAGAAAGTGACAATTTAACGTAAACGCAAATGTAATCCACTAAAATAGAACATCTTTGACCGTATACATACTCTTTGGAAAGCAATACTGCCGCAATGTCTTTGTACTGTGTGGTTAGCACACTGGACTCGCATTAGGGAGGACGACGGTTCAATCCCGTCTCCAGCCATCCTGATTTAGGTTTTCCGTGATTTCCCTAAATCCTTTCAGGCAAATGCCGGGATGGTTTCTTTGAAAGGGCACGCCGATTTCCTTCCCCATCCTTCCCTAACCCGAGCTTGCGCTCCGTCTCTAATGACCTCGTTGTCGACGGGACGTTAAACAACACTAACCTAACCATCTTTGTACTGTGTTACGACTTAGCGTAAAACAAACAGTGTCATTGACGCGTTGCATGATAGTTAATTTCTGGCTAACGTAGGAGACACAATAGCTATAAGTTGATACACAAAAATTTTGTTTCCTAATATTGGCATAAAAAATTCGGTAAAATTTTACTTAGGGTAACGGCGGCTTAGTGTGCTGATGTTGGCAACTACCGACCATAGTAAATAATTATGTTGTTCCTGCTCTATGGTTGGCAGATTCTTGTATGTATCTTTGTCCGCTCAGTAAATTAATTATCCTCGTAAACAGACCATTTCATACAAAAACGTTTACGTTAGTATGAAGTTCACATAATATCCAACATTCAAGGGTCTCGGTACACTACGTTGCCGTTGCCGTACGAAAAATGTAAAGCCAAGAAAGGTAAATTCAGAGACGTATCTTTTCCGATTTTAGTGAGACTATAAACAGACAGCTGCAGAGCCAGAATACCGGAACAACACACTCGTAGACGTAACATCCAGTACTCCACAAGCACTTGAAAATGGGATTAATTTCTTGAAACGCGTCATGGTGCATTTTAACGAAAACGCAAGTGTTGCAGTACTTTGTTATTTAAATCATAAAGTGAATTTATTTTTTCGGTATTCCGAACGACAATACGCAAACATTTAACTTTCTACTGAGTTATCTCCGATGTTGTAGTCATAAAATACAATATTTTGCGTCCTTTAAAGCACATATGTCACGTTTGATCGTACAGAGATTCACCAGCAGATCTTTGTGCAGGTAACCTGCACGTCTTCCTACTGTGATATCCCTACATCCCTGTGGGAGACTTTGACGGGCTATAATTTGCTCAGGATGTTAGGATCAATTGCTAGAATTTATGCAAAACACTCTCATTCAATGGATGTGAAACTTGATTTCGATCACAATATGTTTACCGAACGAATAAAGACACTTGTGCTATTTTATCCGAGCGGCACGCCCCCCCCCCCCCCCAAAAAAAAAAAAAAAAAAAAAAAAAAGAAGCAAGCTTTACGTATTATTTATATCTAACAAATTGGATAGCAAGTCATTAACTGTGAATCACCTGCTGCACTCATTTTAAGTATAGAAAACTTGGAAAGATCATTGCTTAATGCACGTCTGCATCATTTGGAGAAATCATATCTGAGTCACCACTGGAGCTGGTAAATGAAATTGTGCCGTTTTGTCAGTTTTGTTCTGTTCTTAGAAGAAAAAAAACATTATCCCGCTACAGTCGACATTTTATTACATCACCATTTTCTGTTTTTGTGGGAACATGACAAATGCGCCGTTTTAATATAAGTCGCACCAAGTCATTCAGAGTTATTGATTTTGCAATACAGTTTGTTAGTCATTAACTGTACTTGGAGTGTACGTTATTTTTGGGTCAATACCGGTTGGATAAAGCAGCACAAGTGATTTTTTTTCTTTCAGGAAACATATGATGACTGAAATTAAGTTTCAGGTGTCAGGAATGAGACAACATTGCAAAATTTCAGCGTTTGAGCTAATCATCATAAGCAAATTTTAATTCGCGGAAGTTTAACAGACTCTCTTACGGTGATATTACGTTAACTGATTTGCATCTCCATGAAGATGTGGGGACGTCACTACTTGCCGATACCACCATACTGCCATAATGAATACGACGTCATATGTAGGCAATCACAGTGGATGATGTATTGCGTTCTCTGTGGCATGAAGTTGTTTCTTTAGACACACATTCAAACAAATATTCCGAAAAGAGGTATTTTGTTTACTTCCCTGTTAGTATTGGAAAGTTTAAAAGGTTTTCAGGAAGGTAAGACCCAGCAAGAGCACCCTTTCTTCCGTTACTAGTTACCTTCGAATTTCAACAAAGCTAGCGTGGATGATAGACATCAAGTAAAACAGAATAATATCTGACTTTCTGCAAGGGAATGTTATAGGCCCTCTGCTCTAGCTGATCTACATATACGGTTTAGGATACAACCTGAGCAGCGATCTTAGATTGTTATGATGCTGTCAATTACTTTCTTGTACAGCCATCAGATAATCAAAACCAATTGCAAAATGATTTATATAAAATATCTGTATGGTCTGAAAAGTGTCAATTGACTCTAAACAATGAAAAATGTGAAGTCACCCTGATGAGGAATCGGATAAATTTCGGTTACACAATATATCACACAATTCTAAAGACCGTAAATTCAACTAAGTACTTAGGGATTACAATTACGAATAACTAAAATTGGGACGACCACATAGATAATGTTGGGAGAAAGCAAACCCTAAGACTGCGATTTACTGGCAGAACACTTAGAAAATGCAACAGATCTACTAAAGAGACTGCTAACCCTATGATGTCCACCATCATCTGGTGTACTGCTGCGAGGTGTGGGATCTGCATAAGATAGTCTTGACGGAAGACACCGAAAACGTTCAAAGAAGGTCAGCTCGTTTTCTATCATCGTGAAATAACGGAGGGAGTGCTACGGAAACGCTAAGCGAAGTGAGATGACAATCATTGAAACAAAGGCGTTTTCCGTTGCGCCTGGATCTTCTCACGAAATTTCAAACATCATCTTTCTCCTCAGAGTGTAAAAATATTCTGTTGGCGACAGCCTATATTGGGAGGAATGAACATTATAATAAAATGAGAGAAATCAGAGCTAGTACGGAAAGGTTTAAGTGTTCGTTTTTCCCACGCTCTGTTCGAGAGTGGAATGCTAGAGAAATATCTGAAAGGTGGTTCGATGAACCCTCTGCCAGCCACTTAATCGTGAATTGCAGAGTAATCATGTAAACGTAGATGTAGATGTTTGAGTCAACCGGGAGAGTCTGGAGTAGCAGTACGGCCGCGAGGCGCGTGGTCACGTTAATGATGTGTGAGTGGATGTAACAGGGTACCGACGAAAAGATAACGTGACTTATTTACGTACAACTTATCTTAGGCTAATTACTTCAAGTAACAGAACCACCGCTCGTAAAATCATGAAGTATGTGAAAAGTACAACTGTGGTTTCAGCGGTGTGTGTGTAAGAGCTGGAAACCATACGATTCATATGTGGTAATAAATTCCAGCGTCTCTAAGAATTATTTCAGCTGTTATTATTCGGTAGCGTCTCAGTCATTAAGAGTACACACTCTTAATAATCACTTTAACCGTGTTCGTTTGGATAGAACATGCTCTCATTGTTAGAATGCAACCAACAGAACTGAATTAAGCTACTAATTAAAAACCCCGACTGCCGGAAATTAATTAAATTGTGGTAACAATTTATTCTACACTGAAGAGCCAAAGAAACTGGTACACCAGCCTAATATCGTGTAGAGCATACGCGAGCACGCAGAAGTGCCGCAACACGATGTGGCATGAACTCGACTAATGTCTGAAGTAGTGCTGGAGAGAACTGACTGCATGAATCCTGCAGGGCAGTCCATAGATCCGTAAGAGTACGAGGGAGTTGAGATCTCTTCCGATCAGCACATCGCAAGCCATCCCAGATATGCTCAATAATGTTCATGTCTGGGGAGTCTGCTGACCAGCGGAAGCCTTAAACTCAGAAGAGTGTTCCTGGAGCCTCTGGACGTGTGGGGTGTCGCATTGTCCTGCTCGAATTTCCCATATCTGTCGGATTGCACAATGGATATTAATGGATGCCGGTAATCAGGCAGGGTGCTTACGTACGTGCCAGCCATCAGAGTCGTATCTAGACGTATCAAGACTCCGATATCACTCCAACTGCACACGGCCCACATCATTACAGAACCTTCACCAGCTTGAACAGTCCCCTGCTGACATGCAAAGTCCATGGATTCATGAGGTAGTATCCATATCCGTACACGTCCGTCTGCTCGATACAATTTGAAACGAGACTCATTCGACCAGACAACTTGGTTCCAGTCATTGACAGTCCAATGTCGGTGTTAACGGGCCCATGAGAGGCGTAATGCTTTGTGTAGTGCAGTCATCATGTGTACACGACCGGGCCTTCGGCTCCGAAAGCCCATACCGATGATGTTTCGTTGATTGGTTCACACGCTGACACTTGCTAATGACTCAGCATTCAAATCTGCAGCAATTTGCGGAAGGGTTGCCCGTCTGTAACGTTGAACGATTCTCTTCAGTCATCGTTGGTCCCGTTCTTGCAGGATCTTTTCCGGTCGCAGATCTGATGCTTTACCAGATTACTGATATTAACGGTATACTTGTGAAATGGTCGTACAGGAAAATTCGCACTTCATCGCTACCTCGGAGATGATGCGTCCCATTGCTCGTGCGCCGACTATAACACCACGTTCAAATTCACTTAAATCTTGGTCACCCGCCATTGTAGCAGCAGTAAGCGCTCTAACAACAGCGCCAGACACTTTTTGTCTTATATATGCATTGCCGACCGCAGCGCCGTATAGTGCCTGTTTACATATCTCTGTATTTGGATACTCGTGCCTATAACCATTTCTTTGGCGCTTCAGTGTAGTAGAGAGCATACACAACGAAGGTGACATCAGTCTTGACGCTGTTTTCTGTAACCTTCAGGTTTCAACGAACAAATATAGTGAACAAATTTTGCGCCAGTCTCATAAGATTGGATGTACCTTCTGTGATACTGCAGAAAGACTTCGCAGGAATGTAGCCACTGCACATGATCGCTGGCAGAGGTGGTCACGAAAATGTACGATCGCAAGAAGACCGGGCCCCGACGGCCACGTGGCACTACCGAAAGGGAAGACCGTCGTGTTCTGTGTAAGGCTCTGATTCAGTGTACTGCGTCTGCAGCGGCAATTTCATCGATACCTCGGAGATGCACCACAGTGACACAACGAACTGTTACAAAGCCGTTACTTCAAGGATAGCTCTGTGCCAGATGCCATGTAACGTTCATTGAATTCAATGTGGATGAAGACCGATCAACAGGCATTACATGCATTGATCAAAAATGATAGTGCATTGAGAATGGCTAGTTTATAGCTGAAATCCAGATCTGCCAATAAAATTTCAAAAGGACGACTGATAGCTGAAATCTATTATTTACAAGCTTTAATTTTTCAAGTAGAATTTCAGTTGCTGCCAGTCGATCTCATGCTGGTTTGTGTATTGTTGCGGATCGAAAATTACAATTCCGTGCAGATATTGCTTAAGACGTCCGTGACAGAAGTTTAGGCGCGTCGTTGTTAACTCGACATCTTCGTGGTTCGTCTGTTTACTAGACAGCGGCATGATCATGCTGTAGTATACAGAGAAGTTGCAGCATTAGAAAACTGGAACGAAATGCAGGAAGATCTGCAGCGGATAGGCATTTGGTGCAGGGAGTGGTAACTGACCCTTAACATAGACAAATGTAATGTATTGCGAATACATAGAAAGAAGGATCCTTTATTGTATGATTATATGATAGCGGAACAAACACTGGTAGCAGTTACTTCTGTAAAATATCTGGGAGTATGCGTGCGGAACGATTTGAAGTGGAATGATCATACAAAAATTAATTGTTGGTAAGACGGGTGCCAGGTTGAGATTCATTGGGAGAGTCCTTAGAAAATGTAGTCCATCAACAAAGGAGGTGGCTTACAAAACACTCGCTCGACCTTTTTACTTGAGTATTGCTCATCAGTGTGGGAACCGTACCAGGTCGGGTTGACAGAGGAGATAGAGAAGATCCAAAGAAGAGCGGCGCGTTTCGTCACAGGGTTATTTGGTAAGCGTGATAGAGTTACGGAGATGTTTAGCAAACTCAAGTGGCACACTCTGCAAGAGAGGCGCTCTGCATCGCCGTGTAGCTTGCTGTCCAGGTTTCGAGAGGGTGCGTTTCTGGATGAGGTATCGAATATATTGCTTCCTCGTACTTATACCTTGCGAGGAGATCACGAATGTAAAATTAGAGAGATTCGAGCGCGCGCGGAGGCTTTCAGACAGTTGTTCTTCCCGCGAACCATACGCGACTGGAACAGGAAAGGGAGGCAATGACAGTGGCACGTAAAGTGCTCTCCACCACACAGCATTGGGTGGCTTGAGGAATATAAATGTAGATGTAAATGTAGAGTACATGTGGATGTACAGGTCTTGCACAAAAACATGGAAACACAGCTATAAATGCTTGCTTAGACATAAAAGCAGATACCAGCCAAGCCTCCAGGTTGTTGCGTTGTGTTTGATCATGAACGGCACCTACACAGTGTCCTCAGTATGTCCAAGTGTAGTCAGAACAGTACCTCGCGTAGTTGCGTTGTATTATGTCGGAGCTAAGTGAATTTCAACGTGGGCAAGTTTCTGGTGACCGTATGGTGGGTGCTTCCATAACCAAAGGAGGCGAAATGCTTGGTGTTTCAAGAAGTGCAATAGCGAAGGGAAACAGGAAAAATATTATCCACCAAATCACAACGCAGACGAAAGTGGGTGTTGAGTGATCGTGACAGACGGTCATTGAAGAGGATTTTCATGAAAAATAAGAGGACGATAGTTGCAAAACTCACTGCAGAACTGAATATTGAACTCGCGAACACTGCCGGCACTAAAATAACTCGAACGGAGCTGCATAAGGAGCGAATAGCACGGCGAGCTGGAATTCCAAAATCACTCGTCAGTGAAGCAAATGCCTGTAACAAAAAAACTGTTTGCATCTTGTGTCTGAGTTTGCGTTCCAAGTTTTGAAACATGACAGGGGTTCGATGATGATTCGGGCAACCACATCGCGATACTCCATGGGCCCCATTGTTAACCTGCTAGCTTGCATTACTGCCGAGGATTAGGCGAACATTTCCGATGGTCAGGTCCATCCCGTGATACAATATTTCTTCCCCAATAGTGATGCTGTGTTCCAAGACGACTGGGCCTCTATTCACACAGATCGCATCGTCCAGGAGATCGCATCGTCCAGGTTTAATTTCGTGAGTGCGAGGTTTAACTGTCACATCTGAAACATCCCCTTGGAAAAATTAATGAATTACTGTGCTAATAAACTTCTTACGTTATTTGATTTTCAAACAGCTGAGCAGAACTGAACATACTCAGACATTTCTCTCTTTACCTATTCTGATCAACACTAAACTGACACACAATATTTTTAGCGCAACGCAATCTGACTTTCAGTAATCCCTACAAAAGAATGGCCCTGGCTAACAATAATCTATACCTTTCATGAATCATTTACCTCACAAAAATCTTCGTTACTGGAACTACTGCAATACAGCGAGCGCCAATACTGCCAGCTAAATAAAAGTTCCTAACTACTAAAGGCACTAAGTACTGATAGGCATAGTTAGCAAATGAAAGATTTTGATAGAGAAAAAACAATGTATTTATCTTAATAATATTCAAAAGTTAGTTCATGATAAACAGTATTACAAATTTACTCTTTCTCACGGACACTCGTCCAGATCGTCCGCTCTCAAAATTCTGCCGTCTCTCTCCCCACATCCACCACTCCTGGCGGCTCACCTCCAACTGCGAAATGCTACGCGCTGTTCACACCCATCTGTCCAACACTACAATAGCAAAAATTCCAACAATGCAAACCAACCACACATTGCACACAGCACACAGTGATTCTCACACAGAGCGCTACTAACATCAAAATCTAAATAGCGTACTTACACATCGTCCGGGCCACCAGAGTCGCCAGATCTCAATATTATTGAGCCTTTGTGATCCATTTTGAACAGAACGGTAGGTGATGGCTCTAAACATCCAGCATCGTTACATGAACTTGTCACTAATTTTCACGAAAAATAGTAGAAGTTTCTCTTGAAAACCATACGTGATCTGTTTTTATCCATTGAGAGATGACTGTTCTGAATGCCAACGGTCTTGCAGCACCGCGTGATACATAAGAATCTATTGTGTTTCTTGTCTTTCTATATTTTGGGCCATTCCCTGAATTTCAAAAATGGTTCAAATGGCTCTGAGCACTATGGGACTTAACATCTGAGGTCATCAGACCCCTATAACTACTTAAACATAACTAACCTAAGGATATCACACAGATCCATGCCCGAGGCAGGATTCGAACCTGCGACCGTCGCGGTCGCGCGGTTCCAGACTGTAGCGCCTACATCCGCTCGGCCACTCCGGCCGGACCTGAATTTCACTGCAGCAAAATTTTCTGGTAGTGCTCTATCTTTTCTAGTCACAGTCTCATTTGTTTCTTAATTCTCCTTCGGACTGGATTACGACATTTTGCTGCGCGAGTGTGTGGTGTAACCGACGCAAGTAGCGAAGTACTCGGCGAGAGATAGCGCGAGCAAACACTTTATTACGTCCGTGCTTGAGCAATTGTGGTGTGAGTGAGACCCGAGAAAGTGCACGTTCTCGATTAGCGGAGCATTTGGTGGTGCAGAGTAGCAGAAATATGTGTGTGGCGCCCCGGCCGGCGGCAGCTGCGCTGGCCGCTGCCCGCCACTTGACCTCATCAGCGGGCCGCGCCCTGCCCCTGCCGCCGCCGCCGCTCGTGCGACGACCACCACGTTCGGCAATTCCATCCACCGCTCTCAGGGTCACTCAGCCAACAGAGGCGCTAAAGAGCACTGCAGCTGCCAAACGACTCATACTCGAAAACGAAAAGATCATTTGTCAGGCTTTCCCGGCTGATCTGTTGGGACTCACGCGCGGAAGCCATATCTTCGGCTACCGCGTGGCGGCACCATTTTCGTCCGTCGAACAAGGACTTCACACACGAGCATTTCGTTGTCGAGTCGCGCGATCTGTCTGTGAATCACTCGGTCCAGTCATATTAACGCGACAGTCGCCTACGTTCAACGTCAACGTGCTACAAACACTCACAGAATACACGCAGCAGTACTAGCAGCGAAGGGCCTATAAAGCGTGCGGGGGTGGAGCGGTGGGAAGAGGATGGAGGAGGGGACACGGAGAAGAGTACGCTCACCGTCGTGTTCTGCAAACGGGGAGATTTATGTGAGGTCAAAAAGGGCATTATCATTAGCTTTATGCCAAGGGTGGGAGCATTTCTGAAACTGCTAAGGTTGTAATCTATTTGCGAGCTGTCATGGTTAAAATATACACTGCTGGCCATTACAATTGCTACACCAAGAAGAAATGCAGATGATAAACGGGTATTCATTGGACAAATATATTATACTAGAACTGACACGTGATTACATTTTCACGCAATTTGGGTGCATAGATCCTGAGAAATCAATACCCAGAACAACCACCTCTGACCCTAATAACGGCCTTCATAAGTCTGGGCATTGAGGCAAGGTACACCTGCCCACGCAGCTTCAACACGATACCACAGTTCATCAAGAGCAGTGACTGGCGTATTGTGACGAGCCAGTTGCTCGACCACCATTGACCAGACGTTTTCAGTAGGCGAGAGATCTGTAGAATGTGCTGGCCAGGGCAGCAGTCGAACATTTTCTGTATCCAGAAAGGCCAGTACAGGACCTGCAACATGCGGTCGTGCATTATCCTGCTGAAATGTAGGGTTTCGCAGGGATCGAATGAAGGGTAGAGCCACGGGTCGTAACACATCTGAAATATAACGTCCACTGTTCGAGGTGCCGTCAATGCGAACAAGAGGTGATCGAGACGTGTAACAAATAGCACCCTATACCACTACACTGGATGATACGCCAGCATGGCATTGACGAATACACGCTTCCAATGTACGTTCACCGCGATGTCGCCAAACACGGATGCGACCATCATGATGCTGTAAACAGAACCTGGATTCATCCGAAAAAATGACGTTTTGCCATTCGCTCGTCGTTGATTACACCATCGCAGGCGCTCCTGTCTGTGATGCAGCGTCAAGGGTAACTGCGGCCATTGTCTCCGAGTTGATAGTCCGTGCTGCTGCAAACGACGTCGTACTGTTCGTGCAGATGGTTGTTGTCTTGCCAACGTCCCCATCTGTTGACTCTGGGATCGAGACGTGGCTGCACGATCCGTTACAGCCATGCGGATAAGATGCCTGTCATCTCGACTGCTAGTGATACGAGGCCGTTGGGATCCAGCACGGCTTTCCGTATTACCACCTGAACCCACCGATTCCAAATTCTGCTAAAAGTCATTGGATCTCGCCCAAGGAGAGCAGCAATATCGCGATACGATAAATCGTAATCGCGATTGGCTACAATCCGATCTTTACCAAAGTCGGAAACGTGATGGTACGCATTTCTCCTCCTGACACGAGGCATCACAATAGCGTTTCACCAGGCAACGCCGGTCAACTGCTGTTTGTGTATGAGAAATCGGTTGGAAACTTTCCTCATGTCAGCACGTTGTAGGTGTCGCCACCGGCGCCATCCTTGTGTGAATGCTCTGAAAAGCTAATCATTTGCATATCACAGCATCTTCTTCCTGTCGGATAAATTTCGCGTCTGTAGCACGTCATCTTCGTGGTGTAGCAGTTTTAATGGCCAGTAGTGCAACTTGCATAGCAAAATGACGCAATCTGGAAATGGCGCCGAAGAGACGTGGCGCACCACGGGCCTTAAGATGATAAGGGTGAACGACATTTGTACGGGCGAATAGTTGAGCAACTGTCCGCCCAGATGAACCAAGGGACTACTGACAATATCTCTTCAACGACCTTTCTGCGAACGTTGCTGCGTATGGCTGTTTGCAGCAGGCGTCTGGCTCAGACACACATGCTGATAGCTGTTCATTGGCGATGAAGGCTAGAATTTGTAAGCCAATATGGCAGCCGACCGTCCGCAGAGTGGCGCCAGGTGGCGTTTTCAAGTAAATCACGTTTTATGCTCCATCGAACTCAAAGCAAATACTCCGCAATAATCGTCGAAAGGACCCCAGACCGGAAAAGGGGGGAGGGGGGGTTGTGGTATGGGTAGTATTTTCGTGGCATTTCCTAGGTACTCTCTTCATCCTGGAGGTACAGTGGTTCAACATAGGTATGCATCTATCCTTGTGGAAACAGTCCACCCCTACCTGTAGTTTGTTTTTCCTCGGCACGATGGCATCTGTCACTAGGACGATGCAACGTGTCACACAGCTCGCAGTGTACGTGTGTCGTTTGAAGCGCACCAGGATGAGTTTACCGAACTCTCCTATCATTCAAACAGTCAACCAAACACCCCTAAATTACACCCAGTCGAGAATCTGTGGGGCCACATCTATCGTGCTGTTTGCGCAGTAGGTCCTTGGCCGATAAACCTAGTGCAGTTGGCCAAGGCGCTGAAGACGATATGGCTCCACGTCCCTGTCGGTACCTTCCAGAACGTCATTGACTCCCTTCTGCACGTCCCGCAGCGGTCCGCTCTGAAAAACGTGGTTAGTCAGGATTCTGAGAGGTGGTCACATTAATGTGACTGCACAGTGTAGACGTCACATGGCACTCGTGGCTGCCAAATTCCTCACGGTGGGTTCAACCCGACAGGGTGTTCTGTCTCCGAGCACAGTGCTCCCTTCCCTTCCGGATATATGGGAGTTATGTGCTTTGGGTATTCGTGGAATATACGTGAGTGTAATAAATGCGTGTATAGTGTAATGCTCGTGATGTATGATGATGGGAAAAAGCAGAAGGCGAAACGTTGTGCCGGCACATAGTCTACACCTCTAGAAGAGTGCGAAGAGCGCCGCCGAAGTTAACGACTCTATCCCACAGACAGATCAGCATCACCAGTACTACAAGTCCTCACTCACACGAGACCCTGCGGAGAGGTTTCTAATTAAATCCAGGACATTGCCGCAAAGACTGGTGACCAAAAACTTCAGATGTCTCATCCCCTTGCCACCCAAATAATGACAGTGAAAATTTCATCCACCACCACGATGCGAACGGGCCTACCTCCGAGTCGATACCACCGAACACGCGTGCGTTACCGACCTTAGATCGCAGTTGTGTGGGCAAATTGCAGATCCCAGCGATTAATCGTTGATCGCCCGCAGCTCCCATCATGTCTGATGAAGCCTACAGATCGGCGTTGTCTGGCAAATGACTCGTTTGTCTGGTAATTAACCATGGCTCTCTAGTTTTGTTTCGTTTCGCTTTGTGCGTGTGGACCAAGAACTTTAAACATTAGAATTTATATTCAGGAAGCATGAACCGCTCTGAAAAGTGAAGCTGAATCTAGAGTTGTCGCTTAAGTTAAGAAGTAATTTAAATAGAAAACCACTGATATACTCAAATTTTGGAGTGATTGGCATTTTGAGGCTTGTGCGGAAAAAGCAGAAACTCATGGGAAGTGCATAGTAAGAGTGACAATATACTAGGCCCCATCTGGTGGTTTTGAGTTACTTTGAAATGACAGTGGCTGTGATGGTCTAGCGGGTAGAGCACTAGACTCCTGTCCTCAAGATAACGAGTTCAGCCCTGGATACTGGCGGAGACTTTTCCTAGTTCCGGTCCCTGCATAACGGCCTCGGGTCCACTCATCCTGCTATCAGATTGAGTACCGGGGATCTTTTCTGGGGCAAAAGGTGGTCGGGATGATGGGTCCTCCTAGTGCTGCGGCGAAGAAAGTTTGCACTGCAGACAGGAAAATATCCTACACTGGATTCAGTCACAGATTTTACATTGTCTATGAAACAACTACAAGCATTATTAAAGTTTTTCACTTTTAAACAGAATGCGATAATTCTGAGCGAACATTTTAACTTAAACGTTTAGGCCATACCTTTTCTGCAGCAGTACCAAATTCCTCTCTATTACATCTAATGTAACCCTGCCTAAAAGAAAAAAACTAAACTCCTCCCGAACAGACCTTGATACCCCAACGGTATCGACCGGCTGCCATGTCATCCTCAGACCACAGGCGTCCCTGGATGCGGATATGGAGAGGCATGTGGTCAGCACATAGCTCTCCCGCCCGTATGTCAGTTTCCGAGACCGGAGCCGCTACTTCTCAATCAAGTAGCTCCTCAGTTTGCCTGGCAAGGGTTGAGTGCACCCCGTTTGCCAGCAGCGCTCGCCTAGCCCGACAGCGCTTAACTTCGGTGATCTGATGGGAACTTCTCTTACCACTGCGGCAAGGCCATTGGCCCAACGGTATGTAACGTACAGGAAAAGCTGCAGCTTCTACACTGATTAGCCAGAATATTAGAACCACCCATCTACTATTGATATAAACCCGTCCAGGCGATAGCAGCTTCAGCTGGCGAGGATTGAATGTTAGACAATTGCACGGTGTTTATAGTATCAGTGAACATGTGTAGAACGGGGAAGGCGCCTGGTGTATCTGAGTTTGACCGAGGGCAGATTATTATGGCCCGGAGGCTCGACACGAACATCTGGAAAAATTGCTCGACTTGTCAGGTGTTCGAATAGCGCTGCGGTGAGTGCCTTCAACACGTGGCGAAAGGAAGGTGAAATCGCGTCCACACGTCGTGGAGTTTGGTGGCCACCCCTCATTACAGATGCTGGACGTCGTAGGCTGGGCAGACTGGTAACACAGAAGGCTGCGAATTGTGGCGGAACTAACATCAGACTTTAATTTTGAGCAGAGACAAGTGTGTGTGAAAATACAGTGCACGAAAAACTCGTAACGAAGGGCCTCCGCAGCCGAGACCCATGAATGTGCCACGACATCAACAACTAACACTGAAATGGGCCCGAGAACATCGGTACTGGACATTGGCACAGTGACAGAGCATTGCGTGATCTGATGAATCCCGATACCTTCTTCATTATGCCGATGGGATGGTGAAAATCCGTCGTCTTCCAGGGGAACAGCTACTTGACACCCGTACTGCGGCACGGAGACAAGCTGGCGACTCGACGATTCCGGCGAACATTTACGTGGAGATCCATGGGTCTAGTGGAGCTTGTACAAGGCACCATAACAGCGAAGGAGTATCGTACACTGGTTGCAGGCTACGCAGACCCATTCATGGCCATTATGTTTCCGGACGGCAATGGCATTTTCCAGCAAGATAATGCGTCATTATACGAGGCCAGGAGTGTTCGAGGAACACAGTGGCGATTTCCAATTGATGTGCAGGCCTCCTAATTCGCCGTATCTGAACCCGATTGAACACATCTGGGATGTGATAGAACGTGGCGTCAGAGCTCATCGTCCCCTTCTACGGAATTTACGGGATTTACGTGACTTGTGTGTGCAGAAGTGGTGCCAACTCCCTCCATCGGCCTATCAAGGCCTCATTGCTTCCATGCCATGACAAGTCACCTCTGTTATCCGTGCTAAAGGTGGACATACCACCCATTAAGGAAATTTATATTTCTTCACGAGATGCTACTGCTTGCGACAGCTATAGCATTCCTTCGAGAGGAGAAGAAAATCAGGTCTCGTGTAACAATAGCGCCTATGTTACAAGAGGCGATCAAAAAGTTTCCGCTTGGAGACGTTGCTGCAGCGTATATTCAAAGTTCCGCGACCCTAATGCAGTATAGTGGGCAAAGCATTGGTGTGGCTTTCGAGCCCATGAGGTAAATGAGGACAAGTGAACTATGGCTTCGTCATTACCAAGCGTGTCCAAACAGTACAAACTTGCTGTTATTCTTTTCTTCGCTGCCGAAGGATAAACATCGGTAGACATCCATCGGAGAATGGAGAATGTGTATGGAGCAGCATGTCCGTCGAAAACCACCGTTTTGGATGTTGCGGAAAATTCCGTGCTGCTACTTCACGATAATAACGCACGTCGCCGTATCGAAAATATCGTAACACACAAATTACGTCAACTGAACTGGGAGACACTCGAGAACTCGCCCTATAGTTATGACCTCCCTCCATGCGATTATCACTCTCGGGTGAGGATGTGCACGCAGTTACGAACATCTTCAAGCAGCAGGACACGGCGTTTTGCCAAACGGGTATCTTCAACGTGTTGCGTCGTTGGGGTGATTGCCTCATTGTTCACTGCGATTTTACCTGATTGACTTACCGATTCTGTACTATACGGCCTTCCAGAGGAAAATATTTGATCGCTCCTTATACTCCATCTACATCACGAAACAGTGTTAAATCTGCTGAAATCTATATTTCAACTACAGGAGGCAAAGTATTATCAGTTAAATTTAGAATGTGTAGTTTTTTTAAAAAAATAAAAAGGTAATTGTAATTATTTAATACAGAAGAGAAAATGCATTGGTGTCAACACTTTTTGATGCCGAACTTTGTATGATTCCTTATATTAATCTCCAGGATAAAACCAATCCCAATCAAAGCTACAGGAAATACACTCGCACCTCCAACCTCTGGCTAACACTTCAATATATATACTGCAAACGTATGAGTTGCTGTTATCTGAACAGCAGAGAGATAAACAACAATTATCGACAACATGTAGAGCAGTGTTAATAACTGACCATATTCGCTAATTGGAAGTCTTCCTTATCGGTGTACTTATGACATACTTTCGTTCATAAACGCAGGAAGGCACGAAATAAATCTCGCATATCCCGTAGCACGGATTGGCAAGAACCGTGGTCTCCTGAATGATGTAACATCAAGAGAGCAATGTGTACTGTGGGGAAAGTGATAGAAGAAAAACGGAAGATGAGGTTATTAGAGATTGAGCACTAGCACGCATTGTGGATAAATAAGGAAAAACTATCGCGGCGTTCGGAGTAAATGATTTAGGGAAATGACGATAGAAAATCTGCATTGCCTGATGGAGACTTATAGTCATACCTCCGAATATGAGCCCAGTGTCTTAACTACGGCGCTTCCACCTCATTTGGTAAGCGGCAGAAGACGAACATATAAAAGATGCAGCCCGCACACGTCTGCTACCGTTTCATTAAGTTGAGAGTCACTTGATATGATGGGCGCGGTCAACAACAAATAATTCTTGCAATTTCACACATAGTTCTCTCCCCAGCCCCCACCCCTATCTCTTTATTGAAAGTCATGTGACATATAAACACTGCCAGCGCGAATGGAAGACAAAAATGTCGTGTCTAGATTTCACGTCTTGACGTACTGATGCATCCCGAGAAATAGACACGATAACTTCATTTCAGAGCACACATATATCCGAGTATAAGAGAGTTCAAGCACGTTTAGGCGACTTAGTTAGTAACTTAGTTGACAGCTTCAATTTGCAGTTTCTTTAGTCAGTTATAATGACGTTCACAAAATGTAGGCGTTCATCAGGCTCTTGGACGCCTACAGAATCATTCATTCTGACCCACTTTCACCGGGGTTCGGTGGAACGTATCGAAATAATGATGCAGTGTCTCTCTACTTCCTGTACCGTAGTGTGTCGAGTGACAATCTTTGTTCTGTGGATTGTCGTAATGAGTATCTGTGGTTTGTAATGTTATTTTTGTGTTTTGCAAATGAAATTAAAGTGTAGGAGAGATCAGAAACCAAAACGGACAAATAGCCCACTGCTATCGAATACCAGCACAGCGAGTGACATTCCCGTCTGATGCATTGCTAACTATCAACAATGTGATAGGTCTCAGTTTGAGATACTTTAGAAGGAAGTTCAAAATTAATCCAGAATACTGGCACGTTTCCCAGACCAGGTACAATTTCTCCTATCACCAGCATACGAACAGACTACTTGCAGATCTTGCACCATAACAATATCGAATCATAACGACTTCAGCTTTTCATGTCGATATTTAAGAAGGTATTAAAATCGTTATAGAGTTTCATTATTGTCTTCATTCTAGTGTGATGTTCTCTTTGTGGCTGCCCAGAACACTCAGACGTTACATGTAAGGGGATGGTAATTGGTCTAAAAGAAGATATTAAGATGCTGACTGTATGTTGTCGACTAATATACAGGATGATACACTGTCTACGTCAGCAATAGGAAACTGGTTGTTTTCAGCTGCCATGAGGTAAATACGGAGTATATCAGGCATTCACTGACACAGCCTCTGACGGACTAGGACTAAAATGTTGGATAAGACTGAAATTATATTCTTACATTTCCGCTGACGCAGCTACACATATACTCGACATGCAACTATACAGTGTGTGGTGGAGCGTATTTTGTAACCACTCTCACTGTATACCTTTTCCTGTTCCAGTCACGAAATTTTTGGCGGAGAACAACAGTTGCTAATCCTCCATACGAGCTTCTGAGGCGTCCGGCTCTACTTTCAAACAAAACTTTAGTTGTGCCAGCAATTACATTCGTTTTTGATTCACCACGCTCCAAATGGTTCAAGTGGCTCTAAGCACTATGGGACTTAACATCTGAGGTCATCAGTCCCCCAGCCTTAGAAACTACTTAAACCTAACTAACCTAAGGACATCGCACACATCCATGCCTGAGACAGGATTCGAATCTACGACCGTAGCAGGCGCGCGGTTCCGGACTGAAGCGCCTAGAATCGCTCGGTAACAGCGGCTGGCGATTCGCCAAGCTCCTTTGCGTTATGGGCAAGAGTACTGTCAGGTCAAAAGTGGAAACGAACAGTTAAAAATTACGAGGAGCTCAGAGTGATGTATTATTGCCTAATAGTCTTTGGCATTCATAGCTCGAAGAACTAAACCAGTGGACCAAGACCAAACACGGAATGATGCAGTGTTTACAGCGGGCTCATTCCAGAGGAGCACTTTGTGTGGTTGTGGCGAGGTTAACATCGAGCGTTTCATTTGTTAACATGGTCGTTATAGAACACATTACCTTATTGGGGCATCATAATTGAGTTATTCGGAATCAATATTTCAGATGAAATTAATTAGTTTCTGTCTGCAATTCCTCTTGGACAATTTTACTTTTGTGGTGTTGGACATTTAAAATTTTGTGCAATTTGCGCAAGACCTCTATGAAACAATGTGACGTCAGGGGGTGGCAACGCGAAGAGAGAGTCGCTCTGCTGTGTGCTAAAGCACGCATGTGCGAAGTGTCAGACGCTCTCGTCCTTTTCATATGGAATATTCACTTGCAGTCCACATAACGGAGAACGCACTATTAGAATTTATCGCCCCGTCATTAGGCACTGCTAATATCAGGCCATTTTAACCATTACGTTACAGCTTGGCGAGGAGTCGTGTGCCCTCGTCCTTGTTCGTCATGATAGAGACAGTTTTCATAAAAAAATCCTAAATACAAAATAATCAGTTGAGAACATGCTGTGCCTCCACGATTTGTAACTTCCAAAATTATGTATGCATGTCAACACGTGTACACATTACAGTTCATATCAGCTCGAGTGCTATCAACTTTGGAATTGGGATGCTAACGAGTGCTATCAACTTAATAATGGGATAACTAAAACGCTCCACAAATCTTGGCTTCCCTGGATTTTCCTTACCACTGCCACTTCAAAGCATATGAACCCTTGAGGCAGTGAACAGTGCCTTCGATTAGACAAGTACTTCTCGAGACCCGAGTTACGCTTGACAGGTATGTGGTACTGGTCTGCTCTATCTTGGGGATAAAGAAAGGTTGTTTGATTTCTGAATTCATTTTGCTACCGAGTGCAATGACAGAGTGGTAAATAAAATAAAACGGGACTCCCATTCGTCGAGATGGCTGTGGATCATGACCCCATCCGTCCATCCAGATTTAACTTTTCTGTGGATTCTCAACATGAGTTAACGAAAATGCCATGATGCTTCCTTTCAAAATCTCGCTCCGGAGTGCCTTCTCTGCACTTTTCCAAACAGACCTTGTCGTCGTTTTAGTGTTAAATTCTAATCTTCTTTCCGACTTAACACCGTGAAATATTATTCTGTGAAATTACGTGAAGTATTTAGTGTTATGACACATTTATCATCAGACATGACATACCTACGAGCATCAACAGTGCTTTAGAACGGACTGATATGAAAACGTTGCGTGAGAGTGGGAGACTCCATATTTGTGGACTCACCAAGGCACATTACAATAGGCACTTCTATAAAAACTTTATGAATTTTCCTGAATGCGAATATTTCCCAATATTTCAAGAAACGGGGCTCCGGTGTATTAGTAAAACATTTACTGTCGCTATAATTAGTCAGTATGTTATGCAGCGTGTGTAACTGGTTACGGCAAGAGTTTAAGCTATGAAGAAGAAATGGGGCCATGTATGTCGGCCGAATATTCCCTACAAATTAGTCGGAACCGCGCGGAGGCCTTTGGCAGTGCACTCTTAAGTGGCCTCCCAGACTCTTCAGTTCAATTGCGGCCGTTGAAAAAGCGGCCTCGGCGGTGGCGGTGACGTCACGCGGTGCCTCACGGCCGCTTTTAGGCAACGTCTGCCCTCATCGTCCTCTGATGGCCGTTCCGTTGCGCCAGCAGAAAATCCTGTCCACGTTTCGTCTGTTCCACTACGGGCTCTTCGTCCGTTCCATTAAGGGGTACTCTAAAGATATATTGTCAGTGATATTCCTTACCCGGTGCTCTCACCATCAAAACTCTGAGATTTGTTGATGGTTGATTGGGGCGACTTGATTCGACAAAAATATTGTCGGATACTTGGCATAATTAATATTTTCCTCTCGAATCAGTACTCATATCATGCTCTTGTCTGTGTCTGGTCTGAAAATCGTCTTATTGAGTCAGTTATCGTGGAACTCACACTTTGATGTGAAGTTGAAACCACTCCCGTTCTTTGCTTTTTCCACTAACATAAAGCTTAGTCAAAAGCGAAAGTGACTCCAGGTTCCGTACAAAATTCGAGAAGTTACCAGAATCGAAGCTCATTCAGTGACTTTGTAGTATGACATTCACCAAACGAACCTTTAAGTCAAATCATCGTACAACAAGAAAATAAAACGAACGCAAAACTGGACTAGAAATTTCATCCTAAGAAAAACAACAAAAACAGCACAATTTGAGTCCAAAATTGGCAATAACAAAGTATTCTGAGGTACAAAATCTAAACTCTTAGCTGAATGGATCACAAAATTGTAAAAAAAAAGAAAGGCTATAGAATATAGACTTCAAAAAGTAGAAACAATATGTTGTTGTTGTTGTGGTCTTCAGTCCTGAGACTGGTTTGATGCAGCTCTCCATTCTACTCTATCCTGTGCAAGCTTCTTCATCTCCCAGTACTTACTGAAACCTACATCCTTCCGAATCTGCTTAGTGTATTCATCTCTTGGTCTCCTTCTACGATTTTTACCCTCCACGCTGCCCTCCAATGCTAAATTTGTGATCCCTTGATGCCTCAAAACATGTCCTGCCAACCGGTCCCTTCTTTTTGTCAAGTTGTGCCACAAACTCCTCTTTTCCCCAATTCTAATCAATACATCCTCATTAGCTATGTGATCTACCCATCTAATCTTCAGCATTCTTCTGTAGCACCACATTTCGATAGCTTCTATTCTCTTCTTGTCCAAACTATTTATCATCCATACAAATACTTTCAGAAAAGACTTCCTGACACTTAAATGTATACTCGATGTTAACAAATATCTCTTCTTCAGAAACGATTTCCTTGCCATTACCAGTCTACATTTTATATCCTCTCTACTTCGACCATCATCAGTTATTTTACTTCCTAAATAGCAAAACTCCTTTACTACTTTAAGTGTCTCATTTCCTAATCTAATTCCCTCAGCATCATCCGATTTAATTTGACTACATTCCATTATCCTCGTTTTGCTTTTGTTGATGTTCATCTTATATCCTCCTTTCAAGACACTGTCCATTCCGTTCAACTGCTCTTCCTAGTCCTTTGCTGTCTCTGACAGAATTTCAATGTCATCAGCGAACCTCAAAGTTTTTATTTCTTCTCCATGAATTTTAATACCTAATCCGAATTTTTCTTTTGTTTCCTTTACTGCTTGCTCAATATACAGATTGAATAACATCGGGGAGAGGCTACAACCCTGTCTCAACCCCTTCCCAACCACTGCTTCCCTTTCATGCCCCTCGACTCTTATAACTGCCATCTGGTTTCTGTGCAAATTATAAATAGCCTTACGCTCCCTGTATTTCACCCCTGCCACATTGTCAAAAGCTTTCTCTAAGTCTACAAATGCTAGAAACGTAGGTTTGCCTTTTCTTAATCTTTCTTCTAAGATACGTCGTAAGGTTAGTATTGCCTCACGTGTTCCAACATTTCTGCGGGTTCCAAACTGATCTTCCCCAAGGTCCGCTTCTACCAGTTTTTCCATTCGTCTGTAAATAATTCTCGTTAGTATTTTGCAGCTGTGACTTATTAAACTGATAGTTCGGTAATTTTCACATCTGTCAACACCTGCTTTCTTTGGGATTTGAATTATTATATTCTTCTTGAAGTCTGAGGGTATTTCGCTTGTTTCATATATCTTGCTTACCAGATGGTAGAGTTTCGTCAGGACTGGTTCTCCCAAGGCCGTCAGTAGTTCTAATGGAATGTTGTCTACTCCCCAGGCCCTGTTTCGACTCAGGTCTTTCATTGCTCTGTCAAACTCTTCACGCATTAACTTATCTCCCATTTCGACTTCATCTACATCCTCTTCCATTTCCATAATATTGTCCTCAAGTACGTCGCCCTTGCATAAACCCTCTATATACTCCTTCCACCTTTCTGCCTTCCCTTCTTTGCTTAGAACTGGGTTTCCATCTGAGCTCTTGAAGTTCATACAAGTGGTTCTCTTATCTCCAAAGGTTTCTTTAATTTTCCTGTAGGCAGTATCTATCTTACCCCCAGTGAGATAAGCCTCTACATCCTTACATTTGTCCTCTAGCCATCCCTGCTTAGCCATTTTGCATTTCCTGTCGACAACATTTTTGAGACATTTGTATTCCTTTTTGCCTCCTTCATTTACTGCATTTTTATATTTTCTCCTTTCATCAATTAAATTCAATATCTCTTCTGTTACCCAAGGATTTCTATTAGCCCTCATCTTTTTATCTACTTGATCTTCTGCTGCCTTCACTACTTCGTCCCTCAGAGCTACCCATTCTTCTTCTACTATATTTCTTTCCTCCATTCCTGTCAATTGTTCCCTAATGCTCTCCCTAAAACTCTCTACAACCTTTGGTTCTTTCAGTTTATCCAGGTCCCATCTCCTTAAATTAGCACCTTTTTGTAGTTTCTTCAGTTTTAATCTACAGTTCATAACCAATAGATTGTGGTCAGAGTCCACATCTGCCCCTGGAAATGTCTTAAAATTTAAAACCTGATTCCTAAATCTCTGTCTTACCATTATATAATCTATCTGATACCTTTTAGTATCTCCAGGATTCTTCCATGTATACAACCTTCTTTTATGATTCTTGAACCAAGTATTAGCTATGTTTAATTTATGCTCTGTGCAAAATTCTACCAGACGGCTTCCTCTTTCATTTCTTCCCCCCAATTCATATTCACCTACTATGTTTCCATCTCTCCCTTTTCCTACTGACGAATTCCAGTCATCCATGACTATCAAATTTTCGTCTCCCTTCGCTATCTGAATAAATTATTTTATCTCATCATACGTTTCCTCAATTTCTTCATCATCTGCAGAGCTAGTTGGCATATAAACTTGTACTACTGTAGTAGGTGTGGGTTTTGTGTCTATCTTGGCCACAATAATGCGTTCACTATGCTGCTTGTAGTTGCTTACCCGCACTCCTATTTTTTTATTCATTATTAAACCTACTCCTGCATTACCCCTATTTGATTGTGTATTTATAATCCTGTATTCGCCTGACCAAAAGTCTTGTTCCTCCTGCCGCCGAACTTCACTAATTCCCACTATATCTAACTTTAACCTATCCATTTCCATTTTTTAATTTTCTAATCTACCTGCCCGATTAAGGGATCTGACATTCCACACTCCGATCCGTAGAACGCCAGTTTTCTTTCTCCTGATAACGACATCCTCTTGAGTAGTCCCCGCCTGGAGATCCGAATGGGGGACTATTTTACCTCCGGAATATTTTACCCAAGAGGACGCCATCATCATTTAATCATACAGTAAAGCTGCATGCCCTCGGGAAAAATTACGGCTGTAGTTTCCCCTTGCTTTCAGCCGTTCGCAGTACCAGCACAGCAAGGCCGTTTTGGTTAATGTTACAAGGCCAGATAGGTCAATCATCCAGACTGTTGCCCCTGCAACTACTGAAAAGGCTGCTGCCCCTCTTCCGGAACCACACGTTTGTCTGGCCTCTCAACAGATACCCCTCCGTTGTGGTTGCACCTACGGTACGGCCATCTGTATAGCTGAGGCACGCAAGCCTCCCCACCAACGGCAAGGTCCATGGTTCATGAGGGGGAGGGGGGAGAAACAATATATCAGTTAACAAAAAACATTTAAAGTGAAGTGACTTCCCTGGAACTGTAACGTCTGATGTTAAACAACGGTCACAAAAAGAGACGCATAGAATGACTCAGTGATAGTTTCTCTCCAGTATGAAACACTAGAACAGCAATTAAAAGTAACAGAAAGTAAAATTATGGATACTACATAGGCCAAGAGCAAATCCTTGTACGAAGCACGATGTATGTATGTGTGTATGTATATTTGTATGTCCAGCATCTTCTACCCTCATTGGATCGGCTTCAATGAAATGTAGTACACATATTGCTTGCTACATGAGAACAATCAGTGTGGGCAGAACCTCCTTGCTCCCACAGGAACAGAGATATTGGAGAAAGATAAACACCTGGCATATAGGCTGCGCCAGTGGCCTTGCCGCGGCGGTCACGCCGGTTCCTGTCAGATCACCGATATTAAACGCTGTCGGGTGCGGCTAACACTTGCATGGGTGACCCTCCGGGTCTGCCGAGAGCTGTTGGCAAGCGGGGTGCACTCAGCTCTCGTCAGACAGAGGAGCTACATGACTGAGAAGTAGCGTCTACAGTCACAAAGATGTCAGGAGAGCGGTGTGCTCACCACTGGCCCCTCCATATCCTCATCCAGCGAGGTCTAACAGTCGAGGATGACACGACAGTGAAGGGGTACCGCTGGATCTTTTCAAGACCTCTTCAGATGGAGAAATGTAGGCTGCCCTCCACAACAGGTTTATTGTGTGGGTAGTACTGACATATCTTTCTGGGCTACACCTAGAGATGGGCAGGGCTGTGAAGAAAGAGGGGGAGGAGATGGATAGAGAGGGAGACGATTAGATGCATGGATAGAAAAAAGGTGAAAACTAGGAGATGAACAGAGAGAGAGGGGGGGAGGAAGAGACGAAAAGGGAGAAATGGGAGGAAGAGGTAGGCAGAGGTACGGGGGAGGAAGAGTTGGATAGAGATAGGTTGGAGGGAGGGTTGTCCTAAGAAGGGGGAGAGGAGATGGACAATGAGAGAGCAAAGGAGGAGATGAAAATAGACAGGTGTGATGAGGAGATGGACAGAGAGAGGACGGAGAAGGAGTTGGACAGCGATAGGAACAGGAGCTGGAGATACAGGCACAGAGAGATGGATTGAGAGAGGGAAGGAGATTTCCAGTCAGAGGGCAGTGGAGGAGATTGCCACAGAGAGGAGTGAGGAAGAGATGTACAGAGAGAAGGGGAAGGAGGAGGGGGACAGGGAGAGGGGGATGCAGCGATGAACAGAGAGACGGGACACACGGTATCAACAGTAGAAGGCCAGAGGAGCACATGGACATAGAGGGGGGTGAGGAGGAGGGACAGAGAGGTATGGTAGGAGAAGATACACAGAGAGACGGGGTAGGAAGAGAGGATTGGAGGACGGGGAAGGAGGAGATGGAAAAAGACAGAACAGAGGAGAAGATGTATGCAATATGTGTGCCACACACGTACGCGTGAGGAAAAAGGCTATAAACAACCAAATGTACCAAATGTACCTGCAAAATTATGCCATTGTACAACACGGAGTTGAGGAGATATGGCGTCATAAACACTGAGATGAGTGAGAATCTGCGGCACCAGGCACGACGTTACAATTTATTACTTCTTTATTATTAATTATTATTATTTCACGTGGTTTAAGAGATCCTTTCGCGAAACAACACGAAGGAGAAATACTGATATGAAGCACAATTTAGTCGCAAACCGATGAAACAGCTAGTTTGGTGTTCCGGAAAATCATTTAGAAAACACTTTTGTAAGTATGGAGGCCCTAAGATAACACTGTCAGCGATAAAAATATCTTTTAGAAAATTTTTTAGAAACTGTGAAACATAAATTTACAGCTCAACATATACGTTGTATTCTTCGTTGTTAGACAGTATACTGCAATTTCAAGCGAAATTTCAATGAAATTAGATCAGCTTCAACTGTCTGCGGTGGCCAAATTATTCCCGTCTTCACGAGTGTCAAACTAAATGTCATCTTCAGTTTTATTTTAAATTTAAAGCTGAGGTTTTATATTCAAAAATAATAGTCCTTATAAATAGCAGAAGTAGGTATTAAAATCCAATAGTTTAATATGCAAACCAATAGGCGTAATAATCCATTAAAATTTCCTCTTCCAGTCGTTTATAGCTGTACCTGAGCCTTTCGAGTTGTGTTAGGCACAATTGGATTCAGTCATTTCAATAAGTTCAAGCGCATTTACTTGAAATAAATAAAACTGTGTGCCATGTTGAAACAGCAGTCATACGCGGAAAGAGAAGCTTCTCTGCTGCAGGCAGCGGGTTCTTCAGAGTTTGAGCGATTGCAGTACTTTGCTCTCCATGAACACTTACAAAAATCTGTATTCCTGAGAAAGTATCTAGACGAAATTGCGGCTGTGCCGAATCTATTACACGTTTAATGAAAGCTTCACGTCACTAGGCTCTGAAGAGATAAACTAGAGCAACAATCGTGTGCTGCATTAATTATACGTGGTTAGACAGACACAGAAAAACCAAAAATACTCTCAAGAGTAGATAAATAAACACAACTGTGTTCACTCTGTCTTTTTGTGCATGTAATATAAATATACAGGGCAGTCATAAACAGACTAAAAATCTTGTAAGTATGTTCCAGGGGAGATTGTAGTGAAAAATAATTGTTGGGCAAGGAATGGATACGTTGCGCCGTTTCCGCATTATTTAGCACTGAAGTTATCCAATCAAGTCTTCGCACGCACAAATTCAAGCACTTTCCCGCATTAAAGAGTGCTAATGGACAGACATTTGTGATCATCAATTGTTCAAATGCTCATTGCCTTTTTCGGAAGTGATAGATTTAAGCTAAGTGAGCAAAAGCTACGTTTGTTCTGTTTGAGGTTCAAATTTTTCAAATGGCTCTGAGCACTATGGTACTTAACATCTTCAAAGCACGTGGATCGTGCACTGTGGAATCGAGCATTACTATACTGCGAATTCTTTCCGGGATTTGTAGGAATAATTATGGAAAACGTGGCAGTACACAATACAATCGTGTAGTCGTATCAGTTTACATTTAAGGTTAGGTTAGGTTAGTGTTGTTTAACGTCCCGTCGACAACGAGGTCATTAGAGACGGAGCGCAAGCTCGGGTTAGGGAAGGATGGGGAAGGAAATCGGCCGTGCCCTTTCAAAGGAACCATCCCGGCATTTGCCTGAAACTATTTAGGGAAATCACGGAAAACCTAAATCAGGATGGCTGGAGACGGGATTGAACCGTCGTCCTCCCTAATGCGAGTCCAGTGTGCTAACCACTGCGCCACCTCGCTCGGTACATTTAAGGAATCATCCACAACCAGTAGAGTGATTCTAGAGTCTAAACCGATAGCAACCCACAGCATAGCTCTTGGTAAGCTAAAGTACTTCACTGAACAGTATGGATAAGAGAATCATTTTCACCAGCTTACTGTGAGGTTCTGGTACATTCACTCTTGTGAAATCTGACTCAGCTGAGACTGTAATGCAACGCCGTTACCACACCACACAAGATGCACTTAAGTCGGAGTGGAAGGGGACCTGTTCAAACGGGAGAGTGTTTGTAGCGTAACTTCATTCACTGAAGTTCTCTGGAATATACATGACGCAAGTATTGACTACGTCGACTGTAGCCGTACTTAAGAAGGAATAGATTGATAAGTTCTGGCAAATAGTCAAATGCGTTCCTCTTTGCGATCTGTACTGCGGAGATAGAGCCGGGAGCCTTGCTGGCATGACTTCCTTGGCTCATATTGTAAGTGCCCCGCTAGTTTGGTCAGTCTATGGACACTATGACACGCTGTTCCAAACACACAGCAACCGTATTCGACCCTTCCCACTGTAAGTCGCTTCTCTAGCAAGTTTATATGTGTATGAACTGAACTTTAATAGCGATCTGGATTAATCTGATGTTTGACACAAAATCTCCTCCATCCATCTCCCAATGGGTCATGGGACGACAGCTGTCACTATATCTACGGAGTAGGGATGACACTTTCAGTTGTGTTTTTGTAGGTCTTGTTTCATTTGCAATCTATTTCTGTGTTACATTAAACCACCTTACTGCCCTCTGTGATATCAGATGATCGTTACACATGTTGCAGAGGCTACAAAAGATCTGTGAATGCTGTGCTGTAGGTTCTTTCCTGCTTATGGCTAAACGGCGGCAGCACATCAACTGGAATGCCACCGTTCACTTTATAAGTATAAGAGGTAAAGAATGTTCAGCACATTTCATTTGATTTATTGCACATTTAAAGATCTGCTGCCTAATATTTTAAAAGAATGTCATACGTTTTTCAGTTTTACATGTAAATAATACATTGTTTCACACTACTAGCACAAACTGTTGTGAGCAATAAAAAGTAGAGTAATAACAACGAGTCACAAAGAAACTTAAATAAGTTGAAAGAAACGAAGGGTGTAAAATAATAAATATTAGTACCGTCCTTCAGAGGAAAATAATATGAATACAGGAAAGAGATGATCTGCAGCTTTTTTTGCTGCTAAAATAAAACATACAAATTACGGCTCGTGTTATTGCTATTGCAGGTGGGTGGGCCTCGGCAGAAACATACAGCGTGTCCCACCTGATGTAGTGAACAAAATTGTTTACTTATATTATTAAACGAAATAGATCATGCCATAGGTAGGAAGCGAGCCCCGAAATTTAAACTTCGGGATTCTCCTCCTCGTACTGCGTATTCCGTAGATGTGATTGTCTTGCTGCTTACGTTAGTTATTATCCTATACATTATTTGGTTGTGATGGTTGAAATGCCGTTTAGATACTTGGACCAACACTTGTTATATGAAGTTGGTATCTGTTCTTTCGGCAGCTCTCGGAGACCGAAATCCCGATCATAAGCTGTTTACAGGCGTTGAAATGAAATGATCGTATGGCATTGTTTTACCGGAAGGCGCCATTCGGGGAAGTTCGGCAGTCAATTTGATAAATATCAACAGGAATAGTTGAAAATGTGTGCCCCGACCCGGGATCTCCTTCTTATACGGCAGACGCTCCATCCGACTGAGCCATCGAGGACAGAGAGAATAGTGCAACTGCAGGGACTTATTTCTGGCACGCTCCAACATTTCCAACTCACTGTCCACGCACTACATTTGTAGTGCCCCTGCTCACTATACTCATTAATCGCGGCAGTCAATCTACCGATTCCCGTAAGAGTTTGAGCAATTTGAGCCCGTCTGCACTGAAGATGATCATTGGCCGGTAAGCCTTCATTATATGAAGGCGGTAACTGTTCTTTCGGACATGTGCGAGCTGTCGTTCTTATTGCAGTGTTTTCCTTTGTCACGTGAATCTTTAGGTACTCTTGTGTACTCTGTAGGCCATGGTAGTTTATGTTTCCGCCCGGTGTTCGCTAGCGGAATGGCTGCTGACTGCACTCTTTGGAACAAGTCTGTCAAAATATATGTAGCCTGTGCTATCTTGGATAGGGATAGCGGAAAACCTTCTTCTATGATTCCAATTTTCTGTCAATTGACCCTACCTAGAAGTAACTGCTGATGTTGCGAGGTCCTGCTGTGTATGTTAAAGTACGCGCCTGTGTTAATGAATATGGCATCGCGGTCACTGTGTGTTGCTTTGACCAATAATTACCACATTTTATGTGTGCTAAAGAGTTTTTCTTTGCTAATGATATATCTAGATTACTGACTCCTCCAGCGTTGCCACAGTATGTTGTTGCTTGTCCTGCTATGTTTAATACAAAGAGTTTGCACTCATTTATGATGTCAACTAGCATTTGTCCTCTGGTATCTTCCATGAGCTTAGCACAGTGTTGATGTCTGTGGGTACAAGTAATCTTCTCTCTATAGAAAACTGTTCAACTTCTCTGATTAGGTCTGCGAAAGGTTCAGTGTTGTAATATTACTGTGCGTACATCGACGTGATCATTGTGTCGCGACCGTGAGGGACTATAGCTGTCGCTGTGTGCTCCGACCAAAGCCGTGTAATCTTTGTTACTGTGAAGGTCGTGTTTATTATTACAATTGCAGCCTTTGTGCCTTTCGCCCCATGTGACTGTCATGTAATATTTTGGGAGCCCCGAATTTTTCCATCACCCATATATTTTCCGGCAGACAGAACAGGCCCCTACATCGGCTCCTACTTCGTGCAGAAACGTACCAAGTTCTATGCCTACTAATATACTCCTCACACAGCTTAATTGCATTGTATTCAGAATGGATATTTAATGTAAGCGAAACACCTCGAGGTTGAAGTAGACGCGTCCGTGTGCTCTGAGAAAATCCTTGTAGACTTTCTGTAAGTTCAAGCCCTCTCCGCTGCTCCCAAGAGATTGCAGAATTTCACGTTTGTCGGTTTGGAGGCTTACAGACCGGAGGATCATACGGACTGTTTGCTCAGTTGTCGGTTAGCAAACCGAGTGTTCATTTGGATGATTAAAACGTGTATCTAAGCCTAGTGTCGTTTGAAATACTCGCATTACTTCATTTTCGAATTTAATGATACGTAGGTTTCTTTCAATGTCATCATAATCGGTCACGTTTATACTCCCACGTCCGTGTATCTGGTCTTCGTCTAGTGATGTGATTTGATGGTTGTCTTTATTATTGGTTTGGTGCATAAATTCGTAGCGTTTTCCCATAAGTTTAATAAATACAGCAGATACACATAGCATAGGCTTTAGTCATCGATAATGTAGTTCTCGTCACTATTTACAATAGTCTGCCAACGCTTGGATACTTTTCGATTCCGCGACTGTAGAAATAACGTGGTTTTGAGGTGAAGAACTCTTCGAGCCATGTTCGGAGATCATTTTCACCCGAGAAGGAAGTTCGAAGGTTGTTCTATATGGACCAGAAAAGGCGAAAATCTGTGGGCGCAAGTTCAGCTGAATAAGATGGACGCGGAATGACTTCCCAACTCAGTTCTTGCATAGTGCTATTTGTCAGTCTACCAGAACGTGGGGGGGTGCTATGGTGGAATAGTATCACTTCACTTAATATTCCTGCTCTTTGTTTTCGGACCGCGTCTGCAAGACTTCTCAGTTGTTGATAATAAATGTCAGCTCTGATGGTTATGTCTTGGGGAGGCAATTCTTAGTACATCACACTGTTGCTGTTCCACAAGATGCATAACATTATCTTTTGTGGACGCGAGCAGGCCTTTGTATGGAGAGTTGCTCCTTTGTTTGGGCTCAATCATTCCTTTCTTTTCCTTATGTTAACATAAAACACCTTTTCTCGACACCAGTAACGATATAGGATAGGAAAAGTCAGTGTTAATCACGTTCCTATTGATGACAAGCAAGCAGAGATGAACACCTGCTGATTTTTGTGATTTTAGTTTAGAGCGAAAAGTACCCATACACTCAATTTTCGAACCTTCCCATTGCATGCAAATGTCACACTTATTGTGGAATGATCACAGTTCATCACACTTGCCAGTTTTCGAGAACACCAACGTCGATTGTTGTGGATTAATGAGTTTAAAGGATCTTCATCAAATCCCGGAGGTCTTCCTGAACTTGGAGAGTCACTAATGCAAAAACGATCCACCTTAAAAAGAGTAAACCATTTTCTTGCCATGCTCCGTCCAATGGTAATATTTCCATACGCGGTACAAATGTTTCTGTACGCCGCAGCTGCTGTCACCTGTGTACTAAACCCAAACAGAAAAATACCTCGGAAATGTTCCGATTCCTCCACTTGGTATTCCATTTTCTACCTTCCACAGCTCCGCTCACTATCTCCAAATGACAAAATAATAATATGTAAACTCAAATAGAAACAGTGAACTACAAATAAAAAGTGTCACTTGATAAATAAACCCCTTAGCAACCGGAATACCAACAAGCAAAATAAAGACGCTACGAACTTTTGTACCAACGTAATAGTTGTGAGTGGCTCTGCGGAATTTATGACTGCTTCTGGTTCAGCATAGCCACCATCTTTGTTATGTTGGTGAACGGATTACTACTACAAAGTCAAAACAGATACCACGAGGGTGTCTCATTTTCTCTTTCAGTGCTGTAGAAAAGTTGCAGTGCTACGTAGATAGCTTGCCGCTGTGTCGTCATGGCTGACTGCAGCACCGTCTGGGGACGGGTCGCTTCCGCGTACTACGCCGCCCACACTCGTGGAGGCGCCCGTCTGCAGCTTCGCGCATCTTTCTTTTTTTTTTTCCTCCTCCTACGCACGAGGGTCACAGTCTGCAGCACTTTTCGCGTACATAAACAGCAACGAACCTCAAGTAGGCCAGACGTCTGTACTCTTTTTTTGGTCGTACGTTGCTCCACTTAGCCACTAAGAGACGAGAAAAAGAGCAACGCTTGCACTTTGCACTTGCCTGCCCCTGAGATAATCCGTTCTGGGCAGTTAATAAACAGATAGCGCCGCATGTGCTCCTAATGTAGACCTACGTCTGTCGCCCGCATACACGCGCGGCCGTGCGTCCGAGACCAGACTTCCGCCTAAGACCGCCTTACGTCAGTTTACGAGCTGACCGCAGAACGCCTACAGAGCCATTCCCGCACATGTTACTTCACTCGCGGCTGGCACATGGATTTTTATTACAAACAGACTGAAGAAAATGGTTAGACGTGCTGTCCGTCTTTGACTAGAGCAAAAGTAACAAAAAATCAATGTTAAGACCGAATTCAATGTAACACAAGTAGAACAGAAAACGCCGAGGTGACAAAGTCATGGCAAACCTCCTAACATCTTGTCGGACCTCCTTTTGCTCGGCGTATGACAGCACCCCGACGTCGCATAGACTCAACAAGTCGTTGGGAGTCCCCTGCTGGAATATTGAGCCGTGGTGCTTCTATAGCCGTACATAACTGTGAAAGTCTTGCCGGTGCAGGATTTTGTTCACGAACTGACCTCTCGATTATGTCCCGTAAATGTTCTATCGGTGGCTAAATGATTCGCTGAATTGTCCAGAATGTTCCGCGAACAGTTTTTGCCTGGTGACATGGTGCTTTGTCATCCTAACAATCTCACAGTTGTCTTGGAACATGAAGTGCATGAATGGACGCCAAGTAGCCGAACATAACCATTTCCATTCAATGATCGATACAGCCGGACAAGAGGACTCAGTACATTCCATGTAAACACAATCCACTCCGGCCGCAGTGGCAGAACGGTTTTAGGCGCTTCAGTGTGGAACCGCGCGACCACTACGGTCGCAGGTTAGAATCCTGCCTCGGGCATGGATGTGTGTGATGTCCTTAGATTAGTTAGGTTTAAGTAGTTCTACGTTCTAGGGGACTGATGACCTCAGATGCTAAGTCCCATAGTGCTCAGAGCCATTTGAACCATTTGAACCAGAGTCCACACTATTTTGGAGCTACAGCCAACTTGCACAGTGCCCTACGACAACTTGGGTCCATGGCTTCGTGGGATCTGCGCCACACTGGAACCCTACCATCAGCACTGACCAGCTGCAATCGCCACTCACCTGACAAGGCCACAATTTTCCAGTCGTCTACGGTCCAACTGAATTGGTCGCGAGCCCAGGAGAAGTGCTGCCGGCGATGTGCTGCTAGCAAAGGTACTCGCGTCTACATTCTGCTTCCATGGCCCGTTAACGCCAAATTCCGCCGCACTGTCCTATCGGATAAGTTCCTCTCACGTTCCACATTGATTGATCCCTGCGGTTATTTCACGGAATGCTGTTTGTCCGTTAGCACTAATAACTCTATGCAAGCGCCGCTGTTCCCGTTGTTAAGTGTTGGCCTTCAGTCACTGCATTCGTGGTGAAGGTAATACTTGAAATTTGTCATTCTCGGCTCACTCTTGACACTGTGGGTCTCGGAATATTGAATTCTCTAACGGTTTCCGAAATGGAAAGTCCCATACCTCTAGCTCCAACTACCATTCCGCCTTGATTCCCATCGTGAGGCCATTACCGCGTCGGAAACCTTTTCAAATGAAACATCTGAGTCTATGATAGCTCCGCCAAAGCCCTATCTTTTTACATCTTGTATACGCGATACTACAGCCGTCTGTATATGTGCATATCACTACCCCATGACTTTTGTCACCTCAGAGTACATTTTTATACATAGGGTAACCACATAGTACATGAAACATCTGCAAAAAAATCGGTACAGATAAATGGCAAAGAAAATGTAAGAAATGATACAGTATATGAAACAGAAACTCTCAAAGTTTTCGTCAGATGGCACACGTCTAATTCTTCTACCCTACCTGGCTCTACATATAAGGAGTACGAACAGCTGCTGCGATATGGAGCTGAAAGTCTTCGAGGTTGTGGAATTGGCATGGAACACATCGCTATCCTTGATGTAACGCCATAAGGAAAAATCTCAAGACGTCAAGTCTTGCAACCACGGCGGCCACTGGAGTAGCACCAGCTCAACGGCTGCAGCACGGCCTATCCAGCGGCATGGCGACGTCTCATTCAGGTAATCTCGCACACAATCTGTTGGCTGAGGGATCTTCGATTCTGTACTAACTTCATAAGTAGCATTACATCCCAAAAGCGATCCATTATCTTTTTTGACTGGCCCGATCCACTCGAACGTTTTACATCGCACAGTCATCATCCTCGAACTTCTTGTACCACTTCGTCACAGTGTTGTAAACTGGTGATGTCTTGCGAAACTTGTCACGGAAAACTCTCACTACATATTGGCAATGAGCAAATTCCAGCACGCAAATGATTCTATGCCTGGTTCGTCGCCATTTTCAGCAACTACGATCAGTGGTTGTCTAGACTAGCTTGTCGGCACCATAATGCGCTATTTTGCTACTATATGTTAGACATTTACCTATACCGATTTTTTAAAATGTTCTATGGACTTTAAAAACCCTATATAATACTACAAAGCTGCTAAACTGTTTATCACGCTGCAACTTTTTACAGCAATACGTCACCGTGTGACAGACTTTTAGAGTTCAGAATTGTTTATCCATGGTATTAACGACAACACTGGACAAGGGAGTTGCAACACTACATCTCTTCAGATGAGTTCTGTGTAGAATACCACAATGGACGCATCTGTGTGTGAATCCTCTCTTCAGGACGAGCACTGTCAGACTGCATTAGTCATCATTCGGGTCCAGCATCTGGCGTGGCGGTATGGGAAACCACTGATTATGCAACATGCTCACCCTGCTTCTGACCTGGCTGTACCCTATTCTGACTCCCAAAATTTGAACGTTAAACCTTTTCGTGGTGCATAACTCCTCTCTCGTAGCGTCTGCCACCGGCGTTCATCACCGTTACGCTCTCGCCCTTGTTAGAGTGTCACATGACGAATTGTGCAGTTATTCTTTGGACTTTCTCAAACTCCTTCGATATTTCTACGTAGTTAGACTCCTAGACGGAGGACAAATACCCAAGATTGATGAAGCGGTTGTTTTATACGTACTTATTTTGTGGATGAATTACATTTTCCTAGCATTCTTCCAACGAATCTCAGTCTTTTACTTTTACAGTTACTTTTATATTGTCATTGTGCTTAAAGTCGCCTAGATGTTATTCCATGTTACTGTTTCTAGCGATTGATAACAGAATAATAATGGCTCTTTCAACTATTTATGTGTAAAACGTAGATTTATTTATGCTGCGTCTCTGCTCAAAATTTCGATCCCTTGCAGATCTTCCCACATTTCGCTACAATTCACTGGCAATGTGACTTCCATACGTGTAAGAATCACATCCGCGAATAGATTAACTGAGTTTTCTGACGTCATCCACCATATAATTTGTATACATCATGAACAGTAAACGATCTATAACACAACGCGAAGGACTCCTGAGCTTCCGCGTGTTCTAAAGAGTTATTGTTTCCATTTTACGCACAATATTCCGACGACTGATCCAGCCGCCACCTCAGACGCTGCGAGATTTTTCGTTAGGTTCAGTAGCTGCCTGGACTGTTTGCAGCCCAGGCAAAGAGTACATACAACAATAAAACTTATAGAACGTGACGGGTGCGGCTGGATCGGTTGTCGAAATATTTGCATAAAATGGAAACAATGTCTTGGCAGAACGCCTGGAGACACACTAAATCAGTCACGCTGTGAAAACCCAAGAGATCACAGCACTCGTAAAATCATTTTTACATCTTTCGATTTCATCCCGTTTAGAACACCGTGTTGAGTTATATCTGATAGAAAGTCCTGAATCCAGGAAGAAAGCTACCACGATATTCCATAATTTCGTATGACTTCTCTAAACGGTAATTAGTAACTGTGTCGAATACCATCTGGAAGTCAAACGCCAAATGTAAGCAGCTTGATTTTATTCACCATCTCACGTGTTTCTCAGTTCTGTTATTAGAATGCTTACACTACTTTCCTTTTCGTATCCTGTTGAGAAGCCAGCAGTGAACGTCGGTCATATTCGTAGCACTGCTAACTCAACACTGCACCCCATGTTGCCTTGTGGCATGCTATACTGGCTCGTAGCCGGAGCTTGCTCTTAGAGTGCACTATTAGTCAGTTACAATACACGTTCTTCGCGTTACAACTGAATCTTGGCACTTCATTTAAGCAACTGCTTTGTTGAAGAAGGCCGTGCATAAATGTCTTTTATTTTCTTCAATGAACACAAAATTTTTGGTTCTGAGACTACCAGATTTGGTTGGAAATGACCAGCTTCACATCTGTTTTGCAACATGTTCCAATACAATGAAGCCATAGGGACATCTTCATAAGATTCAACGATGCCACTTTGGCTTCATTATATTAGGACATGTCGTAGAACATTACTGAAGATGGTCACTGCTGACCGAAACCGATACTCTCAGCACCAAAAGTTTTGCGATCTTTGACGGAAATAAAAGAAATTTGTTCTACACTTCCTGCGTCACTGTTTTAATCCGCGACTGTGTCGTAGTGTGTATAGCCCATGCACTTGACGTAGATAGCACATCTAACAACTGGCCCTTCAAGTGGAAAATAGATAAAGACTAAGCAAAAAATCCCCTTTACCCAAGTAGCTACACGGCTAGCCATTAAAAGTATACCACAATGAAAACGGAATAAAACAAACTTCAAATTGGCATAAGTGTGCTACATACTTGAATACGCAAATCATTAGCATTTCTGGGCATTTTTTGCAACCGCACAAAGAATGTAGGAGCAATTCTTCCTATAGGGAGTAAACGACAACTGTTTACAATGTATCACAGACGTGCAGGGGAAGCTGAGACGAACAGTTTTAATATAGGACATTTGTGGTCTGTCAGGCCGTGAAGTAACCTCAAATTGGGCTGCAAAAGCCGCCGAAGCTGTAGCGCAAAAATGTCCCACGAGATTTTCAATATACTCTCGCTCTCTTAGGCCACCGGATTAGTCGGCTGATTCATTAACGTTTAATTTAAACTATCCCTTGAGGGTAATGAAAGAAAAGACTTATGTAAATGTTATACAAAAACTAATTACTTTTAGCTACAGTTAAAATGGAAACACTGTGAGACACAGCGGCCGTTGGGTGCACTTAAGACACTTTGAGATGTCTTGATCATAATTTTATTATTCCGACATGCCTTACCCGCTTCGATGTAGTCATTAACAAAGGCCAATAAAATACAAAGACAAAACTGGTATCAATAGAAATACAATGCATATTACATCTTCACCATTAAGTAGAATCATGATACGGGAAGTAAAATTTGGTTAAAGCTAACCTAATAATTAATGTCATTATTGTCAGAAAAAACTTGTCCCAATGGATACATGGTATCTAGTCAACATACCATAATAACTAGCTCTTTACTCGCATGAACTGTTTAGTGTCATCGACAAGCGATTTCAGATTGATTCTGTATTTCCGGAAGGATTTTGACACTGTACCACACAAGCCGCTTATAGTGAAATTGCGTGCTTATGGAATACCGTCTCAGTTATGTGAGTGGATTTATGATTTCCTGTCAGAGAGGTCACAGTTCGTAGTAATTGACGGAAAGTCATCGAGTAAAACAGAAGTGTTTTCTGGCGTTCCCTGAGGTAGTGTTGTAGGCCCTTTGCTGTTCCTTATCTATATAAACGATTTGGGAGACAATCTGAGCAGCCGTCTTAGGTTGTCTGCAGATGACGCTGTCGTTTATCGACTAGTAAAGTCACCAGAAGATCAAAACAAACTGCGAAACGATTTAGAAAAGATATCTGAATGATGCGAAAATTGCCAGTTGACCCTAAATAACGAAAAGTGTGAGGTCATCCACATGAGTGCCAAAAGGAATTCTTTAAACTTCGTTTACACGATAAATCAATCAAATCTAAAGGCCGTAAATTCAACTAAATACCTATGAATTACGATTACGAACGACTTAAATTGGAAGGAACGCAGAAAATGTTGTGGGAAAGGCTAACCAAAGACTGCATTTTGTTGGCAGGACACTTAGAAAATTTAACAGACGTACTAAGAAGACTGCCTAAACTACGCTTGTCCGTCCTCTTTCAGGATACTGCTGCGGGGTGTGGGATCCTTCCAGATAGGAATGACGGAATACATTGAAAATGTTCAAAGAAGGGCAATATGTTTTGTATGATCGCGAAATACGGAAGAGAGTGTCACTGAAATGATACGAGATCTGGGCTGGACATCATTAAAAGAAAGGAGTTTTTCGTTGGGACGGAATCTTCTCACTAAATTCCAATTACCAACTTTCTACTCTGAATGCGAAAATATTTTTTGACGCCGACCTACATAGGGATAAACGATCACCACGATAAAATAAGGGAAATCAGAGCTCGTACGGAAAGATATATGTGTTCGTTCTTTCCGCGTGCTATAACAAATGAATAAGCGTTGTACAAGGACGGAAAGTCTCAAACCAAAATTGGTTTCCAGGACGCAAAATTTGAAAGCGCCGCATGTCAGTTCAACCAGCTATAAAATAGCAACCATCCACATTACCTTATATAAATAGTGTGTAGTTAATAAATAACAATAGTGGCACAGCACATTCATGCAACTATCGTAATTAGTTGACGTTTCCATATGTTACATGTTTTAAATTCCGCGGAATCCGAGTTAAAAATTAAAGATTAAGATAACCATAATATGAAACACATGTGGGAATTAATACGTATCGTATGATAAATCATTAAGCTATACACTTAAAGGGGATGGAAATAGAAGAGGAGTAAGGAAAGGATTAGAAATGGCATACAATTAAAATAACATTTCTTAAACTGTCGCCGGCCGGAGTGGCCGTGCGGTTCTAGGAGCTACAGTCTGGAACCGAGCGACCACTACGGTTGCAGGCTCGAATCCTGCCTCGGCATCCGGCAACCTTCAGCCAACAACATTCCCAAATGCAGATTAACATCACGACCACGAGAAGACACAGGATAAGGCCAGGAAAAAGAAGAATTTATATGAATATTATTACTTGCAAGTTTGCAATACCTTTCTGTTACATAGAAAAAAGCATCGGTTGACAAGACAAATCGTGAGGCATAAGGGAATAGTCCATTGGTTCAAAAAATGGTTCAAATGGCTCTGAGCACTATGGGACTTAACATCTGAGGTCATCAGTCCCCTAGAACTTAGAACTACTGAAACCTAACCTAAGGACATCACACACATCCATGCCCGAGGCAGGATTCGAACCTGCGACCGTAGCAGTCGCGCGGTTCCGGACTGAAGCGCCTAGAACCGCTCGGCCACAGTGGCCGGCTAGTTTATTGGTACTGGATGAAATTGTGGGGGAGTAAATATTACAGAGGGAGACGTACGTTTGAACAACGTAAACTATTTGGTTGGTTTATTTGGGGTGAGTGAGGTCATCGGTCCCAATGGATTAGGGACGGATGGGGAAGGAAACCAGCCGTGCCGTTTCAAACGAACCATCCCGGTATTTGCCTGAAGCTATTTAGGAAAATCTCGGGAAACTTAATCTTGATGGGATTTTGAACCGTCGTTCTGACGAATGAGAATCTAGTGTGTTACGCAAGCCACTGCGCCACCTCATCAGTCTTAAGCTGGTCCAAATGGATGCACGTTCCGTTACTTACTCAGAGAAGCAAAGGATAGACGAAGGGCTTTCAATAAGTAATGCAACACTTTTTCTCGAGCAGTTTCGGTTGAAAAAATTCGTAATTTGTTGAGGGACATCGTGGAATGTTCGCGTCTCAGCCCCTATAGTGTCATGACATTCCGACAAGTGTCGGCGCTATAAGTAATTTTCAAAATGGCGTCTGTAACGGAGATACGTTCCAAGCAGAGAGTTGTAATAAACTTCTTTTGGCGAAAAACCAGGGCATTACAGATATTCACAGGAGCTTGTGGAGTGTCTACGGACACTTGGCAGTGAACAAAACCACGGTGATTCGTTAGTCGAGGTGTCTCTCATAAATGCAGCAAGGTCACACTATCCTGTCCGATCTCCCACATACCAGCCAACCGCGCACAGCAGTGACTCTTACAATGCTCGAAAGTGCGGACACCCTCATTCGAGGCTACCGACGGATCTTAATCAAACACCTCGCTTCTTAACTGGACGTCTTGGTTGGTTGTGCTGACACAATCGTCCACCAGTTGGGTGCTCAAAGGTGTGTGCCCGCCGGGTTCCGCGCTGTCTAATATAAGACCACAAAGAGCAACGAGAGACCATCCCATTTTGCCAAGCAATGATGCTCTACGTGGATAATGGGGAGGTTATTGATGCAACGAAATGTTAGTTCCCACGTCGACTGATAGAGTGGTACGATGCGGACATACATGCCCTCCCAGTAAGGTGCCGTAAGGCTGTCGCACTAAGCGGAGATCATGAAAAATAGGGCTTCGTATCCAAAAGAGTGGGGAGTGATATGGTGTATTGGAATCTTGACTAAAACCAAACTGCTTTCAGAAAAAATGTGTTTGCATTACTTATTGAACGCCACTCGTACTAATATGGAGACATGCGTCCAAAAAGACCGTAACAATAATTATAGAATAATATCTTTTTGCTGAAAATTAACGTGCGTTAAGTAGAATAAAAAATATGGCGATTTAACAAATTACAAAAAAATAACAGGGACTGCACAGTGTAAAATATGTTTTGTTTTGTCGAGCTTCGTATTGAGGATAATTGGTTTTATCACCAGGCGATGAGACATGTTTCTGCATTTTATGGTTCTGTACCTCAGTCGCTAAAAACGGCAGCCGTATAAGATAACTTCGTTGTCCGTCCGTCTCTCTTTATTGCTCTCTGTCTGTCAGACTGTTAAGACCCCTTTTCCTCAGGAACGGTTATAATTATCAAGTTGAAATTTATGTCAGGTGCTATGGCGTACGATCCCTTGGAGGTGTAAAAGTTTGAAGTTTCTGCTGTCAAAAGATACGGCCATTTTCGTCACATACTTCGGTACTCGCAATTTCACTGATCAATACCCGTAGGGTACTTCCTATTGATATAGAATCATAAAATTTGGCAAGAAGCAAGATTTCACTGTACAACTAAAATAAAAAAATCCGAAAACTGTTAATCTGTAATTATAGCACACGGATTTTTTTTAAATTTTGTTTTGCCGGTCGGAGTGGCCGAGCCGTTCTAGACGCTATAGTCTGGAACCGCGCGACCGCTAAGGTCGCAGATTCGAATCCTGCCTCGGGCATGGATGTGTGTGATGTCCTTAGGTTAGTTAGGGTTAAGTAGTTCTAAGTTCTAGGGTACTGATGACCTCAGAAGTTAAGTCCCATAGTGCTCTGAGTCATTTGAAACATTTGAACTTTTGTTCTCCGTTTGTCTGCCCGTCCTTTTTTTAAATAACTGGGAGAGGTATCAAGCCGAAGCTTGTGTCAAATACTGATATCTACGTTTCCTTGGCGGCTTGGCTTCTAGATCCGTGCAGTCAAGCGGTAAGGCCATACAAGTCACATATTTTGATACTCTCAGACTCTCTCATCAAAACCTATAAATGAACTACATATAGCCTACACATACACATCGGGCCCGGTGGCCTAGCGGAAAAACGCGTGCCCGGACACTGAGCAGTCGCGGGATCTAATATCGCGTGGCAGGAGCAGAGATGACGTCAGACGTGATCCTTGGAAGCGAGTACCAGGGGTGCAAGGCGCCTGCAGCCGGGCGGCGCGTCGACATGTGTGTGTCTGGCGCGTGGCCGTCGGCGTGTTTGCGTCCTCTCACAGAAATTATCAAAGCGAGAGGAACCTTGACCGGCGGCTTGCGTGGTCCACACTGCCAAAATAGCCAAATATCGGTCGTTATGTAAATGCATCTCCGGCTAGGGCGGAGGTGGGAAGCGGTCACGTGCTCGACTTCCTTCGCACTGTCTGCAGGCCCGGCTGCTGCTGGTGCTTTTAATGGCTGAAAAACATGTCCTAACATGTCCTAATTGTCTCAGCGGGAGGCTCGTCCTCTTTTCCGAAAAATAGTAGTAGGAAGCATTTTTATGTGGAACTTTAGAAGAAGCTCTCGGTACATTCGAGCACAAGTAAAGCGTAGACGAAGAGTTCGACTGCAAAGTTGGAAGATTATTAACGGGAAAAGTTCTTGCAAATCTTTAATTTCCTAACCGCCGACAGGTAACATGATTTTAGAAGTTCGGACTGTCTTATTACACACAGTACGTTATTTTGGAAAATGTCGTTGAAGCTGTTTCGCGCGCAAGCAAATGCGTAAGTCACCTCTGCACGTTTATGACACTCAAAACGGCCAAGTTTTTCACGAATATAGACGACGCGCGCCGCACGGGATGAGCCGAGCGGTCTTAGGTGCTGCAGTCATGGATTGTGCGTCTGGTCCCGGCGGAGATTCGAGTCCTCCCTTGGGAATGGGTGTGTGTGTTTGTCCTTAGGATAATTTAAGTTAAGTAGTGTGTAAGCTTAGGGACTGATGACTTTAGCAGTTAAGTCCCGTAAGATTTCACTCACATTTGAACATTTTTTAGACGACGGCTAAGACAAAGTGGACAGTGGTTCCTTCTGGAGTGATAATTAGCCTAATACATCACTCACAACAAGATGACTAAACAATTTCAGAGGCTTTAGCTCGAGATTGGATGGCGCTTAAGGTGTTGGTCAATCCCTTACAATCCAGCAAAGTAACTGTAGAAAAAATATAAATTGTACGAATAGCGCCGTCAAGGTTTTTGAGAACCTGGTCATAATATATTGACCGTTGTGCTATCTCAACTGGTGAGGTCCGCAGCTCGTGGTCTAGTGGCTACCGTTGCTGCCTCTGGATATCACGGTCCCAGGTTCGATTCCCGGCCGGGTTGAGGACTTTCTCTGCCCATGGACTGGGTATTTGTGTTGTCCTCGTCACTGCATCATCATAAACATCACTCGTGACAGTGACTGGACTGGACTGGACTTTGTAAAAATTTGGACTTCGTACGGGCACTGATGACCGCGCAGTTGAGCGCCGCACAAACGAGACATCATCGTCAACTGGTGAAGCGTGAACACAACCTAGTATGCTAATATTAACTGTAAAATGACATGACATTGGAACATCTCCTTCCAAAATTACCAGCTCAATTCGGCTATTTTCTACTACTTTTCACGCTAGCCTAACTAGGTGACGCAATGGAAACACATTGGACTCGTATTCGGGACGACAGGGGCGCCCGCCTATCTACAGTTGTTATTTTACTGACTCCTCTTATTTGCTTAACATAAATGTCAGGATGGTTCCCTCGAAAGGACAGGGCCGACTTCCGTTCCGAGACCGATATTATATCCCGTCTTTAAAGTCCTCCTCGTCCAACTGGACGTTAAACTTATTTCTCCCTTTTTACTTCGTTTCATTGTAAATTTCAGAGAGGAACACTTCAGTAAAATTACGCAGCTTTTATATTTCCACTTAATGCTATCTTACAGAATTGTGTATGGAGTGAATCACATTTTCATTCTTCAGTAGCGCATCGTAACATCGACTTGTAGTCCACTATGTAACTCTTTTAGTACCAGTGGTTTCTGCCTGCAACCACCATTTTATTATTATTTTTTGTTGTACCAATGCCTTTTAGTAAGAAACCACTGTTGTAAGATAGAGACATCAAATGTTACACTGACGTACTCCTGCGAATGTATTGCGTTGTAGTAGTCATTTACAGCGTTTAAATCAACAGTCGCCACGGAGGTTGTTTTAGGTGATTGTAGGAGTTTGTGACATGCGCTTTTTTTTACCGTGTCTACATTGTGGAGATCATTGTCAGTGAAAGGAACTCTATTGTAAAGTAAATTTGAGTTTGTACTCTTGCTTTTATTAGCGGTCTCGAAAGGTAACCACTGAGACAGTACATAGTTTTCATACAAAATTAATTAAATTTCAGGTCCAATTTTTGATTTTTATTGAAAACTAATTTGTATCAGGCGTTATGAGTTCATGGACATTTCTAGATGTGGACTGTGTCTGTCAAAAAATTCTAATTTGCATTCAAATATATCACACGAAATAATGAGTGGTTGAAACTTGTATGTCCTAGTGGTTCCAAAGAGAAACCATCTCCTTGAAGCAATTGATTGTTACTTTTTGCCCGTTTCTTCTTGTATCCGTTGCCTAATACGATAGTAAGGTTAATTTTGCGAAAAATTTTAAAATTATATTTTACCAATTCCTTCTTGTATTGATTGGTTAGTACGATAATAAAGGATACTTTTATGTTTTCATGTTCTTGCGACGTAAATGGTCGTGCAGTATCAGTGCGAAAGGACTGGCGCAGAGGTTCTCGATTCGCATTCGGGAAGAGCGTGGTTCAAATTCCAAACGGACTTGAAGACTGAGGTTTTTCTCATTTTCCCTAAATCGCTTAAAGACAGCGCCGGGATGGCTTATGAAGAGAACACGTTCGACTTCTTCCTCGTCCTTGTCGATAGAACGTTAAATCATAATCTCCGTTCCCTGAAGTAAATTGGACAGCAAATTCACCGAGGAAGTTCCTTGCTGGATCCCAAGAACTAAATAAGGCGAAGACTACGATCTGTTGGATGGAGGGTAATATACAAGGTGAAAAAAACTACATTTGAAAAATTTTAGAGTGTTGAGAGAAGATAAAAAGAAACATCTTTGTTATATGATAAATGTCACAAGTGTATCGTTTCCCCCCCTAGGAGCCCATAAAGGTTTTGATGCTAGTGATGTTCAGGGACAGACTTCAATATGCGGTGTGTTTATCGGCGTTTCGCACACCAAACGCTTCGACCCCCCCCCCCCCCCTCAGCCTCCCCCCCCCCCCCCCCCCCGCCCATCACACACACAGGTAAAACCATACGAGGGCAGTGTTCATCATACGGTAGTTTGAATTCCTTCTCTGAATATCACAACCGTCAAAACGTCCAGGAAATGATCCTCGTGTGACATTTTTGTCACTTAAAACACGTTTCTTTTTATCTCCTCTAATCACTCCAATAAAATTTCGTATACGTAGGTTTCTTACATCCTATACAGGGTGAACAAGGTCTCTACTGAAAAACTGTCAGAGGTACTACTACAGACCTAAACAAGAAAAAAAAATAACAACTAAACATGGGCTCTAAAATGTATACGTTAAGAGCTATGAGCAGTTGTTTATCTTCGCTACTGTGAAACACCTCTCTTCTATTGAACAAGTGCTCTTAGTTGTCAAGGAATGCGTTTCAGAAAAAAATTTTGCTGGACATTTTTCTTGTTTTGGTCAGTACTACCTCCTAATAAAATATGACAAGTAAACAGCTAGAAAAGACGTGTTTCGTACTATCGAATGAACAGGCACTCTTAGCTCTTAAGATATGTATATTAGAGCTCGCGTTTAATAGACTTTTTGTCTTGTTTTGGACCATAATGCCATCTCTGATAGTTTGTCAGTGGAGCCTGGTTCACCCAGTGTACGAGAATATCTGGAGTTTTGCTCTAACCGTCTTTACTTTGACTCTACAGCTTTGGGCGATCACCGGTCATTAGATCGGGGAGTTGTCTTCTCCTGTGGTAGTCACATCAGTCCACTGTGCACTGTTGTGACGTAAAGACGGCCGCGCCACTGTCTGTTTGCGCCTTAGAAGAATAGCGTTACGCAATCCGTTGTTTTGTGATGTAAAGGTGCACCAGGAGCGGAAATTCATAGAAGATTTTCAGCACGTACGAGGACAATGTCTTGTGACAGCGAAGTGTTTATCGTGGGACTGAACAGCTCGAAAGTGGACGAACGAGTGTGAAGGGAGAGAAAAGGGTGGGTCGTCAAGCCGTATCCACGTACCGCCGAGAACACCACTCAGACGCTTCAAACGCAATGTTTCGACGTATAGGAACATCCTGCATAATGTCCCAATCTCGCTCTGTCGGACGACCATCTGTTTGGTCCACTTAAAGATGCTTGAAGAGGCCATCTGTTCAGCTTCAGTTAACGGATGAAGGAAGCGGAGGGTGCATACGTGGCTTGCTGCGCAACAGAAAACATTTTTGCAAAGAGTATCAGAAAGACTGTGCAGCGCTGGACCAAGTGCATTGAAAAATGATACCAGTACTGATTGTGTACTCCTGTTGTAATAAATTATAAACATTCATTGCAGATACTTATTGACTTACCCATGTATATTTATCAATAATCCACTACAGATCCGTAAGGAGAAGGATGTCTGTAAGTATTAAGACAGAAGAAACGATAACCATTATTCTCTAAAACTGCCTTCCCTTAGAATGTATAAGTAAATCTATTTAATCTTTGATATCTTTTCCAGTTACATCAAATGCCTGACAGAAACAAAGCTTACATTTGCAATTTAGTAACATTCTTTCACTGAACTATATATTTTTTACTGTAATGGTCAGAAGCAGTAATACAGGGTTTTTCAAAAAGATCCATCCGATTTCACACGAAATCTTCTACAGGAGTGGAAATATAAACTTGGTATACATTTTGACGTACACGTCGAAATCAAAAGTTTATGTTGGTTATTTTTATAAGTTGTTCGTCCTTGTGGTTGCTGGCAAGGATTTACGTGGTGCAGCTAGCTCCTTCATTCACAGCTCAATGAACACCGACCTGGGATGGCGACAGCCCAGAAACAGTGTTTCGCGTTCGTTAGGTGCAATGCACATACAGCTGTGCGTTGTTTTTGCGGAAAAGACGCCTATAAGAATCGGGAACCTGGTTACGCCGGAGATGTGCCTTTTTACACAAATGCGAGACAACGTCTAAAGTTTTTCAGTAGCACTGATCTTCTCTTAACGATGAGCTACGTACAAAAATGGTTCAAATGGCTCTGAGCACTATGGGACTTAACATCTGAGGTCATCAGTACCCTAGAACTTAGAATTACTTAAACCTAACTAACCTAAGAACATCACACACATCCATGCTCGAGGCAGGATTCGAACCTGCGACCGTATCGGTCGCGCGGTTCTAGACTGTAGCGCCTAGAACCGCTCGGCCACACCGGCCGGCTGAGCTACGTCAACGATAGATATGCTATAGGGGGCATCATTGTCCCATCGACGAAAGGTACTTGTAAAAACATCTTGTACTTTACTATTAGTCATACTGAATAGCCTATAAGGTAATTCATTCCATGTCATTACGATCTACCGTACAAAATAATCCCTGGAACACGAAACAAACTAAACCGAACCAACCAGCGAGACGAGAACTGCTTTGAAAACGGAACTGTTTTGTGCGACCCCTCAGTCGGGTGGTGAGTCCCGCAGTTGTCTCTGCGACAGTGTTTACGATGTTTTTATCTGCCATTGAAGAAAAGATCCGAGGAGGCTGCGCCAGCGACCCGGAAGATGGCCGTGTCCTCTGCTGGCTCTGATAACAAGTCGCCCACTGCCGCGCCTCAGCAGGCAGCTAAAGCCTTCCATCCGTCTTCTAGGTCCACGTGTTTCATCTGGCCGCCAACTACCGACTTTCTGCAATACTCTTCCCGAAATTATTCATACTTCCCGATTACTGGAACTCTCTTGGTGCCACCCTGTTCCAGATTAACCCTTTCCTGCCCAGTGAGACTTAAAAGGCTCATAAAACGGTATGGAGTCGAATTCATGCATCTGAATCCTGTCTGGACACATGTGCCCCTTCGCTGCAGCACAGAAACTTGTTCGCTGTGATAGTTCAACATCTCTGCCCACAGATGGCAGTAAAAGATAGTACTTGTCCATTATGCCGTAATAAATTTTTCGTACCTGAGTCCTAACAAAGTTTCAAAACCTTTTTCCATATTTATTTATTTACTTTTGTACAGTTTTAAAAACAAAATTAAATATAATACAGACAATAACATATTTAATTTACAGACATACATCTAAATTTTTAATATAATCAACTGCGTCATTCGTTGCATCAGGAAGTCGTCCAAAGCACCACGATAGACCCCAGCACTTTTCAGGAGGAGTCGGTCAAAATATAACTTCCCCCTACATACATCACAAGTATTGACCGCGAGGAGATGGGCTATGTGGCGAACGGTTGTCCTGGCTGCTCCACAATTATAATTTGGCGATAGAGCCTCACCCTACCCATGAAGAGAGTCCACGCTTTTGTCATGACTGGTGCGTTTTCATTTAAACATTGTCCGTGTTCTGCGAAACTGGTCAAAGGCAGGGGTTTATTTTCTTATGCAGGACAATTTCTGGCAATTTGGAGGGACAGCCTCTGTCCAGTCTCGTTCCCATAAGAAAGAGACGTGAGCAGTTCCATGGCTGTGTTTATGGATGCTTTCCTTGATTGAAGCCGGTTTCTTTCTAGGGTAGCCGAATCTTGATGGAGAGGGAGTTGCGGGTTGTCTTATATGCGTTTAAAATCACGGAGCGGAGCAGCTTTTCGTCGAAGTCGAGGGGCGGGAAATGGCTCAATATAGACAGCCATTCCACATTTGTTGATCTTAGCGTATCGATGATAATTCTCATTGTGTTGTTCAACTGTACTTCGAGAGTTTGTGTGTGTATCCATTACTGAGCCATACAGGAGCATCACCGTATTCCTCAGCAGAGTCCAAGTGTTGAAGTGCGCAGTATTTCGGCAGTGGAACCCCAGATTATTTCGCACAGCTTATGTAGGATGTTGTTCCAAGTTCTTATCTTCGCAGCGGTGTTTTCCAGATGCTTTATGCTTTTTGTAGGGTAGTGCCCGGTCCAATGTAACCTATTTCCATAGGCGCTACTAAGTAATTCATCTGATTAGAAATTATGATTATATCCTGATGGCAATCAGAAGTCCCACTTGTGTTTCGTACACAACTTTCAAAAATATATGTATGACAAAGCACTATTCTGTTTTCAGATTCTTTAGTGATATTCTCCCCAATTTTTAAATATTTTGGCACAGTATTTTACAATTTGCGTGGTAAAGAGTTCAGTGTAATTTGGGCCCCATAAGATAGGGGGCTTAATCGAAAAAATTGCATTTCAGGTACATGTGTACTAAGACGTTTCACAATGATATCGCAGAAAGCTCGTTTGAGAACATATGTTTACTGCACCGGTTTTACTTCTGTAGTCTTATTACTTTCATCCATATCAATATACGCCCTGTATATCGCACAAAAGTGAATTTTTTACTACTTTTTCCCCAAGACCAACGTTCTAGCAAGTATTAGCTGTTTTGAGTCATCAGTATTCTGACTGGTTTGACGCGGCCCGCCACAAATTCCTCTCTTGTGCCAACCTCTTCCTCTTAATGTACCATTTGCACCTTACGTCTTCAATTATTTTTTGGATATGTTCCAACACCTGTCTTCTTCTACAGTTTTTACCCTCCACAGCTCCCTCTAGTACCATGAATGGTATTCCTGATGTCTTAACACACATCCTGTCATCCTGTCCCTTCTCCTTAGCTTAATGCGGGTAATTTCATCTAGATCAGAAAGAGGATAGAGGCAGTATAGAGCATATTAAAAGCTAAAAGTACCGTTTTTCCGATTTTGTCAGCAGAAACTATATTCAACTGCAACTACCAACTTTTAGAAGGAGATCAACACACTACTCAAGCTGCAGTAGACTCTATTCCAGTAAAAGATTTCTTGGAACAGGCAACTTGCGAAAGAGACTATGTGGAAAGTAGACAATTATTACCGTGTGAAAACTTTCAGAATCAAGCTGAAATATGAGATTGAACGATGTCCTAGCAACACCACTGTATTTGCAGCTGGTCTGTCTACTCAATGGAAAAGGGGCCTCAGATAAAATGTAGCTTTTCATGTCAGATGCTGTATAACTGAGTTAAGCTGATCTACTGCTTTAAAAAAATTACGCAGGACCAAAAAGTTTCATAAAGCTTTTTTCACTGCTTGCGTGAACAGAACCAGTCAGGGAGCAAATCCTGCTAGCATCAGCTGCAGATAGCTGTCGCATGACAGGCTTCATCGCTAAATATAGTGGCAAGCCGTTTGCCCCAGCTATTTGGCCGAAAAGGAAGAAGTAGGTACTGACAGCACGAATTACACATTAAAACAAAACAAAAAAGACGGAACTAGGAAGAATTATCCGAATGCGACGGAAAGCTGTAGGTGTGATGTACAAGTACAGACAAATAAATTATTACAATTTTAGAAAAATTGTATGAGTTATTCATGGGAATGAGCTTCGCAAATTGAGCAAATCAACAACGCGTTAGTCTACCTCTTGCCCTTATGCAAGCAGTTACTCGGATCGTGTACTGACTGATGGAGTTGTTGGACGTCCTCCTAAGGCATATCGTGCCAAATTCTGTCCAATTGGCTCGCCAAACCATCAATATCGCGAGCTGGTCGGAGAGCCCTGTTCATAATCCTCCAAACGTGCTCAATTAGGGAGAGGTCCGGTGAACTTGCTGGCCAAGGCAGGGTTTGGCAAGCACGAAGACAAGCAGTACAAATTCTTACTATGTGCGGACGGGCATTATCTTGCTGAAATGCAATCGTAGGGTGTCTTGCTATGAAGGGCAACAAAACGGAGGGCAGAACATCGTCGACGTACCGCTGTGCTGTAAGGGTGCCGAGGATGACAACCAAAGGGGTTCTGCTATGAAAAGAGATGGCAGCCCAGACCAGCACTCCTGGCTGTAGGGCCGTGTGGGCAGCGGCAGGCAGGTTGGTATCCCACAACTATCAGGCGGGTGTCCAGACACGTCTTCGGCATCGAATCACTTTGAGTGGAGTAGAACTATCTTCACGGAAGAGTCCCGTTTCGAACTGAGCGCTGATGATCACCGAAGTTGAAGTTCATTTGTCAACAAGTGTCAAAAAAGACACACAAGTGTCTTTTGAAAAAACAGTTATACAGTCAGTTGAGAGTCTGAGGTAGGTTGACGTTCACATTCACAGTTTTTGTTTACGACGTAAATTTAAAGATGCATTTGATGATTATTGCCAATTTCGGGGATAAGAAATAAATAACGGCTCAGATAATAGAAGTCTTTTTCTCAAAGATGTGTATTTACACAGACGACGTTAGTTGGAGGCAGCGCAGTCAGATCACAGGTTTACGCTACCTGACAGCAGTAGACGGCGATTTTAGCAAATCCTTTCTCGTTACGACGAATTGCGTAATATCAGTTAGTCAGTTTGAAGGAAACAATTCGAACATTTACACTACACTTCCCTGGAAGACTTTCGAACAGTTTTAATCTGAATTTTATCTGGTGTTTCTATTGCCAGGAATAATGTCTATATGCAACAACGACTTTTTATTTTTATTTTATCGTGATTACTGTTGCATGGAGCAGAGGTTCCCACACTTTTCTTCTGGCGGAACTCCCAGAGAATGATGGTACTTAATGGAACGCCTTCTTTATTTTGAAAGTTAACAACATTTTAAAAAATGTTAATTGTTTTAACCAGAGATTATTTCAATTTCAAATAATAATAATAATAATAATACAGAACTCATAAAATAAAAAAAAACATCAGTTTCGTCAAAATGTCCAAAGACTTCATGTTATTAACAGTTTTTCGCGGAGCACTTACTTCCCGCGCACCAACAGTGTTCCGCGGAACACAGTTTGGGAAATCCTGTCATAGAGTATTTAAAACTTAAGTCGAATGCCATAATTACATTTTACAGTGTGTAAATACAAAATTTACAAATAAAGAAGTGAAGGGATTAGTAAATGAAACAATTTATTGGATGCGTTTCTTATGCTTAATACTATAATAACAGACTTCCTCCTCTAGCCAACTTTGTAGTAAGAGTTTAATGGAATTTCTTATTCCGTTTGTAAATCACGGCATTCCCTTTTTCCGTACTGCAGATTTTTGAAAAAATCAGAAATTTCTTCGGAAAACAAAGGTTTTCCCAAATGTAAAAACGTTCCAAGATATAAAATGGTCAAGCACCTACGACAAATAGTCTATCGAAATTTAAAAACGTTATAGTCGAGGAAATCTCGTCACTATTTCGTCTTCTAGTATTACATCATTAATCTATCGCACTCCAATCATCGGTAAGTGAAATCAAATTAAGCGCAAGGATTATCAAAAACTAGTTATGGCCTGCCAGAGTAGCTGAGAGCGCAAATGCGCTGCTTCCTGGACTCGGGTAGGTGCTTCGGCCCCAGATCGAATCCGTCCAGAGAATTAACAATGGGGGCCGGTATGCCAGCCAGCCTGGATGTGGTTTTTAGGTGTTTTCCACATCCCGCTAGGTGAATACCGGGTTGGTCCCCACTCTCCGCCTCAGTTACACGACTCGTAGACATTTGAACACGTTCGCGCTATTTCATGGCTTACACTAGATGCAGACAGCTGGGGTACACTAATTCCGTCTCGGGGGGGGGGGGGGGGTGTTGGATGGCGGTAGGAAGGGCATCCGGCCATCCTCTGCAGCTAACACTGCCAAGTCAATAGTAACAAGGCCGACCCCGCGTTGTAGCGGGAAAGAAGCCTCAAAAAAGAATTATCAAGAACTAGTGATAAGGTAAATACATTTTGAAATCAAAGCTACTGGAAACTAACATAAATTTCATTGTTCAGACATTAACGATAGCCAGTTAATTCGCAAATATTCCATGTCTCATAGTAAAAGACTTTCTTCCATTTCAAGGTACAAGATGGCGTCCGACCGACCATGTATAATTTTACCGTCCACAGGTTATGAATTGATTTTTAAAATACGTAGAATTGTACTTGCCCTACAATGCTGTGACTGAAGAAATAATAAGATATTCAAACTAGCTTTCATATTTTATACAGAAATGTGTGGAACTCTAAATATTTAGAAGTGCTACACAAAACACAAGCTCATGTCTACGAACAACAAAAACTGTAGAAAATGGCTTAAACTCCTTATGGCGATTTCTAGCGCGTATCCCTTCACGTGATTCCGAAATGAGTCACTAGACTGAAGTACCGATCAGGATACATTATCCTCTAGGTACAATGCTCTCTCCTACTGACACTCAAAATTTTTGCGTAACCATAAAATACTGTTTTGCTGACGGTACCAGTTATTACTTTACCCTAGCAGAACATTGCCCCAAAGAAACTGTAAAAATGTCCTTGAAACTTACTCGCTTATTGGACGTACGTAATGAAGATTTTTTAAAGCCTGCCACTTCTATGAGATTACGTATTTTCTTGCTGACTGCCCTTGTAACCCTTTCACAGAGTGTACTAAATTAGGGAGAAGAAAAGGTTTGTATCCCACCGAAATATAGACTATCTAAATTTACGTGAAAGCGTTCCAAAGAACACCGTAGCTTTCCAATTTGATTCCTTCGATTACTGCCATAATCTTGTATTTGGAGTAACCAATTAGGCGGCACATTTTCGTATTTTACTATCGTTCCGCCAAATTCAACACTGAGGAACTAATCGTACACAAGGCTTCTTTGAGGTATACTGAACAGACGTGGTGCATTTTCCCCCTAAATCGATGTCTTCCATTCGCCCTGTATCCTGAAGGCAACGGATGGTGCGAGCTCTGTCCATTTCATGCCCGGTCGGTTTCATTACTGTCAACCCGTTATGCATTTGATGGTTGTACATATCCGCATCTGCGGATACATTTAATGTATTTCATAATGGTTGTAGTCGCCGCAGTGCCTGTTCCTTCGGACAGTTCCGAAGGAACATTGTATCGTAATTAACACTAATAGAGGCACTACAATATCGCAATTTGTGGTAGTTTCCCGACTCGATAGATCTGGATCGAGGTTAGTCTCAAATATCTCTACACTGCTGTGGTACGTTGTAAGGAAAACTATCAGGTGCACCGTGTATATCCCATAAAGAAAGTATTTCCTTAGACAAATTCGGTATTGAACTGTGTCAAAAACTTTTCGAAAGTCAAGAATCAACGCATTCGTCCGATTAAGTCAAGAAGAAGGCACATGCTAGTAGTCAACAGCATTCATGAACGTACCGAAAATGTCTTATGTAGAGTTTAGCGTCTCTTTGGAGCTGTTTGACTGTTAATACTAAGTTGAACAACTTCTAACAATGACTATCGATACTACATGACTCGAAGCAGCATACTGCAACAACATGACACAATCAGCTGTTCTATCTTAAATGAAACAAATTATAGGTTATAAATTTCAGAGCTTATCCCAGTTTTCACAATTTTAAGGTGAAAACTACTCGGTTTGACACCAAGATGGCGTTTATATCGCTGAAATTTTGCGTTTTGCTTTTGATATATTGTTGCATGTTGTCCACTAACTTAAGTCAACTGTTAACTTGATGTCTTGAATAGTTTTGTTTACGCCCATGTTTCCATTAGTTGTGTAGTATGTGATACATGCAGACGACTAAACTGGAAACCCAGTCATCATATAAGATAATTATTTGTTTTGCACGCTTTATTGTCCACTACAGTCGATCTTGCGTTAGTGAAGATTTTATATCGTTTTTTCTGCTTCGATTTCAGCAGCTACGAAACAGACGTCTCAGTTTAAGATTTTGACGCGTCTATCTTGAAAGCGATCGACACGGATTACGTTACAGAAACTGCAACCACAAATGAAAACATCTTCGAGTCGCATAAAATGAAATTGCTGGGTTGGTAGCTAAAGGAATAGGCAAAATTTTACGTCCTAGGCATATCACGGGACAGCGTGCCGTACGTTTCCCATGAAGAACTGAATGTGATAAAGCTTTCTACAAGATGGAAGTTATATTTTTCGAATGCTGGCCAAAGGCAGGAGCGAGAAAATCTCTCAATAAATTCCAGATCGCTTTAGAAACAAATCAAAGATTTAATATCCAGAAAGACACAATTTCCAGAAAATCTGTTTAGGTAAATGAACAATTTGAAATGCACTTTATACGCCGATTTGTTTTTTGCAGATGAGGAGCGGACCCACGACTTCACTCTAGAAATGAAGCAACAAGCAAAGCAATAAATGGAAGTCGACGGCCCTGCTCCAAAAAAGCATTACCAGTCGGATAGATTAAGACAGCGGGTTACGGAAAACAAACGGGATTCTTGGATAAATGTTTGTCGATTTTCCCGGCCGTCTGATTTACTTGTATACGGAAGCTGTCAATGATTTCCTACACCGTCGTCGGCATTGCTGTCTTACTAATAGGCCTTGTTTTACTTCCGTATGTAGTTGGTCAAATTACACCATGAAGGCTTCACAAACTGACGGAACTTCTACATGCTACTATATCTACATCTACATTACATCTACATCCATACTCCGCAAGCCACCTGACGGTGTGTGGCGGAGGGTACCTTGAGTACCTCTATCGGTTCTCCCTTCTATTCCAGTCTCGTATTGTTCGTGGAAAGCAGGATTGTGGGTATGCCTCTGTGTGGGCTCTAATCTCTCTGATTTTATCCTCATGGTCTCTTCGCGAGATATACGTAGGAGGGAGCAATATACTGCTTGACTCCTCGGTGAAGGTATGTTCTCGAAGCTTCAACAAAAGCCCGTACCGAGCTACTGAGAGTCTCTCCTGCAGAGTCTTATACTGTAGGTTATCTATCATCTCCGTAACGCTTTCGCGATTACTAAATGATCCTGTAACGAAGCGCGCTGCTCTCCGTTGGATCTTCTCTATCTCTTCTATCAACCCTATCAGGTTCGGATCTCACACTGCTGAGCAGTGTTCAAGCAGTGGGCGAACAAGCGTACTGTAACCTACTTCCTTTGTTTTCGGATTGCAGTTCCTTAGGATTCTTCCAATGAATCTCAGTCTGGCATCTGCTTTACCGACGATCAACTTTATATGATCATTCCATTTTAAATCACTCCTAATGCGTACTCCCAGATAATTTATGGAATTAACTGCTTCCAGTTGCTGACCTGCTGTATTGTAGCTAAAGATAAGGGATCTTTCTTTCTATGTATTCGCAGCAAATTACACTTGTCTACATTGAGATTCAATTGCCATTCCCTGCACCATGCGTCAATTCGCTGCAGATTATGTCTATGTCGTGAAGGAATATTAGTAGCATATGAAAGTCTCGCGGCTTCGTGACACCTCAATGAAATAATTCGACCAACTACATACGAAGGTACAACACGGTCTATCAGTAAGACAGCACTGACGATGACGGCATAGGAAATCGTCGATAGCTTGCAAATACAAACCAATGCGGCAAGGCAGAAGAGCTGAGAAACATTTATCCTAGATTATTGCTTTGATAAACTACATAGTGCTACCCAGATACTTCTGCGACAACAAGTCACAAAGTATTCGAGACGCACGGAAAAACAAAAGACTTGAAATATGTGTTCCAAAATGGCAAAAAGTGTTCTTGCGTCGGTACTATGAAAAGTACTTTGGCAAATGGGAAAACCGAGATGTTCAAATTACAGTAACTTCCAACTGCACCTCGTAACATCTAGATATTCCCGTATCTAGAGATGCATCGAACTACAGACCTATATCATTGACGTCGGTTTGCAGTAGGGTTTTGGAGCATATACTGTATTCAAACATTATGAATCACCTCGAAGGGAACGATCTATTGATACGGAATCAGCATGGTTTCAGAAAACATCGTTTTTGTGCAACGCAGCTAGCTCTTTGTTCGCACGAAGTAATGGCCGCTATCGACAGGAGATTCAAGTTCATTCCGTATTTATAGATTTCCGGGAAGCTTTTGACACCGTTCCTCACAAGCTACTTCTAATCAAGCTGCGGGCCTATGGGGTATCGTCTCAGTTGTGCGACTGGATTCGTGATTTCCTGTCAGGAAGGTCGTAGTTCGTAGTAATAGACGGCAAATCATCCAAAAAAACTGAAGTGATATCAGGTGTTCCCCAGGGAAGCGTCCTGGGACATCTGCTGTTCCTGATCTATGTAAATGACCTGGGTAACAATCTGAGCAGTACTCTTAGGTTGTTCGCACATGATGCTGTAATTTACTGTCTAGTAAGGTCATCCGAAGACCAGTTTCAGATGCAAGGCGATTTAGAAAAGATTGGTGTATGGTGTGGCAGGTGGCAGTTGATAGATTAAGAACGAATAACGAAAAGTGCGAGGTGATCCACGTGTGTTCCGAAAGAAATCCGTTGTAATTCTATTACACGATAAATAGTACAATTCTCAAGGCTGTCAATTCAACTAAGTACCTGGGTGTTAAAATTACGAACAACTTCAGTTGGAAAGACCACATAGATATTACTGTGGGGAAGGCGAGCCAAAGGTTGCGTTTCATCGGCAGGACACTTTGAAGATGCAACAAGTCCACTAAAGAGACAGGTTACACTATACTCGTTCGTCTTCTGTTAGAATATTGCTGCGCGGTGTGGGATCCTTACCAGGTGGGATTGACGGAGGACATCGAAAGGGTGCAAAAAAGAGTAGCTCGTTTTGTATTATCACGTAATAGGGGAGAGAGTGTGGCAGATATGATACGCGAGTTGGGATGGAAGTCATTAAATCAAAGACGTTTTTCGTCGCGGCGAGATCTATTTACGAAATTTCAGTCACCAACTTTCTCTTCTGAATGCGAAAATATTTTGTTGAGCCCAACCTACATAGGTAGGAATGGTCATCAAAATAAAATAAGAGAAATCAGAGCTCGAACAGAAAGGTTTAGGTGTTCGTTTTTCCCTCGTGCTGTTCGGGAGTGGAATGGTAGAGAGATAGTATGATTGTGGTTCGATGAACCCTCTGCCAAGCACTTAAATGTGAATTGCAGAGTAATCGTGTAGATGTAGATGTATCTAAAGAAATTTGTGACTGGACAGCTATTAGAGTGCAGTGTAGGGTCATGGAAGTCGTAAGTATATTTTCCAGAGAGAATTACTGACAGGGGAAGCAGTACTCGTACATTGATTCCGTCGAAAAATTAATTGCCTTTTTTTAGGTAGTGTTGCGTTTCGGTGTAAGCAGCCAGCTTGCGGACTCACGTGCGGGTGTCCGGCGCGCGCCAGCAGCAGCAGCAGCAGCGGCAGCAGCAGGGGTGTCGGCGCCATGGCGTGCCGGCGGCGACTGCGCTCGCGCTGGGGCCAGCCTGCGCTGCCGGCCGAGCTACGCTGTCCGGGAGGGAGTGGGGCGGAGGGCACAGCAGCGGCACGATAAGAGGCAGCGCAGGGGCGGCGGGGACACAACGGCTGCTGCTGGCCTTGCCTTAAGTAACAGGGATTAAATAGTAACCAGCCGAAAATGCTGCTATCGGAGGAAAAAAAAGGCGAATGTGCTCCTGTTTGAAGGAGTCTGAGGGTGAAAAATGGGTAGCAGCTACCTCACTCTACCTTCTTCAGCACCTTTAAAAAAAAAAATCCAAAATTTTGACATACGAACATATTCACGCTGTGTTTAACGTGTAACTCACCTCTGACTCCCACAGCTCTCCTAACTATGACGTACGTCAATTAGTCCATCGCTTTAAGCTGCTCATCCCCATTCACTCCCTAATGCCCTTTCTCACTTATTGATGCAGCCCAACGCATTATCTCTTTGACTCTCTTCGACTGTCTCCTGTCTCCTGTCTCGCATCCTGAGTCTCTGTTCTGTCCCGTCTTACTGCTGCTACCTCACTCGTTCCTGCCCATTGCTGCTGTCTCTTCTCGCGGCCACTACCGTTGTCACTGTCACCCACTTCCACTTGCACCTTCTCTTTATTCTTCTCTCACTTGCACTGTCTCCAACACTCTTTTCGTAGCACTGTTCTGTCACTGTCAACTATGTTCCACTGCCGTTGCATCCCTCTCTTTCTCGCAGACTGCCATTGTCTGTCATTTTCGCTCTTTCTATACCGCAACCGCTGTCTGGTATTGTCCAGCACAGCATTTATTGCTTTTCCTTCTCTTTCCCGTACCCTCTCACAGCATAAACAGCGCGTATACGTTCGCATGCCAAGTATTTGTTAAAATTTTTAAAGGTGCTGAGAAAGTAGAATGAGACAACTGGTACCCCACCTTTCAGTCACTCTTTTAAACAGGATCATATTCGCCTATTTTGTGATCCGATAGGAGCATTTTTCCGCTGTTTCCCTTCTTTTCCCTGCCAGAGTAGGGCATGTCACTCACATGAAAGGAACTTTATGGGTCACTAAAATTTTGGTTGTTATTATGTGAAATGGAAATAATGCCAAATTAATTTTACATCTGATACCGGATTAAACATGTGCAAAAAATTTTCAGTACTACAACATGTTTCCCGGATGATAACGGAGTCTACATCTACATCTACATCGACGCTCTGCAAATCACATTTAAGTGCCTGGCAGGGGGTTCATAGAACCACCTTCACAATTCTCTATTATTCCAATCTCGTATAACGCGCGGAAAGAATGAACATCTATATCTTTCCGTACGAGCTCTGCTTTCCCTTATTTTATCGTGGTGATCGTTCCTCCCTATGTAGGTCGGTGTCAACAAAATATTTTCGCATTCGGAGGAGAAAGTTGGTGATTGGAATTTAGTGAGAAGATTCCGTTGCAACGAAAACCGCCTTTCTTTCAATGATTTCCAGCCCACATCCTGTATCATTTCTGTGACACTCTCTCCCATATTTCGCGATAATACAAAAAATGTTGGCCTTCTTTGGACATTTTCGATGTACTCCGTCAGTCCTATCTGGCAAGGATCCCACACCCCGTAGCAGAATTCTAAAAGAGGATGGACAAGCGTAGTGATAGATTCGTGACAGATAGTGTTTTCACGCATGAATCAGTGAGATGCCTTAATGAAATACTGCTAGTGAACAGTTTCAGTGTCATAATGTCTGGTGGCAAATCAGTAATTGTACTAACACCGAACGACAGACGCCAGACAGTGAATGTTACACCAACACCACGATTTTGTAGGTCCTCGAAGAAGTATGCCGTAAGTATGGATTTGAGGCAGAAGAATATGACATTAAATATCACAATCATGTCTTGGACCTGACCTCAGCAATACGTTTTTCTGGTCTTCCAAATAAGCACAGTTGGAAGTGGCACCAATAGCTAAGCAACGAGTCCTTTTACAACATATTTCTCCGTGCTACTTCAGTATATAAACTACGTTTTCACCTCACACCGGATTTTACGTGAACAAGTAGGGTAAATTCGAACCTCTGTATCTATAAAACGGATAAAAATATCAAGAAAATTTTCACGATTATTCGAGATCTAGGTCTCAGGGTCACATAGTAAAAATTTCAACCATTTGCTGTGTGTATCCGTCTTGGAATACGCAGCTCGATTTTGCTACGAAAGGACGGTAAAAAAATTTTGGGAGATTTTCTAAGGATCCGCCTGTGAGCTAATGGTGCCTCCATAAGCCCCTTAAAGCCCATCGTAAACCACATCAAATCCAAAAACGACCCACCGATTTGCTCCATTTGCCCAAGCAAATCCGGCACTGTAGGACACTAACACTAAGGCGATTCTTCTGTTAAGTATGCAAATGGTCCCTAGCCCAAGGACTATCCAAAACACTTAACCCTGCCTTTCTATCGTGAACAGAACCCGAGGTACGAGTCCTTTAAGAATCCAGTTTTTATGCGCGGAGATTTGGAACACACTGGTAGCGCTCCCTAAATCGGGCAAATGAAGGGATGGTTCCTTTGAAACCGCACGGCCGACTTCCTCCCCCTTCCTTCTCTAATCCTATGAGACCGATATCCTCGCAGTTTGGTCTCTTCCACCAAACAACAATACTGGTAGCGCATGCTGTCGCATGCTTATTGATAAGCACAGGGGGCAAATAATTAATCACCACCTCTAGTCTTGACAATAATCTCATTTTGGCGTGGGACAAAGACCACAAGTTTCTTCTGGTATACCAAATTCAGTCGAAGCCGCTCTGTGGCCCCGTTCAGCCGTACAGCTATCAAGCTGCAGGAATGCTCCAATAGCCCCAGACATTACCAATGGGATTAAGATCGAGTAATCTATCAGGCCAATCGCCGTGTCGTAGGGTGCCCGAGTGGTGTTCAAACCACGAACGGACGCGTGCAGACCAGTGATCGCTGCTGTAGTTGTCTAGAATATGAGAAAATCCACAGCGTGGTCACCATGAAGATTGTAATGTTATATGAGCCTGAATGCCCCTTTTTTTTTAACCAATTTGTGTCTGATTTTATTCTGAGAAGCTCAGTAATGTATGTAAATACTGTAAATGTAAATTTGATTCAAAAAGTACTTGAATTGAAGTGAAGCGCAACTGGACAGCAACAAACTCTTTAGCGCTCAATCCCTGCAACGATAGTAGTTGTAAATCTTTGAGTATGGACTCTAAAAGAAAAGGCAATTGATTTATTAGAAGAAAAAGAGAACTGTTAATCTGTATCTTGTGGAAAGAGGACGTGTTACTAAACCGCCGCTCAGAAGGTATTGGTACATTTAATGAAAATTGATATTTTAGTGATAAAACCGAGTAAAATATTTGTATGAGCTGCCAAACATTTCTGTATACAAATTATCTGGAAGTGAAGAATAGAAATACACTCCTGGAAATTGAAATAAGAACATCGTGAATTCATTGTCCCAGGAAGGGGAAACTTTATTGACACATTCCTGGGGTCAGATACATCACATGATCACACTGACAGAACCACAGGCACATAGACACAGGCAAAGGAGCATGCACAATGTCGGCACTAGTACAGTGTATATCCACCTTTCACAGCAATGCAGGCTGCTATTCTCCCATGGAGACGATCGTAGAGATGCTGGATGTAGTCCTGTGGAACGGCTTGCCATGCCATTTCAACCTGGCGCCTCAGTTGGACCAGCGTTCGTGCTGGACGTGCAGACCGCGTGAGACGACGCTTCATCCAGTCCCAAACATGCTCAATGGGGGACAGATCCGGAGATCTTGCTGGCCAGGGTAGTTGACTTACACCTTCTAGAGCACGTTGGGTGGCACGGGATACATGCGGACGTGCATTGTCCTGTTGGAACAGCAAGTTCCCTTGCCGGTCTAGGAATGGTAGAACGATGGGTTCGATGACGGTTTGGATGTACCGTGCACTATTCAGTGTCCCCTCGACGATCACCAGAGGTGTACGGCCAGTGTAGGAGATCGCTCCCCACACCATGATGCCGGGTGTTGGCCCTGTGTGCCTCGGTCGTATGCAGTCCTGATTGTGGCGCTCACCTGCACGGCGCCAAACACGCATACGACCATCATTGGCACCAAGGCAGAAGCGAATCTCATCGCTGAAGACGACACGTCTCCATTCGTCCCTCCATTCACGCCTGTCGCGACACCACTGGAGGCGGGCTGCACGATGTTGGGGCGTGAGCGGAAGACGGCCTAACGGTGTGCGGGACCGTAGCCCAGCTTCATGGAGACGGTTGCAAATGGTCCTCGCCGATACCCCAGGAGCAACAGTGTCCCTAATTTGCTGGGAAGTGGCGGTGCGGTCCCCTACGGCACTGCGTAGGATCCTACGGTCTTGGCGTGCATCCGTGCGTCGCTGCGGTCCGGTCCCAGGTCGACGGGCACGTGCACCTTCCACCGACCACTGGCGACAACATCGATGTACTGTGGAGACCTCACGCCCCACGTGTTGAGCAATTCGGCGGTACGTCCACCCGGCCTCCCGCATGCCCACTATACGCCCTCGCTCAAAGTCCGTCAACTGCACATACGGTTCACGTCCACGCTGTCGCGGCATGCTACCAGTGTTAAAGACTGCGATGGAGCTCCGTATGCCACGGCAAACTGGCTGACACTGACGGCGGCGGTGCACAAATGCTGCGCAGCTAGCGCCATTCGACGGCCAACACCGCGGTTCCTGGTGTGTCCGCTGTGCCGTGCGTGTGATCATTGCTTGTACAGCCCTCTCGCAGTGTCCGGAGCAAGTACGGTGGGTCTGACACACCGGTGTCAATGTGTTCTGTTTTCCATTTCCAGGAGTGTATATTGTTATTGGAAAAAGAGGTGAACTTCATTGTCGTCGCCGTCTATCAATCGACAGAATTCTAAGTGTACAAAGGTCACTAAAATACAGGAAAAGAAATGCATTGTCTATAGTTCAAATGGCTCTGAGCACTATGGGACTTAACATCTATGGTCATCAGTCCCCTACAGTAATTGGATTATGTTCTTGTACAATAGTATGGTGCTAAACTCCACTGACCAATTTTGATGTAGCTGGACGTGTAGTTTGAAGGAAGTTTGTGAGCTAAGCAATCTCCTTTTCTCATGAAAACCAGATTGCTGTTTGATCTTATTTACTTACAACAGTGGTCCCTTAGATATGAAAAGCTGCGAAAACTTGGGCTCAAAGCTATCCTCAATACGTGGAAGTAACGAACAGAGACGTATTTTAAACCTTAAAGAACAATAACTTCCTCCAAATTGTAATACGTCACCAACTGCTGCAGAAGCTAGCTTAAGCAGCAACCAAAATTCAGGTACCAGTTACGACATAAAGTAAAACATCTTAATGATAAATCATTCTCTCTCGCTCTCTCTCTCTCTCTCTCTCTCTCCCTCTCTCTCTCTCTCTCTCTCTTTCTCTCTCTCTCTCTCTTTCCAAACACACACACACACACATATATATATATTCTCTCTTTCCAAACATATATATATAATTAAAAAGAAAAAGTCATTTTATAAGATGCAGAAGAAAGGGCAACGTTTTGTCACCGAGAAAGTTGCGATATACATTCTGGTCCATGTTCATGTTAATATAATGCCACAGCCCAATGTATGGCAGAAAAATACCCCCCCTAAACACCACAGATGTAGATCCAACTCCGAACTCAACTACACCGTTCACACACACACTGTGGATTAAAAGTCTCATTGTGTCGTTTGCGCACTCGATGCCTTACCTAAAGAGGGAAAATACCGACCGCACTACACGCCTCCAGTCAGCTACTGCCCAGTTTCAATGTTGTTTCGCTGGATCGTCGAAGATGCGCTGGTTCATGTGTTGCTGTGAGCAATGTTTTTTATCGAGATACTAGACGTCAAGTTTACATTGCATGCAGACGCTCACAATGAACACATTGGGCTCTTCATGTGTCAAGCCCGCGCCGTGTGTGCGTTACCGAGCGAGGTGGCGCAGTGGTTAGCGCTCTGGTTTCAAATTCGGCAGGATGACTGTTCAAATCACCGCCCTGCCGTCCAGGTTTAGGGTTTTTGTGATTTCCCTAAATCCTTCCAGACAAATGCGAGGATGATTCATTTGAAAGGAGCACGACCAGTTTCCTTCCAAATCCTTCCTTAGCTTGAGCTTAAGCGCCGTCTCTGATGACCTCGCTGTCGACAGGACTTCAGTTCTAATATTCCTTCCTTTCAAGTTTCAAGTGTGCCTTGAACGGGGCAAAACAGAGGCAGCTGGAGAGCCGTGAGAAACGGAATTTTAATGACAGGAATAAAGGAAAGGAAAAATAGGACTGAATGTTCTGTGGACGACGAGAGATCGTCAAAGATGAAACACTATCTCAGATAGCGTATAGGTGGGGCGGTCAATCGATCACATTTTCTTCAAAGGAACCATCTAGCTTTTAATCTTAACCTTCTCTGGGAAACCACGAAAAATCTATTCTGTCTGGACGGGAATCTGAAGGGCTCCAAATTATGACTCAGCTGCTTTTGTTAATATACTAATTCGCTCGATGCGGGTTGCCATTTACTGCATCAAATTCTGAAAGCGGATATATTTTCCAGAGTGCAGCACTTCGGTCGCTATTTCAATAATGGACATGAAAAACCAGCGAGCTGTCATACCATCTGAACCACATCTTCACTGCCGCGGAAAGAAACCAACACCCCATACCTGTACGTCTGCTTACTGCTTTGTGATTAATAGTGGTCAGTCAACGTCTGCAGAAATTTTGCTAAGAAATTTTCGTCTTATGTCAAAGCGGTAGGTGGATCAAAACAAAATGTCCAGCCACTCTGTGACCAAAATGGTACTGAAACAGAGAATGACAGACTAAAGGCCGAAATACTAAATGTCTTTATCCAAAGCTGTTTCACAGAGGAAGATTGCACTGTAGTTTCTTCTCTAGATTGTCGCACAGATGACAAAATTGTGGATATCGAAATAGACGACAGAGGGATAGAGAAACAATTAAAATCGCTCAAAAGACGAAAGGCCGCTGGACCTGATGGGATACCAGTTCGATTTTACACAGAGTACGCGAAGGAACTTGCCCCCCTTCTTGCAGTGGTGTATCGTAAGTCTCTAGAAGAGCGTAGCGTTCCAAAGGATTGGAAAAGGGCACAGGTCATCCCCTTTTTCAAGAAGGGACGTCGAACAGATGTGCAGAACTATAGACCTATATCTCTAACGTCGATCAGTTGTAGAATTTTGGAATACGTATTATGTTCGAGTATGACTTTTCTGGAGACTAGAAATTTACTCTGTAGGAGTCAGCATGGGTTTCGAAAAAGACGATCGTGTGAAACCCAGCTCGCGCTATTCGTCCACAAGACACAGAGGGCCATAGACACGGGTTCACAGGTAGATGCCGTGTTTCTTGACTACCGCAAGGTGTTCGATACAGTTTCCCACAGTCGTTTAATGAACAAAGTAAGAGCATGTGGACTATCAGACCATTTGTGTGATTGGATTGAAGAGTTCCTAGATAACAGAACGCAGCACGTCATTCTCAATGGAGAAAAGTCTTCCGAAGTAAGAGTGATTTCAGGTGTGCCGCAGGGGAGTGTCGTAGGACCGTTGCTATTCACAATATACATAAATGACCTTGTGGATAGCATCGGAAGTTCACTGAGGCATTTTGCAGATGATGCTGTGGTGTATCGAGAGGTTGTAACAATGGAAAATTGTACTGAAATGCAGGAGGATCTGCAGCGAATTGACGCATGGTGCAGGGAATGGCAATTGAATCTCATTGTAGACAAGTGTAATGTGCTACGAATGCATAGAAAGAAGTTCGAGTCTCGGTCCGGCACACAGTTTTAATCTGCCAGGAAGTTTCACATGTAAAGAAAGATCCCTTATCATTTAGCTACAATACAGCAGGTCAGCAACTGGAAGCAGTTAATTCCATAAATTATCTGGGAGTAGGCATTAGGAGTGATTTAAAATGTGAAACGTCCCCTAAGAAAAATTTACTAATTTTTCTAAGGGACGTTTCAAATGGAATGATCATATAAAGTTGATCGTCGGTTAAGCAGTGTGGGATCCGTACCACATAGGGTTGAGAGAAGTGAGAGAGAAGATCGAGGGAGAACAACGCGCTTCGTTACAGGATCATTTAGTAATCACGAAAGCGTTACGGAGATGATGGATAAACTCCAGTGGAAGAGCCGGCCAGAGTGGCCGAGCAGTTCTAGGCGCTACAGTCTGGAACCGCGTGACCGCTACAGTCGCAGGTTCGAATCCTGCCCGGGCATGGATGTGTGTGATGTCCTTAGGTTAGTTAGTTTAAGTAGTTCTAAGTCTAGGGGACTAATGACCTCAGCAGTTAAGCCCTATGGTGCTCAGAGCCATTTGAACCATTTTTCCAGTGGAAGACTGTCCAGGAGAGACGCTCAATAGCTCGGTACGGGCTTTTGTTGAAGTTTTTGAGAACATAACTTCACCGAGGAGTCAAGCAGTTTATTTCTCTCTCCTACGTATATCTCGCGAAGAGACCATGAGGATAAAATCAGAGAGATTAGAGCCCACGCAGAGGCATTCCGACGATCCTTTTTTCCACGAACAATACGAGACTGGAATAGAAGGGAGAACCGATAGAGGTACACACCGTCAGGTGGCTTGCGGAGTATTGATGTAGATGTAGGTGTAGATGTAGAAGTTATTTGGTCTGATGAATCAAGAGGCATGTTGATATACGCCGATAGTAAGGTACGGGTATGTTAAGAACCAGATGAGTCGATACATCTAACTTGCCACTGTTCAGCCAAGTGGTTTTTCTTTTGGAGAATATTCACGTGGAAAGAGGACTATGGGACTTAACATCTGAGGTCATCTGTCCCCTAGACTTAGAACTACTTAAACCTAACTAACCTAAGGACATCACACACATCCATGCCCGAGGGAGGATTCGAACCTGCGACAGTAGTAGCAGCGCGGTTCCGGACTGAAGCGCCTAGAACAGCTCGGCCACAGCGGCCGGCGGATGAGATGGGACCGCTGACAGGTTTATCATAACCTCTCTCTGGCGAAAGATACAGTTACCTTCTTGTGACATATCATTACAGCATTCGGGAGGACGACGGTTCAATCCCGTCTCCAGCCATCCTGATTCAGGTTTTCCGTGATTTCCCTAAATCGTTTCAGGCAAATGCCGGGGTGGTTCCTTTGAAAGGGCACGGCCGCTTTCCTGCCCAATCCTTCTCTAACCTGAGCTTGAGCTCCGTCTCTAATGACCTCGTTGTTGACGGGACGTTAAACACTAACCACCACCACCAATATCATTACAGGCCCCACCCAAAAGAATGTGTCAATTTGGCTATTGTAGGGTCAGAACTGGGCTCCAGTGTCTGGGAGAATGTGGCCTTGCCCATCCTGGAAATGATAATCTTTCGAAATAGGTGTTAGTCTGTGACCAGAACGCAGGCTTTAGAGCGGTTGGTTTTCTCCTAATGGCTCCTGCGGTCCAGGGGTTGCAGGAAATAAACTTTCAAAGGCCTCTGAGAAGCTACATCTGGAATAGGAGTAGTAGTAACGTGAGTGGGAAATAGCCAATGGAACTGCCTATACTCTGCTCCTGAATCTGATTGGCAGAGAGACCTGGATGTTAACATAATTTGTGGCTCACAACATGGGGAATCGGCTGGCCACCCTCGTGGTATGTAGGAGACGAGTTTTGTGTCCTCTGGGCTATCCGTGATTTAATATCGTAGAAACTACATTCCAATACTAGAACCTTTGTATCAACAACAGAACAAACTAGAAAATTATACAAGAAGATGTACTAGTCGAAGTTTTAATCATCACCTCGCAAAAATCATAATGCGAGCATAAGCCCTGGTGAGGGCGCCAGTCCTCCTCCATGTATTCAGCCCTCAACGCGACTTGTTTTTATCAATGATAGATGACTTGGTGGACACCTTGGTTGTAGAAGTCTGCGTCTTAACTGTTTGGCAAACGCCTGGCCCAGAAATTCCACTATTCGTCTTTCTGAAAGTGCCTGCCAGGTAAAAATATCCTCGTCCAAGGAAAGAGGAAGAGCTCAGTGGCTGCCGTTAAAAAAGAATACTGTACAGGGAGGGAGGCAAAATGTGATAGCCAAAGATGAAGTGCAATGGAAGGTATATAAAGCATGTTGGGGGGACACAGAAAACAATGCAGTCGTTGTCGTAATGTGGAAACAGAGATTTTTATCTTATGTCCAAAAGGGCATGATCATTGGATTTTGGGCCAAGGGAGGAAACATTTCTGGAACATCTGAGTTTGTTAACTGTTCGTGTGCCTACTTGGTTAAAGCATACCGTTGTCGTTGTTGTGGTCTTCAGTCCTGAGACTGGTCTGATGCAGCTCTCCATGCTATCCTATCCTGTGCAAGCTTCTTCATCTCCCAGTACTTACCGCCACCTACATCCTTCTGAATCTTCTTAGTGTATTCATCTCTTGGTCTCCCTTTACGATTTTTACCCTCCAAGCTGCCCTCCAATGCTAAATTTGTGATCCCTTGATGCCTCAGAACATGTCCTACCATCCGGTCCCTTCTTCTTGTCAGGTTGTGCCACAAACTCCTCTTCTCCCCAATTCTATTCAATACATCCTCATTAGTTATGAGATCTACCCATCTAATCTTCACCATTCTTCTGTAGCACCACATTTCGAAAGCTCCTATTCTCTTCTTATCCAAACTATTTATCGTCCACGTTTCACTTCCATACATGGCTACACTCCATACAAATACTTTCAGAAACGACTTCCTGACACTTAAATCTGTACTCGATGCTAAGAAATTTATCTTCTTCAGAAACGCTTTCCTTGCCATTGGCAGTCTACTTTTTATATCTTCTCTACTTCGACCATCATCAGTTATTTTGCTCCCCAAATAGCAAAACTCCGTTACTACTTTAAGTGTCTCATTTCCTGATCTAATTCACTCAGCATCACCGGACTTAATTCGACTACATTCCATTATCTTCTTTTTGCTTTTGTCGATGTTCATCTTATATCCTCCTTTCAAGATACTGTCCATTCCGTTCAACTGCTCTTCCAAGTCCTTTGCTGTCTCTGACAGAATTATAATGTCATCGGCGAACCTCAAAATTTTTATTTCTTCTCCATGGATTTTAATACCTACTCCGAATTTTTCTTCTGTTTCCTTTACTGCTTGCTCAATATACAGATTGAATAACATCGGGTATAGGCTACAACCCTGTCTCACTCCCTTCCCAACTACTGCTTCCCTTTCACACCCCTGTACTCTTATAACTGCCATCTGGTTTCTGTACACATTGTAAATAGCCTTTCGCTCCCTGTGTTTCACCCCTGCCGCCTTTAGAATTTGAAAGAGAGTATTCCAGTCAACATAGTCAAAAGATTTCTCTAGGTCTACAAACGTTAGAAACGTAGGTTTGCCTTTTCTTAATCTTTCTTTTAAGATAAGTCGTAAGGTCAGTATTGCCTCGCGTGTTCCAGTATTTCTACGGAATCCAAACTGATCTTCCCTGAAGTCGGTTTCTATCAGTTTTTCCATGGCTTCACTGGATGCTGTATGGAGAGGCGTGGGGTCAGAACACAGCTCCCCCAACCTATGTCAATGGTAAATCTTCGTATCTCTCTTGTTTGCTTTTTCAATGGGAAGTCATGGGACCTTGCGGAGAATGTCACACTCGAAATGTCGTACACGATGTCGGATAACGTGACTGACTCCCACCTTTTCCATTATCGTCTCGATTGTGATACACCTGTTTTCTAGCTCCAGGACGTCCACATCTTCTGCGGTTCTCGGTTGTTCATAGAGAGATGGTCTGCCACTTTGGTCTTGGTCAGTCAGACTTGGTTGACCACACCGAAAGCGTCCATGCCGACTAATCACAGTGTCATATGATGGTGCATTATTGCCGAACTCAGCAAGGACTTCTGGAGCGTTGTTCCCCTTCAAATACAGAAAACAAAGAACCACACGATACTTCACTATGTTAATGGTATGTACTCTTTTGTTCCAGCTCCTCTAACAGCGTGCTACGGTACTGTACCATGGCGGTTTCAGTGTGCACCAGGATTGCAGACATTACCTGCTAACAAACAAAATCTTTAATTGCGTGTCATTATTTTTTCGAGGTGCCAATTAAAACTTTATTACTACCCCTCGCGTAAGCCTCACAAGCGAAAAGAAACTGTATTTATTCAACAAATTGACGACATAGTTCAGGCTAATAGTCAGAATATTATTGCTGTTGAAGATGCTAGTTTTTGATCAATCAACTGCAAGCAATGCCAAGGTTCATGCATGGAATTGATCAACAGTTACACTGCCGGAAAAAAATTAGAACAGCTTGAAAAACGATGTCTATTTTCATCCGATGGCAAAATGTGCTACCTGGGGGACTGTAGGTGAAATGATAAAGAGTTTCAGCGTGTCCGCCAACAGGTGGCGTAGGGCCTTCGCTACCAGAGCGCCCTCTGCGTCTAGGCTTTAAAAGGCACCGGTAATGCGCATGCAAACAAGCCGCAGTGTGGAGCAGACATGTAAAGCTCGCAGGCATCATGGCTCAGGGACACACTAGTGCTTCCTACAGTTTGAGAGGGGTCAGATTGTGGGCTTTCGAGTTGCGGGATGGCCTTTTCGGAGAATTGGCACCCCTGTATTGTAAGGGCAGCAGTGGCAGATCATACAGTTTCCACACTGCAGGTAAGAGCAAATATGAGCCCACAAGTATGAACACGAACTGTTCCGTACTCGCTAGTGGCAGTGGGACTACGGGCGCACACATCTCTCGCTCGTCTTTCTCCCATGCCACAGCGTTGCCTGGTTCCGTCAGAGGACCACCTGGAAGCTGGAATGGCGAGCAGATTCCACTCACATGCAAGTGACAGTCATCAGCTTCCCTCTCCAGCACCATCGCCGGAATTGTCTCCAATCGAGTACGTGATGGTACGAAAAGTGACTCATGCGAATCGTCCTTCCACAACTTTTACGGAGCTTCGCGACAGATCGGGCAGCTGTGGAATAACGTATAGCAACACAGTATACGTCATTTTTATGACCGACTGCATGCCAGGGTCAGCGCCTCCATTGCTCCCTTGGAGGCTACATTGCGCACTAAAATAGGTGTTTCAGATTGAGTCAATACATGGTACCTTAGAACTGCTTGAGCTATTGGTCTCAAAAATGGTTCAAATGGTTCTGAGCACTATGGGACTTAACATCTATGGTCATCAGTCCCCTAGAACTTAGAACTACTTAAACCTAACTAACCTAAGGACATCACACAACACCCAGTCATCACGAGGCAGAGAAAATACCTGACCGCGCCGGAAATAGAACCCAGGAACCCGGACGCGGGAAGCGAGAACGCTACCGCAGCTATTGGTCTGTAAAGTGTAAACAATCCGTATACTCCATATATATTCTTTCTATAATAAATTTTCGGCTAACTGGAAACTCTCAATTGGTATTCTAATTTACTTTTTTTAAACAGTATTTTTGAGAAAGACAGAACTTCTTCTGAGCGAATAGAAAAAGCCGTGAAGAGGAGAGAGTGAATCGAATATGAGATTCAATAATTAATTAAGGTGCGTGTTTATGTACTTGTAGTGTATACCTTATAAACAAATATAACTGAAAATAAAATAAATCCTCTACTGATTAAATATGATATTTTTTCATTTATTTTGTTCGTTTGACTTGCTACATAAACGATGAGGTACAATTTGTGTCTAGAACTCTCGATGAATAGGATTTTTTGTCTTGTGTTAAAACATCAGTTTTTACCCACTGGCATTAAATACGGACACTTTTAGAGGTGCATGTGTTTGGATTTAAAATATCTGGAGACATTCATGGGTGACGATACCAGTCTTGAAAAAAATATCAAAACGCTTGGACTGGAATCGATGTCAATACATTCCAATTTGAAAAAAAGCTCAGAAAGGTCGATCTTCGATTTTGTTAGCGGCACTTTGAGAGATCAGCAAGACTAGAGAAGATTATACAGAAATTTTAGAACGAAATGCGACATCACTTTTGTCGCAGCACTATCTGGTGGAGCAGTTCTCTCCGTTCTCCATTGGTTATATATCATGCAAGGAAGATAATAATACCGTTCCATTGCTGTAAAATGTTTATGTCCCATGACGAATTTAAATTGTCACCGCAAGAGGAGAGCGCAATCTATGTATTTGTATTTTTCTTATTGCAACGTATGTCTAAACATGGTTCTGTGGCCCCTTTGAACTGAAAGCACGGTGTTCGGATTTCAGAATTCTTTCATAGTTTATGAATACAAGTTTGGCGATCCGGGTATTTCTCATGTAGCTGTCCTAAAACAGAAAAAAAATATTTATAGCACATCTTTACTGGTATGTCAGCTTGACGTCCCTGATTCTAGTTAGTGTTCTTAACAAAAAATGAAAATGGGCAATGCAGTGACTCGAGAGGCAGAACCATCTGACGAAAATATGAAATGATAAACGTAAGAGTCGAACGATATGTAGAAATTATCACCAATGAGAGTGAAATTTTTATTTCTTATAAAACGAGTATTTTTACCAAATTTGATCTAGTTGGTAAGTTCCTTAAGACATATTTTCGTAGTGACACAAAAACGTAGATTTCTCAACATTCTATAGCTAGTTATTAAACTAAAAGTTGTAAATGGTTCTTCTGTGAGAGGTGTCAAACTCAAGGAGGCTTGCAATAAAATTTCAAAAACAGAGAAACAAGCAATATATATGCACCTGGTTGTATGTGATACCGCAATAGTAGCCCGGGAATAAATGAGACTTTTTGAAATAAGAATTTGTAAAAGAAAACTTTATTTTTGTCACAAGATCGTTATACAGACGGCTTTATACATTGTATTATTGAAAGTAGCACAGCAGTATTAATCATTAAGTTGAAAGTAAAAAGTTATTGGCCTGTCCACTACTTCAGAACAATGGTTTTTTGAGATAAAAAATAAAAAAGATTTGATTTATACGCTATTTTTCGATTTTATTTTCAAGTGTATGGCCGAAGTGCAACCTTTCTTGTTTTTCTATTGAGTTCAAATTACATGTTCGTACTACTGTTCATAGGCGCCCGGTGAGGGGGGGGGGAGGGGGGAGGCGATAAGAGGTGTATAGTTACAGGCTTTTAATTCATTACATAGATGAAAGTCGGGAAAGAGTACGCAGTGAGTATTTAATCGCTCATATCTGGTACATGAAAAGGTTAAAACAAACTTTTCTTACAAAAATTTATTGCTGGTTTATTTAGGAGCAACATACTCGTATATCAGTTGTAACTGCCTAACTTTTAACGCAAATCTTAAATGTCAACATATGTAAGATATTGTTCGTTCGTACTCTTAGTTATATCGTCTGGTAAGAGTACACATCATCTAGTCAAAGAGATCGCATTAACATAAATCACAAGAAAATTCGCCATGTCCTTCATAAACTGTGCATGCTTCATACCACCATTGGGGACAATTTACACTTAATCCAGTCTTCCATGATAGGCTCCTTGTAGACTTCACCATATCCTGGGCAATTCGAAACATCAGATCCCTCCTTGGATTTGGAGCTGTTTCTTCCTGAAGATGATGGTGCGGTTAAGTCCTGATTAGCCCCACAGATTTTGCGTTGTTCGCCAACAGTATTTTATCTCTTCTTGGCTTTCTCTGGTGTAGCATGTTTGTCTAATAATGCATTTTTATACAGAGACCAAGGCAAAATCTCGGATTTTTAGCCATTTAATTCTTTGTTGAGGATCGACTGTATTTTTGGCAGTGGATAATTACTGGACAGGCCTACACCAGTTCGCACGTCAGCACTCTGAATTGCATTTGTGTAACGTTCTTGGTTTTTTCCTGGTGGCTGCATAGACAAATCATCTGTCACTGACGAGCAACACTTGTCCATGGGCTCCTGCTGAACTCCTTTGCTTTCTTCAGTTGTTGGAAATTCGGCTCTCTCAATTATTTCTGATGGAGGAAAACCTTCTGCTATGAAGACATCCAGACTGAACGGGAATATTCCAGTAGACTCGAAGGATTTCTCAACTGTTTAGATTGCGACCACTCTGGAATATGCAGCTCGAAACAAAGCACTCACATCTGTCTGCCTAAAGGGTTTTCCTGGATTGATTACCCTTAGAAACAAAGAAGGAAGTGGTAGCTACGGGGAGGAGGGGGGGCTAAGACGACGCGTGTAGCTTTTCCCGCTATCTAACACATATCAAAAAAAGAATCACAAATGGCAGTTATTGCTTGGTTCTACTGTTTGTTGTTCCATGATTTGTTCCTCACAGAACGGCAATTGTTTTCGCAAATAATTTTATTTTCTAGTTCATACCTAGATAGTGCTTATTGGTTACGATATACAACTTAAAGATTCTATAATTTGAAACAAAAACTTATATTTACCTGCTATAAACAATAATCCTGGCTGAGATCTTCAAGATTACATATGATGGCGTCGCTGTAGAAAAACTGAATGTAGTTTTTCGTCGTCGGTAAGTGTTGCCAACACAGAGAAAATGACACTGGAAACTCTTACCAGATGCGTACTCAAATCCGACCTTATCCTAATTCTCGTATATTTCTAACAATGATTAACAGCGACTATACTGAACTGCATATTTAACATTGCTGAGCCCGTCAGAAAGTATTGTGATTTTAAAGATCATACACGAAGGGACTTCAAAAAGTAATTTATACATAGTTATGGCAGGCTAAGTAACTTATGTTGAACTCTACACACCACTTCTTAGTGACACAGATACATGACTATTTTCCAACAGTCACGAAGTCTGTGTAAACAACGGTACGCACATACTGCCAAACGTTCAGTTCCTCAACGATAGAAATACCGTTACTACGTCACGGATCCATTAGAAAATCGTTGTGAGGACGCCCTCATTGGTTAGCGTTAGCCGCGTCTGTACCGCTGAGGTCAGATTATTGGTACCATTTCATATTGCTGGACGCGACACTGCATTTGGTCCATTTATCACCAAAATATCTCTGTCACTCTATGAGCCATTTAGACAAATTGGCCACAAGAATCTTACTTGGGCATACGTGTCCAGTTGCCACGCCATTTCCTTCCCACATTTTGAAGTACTATTATGCTCAAAGTATTCGAACGATCTGTATTGTGTTCCGCCTGATTTGTATGCCACACACATAACGTAATTTTCTTGCAGGCCCACTACTCTCATTTCGGTACAGTCGTTTGAATGTACAAAATACAGACCACTAAACAACACTGCTCTGCATAGTCGTCAGTCCAGATTCAAATTAATACCACGGTAATATAAATAATCATGGTACTGGAGATGAAACAGTTTTTAATGATTGTAAACTCGAATTTATTACAAGAATTGACATTTCAATAAGCGATTTTCAATTTTCAATCACATGACGAAAATTTTGTCTCGGGATTTCTGTCCAGTTCACAGTGGTGAAATAAATCGATGTTTAACGTCTGTTCATGGCAAGAAAACGACGAGGAGATGAAAGATGTCGTGTTCGAATCCTGGTAAATCACAAATGTTAATTAACCACAAAAGATCTTAAAAATGATTTCATTCACAAAGAGCAAAATGTGTGCATGTTTAAACTTGAAATTACATGACGCAAAGTTTGTGTTGGAAACCCAACACTTAATCGTATTGTTAAAGAAGCACGACCAAATCTTAGAAATCGAAATTTTTCGCCAGTAGTTAAATGATCGAAACGGAAATCACGAAACGAGGAAGTTATGATTTACCAGGATTCGGACGTGATACCTTTCATCTCGTTGTCGTTTTCTCGCCATGAACAGACGTTAAACATCGATTTATTTCACCATTCTGAACTGGAAGTGACACAATGGAAGTTCTGTGTTAACTAGGAGTCGAACACCGAAAATATTGCCGTTGTTGACACTACAGAGACTTTAACTATCGAATTCTTTTTCATTAGTAGCTAGGAGTGGCATGTTTGAACCTGAATGATATGATGAAAAGTACTGCGTCTGACGTAGTCGGAACAGGCGTCTATCGTTATTATTGACAAAGCACAACAAATGTTTTTTTTATAAATAATAATCATTTATGACCTGAAGTTTGGCGTGCACATATTCAAGAAACACGATGAAAACTTTTGTGACAAATCAGGATTCGATCCCAGACAAGCACCTTTCGTGAAAATCTTGGGGAAACAACAAAACGATTGAATTTTATGTATCATCCCGAAGAGGTCAAATGCGAGAGCGGATATATGAATGCGAATCTCAGTCCAGCATTAATATTTTCTCAAGATCTCAAATTCAGATACAATTAGAAATAAGTGACCTGTGCCTCTACATGACAACTGATTCGTTAATAACAAGAAGTATCTTAAGTAAGAAAGCTTACTGGTGCCGTGACGTCCGTTTCCATCATGGCCTATCCTGCAACGGCACTTCTGCAGTCGGCAGCGAAGGCCTATCGTGTTTACTGTGGATTTGCAACACTATGTTGTTCAGTTGGTGATGACAGAGGTAAAGAGGGTTTGCTCGTGTTTATTAAAAATGGTTGCCTTAAGCAAAGCTATCACTCCAACAGACCACAGAACTACACAAATGACTGGCTCCTGACTGTCGTAATGAAGGACGCTCCACATTGGATGAGAATTCTTATTCCCTGCAAGTGGATTATGGCCTGTTCAAAACATTCATTTCCTTGCTCTGCAGCTATTCATCAGTGGCCTCGGTCACCATGTGAACACTTTCGGCTTCATTTCGTAATCACTGAAACAGAAACACATAACGTCCACCTCCAGGAAGTAACAACACCGTAGAATGCAGAGATGTGTACAGAAACTACTGCTTTCCATTTGAGCTGCTCCGTGTTTTATACACTCCTGGAAATTGAAATAAGAACACCGTGAATTCATTGTCCCAGGAAGAGGAAACTTTATTGACACATTCCTGGGGTCAGATACATCACATGATCACACTGACAGAACCACAGGCACATAGACACAGGCAACAGAGCATGCACAATGTCGGCACTAGTACAGTGTATATCCACCTTTCGCAGCAATGCAGGCTGCTATTCTCCCATGGAGACGACCGTAGAGATGCTGGATGTAGTCCTGTGGAACGGCTTGCCATGCCATTTCCACGTGGCGCCTCAGTTGGACCAGCGTTCGTGCTGGACATGCAGACCGCGTGAGACGACGCTTCATCCAGTCCCAAACATGCTCAATGGGGGACAGATCCGGAGATCTTGCTGGCCAGGGTAGTTGACTTACACCTTCTAGAGCACGTTGGGTGGCACGGGATACATGCGGACGTACATTGTCCTGTTGGAACAGCAAGTTCCCTTGCCGGTCTAGGAATGGTAGAACGATGGGTTCGATGACGGTTTGGATGTACCGTGCGCTATTCAGTGTCCCCTCGACGATCACCAGGGGTGTACGGCCAGTGTAGGAGATCGCTCCCCACACCATGATGCTGGGTGTTGGCCCTGTGTGCCTCGGTCGTATGCAGTCCTGATTGTGGCACTCACCTGCACGGCGCCAAACACGCATACGACCATCATTGGCACCAAGGCAGAAGCGACTCTCATCGCTGAAGACGACACGTCTCCATTCGTCCCTCCATTCACGCCTGTCGCGACACCACTGGAGGCGGGCGGCACGATGTTGGGGCGTGAGCGGAAGACAGCCTAACGGTGTGCGGGACCGTAGCCCAGCTTCATGGAAACGGTTGCGAATGGTCCTCGCCGATACCCCAGGAGCAACAGTGTCCCTAATTTGCTGGGAAGTGGCGGTGCGGTCCCCTACGGCACTGCGTAGGATCCTACGGTCTTGGCGTGCATCCGTGCGTCGCTGCGGTCCGGTCCCAGGTCGACGGGCACGTGCACCTTCCACCGACCACTGGCGACAACATCGATGTACTGTGGAGACCTCACGCCCCACGTGTTGAGCAATTCGGCGGTACGTCCACCCGGCCTCCCGCATGCCCACTATACGCCCTCACTCAAAGTCCGTCAACTGCACATACAGTTCACGTCCACGCTGTCGCGGCATGCTACCAGTGTTAAAGACTGCGATGGAGCTCCGTATGCCACTGCAAACTGGCTGACACTGACGGCGGCGGTGCACAAATGCTGCGCAGCTAGCGCCATTCGACGGCCAACACCGCGGTTCCTGGTGTGTCCGCTGTGCCGTACGTGCGATCATTGCTTGTACATCCCTCTCGCAGTGTCCGGAGCAAGTATGGTGGGTCTGACACACCGGTGTCAATGTGTTCTTTTTTCCATTTCCAGGAGTGTATGTTAGTAGTCTGCTGGCAAAACGCGGTGCAGTGTAAAATTATAGCCGAAATAGGAGTACGTTGAACTATTTACTTTGTTTCCACATTTCACCTGATACAGTTGCATAGGCAACAGCATTGTGACCATTGCTCATGCAGGATATAATGTGAAGAATGTTGATGTATGCTATCTACCATAGGTGGCAAAAGTTGCCTGGAAAAAGTAGATTTGTGCATTACATAGTGGAAATTTTGTCTGGTATGCTGTCATGCGTATTATTAAAAGTTTATCAACCATCATTTTTTTATTTGAGGTTCTGGAATTATTCTTGCAGTGACTTAGTGAATGTGGCATAGTTGAAGGTTATGATGAAAGTTGTGTACATGTTCGAAAACAGAGCGTGAAATGGAAAAAAAGTCTAGCAATTGTGACTTTTTTCTGTTTGGATTTGGTAGAGGGCAGTAGAGGCAACTGGAAACATAGTGCAGTGTGTGGGGTAAGAGTTTTGCAGAGATCACTTTTGAAATGGGATCATTTCGACGTGAATTATTTTCCATATTCAAGATCTATGGGCTTTGCAGTTTACCACTACGGTCCACCAACTATATTCAAAAGTGATGAATTGAAACTTCGTGAGACACTTGCATTCGTTGGGCAATGTTAGGAAAGAACAAAAAGGAAGATTAGGGTTGGGCGCCCCGTCAACTAAGAAATCACTGGACACCGAACAGAAACAGGGATTGGGATGGATGGAGAAAGAGATCGACTGTTCGCCTTCTTAAGAAAGATCACAGTATTTATCTTAATAAATTTAAGAAAATAACACAAAACTTAAATCAAGATGGTCAGACGGCAATTTGAAAGAGCTTCAGTTAAGTTCATAACAAGAAAATAATAGCAGGCCCTAAAAAAAGATATCTGAAGCAAAGGGCACCGTGAGTCCTCAAAATGTAACATTATGCATCTCGTGGCACAGAAATGAAGTTGTTTTGTGTCATGGACTGCATCCCAAGGGGTGTGTCCATCGCAGTTGGAACTTGTTGCCAGCAACTGGGTAGCAATATAAGAAAATCAACCAAGGAAACTGCATCAGTTCTTGATACTATAAGAGAACGCTCTGCTAACTTCACGAGAGACTATCCAGGAGCTTAGCTGGAAAACGATCCCTACAGCACATATTCTTCTAATATTGTGCCATCATACGTTTACCTTCTCGCTCCTTCTCTAACAACAATCACTAAAATTCCTTTGTAGACGAAAATCTACTTTAAACTTGGATTGACATCCTTATCTTTGAAGCAGTAGCCTTCAACAGGCATTGAGTCCAAAAATTGCCAGAGCATCATTAGTCTGTTTTAGTTTATGTGAGAGAATATATTGTTGACGATTAATTTCTCTCATATGTTCTCCTATTAACATTCAAAAAACCGATGAGAAACGCTATAAAATATGCATTGTTTTAATACAAATGAATTACAGCTGATCTTAGTAATCTTATAGTGATAGTCTACTTTAATAAAGCTGTTAGTGTTCATAATATGTGTCAATCCAGTACTTTACATATTAGTATGATATTATGCACTTTTGTCCTCAATGTGGTCTGTGTCTACGAGAAGTCGTACTCGGGAAGCATTCTGGAAATACTATTAAAAATGTAAATGTGTCAGTGAGAATGGACCCAAAAAGAAATCAAGTTAACAAATTATTCAAGGCTAAACATTAATCAATCAAACCGTGTATTCACAAAAAACTAAAGTTAAACCGACATAAGAAAAAAAGTCTTAACAAGAGTGCAATGTCACAGTTTCTTAAATTTTCTGCCTTTACATGTAGTGGTACTATATCGAGGTTGGAAGAATACTTAAAGTGGACGAGATAAGAGTTCCTTACTGATTTTTTATCTGAAAGATTGCACCTCGGGGGAGAAGAAGTGAAAAGTTGACAAACTGTCTAGGTCTCCAATGACACTGCAAACAACGGGTAATGAATACAACATCCCCTTCACAATGTAGCATGTTACCAAAAAAGCGAGCCAGTACTGCCTGCTATATACTCTCATTGTCACAGTGACTAATACCAAGGATGAACTGCAATGTAAAATACGAGATTTGTCGTAGATTCTCCTTGGAACGTCGTTCCTGGTATCAAATCATAAATTTGACAGCTCATTGTTACGCCTGAAATGAAAATCATTCAAAGCATTTGTGAAAAACAAGAAGAAAATATCAGGTGAATTCAGTAGGATAATTTTCAATCAGTCCAGAGTCCAGGAAGTAAACTGTTGATCACACAGCTGCCGAATGTATTCTACAGTGTTGTCAACTCTCAATTACACTAGCGACAGTAAGAATACGTTTGTTTAACTGGTATGTTTCTTGAGATCGGTACCACTTGTGAAATTCTTGCGTCGATGATGCAGTGGTACAGACTGACACAGAGTTGATTTAAAGCCAAAATACCTAACGTATAGGCCAATGAGTTTCATTCGCATTTCTATAACTATAATTGGGGTCTAAAGGGTACTTACGAATAATACACTAATGCACTAACTGCAACTAACATTGTAACATTCGTTTCAATATTATAGGCGCAAATATAGTTTTCCTTAACAATGCTTTCATTGGTACCGCCGCTAACACATTGTAGCACAAATGAAAAGAAACGTAATAGCGATTACCAAATTGAAACAACCACAAAGAAAGCATAAGCTGTAAATAACATGTATTTTGAAATCAGGAATGCAAACTGTAAAAGAAAATATCGTGTATTAACCGAGAAATAGGCTTCAAAAAGCCATGAAAAATGGAACAAACAAATGTGTGCAGTGCAAATGCAATTCTAAATTCTGATAACATGGAAGGAGAAGCATTTTTGATGAGTTATTCAACAAGGAACACAAAACGCTCATAGCAATCTTTTGAAAATGTAGTTCTTAAGCAAAACTGTTATTCAGTCTATAACAACCAAAGGAACGAAAAATATCATCTACTCATACTGATTACAATACAACTGCTGGGGACGCTTTGCCAATAAAAGTAAAACGCACCTGATGAATGAGTTTTTCAGTTTTCAGGCAACTTAAGACAGAGAGAACCCAAAGTAGGGGGAAGAGATCAACCTAGATGAGCGAGGAATGGAATTCCTGTGCAACTGCTCGCAGTCGGGGCATTTTGTTCGTTATACTGTACACACTGTCGGTAAAAAAAGAAAAAATCACAACCCAAAAAAGGAATTTGTGACATAAACAAAAGTTGGTAGGCGTGTTCCTACAACTGAAAGATAACGTGTATTCAGATTTCGAGCCAGTCCCGTAAGAGTTGCACTGGTAGCGCCACTATAAGGACGCAAATCAGGTTTGCTTTAAATACTTGCCGTAAAGGTCGTGGGCGTTATTTACTGTGAGATTGGACGTGGTGAGTTGATGTTAGTGAAGAATGGCTTTAAGGCAAGGAAGACGCCATTATCAACACCTGACTGAGTTTGAACGAGGTCGTGTAGGCCAAGCTGGATATTGCTTTCCAGGTACAGCAGAAAGATTAGGAAAGAATGTAGCCACTGTACATGACTGTTGGCAGCAGTGGTCACGAGGATTTACGGTTGCAAGAAGACCAGACTCTGGATGGCCACGTAGCACTACCGAGAAGGAAGACCATCATAGTTGGCGTATGGCTATAGTACATCGTACTGTATCTGCTGCAGCAATTTAAGCAGCAGTTGGCACCACGGTGACACAAAGAACTGTTACAAAACGGTTACTTTGGGGCCAGCTTAGAGCCACACAACCATTGCGTGCACTCCACTGAACCCAAACCACCGCCATTTTCGACTTCAGTGATGTCAAGGAAGAGTTCAGTGGACAGCAGTGTGTAGGTCTGTTTTGCTTACTGACGAAAGCTGGTTCTGCCTGAGTGCCAGTGTGTTGATTAGGAGGAGGCCAGTAGAGAGCCAGCTACCAACTTCTCTGCATGCTAAACATACTGATCCTACACCTGGAGTTATCATCAGCGGTGCTATTTTGTATGACGAATCTGGTGATTCGAACTATTGTGGTACCATTCAAGAACAGTATTCCAGGTTGTGTTTTCCAACAGGATAATTCTCTCCCACGTACCACTGTTGTAACAAAACAAGCTCTACAGAGCATCGACATGTTGCCTTAGCCTGCTCAATCACAAGGTCTGTCTCCACTCTACATCATTGGACAACAACTCCATCATCCTCCTCAAACAACGCTAACCATGTCTGACTTACCAAGTGAAACAGGCATGGAACTCAATCCCACAAACTAATATCCGGCACCTCTACAGCACAATGGATGCACATTTAGAATGGTTTATCTCATGTTTACATTAATCTGTGTTCTTACAATATTAATTACTTAAAAATGTTTCTTTCGGAGGAAAGTACAATAAGATATGGTGTTCCCCAGGGTTCTGTTCTAGGGCCATTACTTTTCCTCATTTACATAGATGATCTTGTTGAACGTATGAGCCCACAAAAACTATCCTTTTTGCTGATGATACAAGCATAGTGTTGACTGGATCTAGCCCTGAATCCTTTCAGACAATATCTGATAACTCTATAAAAATACTTTCTGAGTGGTTTTAAAAAAAGGCCTAATTGTTAATAGTGGGAAAATTGTATGTATCAACTTCCATCTAATTCCCACATCCAGTCAAAAAACTATCCAAGTAAAGTTAAATAATGATAAAATTGAAAATGTAAATGCAACAAAATTTTTGGGTCTATGGGTCCAACAAAATTTAAAATGGGACCCACTCTCATCATTGTGCTATGGACTAAGAATACTAAAATCTACTACAAGTAAATCCACACTAATGCAAGCATACCATGCGCACTTCCACTCATTGCTCTGCTACGGAATCATCTTTTGGGGAAATTCAACTCACAGCACAAATATATTTAAACTACAAAAAAGAGCACTGAGGATAATCTGTGGTCTCAAAAAGCTGGAATCCTGTAAGTGTCAATTTATAAAACTTAATGTTCTAAGCATCCCATCCCTATTAACTCAAGAAACAAACCTTTTCACCAGGGAATACCTCTCAAGAACAGGCAAATTAATCCAAAACAATGATATACACTCTCATTATACCAGAGGGCAATCTGATATCCATCAAATTTTTTCAAGGACATCATCATACCAAAAATATATAACTCATTTGGGTGTCGTATTACACAATAAAATTCCAGAACAAATAAAAACTGCTCCAGATCCAATATTTAAAAATAAACTAAAGGCATTTCTGACAAAGCACTGTTTCTATTCAGTACAAGAATTCCTGGAAATGAAAAATTATAAAGTTCCTTTGTAAAATACTGTGATTAGAGTAAAACATTCTGTAGACAAAATAATAACCTAATTTCTACTATACACTACTATGTTTCAGTTTCACTTCCCAAAATTTTTCAACTGAATGTACAAGTACACATTCTATTAGTATTAAAACTTAATTGTCTGTGAAATCTCAATGTTAATTTCATGTTTCATGTAGTTTTTAAATGACATTGTCCTTCTGTTGTGTTTCCAATTGACATTTTCACTATTCTGTAATCTCAGTGATTATTTGTGTAAATTTAAAGTAGCACTACATTGCCTACATGTTTCTTAGTTCCCCATGTAAATTGTTTGTATTCTCTGTATGTGAAGTTACTATATTCATCAATGAACAATTTTGTGTACATTTTTTTTAAATGGCAGTCCATTGCCTATTTTTTTCCCTCCCAACCAAAATATTTGTTAAGAAAGATGACTTGTCCTATATCATGTGTACTTTGTACACTATGTGATCTACAGGATAAATAAATAAATACAAATACAAATCTTACCTAGCGAAATGTATTCCCAAAACTTCATTACTCTAGATTAATTGTTTTTTGATGTTGCGATTTTTTTCTGTCAATTTAGTTCCTGGCTATTTCTCCCTAACGACACCTCTACGTTATCAGAACCTTCATATGAGAATAATCAAAGTGTAACTGTTATAACAGACTGCCACATAAAATACTGCGATACTTGCGGACGAATCTGAGTCAGTGGGCTACGCTATTTGTAACTTAATTTTTATGTTGGAGGTTATTGGAAAGGCGTAATTGCACTCTCAGAATATCCCGTGCACACATAAAATTGTATCCTCATACTGTTGTTCATCAGCTCTTACTTAACTTAAAAAAACTGGAGACACATAAACTGGGCAAAACCAGAATCACAAATCGACATGAAGACTAGATATCTAATCGTTGAGATGACTGTGGAATAACTCGAAACAGTAAGTTGGTAAGACAAGGGATTTAGATGTAATGAAACTGATAAAATAAATTAAACATGTCGAGATCAGACCCAATTCAGCGCTTCCTTGAGTATTCTGAATGCCAAATACATATCATTGAAGATCTCTTTAAGGCGTTTTAGGCGCTTGCTATATTAACTTAAGGTTAGGGTAGGAAGTACCTGCCACCTATTACTATCGTAGTGATGGGCTAAACCGCGATTTTCCGATATCAGTGATTTCTGTGAATGCTACTTTTCAGTATCTGCTATTCTTAACTGTGATTTGTCGCAGTTAAGAGTCGCAGTTGAGGAACGTAGGTCGCGTATCCCTCCGCCACTGCTATTTCTGCTACTTACGCGATTTCTGTGACTTCTGCTACTTCTGCGATTTCTGTGACTTCTGCGATTTCTGCTACTTCTGCGATTTCTGTGACTTCTGCGATTTCTGTGACTTCTGCGATTTCTGCGACTTCTGCGATTTCTGCGACTTACCACCGTATGAAAAAGTTACATCTTCCCACACAGAAAATTGCATATCAACAAATCTGTCATTGGTAAGAAAGTTTTACGTTTGTTCTTCTGTTGGCTTTAATTATGTATTAAAGAAAAAACTGTGAAAATATTAATAGTGTAATTAATATGTAAGTAGCCATACAGTAGCGTAATAGTTCGTGTTTAGAAAATGAATTCTAAGATATTGTTATGTTCACAGGTACCCGAATTACATTTCAGTCACTCAGTAAATTGATAACTCAAAATATCATTGTCAACAGATCTGGAGAAATTGCCACTGCGTCTGTAGACCGTTTTCGTCAGACATGAGGTTAGTTTCTAAGTGTTTCGATGGACTTAATTACTTCAGTGAGATCGTTCTTGTAAATGTGAAATATACCCCATTGAGTGGCTTTCATTACAGCAAATATCAGCAATCTACTCTGTCAATTATATTGCTTGTAATTAGTGACAGCAAAAATTGTTTAATAATCTTTGTGATTTTGCTGACACAGTTCAGACTCTTGATTACTGGTTGCTGTACGTATCTATCCACATCAAGGCTATTGAGAGAGACTTGTGAAAATTCAAGACATCTCTTAGAGTATTTGCAGTTTAAAAGTGACATAATTGTGAAATAAGTGTGCAGATGAGTGATTAAACTGTGTTTTATTGAAGTTGTTTTGCGATTTTAAAGGAATAATAAATGTTAAATACAGTGATTGAATAATGAAAATCTCATTTTCCACATATTTAAGCCGTCCTATACCTGTAATTTTCCGCCACATATTTACTGGTAAACACGCCACATATTTACTGGTAAACACTAGTTGAAGAGTGACATGCCGCCGCCCCCCCCCCCCCCCCCCTTTCTCCACAATCTTGGTGTGACACTGACCTGTAACATAGCCCGAGGTATAGAATATGCATTTTGAGGCTGTTGATATGAAAGTGGGAAGTACAGATCTTCCAGTTAAATCAGGAATAGCTTACGTGCAGTACTTGAAACTAACACAGGAAAAGCTTACTTATGTAGGTGATTGTAGTGTCGGCAAAAAGTTCGTGTGTGTGAAGTTGCCATGTAGAACACCAGGGGCAAAACTTTTATCCCGAGTCTTGAACTGTGCCGGAATAAAAGTGAGGCATTCGTATCACTCAATAGTGCTGTTTTCATTTCACTACACTTATACAGAGGTCTGAGTTCTGCTGTGTTAACATTGCAAAGTCCTGTAGACATGTAGAGTATCAACCAAAATTGTCATATTGGAAGCAGAATCACATTTGTTACGTTACTTTATATTTTCAGGGGAAAAAGTCAATGTTGTTTCTTATTAATGTAATACATTCAGAGTCACAGCTGTGTTTGACCAATCATAACTGATGCTGAATGTGCATGTCGTCATATAATGAGAAGGGCTTATTTCAATAGTGGTCCAAGTCCATTACCTCCACTTCTCTGTCTATAATGCTTCTGAAATTAATGATCCAAACAAACATTAATAAAAGTTCATTTCTAGCAAGAAGCCATATGCTTGAATATTTCTGGTATCTCAACTGTAGATTTTTCAGCGCTCATTTAACTTTACGAATCCGTATCTCAAAATGAACAAAAATGGACTTGTATCACTAATGAAATAAGTCCTTCATGCGTACACACAGCGCACCGATCTCGTGAGGCACAAGGCTCTTATAACGAAGTACGTACGTTGTTCAACAGATGGCACTACGAAAAGAATGTTAACTGCGCTTTTTAGTTGCTACTTGTGACTCTTAGTTACGATTTGTCACGGAAATCGCAATTTGACTCGGTAGCGAATAGCATAGTATGAGCTTTGCTCAACAGATGGCACTGCTAACTGCGCTTTTTAGTTGCTACTTGCGACTCTTAGTTGCGATTTGTCACTGAAATCGCAGAAAGCAGTATGGAATTCGGCCAACAGATGGCTCACGGCGTTTATTGTAAAATGCTACTTGCGACTGCTAACTGTGACTGAAATCGCAGTTAGATTTTGTAAAGTTGTTACTGTGATATCTGTGACTTCTCAATCACTGTGATTTCTAACAGATACGCGATTTCCTGCCCACCACTATACCATCGTCAGTGCAGCCACATTGTGATGCAGCATGTGATTTCAGTACATGACGTATTTATGCCATTATAAGAAAAAATTATTGGCAGATACGGATCAATTCCCTTCAACGCGGTACTAATGAAACCTTTAGGTAAGGCTCACGAGTCTAACCTTGATCTGTGAATCAAAGATAAACTTTACACTCCGTCTGGACCAGATGCATGCACTGATTCAGTTGAAAAGTGTGTCATAAAACCGTTATATCACAAATGATGCAACTATTTCTTGATATCTTGGATACTGCTGCTAGGTCAGAGTTGATGTCCGAGCCGGTTCATCACATGTTCTATGGGGGACTGATCTGAAGATTTTGCTGGCCAGTCGGTATCTCAGCATTGTGCAAACCATTCACAGAGACTCGTGTCATTTGTGAGTGAGCATTGTCCTGATGAAAAATGACACCGTGATACTATTGCAGTAGAGTAACACACGAGGATGCCGCATCTGCACAATGTATGGCTGTGCTGTCAGCGTTCCCCCTGCCACTACCAGCCTTGACCTGAAGTCATACTTGATGGCTCCACACCTGGAGTTACTTTGCTGTGGCTTTTTTTCTAAACGTTGAAAGAATGGGGCATCTCCCAAGGCTGCTGTCATACTCGCTTAGAATGGTTATGTGGGATATTGTAGAACTGTAATTCATCACTGAACACAATGCAACATTCATCAGCAGTCCATGCTTCCTGGCCACAGCACCACTTCAAACACAGCCATTTGCATTGTGGTGTTAACGGCAGCCTACACACGAGATGGTAGTTCCCCAGTTTGGCTACTGCTAGTCTCCAATCAATGGTGAGGGATGACACAGAATGTTGGAAGGTGTCATTCTCAAATGGTAGGTACAAACGTCGGCAGTTTATGATGTACTTAGTGCACAATGCAGCAATCCAACATTGTGATGCTCAGACTTGGTCAGCCAGAACCCGGATGATGAGTATGCTGCCCTCACATTCTTATGCTGTTCAGCATCATCTGTAACACTGAAATGCCCCCACCCCCCAAAATATGTAGGGTAACTTGGGCAGAACAGTAACATAAACATTAAAACAACCAAAAGCTAAAAAAGTTCTTCAAGACATTCAACACACACTTTAAACAGTGAGAGAAAGCAATCTGATGTAAAAGCACACAGATGAACATTTAAACAAAATTTAAAAAGGCTGATAATTGATCTATTGGACCCCAGGATTGGGGCAGAAAGGGACCACATTCATAACTTTGATACAATGTAAGGGCTGTTACTAATTTAGATTTCCTTACAAGTGTTACATCAAATTCTAATCATATTTCCTAAATTCTACAGAACCACAGTAAGTATATGAGTTTACAAGGAGCAGATGAATTCAGTGTCATTGTATTCAGAGTCAGTTTCAGCCCAAGAGTTGTGTGCCCATTTATGACACTAAACAAAAGCCATCCAATCTTCAGTCGACCTTGTTCATAAATCATTGCAGTAAAAAATCTCAGTGTCAGTCCCAAATGCTCCAATTACGACATTCTTTTCTCTTATTTGCATTCTTCATGTTACTTTTTGTTTCCTCAAGAATGAATGTCGGTCTCTGTTTGGCCTTTTCATCCTGCTTCTGCTTTCTTTTGTTAGAATTTTCAACAGCTGTCTGAAATTCATTCTTATAGGATGACAAGGTCAAAATCACAGCATGACCTTTCATTTTATTTTATTTTATTGTAGCTCTCCTTATTTTCACATTAAGTTTTTGAATGGCGAACAGGAAATGTCGTAAACTTAAAGGAGAAGTTGTTTCTCCACAAGGCCTATTTATGTCTCCTCATGCATTCTGTTTTGGCAAATTATTCGATTCAGGAGTCATTGCTGGTTCTACAACAGCAACATATGAAATTGATGGGCTTGATGTCTTGTCTTCCATAGAGCGATCAGTTCGTGCTACTGATAAGAAGCCTGCTTCAGTGAAGACACCCATGTTATTTTTAAAAATAGCTCCTCAGAACATGGAATTGGATATGCCATAATGAGATTTTCACTCTGCACTGGAGTGTGCACTGATATGAAACTTCCTGGCAGATTAAAACTGTGTGCCAGACCGAGACTCGAATCCAAATCCTTTCTTCCAGGAGTACTAGTTCTGCAAGGTTCGCAGGAGAGCTTCTGTGAAGTCTGGAAGGTAGGAGATGAGGTACTGGCAGAAGTAAAGCTGTGAGGACAGGGCATGCGTCGTGCTTGGGTGGCTCAGGTGGTAGAGCACATGCCCGCGAAAGGCATAGGTCCCAAGTTCGAGTCTCGGTCGCACACACACTTTTAATCTGCCAGGAAATTTCATATCAGTGCACACTCTGCTGTAGAGTGTGGAAACATTCCCCAGGCTGTGGCAAAGCCATGTCTCCGCAATATCCTTTTTTCCAGAAGTGCTAGTTCTGCATGGTTCACAGGAGACCGTCTGTGGACTTTTGAAGGTAGGAGATGAGTTACTGGCAGAAGTAAAGCTGTGAGGACAGGGCATGATTCATGCTTGGGTAGCTCAGATGGTAGAGCACTTGCCCGCGAAAGGCAAAGGTCCCGAGTTCAAGTCTCAGTCTGGCTCACAGTTTTAATCTGCCAGGAAACTTTGAACTGGATATGTATCAACCACCATTTGGGAATTAACTTCAATATTTCCACATAGGCTGATTGAGCCATTTGATTTCTATACTGCTACTATGGGGACACCCATGAACCAGGGAGGTAGGTGTGATCACTTGTTTTTGGAAGCAGTTGAGTTCTTCTTTTTAACATCCTCATGCAGAATGTGGGGAAAAGGTTGTCCCATGCAAAATGAAGGACTGCATTTCCTGCCCTGGGGAAAACAAATCTGAAAAATGTGTGCAGAGATCTTTAACCGCTAAGAAGAGAACTGTAGTGGAAACAAGATGTACTGTCTCACAGACAGAAAATTGAAATAGATTAAATGCATCAAGACCAAAACTATTATCTGTTGCAAGGAAACTAACAACTATAAAGGTTCTGTGTTGTGGCACACATTTGTATGTCACCTTTGTTTGAAAGTCCCTTGAAACTGAACTTCGTGTCTACTGCATGAAGTAACCCTTTTTGGATAAGTTTGCAACAAAGTGTGATGAATCAAGCTGGATCTCTTTACTTCTTCTCTTGATTTGCCATCTGCTTCCTTAAACTCATTTTATTTTATTTTATTTTATTTTTTTTTGCCTAGTTAACATTAACATGCTTGAGTATAATCTGCATTTCAATAAAAGATAAATGTTAACCCTCAGTGTTAAGTAATAAAGCACCAGGTGTAATTTTGAGATTATTTTTGTGTATGTAATTAATTTTCTCATTTATTTTGACCATTCCTACTCAATATCTTTTGTTATAGGGTGAGATCAGTAATTGTTTCGTGACTTAGATTCTATTGTCGACTTACAAAGAAATATAAATTCTGTACTATTTATTTATTTATTTCTGATCATCCCGATGATCAAATTTGTGATATAGGATTACTCAGGGTACATTTTAACAACTATATAATATCTTTACAAAAATTTTATCTGTGTTGAATTCATATTAATCTCTCTTATGTTTAATACAATATACAACTAATAAGTGTTTTTATAATATAATTTCTTATGCACTGATGTACTTTCATTTGTCATATTAACTTAAACATATATTGTTATACAGTTGCGCAGAGATATTCACTTATGTTGTAATAACATTTGTCAAGCATGTGGTTCTTTATAACAGTTTTAAATTTGTCCTCATTTTCCAGCTCTTTGGTATGTTTTGGTAGTGCATTAAAAAGTTTGATGCCTTGATTACATACATGTTTCTGACTTCGGGTCCTTGTTACAGTTTGTATGTGGAGATCTTTACATTGCCGTGTATCATAATTATGGAAGTCTGTATTGGTTTTCATTTTGTCCTGATTTCTTTTGATCACCAACAGACATTTCAGAATGTGTAACTAATTATAAACATTTATAAGAAGAACTACTAGGATTCTTAAAGTATTTATTTGACGCTACTCAAAAACATGTTAGCAAAGCCAGCTTTTAATTAATTCTTAAAAAAACTAACAGGTTTGTCAAAAGTATTGTTTGTACAGCTATTTCTGTTAATAACATTATGTAAACAAATAATTTGGCCTAACCTTTGTGGTAGAAGGGATTGTTAAAAACGAGGAATTTTTTGATGTATTCAGTTGACTGAATGAATTATGTGTTAACTGTAGTTTCTGTAATGTAAATATCGAACAGTGTATAGTTTCAGTGCCTATTATTGTGAGGATGTATAAAGGACCAATTTTTGGCTCTGAGACAGACACTCCACAGCTGATTTTCAGACATGAAATATGTATATTGGTTAGAGTAACAACAATGCACCAACTTAATAGTGGAATAAGTGTAAGACAAATAGGCTGTATGTTAGAGCAATTAATGACAATGTCTGTTTAATTTATTTGAAAAATAGTGTCACACATACCATATTATTCTGCAAGAACTGTGAACCATGTAGTTAGGTTTTTACTGCTCACAGATGTTCAACAGCAAACTATTATAGCAGTATGCTGATATTGCCTGAAACCTATTAATGAGGCTTATCCACATTTACCAATAGTCAACTGGCCATATAGTCATGTAGTATTGGGGGTTGTGAACAGTGAAAGTAAAGAACCATGAAACCCAACTGTGCAACTGTTGGCTATATCATTTACAGTAGTCAGTGTTGAACTTCCACCCCCATTTTTCAGCCAGTATAACAATGCAGTATCTCAACACCAAGGACTATCAATGAAGAAATAAAGCAAGCAAATGTCACAAACATTGAACCCAGCTCAGCATATGTTTCCAGTCTATCAGAAAAGTTGGGCGATGCATCAACTTGAAATTAGTCAGATTGGCAAAAATTTTCAATTCAATTAACAACTTCCCTAGTATGCCTATCTCAGGGGTATGACAGCAAATCTTGCTCTTGGTGACTTGCAATCACTGTATGGAAGGATTAACTGCAGACACTATCCATGTGGACACATTTTCGTCATGGAAAGCACTATTCATCACTCCTTTGTTATTGGTGGCTAAGGTGGGGACGAAAACTATCTGGACAAGATGTCAACTGCCATTTGCAGTAGGTGGGCATAGAAAGAGAGCTACAATCAAAAGATATGACCGTGACTTTGAACCATGCTGACTGGTTGTTGTTTACATATGCCACTGCGAGTCTTGCTGGGGACAGGGCTGTTTACTAGTAACAACACATACTGTTAGCTGTGCTTCACTGACCAAGCTGGTTGTTTGTCTGTCACTGCCAAAATCAGTGAGGAAACTGCAGAATGGTTTTACCAATGTTGTTTGGTTTCATGTTACATGTGAAGATACAATGCCATCTCAAACATTTTAATTCTGTATTCTATTTCTGGTATGATTTGAAAGGTTATTTGCAATGTTAAAGCAATTCAACACCCAACAGCTTTGCCACAGTGGTAACGTTGGTTTCTGTCACACCATTGAAATTATGTACTTTCGGGCTGGGCTAGCACTTGGATAAGTGACAGTCTGGGTCTGCCAAATGCTGTTGGCAAGCCGGGTGCACTCAGACCTCTTAGGGCCAATTGAGGAGCTACTTGACTGAGAGGTAATGACTCCAGTCACAAAAACTGGCAACCTCTGGGAGAACAGTGTGCTGCCACATGCCCCTCCATATCCACATCCTGTTGTGCCTGTTGGGTGAGGATAACACAGCAGTCAGTCAGTATCATTGGCCCCTACGAGGCCTGTTCTGATCGAGTAAAGCAATTCAATCCTAATGAACACTGTACAATTGTAATCAGATAACGGTTCATAATTCTAGAAAATGATAGACTACCTGTATCATCTAATGGGTGGAATTTATGAAGCAAGCACAAAATTTTGTAGAAAGACCAGGATAAAAAGAAAACTTTTCAATTTCTGGAACACAGACCTTAAATGCTGCAAAGTGATGGCATAGCTGTCAGAAGATTATGTTCCAATAGTCCTTGCCAGCTTGGAAACATGGAAACAGGGGCCAGCACTCACCATTGAGGCTGATATTGGACATGCATATCAGCTGTTGGTTTTTCAGTGTTGAACTGCTGCTGCATGATGAGCTGTAGTTGCATGGTGAGCTGTTATTGGTGTTGTCCTTTCTTGACTTTCAAGTGTTGTTGGTGCCATCATTCTTCCTGACTTCTGAGAATTTACAGGAACCCAGGATCCATTGAAATAATGCTTTAGACATGTAGAACCTCATTGTCACTATTGGAATCATGTTTCCGTTGCCTTTATTTGAACAAAAATACTAGATACAAGTGCAGTACAAGTTGAGAGTGTAGTGCACAACACTAACTTCTGGCTGGTAACAGTTACACAAAGAATTAACACTGTGATATACTCAAAATCCATGAATAAAGCTCAATCCATCATAATGGTATGAAAAATCCAGCCAGACACCAAAGAGTGTCCAAGCTCACTTCGTAGTACGTCAACAAGAGGGCAGCCAGTATGCATGTTGTAAGTATGTAGGTAGGCTAAATACAATACTGGCTTGTTGCATTTTTTATTGTTATTTCATCCTGGAGTGCAGACTCCCATTGGTGCAATATCCTGCTCTTAACCAACAGCATTTTCAAAAACTAGTGAACAAATGACAAAATGTATTTATAGATGCAAAAGTTTAAAAAGATTTTAAAATACAGTGTAGCTGTGAGTGCAAATATACTGAGTGGGTACCTTCATTTAAAGCTTGAAAATTAAAATAAAAAGTTTGGTAGGTAAAAGAAAAAAAAGACAAAAATGGACATTTAAAATCTTAAACTGAAAATGAAATGGCAATTTTTGTTAAAATGAAGCATTTTACTTTCACTAAAGAGCTGATGGACCTGAGCTGGGTAAAGAAGCTGTGACAAAATTAAATGTTTGGGTGATGATGGATACAAATTTATAAGCTGTTCGGTGGTACCTGTAGAAAGAGAGTAGTCGGTAAGGTGAGTATTAGGAAAGATGGGAGGAGTATAAGTCTGGTGGGTGGGCAGTGCCATGGTATCTGGAGAGGAAGGGAGGGAGTGAAACGGAGAATGAGGAAAGAGGGGAAGGCTTGATGTGAAGTGGCAAAAGGTGGGAAAAGCTACAGCTGGTAGGATGGATAAATATCAAAGAGGATTTCATGGTCTGGGAGAGGGATTTGGTTGGGCAGGATATGGAGTGTGTGTGGGTGCAGAGACAGTGAGATGTGTTTCTAAAGACATGACAGCCTACCAAGGTTGGTGATCAGAGGGGAGACAGTGGGGTTATTGAAAACAAGTTTTCAGATAGTGTAGGAGATGCAGATGAGTTAGATGTGGGTGAGGAGGGGTGGGATTGTGATGAGATGGCAGACGAGCCATGAGGAGAATGGTAAACAGACGCAGAAAATGAGACGGAGTGCATAGTGTTCAAGGATTTGGAGAAACTGATACAACTTTGGAGGGGTGGCTTGTTCTCATTGTGCTGGCAGCTTTATTATGCTCTGGAGACCACTATCATGCCACATGACATCTACATCTACATCATACTTCACAAGCCACCTAATGGTGTGTGGTGGAGAGTACTTTTTGTACAACTAACTGAGCCCTCCAACCCTGTTCCACTGTTGAATAGTGTGTGGGAAGAATGACTGTCAGTAAGCCTCTGTATTGGCTCCCATTTCTCGAATTTTCTCCTCATGGTCATTACACAAGACATATGCAGGGGAAAGTAATATGTTGTCCAAATCTTCCCAGAAAGTGCTCTCTCATAATTTCAATAGTTAATCTCTCCAAGATGCACAATGTCTCTCTTGTAACATCTGTCAATGCTGTTTGTTGAGAATCTCTGTATTGCTCTCAAGACAACTAAATGATCCCACGATGAAACGTGCCACTCTTCATTGGATCTTCTCTATTTCTTCTATCAGTTCTATCTGGTAGGGATCCAAGACAGATGAATAATACACAAGAAGGGATTGAACAAGTACCTTATAAGCCACTTCCTTTGTGGATGAGTCACATTTCCTTAAGACATGATGTGGCAGAGGAGGGCACATGTTTAGCTCGTTATAGTGTTCTTGCCATCTGCTGTGGGTATGTGGCACCACAGGTTGTGGGAGCCAGTAAATAGTCTCACTGCCAGAGTTACTGGCTACAACACCTCCAAGCTACAATAAAGGCATGAGAACATCACAATAAGTTCTATTGTGTCCCGTTTTTGATTATGCCACAACTAGTTATGATTTTTCCTTGAGAAAGTTCTTTACTTGGACAAGATCTTTCACAATACTGCATAAATTGATCAAGAAAGGCCAGATAAAGGTAAGACCATTTCAACATTCAAAGAAAATTCTCTTAAAAAATCCATACACTGATAGATAACCAGAGGGATGGTCTCTACAACTTGGCTGTTATGTCCTTCAGGTACAATGCACACTGTTGTATTTAATTTGATACTAGTAGTGTAGGATGAGTGGCTATTAAGTAATTGTACAATCTTTCTGGAAACATATCAACTACAATTCTTTGTTTATGCCTTCTAACATCTGTGACATTGTTATTTACATTAGCCTGCACACAACACTGAACCAGAAAAAATTAGTTTCATTGGTGAAAATAATGATGGAATAAACCTGACATTTAGACAGACATTCATGCAGTGAATGCAGGATGGTTTTAGTCATGATTTAAATACACCATATTGTTCCCCTATTCTTTAGCTAGAAAACCTTGTTTTTCAACATAATCTCTGTTCAGTTCTATGGCCTTACACCACCTTCATGTGAGACCTTGTACACAGTCATGGTAAAACTTTATTTGTATGCATCTTGGCCAATATCTAGCTGCATGTAATACTTCCCCATCACTGCTGTAGCACTTCACACAGAATCCATCATTCAGTAGGCCAGAGAGATGGAAGTCAGAAGGAACAAGGTCCTGACTGTAAGGCAAACGAGGAAGAACAGCCCATCAAAGTTTTATTATCACCTCTTGGTGTGTGATCTTGCGTTATCATGGAGAAGGAGAAGTGCGTTCACATATTTATGTCCATGAACACACTGTTAATCACTGCTTCTATTTCCTAAGAGTATCACAATAAACTTCAATGTTGCTCATTCAAACATGAGGAAGGACTTCAAACAGAATAATTCCATCAGAGTTCCAGAGGATTATAGCCATGTCTTAACCAGTGAAGGGTACTGAACTGTTTTGAATTTCCTCTTCAAATGAGACATTGTGAGATACCACTCCAAGTATTGCATTTTGTTTCAGGTTCATCCCATCTTTGATATGTTTGAACAATAAACTGCCACTGTCATCCTCATAAAGAGTAAACAATTCATCACAGATGTACCTTCTTTCTCCTTTGTGTTCTTCAGCTAGGCTTCAAGGAGCCCAATGAGTACAAACCTTTGAGTATGCTAACTGGTGAGCATGTACACTGGCACTCCAGCAGAGATGTCAAGTTGAATATTGAGTATCTTGATTGATATTTGTCAATCACCTCAAATAAGTGCCTTCATACATTGTAGTACTGCAGACATGACAATTGCATATTGCCATCCTGCAATTGGAAAATCAGAAAGATTTCTTTCTCCTTGTTCTGTAGATGAGAAATGCTTCTCCTAGCAACTTGCCATGTGTCCAGCCACTGCTTGGTTTCCATAGACATTCTGTAAGTGCCTGTGAATGTTTATGTTGGACTGGTTTTCCATCAAAAATATTCAAATAATGCTCTTTGCTTGGAATTTACATCAGTTGCAGACACCATCTTGAGGACTGGTTATAGCACTGGCATCTATCAAGAGTTATGGGCAATATGAGATGTTATGATAACGTTTAAGTATGATGCAAACAAAATCACAATATTTAATCAAAATTGGATGAGAAAAAAAGTGTTGCATTACTTATTGAATACACCTTGTAGTAACAAACAACCCCTGGGGTTTGGGGTGCAGCCCCCTCATTAGTGTGTGTCTTAACTGCAGTCCACTTATTTATATAAAACAGCAAATTGTCATATAAATAATATGTACTTAGCATAAGCTGCTTTTTGATGGTAGTTTATTTTACCAGACTAGTTTCAGGAATTCACAAGTCATTGGGGGTATCTTATATGTACTGTTTTTAGTATATGCCGAAGATGATGTTTCATAAAAATCATATTATTATATGATTTATATATGCAATCACATAAGAAATATTTGATGAGAATATACAGTTGCATATGCTTCTGCATCTCTGAGTGGTGGTTCTTTTCTTAATGTTGTTGACAGAAGATACATTGAACAGGAAACTGAGTTTGAAGCCCCAGGGTGTGGCATTTAAGTGTGGGGCATATATTTACACCAAACCAACCTCAGTAAGATGACATATATATGCATATATGAATCATATTACTGTTAACTAATCAAAATTATTTTTTGTGTTGTTCCAGAAATTTTATTATGATTACAGCACAACCTAGGTTTCGGAATATAATCCCATTATCAGGTACATTACTGATTCTAAAGATGATAAAGCAAAGATAAACATGACAATAGGGCATAGATGAACATAATACTTCTTAATTCACTGATCCTTGGCTTAATGTAAAATTACTTCAATGACCATTTTTTGACAAATTACTCATGGAATTAGGCAATTCAGCAACTACACTAGCATGACTAAACATAGTTAAAACTTCCGGGCTGAGAGGCATTGGTCAAAGTATAAAATTTCCACCTGATATTTTGTCTCCATCTCCGGGAGGCATCTTCTGAGGTCGTCCAGCTACTGCCACTGAGGCTCCAGGTACTCTCGCATTTATAAAGCGCATAGAGGGCACCACCATTCATCACGTGATGCCAGTGGTATGCCTATCTTTGGAAGGCATCATCATTCTCGATTAAGAATAATCAAATGTCATTCTGCTGGCGCAATGTCGACATCCATATTTTGTCTAACTTTAAAATTTCCTCTTTTCTATTAAAATTGTTATGGTGTTTTTGAATCTCTATTGCTTCTCTAGACGCATGATAATGGGATGTTTGTGCTAGAATGCATGTCTCACTAAATTTAATTTCGTGGTTCCCATCTCGAAAAACATGTTCAGCTATGGCCGATTTTTCAATGTGTCCTAAGCGACAGTTTCTTTTATGTTCGGCTAAGCGAGTGTTTACGCTTATTGTCATTGTTCCAGTATATACTTGTCCACAACTGCATGGAATTTTGTATACCACAGGTGTTGCTAGGGGGTATCGGGCATCTTTTGCAGTTCTTAAATATTCCTTAATCTTCTTGGTGGTCTGAAGATTGTTTCAATCCCATACTTGTCCAGAACTTCCATGACTTTATTAATGAACGGTGGGAAAACTTTTCCAGTAGGTACCATTGTTGCTCTGGACTTCTGGTTTCTTTGATGGAGGACTTGATCAATTTCCTTGCAGGGTACAAGTTCAAATAGGTCAACTTAGTAATCAAGTTTCTGAGTTAAAAACAAAAGTTGATGTTTTAGAAAATATAATTTATTGTTTTCGAAAATGAGTTAGTAGCTGAGTCAGTGAACCTATCAAAGACTGTTGATGATGTCAAAGTTGAGCAGAATGCCGTAGCAGAAAACTTGTGTGAGTAGGAGCCACCACCCAACAAAATGTCGCCAATTTAAAACAAAAAAATGTTTAATGTAGAAAACAATATGCAAACTAATGTCATTGTTTTAGATCAAAAAATTTCAGTAGTTCAAGAAAGTTGCATTAACATAAATCTGTGTGCAAACAATGGTATTGCATGGTCCAACACTCCTATCAAAAGTTTTCCATCAGATAATTTACATCCAGTGAATTTTTCGCACCACTGTAGAAATAGCTTTCTGTTAGGCATGAATGATAATCAAAAAATTAAATTTGTTAAAAGGTTTCTTGGAGGTGGAGCTCTATCATGGGTGAATTTAAATTTATGTCAGTGGAAAACATATCAGAGTTTTAAGAAAAGTTTTTAAAATAAATTTTGGTCAGAAGCAGAACAGGGAAGAGACAAAAGTGAATTTTGGAATGGTCTTAATTATAAGAATAGGGATGGCTTTTTGAAAGAGTTTTGTAAGACCCAACTTAAAAAATCAGCACATCTTGACAAACCATTTGACGAAATGACCTTGACTGATGCACTTAAAAGAGAGATTGCAGTGGGAGTTGTTACACAGACCTGTCAATTATCTTGAACAGTTTTTTTGATATGTTGACAGGCTGGATAGAGCAGCAAAAGAAGTATGTACCATAATAATAGGAATGATAGAAATAACTAAAAACTAAACTAAACTCCATCCATACAGGCCTTTGAAGGCCACCGTGCCATCCTCAGCCCACAGGCATCACTGGATGCAGATATGGAGGGGCAGGTGATCAGCACATCGCTCTCCCAGCCGTATGTCAGTTTACGAGACTGGAGCCACTACTTCTCAATGAAATAGCTCCTCAGTTTGCCTCATAATGGTTGAGTGCACCCCAGTTGCCAACAGTGCCCAGCAGACTGGACGGTCACCCAGTGATAGAAATCACAATGGGAGTAATCACAGAAACAGAGATAATGGTAACATTCATCAGGATCAAAATTTCAATAGAGAGAGAAATTCTGAACATCAGCAGGATAGCAATAATGGGAATAACCTTGGGCATTTTGATAGAAGAAACAATCACAGCAGTAACTATTCAGGAAATGGCAGTTCATCTCAATGAAACTCCACAGTTTTGGGGCAAGGAAACATAACAAGCACAAGACCCATAAGTTACATTTGCAATTAGACAGTAATAGTAGTGTTAATGATATGGCACATGTATGTAAAATTGCACAGAAGGAACATCAGATTTCTCATTTATGTTTTGATCAAAAGGTTTGGGATACTATGTTTTGTTATTGTGACATAAGTGCTAGTCACAAATCAGAATGTGAGAGTAGTGAGAATTTTGATGTAGTATGTACTAATGGTTTCTTCTCTTGGGTGGGAAACAGTGTTGTTGATGTATGTAAATCAGGTATGGATCTGAACTAGCTGGTGTTTTTTATTTAGATGTGAGTGAGGGCTGTGAAGTAACTGAGCTTGGTATGTCTGAGACTGGTGACTTATTGCAAGTGAATGTAGGTGAGGTAAGTGACTTTGATGGATATAGGACTTGTATTGTTACTGATGTTGATGAAGTAATTTTGGAGGTATGTGATAATAAGTATCAGGTTTTTGTGGAGTTTATGAGTAATAAACTTTCAGAGTTATTTGTATGTGATGTTGACAATACATGTAATATAAGTGATGTATGTGATGTTGTAAGTGAGGGTCATCTAATACCAGTCCAGTCAAAAGAGTTTTTCATTAATGTCAGGCAGAGTAATGGTCCAATCAGTGAAGGTGAGGTATCTGCAAGCCTGGAGAATAAAGGCGAAAACTTTTTGAAGTTTCTTTCGGACCAGATTGATGATGACTTAGATAAAGGTGCATTCTGTAATAAGTTAGCTGTGGTCAGTCAAAATTTGTATTCCAATTGGTGGAATGAAGTGAAAGGGGATCTAACCAGGAAGTGTGATTTTGACAGTAATGTGTTTTGTGTTCCTTCTGAAATAAGTGATGTTAGTTGTGCCATGTGTTCAATCTTTGCCTGACAACATGAGTAATCAAAATAATTTTATGATATGTGTAAAGTTGATAAAACCTTGTGAAGAAAATGTGGATGGAGCATTTGATGAAACTGAAAGTGATCTTTTGCATGCAGTGTCTGACAACAGAGAGGACGGTTCAGATTTTGGGTGTCCTTACATTAAAATTAAGACTGATCATTGCGAAGGCAACTGTTTGATCATACAGGTAGCCCAATTTGTGATATATCTGAACAGTTTTGAGAAAAGCTTAAATACAGTAAGAATTCTGTGAAAATGCCCATTGTAGGCATAAAGATAACAGGAGCTACCAGCAAGCAAAGCAAATTGGTAAAATCTCTGGTACTTTTAGCTTTTAGTATAGAAGAACTGAACTTGGATGCTTAGTGATCCCTAGTCTGGAAGAAAATGTCATTCTTGGTATTGATTGGATAAAGAAAGTTGAGGCTTGTTTTGGATGGAGTTCTAAAGAATTGTTTATTTTGGAAACTAAAAGTGATACTTACGTAAAAACTGATTTGTGTATTTTAAACTGTGGGAAAAGTTGCAACTATTTGCAAAACATTGTGAACTAAGGTCAGTACCAGTTATTTTATGGTGATAAAAAATTTTGATGAGACAGGGATTCAGGATTTTGAAAGAGTAGTAGATTCTAAAGTCAGGGAAGCTAAAACTCTTAATGACCAACAAAAGGAACAGCTTAGGAATTTGTTATTGGAGTTTAAAAACATTTTCAGTGAAAGACCAGGGAAAGTGAAAGGCTGTCAGTGCATGCATTAACTGAGAAATCATCAACTTTTCTTTCTTGAGCCATATAGTATACTGTTTTTAAAGGAAAGATATAGAGAAAGAAATTTAAGAAACGGAAGCATGGCGAGTAATTGAGAGAAGTAGGAGTGCTTACAATAATCCTTTGGTTGTGGTAAGTAGAAGAAATCATGAAGTGGGAATTGTTGTGGGCTCTAGACATTTTAATATGTTTCTTATTGGAGAGAATGGGCATCCTGAGAACATGGATCAGCTGTTACACAAATTTGATAATGTAAAATTCATAAGTAGTTCAGACTTGTCCTCCGGATTTCACCAGATTTCATTTGAAATTAATTCTAGAAAGTATACTGATTTTTGTATGGAGGTAAATTCTTGAGTACTGTGTGTTGCTATTTGGGATAAATGTATTTGTAACTGAATTCATAAGGGCTCTGGATTCTATCTGAGGAAGTGAAGTGAGTTCAAAATTAATTGTGTATGTTGATGACGTTTTGGTCACTGAAAAGACTTGAGAATAACATTTGGACCTGTTAAGAAATGTGTTTTCAAAATTGGAATCAGGAGGGATGACTCTGAAAATAGGTAAATGTAAATTTGGTGTGGAAGAAGTAAAATTTTTAGTACACATTATATCTGAGAAAGGAATTGCACCTGATAAAGAAAAGCTTGGTGCTATTGTTGATTTTCCTGCTCCTTGGAAAAAAACACCTGAAATCATTTTTTGGGTTAACGGGATTCTATAGAATTTGTAGCAGCCAAACTTTGAATGCTTCATGCCTGTGTGAACTTTTTAAGAAGAACACTGTTTGGGACTGGAATCAGGAATGTCCAGATGCTTTCAAAGAGATCAAAGGACAATTGTGTCAGATTAGATTAGATTAATACTTGTTCCATAGATCATGAATACGACACTTCGTAATGATGTGGAACGTGTCAGGTTAATAAAAGATGTCTGTACAAGAAATTACATTACACAAAATATTGCATGACACTAATGATTAAGTTTTTTTTTTTTTTTTTTTTTTTTTATCTAAAAATTCAGCCAATGAGTAGAAGGAGTTGTCATCTGCTGTTTGGTAGGTGCCCAAAGACTTTTGTGGCAGCATAATTTACCCCTTTCTGTGCCAAAGTCAGATTTAACCCTGCATAGTGAAGATCATCCTTTCTCCTGGTGTTATAGGTATGCACACTGCTATTACTTTTGAATTGGGTTGGATTATTATCAACAAATTTCATAAGGGAATATATATACTGTGAGGTTACTGTGAGGATCCCTAGATCCTTAAATAGATGTCTGCAGGATGACCGTGGGTGGGCTCCAGCAATTATTCTGATTACACGTTTTTGTGCAATGAATACTTTTCTACTCAACGATGAATTACCCCAGAATATGATGCCATACGAAAGCAGTGAATGAAAGTAGGCATAGTAAGCTAATTTACTGAGATTCTTATCACCAAAATTTGCAATAACCCTAATAGCATACGTAGCTGAACTCAGACGTTTCAGCAGACCATCAATATGTTGCTTCCAGTTTAACCTCTCATCAATGGACACACCTAAAAATTTTGAAAATTCTACCTTAGCTACAGACTTCTGTTCAAATTCTATATTTATTACTGGAGTTGTGCCATTTACTGTACGGAACTGTATATACTGTGTTTTATCAAAATTTAAAGAGAGTCCGTTTGCTGAGAACCACTTAATAATTTTGTGAAAAACATAATTTACAATTACATCACTTAGTTCTTGGTTTTTGGATGTTATTACTATACTTGTATCATCAGCAAAAAGAACTAACTTTGCATCTTCATCAATGTGGAATGGTAAGTCATTAATGTATATCAAGAACAGTAAAGGACCTAAGACCGAACCCTGTGGGACCCCGTGCTTGATAGCACCCCAGTTTGAGGAATCAGCTGTTGTTTTAACATTACACGAACCACTTATTTCAACTTTCTGCATTCTTCCAGTTAAGTATGAATTAAACCATTTGTGCACTGCCCCACTCAAACCATAATGATTTAGCTTATCTAAAAGAATTCCATGATTTACACAATCAAAGGCCTTTGAGAGATCACAAAAAATACCAATGGGTGATGTCCGGTTATTCAGAGCATTTAATATTTGATCAGTGAAAGCATATATAGCATTTTCTGTTGAAAAGCCTTTCTGAAAACCAAACTGACATTTTGTTAGTACTTTATTTTTACAAATATGGGAGGCTACTCTTGAATACATTACTTTCTCAAAAATTTTTGATAGAGCTGTCAGAAGGGAGATTGGGCGGTAGTTGTTGACATCCGACGTATCCCCCTTTTTATGCAATGGTTTTACAATGGCATATTTCAGTCTATCAGGGAAAACACCCTGCTCCAAAGAGCTATTACATACGTGGCTGAGAATCCTACTTATCTGTGGGGAACAAGCTTTAAGTACTTTGCTGGAAATGCCATCAATTCTGTAAGAGCTTTTACTTTTCAGTGAGATATTGTTCAGACCAGATTTGTCTCTTCCTTTTTGTATTATCACAGGCAGTAGTCACGTTGGTTTGGGTACTCATTTATTTCAGAAGGTTGACGTTGGTGTTATTGAATGTAGATCACTTGCATTTGCTAGTAGAGTATTGCAGAAGCATGAAAAGACATACACTGTAACTGGGAAGGAACTTTTGGCTGTACATTGGGCATTCAGCAAGTTTAAAAATTATTTAATAGGTCACAAAGTCATCACCTATACTGATCACAAAGCATTCTGTTAAGTCCAGAGTGTAAGCTGTACAATAACAGAATTACTCATTGGGCCTTGTTTTTACAGTAGTTCAGTTATGAAATCAGACACATTAAGGGCACAGACAATGTAGTTTCTGATGCTACTGTTAGGTAGTGACTCATCTAATAACTTTGAAGAAGGAGAGAAAGAGTTTAAAATTCTGTTCTTGAGAGGTGTGAAGGAGGGAAAAGAGATCTTGAAAATTTACAAAGACATCTGCAGGTATCAAAATTGTGATCAAAATTGGAAATTGGTGTAGAGCATTTTGGGTAAGAAAGAAGGAGAAAAGACTGGGCAGTGTTATAAGGTACACAAGGGCATTTTATTCAGGAGACATAAGACTGACTCAGATGATTGGAAACTGTGTTATCCAGAACACTGTATTGATACTTTAATTACTTATATAAATCAGAGATTTGGTCATTGTGGATCAACAAAATTACACAAAAGATTCAGGAAAACATCTATTTTTATAACATAGGAAGGAGGGTCAAGGATAAGAAATCCAGCTGTGACAGGTCTCAAAGAGTGAAGGTAAGTTGCCAAACAAGTAGAGGTCAAATGCAAAATGTACTGCCTAATAATAACCTTGTGTCTGTGGATGTCTATGGACCTTTGCCCAAGTCTCAGAATGGAGTTTTATTATGATCTTGTGATGCCTGATGTATTTTTTAAGTTCTTCCTCTTGAGGAAGCTAGCAGAAAGCAAATCATTTCTAAGTGTGAAAACACATATTTTCAACAGGTGGATATTTCTTAAACAATTTCATCTGACAATGGTTTTCAGTTTACATCACAAGCTTGAAAAGACTTTGTTGATCATGCTGAAATAAGACACATTCTAACCTCTGTGTATCATTCATCGAATAATCCTACAGAAAGATATATGAGAGAAATTGGAAGACTGTTTAGAACAAACCAGTTGGATATATTATGTTAGTGACTTTGAGGATATTACGAAAGCTTACAACATTCTTCAACAGGTTTTTCACCATTCTAAATCATGTTTAATCACACGCCAGCTAATTTTATTTCTGAGAATGTTGAGTTTCCACCACATAAAATTCTGTTACCATAAGAGAGAGAAGAGTTTGTCAAAGAGATGATGAAAAAGCAGGGGGATAGGAGAAAGAAGAGACATTATGGTAAAGACAGAGTTTGTAAGTTAGAGGTAATGAATCTTGTGTCAGTGAAAGCCTAAGAGAAATCTGAGATAAAGAAATTCTTCAATATTTATATAGCACCATTCAACATTCTTGAAAATCTACACCCTAATACATACAGACATGTGTATTCTAAATCTAAGGAGTTGTTAAAATTATGCAGTATCACTGAACTGAAAGCTTATAGACATGGTCCATAAATATCTTCTCTCTCTCTCTCTCTCTCTCTCTCTCTCTCTCTCTCTCTCTCTCTCCTTTGTCAGGAATGCAGTATGTAAGATGATGTGATATCTAAAGATCTGTTTTTTTCTATTGACTGAGTTTAAATGTATGCCACACTATATTTGCAGGTTCATACAAATATATATGGTAATTCTGTTATGCAATAGATTTGTGTTTTAGATTTTCATACATACTTGCCATGTGACTAAATGGGTAGATCCTTTTACAGTTTTGAAATGTGACAATGCCATTAAATATGTAGTGATAAATTTCTTATTTTGGAATGCTATTAGTGTTAAGTGTTATTATCATTCTGGTGAACTCTGCAGAAAGTGTTATGAGCTCTTTTGGGTAAAGTCACGGGTGTTGTGGTAAACTGAGTGAAGACTTATTTTAGTCACGTGTGCTGTAAATATTGGGAATAGTATCCTGAAATTTCATATGTGCAAACCAAACACATGTATATGTTAAACAAGGAATTCTTATGTCAGTACATCATGGACTATGGTGCATACCTCATTTTGAAGGCATTTGTTGGATGCTGCATCAGTGCAGTCCAACTTGTCTTGCTTGTGTACATAATTTCTTTTAATTTACTAATTGCTAAGTAAATGTTGCTTTGAGATATCTTTAGTATATATGTGTATATTACCTTACTAGTTCATTTTTTCATTGCATTTAGCTCTTTATTAATGTGCCATATGGGTGAACACTTTTTAATCCATTTTAACATAAACACTGAATACTTTTTTTTCAATATAAATAGCCAAACATATGCTGTGTGATGTGAGACAGGTATTGAGCATCATACTTAGTGAATAAAACAATGTTCCAGGTTTAGATGTGAAAGCTGGGCAGGAAGTTACCTATCTGTTGAAGTCTGTGATGAGAAATCTAGAAAGGAAACTGAGAGATGTGGGTGGATCCACTCCCACACTCCTGTATGGCTGCACCTTTGTTAGTGCAGTTAACGTTCAAGAGATCCTAGGTGCTGAGTAATGTACTCAAGCATCTGTCAACTACCTCAGTCTTGTGACTGAAATTTGTAAATTGTTACACATGAAATTATCCTATATGCAAAATTCTTGTATTTATATAAATTTCAAGGAATTTTATATTTAGAAAATAAGTCACTGCTATGGAAAGTTTTATTCCACATAAATGTATGTTTTTTCAAGTCGGGGACTAACTACCCAATACATTATGTAACTTTAAATATTGTCGAACTCTGGTATAATGCGGTGGTAGGTTGATGCTCTATGACTGGTGATTTATTATGTTCAACACAGAAATGTGAAAACCTAAAAACTTCAGGAGTATGTTCTATGAACCATGTTGTAAATAATTGTCAGAATCTGATAAAATTAGGCACTGTTAGGTTAGTAACCATACATTTCAATAAATTTTCTTCTCTCAACACTCAGTATTTTTTTTTTTTTTTTTTTTTTTTTTCAATTTTGAATGAATCTTCTGAGTTTCTATGTATGTAGGTTAGTTTGCACGATCAGTTGTGTACACATGAGTTTCGTATACACTGTGTAACAAGATGTATACATTTCTGATTTCACACACTGATTTTGGTCCTTATCCTACTCGATTATGTCATCATTCAGAGCTATCAATGACTCTGATTACTTATATCTATCCTGAGTACTGCATTATTGTATTAGAACTTGAGTTATGTGCAAATTCCTGCTTAACTCTGTTTTGGGTAGCCATGATCATCATGAGTGTAGTCAAGGAGAGTGTACAACTATTGATTGAGGCTAGATGCTTCCTCTAATTATTCCTTATGTATGATTGAACTTATATATTTTGTTGTGTTGAAACATTTCTGCTGGTGTGTACCTGGTGTTGTTAGCTTTCATGGGCTGGTCCCCATATTGTAAGCATAGGCCCTAATATTTTTTCATTATTTTCACTTTTCATGAGTCAACATATCCTTACATACTCTGGTTCACGTGGCTGGTTGATTTTGTGCTATACTCCTATTTCTGATTGAGTATATAATGATGATGGCATCCTCTTGGGTAAAATATTCCGGAGGTAAAATAGTCCGCCATTCGGATCTCCGGGCGAGGACTACTCAGGAGGATGTCGTTATCAGGAGAAAGAAAACTGGCGTTCTACGGATCGGAGCGTGGAATGTCAGATCCCTTAATCGGGCAGGTAGGTTAGAAAATTTAAAAAGGGAAATGGATAGGTTAAAGTTAGATATAGTGGGAATTAGTGAAGTTCGGTGGCAGGAGGAACAAGACTTCTGGTCAGGTGATTACAGGGTTATAAACACAAAATCAAATAGGGGTAATGCAGGAGTAGGTTTAATAATGAATAGGAAAATAGGAATGCGGGTAAGCTACTACAAACAGCATAGTGAACGCATTATTGTGGCCAAGATAGATACGAAGCCCACACCTACTACAATAGTACAAGTTTATATGCCAACTAGCTCTGCAGATGACGAAGAAATTGAAGAAATGTACGATGAAATAAAAGAAATTATTCAGATAGTGAAGGGAGACGAAAATTTAATAGTAATGGGAGACTGGAATTCGAGTGTAGGAAAAGGGAGAGAAGGAAACATAGTAGGTGAATATGGATTGGGGCTAAGAAATGAAAGAGGAAGCCGCCTAGTAGAATTTTGTACAGAGCACAACTTAGTCATAGGTAACACTTGGTTTAAGAATCATGAAAGAAGGTTGTATACGTGGAAGAACCCTGGAGATACTAAAAGGTATCAGATAGATTATATAATGGTAAGACAGAGATTTAGGAACCAGGTTTTAAGTTGTAAGACATTTCCAGGGGCAGATGTGGACTCTGACCACAATCTATTGGTTATGACCTGTAGATTAAAACTGAAGAAACTGCAAAAATGTGGGAAATTAAGGAGATGGGACCTGGATAAACTGAAAGAACCAGAGGTTGTACAGAGTTTCAGGGAGAGCATTAGGGAACAATTGACAGGAATAGGGGAAAGAAATACAGTAGAAGAAGAATGGGTAGCTCTGAGGGATGAAGTAGTGAAGGCAGCAGAGGATAAAGTAGGTAAAAAGACGAGGGCTGCTAGAAATCCTTGGGTAACAGAAGAAATATTGAATTTAATTGATGAAAGGAGAAAATATAAAAATGCAGTAAATGAAGCAGGCAAAAAGGAATACAAACGTCTCAAAAATGAGATCGACAGGAAGTGCAAAATGGCTAAACAGGGATTGCTAGAGGACAAATGTAAGGATGTAGAAGCTTATCTCACTAGGGGTAAGATAGATACTGCCTACAGGAAAATTAAAGAGACCTTTGGAGAGAAGAGAACCACGTGTATGAATATCAAGAGCTCAGATGGCAACCCAGTTCTAAGCAAAGAAGGGAAGGCAGAAAGGTGGAAGGAGTATATAGAAGGTTTATACAAGGGTGATGTACTTGAGGACAATATTATGGAAATGGAAGAGGATGTAGATGAAGACGAAATGGGTGATACGATACTGCGTGAAGAGTTTGACAGAGCACTGAAAGACCTGAGTCGAAACAAGGCCCCCGGAGTAGACAACATTCCATTAGAACTACTGACGGCTTTGGGAGAGCCAGTCATGACAAAACTCTACCAGCTGGTGAGCAAGATGTATGAGACAGGCGAAATACCCTCAGACTTCAAGAAGAATATAATAATTCCAATCCCAAAGAAAGCACGTGCTGACAGATGTGAAAATTACCGAACTATCAGTTTAATAAGTCACAGCTGCAAAATACTAACGAGAATTATTTACAGACGAATGGAAAAACTGGTAGATGCGGACCTCGGGGAGGATCAGTTTGGATTCCGTCGAAATGTTGGAACACGTGAGGCAATACTGACCTTACGACTTATCTTAGAAGAAAGATTAAGAAAAGGCAAACCTACGTTTCTAGCATTTGTAGACTTAGAGAAAGCTTTTGACAATGTTGACTGGAATATACTTTTTCAAATTCTAAATGTGGCAGGTGTAAAATACAGGGAGCGAAAGGCTATTTACAATTTGTACAGAAACCAGATGGCAGTCATAAGAGTCGAGGGGCATGAAAGGGAAGCAGTGGTTGGGAAAGGAGTGAGACAGGGTTGTAGCCTCTCCCCGATGTTATTCAATCTGTATATCGAGCAAGCAGTAAAGGAAACAAAAGAAAAATTTGGAGTAGGTATTAAAATTCATGGAGACGAAGTAAAAACTTTGAGGTTCGCCGATGACATTGTAATTCTGTCAGAGACGGCAAAGGACTTGGAAGAGCAGTTGAACGGAATGGACAGTGTCTTGAAAGGAGGATATAAGATGAACATCAACAAAAGCAAAACGAGGATAATGGAATGTAGTCCAATTAAATCGGGTGATGCTGAGGGAATTAGATTAGGAAATGAGACACTTAAAGTAGTAAAGGAGTTTTGCTATTTAGGAAGTAAAATAACTGATGATGGTCGAAGTAGAGAGGATATAAAATGTAGACTGGCAATGGCAAGGAAAGCGTTTCTGAAGAAGAGAAATTTGTTAACATCGAATATAGATTTAAGTGTCAGGAAGTCATTTCTGAAAATATTTGTTTGGAGTGTAGCCATGTATGGAAGTGAAACATGGACGATAACTAGTTTGGACAAGAAGAGAATAGAAGCTTTCGAAATGTGGTGCTACAGAAGAATACTGAAGATAAGGTGGATAGATCACGTAACTAATGAGGAGGTATTGAATAGGATTGGGGAGAAGAGAAGTTTGTGGCACAACTTGACTAGAAGAAGGGATCGGTTGGTAGGACATGTTTTGAGGCATCAAGGGATCACAAATTTAGCATTGGAGGGCAGTGTGGAGGGTAAAAATCGTAGAGGGAGACCGAGAGATGAGTACACTAAGCAGATTCAGAAGGATGTAGGTTGCAGTAGGTACTGGGAGATGAAGAAGCTTGCACAGGATAGAGTAGCATGGAGAGCTGCATCAAACCAGTCTCAGGACTGAAGACCACAACAACAACAATATTCTTCTGGTCAGCACCTGTTATTGTGAGGTTTTTGAGTCAGCTCAGTTGTTGTACACGTAGGTTCTGAATTTTTCTTCTCTTTTGATGATTTTGAAAGTGTGACTTTATAGATGTAAACTTGCAATTTGTAATTCTAGTAATTTGCATTGCCTCTGCACTTATTTCTATAGTTTAGTGCTGTAATGTTGTAGTTTTGAGTTTGTATCATTTGTCTTGGAACCGAATGCTCCACAGATCTGAAAATCTGTATGCCATGTCCTCATATATGTATATATTATGACTTGTATAGTAGATATTTTTCTTACATTTTCTGTAATACGTTATGATGAGATACTTTCATACCTCTGAATTACACTATATGATGGTTAATATGCTTACACTTGTGGTACTTACTACGTATGTAGAAAAAGTGTTTCACTTTTGTATTCTGTTCATCTACTTTAGGTTATTATGGTAACATTTCTCCATAATATTTTATTATACAATTTTACATAACATTAACAGACACTTAAACCTCATTCATTGCAATACTGAAAGAGACTTAAAATTACTCTAGATTATATCACTTTCTATGAACCTAGATATGTTAGAATAACTTCATGTGAATTTAGTCCATAATTTTGGAAATTGTCACCATATGTTAGTTTTGCCATTTCACTACTCAGGTTTCAAACTTATTTGGATTATGGACAAATTGTAAGCAGGAAGAACTCTGTTTATTGTAATTGGAAATTTATTAGATGCTATGTACTTCCTTCTATACCTTTTCATTGTAAGCTAACCTATACTTATGTTCATTCGGAAGCAATGATCATACAACCTAAAATTTTCTTGTAATTTTGGAATTTAACTTTGACAATCTGTATTATGTCTTTTGGCATCATTTTGTACACCATTTGGCAAAAATTATAGAAGGTCACGAGATATTGTAAATACATTGTTTCCATATTAAGTGAGGTGGATGTTGTGATGGGGCATCCTCCTGCAGCACTACCTTTCCTCGACAGTGGTTGTCAAAACAAGTATTATTTATCGAATTTTGGACAGGTGAGTATTATCTCAGCTGCTTTTCTGAAAACTTTCATATAATTTTATACACAGTATGTTATATTTCAAGGTAAAATTTCTGAAAAAAATTACTTTATAAAATATCTAAGTTTCGATCTTAGAATTGATAAATACTCGTTCTGAACATACAGTTAAAACTACTTTTTAGAAAAGTTTGAAATTACAAATTATTGGCACACTTATAATTTCTATTATTGATTACACAATCCTCTACTGTTAACTATGTCTATTTCTGGATTAATTTATGAAATAATAACCAATATTAATAATGCGAAGGAAACTAGTAGAAATTAATTTGTTAAGAAAAATTGTAAACCCTTTGGGACATGGTTATTTCCACAGAGTGTGAGAGTCATAAGCATGACTCTGATGTGAGTGGATGTATTTTTGTGAGAACAATGTAATTTTGGCATTGTAAATGTGAAAAATCAAAATATTGTATGATATACAAATATGTGAGAAAATATATTTACATAAAAAAATGCTGCAACAACAATCTTCAGATTTATTTAGTTCAAACCAACCATGAGAACATGATGTGACATTTTAGGCTTGAAGAAGCAACATGATAAGCTAAGTAAACTAGAAAGTTTATTGTAATCTTCACTCCTCTCAAATCTCCATAAAACACTTTGCTTACTAATTACTTGGACTGGACTTTGTTTAATGCGGACAATAGGTGATAAAGCCAACGTTACCAACTATCGGCCTATCTCCCTCTTAACAACCTTTTCTAAAATTCTTGAGAAATTGGTTCAGAAAAGACTTATTGAACACCTCAAGCATTATAAGGTATTAAACAGTAGCCAGTTCGGATTTCACCAGGGTGTATCAACAGAACAAGCTATTTTTTCCTTCACCCATCAAATCTTAGAGTCTTTTAATAATAACTTGTCTCCTATTGGTATCTTCTGTGACCTTTCTAAGGCCTTTGATAGTGTTAATCATGAAATCCTCATAGCAAAGACTGAATATTATGGTATAAGTGGCTCAGTTGGCTCACGGATTAAGCAGAAGGTTATGTTGAACGACTCTGAGGGGTACTCTGTGTCATCTAGCTTGGGCTCTATTGCCTGTGGTGTTCCTCAGGCCTCTGTACTTGGCCCCCTTCTCTTCCTCATCTTTATCAATGACCTTCCCTTGTGTACTAGCTTTAAAACTCACTTTACTGTTTTTGCTGATGACACCTCTATCTTCATCAACAAAACTCCCAACTTCAATCTTGAGGAATCAGCCAATATTGTCTTTAGTGATGTATGTAATTGGTTTGTAAATAATGGGTTATCACTAAATGTTAATAAGACCCCGTTTGTACATTTCCAAGTAAGAAAAAAAAATTGAGGATCAATTAAGTATTACATTGAATGGTAGTGAGCTACTACAAGTTGAGTCAACCAAGTTTCTGGGTGTACACATTGACAACAGTCTAAAATGGTCTGAACATATTTTGCACCTCCACAAAAAACTCAGCTCAGCAACATTCGCTGTTCAGATTATTTCCACTGTATGTGACCGAGACACCACAAAAACTGCTTATTTTAGTTATTTCCATGCACTATTGTTGTATGGCATAGTTTTCTGGGGTAATCAGCCAATATTCAAAAAAATATTCATTGCCCAAAAGAGAACTATTAGGATAATGAGCGGAGTCCAGCCTAGACATTCTTGTAAGAAGCTTTACAGAAAATTAAGGATACTGACAACTGCATGCCAATATATCTACTCCCTGTTATGTTTCATTGGTAAAAATGGACAATCGTACAAAACCAATGATTCATACCATACCCACAATACCAGGAGGAAGATGGACCTCCGTTAAGAATCAAAAAACCTTACTATTGTACAAAAAGGAGTCCATTACATGAGCTGCAAGGTGTTCAATGCTCTCCCACCATCACTGAAATTACTTATCCACAAGCTTCCCAAATTTAAACAACAGCTCAAACAGTATTTATTAGACAATTTCTTCTATTCGGTACAAAAATATTTCAGTAGTGTTAACTGTAATTGATTCTTTCATTTACAAACTTGATGTGCTATTGCGCATTGCGATACTCACAATCACTGTTAACATTACTGTGTCTTTCATTTAGCAATTAAGACCTACCATTTTTTAATGTAATTTTTCTCTATACCTATTAATGTGTATTTTGTCTTATACCATATATCCTCTTGCAAGAGGTACTTTTATGTATTCCTTTTGTATTATTTGTAATAATTCTGACACTTCCTACATCCATGCAAATGTCTTGCAGTATTGGATTTATGGGATATAAATAAATTAACTAATTAAAAAAATAAGATAGAAGTAGGAAGGAGGGGGGAGATTACAACACTTACCAGTGGTTATGCTTTTGCAAGAATGACAACAGTCACATCTATCTCAGTTGTTCCTTACATACTTTGCCAAATCAGCTGAGCTCCGATTTATGTTTGTTTCAGTGTTTATAATTCATGGTTCCCTTCACTTTGCTTTTTATTAATCACATTAATGTTTAATTATTGCTTTCTTGTTTATGTATGTGCTCACAAGAAGTAATTGTAATAAACTGGGGTCATATTGGGCCAAGATTTTTATTTTAGTTATAAAATCCTCGTATAGTTATTAAACTAATACTTTTTGTAAGAACCAACATTTGGAAGCTTGTCTTGTTCCCCCAAAGATGCTTTGTGGAATATCATCAATGGTATCCTGAACAGACATAAAGATGCAAGGTATGTGTGAGATGTTCAGGGGCACTACCAAGAGTACTAGTCACGAAAGTGAGGCTTAGTTTCAGGTCTGAGCCATGAAAATTAAACAAATGGCATGGAATGATAGAAAGCAGTTGTGGAGTCATTAACAGGTATAATAGTAGACTCACCTTGTGGAGGTTGTGAAACTCCAGGCATGCCCGTAATTTGTGTCCATGACATGTGTAGCTGTGGTAAGCATTATAGCCTGAAGGGGATTGTTCAGACGCAAATTCCCAACATGTTAGGTGCTATAGGTTGAGAAACAAATTCTTTTTATGGTGCAGACTGTTCAGCAAAGTAAAGAGAAAAGCAAGGTGCAAATGGGCGTGCAAAAATGCACATTCAGAATTGGCCATAGTCTTGACAAAATGACACCACGTCAGACAACTAGTGTGCGGGGCAGCAGCACATACAAGTTCAACACTCGGCAGCCAGTGAGACAACAACCCCACCACGGGGAGAAATAACTTGTCCACACCAGAGCTGACCACTTATTGACAGTGTTTCAGTGCAGCAACAGCCACCACAGAGGAAAATATTGTCCATATGTGTTATGGATGTGAGAACCCCATATCCCCAGCCATTAGCAATGTTCACTTCCTCTTCAAATTTCATACTGCTATCTAGACATTTTTGCTATTCTATGTCTATGGGAGAGTGTTTTTATTTTACAGTTTGTGTGTTAGATGTAAGGGATATTTTAAAGTTGGTTTATTATTGGGATGAGAGAACAGGTGCCCACAGTATTATAAAGAAAACTTTGAATCTCCACTGCATATTCAAGGATAAACTGTGAGGGAAAGAAGTGAGTATGATGTTTTTCACAGGCGGTGGCATATTGTAAGCTCATTTGAGAAGAAAGAAGTAACTGTGTCATGGCTGTGATAACAGCTGTTTAAGAGAACAGTTGAGAGAATTTTGTGGATTGATGCATCGAGTTATACTGTATTAAAATTAGCATGAAGATTAATGGTGTTCAGTGATTTTCCCCACAAACATTGATTGATGCATGGACATATCTTTTCTTGTGGTCCATGGTGTAATTTGGGCAGTAACCTGAGAAATATTAATATGTGCTGAAGATTTAGGGAGAGATATTGTGTCAAAGACAACTGCTATTTATGAGTGCATCAATTCCATCCTAAACCTGAGGCACAAAATAACAAGAATCAATAGCCATATTTATTGCCTTGTTAAAAGCTTTTGACGTGGTGGATCATAAGATTCTGCTACCAAAGCTTGAAAGATATGGTATTCAAGTCTGTCCAACAAACGGCTCAGTTCCTTCCTGACTAATTGTAAGCATTGTGCATCAAGCACACAAATATTGAACTAAAAACTGTATCTGAACACTTATCTCATTATAAACAAAGTAAATGTGGTGTACCCCAAGAATAGGTAATGGGACCCCTTCTGTTCCTTCTGTACATAAGTGATCTAAAATAAATGTTGTTTCACATAAAACATTCATATTTGCAGATGACACCATGATTCTACTAAAATGAGACAACAATGAACAGTTACAGCAGACAGTAAACACAGTCACAAAACAACTTAGAAACTGGGCACAGAGTAATCAGCTTGTAACCAGCAGTAAAAAAGCCCTTGCACTAAAATTCTACAATGTTCCTAACAAGAACATTTTTATCCCATCAGTTTTTATTAATGACGAACCAGTTGGTGACAACACAGAAACCAAATTCTTAGGACTTTGGCTGCAGATGGAATAAGCATATTGAATATCTCATTGCAGAACTGAGCAAAACATGTTACCTTCTTTGCTCATTAAAATCATGCTGTAGTGAGAAAACAGTAATAAATGGATGCTTTCATTCTCATCTTAGATATGGGATCACCTTCTGGGGAAACTCTAAAACAGCTAACAGCACTTTTAAACAACAAAAAGGGCCATTAGAATCTTGTTTGGGTGCAGGCCCAGACACTATTCTAAACCTCTGTTTAAGAAATCTGGTATTTTTCCATTACCATGTGTATACATTATGGAAAACCTTTTGTTCTTTAAAGTAAATGTAATAGATAAGGACTGCAGACTGCAAAAAACTGTGATATACATGATCACTTTACCAGACAAAACAGAAACTTACAGATAACTCAAATCAGCACGGCTCTGTGCCAAAAAGGTAGTTTTCACATGGGAGTTAAGCTTTATAAAAAACTTCCTGAAAACATAAAAGCCATTACTGAGGTCAATGTCTTTGGAAAATCTCTAGTTGTATTTACAGCATCACTGCATTTACTCCAGAATGAGATTTTCACTCTGCAGTGGAGTGTGCGCTGATATGAAACTTCCTGGAAGATTAAAACTGTGTGCCGGACCGAGACTCAAACTCGGGACCTTTACCTTTCGCGGGTCAGTGCTCTAGCCATCTGAGCTACCCAAGCACAACTCACACCTCATCCTCACAGCTTCACTTCTTCCAGTAACCCGTCTCCTACCTTCCTAACTTTACAGAAGCTTTCCTGCGAATCTTGCAGATCTAGTACTCCTGAAAGAAAGGATATAGCAGAGACATGGCTTAGCCACAACCTGGGGGATGTTTCCAGAATGAGATTTTCACTCTTCAGCAGAGTGTCCGCTGATATGGAACTTCCTGGCAGATTAAAACTGTGTACCAGACCGAGGCTTGAAGTAGGGACCTTTGCCTTTCATGGGCAAGTGCTCTACAATCTGACTACCCAAGCACGACTCATGCCCCGTCCTCACAGCTTCACTTCTGCCAGTACCTCGTCTCCTACCTTCCAAACTTAACAGAAGCTCTCCTGCTAACTTTGCAGAACTAGCACTTCTGAAAGAAAGGAGAGCTTCTGTAAAGTTTGGAAGGTAGGAGACGAGGTACTGGCAGAAATGAAGCTGTGAGGATGGGGTGTGTGTCGTGCTTGGGTAGCTCAGATGGCTAGAGCACTTGGCAGTGAAAGGCAAAGGTCCAGAGTTTCTTTCAGGAGTGCTAGTTCTGCAAGGTTCACAGGGCAGCTTCTGTAAAGTTTGGAAGGTAGGAGACAAGGTACTGGCAGAAGTGAAGCTGTGAGGACAGGGCATGAGTAGTGCTTGGGTAGCTCAGATGGTGGAGTACTTGCTTATGAAAGACAAAGATCCTGAGTTTGGGTCTCGGCCAGGCACACAGTTTTGATCTGCCAGGAAATTTCACTGCATTTATTCAATTAAAGAATATTTAAATTTATAAAGTGTGTTATATAAATACTTATCTATTAAGTTATTATTGTACCCTTCAATACATGTGCCTAGAAATGACTTTCAGTTGTATATTTATAACTTGACTTGTCCAACGTCTTATGCATAACCTGCTTTGTCGACAACAACCAATAAAAATACAATACACTACAATGTTATGCGGAAGTAGTTCACTGATGCTGGGCACACTGTAGCCCATCTAGTGGAAAGCTGTTAGTGAGATTTTATGTAAGAGGTTGCTAAGAGAGGATTACTGGAGAGGATATCTTACGGAATAATTCCCTCAGAAGTTTGAGGATTGATTGTCAAGAAGAAGGTGAGTTATTGATAGTGAGGTGACACATTTTATTTTTCTTCTTTTTATTTTTTTTTATTATTTTTATTATTACATTAGAAGTCAAAGAATACATATCGTATGATTCTATGTCAGTTGGAAATTTGTAAGGAACTATTTGACAAATTAAAAGAGCCCACAATATCTCATTGACATTTTTTTTAAAAAAATAGGTATAGAATGGCTGCCACAAGGTAATTATAAGAGTTGACTGGGAAACAATTGACAAGAGAGTGGTGGAATGAGAAAGAAGATGTTCCCTTTTGTGTTAAGCCTTGAGAAGTACTGCTGAGCTTTTTCATATTTTCTGTCTTGATTGAGGCTTGTGGGCATCTATTTTCTCTCGTAATAAGCTGTGTACAGAGATTTTGTAGCTCTTCAGTGGTAAATTTTTTTTCCTTCTTGGACTGTTTTTATAATTAATGAAACAGTGTGCTGTTCTAGGAGTATGCCTTGCTGCTTGGTCATGTAAGGAATGTGTCAGTTGGCGAATCAGTGTGTGAACTGATGTGTGTGAATGTTGGTTGATAAGAGTTATCAGGAATGCTTCAGCAGACTCAATGAAACATGGTTGGTAATAAGGGTGTTACTCATTATAAGTGGACAGTTTGGCTGATTAATAGCTGTGTGTGCATTGTTTTTATGTATCGATAGTGAAATTATTTCAGTTAGTGTTCTGTAGTTCTTGTGTTTACCCTGCCCATAGTCTTTGGCTCCTATATTTCTTACTTGCTCCTGGGATTAAGGTGAACCAGAGCCTTACTGACAAAATTTTGGAGGTAGTTGAGGGAGTATTTTGCTATGGGGACCTGCAGTCTCCAGTGACTCATTATAAAGTTATAATGTAATTATGACTTGTTTGGCTTTGTTACCAAAGTGATCTTTCTTTCCATGAAAACATTTTCACAACAGTGAAACACTCTGTAATATTAAATCAGAAAAACATAGTAACATGAAAGGATCCAGTTATTCATTGACACTTATGTACAGATACAGAATTGCTATTAAGCTGTTGATTTAAGCGTGGGAACAGATGAACATATCATCATCACGCTGTTTTTCGATTGGATTCAATGAATCAATGGAAGACATGCATATTAGCTGATTCTTTGTCAGTAAACCAATCCATACTGTTCGTATCACTGTCAACATACAACTAACACTACCAGGGAAACCAACTGTAGACTGTATGAGCAGTACTGAATTCAAGCTTGAGGGCAAAGAGTAAAGAAGACATTACTGTTGCCAACAGCAAGAACCATGAGTAAATAGAACAAGTTTGTTTTCAAACAAGGCATGCAGCACACCTCATCAACATTTTCATGTTGTGCAGGTATTTTCAGTGCAATACTATATCACACCAGACTCCCCCCTACAATCACTGAAAGTTTGTCGATGGAGTTTTGATTCACAGCACTCTGTGTGTGCTTGTGTGTGTGAGTGAGTGTGTGTGTGTGTGTGTGTGTGTGTGTGTGTGTGTGTGTGTGTGTGTGTGTGTTTTGATTAAATCAGCAAGGGCTGAGAGTAAATTTTTGTCTTATTTTTGGGAAGGCAGGTATATGATCTAGGGGTTGAGAGAAGTGTAATAGATGGATGGATGATATATCATGGACGTATTTGTGGCGGGCTTGGTGCCAAATGTATATTTGTTTTACTGACGGACTTCATGGGTGAAGTCAAGATTTTGAGTTAGTTCTGCTGTCTTACATATATAGTCAAATGTGGGTGTAGTGTGCGCTTCAATCGAGTCCTTGTGGATGTGATGAGGTTTTCTTTTATCTGCTATTTTATTGTGTTCCATATTGTTTTTGGTTTATGATATCCTTAGAATGGAGGTAGAGTTGAGTTATGTCATCATTGTTTGGGGCTGTTGTGTTGTATTAATGTCAACACCAGATGAGCATTTGGACCCTATTGTTAGTTGAAGTATGAGGGGATTTTTTTTTTTTAGCATAATGATGTCCAATGTCAGATGACCTATATCACAGAATTCTGGCATTCTTTGAGTGCTTTTTCTAGGAGCTCGGAATGAGGGGGGACTTGTATTTTTTGTAGGCAAGGTTTCACAGTTGAGAATAGTAGCTTAGTTTAAACCCCAAGTATAATTTGAACTCAACTTAACATGAAGATGACCCTGCAAACACCTACCATAAATGCTGCCACTGAACTTCTATCCAAGGTAACACTGTGCCAAACTTGCAGCATCAACTCCACATGCTATCTGTTCCCCCATTGCTGGCTGGAGTGGCCGTGCGGTTCTAGGAGTTGCAGTCTAGAACCGAGCGACCACCACAGTCGCAGGTTCGAATCCTGGATGTGTGTGATGTCCTTAGGTTAGTTAGGTTTAATTCGTTCTAAGTTCTAGGTGACTGATGACCTCAGAAGTTAAGTCGGATAGTGCTCAGAGCCATTTGAACCAACCATTTTGCTCCCCCATTGTCCCATAAGACTCACTCATTGTGGCATTTGTTGGAGATGAAGAGACTATGAGCCGATGCATGTACAGTCCCCTAAAGCGTCATCGCACAATCCTGTCGCTACCTAGTGGGACGTAGTGGAAGGTGTTACCAAGAGACACAGTTCTGATTTTTTTGAAACTGATAGCAGACCAGCTCAGAAACCACATGTCCTCTAATGTCAGAGCATCCTGAAACTGCTTCAGGATGGAATGACAAGCAACCATTTATGTCCCAAAAGATTCTATTTCCCTTTATATAGCATTCCATCTATTAATCTGAATTTTCATTTTACAGCTTCTCCCTTCTCTAAAAGCTTGGAAGTATTAACTGCTGTAACATTCCTCCAATGGACTGAGTGAAAGGCAGTCAACACCCTTGTGTTTGAATTCATTTTTGTATATTACTGTGAGGCCACATTCTTGAGGTTTTAGTGCCCATCTTGCTAGCTGTTCTAATGAATCCATCAGACTTGTCAAGCAGCATAAGGAATACTGGTCAGTCACAACAGTGAACTGACTTGCATATAAACTGGATCAGAACTTATTGATTGCCTAAACAACTGTAAGGTATTTTTTCTCAGTTGTAGAATAATTCTCTTGGACTAGGAGAGTACTCTGAAGAGGTAATAAACCACTCTTTCAGCACCTTTCTGGAATTTCACTAGAACTGCACCTATTCTATAACAGTGTGTAGCTGTGCGAACCAATGCAAGCTAGGCCAATGCCACATGTTGCAATTAGAATTACGAGCATGCAGAAAGCTTACATTGCAAATAGCAGAGCAAACCCACAAGATATTGCCTCACCTCATATGAATGAGAGGCATGAATTGTAAACTCAGCAACATGACCTCAGCAGGGAGAAGACATAACATCATTTTGGTACAATAGCTTCATTTCTCAAGAAAGAGTAAAAGTGTCCAGTCTGGTGTACTCAGACACTGTGAGCTGCCAACCTCTTAGCCACTGAAGAGAAGACTTGTAGACTTCTACATCCACCTTCCTGAGTGAAACTGGTGCTGTTTGTTGCACTATCAACCTCTCACAATATTCAGGAGATGCACTAAATGCTGCTGCCCTCAACTAGTACCTGTAAGCAGTCATTGACATTTCTGGCCTTTCTTGATAGAAGGGATATGCTGTTGTTCATCTTCACAGTGTGCAGAACTGCTGAGAGATTACCAGAGTGCACCACTTCATTGCTCATGAGAGTGCTCTAGTAATATGTGTTCACTGTCCCAAGCAGCAGTACCAGTTGTGCAGTGTACACTGCTGCCAGCGAGACCTGCCAGTGAAATGTGTTCTACTATGCTGTGGTAATAATTGATGACAGGGAATGTATGACTTTGTGAAGGATAATGAACTGAAAAATGGAACATAATTACCATTTACGTGAAGTCTGTGGCTGAAGTACTTTGGGTTTGTTTAGAAGTTACTTTCTAGTTGATGACTGTAAGAAAGTTAGTCTACAGTTAACATGGTTTGTTACAAACTGAACGCATAGTGAATAAGAATTTTATTACTGTGATGTGTAATTAAAGGAACATTTAACTGTAGCAACTGAAGTCAATTTCACATCTCAGTTTAATTATTGTTTTTCTTGCAGAGGAATGAGTACTGATGAAATTTTAGGCAGCTTCCATCATTTCAGCCATAAATGTGCATTGACACATACAAATTCACAACAGTGAATTGACTGCCATATAAACAGGATCAGGACTTACTGATTTCCTAAACAACTGTAAGGTATTTTTTCTCAGTTGTAGAATAATTCTCTTGGGCTAGGAGAGTACTCTGGAAAGGTAAGAAACCACTCTTTCAGTACCTTTCTGGAACTTCACTAGAACTACACCTATTCTACAACAGTGTATAGCTGTGCGAACCAATTCACTTGATTGACTAGAATACAACTTGCGGCCAACAGTAAAGGGAGAACTGTGAAACTAGAATTAACAGTACACATAACAAGACAGATCCAACCAGTCAGCCAGAGAATAGTATATGTGCTTTCAATCACTGTCCAAACTCAGCACAGCGGAGCTCATCAGTCTTCTGACTCATTTGAAGTGGCCCACCAGAAATTACTCTCCAGAGCCACCATTTTCATCTCAGAGTAGCAGTTGCAACCTACTTTCTCAGTTATTTGCTGGATGTATTCCAGTCTCTGTCTTACTCTACACTTGTTACCCTCTACAGCTCTCTCCGTTACCATGGATGTCTTAACACATCTCCTATCATCCTGCCCCTTCCATCTGTCAATGTTTTTCATGTATTCATTTCCTCACTGATTCTGCAGAGGACCTCTTCATTTCTTCCCTTATCAGTCCACCTAATTTTCAACATTCTTCTGTACCATCACAACTCAATGCTTCAATTCTCTCCTTATTCAGGTTTTCCCACAGTCCATGTTTCACTACCGTACAATGCTATGCTTCAAACATACATTCTCAGAAATTCTTCAAATTAAGGCCTATGTTTGATACTAGCAGACTTCTTTCATCGAGGAATATCCTTTTTGCCAGTGCTAGTCTGCTTTTCATGTTGTTCTTGTTCCATCCATCATGGGTTATTTTGTTTCCTAGGTAGCAGCATGCCTTAACTTCATTTACTTTGTGATCCCCAATTGTGATGCTAAGATTCTTGCTATACTCATTTCTGTTGCTTTTCATTACTTTCATTCCATTCAACAGATCCTGTACTTCTTCTTCACTTTCACTGAGAACAGGAATGTCATCAGCACATCTTATCATCAACATCCTTTGACCCTGAATTTTAATCCCACTCTTGAACCTTCTTTTTTTTTATTTCTGTCAGTGCTCTTTCAACATTTAGATTGAACAGCAGGGGGAAAAGACTACATCCCTCTCTTACAATCTTTTTAATCGAAGCACTTTATCCTTCGTTTTCCAGTCTTATTGTTCTCTCTCAGTTCTCGTACATATTTTACATTACCCATTTTTCCCTTCAGGTTACTCTTATTTTACTCAGAATTCTGAACATCTTGCAGCATTTTACATTGTTGAATGCTTTTTCCTGGTTGATTAATCCTATGAACATGTCAATAGCTTTCTTCAGTCTTGGTTCCAATATCAGCCTTAATGTCAGAACTGCCTCTCTGATGCATTTACCTTTCATAAAACCAAAGTGATTGTCATCTAACAGATCCTCAATTTTCTTTTCCATTCTTCTGTGTATTATTCTTGCCAACAACTTTGATTCATGAGCTGGTAATCTGACTGTACAATAATTCTCAGTCTTATCAGCTCTTGCTATCTTTGAATCACGTGGATGATGTTTTTCCTAAAATCTCACAAATTCTACGTGCCAACAGGAATAGTCATTTTGTTGCCACTTCCCCCAATGGGAATGCTATCAATCCTTTCTGCCTTATTTGATCTCAAGTCATCCAAAGCCCTTTTAAATTCTGATGTCACTACTGAGTCCCCTATCTCTCCCCTGTTGACCCCTGTTTCTTCTTCTGTCAAATAATCAGACAAGTCCTTCCCCTCATAGAGGCCCTCAATGTGTTCTTTCCACCTACCCAGTCTCTCCCCTGCATTTAACAACAGAATTTTCATTGCAGTCTTAATGTTACTGCCCTTGCTTTTAATTTTACTGAAGGTTGTTTCCCGTTTTCTATATACTGAGTCTGTCCTTCTAACAATCATCTCTTTTTCAATTTCGTCACATTTTTCATACAGCCATTTCATCTTAGCTTCCCTGAAGTTGCTAAATATTGACTTGCATTTCTATATTTCTGATTTTCCCTGAACATTTTTGTACTTCTTTCTTCCACCAATCAACTGAAAAATTTCTTCCGTTACATATGGTTTCTCCATAGACACCTTCTTTGTGGCAGGATAAAATACAGGGAGGGAATGGCTATTTACAATTTGTACAGAAACCAGAAGGCAGTTACAAAAATTGAGGGGCCCGAAAGGGAAGCAGTGGTTGAGAAGTGAGTGAGACATCATTGTAGCCTATCCTTGATGTTACTGAGCAAGCAGTAAAGAAAACAAGAGAAAAATTTGGAGTAGGAATTAAAATCCAGGGAGAAGAAATATAAACCTTGAGGCTCCCTGCCGCCATTGGATAAGCAGCTGCAGCAGCAAGTCGTATAACCCTAGCTTACTTATTTGTTAGATAGTTTAATTAATTTCTTTGCGTGTTTTTGGGTACTTGCATTGTTTAATTCATATATTTCGGGCGTATTATAGTATTTGAGGGTTGTAGCATCGCGCCTTAGCACCTGAATAGTGTAAATTTGCATAGTCGTCTGTCTTCTGTTTTTGTTTTGAACAGCCAGTGTCGGTTGGTCACAGCCATTGTGTTCCCTGCCGCCGTTGGATAAGCAGCTGCAGCAGCAAGTCGTATAACCCTAGCTTACTTATTTGTTAGATAGTTTAATTAATTTCTTTGCATGTTTTTGGGTACTTGCATTGTTTAATTCATATATTTCGGGCGTATTATAGTATTTGACAGTGGCAGCATCGCGCTTTAGTGTTTACTTGGTAGATTCTTATTTAAATTGCGTGTGAGTTTCGTATAGGAGGTGCAATTTCGAGTTTTAGTTATGTAATCGTAAATTCAGCAGATTGTAGCGCAGTCGTTAGGCATTTGTACGGGTTAGTTGATACATTCTTTGCGTGTTTCGCTTGCGTTATCTACGCACGGACTCGTGTTTCAGTAACTGTTGTTCAACATCGATTAGAATGAACAGGGACTGCGATTGCTGTGTTTGGATGAGGGCTGACTTGGCATCCCTTTGCTCACAGCTGCAATCGGCGCTGACTTCGGTCACGCAGCTTGAGGCTGTTGCCAATGGGCACCACTGTGGGGAGCCGGACTTGGGTATCATGGGGATGTCAACCTCGTCCCGTCTGTCCCCAGATCGGTCTGCCGCTGTGGTTGCCCCGGTTGCTGCCCGCAGTGGGGCTGAGCCCTCGCCTGTGGTTGATTGGGAGGTCATTCCAAGGTGTGGCAGGTAGCGAAAGGTGTCCCCAGAGGCTGATCAGAAAGCCTCCCCGGTGCATCTGACAAACCGGTTTCAGGCACTGTCTCTGGCTGAGCCAGATGCAGCTGCCTGCCCTGTTTCAGAGGATCATTCTCAGCCTTCAAGGTCCGGGCAATCACAGAGGGTGGGCTTACTGGTAGTTGGGAGCTCCAATGTTAGGCGCGTAATGGGGCCCCTTAGGGATACGGTGGCTAAGGAGGGGAAGAAATCCAGTGTGAACTCCGTGTGCATTCCGGGAGGAGTCGTTCCTGATGTGGAAAGTGTCCTTCCGGATGCCATGAAGAGCACAGGGTGCAGCCAGCTGCAGGTGGTGGCACATGTCGGCACTAATGACGTGTGTCGCTTTGGATCTGAGGAAATTCTCTCTGGATTCCAGCGGCTATCTGATTTGGTGAAGGCTGCCAGTCTTGCTTACGAGATGAAGGCAGAGCTCACCATCTGCAGCATCGTTGACAGAACCGACTGCGGACCTTTGGTGCAGAGCTGGGTGGAGGGTCTGAATCAGAGGCTCAGGTGGTTTTGCGACCATGTTGGCTGCAGATTCCTTGACTTGCGCCATAGGGTGGTGGGGTTTCGGGTTCTGCTGAATAGGTCAGGAGTTCACTACACTCAGCTGGTGGCTACACGGGTAGCGGAGGCTGTGTGGCATGGACTGGGCGGTTTTTTAGGTTAGAAGGCCTCGGGAAAGTACGGGGTGGGCTGCAATGTCAAAGGGTGCATGGCAGTTACAGGATGTGCTTGGATCAAGGAACAGTCGGAATTATAGTTGTAAATTGTTGTAGTTGCGCTGGAAAAGTCCCTGAGCTTCAAGCGCTAATAGTAAGCACAGAAGCTGATATCGTTATAGGTACAGAAAGCTGGCTAAAGCCTGAAATAAGCTCTGCAGAAATTTTTACAAAGTCTCAGACGGTGTTCAGGAAAGATAGGTTAGGCAGAATTGGTGGTGGAGTGTTTGTGTCTGTCAGTAGTGGTTTATCTTGTAGTGAAGTCGAAGTAGATACTCCGTGCGAATTGGTATGGGTGGGGGTTATACTTAACAGCCGAATTAAGTTAATAATTGGCTCCTTCTACCGACCCCCAGACTCCAATGATACAGTTGCGGAACAGTTCAGAGAAAGTTTGAGTCTCGTAACAAATAAATACCCCACTCATACGGTTATAGTTGGTGGGGACTTCAACCTACCCTCGGTATGTTGGCAAAAATACTTGTTCAAAACCGGTGGTAGGCAGAAAACGTCTTCCGAGATTGTCCTAAATGCTTTCTCCGAAAATTATTTCAAGCAGTTAGTCCACGAACCCACGCGAATTGTAAATGGTTGCGAAAACACACTTGACCTCTTAGCCACAAACAATCCAGAGCTGATAGAGAGCATCATGACTGATACAGGGATTAGTGATCACAAGGTCGTTGTAGCTAGGCTCAATACCATTTCTTCCACATCCATCAGAAACAAACGCAAAATAATTTTATTTAAAAAAGCGGATAAAGTGCCACTAGAAGCCTTCCTAAAAGACAATTTCCATTCCTTCCGAACTGACTATGCGAATGTAGACGAGATGTGGCTCAAATTCAAAGATATAGTAGCAACAGCAATTGAGATATTCATACCTCATAAATTGGTAAGAGATGGAACGGATCCCCCGTGGTACACAAAAAAGGTCCGAACGCTGTTGCAGAGGCAACGGAAAAAGCATGCGAAGTTCAGAAGAACGCAAAATCCTGAAGATGGGCTAAAATTTACAGACGCGCGAAATTTGGCACGTACTTCGATGCGAGATGCCTTTAATAGGTTCCACAACGAAACATTGTCTCGAAATTTGGTAGAAAATCTGAAGAAATTCTGGTTGTATGTAAAGTACACAAGCAGCAAGACGCAATCAATACCTTCGCTGCGCAGTGCCGATGGTACTGCTATCGACGACTGTGCCGCTAAAGCGGAGTTATTGAACGCAGTTTTCCGAAATTCCTTCACCAGGGAAGACAAATGGAATATTCCAGAATTTGAAACACGAACATCTGCTAGCATGAGTTTCTTAGAAGTAGATACCTTAGGGGTTGCGAAGCAACTCAAATCGCTTGATACGGGCAAGTCTTCAGGTCCAGATTGTATACCGATTAGGTTCCTTTCAGATTACACTGATGCTATAGCTCCCTACTTAGCACTCATATACAACCGCTCGCTCACCGATAGATCTGTGCCTACAGATTGGAAAATTGCGCAGGTCGCACCAGTGTTCAAGAAGGGTAGTAGGAGTAATCCATTTAACTACAGACCTATATCATTGACGTCGGTCTGCAGTAGGGTTTTGGAGCATATACTGTATTCAAACATTATGAATCACCTCGAAGGGTATGATCTATTGACACGTAATCAGCATGGCTTCAGAAAACATCGCTCTTGTGCAACGCAGCTAGCTCTTTATTCGCACGAATTAATGGCCGCTATCGACAGGGGATCTCAAGTTGATTCCGTATTTCTAGATTTCCGGAAAGCTTTTGACACCATTCCTCACAAGCGACTTCTAATCAAGCTGCGGAGCTATGGGGTATCATCTCAGTTGTGCGACTGGATTCGTGATTTCCTGTCAGGAAGGTCGCAGTTCGTAGTAATAGACGGCAAATCATCGAGTAAAACTGAAGTGATATCAGGTGTTCCCCAGGGAAGCGTCCTGGGACCTCTGCTGTTCCTGATCTATATAAATGACCTGGGTGACAATCTGAGCAGTTCTCTTAGATTGTTCGCAGATGATGCTGTAATTTACCGTCTAGTAAGGTCATCCGAAGACCAGTATCAGTTGCAAAGCGATTTAGAAAAGATTGATGTATGGTGTGTCAGGTGGCAGTTGACGCTAAATAACGAAAAGTGTGAGATGATCCACATGAGTTCCAAAAGAAATCTGTTGGAATTCAATTACTCGATAAATAGTACAATTCTCAAGGCTGTCAATTCAACTAAGTACCTGGGTGTTAAAATTACGAACAACTTCAGTTGGAAGGACCACATAGATAATATTGTCGGGAAGGCGAGCCAAAGGTTGCATTTAATTGGCAGGACACTTAGAAGATGCAACAAGTCCACCAAAGAGACAGCTTACACTACACTCGTTCGTCCTCTGTTAGAATATTGCTGCGCGGTGTGGGATCCTTACCAGGTGGGATTGACGGAGGACATCGAAAGGGTGCAAAAAAGGGTAGCTCGTTTTGTATTATCACATTATAGGGGAGAGAGTGTGGCAGATATGATACATGAGTTGGGATGGAAGTCATTACAGCATAGACGTTTTTCGTCATGGCGAGACCTTTTTACGAAATTTCAGTCACCAACTTTCTCTTCCAAATGCGAAAATATTTTGTTGAGCCCAACGCACATAGGTAGGAATGATCATCAAAATAAAATAAGAGAAATCAGAGCTCGAACAGAAAGGTTTAGGTGTTCGTTTTTCCCGCTCGCTGTTCGGGAGTGGAATAGTAGAGAGATAGTATGATTGTGGTTCGATGAACCCTCTGTCAAGCACTTAGATGTGAATTGCAGAGTAGTCATGTAGATGTAGATGTAGATGTAGATGTAGATGTTTACTGATGACATTGTAATTCTGTCAGAGACAGCAAAGGATTGGAAGAAAAGTTGAATGGAATGGATAGTGTCTTGAAAGGAGGATATAAGATGAGCATCAACAAAAGCAAAACAAGGATAATGGAATATAGTTGAATTAAATCAGGTGATTAGATTATGAAATGAGACACTGAAAGCAGCAAAATAACTGGTGATGATTGAGGTAGAGAGGATATAAAATGTAGACTGGCGATGGCAAGGAAAGTGTTTTTGAAGAAGAGAAATTTTTTAACATTATATATCGATTTAAGCATCAGGAAGTCTTTTCTGAAAGTATTTCTATGGTGTGTAGCAGTGTATAGAAATGAAACATGGACAATAAATAGGCACAGACAAGAAGAGAATAGAAGCTTTTGAAATGTGGTGCTAGAGAAGAATGCTGAAGATTAGGTGGGTAGATCACATAACTAATGAGGAGGTATGGAATAAAATTGGGGAGGAGAGGAAATTGTGGTACAACTTGACTAGAAGAAGTGATCAGTTGGTAGGACATGTTTTGAGGCATACAGGGATCACCTATTTAGTGCTGGATGGAAGTATGGAGGGTATAAATTATAGATGGAGACCAAGAGATGAATACACCAAGCAGAGTCAGAAGACTGTGGGTTGCAGTAGTTACTGTGAGATGAAGGGGCTTGCACAGGATAGAGTAGCATGGAGAGCTGCATCAAACCAGTCTCTGGACTGAGGACCATGACAACAATAACAACAATCTATCTTTTTCTTTCCAACTTCTGTGATTTTTATAGCTATCTATTCCTCTTCAAACAAACCACCTACTGAGCTAATCATTTTCACAGTATCAGTACCCCCAGAGAACTTCAAGCACATCTCTTCATTCCGTAGTACTTCCATACCCCCACTTCTTCATGCACTGATTCTTCCTGACTAGTCTCTCAAACATTCAGTCTACTATTCACCGTTAATAAATTGTGATTTGAGTCTATATCTGCTCTTGAATATGCCTTACAATCCAATATCTGATTTCAGAATCTCTCCCTGACCAAGATGTAATCTAACTGGAATCTTCCCATATCACCTGGCCTTTTCCAAGTATACCTCATCCTCCTGCAATTTTTGAACAGACTATTCTAGCTGAAATTTTCTACAGAAGTCAATTAGTCTCTCTCCTCTCTATATATTTTACTTCCAACGTCATATTCTCCCATAACCCTTTCTTCTGCTCCTTCTCCTACAACCACTTTCCAGTCCTCCGTGTCTATTAGATTGTCATCTGCCTTTACATACTGAATTACCTATTCAGTATCCTGATATACTTTCTCTACCTCTCCACCTTCTGCTTGTGATGTTGGCATGTATACCTGAACTACTGTTGGTGGTGTTGGTTTGCTGTAAAATCTAATGAGAACAACCCTGTCACTGAACTGTTCACATTAACTCACTCTCTGCCCTGTCTTCCTATTCACAATTAATCCAACTCCCATCACAGAATTTTCTGCTGTTGTTGATACTATCCCATACTCATCTGAAGAGAAATCCTTGCTTTTTTTCTATATCACTTCAATGACATAACTATATCTAGATTGAGCCTTTACGTTTTCCTTTTCAGATTTTCTAGGTTCCCTTCCACATTCAAACTTCTGACATTCCACACCCCAATCATAGAACATTAACCTTTCATTAATTATTCCGTCTTTTTCTGAGGTCACATCCCCCTTGGCGGTCCATTCCCAGATGCCCGAATGGGTACCAGTCAGGATCTTTTGTCAGTGGAGAGTTCATTATGACACTTTTCCAATCACAGGCTACATGTCACATAGATACCCATTATATGTCTTTAATGCAGTGGTTTCTGTTGCCTTCTGCATCCTCATACTGTTGATCACTACAGATTCTTCCACATTTGGGGACAGTTACTCACCCAAAGGGCAAGAGAGTGCCCTAAACCTCGGCTGCTCTTGTGCCACCTTTGACAAGGCAGAACAAAGGTGATTTCTTATGCTAGACATCTTTGTCTGGCATTGCTGATGATTTTTATTCAAAATTTTAGCAGTGGTAAGGTTTAAGCCTGGGACTAATGACATTTTGATTTCTAATGAAAAGTGCTATCCCAAGACCACAAGTGCTCCTGACACATGTGGGTATTTATATCATACCAATCAGCCCTCCCGATAGGTTACCTTATGTTTGGCATTTCCTGTGTGCTTGTTTGCTGAGTTGAGGGTGATGCTTGTGTTGGCTGACCACTATCACTACCCAGTTGATTCAAAGTTGCTGGTGTAGTATCCAAGGTATATGGTTACTGTTTGTGCATATTTGGAATGAGAAAATATGCTGTTTTTGCGATCATCATCTCACTGTCATTGGCTTGTCATTCCACATTAATTGCTTTATATGTCCTCCATGTTTTAGCACCTGTAAAGAAACAGAGTATGACAGCAGTTTCAACATGAGCACACCACATCTGTTCTTAGCACCACATATGTGTGCTCATTTTAAGGTCCTTGTAGACGAACACTCTCTGTTCTCCATTGACACTGGTGAAGGGCACAGCTTAGCTACTTGGATCTTGACCTGTTGCAGCATATATGGTTGCTCTGGTTCTGTTTGCATCAGTTTTGCCAAAAAAACCTACATCTTTCCATAAACCACCTCTGCAGTAGATGTTGCAATGTACAGCTTAAAGGCTGTGTGAATTCCCAGAAAAACTAATGGTAGTGCAACTGTCCCACTATTCTCATGGTACATAAATGCAGCTTTCGATGTTCTATGCCAGCATTCTACCTTCATGTTGCTTGCACGGTGGTAGCTGGTCATATGATGGTGCTGGAACCCACACTATCCAGACAATTAGAGAAACTTTGAAATTGTCACCTTTAGTCCAGGGTGACACGACCTAGACAGCCACAATGGGAAATCCTCACTTTTAGGAAGGCACTTGATGCGATTTCTGCTGCTATATCATCAAGTTATATTGCCTCCACCCAACATATATATTGCTGTAAATATCCCACTGATGGTGGAAAAGGGCCCATGAGGCCTGTGTGAATACGAGAGGAAGGAAATTCTTAAACTGACTGGTGTACAACTCAGCCGACTTTGCATTGTTGAAATGCTACACACGCTCTCGACCACTGGTGGCAGTCTTTTTTAAATACTGGGCCATACAAATTTCTCATCAGTTTAGGCTATCAACTTCTACATCTACATTGCTACTCTGCAAATTACACTTAAGCACCTGGCAGAAGGTTCATTGAATCACCTTCACACTAATTCTCTATTATTCCACTCTCAAACAGTACACAGGAAAAAAGAATACTTATATCTTTCTGTAATTCTTTTATGGTTTTTTCTCCCTATGCAGGTCAGTATCAACAAAATATTTTTGCATTCAGAGGAAAGTAGTGGCTTTTGCACAGGAATGGGTGAAGCTGTAAACACTGTCAAAAACTTCTCATAGTGTTTTGAGCATGAATGGTCTAGGTGAGGATCTAGATACATTACACCAAGTAAGCTCCTTTGTTTGAGTTGGAGAGCTGTTGAAGCATCTTACAAATATTGTTGCAGCCACTTATCTGTAGCTTATGCTGTCCAAATTTGATGGTAAATTATTGCTAAGGAAATTGTTCTAACACTAGGAAAAAATCAGCCACTACATTTTCTGCTTTTCTTATGTGTTTTATGTCAGTTGTCTATTTTCCAATAAACTTTAGTTGGAAAAACTGCTGGGGTGAGAAACCTTACTTGATGTAGTGAAAAGATAAAGTGATCAGCTTATGATCTGAGTAGATTGTAAATGGTCAACCTTCAACATAAGGATAAAAGTTTCATACAGCTTCATAAATGACCAGCATCTCTCAATGATATGCCCCTAATTAGTTTTAGCTGCCATCAGCTTCCAGGAGAAAAACCTCCAAGGTTTCCAACTATTCTTGACATATTAATGGAGAAATGCTCAGATAGCCACTTGGTTATTGCTAATTGTGCATTATTGATCATGTGGGATAAGACGATTGCTTTTTGTACTAGCCATTACCTTTTCAAAAGCAGGGGATGTCTGCCCATAGCACTGTTACCTGGCAGCGCATCTGTCACCAGAAACTCCATCTCTGCTGCTCTGGGTAGGTGACATTGGTAAAAGTTTATGATCCCTAGGAATATTCTTAATTATTGATAATCCATGAGGTATGGGATAGTGGCTGTTGATTATTCGTGTGTTTAGAGCATGGTAATCCCTGCAGGGCCTCCAGCTGACATCTCTCTTTTTAGTGAAATAGAATGGTGTTGCCCATGGACTGTCACACTATTGTATGATGCCCACTTATAATGTCTCCACAAATTTTGCTTTCTTTACTGACAAACAGCCAGGTGCTATCCTCCTTGGCCATTGAGAGACCATATGCCCATGTGTTCTTTATGTGATGCACTGTGGTATGCAATTCTTTCTGTAATTGACTGACAGTCTCTTGTCTAGCTTTTGGACTAACCAAATTACTGGGTGATGCAATGGCATACTTTGCACTTCTGCCTATAACACCCATTTCCACCCCACTGTAAACCTTAACTCATGTTTTACTTAGCTTTATTTTCAGTCCCTCATGGTGTATGAAGTCTGCACCTAGTATTAGTTCACTCACACTTTCTGGTATGAACCCCTGCTTGACTTTTTAATTGAAGTCCAGTTCCACTGTCTCTTGCCACTCACCATAAGTTGTGGTCGGTGAGTTCCTAGCTGCGGTAAAGTGGAGAGTTGCCTTTGCAGTCTTACTTTGCCTGACCAACTGCACACTTACATCTGAGCCTGAATCAATGAGGTAGCAGTGATCTGCCTTCCCATCTTCCACATACAAAGAGCATGATCGTGTGAGCAGTGACACCTATTTTGCTGTATTTGTGGACACAGTTGATTTGTCTTGATTAACCGGGCCGATCTCGAGTGGTGGGTCTTGGTTACTTCTGATCATGCTACAACTGGTGTGTTTAGAAGTAGCAGCAACTCCCTCATCTACATTTTGGCACACTTGAGGAACTGTGCAGCTTGCTGCACCTACTACAGACCACTCGGGCCATTTGAGGTATGAATCCTGTGGCCTGATCCCCAACATGCTTGTGCTACCAACACTCTCCGTGATATGGTACTCCTTTCATCATCTGGCCATTTGTTTGATTCTGCTGTAAAGATGGATATTCCTCTTGCCTTTAAGGATGGTGCAGTGATCAAATCACATGCTCAGCCCCAGGTACAATGCTCTACATGAGCATAAGACAGTAGCAATCAGTGAAACATTTATGCTTTAAATGAACATTTTACATAAATATGGGTAAATGTAAGGTCGTGACAGAGTGACAGGAGAGTGCAATAATGTTTGGCCATGCTCATGACCATGTTTTGTTGGAACACTGGATCTGTTGGTGTTCCATGGCAGACGGTTCAACATGTCTACAGGCAGCCGTATAAAACATGTGGCCATGAATCACAGTGACAGACCATTAGAGAAGAATAGCCAAGTAAGAAATCAGCTTTGTTAATTCTATGAAAACCTTGCAAGAAAAAAGTTAGTTAAGTAATAACTACTCTTCCCCTTACCTGGATGAAGTGATGTTGGCTAGTGTGTTTCAGAATGTTGTCTATGTTGAAATAATGATCATTTGAATGTTGTTTTGCTACTTTCTTGATTTTATAATTATGTGAGAAGTAATTATTTGGAGATAATGATGCCCTATAGATTTATTGTGAGAGATATGAGTATAATGACATGTTAGGGTACTTTGATAATAATGATGATTACATGGATTATTACAATGATGATGATGATGATAATAATGAATTTAATGATGATGTAGCATGATGAAACTGTGGTCAGGGACTTTTTAGTACAGAACATAGAAAATCATCTTCATGCAGTCATATGGAATGGATTGATAGTAAAATGTAAGTAATTCTGTGAGAATAATTAATGAAAAAATTGTGACAAGAGAAAATGTAATTAAGTTATAATTAACTAAACTGTTGCTTAAAATAAAAATGTTGTACCTACAATATAAGTCTCTAACACTGAAAGTGAAGTAGATACCTATCTTAATAAACAGAAAATGGAATGTAAAATGATATAATCTGAGAAATAAGAGGTTAAAATGACTGGTTATGAGAAACAGTAATTAAAAAAATGAAAGACATACTAATTAAGAAAGTATACTTTGTAATTAACTATTAATCTGACATGTGGAATAATCGGGTCTACTGCTGGATGTTTGTGTCGCTCTGGCACAATATTTCGGCCATGTAACTCGTTGCCTTCTTCAGGTGCTATCTGAGACTGCCGTATTGGAGGATCTTGTCCAGTGTTTATGCCCAGAGGGCGCTGGGTGCTCTCTTTGCCATCCGTGCCAGCCTGGCGCTGCTTGCAAGGTGCTGTCTATTCCGCGGTGGTCCCTTGGATGTCCGCACCCAACTTGGTCGTCATCTGTAGCAGCTCTCTGAGGCCCGTCCTGTGTCGTGCGTTCCACCTGGTGCTGCTCCTGAAATTTTGGCCCTTCCCTGGTGCTCCTGTGGATGTCTGTGCCTGGCTTGTCCACCATCTGTGGTCGTGGCAGCTGTCTGGGGCCGGACCCATGTTTGGCATTCCGTTCATGATCCGCACCCGCTTAGTGCTGCTCCTGAGGTGTTGGCACTTCCCTGGTGCTCCGACGGACATCTGCACCCACTTTGTCCACTATCTGCAGTTGTGGCAGCTGTCTGAGGCCCGTCTAGGGTTGGGCACTCTGTTCGTGATCCACGCCCGCTTGGCGCTGCTTGTAAGGTGTTGTCTCTTCTCCGGTGCTCCCTTGGACATCAGCACCCAACTTGGTCTCCATCTGTGGCAGCTCTCTGAGGCCTGTCCTTTGTCAGGTGCTCCGTTCACGGTCCGCGCCCACCTGGCGCTGCTCCTGAGATGTTGGCACTTCCCTGGTGCTCTGATTGTCGTCCATACCTGGCTCGTCCATCATCTGCAGTCGTGGCTGCTGTCAGAGACCCATCCCACGTCAGGAGTTGCGTTCGCGGTCCGCACCCTCCTGGCGCTGCTCCTGTGGTGTTACTACTTCTTGAGGAGTTTCTTGGTTCCTCTCGTTGGGTCCTGATGAGCTGCACTCCACGCCGATCTGAGCCGCTGTCTCGGTTTATTAGGTTGTCTGTGACCTTGATCTTGATGGTCTCCTTTATGACAATGTCCCAAAATCTTGGCGTCTGTGTCATAATTTTGATGTTGTTGTAGTCCATTGAGTAGCCGGGCTCCACACAGTGCTTCGCTATGGCAGTTTTGGTTGCCTGTCCGAATCTGGTGTGCCTGTGGTGTTCTTTGCACCTGACGTCCACCATCCTGGTTGTCTGGCTAATGTATGACTTTCCACACTGGCAAGGGATGTTGTAAATGCCTGGTTTACGTAGCCCCAGGTCGTCCTTCATACTCCCTAGCATTGTCCCAATTTTGGAGGGTGGACAGAAGATACTCTTTACATCATATTTTGAAAGAATTCTGCTGATCTTTGAAGAAATAGGTCCAGCATATGGCAGGTATGCCACCCTCTTCGCCTCCTCTGGCTCCTCTTCTGTACCCTGTGGTTGGCTGGTAGCATGAAGTGCCCTTTTGATGTCTGTGGAGGAGTATCCATTTCTGCTGAACACCAGCTGCAGATGTTCTACCTCCATTACCAGACTTTCTGTATCCGACAGAGCCCGAGCCCTGTGAACTAATGTTTTCAAGACTCCATTCTTCTGTGCCGAGTGGTGGCAGCTACTGGCTTGAAGGTATAAGTCAGTGTGGCTGGGTTTACGATATACACTGAGCCCCAGAGTGCCATCTGTCTTCCTCTTGACCAGGACATCCAAGAATGGGAGCTGTCCATCATTCTCTAGCTTCATAGTAAATTTTATACTTGTGTGGTGTGAATTTAGATGTTCCAAACAGTCATCTAGCTTCTCCCTGCCATGGGGCCAAATGACAAAAGTGTCATAGACATACCTAAGAAAGCACTTGGGTTGGTAAGTGGCTGATGCAAGTGCCTCCTCTTCGAACCTTTCCATGAAAAGGTTGGCTACCACTGGTGGTAAAGGGTTGCACATTGCCACTCCTTCTGTTTGCTCATAAAATTGACTCCCGAAAAGAAAATATGTTGAGGTCAGTACATACTTGAACAGCTCAAGCAGTGCACCACCGAACCTCTCTCCAGTGAGATTGAGTGAATCAGTGAGTGGCACTGACGTGAAGAGTGACACCACATCGAAACTGACCATGATGTCAGAGTCCATGGTGTGTAGCTGCCTTAGCCATTGTAGGAAGTCCTCTGAGTTCCAAATGTGGTGTGCACATTTGCCCACATTTGCCCATCAAGGTCACAGACAACCTAATAAACCGAGACAGCGGTTACCAGCTCAGCTCAGTGTGGAGTCCGGCTCTGGAGCTTATCAGCGCCCAACGAAAGGAACCAAGAACTCCTCAAGAAGTAGTCACACTTCAGGAGCAGTGCCAGGTGGGTGTGGACCACAAACAGAGTGCCTGACATGAGACGGGCCTCAGACAGCTGCCACAACTGCAGATGGTGGATGGGGCGGGCATGGACGTCCATTGGAGCACCAGGAAAGAGCCAAAACTTCAGGAACAGCACCAGGCAGGAGCAGACCATGAACGGAACACCCGACGCAGGACAGGCCTCAGAGAGCTGCCACAGATGGCGACTAAGTCAGGAACGGAGCACCAGGGAAGAGACACCACCTTACAAGCAGCGCCAGGTAGGCACGGACGGCAAAGAGAGCACCCAGCCCCCTCTGGGCGTAAATACTGGACAAGATTTTCCAATATGGCAGTCTCAGGTAGCACCTGAAGAAAGCAACAAGTTACGAGGCATTTAGCTGTTATTTCTATTTTATGAATTTTGACAAATATAAGCTCCCACAGTCCACTCAAAAAGAAAATATCAAAATGATGTAATTGAAGTTTTCACATTTCTTTGTCAGAACTACCTGACATGTTAACATGTAACAGTATGTGATGGTAAGCTTGTCCATAAACAATTTTAACACTCATCTTTATTATCTGAAGAATATGTGGCTTAGCTCATCATCAAAATATATTTTGGGTCACCATTGTCTGTAAAAAATATTGCAATTTTGCCCTTTGAGTCATTTTCAAGTGGTACTGCAAAACATTTTGCTCCAGCACATGTTGGAGGATTTTATAGTCTGACATACACTGAAGCAAAATCTTTTGCAGTACCACTTGAAAATGGCCCAAGGGCCAAAATAGCAATTGTGAATTTCTACAGTCAATGGCAAATATGAAGTCCTTTAAAAAAGAAAAAAAAAGAAAATGAAAAAAAGAAAATAATAATTTGCAGCTGAAAAAAATCATAGTTTGTTGTCAAGTCCAACTTTTCCAACAATTAACTTTTAAATTTTTATAAAGTTGCTAAAAAGAGCCACCTTTAAATACATATTGATTTCATAACATTTACTTTCATAACTGTAGAATTACAAAAAAAAATGACTTTCATGTTAAACAGTGTTCACAGTGATCAGTCCAACAAATAAAAATCCGCTTTGCCTTACTTGAAAGCAAGCCCAAAACTAACTTATGTGACCACTGATCAAAAGCTTTCCCTCCAAATACTAAACAAAGACACTACAACTCTTTGATTCTGAGCACGAGTTATTGTTTTCACTGCAAGTCTGACTTAACATTTACCAATAAAACAATATTCAGGATAGAAACAAAATTTAGAGAAATAAAAAAATTATATATTTTTGAACAAAATTTTAGAATGCAGTTTTCATGAGCAGGAATTTTATAGGATAATAAACATTCTTAAAAGTCAAAGATATAAGTTGATTTCCAAAATATTACAGAAAATATAAAAATGAATTACATTCATCAGTTTTCTGCTATATTAGCAGGTCCTTTGCCTCTCCATTTTCTGCGATCCAGTGCTTCCTTCTTAAGGCTGCTGTATGTTGTACCGTCCATCACATCATCCAGTATCTGAAATCTCTTCCTTCTTCACATCCTTTTCCCTTCTGTATAAGCTTCTAAAACTGTTTTTATCAGTCTGTCACTCCTATTTAATATATGCCCAATCTAGTTCCTTTTTCTTCTTTTCATTACATCTAGTAACTGTCTTTTCCCTCCCACTCTGCTCAGTACCTCTTCATTTTTCACTCTGTCCATCCAAGTTATTCTTTCCATCCTCAGCCATATCCACGTCTCAAAAGCCTCCAGCCTGTCTCTGTCTTTGTTCCTCAAAGTCCATGTTTCAGTGCCATACAGAAGAAGACCCAATACAAAACATTTTATGAGTCTTTACCTCAGTTCTCTGTCCAGACTGCTACAGAAAATTCTCCTTTTCTTATAAAATGGCTCTTTTGCCATTGATATCCTTGTTTTAATTTCTGTGCTGCACTTCCAGTCGGTGTCTATCCTGCTTCCAAGATATTTAAAATCTTGCAGCTGTTATAATATTTCTCCATTCAGCATAATTTTTATTCCTTAATTTCTTCCTAGTGCCAATACTTTTGTTTTCTTTGAGTTAATTTTCATTCCATCATTTTTTTTTCAATAGCTTCAATGGTGTCCACTAAATCCTGTAATTCTTTTTCCACTGTGGCTAGAAGGCCAATGTCATCAGCAAACCTCAAACACCCTACTTGTCTTCCTCCAATTTCTACTCCTCTACCCTAAAGTATCTAAATTTGCAAAAAGTGAAGAACATGCAGCAGAATTAATTGTACTTAGCTTTTTGATGTTGGAATTTTGATGGTAGTCTCCCAGGCTGCTGTTTCTTCTTCTTGTGTAAGCTTGTAAAAACATATGTTCTGGTAATAAGTTTATGCTGACTTTTGCTTTTAAACAAATAGTCTTAGCCATGATATCATTTTCGACCAGATGGTTTAATTCCATATTGTGATACACTTTCACAACTGATTACAATATTCATTTACATTAGTGATGACAACAATTGATGCAGTGATCCTTTAACACATATCCACTTTCTAACATCCCTGACAACCAAGTGTGTCATCTGCATTGATACATCAAAGAGCTCATGAAACCTCCATATTCAGGTTGGAGTTGTCATTCTGCTTTTTGTTTACACACTTTTGACAAAGGTTAATACCATTACAAACACTAGAAAAATATAGAATATGCTGGTTGAGACTAACACTTACAGTAAGTATTGGTAATTATTTACGGAAATATTATTTTTATGTTGTGTTGGCAGTGGTATACTTGATTTGTGCATGTTTTCCACTCTGATTGTCAAGCAGGTATTTTGCAGTTTTGTATTTTTCTACAGATATATTACATCTGTTTTATGTTCTGTATCAGGATTTACAAATAATAGAAGTAATTTTGGTGTGAACAGTTTTGTGAATCAACTGTACTATTTTGCAGTAATGACTTTTGTATGTAAATTATTTGAGATTTACAACTTTTAATTATAATTTTATCTAAAAACAACACTATGTAACATTGTGATAGTTAGATGTTATACATATTCTGGCAGCAGCACACCCAGGCCAGTTCAGTTCAGTATGGTGTTTGACAGAGTCTGATTTTAGTCTGCATGGAATGGGTAGTCTGTGTTACTTGCATCCAGATCAAAATGGGTAAAGTAATGTCTTCCTTTGTCTAATAAAAGTGGATACAATAAATGGGAAGAGAAATTTTAAAATGGTGTTTGGGGTATGATTATTGCAAGTACCAAAAATCCAAGCAGAGTTCCACTTTGCCCAAATGAGTACTGGTACATGTTTTAAAATTGTTCCTAGATGTGCATTTAACATCCAAGCTTTTATTGCCTGAAGATCAACATGGACAGTTGTTCCAATAGAATCACCTGTAGTTTTACAAAGATCATTATTTTCAGTGATTACAATGATTATTATTTCATGATTTTTGTATGGCAGATGTTATAGCCTCCATCCAAAACGATGCAGTGAGGTGAGTCAGCATTTTTCTGTTGTCCTTTCTGATTGTGCTATAGCTTATAGGCATGTTGAGTCACAGGGGCATTAATTCCAAACTCAAATCATCATTTGTTAATTTGCAGACTTCTCATTGTTTAGTTGAAATACCTGAAAAGTATAAGAGGTCTGTTCAAAACATTCTGGTACATTCGCAATTTGGAACGAAATGCAGTTGACATCACTGCATGCGCCTGTATTTAATGTGTAGGTGCTGGAAGTTTCATTGCTGTAAGTCTGTTAAGTGCTGTATTGAGTTGACTGGTGTGTCAAACAGTTTGCAAATTTCAAGATGGCAGAGTTAGAGGCACAATGTGTCTGCATTAAATTTTGCATGAAACTCAAGATAACCTTTACAGATACACACCAAATGATGCAGGAAGCTGATAGTAATGAGTGCTTAAGCTATACTCACTATTAGGAATGATAAACATGGTTGAAGACTGGCCAGATGGAAGTTACAGATGACCCTCATTCAGAACATCCTTCAACATTTACCGACGACACATATCAGGAGTGTAAACAAAATTGTACATGCCAATCGAAGACTGGCTGTCCAAGAGATTGCAGAAGGATGTATCATTTCAGTTGGATCATGTCATCAAATCCTAGCACAGCATCTTGGAATGCAAGATTGCCAAGTTTGCACGGCTCATGCGTCAGGACCAGAATGACCTCATCAGGTCAAATGTCAAAGCCATGATTATTGTTTTCTTTGACTTTGAAGGACTAGCTCATCATAAACTCGTGCCACAGGGACAAACCATTAATTGAGCTGTGGTGTGGCAGTTGGAATCAGGAGGGGAAGAAGACTAATGAATCATATGTGGAATCAGTTTCAGTGGATCCAGAAGATTAATGCATAAATATATGAGCTGACATAAAGGGCAGAAGTTGATGCAGTTATCTTGCACAAAGCTGAAAATAGAGCTATCAGTGTTTTCTTATGGTGTGTCCCTGCTGACATGTCATGGAGAGTCAGGATGGAGAATCCATCTGACCTGGCCAAAATTATTAGAATTGCCACATGGCTGGAAGAAATCAATGTTACTACAAAAGGGTGTAATGAATGGTAGGTCTTCACCTCTGAAGTAAAGTGGATGTAAGGATCATCTGCAGAAGTAATGTCATCAACCAGATTGTTATGAGTTTTGTTGAGTTGGTCATAAGGCACAAGAGTGCAAGAATAAGAAACAAGGGAAACATCACTAGGAAAAGTGTCCATTAAACACAAATGGGAATGCATCACCTATCAGAATTCATTCATAGTAGAACAAAACACTGTACATATACATGCAGAGACAGAATACTGCTTGTTAGGCAGTGTACAGGACAAGGAACGAAAGTTTTTAACAGGCACAGATGCATGTTAGTCACTCATTAGTCTGGACCCCTTACACAGAAAGAGACTTAGGTCTCCACCATACAGGTTATGTGAAGTAGGTAACAATAACATGAAGTCATTAGGGACAACACTGCTCAACTTTAGCATTGGAGCTAAGGATTTTTGAGAATATATGGAAGTGTTGCCAAATGTTGGTGAAGGTTATTCTGCAATTCTCAGACTAGACTTCCTTGATAAACACCAAGCCAAAATCGATATTTCATGTTGTACAGCTGAATTCAGTGGGACTTTTTTTCCACTGTGAACAAAAATTTAAGGTGAGACAGTGTCATGAGGTGCACCAATCATGAATATATTGCCAACTGAAATGTGAATGCATATGCTAAAGATTGGTTACCTTGGTAACATATCACCAGGTACAGGTAAATTGATTTGGATTCCTGAAGATGCCAACATACGACAATAAATGGCGTCTGTTTGGTAGAACCGCTACAAAGTACCAAAGATCTAGATAAAATGCATTGTTTTGTGTCCAGAAACATTTGTAACATAAGCATAGTTTACGGTTACAGTTAGCCTGGATAATTTTAGTATGGACAATGTCAGCCTGCTAAAGGGCTTGAGGATTGTCAGTTTAGATGTTCTGGGCGAAGAAGATAATGACAAGGCATGTGACGACCAAGGCTGCAAGCAGACCATCAGTGCATCTGCATTACACAAGAATGTGAGGTCACTTGCAAGGAAGTGACTGACAACCAACAGAAGCTTTTATACTATGGTTTTTAGACTTGTTTAACACAAATGGTCCATCATCTGCAATGCCTCCTACAAGTCACCATACACCCACAGGTAATAATGCTTCAAGCTATAGGAACCCATACCTCGTACTGAAGCATCTGCAACTAATTATGGAGAAATTTATTGAATAGCAACTGACATCAGGAATTATAGAATACGGTGATAGTCAATTAAGTCAATGAAGTGCAAATTTCATCACTGTTCTGAACAAATCACCTAATGGTACTAACAATGGAACATTTACCAGGTGCAAATAAATGATCTTGATGAAATCTGTGGGTCAAAATAATACAATTCATATTTTTTCATTTTTTCCCAATTTCATTTTTAAGGGGTAAAACACACCCCAAAAGGTAATTTGGCATATTAGATTATGAAAGAAAATAAAATAGAAAGAAACTTCCACATGGGAAAAATATATTAAAAACAAAGATTCCAAGACTTACCAAGCGGGAAAGCGCCGGCAGACAGGCACATGAACAAAACACACAAACACACACACAGAATTACGAGCTTTCGCAACTGGCAGTTGCTTCGTCAGGAAAGAGGGAAGGAGAGGGAAAAATGAAAGGATGTGGGTTTTAAGGGAGAGAGTAAGGAGTCATTCCAATCCCGGGAGCGGAAAGACTTCCCTTAGGGGAAAAAAAGGACAGGTGTACACTCGCGCACACACACACACACACACACATATCCATCCGCACATACACAGACACAAGCAGACCTCTCCTTCCCTCTTTCCTGACGAAGCAACTGCCAGTTGCGAAAGCTCGTAATTCTGTGTGTGTGTTTGTGTGTTTTGTTCATGTGCCTGTCTGCCGGCGCTTTCCCGCTTGGTAAGTCTTGGAATCTTTGTTTTTAATAGATTATGAAAGAATATTGTTATAACCTTTATATATAAAAATGTGTTTCATACAAAAGCTGAAAGTAATTAACATTTTTGTAAACAGTATAATCAGCTTTGGTAATAATTTGAAATTAGGCAAAATACCTAACAACCATTAACTTATTTTGAAAAATGAAAATTTTTGTTACATACATGTGTTATAAGACTGATTTCTGAGACACTATGTTTGGTAAATAAACAATTGTAATGATACATCGATTTCTATCCCTATATATTACAAATGATTCTTAAATTTGTGTATATTTTGTATTATAAATGCTATTTAATATCTTTCATGCATAAGGCCAGAGAAGGCAACTTAATATACATATATCAGTAACCAGGTAAAAATCAACATAATGTTATCTCTGAATTTTTGTAAATTGTTCATCAGCTTTCTCTCTTGTCTTCCTCTTTTGTTAGCCTACTCTCTCCTGCCTTGGACAGTGCTTATGTAAGTGTTTGTAATCATTAGATAATAATAACTGAGTTAACTGAGAATGGAGCACATGCCTGTAATGTAAGACTAATTACCACCATTTTCATAGAGATAGAGCAGGTGTTTGGGTTCCTGTAGGTACTTGTAAGACTTACCAGAATAACTTCTTGCTGACTAAAATTTAGCAACCATTTTCTACATCTTATGCAGATAGCTACTAAGGGTAAAAAAACTTCTTCAGAACCTGTAATTATTACACTGCAAGAAAAAAAATTGGTGCACTTGGAAAGATGATATCAGTTTTGATCCAATGATGGCATATCCCACCTGAGGGATAGTAGATGTACTGGTAACAGTTTCAGCACTGTCTGCCAGCAAATAGCATAGCTACCAGAGTATCATCTGTGTCTACCCTTTAATAGGGAATTGTCATAGCCAGAAGACTCAGTGTGGTGCAAACATGTGAAGAAAGCAGGCACCCATGCAACAGAGATGTACTTGTGTTTCCAACAGTCAGCTGGATGAATTTGAAAGGGGTCAGACTGTGGCCTTCTGTTTGGCAGGATTGTGCTTTGAGGGAATTGCCAAAAAAGTTGTGGTACTGGAGGTCATGTGAACATTCTCACACCCATAAATGAGGTTCTGAGATGTCCACACAACACAGACACCCACCAAGATCATTGCAGTGTAAGGGCAGCAGTAACAGATCATACAGCCACCAAAGAACAGTCAACATGAACTGTTGCAAATCTGTTATTAGCAGTGGAACCATGGGAATGCACACTTCTAGCCCATCTTCCACTCCCACCATAGCATCACCATGTATTGCTCAACAGGTGCCATCAAAGGATCACTAGGAAGATGGAATGGCATGCTGTGGACTTTAGCATTGAAAGCAGATTCTGTCTGCACACTAGTGATGGTCATTTGCATACATGATGTAGACCTTGTGAGCACTGTCTTGTAAAATACATTTATCCAAGACACAAAGGTCTGAGGTACAATAATCTACAACTCTCATTGACCTTTGATGTTTCTGGAGAGAACACTAACCATCACTTGATGTATACAGTATGCTATTAGACCCATTCTTTTGTCATTATTGCAACAGGAAGGTGATGAGTTGTTCCAACAGGATAATGCTCACTCATACACTGCCCATGAAACTTAGCATGCTCTGGAAGATTTGCAGCAACTTTCCTGGCCAGCACAATCTCTGGACATGTCTCCAATTGAAAATACTAGGAAGTGATTTGTGGGATCATGAACCAACAACTTTTGCAGAACTACATGAATAGGTCCAGCAGGCATGGCACAATGTATCTCAGGACAGTATCCACCAGCTGTATGATAATAAATTAAAAATGTATTTAAAGAAAGACAAAGAAGACACAAGAACACAACAGCAATATAAACATTATTCATTCAGATTTCTTTTCATCAGTGTTGTATTGTGGTAACAAATAATAACATAGTCTTTTTTCACTTGCTTCTTTATTACATTTCACTAATTAAACTCATTGTAAAGGACATGCGGTAGTGTTCTCGCTTCCCGCGCACCGGGTCCCAGGTGTGATTCCTGGTGGGGTCAGGGATTTTCCTTGCCTCCAGATGACTGGGTGTTGTGTCATATTCATCATCATCATTCATCCCCATTATGGTCAGAGGAAGGCAATGGCAAATCACCTCCGCTAGGACCATGCCTAGTCAGGGGTCGGGTCTTCTGCATCGCCCCCTACACTCCTCAGAGTATGAGACCTCATCATAAGGGGCAAATTATCTTTACAGCAAGGTAAAGATGACATCATAGCACAATAACAATGGTAACATTACTTATTCAATTTTATCATTGTCACTTTTGGACTGCAGTAACATATGAGGAATTTTACCATAGTCAAAATTAAAAGGTTCAAAGTGCATCAAACAGATTGGCTTTTGACACATTTTGTAACAATATTTTGTCAGTCTTTTCTTTATTGTGCAGGTATTACACCTTTTCCTCTTGCTTATAGTTCTTTTTTCCCCTTTTCTGCTTCTGTCTCCTGCCTTATTTTAAGATCCCTGTGAACTCCTGTGGTGTCCAAACTATTTGGAACCAAGTGAGGTTGAACTAATGCATGAGATAGTTGTTTCAGGAATCCTTTTCTTCTGATACAACTCTCGTTGTTGCAACAATAGATTACTTGTGCATTGATTTCACTCATATTGCTCACTGCCAAAAATATAACCATGGGCTAACGAAGCACGTTTCTTGCAGCATTGTACGAAGAGATCAACTTATCTGTAGTGTTGACTCTGCTTTTGGTTCTATTATAAAATGTTACAATCAATGGCTTTATCTTACCTCTAGTGTCAGCATCTATTGAATTATTGTCATGCAAAATTGATGCTAGGATCACACACTTCTGCTTTCTAGGAACATAGGAAGTTAGAGTACATCCTTTCTTGAAGCCAAAAAGTGAACTGTTGGCAGCCCTTCCTTTACTGGTAGCAAACTCTGGAGGAATCTCACGCTTGTTTTTCTTCATAGTTCCAAAAAAAGAAAGATTTTTCTTTTGCAACTCTTCTATCACACCAATACTAGTAAACCAGTCTTCTGCAGTCACATTTAGACCTCACTGATTAATAGGTTCACATAGCCACAGAACAACATCAGAAGGTTTATTGCTTACATGATATAATCCTTCTGGTTGTAACACAGCATATATTTCCAAATTATACAGGTAAAATATTTGGGAATCCACAAGGGCATATATCTTAATCTCGTATTTGTTTGGTTTGCTAGGTATATATTGGTGAAAACTGCACCTTCCACAGAATCCTTCCAGTTTCTTATTCACTGTAACATTTTCTCCAAGGGTATAGGATTTCTGGCAGTTCTGTATAAATATAGAAAATATTTCCAAAATCATCGCTGTTATCTTGTCTAATCATCTCCATTCATCACGAGCTGTATGATTGTCAGATTTAAGACACAGCATAATGAATTCGAAATGTTTTATGTTCATTATGAGGCAAAATTTCTCAATGCCATCCGAATCAGCTCCCCACAGGGTCTAAGCTTTGCCTGGTGCTTTTGTTTACTCCCGCGAAAAATAAGAGATCGTGAAGGCTTTCAATTCAATAATGTCAATTTGTTTTTTTGTCTCTCTCTCTTGCTGAAATGATGCTTTGACGTTCTCAATATACTGATTTGTACACAAAACTATAATAGACAAAGTTTTGTCATCTTTGAGGCAATTCTTCTCACTGCTTTTGCCACACCTATAGGTCCAGGTAACTTCCAAATAATATTGAGAGCCCTGAATTGTACTCTCTGTGATAGAACACTATTCCATTTTGTCTTTTTGTCCCTTCCAATATAGTAATGGCTGTTTGCCTCAAGTACTTCCTCGTCATCTTCATTGTCATCTTCACTGTCATCTTCCTCTGTTTCTGAATCTTCCAGCCAGACTTCAACTATGTCATCACCACCTGTGTCCACTTTGTCTTCAAACTCCTCTTGAAATTCATTATTATCCTCTTCGAATAGCTTCTTTTGGATTTCTGCAACATGATTTGGGTCAAGCCGGACTCGGGTATCACGGGGATGTCAACCTCATCCCGTCTGTCCCCAGATCGGTCTGCCGCTGTGGTTGCCCCGGTTGCTGCCTGCAGTGGGGCTGAGCCCTCGCCTGTGGTTGATTGGGAGGTCGTTCCAAGGCGTGGCAGGCAGCGAAAGGCGTCCCCGGAGGCTGATCAGAAAGCCTCCCCGGTGCGTCTGACAAACCGGTTTCAGGCACTGTCTCTGGCTGAGCCAGATGCAGCTGCCTGCCCTGTTTCAGAGGATCATTCTCAGCCTTCAAGGTCCGGGCAATCGCAGAGGTTGGGCTTACTGGTAGTTGGGAGCTCCAATGTTAGGCGCGTAATGGGGCCCCTTAGGGATATGGCGGCTAAGGAGGGGAAGAAATCCAGTGTGCACTCCGTGTGCATTCCGGGAGGAGTCATTCCTGATGTGGAAAGGGTCCTTCCGGATGCCATGAAGAGCACAGGGTGCAGCCAGCTGCAGGTGCTAGCACATGTTGGCACTAATGACGTGTGTCGCTTTGGATCTGAGGAAATTCTCTCTGGATTCCGGCGGCTATCTGATTTGGTGAAGGCTGCCGGTCTTGCTTACGAGATGAAGGCAGAGCTCACCATCTGCAGCATCGTTGACAGAACCGACTGCGGACCTTTGGTGCAGAGCCGGGTGGAGGGTCTGAATCAGAGGCTCAGACGGTTTTGCGACCGTATTGGCTGCAGATTCCTTGACTTGCGCCATAGGGTGGTGGGGTTTCGGGTCCCGCTGAATAGGTCAGGAGTTCACTACACTCAGCTGGCGGCTACACGGGTAGCGGAGGCTGTGTGGCGTGGACTGGGCGGTTTTTTTAGGTTAGAAGGCCTCGGGAAAGTGCGGGATGGGCTGCAATGTCAAAGGGTGCTTGGCAATTACAGGACGTGCTTGGATCAAGGAACAGTCGGAATTATAGTTGTAAACTGTTGTAGTTGCGCTGGAAAAGTCCCTGAGCTTCAAGCGCTAATAGAAAGCACAGAAGCTGATATCGTTATAGGTACAGAAAGCTGGCTAAAGCCTGAAATAAGTTCTGCAGAAATTTTTACGAAGTCTCAGATGGTGTTCAGGAAAGATAGATTAGGCAGAATTGGTGGTGGAGTGTTGGTGTCTGTCAGTAGTGGTTTATCTTGTAGTGAAGTCGAAGTAGATACTCCGTGCGAATTGGTGTGGGTGGAGGGTATACTTAACAGCCGAATTAAGTTAATAATTGGCTCCTTCTACCGACCCCCAGACTCCGATGATACAGTTGCGGAACAGTTCAGAGAAAGTTTGAGTCTCGTAACAAATAAATACCCCACTCATACGGTTATAGTTGGTGGGGACTTCAACCTACCCTCGGTATGTTGGCAAAAATACTTGTTCAAAACCGGTGGTAGGCAGAAAACGTCTTCCGAGATTGTCCTAAATGCATTCTCCGAAAATTATTTAGAGCAGTTAGTCCACGAACCCACGCGAATTGTAAATGGTTGCGAAAACACACTTGACCTCTTAGCCACAAACAATCCAGAGCTGATAGAGAGCATCATGACTGATACAGGGATTAGTGATCACAAGGTCGTTGTAGCTAGGCTCAATACCATTTCTTCCACATCCATCAGAAACAAACGCAAAATAATTTTATTTAAAAAAGCGGATAAAGTGCCACTAGAAGCCTTCCTAAAAGACAATTTCCATTCCTTCCGAACTGACTATGCGAATGTAGACGAGATGTGGCTCAAATTCAAAGATATAGTAGCAACAGCAATTGAGATGTTCATACCTCATAAATTGGTAAGAGATGGAACGGATCCCCCGTGGTACACAAAAAAGGTCCGAACGCTGTTGCAGAGGCAATGGAAAAAGCATGCGAAGTTCAGAAGAACGCAAAATCCTGAAGATGGGCTAAAATTTACAGACGCGCGAAATTTGGCACGTACTTCAATGCGAGATGCCTTTAATAGGTTCCACAACGAAACATTGTCTCGAAATTTGGTAGAAAATCCGAAGAAATTCTGGTCGTATGTAAAGTACACAAGAGGCAAGACGCAGTCAATACCTTCGCTGCGCAGTGCCGATGGTACTGTTATCGACGACTGTGCCACTAAAGCGGAGTTATTGAACGCAGTTTTCCGAAATTCCTTCACCAGGGAAGACAAATGGAATATTCCAGAATTTGAAACACGAACATCTGCTAGCATGAGTCTCTTAGAAGTAGATACCTTAGGGGTTGCGAAGCAACTCAAATCGCTTGATAGGGGCAAGTCTTCAGGTCCAGATTGTATACCGATTAGGTTCCTTTCAGATTACGCTGATACTATAGCTCCCTACTTAGCACTCATATACAACCGCTCGCTCACCGATAGATCTGTACCTACAGACTGGAAAATTGCGCAGGTCGCACCAGTGTTCAAGAAGGGTAGTAGGAGTAATCCATTTAACTACAGACCTATATCATTGACGTCGGTTTGCAGTAGGGTTTTGGAGCATATACTGTATTCAAACATTATGAATCACCTCGAAGGGAACGATCTATTGACACGTAATCAGCATGGCTTCAGAAAACATCGCTCTTGTGCAACGCAGCTAGCTCTTTATTCGCACGAATTAATGGCCGCTATCGACAGGGGATCTCAAGTTGATTCCGTATTTCTAGATTTCCGGAAAGCTTTTGACACCGTTCCTCACAAGCGACTTCTAATCAAGCTGCGGAGCTATGGGGTATCGTCTCAGTTGTGCGACTGGATTCGTGATTTCCTGTCAGGAAGGTCGCAGTTCGTAGTAATAGACGGCAAATCATCGAGTAAAACTGAAGTGATATCAGGTGTTCCCCAGGGAAGCGTCCTGGGACCTCTACTGTTCCTGATCTATATAAATGACCTGGGTGACAATCTGAGCAGTTCTCTTAGGTTGTTCGCAGATGATGCTGTAATTTACCGTCTAGTAAGGTCATCCGAAGACCAGTATCAGCTGCAAAGCGATTTAGAAAAGATTGCTGTATGGTGTGTCAGGTGGCAGTTGACGCTAAATAACGAAAAGTGTGAGATGATCCACATGAGTTCCAAAAGAAATCTGTTGGAATTCGATTACTCGATAAATAGTACAATTCTCAAGGCTGTCAATTCAACTAAGTACCTGGGTGTTAAAATTATGAACAACTTCAGTTGGAAGGACCACATAGATAATGTTGTCGGGAAGGCGAGCCAAAGGTTGCGTTTAATTGGCAGGACACTTAGAAGATGCAACAAGTCCATTAAAGAGACAGCTTACACTACACTCGTTCGTCCTCTGTTAGAATATTGCTGCGCGGTGTGGGATCCTTACCAGGTGGGATTGACGGAGGACATCGAGAGGGTGCAAAGAAGGGCAGCTCGTTTTGTATTATCGCGTTATAGGGGAGAGAGTGTGGCAGATATGATACACGAGTTGGGATGGAAGTCATTACAGCATAGACGTTTTTCGTCGCGGCGAGACCTTTTTAATAAATTTCAGTCACCAACTTTCTCTTACGAATGCGAAAATATTTTGTTGAGCCCAACCTACATAGGTAGGAATGATCATCAAAATAAAATAAGAGAAATCAGAGCTCGAACAGAAAGGTTTAGGTGTTCATTTTTCCCGCTCGCTGTTTGGGAGTGGAATAGTAGAGAGATAGTATGATTGTGGTTCGATGAACCCTCTGCCAAGCACTTAAATGTGAATTGCAGAGTAGTCATGTAGATGTCATGTAGATGTAGAAGGAGGTTATATGTCTTACTGTAGCCTGCCATCATGAAGTATATCCCATGTAAAATCATAAAATTCCTATTAAAAATGTGATTGAGCGCGGTGTATCAATTTGATATTTGATATTCAGACAACTGTAAAAGACAATTAAATCCTCCAAAAAGAACATAAGTGCATTTTACATTCTGAATTAGCTTTCTATTACTTACTAAGGTATGTTGATAATAAAAGAAATTACCTGTTTAAATGTAACAGAAGTGGACGCAGTGTATCAAACTGGGCACTCAGCAAACGTCTGAACAACAGAGCAGTCCCATTGATACTGAAGCACACAACAATGGAAAGCATTCAGAGAAGGAAAGCTACTAGCGACAAGGTGCCAGTGCTGCCAATTGCTGACAAAAAAGTTACAACAAATTTCAGTGTGTATCAGTCTGAAGAGCTGCACCTGATGGGAGTTTAACCATGGAGCGAGATCTGGTCTTTGACCATCAGGAAATCTCATGTTTCCACATAGACACAGAATGGAGTCAAAACCTTGTACAAGTTTCCCATTATGGCTGTGCAAATCATTGCAGACATGCACCACTATCCAATCTTGCAGAAAAAAAAACCTCTGCCAGGCACTTAATTGTGAATAGTAGAGTAATTTGTAAGGGAGGGAGGGGGGAAGAGAGAGAGAGAGAGAGAGAGATAGAGAGAATCATATAGTCACAAGGTACTGTAGGGGTATTTTCTGCATACCTGATTAAAATGTCTCTGTGTTCTGATTATTTCTTTTACTTATTTCTGTTTTATGATTTAAACTGTTATTTTACAATGAACATGCACATGCATGGTCGGAAAGGTGGACGACCATTGAGATTGTGCTAATGTGGGAAAGGAAATCTGCAATGATGTTGTCGGCACCTTTGATATGGCAGACATCAGTCGAGAAATGAGAAGCAAGAGAGTGGAGGCGTTGCATATAGCATCTGCTGCTGGTTTATGGAAGGTCAGGATGTGGAAAGGTCAGCCCTCAATATCAGGGCAGAAGTATTTCACCACCTCATAAACAAACGCTAAAAGTTTGAGGTCTAAGGCTGAGTATTTTTGATAAACACATGAAAGATTCCTCAAAACAAACTGAAGAAGCATGGTACATCATTGTGGCATTGTTGTCAGACCATGCCTACTGCGGGGTCACTGGCATCCATGGTGATGACGAGTTCACCATCTAAGATTGGATGAGCAAGGATGACAACTCATACGAGAGAGTCTTTCAGGGCCTGGAATGTTGTGCGCATAGGTTCAGTCCATGGAACAGGGCACATCCCTGAAGTTTGCTTGCCAATGTGGGTGTTAGTGATGGCAGCCTGGGTGTCGGCTGCTGCAGGCCAATGATGACAGTATTAGTTTATCATTCCCAGGAACTGATGGTGCTATTCGTTTGTGGTAAGAAGTAGTGTGGATAAAATCGATTGCAGCTTCGATTCAGGGAAGTGTATATTGTTGGCCAACTCCAAAAATTTGACAGATTGTTGGCATAGCTGCAGTTTGTCAACTCTATTAAATGAGAGAGCGTCCTTTACTATCATGATGTGGCATTTGTGGTCTTGCGCAGATTTGCTGATGATCAGGATATTGTCAAGATATATGAAACAGAAGTCGAACTGGAGCAAGAGAAAGTCAGTAAATCGTTGCCATGTCTGCACTGAATTTTTTAACCTGAATGGCATGAAATGGTATTCGCACAAGCCAACAGAGGTGATGATCACCATTTTTGGAATCTCATTGGTGCGGCTGGGATTTGGTAATAAGTGCGTGTGCAATCCAGTTCACTGAAAATTGTAGCACCCATGAGAAGGTGAGTGAAGTGGGAAATGTTCAGTACAGAATAATTGTCCATTACAGTTCTATCTTTCAAGTGTGTGTAGTCGCCACACATATGAAAGGAGCCGTCCCACAGGGTTGAGGTGTATGGTTGACAACCAGTTACTATTGGAGGGCTGTAAAATTCCTGCCTCAAAAGTTCCTGTATTTGCTGGCAAGCTCAGTGTAACTTAAGGTGGCATTAAAGCGGTGAGCCTTGTGAGAAATAGGTGGGCCTCAGACATGACAATGTGGTGAAGAGTTCTGTTCGTGACAGTGAAAATTGAAAGTTCGAAGACTGCGCGTGGACAGGGCACAGTTTTGGTTGAATTTTTAGGGGCGTATGGCTTGGAAGCAGAGTAGTTGTCTGCTCGAGAGGGGAATGGCAGTGAAAAGGTCACATGTTTGTTACGTTTATGCCAATGTGGATGGCAGTTTGCCAAGCATGTGGCAGGTGCAATCAGTGTGCATAGAGACTGTTTATTGTCCATAATGCGCGAGAGAGGTCCACTTGGCGGTGGTGGCGCACTGGCGCAAGTGGAGCTCTCAAGCAAGCTGTGCAAGAGGGGGGAATATTTATCAACACACTGGGTGGGTGCACAAATGGTGGTTGGGGATGTGGTTGGAGCCCGGACTGCTGGACTGTCTGAGCCGTGTGAGTGTCAGTTTGCAAAACAGATGAGAGAGACGTTGAGCGGAACACACTTGATGGGGTCAGGGGATGCAAGGGTAACACTGTGTGGTTGAGACTGGAGTCAATGAGATATTTGTGGTATTGCTAACCTATATGCCGTTGTTGGTGAAGCTATCAGGTGCAGCAGATGAAGGCTCGCATGTCGGCACTGGCAAGCGGTGTGAATTGATGCGGAAGGTGATCATGGCAAGCTCTTCCTCAACATTTCCAATGCAATATTCCAAAACAGCATTCTCATAGCAGAGGGCACATGTCTTGACACTTTCCACCAGGATGCGATCCATGGTAGCACAAGTCCTGCTTGCAAGAACCACGCACTGATGCACTAAACAGTTAACAGCATTTACATTCGGAGAAGGTGGCAGAGCGGGTACACATGGGATGTGATAGTTAGAGGTGTGGTGAAACAGAGAACCAGGAATGACATTTGGAGACAGGTGATGGTGCGATGAGAAGTCATTTCCTGAGAAGTCATTTCCCAGGATATCCACCATGTTGCAGATCCAGGGCAGCAAGAGGCTGTTAGAGAGGTGGAGTTGAAGCTCGACAGAACTGCAGGTCTGGAGTGTAGATGAGTTCACAGCTTGCAGGAGAGAACGTGTGTGTGTGAGGGGGCATGTGACTATCGACTTAGGTATGATTGAGACATCAGCACCAGTGTCCACAAGGAAGTTGCAACTCGAAGAATAGTCTTTGATGTAAAGGCAGCCCTTTGACGGGACAGAGGTGAGGATGGAATGTAGTGTGGGTTGGTGTGTATCATACGGAGGGTGGCACTTTTTAGCATCATCGCCGAATATGGTGTGGTAACAATAGTGAGGGTACATTAGGAGAGAAGGCAGCCGATTGTCCTCAATGTGTTCAAGTACGTACTCTGGGGTATACGGTGCAGGCAAAATATGCAGCAGCTCAGTGGGTGGAGAGTGTGTGTGCTGGGTGCCAGGTGGCACAGCAGTCTGAGGAGCGGAGAGCAGCCTGCCCCTGCCAGTGACTGGGCGAACTACCAGTGCAGGAGTGCCAACCTGTTGTGTGAGCTCCTGCTGATGGCACTGGTGTGTGAACAAATATACCCAGTCAGCCATCTGCATATGTGAACTGATGTATTCCAAGGCATGAAGGAGGAGATTAGCCTGGGAGATCTGTAGGTAATTTTGATAACCACATCGACCACAGTGTTTTGTCTGCCATCATCTCCTCACTGACCAGGAGGCAGCACCAAAGCTGGGACAGGGTGTGGTCGCCGAGATGTTCTTTGTACAATATTAACTGAATAACCTCTCGTGGGGAATGCGGGAGGCACTCGGTGACAGTTTGTTTTGCAAAATTGTACTTTGAAGTTAGTGGCAGCATCAGAATCAGGTTGCAGATCAGGTCTGTGTCCCCAGATGAGTCATGTGGCACAGGAATTTGGAATTATCATCAGTGACACGGTACAGTTTGAATAAGTTCTCCACCTGTGCAAACCACGTTGCTGGGTTGTCCTCGGATAGCAGGTGCAGGGTCGGTAAGTGACCTGGTGGTGGCAATGAGGGTACAAGTAGTTCTGTATCCGAGTCCCTTGTATCACTCATGTGATGTGGATGCTGGACTGCCGTGGTCAATGTAGATGGCACTGCATAGCGTGCGAGCGAGCAGTCTGTCGGAGAGTACAGCACCAAAGGACTAGGTAATGATGCTATAGAACTGTCCGATGCAACATTTGCGGTGCAGAAGTCCGATGCAGAAGGCATGGCCAGCGCCAAGTGAAAAGTGAGTGGGTGAACGGCTGCAGCTGAATTCCCCTGAAAGTTTACTTGTTGTGGCGGGGAGGGTGAAAGAGCAGATGTGCATGGAGGAGCACAGTTAAATGTTTCCACAGAGCTGTCAACATGATGAGGTGTGCAAACCACAGTTAGTATCACTATGCAGCACATTGTTCACATTAGGTGGGGACCCACAAAGTGCACTGAGGGGCAAAATGGTCACTGGTTGCAGAAATGATCCTGGAAATGTCCGTGATATATATTGGGCATTGTCCTTTTGTAAACTGATGAAGCGGTAAAGCACTCATAAGTCACAGGAGCATGATCTGAACACATGGTATGTCCTAATGAAGGCAAGGTTGCACACAGCACTGTTGTAATGGTTGCTCGGGTGACTGGCGTCTGATACAGAGTTTGTGCATGAAATACAGAATCCATGTTAGCATGATAAAATGTAGGAACATTGCTCACCTCATTATCATTTTTGAAATGCACGTGTTGATGCAAACTCACTGGAGAGGCAAGGCCTGAGTCTATAGTCACATGTTGCACTGTCAAGTGGCAAACTTGTTGAGGCGAGAAAACTGCAGCAAAAGTGTTGTAGAATCCAGATGGTGGTGAAATGATGAAATGTCCCATTGTGAGTGCAGGAACTTCGATATCCACATGCTGTGTGGCAGGATAAAGGCCAAGCAGAACAAACATAGGTGTAAACAAAGCTAGCATGGTAGACATGAAAATACTTGCACTACGGGGAAAAGGCATGTGAATTCTTACTTGGGGTCACCACAGTGAGACTTCTGTTGGGTTGTATCCCAAGGAAAACACACCCAATACTGTAAGACTCGATATATTTCATATCAGTAAGTACAAACATCCACATTACAGAAAGTTATACAGTGAACTCAATAAGCAAGGTGGCACAGGCCATTATGTTAAAGAGTCAAAAATCTTGTGATAGCAGAATATGTTCTTCATACTTGTTGACGCCACACTCTGAATATCCTGATTTATACCAGGCTTATTTCAATTCACTTGGAAACCTTAGGAAAGAGAATTATTGGTTATGTGCTGGAAACTGTAGCTAGGTTATATTGTTTCTCAAGTGGAGATTGAGATGATAATCATTCAGTAGAACTAGATCTGTAAATTTCTCGCAAACTTCTTCCAACATCGAATGCCATGTACAACACATGCTATACCTGTGTCGTTGAGTCTTTTAGGATCACCAGATGAACAAGTTCCTTGTCCTCATGTATAACCTTCACCACCTTTTCACGGATTTAAAAGAAACTAATGGAGACAATCTCTTTTTGGAGCCCCAAATGTTTTTGTGACAGCACAAAATCTGGTAAACTAACACCTGTCCATGTCAAAAGTTTTTTGAAAGAGCTACCCAATCATGACTCATGGCCCATCCTCATAGCTTGAATTCTGCCAGTATGTTGTCTCCAGTCTTCCAGATGGTAGAGCACTTGCCCACAAAAGGCAAAGGTCCCAAGTTTGAGTCTCAGTTTGGCACACAGTTTTAATGAGCAAGGAAGTTTCATATCAGCGCACACTCCACTGCAGAGTGAAAATTTCATTCAGGAGAACATCACATCATATGAATGGCATTCATTCAGAGCTTGTTCAGTAAAGGTAGAATCTTCCTTTCTCATTCTTTATTATTGGTCAACCTGATAATTTATTTGTAATAATTTTTACTGCATGAACTCTTTAAATGAGTAAACAGTACTTTTAGTATATACACCTGAAGATGCATTTTAATTTTAACAGTTCTTTATGTCTTTGATACCTTTTGGCAATTTATTATACAGCAAGACTCCTCATAAAACACAGTGGATTGCATCTTTATATTCAGTTACAAACAAACATTGTATTCCTTTTAATAATAATAAATGGCAATGCTTGCTACATATTGCCCAGTGTTTTTCTCTATAAAAACTCTAAGTTGAAGATGCATTCACTTGAAACTGTCCATTTTTTAAATAGGTCCATACAGTTGGCCCTTTTGATATTTATTGTTCACCAATTTTATCATACAGATAATTAAATACATAAACAGAAACAAATCATACAAATGTAGACAAAAATCATACAGATAACCAAATATGACTGTAACAAATTCTAAGTTTACATTATTTGCATTGACACACGGCTACATTTAACTTAAGTTACAAATGTCCTTGAATTCATAAAATTCATGTACTCATCAACACTGAAAGTACTTCCCTTATAAGAATTTTCTTAAGGTCATTTTTAAAAATTTGCAGCTTTTATATCTGTATAATTCTTAAAGGAAAAGCACTAAAAAGAATTTTGCAATGATATACTACACTTTTATGATGTTGGGCTTTCTTATGTACTTCTCTATGAAAGCCAGTTCTGTGTCTAGTTTCATAGTCATGGTAATCACTGTTAGAAGAAAAGAAGTGAGGATGAGATTTCAAAAAGCATATACTTTCATAGGTATATGTTGTGTTGGCAGAAGAGCCAACACCGTGTTACTAGAGGAGGCTGAAATGCATGCAATTAGCTCACGCAGGCTGGCGTGAGGAGGGGAGAACTATACTGATGTGAGGTCTGGAACATGACAAGGAATTAGAATTCAGAAAGTGGGCGTAATTAGTTTGATACTTAACTTTAATCCATTAATGATGAACGTCGCTCTTGACAGTATTAACTGTTTCAGAATACAGTCATAGTAACTGAATATGGCGCCTTGCTAGGTCGTAGCATATGATGTAGCTGAAGGCTATGATAAACTGTCGTCTCTGCAAATGAGAGTGTATGTAGACAGTGAACCATCACTAGCAAAGTCGGCTGTACAACTGGGGCAAGTGCTAGGGAGTCTCTCTAGACTAGACCTGCCTTGTGGCGGCGCTCGGTCTGCAATCACTGATAGTGGCGACATGTGGGTCTGACGTATACTAATGGACCACAACCGATTTAAAGGCTACCACCTAGCAAGTTTGGTGTCTGGCTGTGACACCACAGTATATGTGTAGATAGAAGAGTCATAACTTTCAGTTCTTTGAATCTTCCCCTGGGTGCACCCCTTTTTATCAGTTATTGCTAATTTTTGAATAGTAAAGGAGTATTTTACTAGACTTGAAATACCCCAAAATAAGACATTCTATAGCACTAGACTATGATGAACACAGAACAGTCACTCATCGCTGTTTCTTAACTCCAGGAATTTTTGAGCATTCTAAATATGTAACAGCATTTACTTAATGTTTTATTCAGCCATTCTATATTTTTATCCCATTCAAGAAGCTCACCTAACCAAATTCCAAAAAATTTAGTATTTGAAGTTTGCAGTATTTTCTGTTTACCTAACTTCATATATTATATTATATTAGGGTTTACTTTATTTGACGTATGCCTGAAATTCATCCACAACATTCTCTTCTCATTAACAAATAGACTGTTATCTCTAAACCATTTACCTGCTTCTTCAGTTGTTATTTCTATTTTTTGTGTAAGTCAGCTACATAATGAGCCTTAACAAAGAGACTAGTATCACCAGCAAACAGGACATCATCATCTTGTGTTAACACAATGACAGCCATGGTATAGTTGGGTTACTGACCCCTTGGGGCCAATTACTTTTTTTCAATATCCTGCTTTAGTTTGCTCCAAGTATACTTGTTAAGTGCAAATAAAGTGCAAATATGGCATTTTAGTACCTTTCTTTAAAAATATTTTGTGTGAGTTACATATGATTCACATGGCCCACAAGTAAAAGTACCAGGTGTGTCATTTTCTATGTCGCTAATAATTTAGGTTTGTACTCCTGTCAGTTTTTCATTCCACAGCATTATTTGTGTACAGGTCCATTATTTCTTTCCTGCATTGTTGCTACAGTCTTTATTCAGTGTTGTTTGCTCCTTAACAAAGGGATATTGTGACAGAAGAAAATCTCTCGTAGAAGTTATGAAGATGAACAAAGGCATGTACAGCAGCTTTTAGATGAAGTTATGGACATAAGTGATGAAGATTCTGTGTCTTTATTTGGTAATAGCTCAAACGAATTTTTACCAGAGGAGACCGGTAGCAAAACCAGAAGTTCTGATGATGGAGTCATATCTGTGAAGGTAGGAAGAAGAATTTTATGACCACATTCAGTCAAAGAACCAGACTTCAAAACTGTAAAAACCAGGCAACAAAGCACCTCTAACTGTGTTAGTACCATAACTACTGCAGTTGATGCAGGTTCAATTGTAGTAAGTGTAATATCAGGAAGTTCTGAAGATGAAGATGACACGCTTAGAACCAATTCTAATGATATTGTCTGGGGGCCACTTACAGGAGAAAATATGAAAAACTTTACAATTATTCATTCCAGTTCTGATGTAAATGCTTCTGATGCACTAACTCTCAAAGCCAAGACACCATACAATTTCTTCAAATATTTTGTAACTGACGAAATTTTAGAACATGTGAGTCAACAAACTAATTTGTATGCAAAACAAGTCTAAGAAAGTCATTCAGTAACTGTTAATTCATGACTAAAAAGTGGACTGATCTCAGCAAAATTGAAATTGAACAATTTTTAGGATTTTTGTTATGGATGTCACTTAATGTAAAACTGAGGATTCCAAATTATTGGTCAAGAAATAAGTTCTGTCACAACAATATAAAACATGTTATGTCATACAATCGTTTTGAACTGCTTTTATGTATGTGGCATGTTTCCGATAACAACCAGTGTCCATCAGGAAACTGCTTATTCAAAATTCAACCTCTTATTGATAAATTACTGCATAGACTTCAAAGTGCATTTGTGCCGAAGAGAGAAGTTTGCATTGACAAAACACTTGTGCCATTTCGAGGAAGACTAAATTTCATTCAGTATATAAAGAATAAGTGCCATAAATTCGGAATTAAACTGTTCAAACTTTGTGTACAGGATGGCTACACTTGGAACATGAAAGTTTACTGTGGGAAGAATACGAATCTTGGTGTTCCTCTTGCCACTTCAGTTGTTATGAGCCTTATGAGTGGATTACTAAATGAGGGCAGAATCTTATATACAGACAATTTTTACACAAGTGTTCACCTAGCGCACCAGTTTCTTGAACAATCAACACATTTAGTTGGTACTCTAAGATCAAACAGAAACCTGAATCCTCAAGATGTTGTACAGGCAAAACTGAAGAAGTGGGAACAGAAAGCAAAGGAAAGTACCACAGGTGTAGTAGTACTGAAATGGAAAGGTAAGATGGATGTTCTGGTGCTGAGTACTGTTCATGGAGGAGAAAAAGCAGAAATTCAAACCAGGAAGGGTGCAAAGAAAAAACCAGCAATGATAATTGACTATAATCAGTCAAAGTCTTTTATAGATCTTTCTGACCAAATGAATTCATTCTTGCATTGTGTAAGGGTGTGAAATGGTACAGGAAGCTTGCAATTGAATGTTGACAGGGTCAGCACTGGTAAATGCTCATGTGATTTACCGATACATCACCAACAAGAACTTCTCAATCACAGATTTCTAAGAGGAAGTGACTGAGACTACTCCATACAGAAGATGCCGATGAGCCTGAGACATCACTCACCAAAGCCACCACATTACCAGCAGATTGTGCTCTTGTGAACATGGAAGCAGCCAGCCATAAGTATACAGTGTGCTACGAAAAAATGAAGAATGAATTTGGACGAGAGCAAGCTGTCCATAAATGCAAACAAACTGCATGGAAATGTAAGAATTGTGACTCATATTTTTGCGTAGAGTGTTTTTCAAAAAGCACAGTGCACACAGGTGTTACAGAAACAGAGCAGAATGACCCAAATTTTACAGTTTCATTGTTGTTGCAATTAGAGTTGAAGAATGTAAATAAAACTATATGTGATTTGCAATCTCCTGTGTAAGTAATACATTAAACTGAATAATAAATAAATAACAAAAGAAGAAAAGTCCAATACGACTGAGCCATGTGAGTTATATATAACTCATGAATTCAAATGTCAATAACTACTCTTGAGCTCTTTAAAACTGTAGGCCATGACCATGATTTGTTACTGGGGCCATAACTTACTATAACACCAAGTCACAGCATGCTCCTGTGAGTTACAACTGCACCATGGAGCTTTAAATGGAAAAATGTCTGTGGATTGTAGTAGTTACTTCATGTGGCCCAAAGAGAAAACTTCCTGTGAGTTATTTTAAACTCACATGGTAGTCAATGTGTTAAATAACTTGTTAAGTTATTTATGAGTATCAAAAATAACAGGAGTTCTAACACCTATCCTTAGGGTACTCCACAAGTAACTTTCTTGTATACAGAATCAACAGAATCACAGAAAGGCATAGTAGTTGTGGAACAACAAACACCAGAAATAAGTGAAACAGCAGCAGCACCATCATTATCATCAGAAGCAGCAACAGTAAGAACAACAAGAATAGCAGCAGCAGTAGCAGAACCAACAACAACTGGAGCAGCAACACAGCAATGCTTAAGGAGGAGCCAAAGGTAAAATACATCTGTGACATTTAGTAATAATTTTTTTATGGTTTCAAGCCAAGAAGAAAATAAGAATGTGAAAAACCAGCCTGCTAACTTACAGATAAGTCACAGCAACATCTTATTTTTAAACATAAAGGGTCTTGAAAGTGAAGTTGAAATTCTGGAGGAGTCATTGCCACTGAATAAGTATTCTTTCTTATGTTTATCTGAACATTGGCTTAAACCAGAACAAATACAATACTATGTACCAGACGGTTATAACCATGGAAACAGTTTTTGCAGACCTCAGTACCATAATGGTGGTACTGTTATCTATGGTTCAAATGAAATAGAGTATAGAGCACTAGATCTTCGTTGGGCATGTGTAGAGAAACACTTTGAAATTACTGGGATCATATGTGATATAAAGAAACTTATCATAGTATGTATCTACCATTCCCTGACTCAGATGATAAAATTTTTTGGATAATTTAGACAGTGTATTCTGCTACATAACAAAGTGGAAATAATATGTAGCTGTAATTGGGGGAGACTTTAATTTACGCTATGATGTAACATGTAACAAACCCTGTGTAAATAAGTTACTGAATATGCTAAGGCAGCACAACTTCCATCATGTAAATTCAGAACCAACAAGACTAAAACCGTGCTTGAATAATGCTTTTTTGTTTTCTCGGACCACTCCATGTTAACAGTAGAGTTAAGACATTTTATAAAAGGGGATGAGAGCAAGGCTGCGCAAAAGTTAACAAAATCCAATACCTTAATATTAACAAAACACAATCTCAGAAAACTAACACACCAGCTGAGCATAACTAACTAGGACAAATTATTTCAAAACTGTGATTCCAGTGCCCAAACAGTTTATGAAACATTCCACAATTACTTAATAGGTTCATTAAAGGCCCATCTTGTTCAAAATAAATATCATAAAACAAAAAAGGATAGATTGTGGTACACCAAAGGACTGGAGAATCTAAAAAAAAGAAAAGCTACTGCTGTTGAAGCACCTTGGCAAAGTAAATATTTCTAATGAAATTAAGGATCTGGAAAAAAACCACTAAGAAACTGTATTAGAAAGGGTTACAATTGGCAAAAAAAGATACAACACACATCTCATAAAAATAGTAAAAACCAATGAAAAACAGCCTGGACAGTAATTAATACTGTTATTGGTAAAATCAGAAACTTTGACAGGGCAGTCCCAATACCAGCAGATACATTCAACAAATATTTTGTAAGCTGTGCTGATGATAACAAAAAGTTGATCAGTAAACACAGTGTAACATATATATATAGAGTGCAAACCTAAATCATAATAGGGTCAGATCATCACTGATTCCCTTTAAAGAGGTACACCAACATGAAGTTCTTAAAATAGTCAAAGAAATGAAAAATTCATACAGTACAGATAGTTTTAATATGTCAAACAATCTATTGAAAGAAATCATACACTACACTGCAGCACCATTAACATATTCTATAAACCTATATCTCATAGAAGGGGTTTTCCTGATGCTCTCATACTATCCAAGGTGACTCCAGTCTTTCAGAAGGGTATCAAATCTGATCCTGCAAACTACAGACCAATTTCACTAATTCCAGTACCAGGAAAAGTCTTTGAAGGCATAATACATCAGCAGATGTATGAGTACCTAGAACTAAATGATATGTTAAGTGCATCACAGTTTGCTTACAGAAAAGGAAGGTCAGCTACACATGCCATAGAGCTCTTAGTCAGAGACATTTTAGCAGCATTCTAGGACCATGCTTAGACACAGGTAACCTTACATGATCTGAGCAAAGCCTTTGACTGTGTTGACCAGTCACTTTTGCTCTCTAAACCTGAGTACTATGGAATATGTGATAAAAGTTTAAAACTCATCAAATCATACCTCAATAAAAGGAAACAGGTGGTGAGTTCAGGAAGTCATCTGCCAAACACACTCGAGGCTCAACACGGAGTGCCGCAGGGATCTAAACTGGGATCACTTCTCTTCCTTGTACACACAAATGACTTACCAGGAAATATAGGTGTAAAGATGTATATGTATGCAGATGATACAACTTTTCTATCTGTAAACCATATACTTGATAACCTTGTAAGTGGTATAAAATTGGCAAAAGAAAATGCAACATCATGGTTTAATGCAAATGGTCTACTATTAAATGGGGAAAAGACCCAGAATATGTGGTTCAGTCAATCAGAAACTACAAAAATAGAAAAACAAAAGGCAAAGTTTTTAGGTATCATACTTGACAACAGTCTAACATGGAACTCTCATATTGATCACATTTGGTTAGGTTGTCAAGAGTTATATATTTGTTGAAAGGACTGATGTGTTATGTGACATTTGAGTACATAAGGACAGCGTACTTTGCCTTTTTTCAATCTGCTTTAAGGTAAGCGGTTAATACTCTCAGGAAACAGCAGAAAAATAAATGAAATTATGGTGATCCAGAAGAAAGCAATCAGAGTAATGGCTAAGGTAGATAATAGGACATATTGTAAACCATTGTTCATTAAATATAGAATTTTAACAGTTATTAATTTAAATATTATTGACAGTGTTAACTATTTACTTGCTGAACTAGATACTTTAAGTGTAAAAAATCAATGGCATGACTACTATATAAGAACCTGTACTTCTCTGCTGTTGCCACAAAATAGATTAGCTAAAACTAACAATAGTCATAAGTATATGGCAATTAAAATAGATAACAAATTGTCTAAGAATGCATCAATCAAGCCTGACAAATTATTTAAAGGAAATGTACATAACTTCTTGTTAACTAGTCCATTCTATTCATTAGAAGAATTTTTAGAAATGCCCAATATCAACTTAAATATATAAAAATGTATTTTGTAAAATTAATAGGTTAAGTGAACTGACAAAGTCTGTTGCATGTAATAATGCTGAATTACCAATAAAGAATCTGAATCTAGTGAATTTAAAGGGTTCCTGTTTACGGAAGACAAAAGTAAAGCCTTAGGGCGAACACACTATGCAGTTACAATAATGTTATAAAAAGTTGTATTGCTGTGTCTTGTATGACCAAGTATTATTCTTTGTACATATTTTTGCACAATTTTTTGCGTATTATTTTTTGTACTACTTACTGTAAAATTTTGTATGTCCCTTTTCCATAAAAACTTTCCATAAATTTACATGTACTTTTGGACAACATCCATACAATATTTATTGTCTACTGATGGATAAATAAATAAATAAAATAAATATCTGTCAGATAAGTATGATTTTAACCACATATGAGTAGTGCCATGAACTCCATAGCAGTATAGTTCGTCAAGTAATATTTTATGATCAGTAACATTAAATGCCTCAGATAAATCTAAAAGCAATCCACAGTTTACTCCATTACAATCAATGGAATTAGAACAAGGCTTAAGAAATTGTGTATAGCAGTTTCAGTAAATCCATTTTTCTAAAACCACTTTGTTCATTAACAAATATTCCACTTTTGTTCAAAACAGCAGAGAATCTTTCATACATTAGTGTTTCAAAAATGTTTGAGAAACAAGACAACTTTGATAAAGGTCTGTAGTTTTCTACATCATAATGGTCACTGTTTTTATATAATGGTTTCATTACTCATAGCTTAAGTTCTCTAAGAAAAGTGCCAATGCTGAAAAAAACATCAATTGTTTCAACAAGCAGGGGAACAATATATTTTCTGTGTTTAATTACTTTATCTGGAATGTCATCTGTACCACAGAACAATTTATTTTTTATTTTGCTGATTGCGTTCTCCACTCTTGAACTGTTACAGGATACACAAACATATTTTTGGGATTTATAGAGATGTTATGATTAGCCATTATATGACTTTGGTTTTTTTATAAAATTCTATACTTGCGTAGTGACTAATGAATACAGTGGCAATATGTAAATGATAATTTATAGTTTTTCCCTCACTTTTAACAACAATGTTGGTGTTTTTGTTTTGCTTCTGCCTAAGTTTGTATTTATCACATTCCAAACTGATGTCATTTTTTTGTTATCCTTGGTTCTATTGAATAGAACAGAATAGCATAGCATAGAATAGATATTTATTCACCTTTGAACATGTTTACATGTTACTGGTATCATGATAAGTTTATAGTTACAGTATTACAGTTATTTTACAATTATACTTGCCTAATTCCATTGTAAGGAGGCTTTTCCATAAGTAACTACTTCTGAAAAGTACATTGTAACACAAACTGATCACTTGTTGCAAACCAAATACAGTATTCTACAATGAATCAGAATATTGTGTGTCTCTTTGTGTCTAAATAATCTGTATTCAAATATAATATGATAAATTTTATCTCTGCATTGCCTTACACAATGTAGCACAGTGAATCAATATACCACACTGGTAGCTTCATAAAATATTACAGATTATAATTTAGTATAGTCTCATCTCAAAACTCCAAATCATCTATTACCTATTCTTCAACTTCTTTCACTTCTTTTTACCCTCTTTGTTATTACACTTTTGAATTTATCCACGGTCACTGAGTGGTCATTTTAGGTAGTTTGTTGAAACATGTGAAACCAAGATCTTTGTAGCTATTGTGGACCTTTGCTAGTCTGGCATAGTGCTTGTCAATTGCATGTCTATGTATAGTGTATACTAGCCAACTATAAATATATAAACTAGGTACTGTCATAACATTCATTTCCTTGAAGTAGTGTCTACATGATTCTCATGGTGTTAGTCCTGCAATGCATCTGATGGCCTTTCGTTTTTGCCATTTAAATACAGTCTTAAAGCCAGGTGAGTTTCCCCATGGCAAAATTTCATACGTCAGAAGGGAACAGAAGAAGGCAAAGTATACATAGAGCAGCAGAATTTCACTTACATGGCCTCTCAATTTATGCAACTGATAAATCAAACGTGTGAGTCTGAAGCATAACTTATCTGTATGTATGTCCCAGCTTAAACTTTGATCAATATGGTATACAAGAGGTTTCATTGATTTATTTTCATTCTTGGAACATTAGATTAAATAAAATGTTCTCTGTTTTGCTATTATTTATGTGTATTGCATTAGCCTGAAACCAGGAGGTACACACATCTACTGTTATTACTACATTCCGCTTTAACTCATGCATGTTAGTATTCTGAGCTATTAATGTGGTGTCATCTGCATATAGTACTGTGTCACAGGGTCCAAGACTTACCAAGTGGGAAAGCGCCGGTAGATAGGCACAATAGATAAAACACACAAACACACACACAGAATTTCGAGCTTTCACAACCGGCGGCTGCTTTGTCAGGAAAGAGGGAAGGAGAAGGAAATATGAAAGGATGTGGGTTTTAAGGGAGAGGATAAGGAGTCATTCCAATCCCGGGAGTGGAAAGACTTCCCTTAGGGAAGGTAAGTCTTTCCGCTCCTGCTTCGTCAGGAAAGAGGGAAGGAAAAGGAAAGATGGAAGGATGTGGGTTTTAAGGGAGAGGGTAAGGAGTCATTCCAATCCCGGGAGTGGAAAGACTTCCCTTAGGGAAGTCTACCTTCCTCTTCTCCGCCTCCATTCCCTCCTTACGACGAGGCCGCTGAAGACTGGGAGGATTATGAGAAGCGTTTGCGGTAACACTTCTTGGCTTTCGGCGTTGTCAACGTTCCTATGTGTAAGTCGTTATTTCTATCTTGGATTTCCCCTCGGGTCTATCAGCTGCTATCTCAGTTAGCCCCTCTGCGGGAACCTGCCTCCCTGTCCTTCCAAGAAATGTGTGACTTATTGTCTGACTATTATCGAAAAAACACCCATGTTGTTGCCACCCGTGTGGCGTTCTACCGGTGTCATAAACAGCCCCATCAATCTTACCGGACTTGGGTGGTGGAACTACAAGGTCTGAGTAGGAAATGTCAGTTTGTCACGGACACACATCACGAGTCTTATGCTGATTCAATGGTTAGGGATGCTATTCTACGCCTTGCTCCTGATAAAGACGTTCAGCAACGTGCCCTACAACTGCCAAACCCGTCGTTGTCGTAAGTTCTAAGCATCGCTCAATCCTTTGAAGTGTCTCACGCTGCTGGCGAGCAAATAGACGCGTGGTGTGATGTAGGCGCTGTACAGTCAACTCTCGACACGGGCAATTTGCCTGTTTCACAGGAGAACGACGATGTGGCGGCGGTTCACTCACGTCAAAAAAGTCACGTTGGGCCGCAATGCTCGCAGCATAACCAGCAACCACAGAAGCCAGTTCGTTCCGCACTTCCTTCTTGCTCCCGTTGTTTCGTACAGCACAACAGGGAAGCGTGTCCAAAACGTTGGGCCACGTGTAATTCATGTAGGAAAAAAGGCCACATTGCTTCTGTGTGTCAGTCCCCTAAAGTTCCTATCGACGAGGACGAGGCGTCGGACATGGATGTTCACTGTGTGCTTTCTCAAACAAATAAGTTGTTTGTTACTGTTCGTGTTCTGGATAAAGACATCCACATGCAAGCGGATACTGGCTCTGCAGTAACTCTCATTAATTCTCGCACGTATTTGGTGTTGAGCTCCCCTCCTTTTGTCTCCAGTTACGCGAAATCTGAGGACTTATAATAAACAGAAAATTCCTATCATGGGCCAGTTTGATGCTTCCACTGCCTACAAGTTTTATGTGGTGAATCATGCGGGCACTGAAAACGTGTTCGGTTATGATGCTTTCCAGTTGTTCGGGTTCTCCATTGATGATGATGTGCACCTCATATCTGAGGATATTCCGTATCAACAGCTGGATGGATTGTCTTCTGAATTTTCGTCCGTGTTCTCTGCTGGTCTGGGCTGTGCCAAGGATTTTGCTCTTAAACCTACGGCTCACCCTAAGTTTTTCCGGGCACGCCCTATTCCGGTGGCGTTGCGTGCACCTGTCAAGGCTGAGCTAGACAGGTTAACAGCTTCAGGGATTCTCCTTCCGGTTATCTCCAGCGAATGGGCATCGTCGATCGTGGTGGTTTCTAAACCAAATGGGAGTCTGCGATTGTGTGGTGACTTTAAAGCCACTGTCAACGCTCAGAGCCTCATTGACATTTATCCTCTTCCCTGTCCTGAGGAGTTGTTTACCAAGCTCGCTGGGGGCCAAATCTTTTCCAAACTTGACTTATCGGAGATCTACCATCAGTTGCCATTGGACGCTACTTCCAAGGAATTTCTCGTTATCAACACTCCTTGTGGGTTGTATCAGTACCAGCGGTTACCATTTGGCGTCGCTAGTGCACCGGCCATTTCTCAGCGGTTTTTGGAACAGCTCACGGCTTCCATTCCCGGCTGCATAAACTATCTGGATGACACTGTTGTCACGGGGGCCTCCACTGAGGAGCACCTTCGTAATTTGCATTCACTGTTTCGGGTTTTGCATTCGGCTGGATTGAGGTGCAATCTGGACAAGTCACAGGTTTTCCAACCCTCCATTGTGTATCTTCGTTTCCACTTGTCCCGTGAGGGTATACGTCCTCTACGTCAGCACTTTGCGGCCATTAACGCTCTACCCCGGCCGTCTACCGTCAAAGAACGTCAGGCGTTTCTAGGCAAGATTGCTTATTATCACAAATTCATTCCATTCGCAGTGGCGGTAGCTTATCCTCTGCATCAGCTGTTACGCAAAAACGTCCCCTTCTGTTGGTCCGACGGGTGTGAGCAGGCTTTTGTCCACCTGAAGGCTCATTTGCAGTCTGCGCCTTGTCTTGCCACATTCCGTCCAGGTCAGCACTTGGTTCTGGCGACTGACGCGTCACAGTATGGCCTAGGGGCTGTTCTCGCCCATCGGTATGAGGATGGGTCGGAACGACCCATCACCTATGCTTCCAAGACCCTCAATGAGGCGCAACGGTGTTACTCTCAAATCGAAAAGGAGGGGCTCGCTATCATTTATGCTCTAAAAAAGTTCAGCGTTTTTTTGTATGGTTCTAAGTTTCACCTCATCACCAACCACAAACCGCTGGTCTCCCTGTTCAGCCCATTGGCGTCGCTTCCGGATAAGGCAGCTCACTGCCTGCAACATTGGGCCTTATACTTGTCTCGTTTTCATTATGAGATTCACTATCGCCCCACGGCCCAGCACGCCAACGCTGACGTATTGTTGCGATTGCCAATGGGCCCCCACCCGGTTTTCGATCGTGATGAACTCCTCTGTTTCCACATTGATGAGGAAGAACGTCGTGCGGTCGAGGATTTTCCACTTACAGGTTCGCAGGTCACGTCGGGTACTGCGCGGGACCCGGTCCTGCGTCGGGTGATTGGTTTTGTTCAACGGGGTTGGCCGGACAGGACCAAGGGCCGGGCATCGGATCGCCTTCGCAGCTCCCATGCCTTGCGCCTTCGGCTGTCTGTTCGTGATGGTGTTCTTCTGGCCATGAATGGCGCGTCTCCACGGATCGTGGTGCCAGCCTCTCTTCGCAAAGATGTTCTCAAACTGTTGCACGAAGGCCATTGGGGTATTTCTCGGACTAAGTCCCTGGCCGGCAGGCACGTTTATTGGCCCAGGATTGATTCAGACATCGCCCATATGATTGCTGCATGTGGCCAGTGTGCTCAACAACTGGCGGCACCTCGTACAATGCCCTCTCTGTGGCCTGATCCAGCTCAGCCATGGGAACGGTTGCACGCCGACTTTGCCGGCCCCTTTCTCGGTACTTATTGGCTACTGTTGATTGACACCTTCTCAAAGTTTCCGTTTGTTGTTAGATGTCCGTCATCCACCACTGCGGCGACGACACCGGCTTTGTCCAAAATCTTTGCGCTAGAAGGTCTTCCATCCACGATCGTCACGGACAATGGCCCTCAGTTCTCTTCACAGGCCTTCCGTGATTTTTGTACTGGACAAGGGATTCATCATGTTACAGCACCTCCCTTCCATCCGCAATCGAATGGGGAGGTCGAGCACCTTGTCCGCACTTTCAAATGCCAGATGAAAAAATTCCTTAGTGATTTTTCCACAGATGACACTCTGCTGCAATTTCTGAGTTCTTATCGCTTCACGCCTCTGGGTGATCGCTGCCCTGCTGAACTCTTGCATGGCCGCTAACTGCGGACTCTACTGCACCTGTTTCACCCTGTCAGGCCTTGTGCTGTGTCCCCTAGTGCGGGAAAATACTCGGTGGGCGCCGACGTGTGGGCACGAGGGTATGGATCTCGCCCTAAATGGATTCCACAGGTGGTCAAGGCTCTTCGCAGTTGCCGGCTTTGTGAAATACGTACAGGCGACGGCACGGTTGTTCGCCATTATGACCAGATGCGCCCACAAGTGGTGGCCATGCCGGTGCCACCGCCCCATCCTTCGCCTCCACCAGCCCGAGAAGCCAGTCCTGTCACTGCTGCCGATCTACCGTATGTGTTGATGCAGCCGACGTCGCTACCGCTTCCGAGTATGCCGGAACCGGCACCAGTCGCGACGCCTCCTTCTCCGGGACCCATCTCGCTGGAGCACACTCCTAGGTCCATGACACCTATGGGTGCTGCTCCGGAATTTTCACCCATCATCTCATCCAGGAGGCACGTTCCACGCACGAGCTTCCGTCCTGGACATTTTCGACCATACTCTTGTGTCTCTCCGCGGGATCTCCTCGGGGCCTCACAAGAGGCCATGGATGTCTCCGCGCTGTCCATGTCTCCAAGGAAGTGAGTGTTTTTTTTCCAAGGGGGGAAACGTGTTGTGACAGTGCCACGACATTTAACAGTGCCGCCATGACAGTACGCGCAAACGGTGATAGAGGCGCTCCGCAAATCGGCTGAGCGCGGGAGCGCCACCTAGCTACGAACGGCGCCGGCCACATGTCACAGTCGAATATGAGAGACTGAGTTGTAATCATTTGATCAGCTATTGTTTCTAAGAGAGAGTGTTGAATATCCACGCAATTATTGTGATTTAAGGTTATAACAGTAACGTCTTTCCCTCAATATTCAGATGTATACCATATTGTATAAAGTGTTCTCTCTCAGGGGAATCTACTGATAAGAAATGTGACTTCTGGAATGCTTTGCAAATCTTTTCAAATGGTCTATTGACCTTAATGATTTCCTCAGTCACAAAGGAAGTGTTTATTTGTCTTCTTCTAGTAGAGTTCAGAATTTATTTCAAATTGTTAGTGGCTTGGAATAATTCATTCTTGTACACATCATTAGCATCCCAAATAGTTACGGTGTATTGTAGCAAACTAGAGAGATTTTCAGTGTTAATGTTTCTTGTGATTTCTGCCAGAAGTGCTCCAGGTCCAGCAAGGCCAGAACTATGGCTATCGGAGAATATCATTACATTAAATCTGGGAATTTGCAAATTGAAATTTGTATTTATATGGAGATGTTTGTTTGTAAAGATTGCTGTACCTTAAGGTTGTTCTGTCTTCTGTACACTCTGTGGACTGAACATAGTGTTTTGTAACATTTGGTCAGTTTTTTCAGTTTGAACACAGTTTCAATATTTTTAGCATTTATATTCTGGAACATTGTGCCATCATCCTGGATTGGTCCCCCAAATATTCGAAGGAAACAACAACAACAAAAGAAGGAACTAGGTGCCTCCAATATCCAGGCACAGTGAATGTAGTAACAGCTCTACCAATTGCAGACCCAACTCTATCACCAGCAGCAATATTATCAACAGTAAGAGAAACAGCTGAACAACTACCAGGGGAGCCAGACACAGAAGAAAATTCTGCTGCAGATGATAATAGAAGAATATATGCAGTCAGGAAAAGAAAAGCAGTACTTCCAGCACACCTGAATGATTTTTTATTGACAAGGTAAAGGTAAGTGATCAATTAAATATGCCAAAGCCTAACAAACCCTTTAATTTCATTCTGATTCATCAAAATGTCCAATCATTGCTAAACAAATTAAGTGAAGTAAAATTTTATGTACTGATGAGCTAAAAAACGTTTCTGTAGTGTGTATAACTGAACACTGGCTGCCTAAAGATGCAATGTCAGTCACAAAATTTGCAGACTTCAATCTTTCTTCATCATTTTGTAGAATTACATCCAGTCATGGAGGGTCATGTATATTTGTTAAAAGTGGCATTGATTATTTTAACATAAAACCCATTGAACTGTTAGCTGAAGAGAAAATTTTTGAAGTATCCGCAGTTGAACTCTCTGCATTAAAATTAATAATCATCTGTGTATATAGGAGCCCTAATGCGAACTTAAATGATTTCTGTCACCAACTAGAAGCAGCTTTAAATACTATAAAAAACTTCAACAAAACAGTGATCATATGTGGAGATTTTAATATAAATTTTCAAGAAATCCCAAAAGACCAGCAAAGCTTGATGACCCTACTTGAAACATATAACATAAAAACCACCATTGACTCTCCTAGAAGAGTTACACCAACAACTAGTACAACAATTGATCAGATATTAATAAACACAAATGTAAATAACAATTTCTGTGCCGGAAATCTTAATACTGGCTTCAGTGATCACTATGCACAGTTTATTGCTTTGCACACCCCAAGTGAAACAACTGAGAAAGAGGAACTTGTAAAAGAAGGAAGGAAATTCACTAACAAGCAAATAAACCTTTTTGTACTGAGACTAAGTGAAGAAACTTGGTATGAAGTGTATACTTGTGAAAATACTAACAAAAAGTTTGAAAAATTCATGGAAATCTTCATGTCATACTTTGAAGCTGCATTTCCATTAAAAAAGCAAAAATGTCAACCTAACTTCAAAAAGAACAAATGGATTACAACAGGTATTAGAATATCTTGTGCAAAGAAAAGAAGATTATACACTTTAGCAAAGACACAGAACATGCCTCCTGAATTTCATTTGTACCTGAATAATTACAAGAGGATCCTCAAAAAAGTTGTAAGAAAAGCCAAAACAATGGCAAATGACAAATACATTGAAAATTCAAAAAACAAATCTAAAGCTATATGGGAAGTTATAAAAATCAAACTAGTGAAACTAAACAATAAAAAAATATGAACTTATGTTATGAAGGACAAATGATTTCTTGCCCAACAGAAATTGCAGGGACCTTCAACAAATATTTTGCAAACTTAAGTGAACAGTTGGTGAGTGGACTGGAAGAACACAACAAAATATCACCTCCATCATGCAATAGTACGAGAAATGTGTCAATGCTTTGGGAATGTTGCAACACTGAATCATTGATATGTTCCTATTATGCTTAGATGAACAGTTTGCTTAGATATGGTATGATCTTCTGGGGAAATACAGGTATAGCAAAACAAGCTTTCAAACTTAAAAAAAGGCTATTAGAATAATGAAAGGGGTTCCCTACAATGTCATGCAGGGAAATATTTAAAAAATTTAAAATAATGACTCTCCCTAGCTTATACATCTATAAATGTGTATGCTTTCTGAAAACTCACCAGGAATTTTCAACATTAAATACTTTTATTATTTTATTTTTTATTTATTTATTTATTCATCCATGGAACAATATATATTGTATGGATGTTGTCAGTTTATAATACATGAGCACACATTTACATTTACAATGAAACAGATTTCTCATATTTTGTGTAGTTTTTATAACTAGTCATACACACATTTATAATTACATCATATTTTGGCGATAATGTCATATGTTGCTAATAATCTACATCTATGTTAAATGTTCTTTTACAGCATAACAACTGTTACTTACTAAGAAGGTTTTAAGCTTTTGTCTCAAAGTGAGGGGCTCATTTATTTCTTTAATTTCCTGTGGTAATTTGTTATAAAGTTTTATCCCATTATAAAATATACTTTTTTGCGTCTTTGCCTTGTTCTTTCTATCTAGACAGTGGGCCCTGTTGTTGCTGTTTGTTATTATCCTTATGGCTCTTTTTTGTACTTTGAACACAGTTTGCATGTTACAGGCACTTTTTCCCCAAAACATGATCCCATTGCTGAGGACTGAGTGTAGATATCCGTAATATGTCATTTTAAGACAGGTATTATTGCATACTAGTGCAAGGATTCTAAGAGCATAGCATGCTGTGTATAATTTCTTTGCCGAAATGTTGACGTGGTTTGTCCATTTCAGTTGGCTGTCTACATTCATCCCTAAGAATTTGGTACTTTTACACGTTCTAATTTGTTATTATTAACTTTTAGTAGCATTGTGTTTTTTGTTCAATTGGAAGTTAATATAGTTAATTTTCTTTACATTTAGGGTTACTTTTTTCTTAATGACCAGTCATGGACATCACTGAGAGCCTCATTTGCTCTTTCTGACAGTTGTGTTGCATTTTCACCTGTTATTACTATGTTGCTGTCATCAGCAAAAAGTAATTTTTCTCCATGTCTGATACTTTGTGGGAAGTAGTTAACGTATATAAGAAACAATATCTGGCCTAATTCACTTCCCTGTGGGACGCCTATATTCACATGTTCTGGGTCAGACATGTGTTTTACAAGGGAATTGTTTGAAACTTGAGATATATCAACTGATTGAACTCTGTTTTCCAAGTATGATTTGAACCACTTCTTTGTCACGCCTCTTATTTCTATTTGCCCTAATTTATGAAGTAAGGTTTTGTGGTAAACTGTATCAAAGGCCTTTGACAAGTCTAAAAAGATACCATTTACATTTTCACCTTTGTCCAGTGTTTCTAAAATTACTTTAGTGAACTGTGCTATAGCAGATTGTGTGCCTTTTCTGGGCCTAAAAGCAAATTGGTCATCGGAAAAAATGTTATATTTATTCAGGTAATTTAGCAGTCTCTTTTTGACTAATATTTCTATTATTTTAGAAATGATAGACAGTATAGAAATCGGCCTGTAGTACTCTACATTTTCCACATCTCCATTTTTAAGGATAGGAATAACTTTTGCTTGTTTCAGGTACTCCGGAAAGTATCCAGATTCGAAAGATTCATTAATTATGTCTGTTAATGGGCACTTTATGGTGTCTATACATTCTTTAATTATGCAGACTGGGATTTCATCGAGTCCTACTCAAGTTTCATTTTTATTTGGTGTACTACTAGTGCCACTTCCCTTTCTGTAGTTGGCAAGAGCACCACTGAGTTTGTTAGTTGGTTCTGAGTAGGTAAATCATACATATCTGGAAATTTCTGCTGTAATTTTTTTCCAATACTACTGAAATATGAGTTTACAAAATCAGCTAATTTTTTAGGGTTACCTACTGATACATCTTTGTTTTTAATATGAGAATTGAGGTCGTTTTTAACAGAGTTAGATCTTTCCTTTTTGACGATGTTCCAGGCTGCTTTGCTCTTGTTTTCAGCTTGAAGTAATATTTTGTTGTTTGAAAGTTTTTTTGCAGCTAGCAGCACCTTTCTGTATATTTTCCTGTACTTTTTGTAGAATTGCAGAACTTCTGGGTTAGATTGATTACTTTTTATGGAGTTGAGATATCTAAGAGTTTCTGAGGATTTTTTGATATCTGTAGTCACCCATTGATTTCTCTTTGCAGTTTTAATTTGATAAAAAGTTTTGGGAAACATCTCTTCAAATCTGAGTTTAAAAATTGACAGGAACTTGATAAATTTCTGATTTGCATCAGTTTCTGTATAGACTTCCCCCCAAATCTTCATATTCTAGCTGGGATTTAAACTCAATACAGGGCTGATTTGGAAAACACTCTTTTGTACATACACAGTTTAGGAGGAGTTTCTACATGAATGTTAGTTTTTAAGATCTGGAAGAGGTGGTCTGATAGGCCCAGGTTTTGGACAGCAATATGACATCTTTTACTATCAATATCTGTAGCTACATGATCTATAGATAAGGAAGATTCTTTCATTACTCTAGCTGGACAACTAACAAGGGAGGATATTCCATAACAGCTTAGAATATTCACATATATGTTGCTAGCCTTATCAGGCTTCATCATGTTAATGTTTAAGTCACCACAGATAATCACATTTGCTTTTGGTCCAGAAACCTTGTCTAAGCTTTGATTCAGTTTTGAGAGGAATATATCAATGTCTCCACTGGGAGAGCAGTACACACAAAATATGACTAATTTTTTTGCTATGCCAGGTCCTATTATTTCAACAGCGGAAAGTTCAAAATGTTTGTCCTCACCTAGATCTAAAAGACCATATCTAACTTTAAATGACATACCTTTTTGACATAGATACGTGAACCTCCACCATTCATTGAGATTCTGCTATAGTAACATGCAAGGTCATTTGATGCTAATGCAATGTGTTCAATTTCCTTCCCTTTGCACCAGTGTCCGGTGATACACAAAATTTGGCTATCAAAAGTTTCCAATGTTACTTCTAACTGTTGTGCTTTGTTCTTTATGGCTTGAATGTTTTGGTGAAACACTGTTAGGCATTTGTTTTCACTTATCTTGGTGGCATCCTTCCCTTTAGACCTGATGCTAAAAAATCCTTTAGATGAGCTGGTGGCATGGTTATTCTTCTGTTGATGACAGTGGAGGTGAGTCTGTTGCCAGTTAGACTTAGAAGTTGGTGTATCTGAAGGTATCTGCCTTATGTTAGTCTTGTAACTGAGGCCAGGTACCAAAAATCCTGCAGAGTTGTAAGTTTCCTGGTGAAAAGTCTTTCATTATTGAAGACTGAGGAGGGGCCAATACTGATGAAAGGTCGTTGGCTGCTGGCACATCAGACATTTTTTTTTTTTTATTGTTAATGATGTAGCTGCTTTGGAAACTTCTGTCCTAGTTGAATCATTTATTTCAGCTGCTTTTGAGGAAAGTGGAGATTCTAGTGCTGGACCTGTTGTCAGAGATTCAGTTTCATTTTCTTTCTGTAAATTTTCAGTTGCTGTGTTTGGTGGTGGAAGTGGTATGGTCATGCTATTCTTGTCCTTAGCTGCCTTCACTGCATTAAAGATTTCTTGACTAATGAATAATTTTCCGAGTTTATTTCTGTGAAGCCCATGCCTGATAAAATGAATTCTCTCTGTAGCTGGTACGTCCACATATGTGGCATTTGGGAGGCTTTGGCAGATTTTCTCAAATTTCCTATTAGTAACTGTGATTTCTTTGTTGACACAGGATTGTTCTATAAAATCATGTTTTTGTGGGGTACTGGCAATGAAGAAGTTAATGTCTGTAATTTTCTGTAATGTACTTCTTAGAGCTCTTGTGGCGAGTTTGCCCTCGTTCCTCTAAACATCATTAGCACCTCCTTTTATTATTAAACAATTGCTTCCTGGCTTCAAAGAATGTTCACAGTTTTTTAAAACTTTGCGTAAAAGGGCACCCGGTTTCGTTATTCCACTAACCTTGAACATAATTTGCATGTTACACATAATGTCAGCTAAGCCCTTTCCATGACTGTCTGAAAGTATGAAAATATCTTCTTTGTTCTTCTTACCTGTATTGGTAGTTATCTTGTTTGCATGATAAGTATGTTCCATGTATTTTTAGTTTTTATAACATTGAAGAATATCTGAATATGGAAAAGTAATATTATTTATGTATACTGATATAAAATATTTGTATTTATTATCCAAGTTTTTGAAACAAATTAAATATAAGAAACTATATTGTAATTGACTACATCCATACAATGTATATTGTTAATGAATAAATAAAGAGACTGAATTGAATTGAATTGTATTAGTTTCTTTTATTTGTATTGTAGCTCGTGTTACTAGTCTTTTTTTAAATTAGGAGTTAATTGTTGTTGACCAGCTGTGGACAGCTGTAAGTACCTTTTCAGCTTTTGCTCCTATCTTTTCTGGTGTCCTATTTGTAATTATTATACTACTTTCATCTGTAAATAACACAGTTTCACGGTGTGTCACCTGTGCTTGGAAGTCATTCATGTAATTAAGAAATAGTATTGGGCCTAATATGCTTCCCTGAGGGGCTTCACTAGCCAAAAATTCAGAACAGGCAGGATGTTTCACCATATGTTTTGAGCCACTTGAAATTTGAGAGATTTCTTTCCTGTGTATTCTGCTAAGTAAGACTTAAACTATTTCCTGATAATTCCCTTATTCCCAGTGCTTCAAGTTTACATAGCAATAATTCATAATTAACTGTTTTGTAAACGTATTGCTGAAGTCTGCCTGTTACATGTTCTCCCTTAGTCAGGGCTTCCAAAAAACTTTTCTAAATTCTGCTACAGAATCTTCTGTTCCCTTTCCAGATGCGAAAACAAACTGCTCTTTGTACAGAAGTTGATATTTATTTGACTAATCCATAAGTCTGTTTTTCATGATATTTTCTACTAGTTTTAAAAAATAAAACAGTAATGAAACTGTTTTTTGATACTTTTTATTTTCTTGTAGCAACTTCTTTTTTGGATGAGAAGAACTTTTTCATGCTTTAGATAATCACGGTTTACCAAATTTCTTCAGGTTCAACTAAACAACAAGATACAATGGGGTCAACATGTAGATAAAGTAATAAGGATCATCAGTTCTGCATTTATGTTTTAAAGTATTTTGTCATTGTGCTCAGCTAAAGAAAAGATTGTTGGTTTATTTTGCATTTTTTTAGGGTACTGCAATTTCCATGTAGACTTTGCCTCCATTTCTAAGATTCAGAATAGGTGTAGATATTTTGATGCAAAGACCTTCATTAAGCTCCCATCTCACATATGGCAAAAAATTTTGAAATCTTATAAACAAAAAACAAAAAAAATCCATGTTATCTGCATCATATTTCTAATTACCAGCTCTCCTGCTTATTTTACTCTGTTAGATGTAGCCTGAAAAACCACAAACAGTTTAATGAGACTTAACATCAGTTAATTATTAACACAGTTTCTGCAACTGCCTCACTCCACCCCGAATCTTTTTATGTTGAGTGTTCATTAATCTGAAGAAAAGCTTGAACTGACAGTTTTTACATATTGGATCTTATAATTACTATAAATAAATTTTGTATTTACTGAAGGCATGCATCCAAGAAATGTAAAATGACAATTTTGTCATACATGGATCCAGAGCATATGTATTATACCACACAAAATTTCCCATTACAAAGCTGTATGAGGCACCCCACACAATCTATTCTAAACACACTGAGAGATTCAAGTGGAGAAAAAATTCATGAAAAGTAAATTAAAATTTGTTCATATGCCAACATTTTATAATTCCATGTTAGTTATATAAGAAATACACTATGCAGTTAACTGCTCATACTTCATTGAAATGTTTACAGTCTTTGTCAGAACCAGTTAGGTCATGATCAACACATTCACATAAATTATCATCTGACCCAAAGTTTATTACGAAATCAGAGGTCACTAGAGATAAACTCTGTCAAAGCTTCTCTGAAGGATGATTACAGGCAGTTCAGCTTCTGAGGAGGGTGAGTCCTTAGCAATATTACACCACAATTTATGAGATTGAAATTAAGTTTATAGCATATTTTCACATGTAGAGCTATGTTCTGCAAACAATATTGCTTTCATCAAGCAATTACATACATGGAAGAAATAATTTTCTAACCAATAAAACATAAAGCATATGGTACACTGTGATAATTAACATTTATATTAACAAAAACTGAAAAACTTTGAAAACAAAAGAAGATTTAAGACAATGCTGAAACGATAAAAATTACTTCAGAGTGTTATGTTATGTGTTTTTAAGCAGACTGTACTCTTCACAGTTTTATACAATGTTTAAGCTAAATTTCTTTGTTCTTCTTCATTTCATCATAGTGCATGAATATAGTTTCGATATACCATTTGATTGTACATATTACTGTATCATATACAGCAAATTGTCCTCATGTTTGAAACAACCAATTCATTTATTTTGCTTTAAATAATTTTATCTTGTATTTGACTCTGTCACCATCACTTACATATTGGACCTTGTATTTGTTGTGTTCTTGTGTTATACCCCTTTTCTCTAAATCTTTTAGAGCAAAAGCACTTTTTTATCCTCCTTTTTCTCTTGCCAGAAGCCAACATTAGAGATTTAAAATTTTGCAATTATCTTGCAGATGTACTTTACAGAACAATGGAATTCTTACATTAATTTCCTAGATCACCTACCTGCTCTTGGTGGTATTTGTAACAAATAATAATATTCAGATTTAAACTGTGATGTGTATTATTATAATATATGTGACAAAAGCAGTTTCCATGTGCTTCATCATCTAATACTCAGAGCTGAGATCAGTATTCTGGTGTGAAAATTTGGCACAGTGCTTGCACATATATTTAGAAAACTTGTAAATAAAAAATAAATAAGAAACATATTTTATTATATAATTCCTCAATAAATTACTTTATTATTAAAACTGTGGGAGATTCATTTTCATATTTATACATCAATCACTGATCATGTACATGATACAGGTTTCAACAGGTATATATACATAACAAATAAACACATGTAGATATACATATGTGGCAAGTATCTATAATATATATTAAATAATATTAATAAAGGGGTAGTGAAATCTAGCAAACAGAAAGATATGATACAATGCTAGACTATTCTCCATCATGCACCTCAAACCTCTGTAGGATAATTCTAGTGTTATGACACAGAGTGCTGGAAGATACCATCATATCAGGGAAGGCATCAAGCATGAAGAGCACAGGTGCTCTGTAAAAATCCACATAGTCCACATTGTCATGGTATATTTGATTACTACCACAGGTCCATGTAAGCCCAGCTGTATGCCTCCAGTTGCATAATAATGCTTTTTCTGGCCTGTTCCCATGGTGCTAAGCATTTTTCAAGCACCCTTCACCTGAATGATAGCATATCAGGACAGGATCATCAACATGAAAAACACGATTCACCCACAGTCAAATCTTGAATATCCTATACCCACTACAATCACAAATGATGATATTGTTAGGTAAATGTGGGAACACATTGGAGTTTTCTATTGCAGAGCCCCATGATCAATGATGTGCATTGAACAATGTGCTCTGAAACACTAGTGCCTTCACCAAAACTGTACTCTATCATCAGATATGCCACAAATTTCTGCCTATTCTACTTTAAAGAGCAGGCAAGACTCCAACCTCCATGTTCTGTAATGAAGTGCAGACATCCAACACCTTGTCATCTACTGAGGGATTCACTACTCTTCAAACACTTTCCACAGATGCTCACAACAGCAGTGTGTGAACAGATTTGCCATTTCCAATAAGCTTGTTCCCAGATGCCAGATCATAACAATGATCCTTTTGTCAAACTTCCTTGTATAAGTGGATTTCCCATTTGCAGCCCGTGGTGTTGTTATAATGATGCCCCATTCATGTATGCTCTTCTTATATACTTTCCTTACCTTGTCATGTGCCTGCAACACCATCAGGTGACATTCAGTTTTGCGGTGAGTAGTGGTCACAATGTTTTCGCTCATCAATGTATTTTACCTAAATGAGATTTCCTCATCACATATGTGTGCAACACCAATTTCTAAAAACTTATTTACTACCTTTACCTACTACACAAAACTTTTTAAGATTTACGTCTCCAGATTTAATGATAATATTCTTCCTTGTTGGCTCTGTCATATGCTTGTATTTTGTGGAATACCTTTTTCTGTTCCTCTATAAACATTTATTTCCCTGCTCTACCTCCAAATAAAGTTTAGTTGTGAACTGCTCATCAGTTTTCTGTAAATGATATTTCATCTACATACGTTGCCATTTTTTCACTCACTGTCTCTTGCATGTTGTTCATATGCACCTTTTTAAGTTTGAACATGAGTTACTTCATCACTGAAGCTTGTGATACACCATACCTTTCCAATTTAGAGCCAGAATACTTCGTTGTTTTTGTGCTTTTTCACTAAGTGCTTTTTTATTATTTCAGTCATTTATTGTAGCAATAGAATTTGGGGACCATAACAAGTGTTCATATATTCCTCTTCTTAATCTACATAAAAAAATTTATAATGTCCTTAAAGGGCTGTTCAAACTGTAATAATTGCTAATGATACAAGAGTACTAATCAAAGGTCAAAACTCAACCTTAGAAGATGCAGCTCAGATGGTAGCTGAACTGGCCTACAGTAATTTGAAGCATGTAAGCAGACACACAGTATGCTGCCATCTTGTGTCCTTATTACGTGCTTTGCCTTTGTATTGTTTTTTCCCCTCTGAACAGATTTTATAAGCTGTAGTATTTTAGCTGAAAAAGATTTACCCTGAAAGTCTTCTGCTGTTAGCTACAGTATGAACAATTTCTTGTACTAGTGTTATACCCTTCTAAGCATGAATCTCACCAGTTTGTCACAAAAAGGTGTCAAAAAGGACACTGTTGCTTTGAACATGATCTCCAATTGTGTGATACAAAACAAAAACACTTTTTATAGTCATCAACAGCAGACAAAAAAAATTGTTTTCTCTGATATTTTGTCTCTAGCACCAACAAAGACAGCATTTTGGGAGGAAAATTAAAATAAATGCTGAAATGTAGGAATTACTTACACACAAAACTTACAATATGACATACACATACAAATATGGAAAACCTCATAAAATATATTTCTGATTTCCTGCCTGATAAGTATTTTTCCTTTTTATAATTTCATTCTGTGGCTTAAAAAGTTTAGATCACTTAAAATTCTAAAGTAATTTGAACAATCACATCCTGTACAATTTATTTGCTGTTTAATTAAATGTAACAAATTTCATTTGGTTCTTGCTATGCAACTTTCTATATTTTTATTTGATAAGTGTGCTAAGTCTAAGACTGTTTGTTCTTTCTGTCAAACTCTATTAATGTATAACTCAGTCATTTCACATGTTGTGAGGATTCATTCTTTACATTTTGTACTACTTTTCTAATAAAATATTCTCAATTATATTGCATTAGGATTTGTTGCCATATTACTAGACTCATATTTTGGACATTGCTTTAAATCTTAGATTGGACCTTCCAGAATTATGTTTTCCATGGTTTTTCAAAATCACTCAATATAAATACAGTGATGCTTCCTTAAAAACACATGGCTAGTTTCCTTCCTCATCCTTTCCCAATGCAAGTTCATGCTCCACAACAAATGATCATGTCATCAATGGAAAAATTAATTCAAATCTTCCTCCCTTCATTCCTTTTTAGCACTTCGTGTAACTCTTCACAGACATCTTCAGCCACTTTAGAGAGAGAGTTCACCTGTGCACAGAATATAATTATTTCTGTGTAATGTAGTTTGCTTATTTTTAAAATGAACCTAACTTCCAATAGCTTCTTTCTAAATCTGCAACACTGTCACTAATTTTCTTGTGCACTGACAATAATACCTACATCTGAATTTCCTCCTTGCTCTGTAACCACGTAGAAAAATTTGTGATCTACTTTAATTCTATTTGTTCTTTTCTTATATTATTTTTGATACTGTTACTTTTGATGTTATTTAACTCCTCTTTCAACTCCCTTAATTTCTCTTCACTTTGATACCTATAGTTCTGTAATTCATTGCCTCTATTTAAGAATTAGTGTAAGTATTTTATAAGGTAAATGGTCCTATTTATTTAGCCAAACTTCGTGTAAAAAGGTTTGGACACAGAGCAACTGCAGATGCCCCATGCCTGAATCCATTGCTTAAGGTTCCCTCAGTTCACTACTCCCAGTACTATTTCACCCAGTCAAAATACCACCATCCAGAAACTCGCATATCACACTAGAGCTCTGCCAACCCCACTAATTGCATATTTGCCTACCAAGGTCTGAAGAGTTTGGTTAAGACATAATAATGGTGTTTGACAGAACTGTGATCAGAACAGTCTGAATGCCTCCAAACCTCAGAGCTTGAGATCAACGTGGTCAGTTCTGTAACCTGTAATAGTGTCATTACATAGTTTTGTAGTGTCAGCCATGGGGAGGGTGGAAGAACAAGTGTGGGATTGTCTGAGTAACAGCTCCAACCTCCTCACCTTGGATGTGTTGGTTCACTTGTCCACAACCAGCAGGCAGAGGGAGGGGGGGGGGAGGGGTATCAAACCTACAGTCCTTTGCAGCAATACATAGTCAGGATCTTGGCCGCAGGTATAAAAAACACAGCTTGCACCAGAACAGAGCATACTTTCTATACAGGTGGCCCAGCAGTGGCTAATGCTGAGATACAATAATTAGGGTGTGCTGAAGGTCTGTCCATCAGTGGCTTGTGGTGGAGGCAGTGTCATCCAGTGAGTGAACTCCAGCCCCCGACATCTGGCTAGTAGTGGATGGCGACAGCAATCACTAAGCCAGTCAGTAGCTAATAGTGTTTTAGTTCAATATTCAATCTGATGCAGGCCATATGACATATGGTCCCATTGAATGATAGAGCAACAATACTGCTTTGTGCCAAATGGTGGCAGCCCACACTACAATGGTCTCCAAATTTGTGCCATTTGGTAGCTGGTCAGGTGCTATTTATATGCACCCTCACCCAGTCTGTTATTTTCTAGAAGCCAGGTGCCATGTTGTTGTCCATTCGTAATGCTGAAGTGGTTTCCCAAATTTCTGTAACACATGGGTAGTCATACCAACATAATGGGGCCGAATGGAGGGGCATAATGCAGAAACACCTACTTGCTGCAATCTGCGGCAGTTACGTAGTTGTCAGGTGCTGACTTGCGAGAGCTAGATAGCAGCCACTGCACAACCTAGCTCTCAAGTCAATATTGTTAGTTATAAGTGACTTAGTCGCTATGTGACACAAAGCCCAGTGGGTTGCAAGGTCAGTTTGTAAGCAGCCCCCTATATTGTTCTTTCCGTCACTAACATAAAGGCCGGTTTGTTACAGATCTCCAGTTCTGTCACTATCAGCTATCCTCTTTACTTCATTGTTACTGGTACATCCCATATCATCAGCATTCTGCCTTGTATGATTCATATCTTGGCCTGTACATGTGAATGGTTTCTTCTGCTTCCTCTTCAACTACAGTTTTCAGCAGTGGTTCATGTGAGAACATATTTAATCATTCTATATGTCTGATTTATTAAGTTATTTGTTAAATCTTTTTTCTTATTAACTTACGGCAGGACAAACTCCTAAAATGCAACATTTTAAGAGTGCTTCCTTTTTGTCTATATTTCACACCTATGCACAACTGTTCTCGAAACATACTTTTCATGAATCTTTTCAATCTTAAGGCTTACATTTTTTATGTTAGCATTCATTTACACTGCTGGGGAAAAAAATGCAACACTCTTGAGCACTGTGTTCAGTCACACCAGGGTATAAAATATGCATACTGAGGGGCTGTAATATTAAGTGATTCATTCGTCACAGTCATCGGCAATCAGATGTTGCCCTGGAGGTCTGTCTGTACACCCTCTGTTTTATATTGCAGACAGTGTTTAGAAGTGAACAGTTTGTGCAACATTCATTCTACGGTACACCCATGCCCCGCCATCAAGTGTGTACTCCTATTAAACAACTTCAGTCATTTAAATAGGACTAAACTGGGTGGACATATCAACAGGTTGCTAAGCATTTTTGGCACAATTTATTAGCATATGTAGCTACTTTCAGTAGTTGTCTGTGGAATCTTCCCACACCCACAGACCTGGTTCTGGACTTCCAAATAGTATAGATGCACATCAAGAATGCTGTATTGTGGAAGCACCACTGGCCCACCAAACATCTACAGGGAAGAAATATGGGCACCTGTTGCACCTGATGTGTCACAAAGGTCCATTGGGGAACTGGTTGCATACAGCAGCACTAAGATCACACGTGCCTCTCTCCAGGCTACCACTGACATCACGATGTGGTCAAACATCGCGACTCTGGTGTCATAAAAGAGTCAATGGGAGAGTGAAATTTCACTCTGTTGTTTTCACTGATGAGAGTGGGTTTTGTCCACATGTGAGTTACAGATATACATACATAAAGTGTAGACCTGGTGAGGAGCCTTTCCTGGAGTGTATCACCCATGAGACATAGGTCACACCCCAGGCTTCATAGTGTGGGAGGTCATAAACTATAACTCGTAGTCATATTTTCTGTTTCTGCAAGTAAAAGTAGCCAATGGGCATTACATTGCATAGATTTTTATCCCCATCTACTGCCATTTCTGTGACAAGAAGGTGATGTGCTTTTTCAACAGGACAATGCATGTCCACATACCACTACTGCAATGATGAGCTTCATGGTGCACAACAACTGCCCTGGCCAGTGATACCTCTAGATCTCTCATCATCAACTGAATACATACGGGACATGGAGAAGTGGGAACTTACTTGTTCTACAGAACCTACAAGAACCATTTCCAAACCGCAACAAAAAGTGTGAGGTGTTCGGGGGAATCCATCACAGGATCCTATTCAGCACCTTTGCAATCATTTGCATTACTGTGAAGTGTGTTTCATTTGGTCACAGTCTGTCATCACTGGATGTATGTGTAGTCATCGTCATCATTGATGCACAAGTTGCCAAAGAGCCATCAAATAAAATACTTACAGCAGGTGACCAAACTCATCACAAGGGGCCTTTTTTGCATTATATGTTCATGCACAGCCCTTCTCTTTTGTGTATTCCTTGCTGTTGCACCTTTCTTGTACTGAATTTCTTCAGCAATTCTACTTCTGAAATAGCAGAATTCATCGATTTCTTCAAAGAGTCACTTGTTAAAGTTTAAAATTTAGCCATAAAGTTTATCCACCTGCTGTGTACAGCACTACTTTGCTCTTATTTTTGTTTGTATGCATTTCAGCAGCTAAATTCACATCAGTTTCCCATAAAGTAATCATTCAATGCGGGCTTTACAGTCACAGGAGATGAACATCGGCAGTGGAAATTTGGATGTGTCCTGATTGTCTATATTAAAATTCATGATGATGCCATTGTAGGATCCTGCACGTTCTTAGTAGATTCTCTTCTTCAGCTAAACTGTGTGTGGCATGGTTAATAGATTTCCGTATATAAAATTTGGAGTCAACAGGAATACCTAAATGTTTTACTTATCTACCAGCAGTATCAAAGTTTTGTGTTGTGTCTGATTACAGATAAGTCTATAAGTGGTTAACCGGTTCATTCCTAATCAAGGTACTCTTGTTTAATTTGATGTAGTGGTGAAATTTTTCATGTGTGGTAAATAGTCTAGTATTACCAATATCATGAGACAGAGCACACTGCGGGAATGACAACCCACAATTAGATAAAAGCAGTGTTACTATTATGCATATTTAACTTATCCAAGACACACATGTAACATAACAGTACACATATTAAGCAGATCAAATACATTAAGACAAAGGCAGAAATAAAAGCAACAATAATTGACACTTTTTGTCTTAATGTTCAATTGTTAGCATCACCACACACCCCCTTACCCCCCATGAAGTGAAGCTCCCAGGATGAATGCATATTTGTGCCAGATGATTCTGTCAGCTCTTATTTGTACTAGGCAAGATGGTCGAGAAACAAAATGAGTGTCCTGTGAGTTTAGTTCTTGTAGTTTCAGTAGAAGCTGCATCTGTTGACATAGGCGAGATTGACACAGACTCATCCGGTGACATTGTAGGCTGGTTGGCCATTGCTGACTATGACATAGGTGTCGGGCAAGTAGTGGGGTCAGTCCATGGTGCTGTCTGTCAAGAGTAGATAGGCCTGTTTGACATACTCAGCAGAAACTCTGGTAGGTTTAGCAATAACTAAGATTTTTACTGTTTGGGTATTACCATCCTAAACTGGGTACGGACCTGTATGAGGTGGTTGCAAAGCAGCTCTGATAGAGTTTCTGCATAGCCTCACATGTGAGCATGCAGCAATGTCTTTCTTTATAAAAATGGGAGAGTCCATGTGGCAGGGATGCTGGGGCTGGATGGGAACTGGATATGCAATTTCTAATTTGCTAAATTAAAAAAGAGGGGTCTCAAGACAGATAGCACTGTAGTTGACTGAAAAATCCAGCAGAAGCCTGATGGTCTCATCAAACATGAACTCTGACACGAATGCACTGAGGGTAGGTTTGAATGCTGCATGCAAACTGAGCAACACTAGGGGCAAGGCTGTCCACCACAAGTATTTATGACACATAAAGGTTGACTTGAAGGTCTAGCACCAACACTCAATCATGCCATTGCTATCCAGTTGGTAGCTGGTGATATGATGGTGTATAAAACCACACAAGTAGCAATTTCACTAAACAAGGTGCACTCAAACTGGCTGCCCTAGTTTGTTGTTACATCTGTCAGGCAGCCAAATCACAACATCCATGGGGTTTCTGCCTCTACCCATTGGGTGTTTCCATTTAAAGGTTGAGTGTCCCTACAAAGTTGTATGAGAAGAACGTTGGGGAGCATCCTTAAATGAACCAACTGGTCTACAGACATGGCTTCTCACTTTGGTTGATTGACAAGACAGACAAATTTTTACCCACTGCCAAAACTCATGTCTCAGACCCAGCCATACAAATCTGTCAACTATCATTTGTGATGTGGCACTGGCAACGAAATGAGTTAGTCCATGAATGTCATTAAATACCCTTCTCTGGTGGTAAAATGGAACAGAAGTCGTGGTCAGCTGTCAGAAACATCACATCACACTAGAAGGCTGGCCATTGGCAACTTCTGCAGATACAATCCTGTGTCTGTTTTCTTGATATACTACTATAGCACTGCATTGATATTTTGAGACATAGCTAGTTGTGAGATGTTGCTCCTGCAGAAATGATTTAATGCAAGAGAAGTAATCTGCCACAGCATTAACAGCACCCTGCAAATGATCAGTGTAAAGACAAATTGGTCTATGAATTTCACAATGGCAGAACTGTTATAGTGAGAAGGAATTGTGGGGTACGCTGAAAGTGAAGGAAACTGGTGTGTGATCTGTAAATACTGTGAAATGGCATGCTTCCACCTCCAGTCTATAATGTTTAATGGCTTCGTACACAGCCAAAAAATCTCTGTAATTGACAAGCGATTTTCTATGAGCCTCTGACAGTTTCTGGGAAAAGAATCTGTAGTCTCCCCTCTCCTTCCTTCTTCCATCTATTGTCCACATTAAATAATCCCCAGCCCAAGTAATTAACAAGCAAAGTATTTACGAAAATTTTGAGAGGAGCAAAGATTACAATACACTTTCAAGTTAACTTAGCTTGAGATGGCCTTAGTTCTTCTTGTCCAGGTGTCTGATTCTTGAAGCTGAAAGTCAGAATGCATCAAAGAGTGTTCACACATATGATACATTAATAAACATAGCTAAATGAAACGAAAAAATGAACTAGTATGGTAATATACTCATATATACTAAAGATATCTCAAAGTAATATTCACTCAGCAATTAGCAGACTAAAAAGAAATTATGTACACAAGCAAAACAAGTTGGACTGCACTAATGCAGCATTTAAAAAACGCATACAAAATAAGGTATGGAGCATTTCCACAATGTACTGACATAAAAATTCTGTACTTAACATATACATGTGTTTGATTTGTACATATGGAAGTTCAAAATACTAATCCTAATATTCACAGTACACATGAATAAAATGAGTCTTCACTCAATTTACCACAACACCCATGACTTTACCCAAAAGGGTTCATTACAATTAAGGTAAGTCACTTTCTGCTGAGTTCACAATAATAATTCATAATTTCGTTTATCGTTTTTCAATGGACTACAGAAAAAAAACGTATAAGTGTGAAAAATGTAAATGTGAAATACAGCACCATACTATCAAATTAAATGGTAAACACAAATGAAAAATCCAGTACATAAAAAGTTACATTCTACTAAACGTTATATACTTCATTACTTTATAACTAGATCTGTGTCATTTACCAGTCATGACTGGACAGACTGCATCAAGATTAATTACATATTTACATTTAAAAATATTCACAAGATTAAGACATTTACACTTAATAGAAACAATATTTGTTTGTCCATTCACTTTGGTCACTATTAAAGAATTCACCAATGGAGTACAATGGGCGTTCTTTCAGATCCTAGCGGCAGGGATTGCACTTCTTGAGGCAGTGAGTTGAACACCTTTAGGGCAACCACTGGAAAGCTATCTCGCGTTCCCGTCAGTCGACACCTGAGTATTTCGATGCTCCTCTTGTTACGGGTATTGGGATTGTGTATATCTTGCCTCATGCTGAAGACTCCTTGGTTTTCTTTCACGTTGATGAGACATAAAAACACATACTGGCTGAAGACTGTCATAATTCCTAACTGCTTGAATATAGGCATGCAGTCTTTTGCTTGATGTGATTATTCTGAGAACTTTTTTCTGTAGAATTAGCACATCCTTACAGCCTGCAGAATGTACCCATAACAGTTGGCCATAATTGATGTGGCTATGGAATAGGGCATAATATACCATCATGGGATATTGGTCACTCAATGCACCTTTTAAGCTCCTCAGAAGGTGTATTACACGTGAGAGCTTGGAGAACATGTACACTGTGTGTTCGTTCATTGTTAGTTTCCTGTCTATCATGAAGTCCAATAGTTTGACAGCCTCAATATTATCTTGGGACCCAATGTTGTTAAGGGTGTATATCAGATGTTGTGTTTTTTCTTCATTCATTTTCATTTTATTTTTGATGAACCAGTCATTAATGTTTTGGTAGAGTGCATTTGTTTCTTGGAGTGATTCTGCAGCAGTTCTTCCTTTGGCAAAAAGGGTGGTGTCATAAGCAAACTGTAACATATTGTTGTTATAACCCATATCATTGACAAAAATAAGGAACAGGAGAGGCCCTATGACAGACCCTTCGGGCACTCCATATTCCAGCTTTCGTTCTTGTAGGTACCATACCTAACAAAGATATTAAAGAAATGTAAACCTCTACACAGAAGAAAACGTCATTTCGTAAAAACAGGTCCGGAATTTTTGCTTGTTACTTCTTCGACGCGGCAATAGCGTATACTGTACCCTAATTATTTCGTCAGGAACAGTGTGGCACGTCACAAATTGTGTAATTATTTCTAACGCATTTACTGAATCGTTAAATGTCACAGAGGAGTGCTGAGGATCTTCTGTATCATCCTTATCATCGGTTTCTCCCTTGTCCAGATCCCGCGATGCACACGGAACTGTCTCAGCTATATTCATGGGTTCTGTAGTGACGAGGTTTTCATCAACGTTCACGTAATCTTCAAATTATGCTTGCTCTTCAAGTCGATTTCATTTTTCATCATTAGGTGAAATATCGTCCATTTCCACCATGAACATGGACTTCATTTCCAAATCCAGCTTTTCGTAAACAGATCCGAATGGCGTCGTCTGAAACTGTGTGCTATGATGCTGCAATGTAATGCATTGCCTAGCAGAAGAAACAAATTCATTAATAATTTTTTTTAGTGTTCAAAAATGGTTCAAATGGCTCTGAGCACCATGGGACTCAACTGCTGTGGTCATCAGTCCCCTAGAACTTAGAACTACTTAAACCTAACTAACCTAATGACATCACACACGTCCATGCCCAAGGCAGGATCCGAACCTGCGACCGTAGCAGTCGCACGGTTCCGGACTGCCCGCCTAGAACCGCGAAACCACAGCGGCCGGCTTTTAAGTGTTCTTTCGCTCCGGTAGCACAACATGAAATAAATGGCAAGTAAAAATCTTAGCTGTAAAATGTTTATTTTCATTTATTCCTTTTTCTCGATGTTTACACACCTGATGTCACGCTGCACGAGAGTTTTGCGATAATGCAACTTGAAATTATGTATTATTCCAAGGTAAAGTGGCTGGAGCTCACTCGTTCTATTCGCTGGAAAGAATTCCACGGTCACATTTCTCAAATAGAAAGTAAGGAGAGGATGTACTGCACACTTGTTTACGAACAATAAAATCTTCCGGCCTGCTGCACCCATTTTCGCATCGACGCTTCGAAACCAGCAATCGAAAAATTTGTCATAATATACGAGTTCTTGTTACTAGTGTATTTTATGGGAAACGTGACAATGTTCTTAAAACAACGGGGCTTGGCAAATTTCCCGTTCGAAAGTAGGGGGAGCTTCTCACTCCCACACTGTTAGCAGATAACAGCACCGATACACGTCGTTTCACCAACACAAGATCGCCTGCTTCAAACTTAGAAAACCTGCCTTTACCATGACGTCTCTGCTTTCTCCCATCCCCTGCTTTTTCATCATCCGTCTGACACACTATTCTCCCTCTTGCAGTGACTAAATTATACATGGTGGAAACTCAACTTTCTCAGAAGTAAAATTAGCTAGTCTGCGCTTAAACGTGATTTCAAATGGTGAAAAACCTGCTTGAGAAAGATATAAGCTGTTCATAATATCCTCAAAATCACTGACATAATCTATACAACTGGTCTGATTCTTACTACAATATCTTCTAAAGATTATTCCAGTTTCTCTCATATATCTTTCTGCAGGATTATTCGATAGATGGTTCACAGAGGCTAGAATATGCCTTATTTTGGAATGATCAACAAATTCTTTCCAAGCTTGTGATGCAAACTGAGATCCATTGTCAGAAAAAAAGTATAAGAAATATTCACCTGTTGAAAATACGTGAATTCACACTTAGAAATGATTTGCTTGCTGGTAGAAAAGAGGCAACAGCCTTATGAACTTCAAAAATACATCAACCACCACAAAAACATAACAAAATCCATTCCTAGGCTTAGGCAAAAGTCCACAAACGTCCGCAGACAGGAGGTCTAGATTATTATTAGGCAGTTCGTTTTGCATATGACCTCTACTTGTTTGGTTACTTACCTTCATTCTTTTGCATCTGTCACAGCTGGCATTCGTCTCCTTAATTCTTTTTTCTATGGTATAAAAATAGATGTTTTCCTGAATCTTTTGTGTACATTTCGTTGATCCACAATGACCAAATCTCTCATTTGTATAAGTAATTAAAGTATCAGTACATTGAAACTTCCTGGCAGATTAAAACTGTGTGCCCGACCGAGACTCGAACTCGGGACCTTTGCCTTTCGCGGGCAAGTGCTCTACCAACTGAGCTACCCAAGCACGACTCACGTCCGGTACTCACAGCTTTACTTCTGCCAGTATCCGTCTCCTACCTGCCAAACTTTACAGAAGCTCTTCTGCGAACCTTGCAGAACTAGCACTCCTGAAAGAAAGGATACTGCGGAGACATGGCTTAGCCACAGCCTGGGGGATGTTTCCAGAATGAGATTTTCACTCTGCAGCGGAGTGTGCGCTGATACGAACTCGGGACCGAGATCGAGTCTCGGTCGGGCACACAGTTTTAATCTGCCAGGAAGTTTCATATCAGTGCACACTCCGCTGCAGAGTGAAAATCTCATTCTGGAAACATCCTCCAGGCTGCGGCTAAGCCATGTCTCCGCAGTATCCTTTCTTTCAGGAGTGCTAGTTCTGCAAGGTTCGCAGAAGAGCTTCTGTAAAGTTTGGAAGGTAGGAGACGGATACTGGCAGAAGTAAAGCTGTGAGTACCAGACGTGAGTCGTGCTTCGGTAGCTCAGTTGGTAGAGCACTTGCCCGCGAAAGGCAAAGGTCCCGAGTTCGAGTCTCGGTTGGGCACACAGTTTTAATCTGCCAGGAAGTTTCATATCAGCGCACACTCCGCTGCAGAGTGAAAATCTCATTCTGGAAATATCAGTACATTGTTCTGGCGAACATAGTCTTCAGCCATCTGAGTCAGTCCTATGTCTCCAGGATAAAATACCCTTGTGTACATTATAACACTGTTCAGTCTTTTCTTTTCCTTTCTTACCCAAAGGGCTCTTCACCAATTTCCAATGTTGATCATAATTTTGATATTCACTGAGGGTGCAAATTTTCAAGATTTCTTTTCCCTCCTCCACACCTCTCAAGTACATAATTTTAAACTCTTTCTCTCCTTCTCTAAATTTGTTAGATGAGTCCCTCCTTAATTGTTGCCTAGACAAAGCATCAGCAACTACTTTGTTTGTGCCCTTAATGTATCTGATTTCATAACTGAACTGATGAAGAAACAAGGCCCAATGAGTAATTCTGTTATGGTATAGCTTACACTCCTGCCGATAACAGAATTTTTGTGATCAGTATAGATGGTAACTCTGTGATTTATTCAATAATTTTTAAACTTGTTGAAGGTCCAATGTAGAACGAAAAGTTCTTTTTCAGTTCCTGTGTATGTCTTTTCATGCTTCTGCAATACTCTACTAGCTAATGCATGTGAAATGAATGAGCACCCAAACCAACATCACTTCTGTCTGTGATAAAACAAAAAGGAAGAGACAAATCTGAACAGAGTCTGACATTGACACAACTGTCCTTTGATCTCTTTGGAAGCATCCTGACATTCCTGATTCCAATGCAAAATAGTATTCTTCTTCAAAAGTTCACACAGGCACGAAGCATTCAAAGCTTTGGTGCTACAAAATTTTCTATAGAATCCAGTTAACCCAAAAACTAATTTAAGTTGTTTTTTTGGCTGGCAGAACCAGGAAAACCATCAAGTTTCTCTTTAGCAGGTGCAATTCCTTTCTCAAATATAATGTGCACTAAAATTTTACTTCTTCCACGCCAGTTTTACACTTACCTATTTTCAATGTCATTCCGCTTGATTCTAATTTTGAAAACACATCTCTTAAGATCCGAATGTTGCTCCCACGTCTTCATAGTTACCAAAATGTCATCAACACACAATTAATTTTGAACTCATTTAAAGACAGAGTCCAAAGCACTTATGAATTCAGCTACAGGCACACTTATCCCAAATGGCACCACACAGTATTGAAAACACTTGCTTCTATACACTGCCCCCGGTAGCTGAGTGGTCAGCGCGACAGACTGTCAATCCTAAGGGCCCAGGTTCGATTCTCGACTGGGTCGGGGATTTTCTCTGCTCAGGGGCTGGGTGTTGTGTTGTCCTAATCATCATCATTTCATCCCCATCGACGCGCAGGCCGCCGAAGATGCGTCAAATCGAAAGACCTGCACCAGGTGAACGGTCTACCCGACGGGAGGCCCTAACCACACGACATTTCATTTCACCTATATACAAAGATGCAGTATACTTTCTAAAATTAATTTAATGGGGAATATGGTGAAATCCAGAGGTCAAGTCCAAACTATTCATGAATGTTACATAATCAATTTTGCGTAACTGCTTGACCATGTTCTCATGATGGTCATTCTCTCTGATATGAACCTTTTTTAATATGTCTAGATTCCAAAACGATTCTCATTCTACCATCTCTCTTACTTACCACAACCAAAGGATTATTGTAAGCACTCCTACTTCTCTGAATTACTCCCTATGTTTCCATTTTCTAAATTTCTTTCACTACATGCTTCCTTTTTGGAAATGGTATGCTGTATGGTTTGAGAAAGAAAAGTAGATGATTTCTAATTTAAAGCATGCACTAATAGCCTTTCCCTTTCCATAGTCTTTCACTGACCACGTTTCTAAAACCCGATAACACATTCCTAAGTTGTTCCTTTCGTTGGTCCTTAGCTTCACTCACTTTAGAATCTACTACACTTTCAAAACTCTGAACCTAGGTCTCATCCAAATTTGTATCATTGTAAAATATCTGGTACTCTCCTTGGTTCACAATGTTTTGCAAATAGTTGCAACTTTTTCCACAGTTTAAAATACAGAAATTTGTTTTCACATAAATATTACTCTTAGGTTCCAAAATAAACAATATTCATGCAGATAGTGGAGGTTCGCTAAGAAAGATTAACAAAACTGTATATGAACTTATTTTATTAATTAAAATAACTGCTTTTTTTAAAAATGGCTCACTTTTCACATGCAACAAAAGTGATACAAAAAATACTACTACTGCAAAGAAGACAAAGATAAACAGCTGCTCTGACATAAGTAAACTCAATGCACTAGTTGTCATAATGTGAGCTTAAATGAGAACAATACCTGCAAACATACGCAATGAATTCTTTAATACTCCATCCAAAACAATCCTCAACTTTCACTATCCAATCGATACTGAGAATTATATTTTCTTCCAGACTAGGGTTAACTAAACATCCATGTTCGAAGGTTTTGTCTTCTATACTAAAAGGTAAAAATACCTGAGACTTTACAAATTTGCTTTGCTTACCTGTAGCTCCTCTTATCTTTACACTACAATGGGCATTTCCACAAAATTCTTTCTATACTTGATTTTATCTTTAAAACGTTCAGATATGCCACAAATTGGGCTACCTGTATCAATCGAGCAGTTCCCTACCCACTGATCAATCTTAATTTTAATGTAAGGACACCAAAAATCTGAATCATCCTCCATCCACACGTTCTTCACAAGGTTTACAAGTACTATAAAATTACTTAGATTACTCATGTTGTCAGGTAAAGATTGAACACAATGAAAATTATGACTAACAACAGCGAACATATTCCAAAATGCAATTTTATCTAAATTATCATCAATCTGGTCCCACACAAACATCAAAAAGTTTTCACCTTTATTCTCCAGGCTCACAAATACCTCGCCTTCACTGTTTGGATGATTACACTGCATGGCATCTACGAAAAATTGTTTTGACCAGATTGGTATTCCATGACCCTCACTTACAACACATAGGTCACTTACCTTACCTGTATTGTTGACATCATTTACAAATAACTTTGAGATTTAATTATTCTTAATCTCCTGATACTCATGATCATCATATTCCTCCAAATTACTTCATCAATAACATCACTGACTATACAAGTCTCATCTCCATCAAGGTCACTTACCTCACCTACATTCGCTTGCAATAAGCCACTAGTCCCAGACTTACAAACATCAGTTACTTCACACATTTGATTCACATCTACAACAAATGTACCACTTGGTTCATAACCAATACAGTCATCACCAGATTTACATTTAGGTTAGAGAATTCCCTCCCTAGGCCCGACAAGACGCCTTTTGAGACACAGCAAGGTAGGAGTAGGCAAAATGCAACAAGGAATAACAATATTAATGTGCTAATAGTAAACTGCAGGAGCGTCTATAGAAAGGTCCCAGAACTGCTCTCATTAATAAACGGTCACAACGCCCATATAGTACTAGGAACAGAAAGTTGGCTGAAACCTGACGTAAACAGTAATGAAATCCTAAACTCGGATTGGAATGTATACCGCAGAGATAGGCTGGACAGTGAAGGGGGAGGCGTGTTTATAGCGATAAGAAGTGCAATAGTATCGAAGAAAATTGACGGAGATTCGAATTGCGAAATGATTTGGATGAAGGTCACGGTTAAAGCAGGCTCAGACATGGTAATTGGATGTCTCTATAGGCCCCCGGGCTCAGCAGCTGTTGTGGCTCAGCACCTGAAGAATAATTTGGAAAATATTTCGAGTAGATTTCCCCACCATGTTATAGTTCTGGGTGGAGATTTTAATTTGCCAGATATAGACTGGGAGACTCAAACGTTCATAACGGGTGGCAGGGACAAAGAATCCAGTGAAATATTTTTAAGTGCTTTATCTGAAAACTACCTTGAGCAGTTAAACAGAAAACCGACTCGTGGCGATAACATATTAGACCTTCTGGTGACAAACAGACCCGAACTATTTGAATCAGTTAATGCAGAACACGGAATCAGCGATCATAAAGCGGTTACTGCATCGATGATTTCAGTCGTAAATAGAAATATTAAAAAAGGTAGGAAGATTTTTCTGGTTAGCAAAAGGGACAAAAAGCAGATTTCAGAGTACTTGATGTCTCAACACAAAAGTTTTGTCTCAAGTACAGATGGTGTTGAGGATCAGTGGACGAAGTTCAAAACCATCGTACAATATGCGTTAGATGAGTATGTGCCAAGCAAGATCGTAAGAGATGGGAAAGAGCCACCGTGGTACAACAACCGAGTTAGAAAACTGCTGCGGAAGCAAAGGGAACTTCACAGCAAACATAAACATAGCCATAGCCTTGCAGACAAACAAAAATTACGCGAAGCGAAATGCAGTGTGAGGAGGGCTATGCGAGAGGCTTTCAATGAATTCAAAAGTAAAGTTCTATGTACTGACTTGGCAGAAAATCCTAAGAAATTTTGGTCCTATGTCAAAGCGGTAGGTGGATCAAAAAAAAATGTCCAGACACTCTGTGACCAAAATGGTACTGAAACAGAGGATGACAGACTAAAGGCCGAATTACTAAATGTCTTCTTCCAAAGCTGTTTCACAGAGGAAGACTGCACTGTGCTTCCTTCTCTAGATTGTCGAACAGTTGACAAAATGGTAGATATCAAAGTAGACGACAGAGGGATAGAGAAACAATTAAAATCGCTCAAAAGAGGAAAGGCCGCTGGTCCTGATGGAATACCAGTTCGATTTTACACAGAGTACGCGAAGGAACTTGCCCCCCTTCTTGCAGCGGTGTACCGTAGGTCTCTAGAAGAGCGAAGCGTTCCAAAGGATTGGAAAAGGGCACAGGTCATCCCCGTTTTCAAGAAGGGACGTCGAACAGATGTGCAGAACTATAGACCTATATCTCTAACGTCGATCAGTTGTAGAATTTTGGAACACGTATTATGTTCGAGTATAATGACTTTTCTGGAGACTAGAAATCTAGTCTGTAGGAATCAGCATGGGTTTCAAAAAAGACGGTCGTGTGAAACCCAGCTCGCGCTATTCGTCCACGAGACTCAGAGGGCCTTAGACACGGGTTCACAGGTAGATGCCGTGTTTCTTGACTTCCGCAAGGCGTTTGACACAGTTCCCCACAGTCGTTTAATGAACAAAGTAAGAGCATACGGAGTATCAGATCAATTGTGTGATTGGATTGAGGAGTTCCTAGATAACAGAACGCAGCATGTCATTCTCAATGGAGAGAAGTCTTCCGAAATAAGAGTGATTTCAGGTGTGCCGCAGGGGAGTGTCATAGGACCGTTGCTGTTCACAATATACATAAATGACCTGGTGGATGACATCGGAAGTTCACTGAGGCTTTTTGCAGATGATGCTGTGGTGTATCGAGAGGTTGCAACAATGGAAAATTGTACTGAAATGCAGGAGGATCTGCAGCGAATTGACGCACGGAATGGCAATTGAATCTCAATGTAGACAAGTGTAATGTGATGCGAATACATAGAAAGATAGGTCCCTTATCATTTAGCTACAAAATAGCAGGTCAGCAACTGGAAGCAGTTAATTCCATAAATTGTCTGGGAGTATGCATTAGGAGTGATTTAAAATGGAATGATCATATAAAGTTGATCGTCGGGAAAGCAGATGCCAGACTGAGATTCATTGGAAGAATCCTAAGGAAATGCAATCCGACAACAAAGGAAGTAGGTTACAGTACGCTTGTTTGCCCAATGCTTGAATACTGCTCAGCAGTGTGGGATCCGCACCAGGTAGGGTTGATAGAAGAGATAGAGAAGATCCAACGGAGAGCAGCGCACTTCGTTACAGGATCATTTAGTAATTGCGAAAGCGTTACGGAGATGATAGATAAACTCCAGTGGAAGACTCTGCAGGAGAGACGCTCAGTAGCTCGGTACGGGCTTTTGTTAAAGTTTCGAGAACATACCTTCACCGAAGAGTCAAGCAGTATATTGCTCCCTCCTACGTTATCTCACGAAGAGACCATGAGGATAAAATCAGAGAGATTAGAGCCCACACAGAAGCATACCGACAATCCTTCTTTCCACTGGAATAGAAGGGAGAACCGATAGAGGTACTCGGGGTACCCTCCGCCACACACCGTCAGGTGGCTTGCGGAGTATGGATGTAGATGTAGATATCAACAATCATTAGTACATACTACACCAAATTGCTCAGCACTCTCACATAATGGTTTGTGATTAGCACATACATCAGCATAATTAAATATAATATCCCAATCCTCACCCCAAAACCGTAGACTTTCATTGAGGCGAACTGCCGTTTCTGAAGTAGCTACTTCAGTGATTGTTTCTTCTATTAAAATGCCCATGCTTATTCCCATTATTCCTATTATGCTGCTGTTCAGAATTTCTCTCCTTATTTCACTTTTATCTCAGTGGAAGTTGCCATTATCTCTGTATCTGTGATTACTCCCATTGTGATTTCTATCATTCCTGCTGGTATGGTATATACTTCTTTCTACTGCCCTATCCAGCCTGTCAACATATCGTAAAAACTGTTCAAGACAATCGTCAGGTCCATGTACCAAATGCCACTGCAGTCTTCCTGGTAATCTCCTTTTAATTGTATCAGTCAAGGTCATTTCATCCAATGGTTAGTCAAGATGAGCTAATTTTTTAACCTGGCTCTCACAAAACTCTTTCAAAGTGCCATCCTGTTCCTATAATTAGGACCATTCCAAAATTTCACTTTTGATTCTCCCCTGTTCTGCTTCTGGCCAAAATTTATTAATTTTTTTTCTCATAACTCTGATATGTTTCCCACTGAATTAAATTTAAATTTACCCATGACAGACCTTTGCCTTCAAGAAATCTTTTAACAAATTTAATTTTTTGTTTGTCATTCATCCCTGACACAAAGCTATCTCTGCAGTGGTGCAGAAAATCCACTGAATGTAAATTATCTGATGGAAAAATTTCGATAGGAGTATTAGACCATACAATATCATTGTTTGCACACAGATTTTCGTTAATACAACTTTCCTGAACTGCAAAAATTTTTTGGTCTAAAACAGTTCTATTGTTCTCCACATTTAAATTTTTTTAGTTTTAATTGGCGTCATTTTGTTGGGTGTTAACTCCCAACTAACAGTTTTTCCGCTACGGCCTTCTGTTCCATTCTGACATCATCAACATTCTTCATTTGTTTCGCTGACTCAGCTACAAACACATTTTTAAAACAACAAATTTATTTTCTAAAACATCAACTTTTTTATTTACTCCCCTCTGACGACCCATTTTTTAACTCTGGAACTTGATTACTCAGTTGACTATCTGAGCATGTACCCTGTCGATTTCACTGTTGCATTATTTTTGCTGTTGTTATTATTCCTCATTTGCTCTAGTTTTGCCAAAATTAACTGTAAAACAGCAGTATTTCACTCAGCTCAAATACCTGACTGGATCCTGCGGCTTCCATTTCTATCTAACATTTTCTTTCGTCCCTATTCCTTTTGTTAAAAAGCATATGAGTTCACAAACAAATTAACCTCACATATAGTATGTTATTATCTTTCCTTTTTTATGTCCCTGGTTGTAGTTGTAAAGTCCTCCTCAGTTTCAGTAGTTCTGGTACAACGTTGTTGGTAGTGCATCGTCACTGTTGGGCTGCCTTCAGTTTAGCTCCATGTGATCGGAAATATATTTGTACAAAAAGCGCTCATTTCACGCCAGTAAAGTGACAGTATGGAGTTCTGTTTCATCACATAGGATTATCGGAACGATATTTTCGGAAATGCAAGGGGAAACACAAAAACAGTAAATGCCGACCGTTACATAGAGGTGTTACGAAATTTCGTTATACCTGCATTGAACACCTTTTCAAACGTTCAAGAAGCCTGCTTTCATCAGGACGGAGCGACATCACATACTGCATGACAATCAATGGCATATGTGCGAGAAATGTTTGGCAACCGTACGCGTTCACGATTTGGTAACATTCCCTGGTCCCCTTACTCCGTTTGTGATTTTTTCTTGTGGGGCAACCTCAAGAGTAAAGTCTACACGACCCCGCCAAGAACCCTGGATGAGTTAAAACAGAGAATTCGGGATGCAATTCACAGTATCCCAGCTCAGATGTTGCAACGGTCAATGAGGAATCTCAGCAGCAGATTTCACAATTGTATTCGTACAGGAGGGCGCAATCTAAAAGACATATTTTTTTAAAAAAAAAAAATATAAGTGCCATCAGCGTTTAGTAAATGGCAAAGTTGCAAAGTTTCAATTACTATGGAAGCAATTTCTTTCCTTCGTTATTGGATTGTGCAAATGTTCCCGGTTTTATGTGTCACACTGTATGTCATATAGTCTTTTGAATTTTCATATTAAGAAAGCCGAAATTACATTTTTCGCACCTATTATACAAAAATACATCCGCTCACATCAGAGACAAGTTTACGACTCTCACACACTGCGGAAAAAACAATATTCCAAAGGTTTTAAAATTTTCGAAACAAATGAATTCCTACTAGTTTTTGTTACATTATTAATTTCGATTATTATTTGATAAATGAATCCAGAAATAAACATAGTAAACAGTACAAAATTGCGTGATTAATAATAGAGATTTTAAGTGGGCAAATATTTCGTAATTTCAAATGTTTCTTAAAAGAATATGTTTAACTGTACATTCAGAACTAGTACTTATCGATTATAGCATCAAAACTAAAATGTTTGATAAAGTGATTCCTTTTCATAAATTTTAGCTTGAAGTATAATGTACTGTGTATGAAATTATAAGAAAGTTTTCAGAAAAGCACCTGAGATAATACTGACCTCTCCAAATTTCGAAAAATAATGCTGGTATCGGCAACTACTGCTGAGGAAAAGTAATGCTGGAGGATGATGTTTCATTACTAACCCAAGAAGCTGTCATGTACTGCTCACTTATTGTTGTATGGCATTTCCTCTCATGGTCTGCTATTATCAATACAATAGCTAGAGGTGCAGAAGGAAGTGGATGTGCTGGGATCACTGCATCTATTAAGTTGGATTTAAGCTCGTGGAATGCAGACAACATTGTTGGAGTGAACGTTACAGTGCATTGTCCTCTTCAAGCTGTGCCAGACAGCATGGCAATGATTAGTGCTTCTACAGTAGAACACTGATGTCCCATCCTGAGTTAATAGATAAACTTGTGCACGTGTGCTGGATACATAATTAGCGTGATGTAGAAAAACTGTGAATGGCAGAGCATCAGTGAGGCATGCCAGATAGTCTCATTTCCGATACAAGGATGAGATCTGCTTTTTTTGTGAGTGAGTATTTCTTGTAGACTTTGAGCTGTGTGCTGAGGATATTGTCGTAGTGGTGTGTAGCCAGTTTACTATTGGAGTGGCCAGTCATGCCTAATCCCCACCATTGTCTTTATTTGGCTTATTGCACTAGATACGCACTTACAAGCCAGCTGTCCAAAGCAGGACTGATTAAAACACTGTCTGGAGTGCTGGCTGCGTTACAGCATGCTCTATAGTGCTTGACAGACTGGTGAATGCTGAGAGCTGCAGAAATTTGTCAGAGTTGCTGTTTGAGTTCAGTGAAGCCACACTGTAGCAAACTAACTAGTTCCACTGTCAGGAGCTGCTCCCATTTAGCTGTGGCATCTGAAACTATACTCGCACTTCATGGGCAACTGTTTGTGTTATCATAGAGCAGCAAATTACATATTTGCTCAGCCATGAGTAACAGCGAGTTGAGATTTTAGGTATTATTTGCAGCCACAGCACTCTTCACTGCAAAAGGAAACAGAAGAATCCACACCTGTCTTTGGGTACCATCAGTCATTTCAGCATCATAAATGAGGGACCATGAGTGGTGCCACAATGCAGGTGACTGGTCACTGATGACTTTACATCGTAAAGCTTGTTTTATTTGAAGATCAATTGGTTTACTCACCCAGCAATGCGTACTGTCCTTAGGCACATATATTTGTTCGCTTGCACAGCGTTATGCACAATGTCAGATAATAATAAAAAAAGTCTGCGAATTTAATGATCCAATCATCAAAATAAACGCAGGTTGTCATCCACGATTCTGTAGCCTTCAAAAGACAATTCTATGAGTCGAAAGCACAAATCAGGTTTTGTGGCACTTATGATAGGATGAGAAATTTTCTACACACACTTAGGATGTGGTGTAGCATGTTGGTGAATTGTCAGCGAGCTGTATATCACATGAGCTGCTTGGCACTTGCCTGAAATTTGACATTTATGTTGAATGGCAGTCATTGTCTTTGATGGACCCAAGTGCTCTGAAGAGGTAGTGTTCACAGTATCTGGTTGAAGTAACCTCACTTGTTATGTATTTATCAGCTACCATGGTGCTTGCTGGCATCACCACTTATAGGACTGATAATCCAGAATTAGATAAGAGCTGTGTTAGCATTACACACTTTTTAACTTATCCACGACACACATGTAACACAGCGATATAGATGTTAAGCATATCACATACTTGACATTTTATCCTGAGCTTTCTACCGCTGTAGCTCATGATGTGAGACCACTAAGTATGCGAGACTGCCGCTAGAAGTCACAATCGGTGAGTCATTCTTAAAGTCATAGTCGTTTTTTTCATTGCTTGTGAAAAGACTGCAATGTATTTGAGTTATCGTGGATTTGTTACACACTATGCATGTGTTTGCCCTTTAGTCAGACATCAGACTGTACAGAGTTTATGCCTGTTAGCTTAACTACGAGCTAGTACTCATTGGAAAGGACAATGATTCACCACTTCATTGTCAGATTGAGGTTTTATCGCTTGACAGACTGACACAAAAGATACAAATAACAACATATGGGTATAAGATAGAGCTAACTAGTGACCAGTCATAGAGTTTTGACTAAGGCTCCTGTGACTATTGACGGTGTAATTACCAATAGTCACTGCAGAGGCCCCCCTCTCCTATGCAGTGTGGCACACAGAGGAGGATACAGTGCTACAGATATGCAGGGAGAGATGGCAACCAGTCGGATTCCTGAACATCTTTGTAATAGTCCTGGCTGGCCCTGTAGGGAGACATGGCTGAATCGATTCTCATGGAGTGCAGTAGCAGCTCATCACTGAATGCTCGGACGACATAGTTCTGTAGTCAGTGCAGTGGATGTACGAGATGGTGCACATGGGAAAGTAGAATAATTCAGTTGTGTGCTGTACAGGGAGGGGGGGAGGTGTGAGATGAGGAGTATGACGACCATAAGGCAAAGTTTGGAATCAGTCAAAGCCAAAATGTTCTCATTGTCAGCATCCAGTGGAAGGTGATAAGAAAAGAGGACACGGCTGGTGGCTGTGTCGTTGAGCAAGAGTGGGGACCATAAAGTATGAAGAGCATTCCATGACATAATTGAAGGGAGAGGTCTTTGATGCAGTATGAGGAAATATCAATGCAAAAATGCCAGGTGAGAAGGCACTGGTATCTTAGGGCACACATAGTGGGGGGAGGGGAGCGGGAACCTAGACTAGAGTACTCAGAAGAAAGTGCAGCAGGGAGAGAGGGGGACATGTCACACGCATCACTCAAATCACAGGGCACAGTCGGTGGGTCACATGTGGGTGGCTCCAGACTGAAACACTTGGAGGAGGAGGAGGCACTATGAACAAGGTCGTCATGAGGCCTCCCACTGACTGTCCACACCAGTTTGGCTCTGGTGATTGACACGGTTTGGTGCTCGCCATTCCAGTAAATGTCTACTGTTTTGTCTGTGTGATGCAGTAGTCTGTGTGGTCCCGACTATGGGGGCCACAAAGCTGCCTGACCTGAGTTACTGTGGAGCATAACAAACTAGTACAGGTCACGTTCCTAGTGTATGATGGCATGAGGCACAGAATGAGTGCTTGGAAAGCAGATGCATTCAACTAGTGTTGGAAGCTAGGATGGAGAAAGCAAAGCAGAGTTCTCGACAAACTCGGCTGCGTCTACAAAAGGTTCACCATATAGCAGCTTGACCAATGAGGAGTTGACATCGTCCTTGAAAGTGGTACATAAAACTAAACTTAACTCTGCCCAGCTGCCCTACCATCATCAGCCTATAGATGTCACTGGATGCAGATATGGAGGGGTGTGAAGTCAGCACACTGCTGTCCCAGCCAGTGTCTGTTTTTGTGACTATTTCTCAATCAAGTAGGTCCTCAGTTTGCCTCTTAAGAGTTGAGTGCACCCTGCTTGCCAACAGTGCTCAGCAGACCGTACAGTCACCCATTGAAGTGCTAGCCAAGCCTGACAGTTTAACTTTGCTGATCTGATGTGAACCAATGTGGCAGGGCCATTGGCGAATGTGGTACATGCACCAAGTAACATCCAAAGTAGTGTTTCAGACCAGGATACACTGTGACACAAAGGGCTGTTACCAAAGGTAACTGCCAACAGTTGACCAACACACTGATCTGTTAGTTGTATCCAGTTGTGTGGAATTTGTTGGCACTGTACCATGCACACAGCTTGGAAAAAAGTAATGTCTCATATTGCCTCCCCTGATCACTTGTGATAGAGGTGAGGGAGCTGAAGTGGGTTAGCCTAGTGTTGATGAAATCTCATATGACTACATCCACTGCAACGTTGGTCAGGGCGCTGTTTTCTCCCCACATGTAGGTGTAGTCGATCGTGGGGAGAATGCATCTAAAACCATCAGCAAAGGGGAGTGGGCCTATGAGGTCAAGATGTACGAGATGAAACTGACATTTATGGATTTCAAAATGTTTCAGGGAAGGTTGGACATGTGAACCAACTTTGCTACATTGGCAGGATAAACATACATTAGCTTAAGCATGACAGTCATTTTTAATTCCTGGCCAGATAAGATGTTCAGTCATGAGGTGGCTGGGGTGTGCCAGCTCATGTATGACCAAGGAAAATCTTATACCACAGGGATTTAGGAACCACAGGTCAAGGTGACCTGACAGGTATGTCATACAAAATCGGTAATGATGAACCGGGATGGTGATATATTTGGACAGTCAAAGATGAAGAGGCATCATATAACAAGTTTTGGATGTTGGGATCTTGCACTTACAAGTGAGCTAATTCATTTAAGTCGAGAGGGGAGGAAATAGCGTATATGCAACATACAGTCAGCTATGACCATAACATTGTCAGCTCTTTAAATGTAGTGAGCAGCCATGATGCATTGGCAGATAAGATCCATGTATCAGAAACAGCAAGGTGGGAGGTCAGCTGCCGAATTACGGAGCGCATCTGCTAGCAGTCAGTGATCGGTGAAAAACATGACCTCCCACACTTCTATGTCCTCAAAGAAGTTATGATTGGCCTTGTAGATTACTAACAATGCTGACCATTTGCATTGCAGGGAAGAAAGCTTCTTGGAAAAGAAGCATAGTGGCTGTGAAATGTGAACAAAATTTTGTTGCAAAACAGTGCCAATTGAAGATTCGTTCATGTTCGTAGTGATGGAGATTTGAGTATTAGCGATTGGGTGTATGACAGTGAAGGCATTCGTAAAAGCTGTCTTGAAATTGTTGTACAAGGTCTGTTCAAAAAATTCCGGAACTTTGTCCACAACATTTTCTATGCTAACCTTTTACTTATTACACATGGTATCCTTCTAAATACTCTCCTTCAAAATAGATACACTGCTCCCGGTGCCGTTTCCAGTTCTGGAAGCAGTCTGGATCGCATGAAGCGCCATCTGCGAATTTTATTTTATCTCGTCTATCGCTGCAAGTGTTCAATCTTTCAATAGCCACTTCAATGTTGGAAATAAAAAAACGTAGGGGCCAGGCCTGGCGAGTACTGAGGATGAGGCATCATACACCATTTGATACAATTGAAATTCCACCCACCTCTCCTGCTGAAATTAGGAAGATAATAACCTCTCTCAAGAATAAAAGCTCATATGGAATTGATGGCATTTCCAGCAGGATAATAAAAGCTTGTTCCCAAGAAATAAGTGGGATTCTTAGCCATATATGTAATAGCTCTCTGATGCTGGGTATGTTCCCAGATAGACTGAAGTATGCCATTGTTAAACCACTGCACAAAAAAGGAGATACTACCTCCCAATCTCTCTTCTGACTCCCTTATCCAAAAATTTTGAAAAAGTAATGTATTGTAGATTAGCTTCACACCTTTGTAAAAATAAAGTTTTAACAAAATGTCAGTTTGTTTCCAGAAGGGTTTTTCAACGGAAAATGCAATATATACTTTCACTAATGAAATATTAAATACTATGAGTAACCGGAAGTCACCCATTATGATTTTTTGTTGTCTATCAAAGGCTTTTGATTGTGTAAATCATGGAATACTTCTAGATAAGCTCAAGTGCTGTGGTACGAATGGGACAGTGCTCCAATGGTTTAAATCATACCTAACTAGAAGAGTGCAGAAAGTTGAAATAAGCAGTTCACATAATATGCAAAAAAATGGTGATTTCTCAAACTGGGAATCAATCAAGAATGGGGTGCTGCAGGCGTTGGTCTTGAGTCCTCTGCTGTTCTTAATATATATTAATGATTTGCCATTCTATATTCACGAAGGTGCAAAGTTGGTACTTTTTGCTGATGATACTAGTATAGCTATCACACCCAACAGACAAGAATTAACTGGTGAAATTCTAAACGAAATTTTTCAGAAAATCAATAAGTAGTTCTCTGCAAATGGGCTCTCATTAAACTTTGACAAAACACAGTATATACTGTTCCACACAGTGAATGGAATGACACCATTAATAAATATAGACTTCCATCAGAAATCGGTAGCTAAGGTAGAATATTCAAAATTTCTGACTGTACGCATTGATGAGAGGTTGAACTGGAAAAAACACACTGAGGATCTGCTGAAACATTTGAGTTCAGCTACTTATTTTATTAGGGTCATTGCAAATTTTGGCGATATACATCTAAGTAAATTAGCTTACCACACATATTTTCATTCTCTGCTTTCATATGGCATCATATTCTGGGGTAACTCATCATTGAGTAAAAGAGTGTTCATTGCACAAAAGCGTGTAATCAAAATAATTGCTGGAGCTCATCCAAGACCATCCTGCAGACACTTATTAAAAGAACTAGAGATCTTCACTGTAGCCTCATAATATATATTCACTTATGAAATTTGTTATTAACAATCTGAACGAATTCAAAAGTAACAGCAGTGCACATGGCTACAACACAAGGAGAAAGGATGATCTTCACTACTCAAGGCTAAATCTAACTTTGGCTCAGAAGGGGGTAAATTATGTAGCCACAAAAGTCTTTGGTCACTTACCTAGTAGCATCAAAAGTCTGACAAATAGCCATATAGCATTTAAAAGGAAATTAAAAGAATTTCTTATGGCAACTCCTTCTACTCATTAGATGAATTCTTGGATATAGTAAGTGGGTAATTTCCCCAAACGCCACAAAAAAAATTAAAAATGTTAAGTGTCATGTAATATTTTGTGTAATGTAACATCTTGTATAGACACCTTTTATTAACGTGACACATTCCACATCCTTACGAAGTGTCGTATTCAGGATCTATGGATCAATTACTGTTGTTGTTGTTGTTGTGGTCTTCAGTCCTGAGACTGGTTTGATGCAGCTCTCCATGCTACTCTATCCTGTGCAAGCTTCTTCATCTCCCAGTACCTACTGCAGCCTACAGCCTTCTCAATCTGCTTAATATATTCATCTCTTGGCCTTCCTCTACGATTTTTACCCTCCACGCTGCCCTCCAGTACTAAGTTGGTGATCCCTTGATGCCTCAGAACATGTCCTACCAACCGATCCCTTCTTCTAGTCAAGTTGTGCCACAAACTCCTCTTCACCCCAGTTCTATTCAATACATCCTTGTTAGTTATGTGATCTACCCATCTAATCTTCAGCATTCTTCTGTAGCACCACATTTGGAAAGCTTCTATGCTCTTCTTGTCCAAACTATTTATCATCCACGTTTCACTTCCATACATGGCTACGCTCCATACAAATATTTTCAGAAACAACTTCCTGACACTTAAATCAATACTCGATGTTAACAAATTTCTCTTCTTCAGAAACGCTTTCCTTGTCATTGCCAGCCTACATTTTATATCCTCTCTACTTCGACCATCATCAGTTATTTTGCTCCCCAAATAGCAAAACTCCTTTACTACTTTAAGTCTCTCATTTCCTAATCTAATTCCCTCAGCATCACCCGACTTAATTAGACTACATTCCATTATCTTCGTTTTGCTTTTGTTGATGTTTATCTTAAACCCTCCTTTCAAAACACTGTCCAATCCATTCAACTGCTCTTCCAAGTCCTTTGCTGTCTCTGACATAATTTCAATATCATCGGCGAACCTCAAAGTTTTTATTTCTTCTCCATGGATTTTAATACCTACTCTGTGCTTTTCTTTTGTTTCCTTTACTGCTTGCTCAATATGAAGATTGAATAACATCGGGGAGAGCCTACACCCCTGTTTCACTCCCTTCCCAAGCACTGCTTCCTTTTCATGTCCCTGCCATCTGGTTTCTGTACAAATTGTAAATAGCCTTTCGCTCCCTGTATTTTACCCCTGCCACCTCCAGAATTTGAAAGAGAGTATTCCAGTCAACATTGTCAAAAGCTTTCTCTAAGTCCACAAATGCTAGAAACGTAGGTTTGCCTTTCCTTAATCTTTCTTCTAAGACAAGTCGTAGGGTCAGTATTGCCTCACATGTTCCAACATTTCTACTGATCTTCCCCGAGGTTGGCTTCTACCATCTAATTTAATCTAATAGTGATTTCATTTTTTGTGCCACAGTCAGGCACCAACAGGGACGAATGTGTGAGTGCTTTATCATGGTGCACGATTCACGAATGGTCCATCAAATTTCAAGCCATTTTCTACTCACATTTTCTTGTTGGCAACGCAATGCGTCCCAATAGTACCATCGATTAACAGTTTGCCCCTATGGTATGAATTCAAGATGAATTAATCCTTCAATGTCAAAGAAAACAATCAGCATGGCTTGGAAATTTGACATATCCTGATGAGATTTTTTTGGATTTTGAGAATATTTCCCAAACCACTGTGAAGATTGATCCTTGGTCTAAACATCAAAATAGTAGACCCATGTCTCATTATCAGTTATGATTCTCTTAAGGAACGTCTCGTTCTCATTTGTGTAATCCAAAAGCTCTTCAGAGATTACGAGGTAAAGGTTTTTCTGGCCTTGACTCATGTGCCAAAGGATGAACTTGGCGGCAACACGATACATTCCAAGACACTATGTCACAATTTCGTGACATGATCCAATACGATCACAACACTAGAGGTAGAGAGAGACCACACATCATCTCTCATAGAACAACACTTTATGAGAAAAGCCCTCACTATGCAGGCATAAAACTACTGAATTGCTTCCATCCTAAGATCTCCAAATTGCCCATTACAAAACTAAAAACGAAAATAAAATTATGGCTCCTAAACAATTCTGAATATTCAATAGATGAGTTTCTAGATTTAGTAAACTCGAATGATGGAAGACCACCTATCTAAAAATACGAGGGTCAGTCAAAAAGTAATGCCTCCTATTTTTTTTCTACGTTTAATTGTCAGGAAATTTAAATGCAATTACATAGGTTGAAAACCACAACATTGAGGATCATTTTGTCATTTTTCAATGTAATCTCCGCCCATCTCTACAGTTTTGGTCCATCTTTGAACAAGGGCATGTATCCCAGCATGGTAAAAATCACAGCTCTGCTTCCTAAGCCATTGACGCACGGATGTTTTGACGGCCTCCTCATCTTCAAAATGAATCCCACGATGAGCTTCTTTTAGTGGCCCGAACAGATGGAAGTCTGATGGTGCCAGGTCAGGGCTGTATGGGGGATGAGGCAAAACTTTCCATCCAATTTTGACAATCTCGTCAGAGGTGTGACGACTGGTGTGTGGGCTTGCATTGTCATGCAAAAGAAGAACATCTGCCATTGATTTTGTTGGGCGAACTCGCTGAAGATGTGCTTTAAGTTTTTTTGAGGGTTGTGACATACTGAACAGAATTTATTGTGCATCCCTGCTCCAAAAAATCAACCAGAATCACACCCTCTGCATCCCAGAAAACTGTTGCCATAACTTTCCCTGCCGATCGCACAGTTTTGAATTTTTTCTTCCTCGGCAAGCTTGTGTGACGCCACTCCATTGACTGCCTCTTTGATTCGGGTTCAAAAAAATGCACCCATGTTTCGTCCCCGGTCACAATTTTTTTCAGAAACTCATCTCCCTCCAAACGGAAGTGCTGCAAGTGTTGGGAGGCTATTGTTTTCCTCGCCTCTTTATTCTGATCGGTTAACATTCTTGGAACCCACCGTGCACAAACTTTTGAGTACCCCAATTGTTTAATAATCGTGATCACACTGCCTTTACTAAGAGAAATAATGCGACACACTTCATCTGCAGTCACCCGACGGTCACCACAAATGATGTCATCAACTTGCTGAATGTTGTGTGGAGTCACTGCACTCACCGGCCTGCCGCTCCGCTTTTCGTCAGTCAACGGTGTTTGCCCTTCAGCTTCCTTACAACGACGAACCCATCGTCTAACAGTGCTGACATCCACTGTCACAACACCATACACCTTCTTCAGTCTTTCATGAATGCGTATGGGCGTTTCACCTTCTGCATTCAAGAATTCAATCACACAACGCTGTCTCAAACGAACATCGATGTCGGCCATCTTACAAACTTCTGCTGTGCTGCCACCTGTTGACACAGAAAGTTACTACTGCAATGGATTGCAGAAGAAGGTTTGAGGAATGGCGCCAAATTCAAATTTTTCACTTAACTTAATTTTTTTAAGTAGAAAAAAAAATGGGAGGCATTACTTTTTGACCGACCCTCGTATATGTAATCTCAGATCTTAGACTGGTGTCACAAACTGTAAATATTTGAATGTCAGATACGAATACTGTCTCAAACTGTAGATTCCTTAATCTAAGTATGGCAATAACAATATTTTTTATGTGTAGTCCATATATGTAACTCTGTTCTCTCAACAAAATTTAGAAAAAGTTGTGTAGATAAAAGTGCCAGCCAATAATATGTAACCCCAGTAAGTAAGGCTCTGACTTATCCAGAAGACTGGAACAAAGAAAACCTTTTTTTGTAATCAGTTGATTTTGCTTCAAAATCAATAAATAAATAAATAAAATGTTACAGTCTTCTGCAATCTCTCGGATGGTCAGACATGGTGCTCCTCTAAGTCCGCCATCTCAAAATTCGCAAACTGTACAACACAAAGTTCTACTCAATACAGCACTGAACAATAACTAAAAGACATACAACAGTGACGCTTCTGGCAGTTACACATTTAACACAGACGTGTGCAGAAATGCCAACCGCATTCTGTTCTAACACACCACTGGCGCGAAATTACGAATGTTCCAGAATTTTTTGAACAGTTCTTATACACTCCTGGAAATGGAAAACAGAACACATTGACACCGGTGTGTCAGACCCACCATACTTGCTCCGGACACTGCGAGAGGGCTGTACAAGCAACGATCACACGCACGGCACAGCGGACACACCAAGAACCGTGGTGTTGGCCGTCGAATGGCGCTAGCTGCGCAGCATTTGTGCACCGCCGCCGTCAGTGTCAGCCAGTTTGCCGTGGCATACGGAGCTCCATCGCAGTCTTTAACACTGGTAGCATGCCGCGACAGCGTGGACGTGAACCGTATGTGCAGTTGACGGACTTTGAGCGAGGGCGTATAGTGGGCATGCGGGAGGCCGGGTGGACGTACCGCCGAATTGCTCAACACGTGGGGCGTGAGGTCTCCACAGTACATCGATGTTGTCGCCAGTGGTCGGCGGAAGGTGCACGTGCCCGTCGACCTGGGACCGGACCGCAGCGACGCACGGATGCACGCCAAGACCGTAGGATTCTACGCAGTGCCGTAGGGGACCGCACCGCCACTTCCCAGCAAATTAGGGGCACTGTTGCTCATGGGGTATCGGCGAGGACCATTCACAACCGTCTCCATGAAGCTGGGCTACGGTCCCGCACACCGTTAGGCCGTCTTCCGCTCACGCCCCAACATCGTGCAGCCCGCCTCCAGTGGTGTCGCGACAGGCGTGAATGGAGGGACGAATGGAGACGTGTCGTCTTCAGCGATGAGAGTCGCTTCTGCCTTGGTGCCAATGATGGTCGTATGCGTGTTGGGCGCCGTGCAGGTGAGCGCCACAATCAGGACTGCATACGACCGAGGCACACAGGGCCAACACCCGGCATCATGATGTGGGGATCGATCTCCTACACTGGCCGTACACCTCTGGTGATCGTCGAGGGGACACTGAATAGTGTACGGTACATCCAAACCGTCATCGAACCCATCGTTCTACCATTCCTAGACCGCCAAGGGAACTTGCTGTTCCAACAGGACAATGCACGTCCGCATGTATCCTGTGCCACCCAACATGCTCTAGAAGGTGTAAGTCAACTACCCTGGCCAGCAAGATCTCCGGATCTGTCCCCCATTGAGCATGTTTGGGACTGGATGAAGCGTCGTCTCACGCGGTCTGCACGTCCAGCACGAACGCTGGTCCAACTGAGGCGCCAGGTGGAAATGGCATGGCAAGCCATTCCACAGGACTACATCCAACATCTCTACGATCGTCTCCATGTGAGAATAGCAGCCTGCATTGCTGCGAAAGGTGGATATACACTGTACTAGTGCCGACATTGTGCATGCTCTGTTGCGTGTGTCTATGTGCCTGTGGTTCTGTCAGTGTGATCATGTGATGTATCTGACCCCAGGAATGTGTCAATAAAGTTTCCCCTTCCTGGGACAATGAATTCACGGTGTTCTTATTTCAATTTCCAGGAGTTTACATATGCATCATACCTTCACACTATTGCACTTTATGTGTACTGGAAGTGTTTTTGCCCACGAGGACATCTGTTCTGGGGGCGTGAAGAGAAGCACCATGAGGAACATGGTTCCAGAAAAAGTTCTTCGTAGCAAGAAGAAGTCTGAGGTCATAATAAGTTTCAGGTGAAGGCAGTTCATATATGAAAGCTATGCGGTCAGACAGGCTCATTTTCAAGTGACAGGGTGACTGAGGAAGGCAGTGCTATAGCGTCAAAGTTGTAGGTTTTCATGCGCGATGTCTTTGCCGTCATCCGAGAAAATTTTGGACACCTAAGGTAAGTGCCACTTGCGCTCTCTGACTGAGAAGACGAGGATATCATCTAGGTGAGGATAGCAGAAAGGTGAGAAAACAGCATAGAGTTGATAAACCATTGCGATGCCGAGGCAGCATTCTTCAGACAGTAGGCACAAATCAATAATGCAACAGGTTGAGCCGTGCGAAGATGGTAGTGTTTGGAATATAGACCTTGTTCATCGGTATCTGGTGGTAAGCTTTCTGACAGTCTATAACACTGAGGAAAAGCATGTTCTGGAGCTGCTGCATAAAGTTTTGAATGTGAAGAACTGTGTAGTCGCCCATAACAGATCGTGCATTGAGTTTGCAATAGTCTCTGCACATCCTAAAGGTATCGTTTTTCTTGGGAAGCAGGTGAATGGGTGACGACCAGTTACTAACAGATGGATACCCAATATCTGCCTCTAAGAGTTCTTGTATGGCAGCCTTCATGTGATGAAGTCTTTTGGTGTAAAACGTCTAACATGGGAACAGTCAGGAGAACTTTTCGTTGTGGATAACCTATGGCAGGTACTGTTAGGTATCGCGTCAATGGGTGTCTTTGTAGAACTTTGGAATGCTGTGAGTGTAGGTACAGAAGGTGGGAGAGAATCAGAGAGAAACTTCACTTAAAACTTTGATACCTTTTGAGTCACTGATATGAAGTGTCTGCAATGGAACCAGCGATGAAGGAGCAGCAGATGCACAGTTGGAAGCCTCAACAAGAGCCCACACAGTAGTGAGGTTGTCAGCCATGCAGAGAGAATGCACCACATTGGCTCACACATCGGTGATCAGGCAGTGGAGGATATTGTTGTTGACACAGAAGGTGTTGACATATTGGCACCCGAGTCACAATATCTGCCAGTGAGTTGATGAGGTTAGTATTCAAGTCGATGCACGTGGAAATAACTGGAACAAGGGGGTTATACTGAGCCACAGATGAGGGAAGGGAAGAGGCAAAGGAGCTGGGAACACACATGCCCTTTGTATGGTGGGGTAAGGCAGCAGAATTTAGGTCAGGGGAGAGAGCAAAATGTTTAAGAAAATCGATCCCAAAGACAGGGCCCTCCATATTGGTCACATCAAAGCTCCAAGAGAATGGAAGATCCGGTGTAAGCTGAAGCTGAAGATTAGTGGCGCCATGCATGGTGATATTGGAACTGTTAGTTGCTTGAAGAGCCATTGATGTCAGGAGAAGGCTCAAATGAGTGAAGGAGATGGGGATGACACTCATATCCATATATTATCTCATATTTTTATATTATATGCTTGATCAAACACATAATGTCTGATCGTGGAAGGAGAAACTGAATATGGCAACTGACTCTGAACATCACGCCCTGTTGCAGCAATGTGAGATCAGGCACCTAAACTGGCTCATGTGATGGTTTTGTGGACCGCATGCATGGGGGGGGGCTCGATAGTCTCTAGCAAAATCAACGAATGTCATATGAAACCAGCATAGCAGGTAGACAGGGTGCGGGGCGAGGCAGGTGTTGTACGCAGTGCTGGTGACAAGTAGCAGCAGAGTGTGGGGCAGTACTTAGGATAGAGTGGGAAGCAGGAGCTAGTAGCGCCAGTGACTGGCCCCCAGGAACTTGGTGTCAGCATGATGCTGTCACACAATGCGTGAGATTTTGCACACCTCTGTCATACAAGTGTGGTGATGGGGCAGTGGTTGAAGCACTGCTAGCAACCTTGTCTGTCTAAGAGAGACTCGTTGCAAACAGTTGACAATGGTGAATGACGTGATAAGCACAATCAGTGACCAGGAGTCCAGCATCTATCAGCTCCATGGAATATGATAGAAGCTGCAGCTGGAGGTCATGGGGTAGTTTGATCAACCATAATGTCCATAGAGTAACAACACGCATCACCTCTATGCCCACAAAAGCACATAATCGTTGCCAGAGGTATGAAGGGAATTTGTTTCTTAAGAGCTTTTCATTGATGATATTCCACAAAGCATCTTTGAGGGAACGAGCATTAAACAACAACCATATGTGCATTGGCATATTTTTTTAGGGATGGAGGGGTCAAAATTAAGTCACTGACGAAGTTTGTATGTATGTGTAGGGGCCTCATTAGGCACACGAATCTGATATCATCATTCTGGATGGCATGCTTGTCCAGTATATTGTCAACCAATGCGAAGCAGTTTTCGAGTTGTCTTTAATCAGCTGAGGTAGCTTGGGTAAGTGTCTGACATGATCTTGTTGCACTACTGAGGGGGGACCAAGTGTAGAACAGAACAGGGGTGGAGTGGCTGTCCTTTGCATCGATGTTTCAGAGGCGTCTAGTCTGGAACACTTCTAAAGCACAGTGTCTATGTACAGCACATCTGAAGTGCAGTGACAGTGTACACAGTGAAGAGTTATTCAAGTCCTAGGTGAAGTTGAGGGCAGGGAAATGTCCCAGGAACACAGCACAGCAGCTGTGGCTGAAGACACAACCGGCGCAGACGGAACAGTCATAACTGATGAGAAACAAGTCCAATCATTCAGCTGCATCTGGTCTTGAATCAAAATGCGGCAGTGTGATTCCTGTGCAAAACACAACTCTCTCGCTGGTTATGATGGGATAGTCTAAGATGGGGAAGGCTACACTAATGCAGACAAAGATGCATTATATTCATGATTAAATGGCACTCGTTCCTGAGACGAAATGCTCACAGGCTCATCATTAGCAACGGAAGCTGTGTGGTGTGTGGCAACAAGGCAGCATTGACCTGCTCACGTTATGTACACGTGCTGAAATACTGTATCTTGTAATGGGAGCTGATAATGCTGCAAATATGGTGTGAAATGCGGGTGATGTCCGAAGTAAAAAACGGCACGGAAAATCAGTCCACTGTCTGGCACTGTTCATCACTATCACACGTAAAAATAACAGCACGAGGTGGCAAAATCAGGGTCACCGCTGTGGGAAAAGAAGTTTTATACTCGTTGGAGAAAACAATGATTCACTATTTGATTGTAAGATTGAGGTTTTATTACACAATACATTCATGCAAGAGACACAAACACCAATGCACACAAACAGTTTGGAGCCGACTAGCATCCACTCAGAGGGGTTCTGCTAAATCTCCAGAGACTATCAATAGGCGTCACAAGCATTTAGCTGATAAGGGGGCAGTTGTACAATCCCTAGATAAATACAGGGATATCTACCTGAAAAATGGGCTAAGCATGGGTTAACTTGGAGCATACATTGTACGACCCCATTTTATTCCCTGGTTAGTCATTCCCAGGATAATGTTCCTGTCCAGTTAAGTCAGCAGCAACCTAAGAGCACACTGGGTATTTTTGCATATGTCATTCCATATTTACTTGAGTCGTCGTTTGCAGAAATAGAATGCCTAACGTGAGCGATAAGCATTCCAGAGGGGAAAATTGTTGTTGGAGGATTTTGTAGGTGGGTAGATACTGTAGATGAGTTTACAAGTGTAATAGAAAACACTAAAACTTTTGCTGTCACATTCAATGAAAACGTTAGTGTAAAACATTTAACTAATTTTGTAAGATACTTGAATGTATAACACTATCACGATCTATTGTAAAATTAGTCAAGGGGAGTTAGAACGCCCTATCTGAACAATGTTAAATTTAGTGACTTGGCTTCCTTGCATTTCAGGAACCAATGTAGCCATTGACATGAAACTTTTACAGGACATTAAACTATATGTTCTGAATCCACTGAACTACAATAATTGCATTTCAACCACTGCTTTCACAAATACAATTTTTTAATCACATGGTTAAATTTTTGTGTACTTTTTTGTACGTTGTCCTGAATAATTTTAATTATACATAATATTATGTTCTTCTTTTAGCTCAGTGGACTCAGGATATGTATGTTATTGCTCCCTGAAAATTTGAATACTCTACTCAAAGTGGTTTCTGAGATTTAGGAAAAATGTAACAGAAAACGTAAATCTTCAGGAACAGCTTCTAAAGTTTCAAAAGACTGTAACTCACTAACTATATGCTTCATTTTTTATGTTTAGTCACTCAGAAGCACCCTGCACCATACTGTATATCATCCTCTTGATCTTTTTGCAAGTTTTTTCACTTTCTTCTTACTGGACTCCTTAGTGGTCAACTGTGCTGCATACTCTGCTTTATCAATCCAAACCTTGTACAACTGTTCAAGTTCGCTGGTGCAGTTTGCTCCAGAATTAATTCCCATATGCTGTAACACTTTCACCCTACTCATGTTTGCCATCGTTAAAAGCAATAACAGCATCACTGACCCCCCACATTAGTGTCTTCATTCCAACAAAAACATTTTTGGTAAGTGAGTCCGTACAAGATTATTGAACGATCATTGGGATTTTGAGTCTGACCATGCAGATAATTCTTGAGTAATTACGGATTTGCCAGGCCCCTGTAAATAGGTTTTATGATATCCATGACTGCTGCTGGGGTGGAATGTTTATGACTGTATGAACTGTTTTAGTACTGGGCACTGCAGTAATTGCACCAAGGAATCAGGTCCAGAAGGTCAAAGGTTGTGTACTTGTTTTCCATCAGTTGACAGTCTGTGAGAGGAGGTAGCCCATATTGCCTGCTTCATTTTCAACAAATCCTCAGTATCATTTCTCATAGCCATCCCATAATTCTCCCGTAGTTCGTCAATCATATTCTCTGTCAGCCTGACTATTATGGGTGTACCATGAGAAAGTTTCTTGTCTCTAAAGCTATGTTTCAGTTTCCTGAACCCGGAACCCATCCTCTTCTGGACATGACCAACACTGCTAACCTTTATAACACAGCAATCCACAGCCTTCTATATAAAAAATTACCGATTTTATTAGGTCTTGAGGTAATGCACGTAAAAATTTAAACATTTTAAACCAGTGTAGATTATATTTCAATAATAAAATTTAAAAGTGCAAATTTTATAATGAAATAAAAATCCGAAAACGTGAAAAGAATTGTTCCATTCTAACTCCCCTGAAAGGATTAGGCATTTGTTGTTTGATCTTCCCAGATTTGCAAATAAAGTATGGGGAAAATATGCAACTGTTTGCTTTCGTAAACAACTTCACATAGATTGGCAGAGCAGCTACAACAGACTTACGATTTTTTTCCAAGAAAGAAACACATAAATATTTAGCCTAGAAAAGGTAGCAGAGGCTACAGATCGGTGGCACCCCATATATGGAATGTAAGTTCCTGTTTGTGTACAATTAAATCTATGATTTCATGAAGTTATCAGTGGAAGGATGCCACAGTACAAGCAGGGACGTTATGTAAAAGCAACTGTGAAATGCGCTCTGCTTCATGAAATAGTTGGTCTTTTCTAAGTCTCCAACTGTGACAACACAGACATCATTGAGATCATTTAACTGACACTCCTGAGAAGTATTACTGGCTAGCTTTCTGTTGTATTTATGTCTTAGAATGATTAATTCATTAAAGAAACAAGGGATTTCTACAGAAAGTACCTTGGCTGAATTATTGAACACTGCTCATCCACTTTTGCAGTTGTTGGGCGTGTATAAATCTTGTTTCTGTGATGTGACTATTAATAATTATATTGGGCTGATACAATAAACAACCATATTTTTTTCTAATCCTGGGACTGAAATGTAGCTATGGCACACATCCAGACTGAAAGTTGTTATTGTATTTCATTCTAAATGTTTGAGGAACAGTAACTATTGCATACATAATCATGGCTTTTGCAATCATCTTTAGCAGCCATATGTCATCTGGGAGGGAAGGGGAAGTAACTTGAGGTATGTCACTTTCACTGTGTTCTTTCTTTTCTACAGTCATCTTAGCTAAAATAGTCAGTTTTGTTTTCAGAATAAAAATGCTTGTGCCGAAATGTAGAAGAATTAGCATAGCTGGAGATAGTGCTGCTTCAAAAGTGGCATGAAAAGAACCAGAAAAGGGAGGAAGAACGTTATTGGTTAAAAAAGAGCTTAAAGATCAAAATTAGGATCAGAAAATACAAATTAAACAAACTATTTCAGAATAAAAGCATATAATTCCAATTTTTACGTGTTTATTTCGTTTTCACTCAATTACTTCAGAGAACAGAAATAATGAGAAAACTGTCTCTTGTATATGTTTTCCATTCTCGTACACATCCTTTAATAATCCTGCTGGCTTTCCTTTTGCCAATACCAATGAAGTCTCCAATGGACAGAAAAAAATCACCAGAGGTAAAATATTTGAATGTCAGTATTGGCTGCTTCATTGGTGGAGCAGAATCATTTCTGAAAGAAAGAAAAGAATGACAGGAGACAATTTGTTTGACAGTTCAAGAGAGATTTAAAAACATAAATTGCCAGCTACTCCTGCCACTATTAAGAATACATAGATTCAATAACTAAAGAGACACAGATAACAATTACTCTATGATAAATATGATGTAGTTATGTGTATCATACTAATAAGTGAGAACACAACCACAAAACCCTATAGCTTTTTTAAAAAGACTGACTTTCTGTTTATTTTACTGTGTTAAACCTAGCTTGAGTATGCCCAAGTAATTTATTGTTTGTAGGAATAAGTCTAGGCGATGGACTTTTTTTTTTGCTCTGAAGTATTTACTAAAGATGGAAAGTTATTGTCCCAATAGGAGATAAGATTGAACATTATTTTCTGCTATAGATCTGGTCGAGTTAGCTCTGGACATTAGTATATTATCAAACTTTTTGTTACACTAAACAGCCTTAGTAAGCCATGAATTTCAGAAAAATGGTACATCACAGAAGTGCAATGCAAGATATTTCATTTTAAGTTACCTTCAGCTAACTACATGCCGAAATATAGGAGGTCACTGAAAAAAACTTGATATTCAAGATAAGATAAAAACATAGCATTCCAAGCATTCCTTCCAAAGCTACAACTACACAGATTCATTACCTAACTAGATTTCTGTTCTGCTCCTATATATATATATATATATATATATATATATATATATATATATATATATATATATATATATATATATATAATTTTATGATAAATATGGATGTGCTCATGTGGATTATACCGGTAATTGAGAAACACAAGGGCTATGTTCTATAGCTGAGGCATATCCATTTTTTTTAAATATTAACTTCCTTGTTAATCTTACTGTGCTAAACTTGAGTGAGCATAGATAGTTCACAGGTTTCAGTGAATAATGTTATGTGGGAGACAATGTTGTCACTCTGTCATTGCATGTAGTCATAATATTTTCACTAAAAGGTGAAAGTTGTTCTGTTTACAAAAAGGGTCTTTCCTAATAGAAAACAGAGTGAAGCAACATTTCCTGCTATTGAAGTTGCGTGTGATATTTGGACACAACTGTTTTATCAAAACTTTTGCAACATGAAAAATCGATATTTTGTCTAAAATAGAAAACGTTGTTTAAAGAAGTAACTGGTGTGGTTTTTCGAATTGTTAAGTATATTATGGCATTGTCCGCTAAATAAAACGATTCAGTCCTTTCCACTACTGATGACTTGTAACACAAGCCAGATAAATAAGGCTATTCTCGTACGAATCGTCATTTTAATGTGCCTGATATACATAAATAACACGACGTAATTCACGAGGTACTGAAATCGAATGCATATTACTGCAAATAAAAAATATTATTTTAGAAGATAGAGAAATAATCTCATCTGCCCATCATTTGTTCCAATTTCTCATGTACAGGATTCAAAAGACAAGGTATGGCATCCTTTGATAAGCGAAACCTGGATATAAATTTCGAATCAGCATCGTCTCACTTTTTTTCTCCATCCTCATTCTCTTGAACAGTTCAGAAAAAAATCTCGTCATTTCTGTCTGCAACTGCTATTGTCACTATTCCTGAAACCATGTTCCCCAGTTAACTTCGCTAATCGGCCGTAAATCCCTCGTTGAGTTAACTCGAGTTTATTCTCCAGTTAGGCGTTATTCTGGGATCGTGCCACGCGTTTCTCGCCCTATTCCAAGAGTACAGCAGCTTGCCAGCTTAACTGGCTGCTAACCAGAGAGTGTACAACCGGCTAAAGAGGACTTTATGGACTGGCCCTTTCGAAGCTCTTTACGTTTCGTTATAGGATTTGAATGTCTGCACCCAGAAATCAGTTTCCTAAAGAAACGCGACACAATTTTAAAAATGCAAAATCGAATAAGTTGCATCTAAAAATGAAGTAATTTCCGACCAGTGCTAACTTCAAAACATTTAAGAGGTAGACGCCTGTAACTGAATGAATATTATTGAAGACGAGAAATGAAAGGTTTCCTGGTTCAAATAATGTTTAAAACAATATTTTTTCTGAAATTTCCTGGCAGATTAAAACTGTGTGCCCGATCGAGACCTGAATTCGGGACCTTTGCCTTTTGCAGGCAAGTGCTCTACCAACTGAGCTACTGAAGCACGACTCACAGCCAGTACTCACAGCTTTACTTCTGCCAGTACCTCGTCTCCTACCTTCCAAACTTTACAGAAGCTCTCCTGCGAACCTTGCAGAACTAGCGCTCCTGAAGGAAAGGATATTGCGGAAACATGGCTTAGCCACAGTCTGGGGGATGTTTCCAGAATGAGAAAGGAAGTTTCATATCAGCGCACACTCCGCTGCAGAGTGAAAATCTCATTCTGGAAACATCCCGCAGGCTGTGGCTAAGCCATGTCTCCGCAATATCCTTTCTTTCAGGAGTGCTAGTTCTACAAGGATCGCAGGAGAGCTTCTGTAAAGTTTGGAAGGTAGGAGACGAGGTACCGGCAGAAGTAAAGCTGTGCGTGCCGGGCATGAGTCATGCTTCAGTAACTCAGTTGGTAGAGCACTCTCTGGCGGAAGGCAAAGGTCCGGAGTTCGAGTCTCGGTCGGGCACACAGTTTTAATCTGCCAGGAAGTTTCATATCAGCGCACACTCCGCTGCAGAGTGAAAATCTCATTCTGGGAATATTTTTTCTTCTATTTAAATTCAATATTTTTTATCAAGTGGAAATTATATTAAAGAAACACTGAACATAACTTACTAATAACAAAATATTATTTTATTTCGAATTATGTGCCTTATGAAACAAATTATACACTGACCATCCAAAGAAACTGGGACAGCTAGCATGCAGAAGTCCTACAACACGACTTGGCATGGACTCGACTAATGTCTGAACTAGTGCTGGAGGAAACTGACACATGAATCCTGTAGGGTTGTCCATAAACCCGTAATAGTACAAGAGGATGGAGAGCTCTTCTGAACAGCACGTTGAAAGGTATCCCAGATATGCTCAATAATGTTCTTTTCTGGGGAGTTTGGCAAGCAGCGGAAGTGCTTAACCTCAGAAGAGTGTTCCTGGAGTCGCTCTGTAGCAATTGTGGGTGTGTAGAATGTTGCATCGTCCTGCTGGAATTGCCCAAGTTCGTTGGAATGCACAATCGACATGAGTGGATGCAGGTGATCAGACAGGATGCTTATGTGCATGTCATCTGTCAGAGTCGTATCTAGACGTGTTAGGGGTTCCATATCACTCCAACTGCACAAGCCTCACACGATTACAGAGCCTCCACCAGCTTGAAAACTCCCCTGCTGACATGCAGGGTCCATGGATTCATGGGGTTGTCTCCATACCTGTACACGTCCATCTGCTCAATACAATGTGAAACGAGATTCGTCCGAGCAGGAAACATGTTTCCAACCATCAACAGCCCAATGTCAGTGTTGAAGGGCCCAGGCGAGGTGTAAAGCTTTGTGTTGTGCTGTCATCAAGGATAAGACAATATCGATGATGTTTATTAGAATGGCTCGCACACTGATATTTGTTGATGGACCAGAATTGGAATCTACGACTATTTGCGGAATGGTTGCACTTCTGTCACGTTGAATGATTCTCTTCAATCGTCATTGGTCCCATTGTTGTAGGATCTTTCTCCGGCCTCAGCGACGTCAGAGATTCGATGTTATACCAGATTCCTGATATTCATGGGACATTAATGAAATGGTTGCATGTTAAAATCCCCATCTCATCGTTACCTCAGAGATGCTGTGTCCCATCGCTCGTTCGCTGACTATAACACCACGTTCAAACTCACTTAAATCTTGATAACCTGCCATTATAGCAGCAATAACCGATCAAACAACTGCACCAGATACTTGTTGCCTTATATAGGCATTGCCGACTGCAGAGCCATATTCTGCCTGTTTACATACCTCTGTATTTCAATACACGTTCCTATACCAGTTTCTGTGACACTTCAGTTTAATTTGATAGACTTGTAAAATAACTTATCTACATCAATAATACTGCAGAATATATTTCATTCTATATCTCATCTGTATACTGCTAACGTCCACAAATTTCCTTTTTCTTCCTTCTGTGGAGAAACGAGCATACAAAATCGAGCACTATTATTGATGAAACTTTCTGGCATTTTAATTTGTTTTTAATCGCTGAGGAAGTTTCATTTCAGCATACAGTCCACTAAACTAAATTCCGACCGAACAGGCCACGAAGGCCCAACAATTCCGACCGGCCGCCGTGTCATCCTCAGCCCACATGCGTCATTGGAAGCGGATATAGAGGGGCATGTGGTCAACACAGCACTCTCTCGGCCATATATCAGTTTACTAGACCGGAGCCGCTTCGTCTCAGTCACATAGCTCCTCAGTTTGCCTCACAAGGGCTGAGTGCCCTCTGATTGCCAACAGCACTCGGCAGACTGGATGTCACCCATCCAAGTGCTAGCCCAAGCCAACAGCGCTTAACTTTGGTGATCTGACAGGAACCAGTGTTACCACTGTAGCAAAGCCCTTGGCATACAGTCTGCTGCAGAGACAAAATTCGAACATGGTGTGAACTCGCTTCGTTACTCTGCATACACCTAATCTGCAACACTACTGCTAAGCTAGGAGAATAACTTAAAAAATTGGGAAAATCAGTACTGTTCATCTTCGAAGGCTCTGAGACTTTTACCACTGTTGCCACATTACAGACTTTTAATTGTAAGAAATCGAACTGAGTGACGTTTTCGTGATATATCTTCAATGTGGACTGGACTTCCATGTCAACAATGCAATACACACATTTCATTTCAACACATTACAAGTTATTTCCTATAAGTAAGTGCTGTTTCAAAACACTGTTACATTGAGGGTCTCTCAAAAAGGTACAGTTTAGTGATATTAAGTGTCAGATAATGAGTTACTGGCGCTTAAAGCTTTTTGGAGTGATATGTGACAATAAAAAGCTACACCCTAAAAATCGTCGCTGTGATATACTACGTAAGTCTTCTGTAGTAGACAAGAATGTCAAATTGCAAATACAGTAGTACAGGTTTGAGTCCTGTCAGTTGCAGAAAATTTTATTGATCTTCACAGTTCTCAAGGTTTCTGGGACTTGTCATTGTCAACAATTTACAATAATTTACAAATTAAGTATGAAACGCAGAAATGCAGAAATGCAAGTGAATATTCAATACACACTGATTACCGGTATCTGGTAAAAACAAACTACCACTTATCGTTAGAAAAAAAACACTGACACTTGTGAAAAAGAATCAAACGGTGACTTAGTCTCACTGTCAGCCACCCATAAATATTAAAAGAAAATTTACAAGCTGGCTATTTTAGGGAACTTCTTTTCCATACAAGAACATCTACAAATTAAGCACATAAGCAGACGAAATATAATCTGGTTCTGGTGCAGGCATATTTCTTCTGGTGTTTCAGTTACTTTCAAGAGCAAAGGAAGTTTAGTTCTCTGGAAGTTATCTGTAATTTTTCGCACAAATTAGAACATACTCCACCGACTAGCATATTTATTTGGCACGGGCAGAGCTTCTCCTCGCACACTCATTATAAAACGTACCACTGAGCAAAGAACAAGTATAGAGTCACAGGTTCTAACTTTTCAAGAAAGAAAATACATTAACACTTGTTATTTTTCACACAACCAGCAAACTTATATAGCGTTGGGAGAGCTTCTTAGGTACAGTACTTTCATTCTATAAACCGCTATCTGTCTACTAGAACGACTGCCACAGTCAAGACCATGGAAATGTTGTCACCATGATACATTGAAAACAGAGATAGCTATTGATGCCATCGAAAAGTCCTAAGTATATTTCTGAAAGGAGCAGAGCCACAGTACATCTCGTGAGGTATACACAAATAAATGCACGACACAAGGACGCATCGAATGCCTTGTGATTTTGACATGACTTCCTAGTAGGACAAGCGTGGTGCTGCTTCACCTGTTACAGATTTTCTTGTCACAGAAGCTCTTTGGTTGAGGAGCCACTCGTTGGCTAACAGCATAGTGAGTTCCAGTGATGGGAAATAATTTTACGCTCAGGTGACTCAGGCTATAAGAACTCCTCAGGATTTAACAACCAATGTTCAGATTGACAACGACGATGTCAGGAATCAGAATAAAAAAACCACTAAAGTACATCAAACACAAAAGCAAAGATATTCCACTTTTTTTTTTAATTTTCGAAAGACAGTGTCGCCACAACGCTATGTAAAAGATTAAATGTGTGAGCACCCAAAAGAACAGAAGAGCCTAAGGATAGAATCCTGCAAAATACCAATTACATTTTGACAATTTCTGATTGTGTCAAATTATTTGTCAATAATTTCCAAAGCAGTAACTGTGGCATTTCTCTGTTTTCGTTGGTCGGTTGGTTCAGGGTCTTTTATTTTATTTTATTTTATCTGGTGTGTATATTCCATTGATCCATACATGCATGTGATTCACCTGGATGTGGAATGTGTCAATATAATTGTACAAATACAATTAATGCTACAGAATAGTAATATAATACAATGATATACACTCCTGGAAATTGAAATAAGAACACCGTGAATTCATTGTCCCAGGAAGGGGAAACTTTATTGACACATTCCTGGGGTCAGATACATCACATGATCACACTGACAGAACCACAGGCACATAGACACAGGCAACAGAGCATGCACAATGTCGGCACTAGTACAGTGTATATCCACCTTTCGCAGCAATGCAGGCTGCTATTCTCCCATGGAGACGATCGTAGAGATGCTGGATGTAGTCCTGTGGAACGGCTTGCCATGCCATTTCCACCTGGCGCCTCATTTGGACCAGCGTTCGTGCTGGACGTGCAGACCGCGTGAGACGACGCTTCATCCAGTCCCAAACATGCTCAATGGGGGACAGATCCGGAGATCTTGCTGGCCAGGGTAGTTGACTTACACCTTCTAGAGCACGTTGGGTGGCACGGGATACATGCGGACGTGCATTGTCCTGTTGGAACAGCAAGTTCCTTGCAGGTCTAGGAATGGTAGAATGATGGGTTCGATGACGGTTTGGATGTACAGTACACTATTCAGTGTCCCCTCGACGATCACCAGAGGTGTACGGAGAGTGTAGGAGATCGCTCCCCACACCATGATGCCGGGTGTTGGCCCTGTGTGCCTTGGTCGTATGCAGTCCTGATTGTGGCGCTCTCCTGCACGGCGCCCAACACGCATACGACCATCATTGGCACCAAGGCAGAAGCGACTCTCATCGCTGAAGACGACACGTCTCCATTCGTCCCTCCATTCACGCCTGTCGCGACACCACGGGAGGCGGGCTGCACGATGTTGGGGCGTGAGCGGAAGACGGCCTAACGGTGTGCGGGACCGTAGCCCAGCTTCATGGAGACGGTTGCGAATGGTCCTCGCCGATACCCCAGGAGCAACAGTGTCCCTAATTTGCTGGGAAGTGGCGGTGCGGTCCCCTACGGCACTGCGTAGAATCCTACGGTCTTGGCGTGCATCCGTGCGTCGCTGCGGTCCGGTCCCAGGTCGACGGGCACGTGCACCTTCCGCCGACCACTGGCGACAACATCGATGTACGTTGGAGACCTCACGCCCCACGTGTTGAGCACTTCGGCTGTACGTCCACCCGGCCTCCCGCATGCCCACTATACGCCCTCGCTCAAAGTCCGTCAACTGCACATACGGTTCACGTCCACGCTGTCGCGGCATGCTACCAGTGTTAAAGACTGCGATGGAGCTCCGTATGCCACGGCAAACTGGCTGACACTGACGGCGGCGGTGCACAAATGCTGTGCAGCTAGCGCCATTCGACGTCCAACACCGCGGTTCCTGGTGTGTCCGCTGTGCCGTGCGTGTGATCATTGCTTGTACAGCCGTCTCGGAGTGTCCGGAGCAAGTATGGTGGGTCTGACACACCGGTGTCAATGTGTTCTTTTTTCCATTTCCAGGAGTGTAGATATTAATAAGTGTCACTTTTTCTCATTTACAATCTGTTATTTAACTAGTATAGCAATTCACACTATAACATTGACATAATATTGTATCATCCACCTAATAACTAAGAGACTAAATACATGTGTTATTAACGGAGTGCATTGTTTCTGGAAAAGAATTCATCTAAGGAGTACATTGGATGGTCAAGCAGGTATTTTTTTGATGTACCTTTGAACAGCGTTTCATTTTCTCTTGTACATTTAATATAATTAGGCAACGCATTAAAAGTCTTTGTAGCAGCATACTTACTCCCTTCTGTACAAGTGATGAAGTTTTTAGTTCAACATGTAGATTGTGTTTACATCTAGTATTGTAGTTATGGTATAAACAATTTGTTTCATACTGAGCATAGTCTTTATTAAAACATTCAGCAGAGAATGTACGTACTGACATGTTGTAGTCAGTATACCTAACAGTGTGAAAAGTTTTCTACATGAGGTTTGTGGAAGAACCCAACACATGATTCTGACTGCTCTCTTCTGAGCAGTTAAAATTTTTTTTGAGGCTGGTGCATTAGCCCAGAAGATTATTTCATAACTCATTAATGAGTGAAAGTATCCAAAGTAAGCTGGTTTTAAAACCTCATGTCCCCAGAATGAGTAATGATACTTAGAGCAAAAGTCGGTGATGAAAACCTTTTTCGAGTAAGGGACACATGCTGTTTCCAGTTGAGCCTACTGTCAATGTGAACCCCCAAAAATTTAGTGGAGTGTACCTGTTCTAGTTCCTGGTTGTCATGAGCAATTACTATATTTTCTAGAGTATTATTTTTTGTATGGAGCTGTATAAAATTAGTTTTTTTATAAAAAATGGAAGAGAATTAATTGAAAACCAAGCTGGAAGTTCTCTGAGTATGTTATTAACATCATATTCCAGATCAACAGTAGACTTGCCATTTACTACAATGCTTGTCTCATCAGCAAACATTGTGAATTCACAATTTTTACTAATGGACAGGAGTAAATCATTAACATATATTAAAAACAGCAAGGGTCCAAGGAAAAATCCCTGGGGATCTCCATGCTGAATTTTGCCCCATTCAGAATCCACTATATTAGAAGATCCTTTGTTGCAGACATTTAGAACCAACTTTTGTCTCCTGTCTTCAAGATATGATTTTAGTCAGTTACCTATAGGCACTTTGCTTCTGTAATGATAGGCCTTCTCCAAGAGTATCTTGTGGTTTACTTAACCATTGGCCTTGGAAAGATCACAGAAGACACCAATTGGTGACTTCGTACTATTAATAGACTCCAAGACATCATTTGTGAGAGAATATACATTGCACGCACTGTGGAAACCCCTTTTGAAAACCAATTTATCTGTGGTTAATAACATTAAGTTTATCAAGATGTGCCATAATCCTGTTATAGACTGCCTTTTCAAGAACTTTTGAGAATGTTGTTAAGAGTGAAACAGGACGATAATTTTTAACATCTGTAGCATCGCCACACTTGAAAAGAGGTCTCACAATGGCATATTTCATTCTCTCTGGAACAACTCCCTGATAAAGAGACATGTTGTAAATGTGAGCAAGTAGGCTGTTACACTTACATCATTACTGCAGGCTTTCAACAGTTTACTAGAGATGTTATCTATACCTGAAGATCCTTTACTTTCAATGAGTGAACTATTTTTTTATTTCATTAACAGTTATAGGTGTTACATTTATATCATTAAAACTTTGTGGGAGGTTAAGTTTCAGAATATCTGCAGCTTCCCTTAGGTTACCACTGCAACCTATTTGAGAAGTGACACGTAGAACGTGGTTGTTGAATGAGTCTGCTATTTGTTTACTATCAGTTATTTCCAAATCGTCAATTTTTAGGACAGCAGCTTCTACACTGTCAGATGGTGCAGTACCTGCTTCCCTCTTTATTACATTACAAATCGTTCCGATTTTATTATTTGAACAATTAATTTGAGATTCTATGCATATACTTTTAGATTTTTTAAAGTCTATAGTTAAAATTTTACAGTATGTCCTATAATAGTTCATCTGGAGGGGATTATTGGAATGTCTGGAATTATATACAGTTCTCGTTTTCTCTGGCATGATATTTTTACGCCCTTGATGAGCCATTGGTTTTTGCTTGATTTCCTGTTCTGTAGTCTGCAGACGTTTTTTTTTTTTTTTTTTTTTTTTTTTTTTTTTTTTTTTTTGGAAAGACACTTTCAAATATACCTGAAATTCATCAGTAAATAAATTATATTTTGTTTTAACATACCGTAATTTGCAAGATAAACATACCTCCATTCACTCTCCCGAATGCATGATTTGAAGCTTTGGATATTTTCCTCATTCATGTTTCTAATGGTTTTCCACTGTGCACCAGCTTTGCTCTGATTTCTATTAAAGTTGTCAATTGTGTCATAGATCCCATCGGATTATGGAAGGATGGGGTAGGAAGTCGGCCATGCCCTTTCACAGAAACCATCCCAGCATTAACCTGAAGTGACTTAGGGAAATCACGGAAAACCTAAATCAGAATGGCTGGGTGTAGGTTTGAACCGTGCCCTCCTGAGTGTGAGTCCAGTGTTCTAACCACTTCGCCATCTCGCTCGGTCTCTCTGTTTTGAGATCCAAAATTACTGTTATATAGAATGTCATAAATTGTCTTTCTTGTTAGTGTTGCTGATGGACGCTTATTAATATTTTTTCATAAGTTTTCCACGACACGAGTTCGGCACAACACAATTATAACCATCAATAAACAGTAATTTTGTTGTTGACACTTGCGTGTAAATTCGTTGGTATTACTGAGCCGTGGGTATTCTTTGTCTCTGTACGAGTGCTTGAAGGAGCGGTAATAATTTCGTACAATATATCAAAGCAATATAAAGAAATAGTCATTGAATCTCTAAAGACTATATACATAGTTGCTGGAATCGCTTTTGTTGTCAAAGTCAAACGGAAGTGATGTAATACCTTATCCGCTCATCACTGATTGGTTGTATAGTATTCAGTTATGCCTGTTTTATCAGATCCAGTGCGTGCGAGGAGTCTGATCCGTGCAAACCTTGAGAAGCCTAGTGTGTTGCTTCGGAGTAGGATGCCGAACATCAAAGTTTTTAGTGGTACATCGCATCCAGACCTTGCGCAGCGGATTGTCGACCGTCTTGGAATAGATCTGGGAAAAGTCGTTACTAAGAAATTTAGTAACCTTGAGACATGGTAAGTTGTTTTTATTTACCTCTTTTTGTTTGTATCAAATTTCCGAGCTCCATGCCGCGTCTGCATCACATTTTAACGTTTCAATGCTTTAAATTTTGTGCGTATTTACGATAGCTGGAAGTTTACAAGGATTCACTTGTCTTCCGCTTGCCGGCTTCAATTTAATTGCGCCGTTGGTGGCGTTATTAACACATTCAAAAACGTAGGATCGGATAGCATGTGGGCAGCAATTTGCTTGAGGACTTGTGTAAGAGTCTTGTCTTGCTTCTTAAATCTATTTATTTAGTGTGACGCATTTTTTATGATATAGGTATCGTACTTATACTATTGTGAGCTGTATAAGTTTGTTTACACGTTTCAGCGTAGAGATTGGAGAATCAGTCCGCGGGGAAGATGTATATATTGTTCAAAGTGGAAGTGGCGAAGTGAACGATAACTTAATGGAATTGCTGATTATGATAAATGCTTGTAAAATAGCGTCTGCTTCTCGAGTGACTGCTGTTATTCCATGTTTCCCATACGCAAGACAGGATAAGAAAGATAAGGTACGCTTCCTAATTTATATATTTACGTTTACTGCATGTGTGTTGTTTTAAGAGAATACTCATTTTATTGAGCGTATCATATGAAGGCAATAGCGTGCAAGACTGGACTGATGGGCCAAGAATTGTGCTTCGTGTGTTACAACAGTTATGGTATTTTTCAGTGAAGTATTGAACAGTTGTGATATGTCTCACATACATTACTCATAGACATGAAGTGAAACGTTCTTAAATATCATTCAGTAAAATTTAAGATAGGCCTATTTGAACAGCTATTTGTGTGTGTACACTTCTTCATGGCTTTGCCTCTACTATTACATCTTTGTAGATACTTTTTTCATTATTTTCTTTGCAAACAAATTTTAACTTTTTTAGTAGGTAATTCATATTAAGAAAATTGAGATGGATGCTAGTATGTTACACTAAGTGTGCGTGCTTTGATGAACTTGTTTATAGTTTTTAAGTAGTGTTTATGATGCATTTTGGTTATATATGTACATCTCCATATTTCTAAGAAATTGTTTGATTGTTAAATATTTTTCTTCTTTGTAATCTGACGTTTAAAACTTCAGTGTTGAGTGCCTATGCTTTCTTAATTTTTCTACTACTATTTATGTAGATTGCAGGGCCTTCGTATCATTTCAGTTCATTGTGTGCTCTCGTGGCATTCTTGTATGTTTATTTCATGTGTTCAAGTTTTTTCTTGTGATCTCACAGGCTGGTGGAGATGGGGAAAGTAACGGAAATGATGTTACTCCTTCTTTCAGATTGAAACCCAACAACGAATGGAAGTTTCGGGTAATTGTAACAATATCCTTAAACTGATGGAAAGTTAAAAAAATACCTGTTTTGGGATTTCAATTCTTCTTTTGGGATGGCTCGTCATTGTTGTGGGAAGTCTTGTACTGGAAGAATGCACAGGCGGTGGAATAGCTGTAAACTCTCCCTCTTTTCCTTTGATCTCCTGTTCCTCTTCTTTCAGACAACATTGTGGGTCTATACTGAATGCATACCATATTACTTAACAGGCCAAAAATTTTATTAATTGTAACAGTAGTGTCACCTGCTTTTACAGAAGGGCAAGCTTGTGCTTAAAGTATCTGTGCTACATTACTAATCAGTTCTTTATGCTTGTGAGATTGTTGTTACAAAGATGTGTCAATTACTTCTTATGTAGGAGACTTGCTTCATATGCAGTTGCTTGTGGCTACTGTACACCATATTTTGGCAGTGGAAAATTTTTCTTTAACTCCATTGAGTTTCCACATTGTGATCAAAGGCAAATCATTGTAGGTGCTAGAGAAGAATACAGATTAGATGGCTTGGTCAAATAACTATTGAAGACATATTAAGAAAGATTTTTGGAGAAAATATGTTTATGGCACAGCTTCACGAAGAGACATCAAAGAATTGTTAGTTTGGTGATTGGTGATGGGAGTAAGAGAGTGAAAATCACTGAGGTAGAGAAAGGCTTGAATACGTTAAGCAGGGTCAAATAGATGTAGGTTGCAGTAATTACCTAGAGATGAAGAGGCTCATTGGATAGATTAGTTTAGGGAGCTGCATCAAGCCAACATTTGGACTGGAGGCTGCAAAACATATTGCTAATGTCCTATCAAGCACAAATGGCAGGATTGTTGCCGTTAACTCATGTACCAAGTTTCATTTGCTGGTTCGTAATCTACTGGTTTGCTCAGGTTTGAGTTTCTTGTGTGCAGTATATTTTACAAGTCTATTATTTTGCATTGTTTTGTCGTGTGATTGCAATATTGAATAAATGGACTTAGCTCCATTGATCCCTAAACAGTAATTTCCACTACTGAGAGCAGTTGAACCCTAGTCAAGAAACATTTGAACTAGGGCAACTAAAGATGCAAAGTTAGACTGAATATTATGAAGTGGTCATATTTGAAATGCAATGAAAATCTGTTTCAAATTCAGTGTAAGAATATGCATGAAATGCCAGTACATAGATTCACAGAAAGTGTCATATCCAAGAAAAATTATAGATTTGCTCTGCGCTCTTTCTCCTGCTGCTCCTGACTAAGCAAGGTGACACAGTGGTTAAGGTACTAGACTCACCGGATCAAGAGGAATGTTAAATACCAGTTGTCAGCTTCGGTAAGTGACACAGTGATAATGGTTGTCGCTACAGCACTTTTTCATGCATATATTCTGTTCTGTTAATTGGTGAAGCCAACGATTTGGGGGGGGGGGGGGGGGGCAGGACTAGTTGTGATGACAAATTAATCTGTGTCTGGGCCTGACGTATAGGTTAGGTTGGAAGGTAACAGTTTGCTTTTGAGTTGGCGTAGACAACGTATGTAATACTAAAGAGAACCTGGTTGTAGCGACAGATTAATCTATAGCTTAGCCCTTTTGAAAAACTCACCAATAGCATCACATTACAGCCAATATATTGTTTAGAGTCTGTCATGTTTCCCATGTCACTTGTCAAGGCTGATGGCTCTTATCAAACATTCCTCTGTATCAGACTCACCTGCAAGAAAGTTGTGTGTGTTCAGGGCCGGTACAAAAATAGACATGTCAAAAAGTGACAAATACTTCTGCAGTAGTGAAAGAATGATACTGTTAATTCAGAAAGTAGAGTGTGGGACATGGGCATGGATTAAGGATACGATTAATAAAGCACAACACACCAGATTCCACCGCAGCAGATTTTGAGACGAGAGGTGTGCAAAAAAGAAAAATCGACAAATTGCAGACTCAATATGGAAGAAATAAGATGTTTCTTGAAAACTTATGTACACCTCTATCCATTCCTTCATCAGAAAAATTGTTTTCTTTTTGTTTTTCATCAATTTTTCTTTACTAATAATTTCAAAATAGTGGCAGTTGCTCTGATATTTTAACCACGACATTATAAACTTCTACCTGCCTATCTCTAGGACTGGCTCAAGAGGGAAAACTTCAGCAAGTACTTGCAAAGTTCTGAAATTTCCTTGCCCCAGCTACTTGCAGAAGTAAATGTATACAAGTTTTTGTTATGATGTAAACACTGCAGCAAATACTTGCAACATTGCATGCTAATAGACACAAACCTTAGAGAGTTAATAAATGCTGCTAGGGTAGTCAGCTAGGCATACTGCCCCTAATAAGACCATGCCTAGTAAAGCACTGTTCTGTTCAAATAAACTTTTGGGTTGATTATCGCTCTTTCAGCTGCTTTGAAAAGTCAGCTGTTGATTTAGTCTCATCTGTGTAATCAGATTTTAATTTCAGCTTCAAATTACCTTATCATTGATAGGCTATTAAACTTTAATCTTCCTTCCTGGACCTCCAAAGCCGACTTGGTAGTAGGATCTCATTAAAACACTGCATCCATGTGGTGAGCTGAGTGAGCCACAGTCTTTCCCATCATTACAGTCCACACAGTTCACTCTCGCTCACTTCCAAGCAGGCAAGAACTTGGCAAGTTAGGCTTTAACAGGTTCATTTTGTTTATGGGAACATGATGGTTAGCTATGTCGCAGGGCAGTGAGAGACCTATGGAAGAACATTGAGCTTCCACACACAGCAACTTTGTAGCTGTTGCTCATGTGTGTTACTCTGCAAGTGGATGTGCAATTTAACAAAATATTATAGTCATCTTCGGCATCTTTCACCTGGTTGTGTGAAGTTTATTCACTCTCTCCCTTGCTGCGCACATTGGGCATGTGCTTGCAGTACTTAGTTAACACATCAGAGGTTGACACCTATACAGTACTTTTTTTTTGCACCAATAATAAGATTCATAATTGCCTTTTGTTTTAGGATCAATTAAATTTTCCTGTGAAATGATGAAAAAAAGAATATTCTGTACTACAATAAATTAAAATACAAAGTTACTTTTATTATGAAAATGCAAAATCGCAAAAGTGCAGAGCAAAACATTCAGCTGAATAAAACTAGGTATCCTATAGTGTATAGGCACTGCATTGATAGATAGGGATGTGAGGATGAGAATTTGTTCTGCATTGGCTGTTAGACTTGTTAACATTTCAATACATTTGATGAATTAATTTTTCAGTAGCTCCTTTATGATTATCTGTTCATCTACGGCAACACCCACACACATTTATATTGAGTCCCATTTACTGATTTTTAATCAGCTGTTTAAATTTTGTTTGAATTTCCCTCCTCTATGGAATTATGGTGTGTTTAGACCGGTGTGTGTGTGTGTGTGTGTGTGTGTGTGTGTGTGTGTGTGTGTGTGTGTGTGAAAATAATTGGTCTTGAGTGATAAAATGTGAATAGAAAATCATGTTTGTGGTTACGGCCCAATCTGTAGCACAGCCTAACATTTGCTCCAAGTGTAATACACTATGCTTGTATAAATAAGTTATAAGATAGCCAGAAATATTCTGGTATGTGATAGACAAATCACTGCTGAGTGGTTGATGCACAAATGTATATATTTGTTTATATTTTATTGCCTTCATTGGACTGCTTAATTAACTTTTATAAAAAACTAAATGGCATAAATTGAGAGACTTTGCTGGCTCACACAGATATGATTTTATTTATACAGACTGAAGTGACAAGTTGAAAATATGTACCAATTAAACCCGGGTCTTCTGCGTACTAGGCAGATGTGAAAACCACTAAGCCACCTGAACACAATGGATCACATGACTGCACGGATTACGTGGCATGCTAGCCTCCTCAATCAAAATTCTCACTGCTGTCCCACTCTACTTAAATTCCTCCTTACACATGAACATAATTATCGAGGCGCTCCATGTTCTGGATAGCACATCAGCATTGAAAGTAAATATGGGATCCAGCCTGAAACCCAAGTTCAATTACTTGTACCAATGAAATGACATAGTTTCAGAGACTGACTCTCAGGCTGGATCCCCCATTTATGTTCGATGCTGAAGTACTATTCCAGAATGTGGGGAGCTTTGGCAATTCTGTTCACATGTATGGGGAAACTTAAAGTAGACTGGGGTGGCAGTGAAACTTCGGTTTGAGGGAGAAAGTGGTTCTGGTTAATTAGTGCAGTTGTGAAAACCACTGTGCCAAGGTGGTGTAGTGGCCAGTGCACCTGCCTAGTAAGTAAGAGACCCAGATTTGATTCCCGGCCTTGGTACAAATTTTCATTCACTGCTTCTGTCTATATTTTATAATTTTTCAATTGAACCAGTTATCTCTGATCAAAATCTTCATTCTTCATCAGAATTCAAATTTCCCATTGTTTTGTTTGGTGAACTTGGATGATAAAATGGCTTTCCATCTAATTTCTTGATTTTTGTCTGTTTTGTTTTTTAAGTCATTTGTGGTAATTTGTAGTTTTCTCATATCTTCCATGCTTTTCATATCTTTCTAATGTTGATCTTGATTTGACTTTATTGGAGAGACAAAACAGCATTGGTCTTTGCCTCCTATTGTCCACGCTGATACACAATTTATTGTACAGTTTCATTCCAGTAAAGGCAATCAGAACACTTGAAAAGTAACAGGCCCTTTCTTGTATCTTTATTGGACATAGTCTGTTCAGGAATTAATGACATACACATTTTTTGTCTTTCAGCCTTCAGTGTTCGCCATTAGAAGATAATAAATGTGATGCAGTTTGATACCCTGCATCACATAATCTTTCTTTGCATTCATAGTGTGCAGGTGTTTCCTGAAGTTCCCATGGTCAGTCATTAGACCTGCTGTGAGCTAAATCTGCCTCGTATTAAAGTCAGATTGCAGAATCTCTCTTAAAACATGGTTCCAGCATCAGTAGCTTGGCATGTTTTTGGGTTTTAGTCCACAATCCTATGTGCTGCCTCCTGATCCAGCCACATAGTTCAGATTTTACCATTGCCTTAATGATAGTTGAGTCAGGTTGCAGTCCAACAAATGAGGTTGTCACCGCTGCTATGGCTATCCTATCAGCCTGTCTGATTGCTCATTACCACTAATTCCCAAGTGACCAGAGACACAACGCAAGTTTACCCTTTTGCGTACCTGTAGCTTCACAAGCAATTCATGGCATTTTACAATGATTTTTGAACTTGATGCAGGCACTGATAGATTTAAAAGCTGCTTGGCTGTCTGAATGAATGTAGATGCTGCGATGCGTATAGCACTTGCGTAGATTCTCCTCTGCGCACATTCTAATTGTGGTTATCTCAGTCCGGAATACTATAGCCAGCCTGTGCTTTCCAGTCTAGGCTGCACCCCATATATCCAGCCCAGCATGTTCTCCTGACCTGTTTTTGACCAATCAGTAAACCAGACTAAATCTCCTGATTGTATTGTAGTTCATACCCCCACTGATCCCTACCTTCAATTATACATTGAAAGTTTTATTGCAGCATCTGGAAGCTATTTTACAGTCAGTTGGCATGCCCCTGACCATTCCTATGTTTGCTACATTCATTTTATTAGTGAGAGATTCTCAATATCCTATAGGTTTCCAGTTGTATGCTCCTGGTGCTGCCTCCATTGTAATCCAAAGGTGTAATGGGAGCATGTCCAGCATGGCCTCCATTCCAGCAGTGGATGTGCTGCTCATTCTGTGTGTTATGGGTAGGCAGGCCAATCTCTGCACCTTTCCAAGCTCCTTAGCAGCCACCATATGTTCTACTTCAGTGCACCATACTGTAGCCACATAAATTATCAAAGGTGTTATTAGAGAGGTGTATAGCCAGTACATGATCCTGGAACTTAGACCCCAGTTTTTGTTACAAACCCCATCTAGTGCACATGGAGCACCTTTTGCCCAGGAATTTATATTATGTGTGTGAGGGGTCCCTGTTAGTTTCTCGTCTACGAGTTACCTCTTAGTACTTCACTACCTCTCTACTGCCAGAATTTTGTTGAAGTGCTCAAGATTACAGATGTCTTGGGTTTGCTTCCTTGTGAATGGTATGTTTTCCTAGGATTGACCCTTGATCCTGTTTCATTCACCAATTTTGTACAGTATCCAGAGGGGATTGTCACTGTTCTAATGGTACATGCAAATTTGCAAATATTGCTATGAGTAAATTGTCTGTATCCTTGGCAAAAGTAACCTCTACCATTTAACTCCTTAATAAGTTCATTCACCACTAGGTTTCACAGTAGTGGGGACAATACCCCATATTCTGGACACCCTTGTATGCTACTGATCACAATTTTTACATCCATCATCGTGGTTTGTACCTTCGTCTACTCAGCATAGTGTTAATCCGCCTACATCTAGTGGTCTCAGTGGCATGATCTTCTGCAGCTTAAACAATGGATTTGAAGATTGTATTCCTAAAAGCCAAGCCCCCCTCAGTATCCAGGAAGATGGAAAGAGCAAGTTCCTGAAAGTGTAGAGCTTTTTCTACCTTCTCAACAACTTGAAGCACTGTTTAGGATGATTTACATGATTTATATGGATGTTCGCTTTAATGAAGAGAGACCTCAGTTAACCTCATTTCCCTAATGTGCATGTTAACTAGTTTTTCTAATGTTTTTAAAAGAAAGGATGACAAACTGATTGTTCTCATATCCTTAGTTTTGGTGTAATCTGGCTTGAGAATAAAACCACCTTCATTGTCCTCCAACCATTTGTAATGATTCCTACTGCTAGACTGACTCTAAACAGCCTGAATGTGAGTCTGATTAATCCCTCTCTGCTTGTTGCAGTAGTTGAGATTCCATATCGGCCTGGTGACTTCAACAGCTGAAACATTCACACCACTTTGATTACATGTGAATAGGAACCTCACAAGGACTGAATTTTGGTCAGTGTTAAGGGAAGTTAATCTTGAGCACCACGTCCAGCATCTCGTGCACTGTCCCTGTATACCTAATGTCCTGCTTCCTTAGTGAGCCTCCTGGGTTTGTTGGTATTCGTAAGAGTATTTTGTGAAGTGTGGCCCCTTACAGAATACCTTCCAGGATGGTTGCTTTACTTCCTTAAATAGTATTTTGCTGACTACCCTTTACTTCTTGTCAGGTTGAACAGTCTTCTTACCTACTGCAGTTGCAGTTCAGGATTATTCTTCCACTAAGGTTTATTCCTGTTTGTGCACTTTTTGGTGATTAGGCAGTTTTTTTTAAATATAAGTTACTGATGGCAGTTATCCCTTCATCTGCAATTTCCTCCGAATGTACTAATTTCCTATCAAGTATTTAACTTCCGATAAGCACAAGTTATGTCTTTCCTATATGACTGTTTTCCTTGGATTCCTATGGTCTGTTTGTTTAACCCCAATTACAATTCCAGACTTAATATACATGTGGTCAGCTAAGTTTGCTCCATTGCGACAGGCCATTTATTTATGTATGAGTACCTATTGGGATGGACCCAAACATTGTGTCAATTACTTTACCCTTCTTTTATCCCTGTAGATAGCTTCCTTACACCTATTAAAGATTTTTGGGCTACTCTCCAATAGATTTTAAAGTAGCTGCTCCCCTCTGCTGCTGTCACAGCTATTTCTTTACACCAGATTGTGGGCATTGACATCACAACCAACCACCAATTGTGTATTCACCCACGACCAGCTGTCCACCAGTCTCCTCACTTCGTGGGATGGAGCAGTACTGATCTCATAAGGGAGATTAGCTGAGGCCAATAAAATTTCACTCTTGCACCCCTCCTCATACTGTTTCATTCAGATGGTCAGTAAGTCCCTAGAACAGTTTCCCATCGGCATGAATGATTTTTCCATTCTTAACATAAATGCATATTCTGAGGTTCTTTATGTATCTAAAGTAAATCTGCTTACTTCCAGTTCCTTGGATGCCTGATCTGCAACCCCACCCTCACCCCCTTATAGAATTCCTGGATCAAGTCCATGTCCACTCCCTGTCTTCCCTGAAGGCAATTGTAGGTGTTGCTTGCTTGATTACTGTGTTGTAGGTTTATCTGCAACATTTCCAGCTGCCATTTTCTGATGTCCTTATTCACCTTGACCGGAACTTCAGAGACCCCTAAATACAGTATCAGGGTCTACTCTCGCATTGCCTTCAGGGATTTCTCACATACTTCTATCCCAATGGATTGGCTGTCAGATGCCAAATTCTGGTTGATTATCCTCAAGTCATCTGTTGAGTCGAAGGTCTGCACTCATTTGTTGGAGAAACATGTGGTTTATGTACTCAGATTGATACCTCTGTAGTCTTGAAGAGTTCTTCTGCTGTTTTGACCAGTTGCTTCATCATATGTTAGAGATATCTTGGGTGCCATCTCTGGGGCCTTGTCTTGTTTTCCCCATCATTTCAAAGTGAGCCATGTGAACTAGCTCTTCCTGCTGCAAAGTGGTATTAACAATTGAATATCCCTGTTGGGTTACTGCCATCCTAAAAATAACTATATTACTATAAGTAGGTTTCCATGTTTCCTGCGTCAGCTTTTTTCTGGATCAAGTTATCCTGGGAAGTGGGAGTAATGGACTCGACCTCATTCCCTTATTCACTGTCTTGGAAGTGGGTGGGGGTTTGTTTAACCCCTTCACTCTAGATATTTTTTTCTTGGAAGTCTTAGTTTCAAAACCTTTTAATTCCCTCCATTTGTTGTTTGGGAGCCAGTCAGTGCTAGGATAAGGTGGTGTTTCCAGAAGAGGAATGTTGATCTTACCATGCATATATTTATGAGCTGCAAAATATACTGAGGGCATCGCATATTAATGTATTACATGTAAATGAATGTCAGTTTTGTGTCTGTTTTCCCTCCTGAAATTTTTCTGATTATTTCCTACCTATTTGAAATATTATTTGTTTGAAATTGTTAATGTAGTACCTAAAGTTTCCTGGTCATAATGTGCTTTTATCATCATTATTCCAAGTTGCATTGGTGTTGTTCGTTGTGACATCACCAGATTTTCCTTGCTAAATTTCAGCTCCATTTAGGTCTTGCAAGTCTCTTTTTTTATAATCTGTCCATTTTTTTTCTGTGATGATTGTAGATTACATGTACATTCAGTCAAATATAAGTAACATGGGAAATTTAACACTGTTAATAGCATTTCTCTGTTTATGAAATGCACAGGACTGTTAAACCAAAGAATTTGGTTCAAAGGGGTATGCTTAGACCTACTGGGCAACCTCGAAAACTTCACAGAAAAGTTGGTGTACCCAAGAGTATCGAATAGTAAAATATCTTATTGCTTTTTCATGAGTCTTGATGTAGTTGTGGTTGAATGGGAGTTTATAATCACAAGCCACCTTTTTCTTTAAGTAATACAGCATTAAAATCTTTGCAGGATAAATGTTGCTAGAAAATTATGAAAAGGTGCTGATGATTAAAACATCTTGTCCTTTTCTTTCAATGTTCATTTATGACATTACGGTTTAAAAGAATTGGTTCTCTTAGAACAGTTTCATAAAGAATAAGGATGCTTTTTGCTAGCATAAATTAGTCTTTTGGCCCCCATTTCATATCATATGAAATACAGATTGTATGTGCCATCTGTATAGAAATTAACTAAGATATCAGCCCTGTTTGTAATGTATTTAAATTTTTATGTTGGACTCAACAGTAGTCTTAATTGGCCTTATCTTTGTGTTGCCTAATTTTCTTTGCATGGCATGCAATAAAAGTTCAAAATTTGGGTCCTGACTCACCGTGTATCAGCTTCTGCATTTCTGTGAACTGTCTGTGCTTAATGTCATCGTGTCACGTGGTAGTATTTGTAGCACGCAGTGTTAACAAGAGTTTGATTGTTTTATAACTTTGTAATGTATTGAAGTGTAATACTAGTCAAGTGGTAAAATGGAGTTTGACAATAGGTTGTCTTTGCAAATAACAGTAGTAAAAATATAAAGTTTGTTGGTGACAACATTTGAAAATTTTCCCCTTACCACTATATCACTCAAATGACAACAGTTAGTTGGAAATAAGACACAAAATAATGTGACGGATGAAACAGTCAACTCTAATTTATGCCAGACAAAGTGAAGATTATTGCTTGTTCAGATGGTACAGAGCGGTGTGTGAATCTCACTATCTTGCTTAATTTCAGTATTGTGGGTATGCAGAAGATGATGATGTCACTATGCTTCTGACCATTTCTTCATTCCCTAAATTTGGCAGACTAATTTTTGCACATAATATCAAAGCAGTGCATAGTAATGAGAAGAAATTCTTTGTCAGTTATCTGTGTTAGTCATTGACTATGCTTCAAAAATTAGATGCAGGAAAGGTTTCACAAATATTATGAAGGCAGAAAATATGTTAATCAGTGAAGTGGTGGTGGTGGTGGTGGTGGTGGTCTAAATCTTTGGCAAAGAACAGTTGAAGTTCCAGAGAAATGTAGAATCATGTGAAGCAGTACTGACTCTGACTTTAAATAAAAGGAAAGCAAATGTATGTTTATAGTATTTGTACATTTAAAGAGAGCAAATGAATGTTGTCAAATCGGGCAATGCCGAGGAAATTGGATTAGGAAATGAGGTTCTAAAAGTAGAATCAGTTATGCTATTTGGGCTCCAAAATAGGGAAGATATAAAATGCAATAAATGAAAAGCACCAATTTGCTTTTGTTCTACAATATTACTTTCATTGTGTTCATCAGTTTTCGGCTTAAAAGGCCATCTTCAGACATTTTCTGAGTATTGTTACCAAAGAAGTTGCAGTGTTTGCATACAACATTGAAAGAGAAGTAACTTTCTCGTTGTATTACCACCACACTGTCAAAGATTTTACTTACTGTATGTTTCTGCTTCAGTCTAGATGTTACTTTTCTTTCAATGTTGTTTGCAAACAGTGTAACTTGTTTGGTAACAATACTCAGTTAATGTCTGAAGATAGCCCTGTAAGCCGAAAACCAGTTAACACAATAAAAGTAACATCGTAGAACAAAAGCAAACTGGTGCATTTCATTTATTATAATGTTGTTCTACCAAGAACAATGAAAGAATTTGCTAACATGATATAAAATGCAGACTGCCAATAGCAAGAAAAGCATTATTGAAAAGAATAATTTGTTAACACCTAATATTAATTTAGATGTTAGGATATGATGTCGTCCTAACCGCCATCTGCTTCACGTCTGCTGTGCAGTGAGCTACCTTAATATAAGTATTAACTGTATTTTTTCTTATTTGTCACTTCTTCTTCCATGTGTTTTTGCTTTTAGGAAGCTTTAATTGTCGAGTGGTACTAATAGTGTTCTGTAGATTTCGTGTTTGGTGGACTAAAGGGACTCCCTGACTGTATTCAAAACAAACACTAGCACTACTGGCACTAGTGACAGGTAGTGCTATTTTCATTATTTTCTACAAGAAGTGGCTAGCAATCATAGTTTAGTCAATAATCAGCCGCCTTTAGTGAATTAGCAGTCTAGTTAAAAGTTATTAAGGCTCTTCAGTAAATTGATTTCTTAGGATGGATAGGATGTGAGACTGTTGTGTATGGACACATGAGGAGCTGGCCACTCTTCGCGAACAGCTGAGCGTGTTGATGGCCGCGGTCAGCCGTCTTCAGGCTGCTGCATTGGAGTGTAGCGGCAGTGGGGAGTCTAATGCATCGCAAGGTACACCCCAGGTGTTACATGCTTCGCCCACTGTCCCTGCTGTCGAGACATCTTCGCAGGTACCGGGCGCGGTTGGGCCACCCTCTCCCCAAGGGGAGTGGCGTGTTCAGCGGCGCACAAGGCGGAGGGTAAATGTGGAGGCTGGCCGTGTGGCATCGCCCGCTCTGCCTGTGAGTGGACATGTGGCTGCTCCTTCAGCAAGGTCCAAGCAGGCACATGGGGGGATGGGTTTATTAGTTATTGGGAGCTCCAATGTTACGCGGGTGATGGTGCCCCTTAGGGAAATAGCGGAAAGGTCGGGGAAGAAGACCAGTGTTCACTCTGTCTTCTTGCCGGGGGGGTCTCATCCGAGATGTGGAAGAGGCCCTGCCGGCGGCGATAGAGAGAACTGGGTGCACCCGACTGCAATTTGTTGCTCATGTCGGCACAATGACTCCTGCCGTCTGGGTTCGGAGGTCATCCTCAGTTCGTACAGGCGGTTGGCGGAATTGGTGAAGGCGGAAAGCCTCGCTCGTGGGGTGGAATCAGAGCTAACTATTTGTAGTATCGTTCCCAGAACCGATCGTGGTCCTCTGGTTTGGAGCCGAGTGGAAGGCTTAAACCAGAGGCTCGGGTGATTCTGTGGAGAGCTGGGGTGCAAATTTATCAACCTCCACTATCGGGTGGAGAAATGTAGGGTCCCCCTGAATAGGTCAGGCGTGCACTACACGCCGGAAGTGGCTACAAGGGTAGCGAAGTATGTGTGGAGTGCACATGGGGGTTTTTTAGCTTCGAGAATTCCCTCCCTAGGCCCAACAAGACGCCTTTTGAGACACAGCAAGGTAGGAGTAGGCAAAATGCAATAGGGAATAACAATATTAATGTGCTAATAGTAAACTGCAGGAGCGTGTACAGAAAGGTCCTAGAACTGCTCTCTTTAATAAAGAGTCAAAACACCCATATAGTACTAGGGACAGAAAGTGGGCTGAAACCAGACGTAAACAGTAATGAAATCCTAAACTCAGATTGGAATGTATATCGCAGAGACAGGCTGGACAGTGAAGAGGGAGGCGTGTTTATAGCGATAAGAAGTGCAATAGTATCGAAGGAAATTGACGGAGATCTGAAATGTGAAATGATTTGGGTGAAGGTCACGGTTAAAGCAGGCTCAGACTTGGTAATTGGATGTCTCTCTAGGCCCCCGGGCTCAGCAGCTGTTGTGGCCGAGCACCTGAAGAATAATTTGGAAAATATTTCGAGTAGATTTCCCCACCATGTTATAGTTCTGGATGGAGATTTTAATTTGCCGGATATAGACTGGGAGACTCAGACGTTCATAACGGGTGGCAGGAACAAAGAATTCAGTGAAATTTTATAAAGTGCTTTATCTGAAAACTACCTTGAGCAGTTAAACAGAAAACCGACTCGTGGCGATAACGTATTAGATCTTCTGGTGACACACCCGAACTATTTGAAACAGTTAACACAGAACAGGGAATCGGCGATCATAAAGTGGTTACTGCATCGATGATTTCAGCCGTAAATAGTAATATTAAAAAAGGTAGAAAGATTTTTCTGTTTAGCAAAAGTGACAAAAAGCAGATTACAGAATACGTGACGGCTCAACACAAAAGTTTTGTCTCAAGTACAGATGGTGTTGAGGATCAGTGGACGAAGTTCAAAACCATCGTACAATATGCGTTAGAGGAGTATGTGCCAAGTAAGATCGTAAGAGATGGAAAAGAGCCACCGTGGTACAACAACAGAGTTAGAAAACTGCTGCGGAAGCAAAGGGAACTTCACAGCAAACATAAACATAGCCAAAGCCTTGCAGACAAACAAAAATTTTGCGAAGCGAAATGTAGTGTGAGCAGGGCTATGCGAGAGGCCGAGAGGCGTTCAATGAATTTGAAAGTAAAGTTCTATGTACTGACTCGGCAGAAAATCCTAAGAAATTTTGGTCTTATGTCAAAGCGGTAGGTGGATCAAAACAAAATGTCCAGACACTTTGTGACCAAAATGGTACTGAAACAGAGGATGACAGACTAACGGCCGAATTACTAAATGTCTTCTTCCAAAGCTGTTTCACAGAGGAAGACTGCACTGAAGTTCCTTCTCTAGATTGTCGCAAAGCTGACAAAATCGTAGATATTGAAATAGACGACAGAGGGATAGAGAAACAATTAAAATCGCTCAAAAGAGGAAAGGCCGCTGGACCTGATGGGATACCAGTTCGATTTTACACAGAGTATGCGAAGGAACTTGCCCCCTTCTTGGAGGGGTGTACCGTAGGTCTCTAGAAGAGCGTAGCGTTCCAAAGAATTGAAAAAGGGCACAGGTCATCCCCGTTTTCAACAAGGGACGTCGAACAGATGTGCAGAACTATAGACCTGTATCTCTAACGTCGATCAGTTGTAGAATTTTGGAACAGGTATTATGTTAGAGTATGATACTTTTCTGGAGACTAGAAATCTAGTCTGTAGGAATCAGCATGGGTTTCAAAAAAGACGGTCGTATGAAACCCAGCTCGCACTATTCGTCCACGAGACTCGGAGGGCCATAGACACGGGTTCACAGGTAGATGCCGTGTTTCTTGACTACCGCAAGGCATTCGATACAGTTCCCCACAGTCGTTTCATGAACAAACTAAGAGCATACGGACTATCTGACCAATTGTGTGATTGGATTGAGGAGTTGTTAGACAACAGAACACAGCATGTCATTCTTAATGGAGAGAAGTCTTCTGAAGTAAGAGTGATTTAATGTGTGCCGCAGGGGAGTGTTGATATTCACAATATACATAAATGACCTGGTGGATGACATCGGAAGTTCACTGAGGCTTTTAGCAGATGATGCTGTGGTATATCGAGAGGTTGTAACAATGGAAAATTGTACTGAAATGCAGGAGGATCTGCAGCGAATTGATGCTTGGTGCAGGGAATGGCAATTGAATCTCAATGTAGACAAGTGTAATGTGCTGTGAATAAATAGAAAGATAGATCCCTTATCATTTAGCAACTGGAAGCAGTTAATTCCATAAATTATCTGGGATTACGCATTAAGAGTGATTTAAAATGGAATGATCATATAAAGTTGATTGTCGGTAAAGCATATGCCAGACTGAGATTCATTGGAAGAATCCTAAGTAAATGCAATCCGACAACAAAGGAAGTAGGTTACAGTACGCTTGTTCGCCCACTGCTTGAATACTGCTCAGCAGTACCAGATAGGGTTGATAGAAGAGATAGAGAAGATCCAACGGAGAGCAGCGCGCATCGTTACAGGATCATTTAGTAATTGCGAAAGTGTTACGGAGATGATAGATAAACTCCAGTGGAAGACTGTGCAGGAGAGACGCTCAGTAGCTAGGTACGGGCTTTTGTTAAAGTTTCAAGAACATACCTTCACCGAAGAGTCAAGCAGTATATTGCTCCCTCCTACGTATATCTCGCGAAGAGATCATGAGGAAAAATCAGAGAAATTAGAGCCCACAAAGAAGCATACCGACAATCCTTCTTTCCATGAACAATACGAGACTGGAATAGAAGGGAGAACCGATAGAGGTACTCAGGGTACCCTCCGCCACACACCGTCGGAGGGCTTGCGGAGTATGGATGTAGATGTAGGTGTAGATGAAGGCATTTGTCTAGCATGTAGTGTGTATGGAAAATTAAACATAGGCAATAGGCAATCAGAAGATTTTGAAATGTGGTGCTGTGGAACAATGTTGAAGGTTAATATGAGTAGATGGAATAAAAAAGGTGGTGGTACTGAATTGAATTGAGGAAACCAGAAATTCATGGCCCAACTTTAGTAAGGGATTAGGTGATAGCACACACCCTAGGCATCAAGGTATTGAGCAGCATTTTATCAAAACTCAATACATGCAAAAAAGTAAATTTTTGTGGAAACACCTTTTTTAAATATCATACACATATACTAAGCACATAAACGAGGCAATGTAATGTTTACACAGCTTTTGTAGGCATATATCAAATATTTTCGTTGGAATACAGGGATAAAATTTCAAAGTTTTGTCAATAAATGCAAAGTTGCAGGTTAAAAGTTTTGTTGATATACATGACCAGAGAGGTTTTTTCTGTTACATTTTTTCATTGCCATTACTTAAAAGAAACATACTTAATTGCACTTGTATGCAAAATGAACACTAACACTTAAGTGACACAATTTTCCATAAATATTTGATAAGCAGAAGTATAGAATAGCAAAAAAAGTTATTGAAATACAACAAAATATACTGGCTACAATAACATTAAACTGTGAATCTATTAATCACTTTAGAGAACATTCTTAAAAAAACTCTTCTGCCATTCTATTATGTTAAAATGCTTCAGGAGTTTGAGAGTCAGTCTTTACACATCCCTGACATTGGCTGAAATGTTGCTGCACACTCAGGTACTCCCTTGCCCTCTCTTTTCCTTAGGCTGATTTTATCAAAACATGTATTTTACCTTTTTGCCTCTTTCCTGATGTTATGGCGATGTCACTGTGTACTTTAGTAGCAATTGATCTTGGTCAGTTTTGTTTAAACTACTTGACAATGAAAAGTTGTGATATAATCATAAGTGAGATCAGCAGCTCTGCATTCTTTTCTTCCTGAGGCTTTTGGATTCACTGGTATGTTTGGTATCCCATGTGAACAAGCAGTTGCTAGCATTCTCTTATTCTTGTTAGATTTCTTGGATGGTTTCACTCTCAACTAGGACTTCCTACAACCTGAGCACTAAGTTATAGGTATACTCTTTTACTGCAAACTTTGCCCTGTCAATGCTGGCTCAAACAGAGCAATAATGAGTAATATAAACCACAAATTTCTGTCATTGGTTCTGCAGAAACATCTGTCAGATCATCGTTGACAATGACTTACTGCATTATTGTTATGCCTTTAGGTGTCCCGGAAGCAAAGCACAGTTTGCACATATTGACTTTTGGTCTAACTGTCTGAGAGAAAATTTAGTTTTCATAAACTCAGTTTTCAACATCAGAGATCAAATTTTGATCAGAAGATTTCAACAGGTCATGCATGGCAAGAAGCTTGATTTGTAACTACAAAAATCCCAATTTTAAAAAATTGGGGCAGTTATCAACTTTTGGGGGGAAAAAAAAGTTCCTAAATTGTTAGTTTGTTAATGGAAGTGTGGAGGAGGAGGAGGGGGGGGGGAATTGTAGAGTGAGACAAAGGCTTGAGTACAGGTTCAGATAGATGTAGGATGCTTTATAGATGAAGAGGCTTGCACAAGACAGATTAAGCATTGAGAGCTGGATCAGACCAGTCTTTGGACTGGAGGCAGGGAGGTGGTGAAACCAGTTGCAATATCACTATCTTCTCCCTCCTGCCCCCCACCACCACCAATTAATCCAGAAAATGACTTACATAATCACATAGGCTTGCAGTGTGACTGACTGCATGATTAATACATCCCAGAACAGATTGCACCTTTTGAGCAGCTTTTTGTTCTCAAACTATTTTTATATTGTAGAGCACCACTATCCATTTCTGGGTTACAGAATACATTGACTTGAAGATTTCATTGTAAATTAAAATGACTGAGCAGTCATTGATACCACAGCATTTTTAAATGTATTCATAGCAAATATTACAATAGATTTTTTGTTTCGCATGAACTTGCTGGTTTGTTGGACAATAATTACGTACGTGGGTGATCCTTTGGTTAAGAAGTTAGTGATTTTTTAATTGTTTTCTACATCAGATTTCAAAAGTGGTGTCACAACCAGTATTTCTGTATCACCAAGTTTGCATCAGGTGATACGTTAAAAAGAAAGATGAGGGAATACTAAAATACTAGGAAACTAAATCACAAATCAAATTAACTTATATTAACAACAATCCACACAGTACTTGACTTTTTTATGTAGTAATTTTGCAATTGAAGACTCCCAGAGAAGAGCTTGCAATGTAAACATATCTGTACTTAGATTATGGGGACTGAAGGTGACAGTTGACTACATAGTATAAAGTTGGTAACAGGAATATTATTAAGAAATTTCACAATGTAAAACTGATTTACCTGAGAAGAGTTTCTCACACTCAATTGTACATGGGGAATATTCTTAATCATATATACACTAATACAAAAAGAAAGACATGCCACAAAGTAATTATTCAAATTGGATGGAAATCAGTAGATGTAATGTACAAGTGCACACAAACAAATGAGTGTAATTTCAGAAAAATTGGATGATTTATTCAAGAGGAACAGCTTCATAAACTGATAGTCAATAATGTGTTGGTCCACCTCTGGCCTGCATGAAGTTATGCAGGTTGGATTGATCGTTGTTGGATGTCCTCTTGAGGGATATTGTGCCAAGATTCTGTACAGTTGGCATGTTAGACCATCAAAATTCTAGGTTGTTTGAAGGCCCTACCCATAACGTTTTAAAAGTTCTCAATTGGGAGGAGAGCCAGGTACTTTGCTGGGCAACATAGGGTTTCACAAGCACGAAGACAAGATAAAACTCGTGCCTTGTGCAGGTCAACTTTCTCTTGCTGAAATGTAAGGCCAGAGTGGCTTGGCATGAAGGGCAACAAAATGGGGCACAGAATATGCCCGACATTCTGCTATGTTATAAGGGTTCCGCTTTGTCTGGAGATGTCCCAGGCAGCAGTGAGATGGTAACCAAATTGTTGCTTACCATACGGCCAGACATCCAGGAGTGATGTCTGGGATGACATTTCATTTCATAGCAGGACACCTTTGATTGTCATCCGCAACACCCATACAGCACATCGGTACTTCAATGATATTCTACATCCCGTTTTGTTGCCTTTTGTGTCAGACATCCTGGGCTTACATTTTGGCAAGATAATGCCATCCTACCAATGCTAATAGTTTGTACTGCTCGTCTTCTTGCATGCCGAGCCCTACCTTGGTCAGCAAGTCAGCAAGGTCACCAGGTCTCTCCCCAGTTGAGAACATTTGGAGCATTATGGGCAGGGCCCTCTAACTAGATCAAGATTTTGATGATATAATGCACCAATTGGATGAAATTTGACACGATATCCTTCAGGACGACATCCAACAACACTATCAATAAATGCCAATTGAGATAATTGCTTGCATAATGGTCTGAGTTGAACAGACATGTTATTTATTTGCTCAGTTTGTGAACTCTTTCCTCTCAAATCAATTTTTTCTGAAATTGTAATCATTTGTTTGTCTGTACATGTACATAACATCCAATTTCCATCCCATTCAGATAATTCCTTCGTAGTGTGATATGGTTTCTCCCTCCTTTATCTTAAATTGTATTTGCAATTTAGGAGTTAACTAGATATTACATAATCAGTGGTGGCCTTTAGTCCCAACAATCACACTGCATTTGTGTTTACATTGTGGGGTCTTCTGTGACCTCTTCGGGTGAAGAGTTACTTAGTAATGCATTAAAGTATGTCTGGTTGCATATATTATTTTTTAATTTAATGTATTTCATTTGTGATGTAGTTCCTTAGTATTGTACTATCACCCTTTTTTCTTTTCAAACAGGTTGTCTGATCATAAGACATAACTGGTTATGATACCATTTGTGTGACCTGTGGCAGAGATATGACACTCTTTTAACATTCTTATATAAAATTTTGCAAGATTGTTGTTACCATTGAGGCAGTTTCCTTAGTCAGTTGTGGATAACCTCTGTCTGTCTTTTGGCCTGCTTTCATTACATAAATGTTCCTTGTCACTGCAAAGTATGTGAATTTTAAATTGGTAACAGTTGATTTGTTGGTTCGTCTTTCAAGATTTATGCAAATAAACAAACTTCTAATATTTAGAATAGGTAGTTATTTTCAAGTAACTCAGCATGAAGTAGAGTATTATTTCCTTGTGTAGAATAACAAGTCCCTTTCACATGGAGAAATATTATAATTCTATATTAGTACTGTGTAGATGTTTGGGAGTCACTCCTTCAAAATAATGGAAGTCTTATCTGAACAAATATTGTGTGGTATCTGACTGATAGGGCAGAGGTCAACCCCCCACAGAGTGAGTGTTTTGTGACAGTCTTGCTGACGTCAGCAGGTCAGTGAGTGTATCAGTCATTTGTGCAATAACGTCACTTGGCCTTCGAGGAGTCTTTTTATCATTTAAAAGATTTCTCATTTCTGGCATGATGTCAATTTTTTTCATATTTTATTATTTGTATATGATGACAAATACAGTGAGATATTATAGATAATTGTGTAGATTATTTTGTTAAATGGTGTAGTGACATGAACTGTAGCATACTTGCACATCAGGAGGGACCATATGTCAAAACTGCTCAAAATTAAGTGGCTCTGATTTTCTTGTTAGTACAAGATATCACTTTATGAAGAAGCTAAAAGGCATGCAGAAGGCTTTTGAAATCAGTGATATTGCAAACCACGCTTTTAGGCCAAGGCCCCTTTACCCCATTGTGGTTAATAAAATTATTTAAAAAGTAGTCTCCCTACAAAGTAATAAATACTTCTGTAGTGATTTTGTACAGTTTAATCATATCATTTTGTAATCCACTAGAATTAAGTTTCAGTAGCTGACAAGAAAAGCAGTATGAAAGAATTTCTGGGTGTAGTAGTAAATAAAATAATTTTGTGTTTACATAGATTTTATAAACTGTGTGTAAAAGTTCTTTGATTGGTGAGATAAGAAGAATAACAATAAAGTATCAGGATGTTGTTATATTACAGCTGAAAATCAAGCTGTGGGTCTGTTACAAATTGATTTTGTGTGTGTTTCATATTTAGACAGCAGGTGCTCTGTTTGTAGGTTGCACAGGTACCCATAATCTTATGGTCAATCACTGCAAGGTATTAAGAACAAAAATATTGTTATGTGAAGAATGAGTACCATTTATGGATCTTACGGAACATATATATGAGTGAGAAAGAGGTGGAAAAAATACATTCATACAAATACTCATGAGCAATAGTGTCTACAAAAAGGGAAATGTTGCACAAAATTAAATTATGTAATAAAATTAAGAAAGAGCAGTGAAAGAATTGAATAGAATGTGCTTCAAAAGGACTTTGCATCGTGGGTAACAGAAAATGAAATAATACAAAGGCAGTACCACAAAAATATCCATTAAATAATTTAATGTTTCATAATCATTTCACAGATTATCTTGGAGCTATTTCCGTCACTGTGGCAGCTCTGCTCTACTTTTAACCTGTTTCGTTGTTTGTTTGGGTTTAAGTTAAATACATTTGTCAACGATGCTTATTGCAGATATAACTTGGTGTAAGACCCATGTTTCTTGTCTTTCTAGAGTTTGCTGTGTTTCCTGTCTGCACAATGGTAACTGTATAACTGTAAATGTAACTATGTTCCCTGCTTGGCATTTGTAGTATTTTTTGACACATCAATAACTTATAGGTAATTTTATTTCAGGACAATAGTTGTGTAGCTAAACAGCTGTATATAACAACACAATCATTTCACACATTTCAGGATTTTGCTCCTGTTCTTTCAGCAGTGAGTACAGTGTCAACATAGCGTGAGCAAATGATACTCTTGTTAATCTCCCTGCAGTATTCACAATAGAAAAATCCAGAATCATCAGATTACTCTAAATGTCTCTCTTTTTTCCTAACAGTTTATTTTTCCCTTTCGAAAAAGTTATTTATGCTACAGTAGATTGTATTTTTGTGAACTAATTTGTTAAATTGTTTAGGATTATATGACATGAGATTAGTGTTGAGTGGACTACAGCCTTGTTCAAAGTATTTCTTGTGGCATTTACTGAATTTATATTTGGTTAGCAAATGAGTTTGTTCAGGGTACTAGGTCGTAGTGATAGAATGTGTTCTATATACTGAATAAACTAGAATCATTTTTGTCTGTAGCACACAACTTTTTAGTAATTTCTTTATTAACATTTATAAATTTGTGAAGCGAGTCCCCTGTCTCCCTTAAAAACAATAATGGGGTGTAGCTTTGCAGTATTTTATGCTCTAGATTATTGTGAACAGTTCATATATCTGGTTAGGTAATCCTTTGGCATTTATTTTAATCAGTTACAAATGAGACACAAGTGGTGGTTTTTGCTATATTGAGTCAAAGTGGAACTGAAATGTTTGCTCACACAGCAATTACAAATGTTAATTCAACCCACAGAAGCGGGAAAGTGCCGGTAGACAGGCACAATAAAATAACACACACACCTACACAGACACAAGCAGACATTTATAAAGGCAAAGAGTTCGGGCAGATATGTCAGTCGAGGCGGAAGTACAAAGGCAAAGAAGTTGTTGAAAGACAGGTGAGGTATGAGTGGCGGCAACTTGAAATTAGCGGAGGTTGAGGCCTGGCGGATATCGAGAAGAGAGGATATACTGAAGGGCAAGTTCCCTTCTCCGGAGTTCGCATAGGTTGGTGTTGGTGGGAAGTATCCAGATAACCCGGATGGTGTAACACTGCCAAAATGTGCTGACCGTGCACCAAGGCATGTTTAGCCACAGGGTGATCCTCATTACCAACAAACACTGTCTGCCTCTGTCCATTCATGCGAGTCATTCCCACATAGAAAGCGTCACAGTGTAGGCAGGTCAGTTGGTAAATCACGTCGGTGCTTTCACACGTGGCTCTGCCTTTGATCGTGTACACCTTCCGGGTTACAGGACTGGAGTAGGTGGTGGTGGGAGGGTGCATAGGACAGGTTTTACATCGGGGGCGGTTACAAGGGTAGGAGCCAGAGGGTAGGGAAGGTGGTTTGGGGATTTCATAGGGATTAACCAAGAGGTTACGAAGATTAGGTGGACGGCGGAAAGACTCTTGGTGGAGTGGGCAGGATTTCATGAAGGATGGATCCTCATTTTGGGGCAGGATTTTAGGAAGTCGTATCCCTGCTGGAGAGCCACATTCAGAGTCTGATCCAGTCCTGGGAAGTATCCTGTCACAAGTGGGGCACTTTTAGTGCTCTTCTGTGAGAGGTTCTGGGTTTGAGGGGATGAGGAAGTGGATCTGGTTATTTGCTTCTGTACCAGGTCGGGAGGGTAGTTGCAGGATGCGAAAGCTGTTTTCAGGTTGTTAGTGTAATGGTTCAGGGATTTCGGACTGGAGCAGATTCGTTTGCCATGAAGACCTAGGCTGTAGGGAAGGGACCGTTTGATGTGGAATGGGTGGCAGCTGTCTTAATGGAGGTACTGTTGCTTGTTGTTGGGTTTGATGTGGACGGATGTGTGAAGCTGGCCATTGGACAGATGGAGGTCAACGTCAAGGAAAGTGGCATGGGATTTGGAGTAGGACCAGTTGAATCTGATGGAACCAAAGGAGTTGAGGTTGGAGAGGAAATTCTGGAGTTGTTCTTCACTGTGAGTCCAGATAATGAAGATGTCATCAATAAATCTGTACCAAACTTTGGGTTGGCAGGCTTGGGTAACCAAGAAGGCGTCCTCTAAGCGACCCATAAATAGGTTGGCATACGAGGGGGCCATCCTGGTACCCATGGCTGTTCCCTTTAATTGTTGGTATGTCTGGCCTTCAAAAGTGAAGAAGTTGTGGGTCAGGATGAAGCTGGCTAAGGTGACGAGGAAAGAGGTTTTAGGTAGGGTGGCTGGTGATCGGCATGAAAGGAAGTGCTCCATTGCAGCGAGGCCCTGGGTGTGCGGGATATTTGTGTATAGGGAAGTGGCATCAATGGTTACAAGGATGGTTTCCGGGGGTAACAGACTGGGTACAGATTCCAGGCGTTCGAGAAAGTGGTTGGTGTCTTTGATGAAGGATGGGAGACTGCATGTAATGGGTTGAAGGTGTCGATCTACATAGGCAGAGATACGTTCTGTGGGGGCTTGGTAACCAGCTACAATGGGACGGCCAGGATGTTTGGGTTTGTGAATTTTAGGAAGTAGGTAGAAGGTAGGCGTGCGAGGTGTCGGTGGGGTCAGGAGTCAGGTGAAAGGTTTTGTAGGGGGCCTAAGGTTCTGATGATTCCTTGAAGCTCCGCCTGGACATAAGGAATGGGGTTACCTTGGCAAACTTTGTATGTAGAGTTGTCTGAAAGCTGACGCAGTCCCTCAGCCACATACTCCCGACGATCAAGCACCACGGTCATGGAACCCTTGTCAGCTGGGAGAATGATGATGGATCACTGATAGCCTGGTCTTCGGCTGTGGTGATGTTAAAATATGCAAATAAGTTATATAATATCATTTTGAGAAGAGTGGATAGGAATGAACTTGCACGAGATAATAGACCAAACAAACTTTTTTGCAAGCCCAGTATTAAAGTTTGGAAGGAAGGAAGTGGTTTTGGGTGTTACTTCTAGTTGCCAAGAAGGCCATTAGAGGCAGAATCAAAGATAGGATAAGACAGGAATGTGATAGAAAGTAATAACACCAGAACTTAGCTTCTATAAATATCCATTTGTGGAATAAATAAGCAAAAATTAAGCTGCAAATTTGTTAGTGTTGCTCTAGGTTTCCTTTTTATTTCCAAAAAACATTGTCCTGGTGTTTTTTCCCCCATGAAGGATGAATTAAGAGATCTGTATTCCACTCAATGGAATAATCAGCACACATGGGCTTCTCAGATCTTCGTACTTGCATTCAGAAAGTTATGCAATCAGGTTTTGTGGAGAAAGTTACAGGCTGAGGTAGCCAGTGCATTTACAATTTTGTTTTATAATCACATTGTCAAAAATAAGTTAATAAAAATAACTTATTTTTGGTCTTCTAGAGGTGACATTTACGGTGTCATACACTTTGAAGATGCACTTAATAATCTGGGAGGTGCTGGAAATCTGCCCGACTAGCCAATGTACCTCGTATACAGGAAAAACTATAGCTCCTATTTTGGTCAGCATTGCACATATGCTAGGATCTGTAATTTTTCCATACCATTTGAACAACGCAGTTTTTCAGTACATGCTTCTGTTTATAACTGAAAATGAGCTGCCTTTGCAACACTTCAAAATATGTACAGTCGGGGATCCTTTGCTAAGGGGAATTTCTGCCATTGAAGTATGGTGCTTGCGCCCCCCCCCCCCCCTCCCCACTGCAGGTCTGCGCAAAACACACACACACACACACACACACACACACACACACACACACACACACACACACATTAAACAGTCCCAGCATTTGATTACTTCCTTGCTTGGGAAAGGAGGTGATTGGTTGTGAAAGGTTAAAAAGAAAGGACTGGTCACTATCACCCAGAATGAAAACCACCACCATGTAGTTAAGAGAAGACCAGAAAACATTTTCAGTGATCTTTGCATCCTCTCATCCTCACAACATGTGGGTCTGGGTAGCTTTCCCTTTCATTCCACTCTCCTCTCTTTAAGGAAGAAAACTAGGATATGCCAGTCTGTGTATTTTGTGTGTTCACATCGACAGTATTAAAAAGTTGGTATCTTGAAGGCAAGTACTGCTCAGGAATTCGTCTCCTATTTCATGACTCGTTATTTGAGACTCTTCACAAACCTTCCTCCTATCTTCCCCCTCCCCCTTTCCCTTCTCAAATGTATGTGTCAGCTTTTTGAGAGATTATACACCAATACCCCAGGCACAGAGATTTTCTTTCTCGAAGATAATGAAGAAGTTAACTGAACACTAGTGGTAACTGACCAAACACATCTTAGTGGATGGATATAGCATTCTCGTGTTGCATCCAACTCCCCCCTCCTGCCAATCACTGGCTACAATGTCAGTGATCTTAGCATGTCAGACAACCACACTTACCTAAAAGTGATGACTAGCAACTTTTTGTGGAATAGCCTTCATAAATACAGCATGGGTGAAGAAACTACAGCACTCGGTTTGACATTGTGTACACACACAAATGTACATGGTACTGGTTGCTGTCTGTGTCTTTGAAATGAACACACTTGCTTTGTATAATGCTCCTCAGTCAGTCATGCTTAACTTTAAACTAAGAAATATCAGTTATTAGCCAGAGTATGGTTATACAAAGGTGTTTCTGTCATTTTTCACAGGCAGAAAGATTCTGTCTGTATTTTTGGCATTGTTAGACAGAATCTTTAGAGGTTAGTGTATAATGCTGGCAACAAAAGTTAGGCATTTTCTACACATTTATTCAGAATCTGGTGTTAGTACCATTTCAGGTATCTTTTGATTGATGGCATCTGAATTTCAAACAATCCTTCTTAAAACTCAGTGTGTAATGTTGAGAACATTGTTGATTGATATAGGCTCTGCATTCATATAAAATACTGATGCTTATAGTTAATTGTGTAAGTTTTATGTCTACATACTTGCTGTCTTAAACACAAAATTGAAATTTCATTACAAGTGACAGGTACATTAGAAAATGTGCCTGAAGTTTCTACATCTCAAAGTTGTGTATATTGATGCTGTTGGTGCTCATTGAGAGAGCTGCATACAGCTAGTGCACATAGCCAAAACTTTTCAGGAGGAATGACGTAACTACTAACAATTATTTGCATGTAAGAGTTTGTATAGCTTCATTGTCCTGTTGTGTTTGCTACTCACTCATGGCATTAACTTATATGGAACTAGTGTTGTTGGGATGCTCCATGTAGTAGCATTGCTGGATGATTAGCATGGTAGCAGTGTATCACTGTACATATGCAAAAAAAGGGCACTTAAAATCATTTTTATGCGTATTAAAATTCTTTCCACATATTGTCCCTTAGGGAACTATCTTGTTTTGGAGAAACTCTCTTGTCTTGGAGATAAATGAAAGTTGGTACATTTTTGAGCATGTGAATACAAAGAATTTGAAATTAACAAGATCAGGAAAAAAATCAAATGGGATAAATCCTTAGGTTTATTCCTCTACTATTTGGGAACGCTCTTCTGAATAGACTGGAAGACATTTTTTATTAAACTCCATTCACAAATGCTCTCCTGAATTACCTATGTGCACAAGATCATATGAAATTGGTAATTTAGAACTGAACTATGCTAAAGTTTGTCAATACAATTCCAGCCAACAAAATGAGTGTGGACCCTTGTTACACTTTGCACATTTTCTTTAATAAACAAGGACCTCATGAGACTTCTGCACGAATTATAACAAAATTTGTTACTTCCTTGGCCTTCATATGTTACAGTGAATCACTGTTACTTTGGAAATAACTGTTTTTGTGTTGATATTTATGCCTGTCTGTTTGGAGTATTTTTTTCAATGCTAATTGCAAAATAATCAGTGTTTTGCACTGCTTCCTATAACTTTGGTTTTATTTTTATTTCCTAACTTACTTTTAAACTAACTGGGGTGCATTTGCAACACATTAAACTTCTTAAGTTTTTCATTCACACATTGTAAACATTTCTGCTGATTTTTCTTTCTTGGAAGTGTTTTTATACAGCTAATAATCATTTCTCCTTCAGCTCCCCTGCAGGAAGGGTTATATGAGAATTATTTGTTATGATTTTTCTTGCCACAGTATAATGTTGCAAATGGACCTTAGTACATGTGATGTAACATTGTATGTACGTTCGGCATTTTTTGACAGAGCCGAGCACCGATATCAGCCAAGTTGGTGGCAAATATGTTATCTGTGGCTGGTGCGGATCACATTATTACAATGGATCTCCATGCATCTCAAATACAGGGATTCTTTGATATCCCTGTAGATAATCTGTATGCAGAACCAGCTGTTTTGAAATGGATTAAAGAAAACATAGTAGAATGGCGTAACAGTATTATAGTATCACCAGATGCTGGTGGTGCCAAAAGGTTAGTTACAGTATTTTAAATTTTACACAAATTTCACATTATGAAACTACCTTCTCATGGTCTCTGAGAAAATTAGATGAGTTTCAAAGTATGGCCATTAACTATTAGTGGAAGCAATAAACATTATTAATATGTGCTTGTATATGAGTGTGTTTCATTTATGCTGGCAACAAAGGCTGATGTTTTAAATTGCGCACTTACTAAGTAAAGCTAATGATAATTTCTAACTACTTAGTCGTATTGGATCGTATGCAATTGTGTAACATATTTACATTTTTAAATATTTTTCACTCCGTAATTGTCAATTTTTTTCTTGTGTTGATTTTCTAGAGGGAAAGTAAATGCGCATAGATTAGTTTTTAAAAAAGTCACATTTAGGGAATTATGTGACACAATATTTCTGGGATTAGTAATTCATTGTGCGTGCACCAGAAAAGAAGCGTAATATGATGTGTAAGAATGTTGTTTGGTCAACTTAATAAAATAAATTTTACTGTCTCATGGACAGTTGCCATGTTCACTTTAAAGCTCTCAAAGTAGGATTATCGGTGCTATATAAAAGCAGTTTAATGTTCAATGTAATTATTCACTGATTCTGTATAAAATATTTCACAGATCTTTTAAATCATACACAGTAAGCAGGTGAACAATTGTACAATATAACATTGCGTATCAATAGTAAATCTATAAGCTGAGTGCACAATGCTTTGCTTCGATTGCACTAATCTGAATGTGTGTTAATTTTGTGCCATTAAAAATGTAAAGGTGTTTGTTCCTGCAAGAATGCATCAATAAACTTAACATCTGTAATTGCTGAACACTAATAAAGTTTGAGATAAAGTTTACAGATAACAGCACAGCAACTATATTAGACTGTGAATTTTCTCTTAGTCTCTAGGTTGTGGAAGTGAGGTTCATAATTGGACTCAGAATACCGTAGACAGTGTGTAGGTTTTCATGCAGCATATATTACGAAATTAACAGATATGCAAAAATTGATTGCTGATATTTAGCTTTACACTGGTTCCTTTACTATTGATGTTCATATCTATCTCTCTCTCTCTCTCTCTCTCTCTCTCTCTCTCTCTCTCTCTCCCTCTCCCACCCCCTCCCTCCCTTACAAATTACTTATAAAATTACTTCAACACTTACGGTGGGTTTTGATCAGAGGCCAGGTAGTATGTTAGAAATGCAAGTTATTGCTGCCCAAACAGAAAGTACTGAGCAAATTCAACTTAAATTTAATAGGCCGATTGAATATTGGCTTTCAAAATCTGACAATTCCATTACCCTGTGTGAGGGGTTGACAAGATGCAGGAAATAATTTGAAAATGACAGAGAATCAAAATCTACTTTCTAATTCCATAGTTGTATTATATAAGAGAGGACAATAACTTAAATAAGTTATTAATGTTGCATAAAGTTAAACTAACGAAGGGAAGATAAAATTGTCCTAGACCAGCATGGGTTTTCTCTGGAATTTATCTGAATGATATGAAAAACAGTGTTGATATTTTGTTATTATAATGCTTTTCACGTTTTCTGCTAGAGAAGGATCATCTTATTTTTGTATACTTCCTAGAAACTGTCTCCCCACACAAAATTTTTAACTTGATAATGGAATAGCTCTTGTTATTGTTTCTTCTGCTGCTGCTGCTGCTGCTGCTACTACTACTACTACTACTACTACTACTACTACTACTATTATTGGTGTTACTGTTTTTTAGGGTTACATCCATAGCTGATAGGCTGAATGTTGAATTTGCACTTATCCATAAAGAACGCAAAAAAGCAAATGAAGTTGCAGCAATGGTGCTGGTTGGAGATGTGAAAGACAGAGTTGCCATATTGGTAGATGACATGGCTGACACTTGTGGTACAATTTGTCATGCTGCTGAAAAGTGAGTATACATTCATATTTTTTATGTAAAAGAAAAGTACTGCAGATACAGTTGCATTTTCTTTGTTCAAAAAACTAGGCTTCTGGAAGCTGGTGCAACCAAGGTTTATGCTATCTTAACTCATGGTATATTTTCGGGGCCTGCAATATCAAGAATAAACAATGCCTGTTTCGAAGCAGTAGTTGTAACCAACACTATCCCACAAGAACAGCACATGAAGGACTGTCCTAGGATACAGGTTGGTGAAACTCTCATTAAGAGCATGAATGTCACAAATAAGTTTATGGAACTTAGATTTTACTATAGCAATCCACCTGTTGGTGCTTTTTCCCTGTCTTTGGTTATACTCCTTAATATCTTTTTGGACTAAAGAGGTAGTCTTCTCTAATTTTCAGCAATATATAACTATTAAATTATTCATCTATTTAATAGTGTGTGAAGAAATAGCAGTGGATAATCTTTTCTCAAAAACAATGCAAGTGTAAGGGAATCTTTTTCTGTGGTCAAAATGCTACATGGCAATCTTATATGCTTTTATATAACAAGAAGTTCCTTTTCACTTAGCTGCATTTAAGAAGTGATAGTTTGAAGTATTAAAATTTCAAGTAATATATATAGTTATTGGACACACATTAGAGAACAAGTGGACAGATGTCACATGCAGTATCAGTAAAACAACATAAAATACAAAAGGTTGAAGTAATCAGTGCTGGACAAAGTATACACAAGCAAAATGGGCTATCTGGACCAACCATTATGTTGACATCAAAATAGGGGAACCAGGCACATGTCATGGATGTTAAATACTTTAATTCTGAAAACAATATCATAAGAAGGGAAGTTGTTATGCATTAAAAAAATTGTGTGTGTGTGTGTGTGTGTGTGTGTGTGTGTGTGTGTGTGTGTGTGTGTGTGTGTGTGTGAGTGTGAGTGTGAGTGTGTGAGAGAGAGAGAGAGAGAGAGAGAGAGATAAAGGCCTTAATGGACAAAGGCTATAATTGCAAGAGTCTTTTTGTTGTGCCTATCTGCAACTCAGCATCTCCACTATAAGGTAACAACTTTCCTTCTTGTGATATTGTTACATCCTGTCATAGATTTTTCCATTGTTTAGTTCTGAAAACAGGGGAAACAAAATGGCAACAACACCAGTTCATGCAAACAAACATTGAAACACCTATTTCTCTAGCCAAACAGGGATCCAGCCATCAGGCCCCTGCCCCCCCCCCCCCCCCCCTGCCCCCCTGGTCTGTCTTCTTCCCTCTGACCTGTCAGCCACAGCAAAACTTAAGCACCAATGACAATAGCCAGCAAAAGACAGGTGCAGGTGAGAAACTTGTTGATACTTAAAACAGTTCACAGTTGTACTCAAATTGCTCTTACAACCACAGATGGAGATGATAGTAGAGTCCTAGGAAGGAAGGTCAGAGTTCCTCTTGTTGACAATGCAATCATCAGAGGTGGAGCACAAGCTCATATTATGAGAAGGTGGAGAAAGAAGTTGGCTATGCCCTTCTCAAAAGAACCATCCTAGCCAAAATGTGTAGAATGATTTAGGATGGTTTAAGGGGATTTGAACAGAGTCCTTTAGAGGACAGCAAATATTAATGTTACGTACACAGTGTGCAAGTGATGACTGTTGTGGAGTGGAGAGAGAGAGAAAAAAAAAAACCACAAAAACACAACCAAACACAAAAGTGGTATCAGGCAGGGCCCCCCCCCCCCCCCCCCCCCCCCCCCCCCCCCCCCCCAAAGGAAATGTTGCAGGCCGTCTGCTGTTCGTAATTGAGAAAAAATTTAAGAGGAAATCTCGGCAGTCCTTGTAGATTGTTTGCAGGTGATGCTGTCATTTATTGCATAGTAAAGTTGTCAGAAGATCAAAACCATTTCAATGATGATTTAGACACCACATCCATGAAAAAGTGGCAATTGAGTATAAATAATAGTCACCCAAATGAGTGCTAAAATGAATATATTAAATTTCTGTGAAACTGCAAACAATTTAAATATGACATAAAAAAGATGTGAAGGCGAACCAGAGCCTCCTGATTTATTGGCAGTGTGCTTACAAGATGTGACAAATCTACGAAAGAGACTGTCTACACTACACTGCTCCATCCTCTTCTGGAGTACTGCCACACAGTATGGGGTTCTTAAGATTTGATTGGCAGAGTACATAAAAAAGTTCAAAGAACAGCTTGTTTTGTATTATTGCAAAATAGAGGGCCTGTCACATATGAGTTGAGTTAGTAGTCATTAGAACAAAAGCTATTTCATTGTGGGGAGTAGCTCACGCAGAAAGAGTTAAGGGTTTCCAGAATGAAGTTTTCACTCTGCAGTGAATGGTGGTTTCCACACATCACTTATGAACTGCAGTGTAGTTATGTAGAGGAGCTTAATGTGTGCATGAGAATGAGAACTGCATGACAAGGGGCAACTAAGATTTGTAGGAAGTTTGAGAGAAGCAGACAAATCTTCCAGGTTATTCGTTGGAATTTGATGAGGGTTTGCACAGCAGGTAGCAGTGCTTAGGGTCAGGCAGGCTGCCAATAAGGCCATGACTAAGTAATCAAATGGCATACCTGTGAGAAGGGAAACAATGGGGTCCAATGGAAGCCTGAAGAGAAAAAAAGTTTGATAGGACTTTAGCAAAAGTTTCTTTCCCTGATTGGTTGTAGATTGCCTTTACTAATTTTCAGTTATGATTACTTTCCACACTTAAAATACCCTCTTAATTAACTGTAATATCTACTGAATTAAAGTTAGCCATCTCTGCCACTTACAGAAATAGTTAAGTCAGGATTAAAATTTATCAGTGACTGTATTTTCCAAGAGGTTAGTCATAACAGAAATAAAAGCTCTGTGCTCTTTGTCTGTTGCAGTGCATTGATGTGTCAATGATGTTTGCTGAAGCAGTCCGTAGGACACACAATGGAGAATCAGTATCGTATCTATTTTCAAATGTACCATACTGAGAAATATACAGATACTGTTGACATGGAATGTTGAACGAGGTTATAAAAGAATCTCATTTCTTTACATATTGAAATTCTGTATAGATACTTAATTTCATAATCAAAAGTAGATAATTGCTGAGACATCAATAAAGAGAATATTGTTCATAGTTGTAATAAGATGGCTTTCAGTTTTATTTGAGACATGTCTTTTACAAAGAACATTTGAGAAACCTTGTAATTGATTGCTTTTCAGCAAACTTATTTTGTGTATGTGATGACTTAACAGTTATTCTGTGTAAAAGATGTGTTTTTATATGCATTGTTGTACACTTTGTATCATTTTACTTATACTTTGTCTGCTGAATAAATATCAGTTCTTATATACACACCTTTCCTTGCCTTGTTATAACTCTCATGGAGTATACCATATACTGTTTATTTATTTACAGACTGTGGTAAAGATACATCAAATACAATTGGGGGGTTTGTGGGGAGGTAATTTATATCACATGTTGATGCATTGATGTAAATAACTTTTCCATCTGATGTAATTCCATAACCTGAAACAAAATAACAATGGATGTAAAACATATTTGATTTCAGCAAGCTCAGTTAACTTCTGAGTTGACTGCTGTAAACAATTGTGGATGGTTTCAACATGTTAATAGTGAAACCTGTTTTGTCAATGACAAGGTTTCGTTTACCTGGAACAGGCTTACCATAAATTCCTTTTAAATTTGCTAAAAGTGGGCCATAGTGCAGAACAGTGACAGCCAAGTCATGACAACTCACTGAATAATAGTGTTGCCAGACATCAACTCATATAATTGCAGTTTCAGCTGAATACACAATGTAGTAATACAAGTTGGTGTAATTTTATTCCTAAATTGAAGATTTTTCTTTTCAAATTTACAATATATCTAGCTATTTGGCCAGACTGAAATGCACTGACTGGGAACAACAATCCAAAGTGGAATGAGGATAGCAGGATGCAGGAAACAGTGCTGCCTGGTCGAACTGTAGTGGTGAGGCTGAGGAAGTGAAGGTGAAAGATCAATGAGGGTGAGGGACTGGAGGCAGTAGGTTACTGTGGATACAGATGGCCCTGGTTGTGAAGCAGTCACTGCTATTGAGCATTTTGTGTAACAGGGTTGTCCACCTGGCCACAGTTTGGTAGTGGCCATTCATCCTGGCAGATACTTGGTTGTCCCTTTAAGGAAGTTTTGATGAATGATTGGTTCCATTCAAAACTGGGAGTGCACAAACCATAATAGGTATGGTGTATCAAAACAAATACTGAGTACCGTTAAAGGTGTAGTCCTTGGTTAGCTCTTCTATATGTAAAACTTGTGACTAAAAATCATTGCTAACATCTTTAAACAGGACAATTTTTACCACATGTCCAACTCTACATGGTTGAGCCAGCAGTAAGGTTGCATTTGTTAGCTTTGTTGAGCACTATATTGGTAATAATATAATTTTCGAGAAGACATGTAGACAACCTTTTTGTTTCCCTGGCCAGTGGCCTCCTTTATGTTCGGTCATTACTGTAAGTCAGACATACAAGGAAAAAGAAGGTATGGACTGGTGCATTACGTGTGTTAAGATTACTCAAATGCAGACCATTTGTCTCTAATGGTGTTTTTTTTTTTTTACCATCTAACATTCAGTCCAAAATGCGTGTTGCACTAAATAAATATTAAAGTTCAATTTGCTATTATTCGCACTAGGACAATACCCCATCTCTATTTTTTCTTTCCCCTTCACAGATGTTTAATATCTCCTGAACCACCTCCTTTACATTACAAAAAGTCCATAACCTCTGGGGACTTTTTTCTAGATGTTGATTGCCATGTTTTCTTGGAAGAAGATGCCTACCTTAGTGTCTTCCTATGCAGCGATGAAAATATTTGGAAAGTAATAGTAAAACAAGTAGGTGAACGATGTTCAGAAATTATATCTGGTTTAAGTTCAAAGTTAGGTGAATGTACATTTTCAATATGTATAAAAAACAACTTTCTCCCTTTATAATAAAGGCAATGGTTCAGCTGTTATGGTCATGTGTGCCAATTATGAAAGCAGCAGCAGCAGCTCCTCTCCAATATATGAACTGTGACGAATGATAGCAAAAACATCTCTGCAGTTCACAATTATGTGCCTGGCAGAGGGTTCATAGAATGAATGTTATTTCTCTTCAGTTACACTCAATGCGTGCAGGAAAAACCAAGTTCTATACGAACTCTGATTTCGATGATGATTCCTCCGCGTGTAGATGGGTGCAAACAAAAACTGTTTTTTCATGATGGCCACCCCCAATTCACATATGTCTGTGGCACACACTCCCATGTTTCGCGATAATACAAAATGAACTGCCCTGCTTTGGACTTTTTTGATGTCCTCCACCCACTGCACAGCAGTATTCCAGAAGAGGGCAGATAAGTATGGTGTAAGCAATCTCTTCCGTAGAACTGTTGCACTCTCTCCGTGTTGTTCTAATAAATTGCCATCTTTGGTTTACTTTCCGCAGCTTGTGGTAGCGTTCTTGCTTCCTGCACACGGGGTCCCAAACTCGATTCCCGGTGGAGTCAGGGATTTTTCTCTACCTTGTGTTGACTGGATGTTCTTCATTGACTATTAAGTTGCCGACGTGGCGTCAACTAAAAAGGATTTGCAATATGGCGGCCGAACTTCCCCGCATGGGGCCTCCCGGCCAACAGTGCCACACGATCATTTCATTTCCCCATATTATCTGTGTGATCATTATAATTTGTTATTCATGATTGTAATCTCTAAAGGGTACATTTTATTTTAAGTACAAGTTTTTTGTTGCACTATTTATTTACACTGATGACCCAAAACATTATGAACACCTGCTTCGTAGTCCCTTTGTCTGTCTTTGAAATGAAATACATCACCGGTTCCCTGGATCAGGGATCTGACAGTTTGTTGGAGTTACGTGGCATTAGATGTCTATGCACAGGTAATGTAATTCACATAAATAATGGGCCACGGCTTTGCATACACGGTCATGGCACCTGATAGTGGCCCAGATGGACTGCATAGGATTTACACAGGTGAATTTGGTCACTGAGACATCAACATGATTTCACTGTAATGCTCCTCAAACCAGTGTAGCACATATCTGCCTCCAAGACAATTAGACTGCTGAAACATGACATCACCATGAAGGGAGGCAGATTACTACCAAAGGTCCCATGCAAGTGCAGGAAAATCTCCCATAGCATAATACTGCTCCCAACAACCTCTGTCTGTGGCACAGCCATTCACCTCGACAACTGCACTTGTGGAGATGACCATTGACTTAGTGTAACAAAAATGTGATTCACCTAAGAGCTGACACGTTTCCATTGATTAACAGTCAAATCCCAATGGTGTCATCCTGTGCCCATTGCAACTGTAACTGATGATGTCCTTGGGTCAACATGTGAACATATGCTGTGGAGCTCCATGTTCAATAATATATGATGATCCGTGTACCCCAAAACAACCGTGTGTGCACCAGCACTATGCTCATTCAGCGGAGATGTAACAGATCATCAGTATCCTACTTTATACAGCAGACAAGCCTCCAAAACCGACATTCTGTGAAAAGTCATGGGTGTCCAACCATTTAGCGCCGAGTGATAGTTTTGGAGTCCTATCTCTTTCTGTAGATGCTCGTTCATAGGCTCTGCCCTTTGTCAAAATTATTTATCTCAATGGATTTCTCCATTTGCAGCTCATACCTTCGCTAGAGTGATCTCCTGTCTGCATCTGCTCCACTTCCATACTTTTCTTTACATGTCACGTGCCCGCAATGCCACGAGGTGGCATCCAACGTCGTGGTGGGCCGTGGTCATAATGCTTTGGTGCATCAGTATACTTACTCATAGTGATACAATTTACACAACAAGGCTTGTTTTGGCATTTTGCCATTATCAGGTTATGTTTTAGTTTATGACATTGTCCATATGGCATCTTGGAGCGTAAATGTCGGTTGTCTTTTTATTATGATATGATCACATTGTTTATATTTTTTTACTGGCATGATCTTATAAAGTTACTTTGTCAGCTTTGCTGGAGGTTAAGCAGTCCAAAAATAATGTGATCACATCATACCAAAAAGACCACAGACATTTATGCTCCAAGATGCCACATGGGCATGTCATACCGGCCAAGATGTATGCTTAACATTAGCAAAACATTGAAATGATCTCCTCGTACAACTTTCATCACTAAGAGTAAATAAATGACTTAACGCTTTTCATTATTTAGAGTCAATTGTCACTTATATTATCTAAATCATTCAGCAACTGGTTTTGATCACGTAATATCTTTACAGTATCATCTGCAAACAATCTAACAGGGTTACTCAAACTGCCTCCTAAATCATTTATACAGGGTGTTACAAAAAGGTACGGCCAAACTTTCAGGAAACATTCCTCACACAGAAAGAAAATATGTTATGTGGACATGTGTCTGGAAACACTTACTTTCCATGTTACAGCTCATTTTATTACTTCTCTTCAAATCACATTAATCATGGAATGGAAACACACAGCAACAGAACGTACCGGTGTGACTTCAAAATGTCCTCCGTTAGCGAGGATACATGCATCCACCCTCCGTCGCACGGAATCGCTGATGCAGCCCTGAAGAATGGCGTATTGTCTTTCAAATGGCCCCCATAAATGAAAGTCAAGAGGGTTGAGGTCAGGAGAGCGCGGAGGCCATGGAATTGGTCCGCCTCTACCAATCCATCGGTCACCTAACGAACACTTCAACTGAAATGTGCAGGAGCTCCATCGTGCATGAACCACATGTTGTGTTATATTTGTAAAGGAACATGTTCTAGCAGTACAGGTAGAGTATCCTGTATGAAATCACGATAACATGCTCCATTGAGCTTAGGTGGAAGAACATGGGGCCCAATCGAGACATCACCAACAATGCCTGCCCAAACATTCACAGAAAATCTGTGTTGATGACATGATTGCACAATTGCATGCGGATTCTCATCAGCCCACGCATGTTGATTGTGGAAATTTACAATTTGATCACACTGGAATGAAGCCTCAGCTGTAAAGAGAACATTTGCACTGAAATGAGGATTGACACATTGTTGGATGAACCATTCACAGAAGTGTACCCATGGAGGCCAATCAGCTGCTGATAATGCCTGCACACACTGTACATGGTACGGAAACAACTGGTTCTCCCGTAGCACTCTCCATACAGTGACATGGTCAACCTTACCTTGTACAGCAGCAACTTCTCTGTCGCTGACATTAGGGTTATCGTCACCTGCACGAAGAATTGCCTCGTCCATTGCAGGTGTCCTCGTCGTTCTAGGTCTTCCCCAGTCGCGAGTCATAGGCTGGAATGTTCCGTGCTCCCTAAGACGCCGATCAATTGCTTTGAACGTCTTCCTGTCGGGACACCTTCGTTCTGGGAATCTGTCTGTCTCGATACAAACATACCACGCCACGGCTATTGCCCCGTGCTGATCCATACATCAAATGGGCATCTGCCAACTCCGCATTTGTAAACATTGCACTGACTGCAAAACCATGTTCGTGATGAACACTAACCTGTTGATGCTATGTACTGATGTGCTTGATGCTAGTACTGTAGAGCAATGAGTCTCATGTCAACACAAGCACCAAAGTCAACATTACCTTCCTTCAATTGGGCCAACTGGTGGTGAATTGAGGAAGTACATCACATACTGACGAAACTAAAATGAGCTGTAACAGGGAAATTAAGCGTTTCCGGACACATGTCCACACAACATCTTTTCTTTATTTGTGTGTGAGTAATGTTTCCTGAAGTTTGGCCATACCTTTTTGTAGCACCCTGTATAGATCAGGAACAGATTGAGGTGTGCTCAGATTGACTCATAAATCGTTTATGTAACGTCAGGAACAGCAGAAGACTTATGACCTCCGGTCAATTACGACGAACTGGACCTTTCTCAAAGAAAATCACAAATCCAGTCGCACAACTGAAAAGCAAGCACTAAAATATTTTTGGAAATCAAATATTGGCATTGTTTGTTAGATGCGGTCTGAAACCAGAGGCCTTTGATATGGGGAAGGGGGAAATTGGACCCAGTGAACAAGTGGTGGAGGCTAGTGCCCTAAATGCTGTCAGTTTCTCACTGTTAGAGGTGGCATGTATACAGGTGATAGAGGCAGGAGAGTTTTTTCATAAATCTGTGTACAGGAGACATTCATATCACCACTGTAATGTCAAGGACAGTCATGTCCAGAAAATGTTTGATCTGAGAGTCATAAGTAGCATGAAGGAAAGTTTAAGAAAGACTGTCAAAATAAATTCGAATTGTGTAACTACATTCTATTTCCTTGGAATGTGTGACAAAGATTTAAATATAGAAACTGGCATAATCAAGTGTTCTAAATATGTTACATTATGTTTTCTGTCATGTTCCACTCCTACAAGGAATTGCTCATTTTTGCATCTATGAAATGAAAAATGGATATAATTTAATGAAAGTGTTATAGACAAATATAATCACAATAAAATTTACACAAAGGCCTAAATATTGTATTTACCATACAAGTACTTCTTTATAGAATCTCCAGATCTCTGCAGCTTTTTATCTTCCTGCACAAATTTAAAAAATCCTTTGCAATTATAATTGAAACTGATTTCAATGGAAAATTTTGATTTAATCAGTTCTAAGGTACTATTGTTTCTATGATCAGTCTGCTTATTTCTCACAAGAGATCCTGGGATGTTTAACACAAAGCCTATGATTTTACTTAGGTTTGGCATATTAATTTGTTTTGTATTTTTAAATTAAATCTTTAAAAATTTTAACCCAACTTTTTCTGTTGTTCCTGTTTTCACCACAGTCTTTTCTGCACTAGAAAAGTAGATGCCTAGTGACTACACAAATCAGAACATTTCATGTTAACTGTCCTACATTTTTGATTCCTGCCCACTTAAACGAACTCCGTCAGTACAATCTCTTTTGAAGCATTGTGAAATATTGTTGTTTTCTGAGTCAATGGAGCAATAAATAATATAACAAGTATGTTTAAATGTGAATGTCTCTACAATCCACTTTTGTGAGTCCTTGTTACTTCCGTTGATTATTCATACCATAGTTGCTGATAGGTATGAGGCAAGCCAGTTCTGAATGGGAAACAAGTAAATATTCTCTCTCTCATGAACCCTCAGGGCACATAGGTTATGTCATTCTTTCTCCTATCCTCACATTCCCCAGAGCCAAACCGTATTCTTTCTGCAGAAGCACGAGCAGAAAAAAAGACTAAGTGTTGACATTAGTATCAATTGATACGTGAAAACTTTTTGCATCTTTCGTTCAGGAAATCTCAACTATGGATGGTACTTCACTCGATTAAAATTCATAACAGTGAGTACTGATGAAATATACGCAAGAATTTGATGGACAATAGGGGAGCCAGGAGGATTAGATAAAAAAGCGAAGTAATGCGGGAGAACCTGGAAAATACAGAAGAGTTGGTCACCCTTGTTTTAAGATCAATGGAAGAAAAAGAAAGTTCAAAGTTTGCGACATCTCAACTTTCATGAATAGCATAACAGACTTATTATGGATTACAGGTGAGAAAAGCTGTCTCATAAACACTTCTCTAGTGGCAGTTACGAACATTATAAAACTCTCATAAGAATGTTGCAAATAATCACCTAGGGATCTTCGTAAAATCTCACTGAAAGTCTTAATTCAACTGTGGGATCATGGAACAAAACTGGAGTATTAGAAACTATTTTCTAAATATGGAATATGAAAAGCTGATGTTCTGAAGAGACTAGGAATCAATTCAAATTGCAAATGAGAGACATACGCATGAAATACTGATTTTCAAAATATTTGTAATATATATATATATATATATATATATATATATATATATATATATATATATATATGCATGAGCAGTAGTTCATATATGTTACAGTTGTTTTCAAATAGTTTTCTCCTTGGAAATTAGCACTGCCAACATAGAACTGCCCTGTATGTGTTCTCCTCTTCAATGGATAAATTTAAAAGTAGTCATCAGATAATAGATATGAAGGAATATTCCTCAAATTTACCACTTTCCCATGACTAGCACAGATTGTGATGCAATTTACAGTCAGTTAAGTGAGAGAGGAAATATTTGATTGCAAACATTTTAGCTGGTTTATTTGTGGATGACTCTTCTTTAACAACACACCTGCTCCCAGTACTGCTGATCTTGATTAGGGAACCTGTAACTTGCTTGCCTTCTCCTTGCCTGCATCACCACTTTTTTGTACTCTGTCCAACTCCAAAATAAAACCTGAAAATTATATTCTAAAACCTGTAATTTTCAGTTTTAACACCAATATACCCCAAATTGCTGTAGGAAGCAACTACTATAACAAACCAAATTTTGATAAGTGGCTTCCACACACAGTTTTATATAGAGTGTACCTATGGCAAGAATTGCCACACAGCATAACAACATTTATCTGATTTGTGTCCAGTTTGTTTTTAGAACAAAGTCTGGCTTCTCTTAGAAAGAGAACGCTATTTCTATGTTTAGCTTTCACAGCTCACTTTTCCTTATCTGCCTGTTATCCTTCACTATTCCTGACAACAAGGTCATTGTAACAAGACTGAATATTGTAACACAAAAAATAGACATAAAATATGGTGCCTTATTTAAAAATGCAGACAGAAATTTGCAACACCTTCCTGATGGTCTCCACTTCTCCCAATCTTGACTATGTAAGCAGAGACCAGATGAGGTTTAAATTCATAGAAATAGTACTAACAGGAATTGATAGTTTCATATACATCAAGTAAACAAGAGATGGAACAGATCCTCCTTGGTACACAAGACAGGGTAGGACACTGCTGCAGAGGCAACAAAATAAGATGCCAGATTTAAAAGATCACAAAATCTCCGAGTTTGGCTAAGTTTTAAAGCAGCTCGAGATTAAACACAGAATTCAATGTGAAACATTTTCAGTTGTTTCCTTAATGAAACATTGTCTCAAAATCTGGCAGAAAATAAGAGATTCTCATCATATGTAAAGTATACAAGCACACAGAGTGTAACATTACAGGACATATTGGGACATATTGAAGTATTCGATACTGTAGACTTTTAGGGGATGTCGATACAGATATGCAAAATGTAAAAGGAAACTTTGGTGATGTTTAAAATATTGTACTGTGTCAATATTAGGACATTTTGCACAGAAAGAACAAAAATAGAATTAATGTAAATATATATTAGTGTTAGTAACCTATTTTCATTCAATTTTGTAATTATATTTCATTTTGTAAAAGAAAGACTCACTGTTTGCTGTTTGTAGTTCTGATTAATTGCATAAATTATCAGTTTTGAGCTAAATTATTTCGTATAATATGGACAAGATACTTTTAAAAACTCACCAGCTAAAGAGAAAGTCTGTGAATGATCGTTTAATGCACACTTCTGGAACTTTCTATGGAGAAATTCTATATTATGATCGCAAAAATACGAAAACTTGTGAAAACTGTTTCATAATCTAATTTCGAAAGACGATTTGTATCAAGAAATATTGCTAAAAAGGATTGTTTGCGTTTTGAAACACGATTTAAATCATTTTACATATAGATAGTTGTTCTAAATCACTCAAGAAATATCCAGAATCAAATGTCAAGATATTTCTGGAAACATCGGTACAAATCTGGTGAAGGTTATCCAGAAGCTGGTAGAAAAATGTTATAAAATCTATTTAGAAATTATGCTTGTAAGAATTTATATGTACTGATCCTTTTACTTACTTTAATCTGTACTAAAATTCTGTAATGTCTAATTTAGTTTTAAGTCGTGAATTGCTATCGTATTGTAAACTAAACATTGTCGAAGACTCTCATTGTTTGGAAAGATATTAATACACCTAGGAGTTGTCAGTTGCCAGTTCAGTTCGGATATGCAGTGCAGTTAGCTCTGAGAGTCAGTTGTTGAGTCTGTGAAGTCTGTCAGTTCTGTTTGTACATAAACATCTGTAATGAAGAATTACTTGTTGTTGTCAATATGAACTCAAGACCTTTTGCACGAAGCAGACACCTCCTAATGCAACGTTTCAATTTGGTGTTGAGGAGCTGAAATGTTATAATTTGGTTGAGGAAGCTGGGATGTTTTAATTTGGTGGAGGAGCTGGGATGTTATAAGAGACAATACCTTCACTGCACGATAGCAATGGTAACGTTATCAATGACAGTGCCACTAAAGTGGAGTTACTAAACATGGTTTTTTGAAATTCCTTCACCAAAGAAGATGCAGAAAATGTTACAGAATTTGAATCCAGAACAGCTACCGATATGAGTAATTTACAAGTAAACCCCCGCAGTATAGTGAACCAACTTATGCCAATCAATAAAGGCAAGTCTTCTGGTCCAGATTGTAAATTAGGTGGGTTCCTTTCAGAGTATGCTGATGAAATAGCTCCATTTTTAGCAATCATATACGACCACTCACTTGACAAAAGTTTCATATCTAAAGACTGGAAAGTTGCACAGGTAACACCAATACACAGAAAACGCATCAGAAGAAATCCATTTAATTATAGACTCATGTCACTGACACTGATTTGCAGTCTGGTTTTGGAACATATACTACGATCAAACACTATGAAATGCCTTGACGCCAACATTCTACTGACAATGCCAGTATGGATTCAGAAAATCATTCCCATGAAACACAAATGGCTCTATATTCACAAGAAGTAATGAGCTCTGTCCACAGGGGATCTCAAATTTATTCCAGACTTCCAGAAGGCTTCTGACACAGTTTCTCACAAGCATGTTCAGATCAAATTGGATGTTATGTGATGGCATTCATGATTTTTGATAGAATCGTCACATTTCATACTAACTGCTGTAAAGTCATCAACTGAAACAGAAGTGATATCCGACGTTCCCGGAGGAAGGGTTGCAGGCCCTCAACTGTTCTTGATTTATATAAATGACACCAATTGAATGTTTGCTGGTGATGGTGTCATTTACTGTAAAGTAAACTTGTCAGAAGATCAATATGAATTAACAAATTATTTACACAATCCACATTCCTTTAAAAAAATTCTGTTAAATTTAAGTTAGACAATAAGCCATACAAATTAAAATGCTGTATTGATTCAACTATATTCCTAGTGAGAACAACCATGAACAACTCAAATTGGTACTTCGCAGAGAAAACATTATTGGGAAGTTGAAGCAAAGACTGTATTTTATTGACAGAACCCTTAGATGATGCAACAAATTTACTGAATAGGCTACCTGCACTACACTACACTACACTTGTCCATCCTCTTCTGGAGTATTGTTGTGCAGTATGGGATCCTTACCATATAGATTTGATGGAGGACACGGTAAAAGCTCAATCTTTATTATCACAAAATAGGGGAGGGTATGTAACTGTGGCAATCATTAAAAGAAATGTGTTTCTCAGTGTGGCAAGATCTTTGCAAAAAATTTCAATCACCAACTCTCTCCCCTGAATGTGCGGATATTTTGTTGATTTCCATCTGTGTAAGGAGAAACCACAATTGTGAGAAAACAAGAAAAATCAGAGTTAGCATGGAACGGTCAAGAAACTATCAAAGTGGTACTGTGAACTCTCTGCCAAGCACTTAAGTGAGAATTGTTGGGTTGTTCCGAGGAGAAAACCAGACAGCGAGGTCATCGGTCTCATCAGATTAGGGAAGGACGGGGAAGGAAGTCAGCCGTGCTCTTTCAAAGGAACCATCCCGGCATTTGCCTAGAGTGATTTAGGGAAATCACAGAAAACCTAAATCAGGATTCCGGACGCGGGATTGAATCGTCGTCCTCCCAAATACGAGTCCAGTGTGCTAGCCACTGCACCGCCTCGCTCGGTTTAAGTGTGTATTACAGAGTAGTCATGTACATGTGGATATCGTTACCATGTTCCATTTTTTTACTTCACAGACCTGTAAATTCTCAAGCCCCTAACTGTTTCTTTCTTTAGCATTTTGCAAGCAGCATTTTTGGATTCAAGCATGGGCACACAAGGATATACTCCTCTTCTTTGCCTCTCCAACCCTTCTTCACATTTTGTCCTTATTTTTTCTTTTGGCTTTGAACCTTACTGTACCACACTCAGATTCTTTTATATTGCTATTGTGTAATGATGAAATTTCTGTCTTAATAGTTAATTGTATACTAATTTTTAGTGCTGCACTGAAAGTGGACATAGCTGACACAAGAAGTATGACTGTTGTAAAAATTAATAAAGAAAAAGTTCACTTTAATTTGTCATTCATAGAACATGAGAAATACTGTTTCAAATTGTGGAAATTCATCTCAGTTTAGCAGTGTGTGTGTGTGTGTGTGTGTGTGTGTGTGTGTGTGTGTGTGTGTGTGTGTTTTATATTTTTCTCCTATCCTTGCATGAAACTGCTTTGCATGACATTGTTAGCAATTTACTAGACATGTTTAACACTGGCAATTATTAGAAGGCCTTTTCTATTTAATAACATATGTTTACCAATTGAAAGGAATGTGTTCATGAAAGCTGTTTCAAGAGGGCAATGGTTTTGGAGTTCAGGTTAAAATGTTTATAATTATATACTTAATAGTTTTACCTTCATGGATGTGTCCAAAAACATGGTATTTTGGCTTCACCCTCTGCTGAACAGTTGTTAGCAGTTCCACACAGCCAGCTCGCACACCTGAGCAGCATAGATCACCATGACCAATTGGTGGTGTGTGCGTAACAAGAATGTCTGTGTCATCAGGTATTCTATTCCACTTCTCCAAACATGGCGCTCCTCGTGGGACATTGAAGGCCCACTTGCAAAATTCAGGCTGCCTGCGAAGAATTCAAATTCTCTTAGTTTGATTTTAAGAATAAGGAAGAAGTGAATGGAGATGGAATGTTGTTACATCATTTTCAAAGATACTGATATTTTTCTTGAGCAATAAATAAAAATTTAAATTTCATTGGGTATTTGAACTTCAGTACTATTGAGTTTTTGAATAAAGTACTGTTACACAGCAGTAACATATTATAGAAAATGTATAAAAAAAAAAAAAAAGTTTTCAAAGTCCTCTCCAGCGAACTCCCCATGTCACAATGAAAATGACAAACAGGCACAAAGCAAACATTGCGGAACTTGGGACAAGTTCCGAAGAGATTGCCTCACCCAGAAGAAGCTTTAAGTGTAAACTTGGCAGATTTGTGACCTACGCGAGAAGAAGCCATCACATCATTATAGCAGATAAGATTGATTTAGTATGGGAGAGTAGAAGTTTGACAAGAACAACTATCAGCTTGCTGATACGGCAAGCTGAAGCCATTCTTGCGAAATAGTGTGTGGTGAAGAGCTCTGATGAGTTCAGAACACATTCGCTTGTCACAGACCAGACATTATGTCACTGTCTCACACCAGTAGTAATAAATATTCAGGTTTCTGAGCTTGTGAGTTCTTTGTTTATGCTGCAGTAAACCAACTAAGAAGCCAAGCCTGCAATGCGCACAGACGATTTCCACCTCCGAAACTGCCACCATCTGGTCTACTACACTGATGCTGTGAGCTGCCGGCCTTACAACCACTGATGAGAAGACTTGGAGACTCCTATCTGCAGCTTGCTGAGTTGAACTGATAGTGCTTAACGCGTATAGACACGTCCCAATATTTGGGAGGCACAGTAACTGCTGCTGTCCCCAAATGATATTTGTACGCAGTCATCGACATCCCCAACCTTTCTTGCTGCAAGGGTTATGCTGTGGACAATCTCCACACCAGGCAAAGCTGCTGAGAGATTGCCTAATCACAACCACTTTGACGTCAACAAGAGTGCAGTTTCCATCCGGGTCTACCTTGCCTATCAAATGGACTACACCATTTGCCCATGATGCCTACCACCCCAATACCACTGTGATTATGTAAGCTGCAAATTGAGGATGATGCCTGTTGCAGTTCACTGAGACAGCATCAGCAACTTCTGAAGTTGTGACACAGCACCACCGACAGCCTGAGTGCCAACACAGAAGAGAATATATGACTGTAAACTTTAATGAATGAATTCTTGTTCCACTAATGTTGTGTCATTAGCGTCCAACGCACCAACTGTCCTGCTCCACCGCACTGCACACGCTTTCATCCTGACAACACCAGAGATCTCAGCTGGGCCAACACAGTACTCATTGTGCTTACAAGAATTTCCATTATTTAGCAGTTTAATGTTCAACAGATCATAACAGCAGTTACATAGCCCCATTTCAAATGCTGTCAGCAGGTGTGGCTATCACGATCTAACTGATCCTCTGGCTTATTAGTTATGTTTTTCAATACAGCGCCACTAAGCAACAATATATTAAAATGCTATAGACATTTCTGAACAGTTTTTCTCTACTAAGCAAATACAGTTGTTTGAAAATGTCATCCTTTCAGCTAGAATGGCATATAAGGAAACAAGCCTGCCTTTGGGCACATTTTGTTAAGTATATGAATCTCTAATGATTAGTATGGTCTTCATTTCACTGAATTCCTGTGTATCCAGTTATCCAGCAGCAGAGCGTCTATTTCTTCTGCCTCCATATCATTTAGACCTCTTTCTCTGCTCAATACATTTATTGAGCTGCTTACTAGTGCTACAGTAGTCATATAAGATGAATATACCTCTCTATTATAAGCTGTATACTATTTTTGTGAGCAAAAGTTCAAAATATTTGAGACGCTACCTGCTTAGGAGCATAATCTGAGGTGTATCTGGATTTATTTTCTACCACAATAAATATAAAATAAATTTGGTGGTCTTTAATGCCAAAGTTCTGCCCCTTTCGGTATGAACAGTAACATGACCTATACAACTGCAAATGTGTCTTGCTTAGAGCAAACCCTATTTGCCTCTGTTCCTTGCAAACACATTTTAGTCTGCGAGTGTGCTGTGATTTTAACTTCTTAACATAAAACTATACTCCAATGTAAATAAATGTCAATAAATATTAAATAAATTTTAAGCATCCAACACCGAGTTCAAACTCCATTCTCAAGCATTAAATTGTAAGTTTATTTTCTTGAACTTCTACAGTTATTCAAAAAAAGGCTATCATTATTTTTACTATGATGGAATGCCAAATGAAATTGCTAAATGAGTGTGAAATTCAAGCAAGCAGTAACCACTGAAAATCTATAATTACTTTATCAAATATTTATTTTTCTTGGGCTGATCCAAGCATTGTCATCACATCCCAGTTACCGGTACCCTAAAGAATTTCTTTAATGATATCATTAGGATCTCATTAATTCTGTCCATAGTGTAAAGAATGTGGGACAGGTACCCTGCAGCAATTTGTTTAATGTCAACTTGGGTGTCTCATACGTTTTTACAATGGTTATCATTGTTCTGACTAGTGATTAAACAATCAAGATATTTCTTTACTTATTTTGTATATTTTGAGTTCATCGTGTTCCAATGGAGGCTTGTGGGCCACCTGGTGACCATTTTCCAAGCTATGGTATAATAAATCTAAAACATCAAGCTGACAACACTTCCTTTTTCCTGCCTCAGATATATTAAACTGACCAAATTCATTCTTGACTGATTTCACCTATTCCTTATCTCTCCAGTCTATGTGATACTGACAAGGTGCCTCTCATATGTAACATTCCATTACCTCAGAGGACTAACAATCAGCCTAAACTGCAGTTCCACGCTGTTAATTTTGATCTGTTAGTATTTTGCCTCAATGTAGGACATATTATTTCCATTATCTGCTGGACAATGCATCACACTTTCATCTGCACTAAAATTCACAATCTTATCTTTTCTTTTACATCTGAATATTGTAAACTGATTAATAACAATCTCACCCCTCCCCTTTTTCCCCTTGACAGACTGACAAATCATATCAGTTTCTCCTTTTTTCATCCCTTGCGTCCAATGTTCTCCATACCTATAAGTGACCCCATCAGTACTGTTCTTGTCTCCACTACACAGGTGTTATTCAGACAGTACTACACATACAGTGTTTCAGTCTACAAGCTTTAGATTGGTTTGATGCAGTCTCTATTCCCGTCACTTGCAAGATATCCTCTTTGTTCCACCACAACAGCAACACTCCACATCATCCATGATGTGCCTTGTTGAGGTTTACTTGTATCTAGACCCGCCCTTATGATTCTTTCCTTCCACCACTCTTTCAATAACACTATTCAGCAAAGAATCATGTTGTAATGTGTGGCCAATAACTTTACCTCTTCAATTCATTGTTCTTTATTAAGCAGTTTTTCTTGTTTACTCAGGTCGTGATGTCTTCATTCCTTACTTGATCAATCAATCTGACCCCCAACAGCCTCATGTAATACCAAATTTCATTTCAGAAGTTTCTAATACTTCCCTTTTGTCTTCCCCGCTGTACATGTTTCCCATGCATATCTTGTGGAAATGCTGACTTCGCTGGGACATACATATAGGACACATCGAGAGACTTAAATATCTTGGTATTTGTGAAACTTCGATGTAATTATTTACCTACAACATTAAAATAGTTGCAGAAGGAAGGAAATGAGTCTCTCACTTCCACATTTCGCGTAGGTGTTAGCATTAGATATTTCCCCTGCTCAGGAATCTGATGCAATAGTTCAGGCTCATTCTCAGTAACATTTTCTGTTTGTAACTGATCTGCTAATTCTCCACAGAAGTTCTCACGCACATGTTTTAACAGTAGAAATGGTTAACACTGTCGAAAGTGTGTGTACAGAATACTGTTCATATTCATCCACATCAAAATGCAAGGAATGCTTTGACACAGAGTGTTTTTACTAATGTACACATTTCAATCCATTTATTTTTTACCATTTCTAACTGAACAGTGGTAAACCCAAGTGCTGTGCACTATAAACACAGTATTTCCACATTTTGGTAATTGTTCTGCAATGTTTACAGCTACATGGGATAAACAAATGAGATCTGGATGTTCCTAAACTTGAAAGTAAGAATAGCTTTTTGAAAACATATAAGGCGTAAAGCTTTCCTCATGCAGTTCTTTGTGCACTCCTCCGCTATTGTACTAACAATATCCTTCAGTACTTCACCACAAACTTGAGATTGTGGTGCACACACTAAAAATTCTACACTTAACAGCAGAGACATTCACCTTCAGCAAGTTTCAGCACTGGGTGTAACTTCAATGTTGTGAAAGAAAGAAAACATTTCCATGGATATCTGTCAATTCCCCACGCAAGAAATGTTCCCAAAATATGGGACTTGCCTTGTTCGGATGGTACACACAAAATTCTAAAAATCTTCAACACACACAAATATACTGACAATTTCAAATCTACATTATTACTGATATCTCTCTATTACTGTATCTGTCACAATAATTGTTTTTTATTTTGAATCCACAAAGAGACCTGCTTCATAATGTAGCTACACTATCTGATCAAAAGTACCAGACACCTATTAGTAGATATTAACATGGGGTAGGTCCACCCTTCATATTTATGGTGGTTTGAAATTTGCTGGCAACTTCTTCAATAAGATGTCTGTGGAGGAATGGCAGCTCATTCTTCTTCAAGAGGCGAAACCGTAGAAGGTAGTGATGTTGAATGCTGGGGTCTGCAGTGAAGTCAATGTTCTAACTAAAAGGTGTTCCATTGGGTTCTGGTTGAGACTCTGGGCAGGCCAGTCTATTTCAGGAATATTACTGACCACAAATCATTGCCTCAGAGATGCTGCTTTTTGACAAGTGCAATGTCATGCTGATACAATCAATCATTATCTCCAAACTATTCCAATATTGCACACACAGTACACAATGCTGTAAAATGTGTTCATATCCTTCCACATTTGACATTTTGTTAACACTTTGGAGACCTGCCACTTAGAAGAATATCGGGCCTACAAAACTAGTCATTTACAATATTATTTAAATTGTTACTGGCAGATATGTAATTGGTGTATATTCAAGGGTAATACATACTAAAAATGGCCCAAGCTTCAAGATTTATTTTTCATATTTACTTTAGTTCTTTGATAGATTACAAATTTTAAGATGATGATGACAGAGATTATAATAATCCTTCCAAGAAAAAAGTGTGAGGTGAGTTACTGAACAATACCTTCCTCTTGAGTACCCAAAATTTCTTGCTCACTCAACAAATTTGACACATTTGTACCACAATTACAGTAAACTGTGAAAACTAATGAGTACAGGGCACAAAATTACGTGAATGCAACCATACTGGCTCAGCCATTTGTGACAGCAGCTGTTACATTTGCTAATGTTTCTTTCTAAATAATTCTAGAAATTGACAACTGAAGGCAGCACCAGTCAAGAGACAGGTAGTGAGACATCTGTACATTGTTCTCAAATGAACAAGTCTAGTTTTCAAGCAATAAGTGATTCATGCATTGAGAAAATTGCAGCCCAAAGCTTGGACTTCGTCTCCAAAGTATTAAGTGCGATAAGGGGACCACACCCCAACCAAGAAAAACACACCAAAACCACAACACAACCTCCTCCGTACTTCACTGTTGGCACAATAAATGATGTCAAGTAGCATTCTCCAGGCATAAAGCAAATACAAACCTTTCCATGAGATAGCCACAGTTCGATTTATTACTCCAAATTACTTGTTTTCAGTCACCCACTGTCCAGTGACAGTGCTCTTTCTACCTCCTCAAGCACTGCTTAGCAATGACTAAAGAAATGTGTGACTTGTGAGGAGCTGCTCAACCATCATACCTCATTTGATTTTGAACTCCCTGTGCACAGTCATTATGCTAGCTGGACTGCTAGTAACCCTTTGAAACCCACAAACGATTCCTCCCATTGATTCCATCCAATGAATAGTCCACATTCAAAGTTACTGAGTCTGCTGATAGACCCATACGACTGTTACTGCTTCTCTACGAACAACACAATACTCCCAGAATCCTTTTATTCTGGCGGTCCACCTCTCATGACATTTAGTGATCGACTCTTCATTACACAGCGTCATCCAGATATTTTTGATCAGATAGTGTATGTGCACAGTGTTGTTCACTATCCACAAACCACTGTATGGCAAAACAGAGCTTAATAAGTTGTACAGATAGGTTACCAAGCTGGTGCAGAAGTAGTCTTGTGACTTATAAGCTTTCTTCCTTTTTTTTATTTTTACAACTTTTTCACTCTTAAAAGTAAAAGCTCATCTGCCTCAGAAACTCACCTGTAAGCTGGTGTTGATCCTTCAGAAATCTTTATCCTCTGTTGGAGTTTTATGACTCTTAAAGCAGCTACACAGTCTGTAATGTAAAGTAAACAAAACTGAGGCACTGTCCTATGAACTCACCTCTTCTTACTCTCTAGCAATTTGTAATTTCACTCTCTGGTCACAGTCTTCCACAATGCTCCCCCCTTCTCAAGCAGCTCACCTAAAGCTCCTATTCATTTTTGAATAGTTTATAATGCACCTGACCATCGAAAGGCATTCTACCCTCAGGACAAACTGGTCTGCTCTTTTTATTCTCCTGTTTCAAAAATTGTTCAGGGACGGACTTTCATCTACTTAGCAGTGTAAAGAGTATTGGGAAAGTTTTACAGTATAACACACAGATTCCTCCCCTCACCCCCAAGCCAACTTTTGTCAAGTGAAGATCAGAGCTGCAAGAAATCTAGAAAAACATAAAAGCCTACTACAGTTACACAGTCAGAATAAATTTTGACTAATGTGCTAGAACGCTATCATGATTCAAGAGCTAACTGAACAGTAACAAATTATGGACTGACAAAACTGAGATTTGCAGTAGGTACTCTTTCATGTTCTACTTGCCTGAAAACTTCTTTTAGACTCTAGCAACACACAAATCTCAAAAAATAGTCTTCAGGAAAAGAAACCACCATCCAGAAATTGGCACGGGTTACAATAGGTATAGGGCTCATGTTCAGATATTCACCTCCTGATTTGAGACTGGTTTGAACATGTCATTGTTGCTGTGACAGATAACTATATGTTTATTAGTAAACATGTCATACACGACAAAGGAAGAAGGCAGGCAAGAAAGGAAAGTACTAGAGTCATTTCACTAACAATTCCTCCTCCAGTTCTAGCAAATGGATAAGGGTACCGCAAAACTGATTGTATCTTTTTTTTTTCATTGATCACGGTGCTATCTGATGAACAGTTGTGCCAAAACTGATAAGAGGAGGAGGAGCTTTTTTACTTGTATGAGTAGGCCTCGTCATGAGCAGAAGAAATCTGTTGCAGCTTTTCCACATGTAGCCTTTTACAGAACTTTCCCAGTATCCTTCCCAAAGCTGTGAAACCACCTAGAGCTCAGTCATCTTAGTATAACTATTAATTCAAGAGTTTCCTCCAGCTTGGGTCCACAGCCATAATAATATTATTGGAAGTGGTCATTTTTATGTATCTACATAGACACTCTGCAAGCCACTGTATGGTGCATAGAGGAATTTAACCTGTTGGTTGTCAGGAATAAAATGCTTTATCCTATTTCACTTCCACATTTATGTGCACTTGGAAATGTACTGCACTCCCATCCCTTGAACACAGTTTAGAATATTTTTATACGCTTTTATAGCAGTGTAAAATTGTAACTGGTATGCTTTTAGGCACACTTGATGGTTACCAACTGGTAGAAATTGGCTGGCAGTGGAACTGAAATGCAATAAAGTATTTTGTTTCTATTGGCCTTTAATATAAACATCACTTCTTTAAACGAAACTGCAGCTGGTTTTTTTTTCTAAGCAGAAACATTGATAGAATGCTCCCTCTTACAATGTGAGTGAACCTGATTATAGACTGACTACTTGCCCTCTTTAACATTGCAAATGCACAGCAACTCAGCCACAACACAATATGTCAGAACCTGCAACATTTTTCTCCCGTAAAATGTAATGTAATGCAATCCTCTCTCTCAAAATGTATTTCCAAACAACAAAATTTTTGATCCACACTTGTACAGGAAGTTGTGCATCCTTTCTTCCTTGAACACCACAGCAAAGTCTCTCAGCCAGATGAGGATTTAATTTGAAACATGGGGTTGCTTGGTTCATTCCATTCTTTGCAAGAGATGAAGATCATATTAGTTGCTGACAATAGATATGTGTGTGTGTGTGTGTGTGTGTGTGTGTGTGTGTGTGTGTGTACTCTAAAAAAGGCTCTCAGAGATGTGATTAATAGTAGTTGCATAACTGAAAGAAGTTGAATTTTTGGTACTGGCCACTTTCTTCTCATTGCCAACTTCAATTAGCACATGCCACTGTATCCAGTGCATCTACAGGGAGTGGCAATGGGGGAGGGGGGAGTGGAGGTAAAGATAGGCGCACTTCAGAACCTCCAAGTGGACATTTTTAGTAGCCCTGGAGCAGTGGTCAGTTTAGCATCACGTATTTGTTGTTGAGGTGTTATTTAAAAGTGGTGATTGCTGTGCAGCGGCAATTCCATAGGCATTTTAATTTAGGTTGACGAGGAAAAGAGTTCTAACATGCAACACAATTATGCTGTTGGTGAGTAACTTCAGAGCTACCAGTTCAGCACTGAAATGGAACCTGACAGGCCGTCCAAGGTCAGCCTGGATGCCAGAGAATATAGATAGAGTAAGAGAAGCTGTGGAAGCCAGTCCTCGGTGGCCAACCCGTAAACAAGCTGCTGCTTTGCGTATGTCTGACCGCTTGGTAACGCAAGTTTTGTGGTTCGATCTGCATTTCCATCCACACAAAATGGCTATTGTTCATCAGTTAAAGCCCAATGACTATGCAAAGTGAAAAGCATTTTTAGACCAAATGATTTACTTGATGACGGATGAAAAAATTTTCATGATGCGCGATGAGACGCATTTTCATCTGGACAGTTATGTAAAAAAACATAACTTTTGTTATTGGTCAGCCACAAGTCCTGAAGAACTGCATGAACATCCTCTGCATAGTCCTAAGGTCACTGTGTGGTGTGGTGTAGCAAAAACTTGTATCACTGGACCATACTTCTTTGAAGAGGTTGGTCGAACTGTTACGGTCAATTTGCGACGTTATCTGTTGATGTTACAAAACTTCCTGATCCCTGAACTTCGGACAAAACACTTAGTGCATAGTAGAATGTTGTTCCAGCAGGATGGGGCAACTGCCCATACAGCCAATGAGGTGATGGACTTTTTGAAAAGTAAGTTTCATGGCCGAGTAATCTCGCATTTTGGGGATACTGCATGGCCAGCACAGTCCCCTGATTTAAGCATTTGTGATTTTTTTCTTGTGGGGTTTCTTGAAATCCAGAGTTTACACAAACAAGTCCAGCACATTGGGCGAACTTAAGGTGGTCATAACTCAAGAAATCACCAACCTGTCTCCAGCGATTTAAGGGAAGGTATTTGACAGTTTTGGTGCGAGACAAAGAGTGCTTCATCACAGAAGGGCACCATTTGAAGGACGTCATCTTCAAATCTTAAACTGATGAAATCGGTTGTTCCAATGTCATTTTTTTTTTAAATTTCCATAAACACTGTTCTGTAATAACCAGTAAAACATTTTTTATCACGCTTAACATTTGTGTTATTTGTACTTTAAACCCTTCAGATCCTTTTTCCGCTCCCTGTACACCCATGAAATCACAATAAAATGGAACTAAAACAGCCACTGAAATGTTAAGGGTAAATGAGTTTGAAATAGTGTCATTTATGGACATGTTTGAAACATTAAATAGAGAGAGTTATCTGGTATCTAGTGTTAGTAGTCAGAGAAGTGTGTGATAAGCAGTCCATGGTCACCTGTGGCTTGTTATGGAGTAATAACATTATTATAATTTGTTTATTTGCTTTCTCTTTTGTAACCCCAGTTACATTGTTTCTGTGAAAATACCCTGACAATGATGAAAAATCCTTTAATATCCAATCACAGACGTATATTCTATAACACACACAGTAATGTAAGAACTTCCAGATAAATACAAAATTTCTATGACATAGCTGCCATCTTTGCAGAATCAATTCAGCATAGTGATATGCCACTCTTCTATTTCATTCAGTGAACCCATATACAATGTGCACAATGATGAAGTCATCATCAGTAAACCATACTGTTTTGTCACTCTTAACATACAAGTAACTCTGTGAGAAATCCAAACCTGAGACAGAACAGAACATCACTGACTGCAAGCTTGAGGGTGAACAGGAAATTGACATTATTGTTGTCAACTGCAAATACTATTAATGAACAGGACAAATTTCTTTCCAAATAAGGTACATTGTGCATACTGCTGGTATATCTTCTGCGTTTTCATTCCTAATTTTTCATCCAAAGCAACATTGACATCCTCAGAACTGCTCAAGTTACACGGACCAACCATTATCATACAACCCAGAAGATATATTGGCAGCTGCGACATCCAGTCATGAGCACCTTCATCATACAATAGTGCATACTGTCGACATACGCACTGTTGTGCAGATAAAAGATAAATGAGGGTAAGGAATCAAATGAAATGCAATTACTCTGCAATCAGCCACTAGAGACCATGGATCTCTTACCAAAATAAACTATAAATATCCCTGAAATTTATTCCTTAGCACTACTCACAACTCTCTCTAATCACCCACCATCACACATTATTATTCAATTACTGAATCCTATATTCTCACGGGTTCTGTTTGTTACAAAAAACTTCTCATCACTGGGTCTTTCATAACACTTTTTTTGCTTCTCTTTTTACCTTCCCCCATTTCTCCAAATTGCTTGTTAAGTAATTTTTTTTATCAAAAGTTGCAAAACAAATGGCTTGTTCTTGTATCCAGGGTGTATATGACCAGGAACAATTGGGAGATCCAAGAGCAACCCGGGAATTTTTTCATCCAGGAGAAAACTGAAGAAACTCCAGGAATTTTTTAGAACTCCAGGAATTTTTCATTGTTTTAGCTTTAGGTTAATTTTTTGTAATTTTGACTGGTAAGAACTGATACTCTAACAAAGGATATTACTGTATCCAGCTACTGCAGAATAATACTGCAGCAATTAAAATATGAAAAACAGAAAGAAAACTAAATCGAAACTTAGGTTGCAAATGAAATGCGCAATATACAAAAAACAAAACACAGTGCTCATATAAGCATCTGTGAAGAGCTAAATGTGTCAAATGCTTTAGGTAGACTATGAAATGCTTCATAACAACTAATTGCCTCTGATGACCGTGACATTACAACTGTTTACATTCATTTGAGCAGTTGCAAGCGGGCTCTTGCGCATGCGCAGTTGAGTCGCATATGAGTAGTACCTTATCCTGCTTCTGACTGCAGGAGTGTGTCTGCTAGCTGTATAAGCAAGCAGCCAGATGCAACCCGGAAAAAATTTACTGACGCGTTCAACCTGCCCAATTCACACATGCACAACTGGCCTGGATCTAGGGGGTCAGGGAGAGGGAGGGGGGGGGAGGTGGGGGGCAACTGGGATATTTGCCCCAGGCGGCAATTACAGGGGTTTTTGAACACATTCTAAGTTGATTTCTGAATCGATTATAAGTTGATTTCTGAATCGATTATAAGTTGATTTCTGAATCGATTATAAGTTGATTTCTGAATCGATTATAAGTTGATTTCTGAATCGATTATAAGTTGATTTCTGAATCGATTATAAGTTGATTTCTGAATCGATTATAAGTTGATTTCTGAATCGATTATAAGTTGATTTCTGAATCGATTATAAGTTGATTTCTGAATCGATTATAAGTTGATTTCTGAATCGATTATAAGTTGATTTTTGAATGTGTGCATAGTGTACATGAGGTCTCTGCCAGGGGAACCCCCATCGCATCTAGAAATAAACTTTCAGGCAGTAAAAGGTGACGGGGCTGAGTGAAAGAAAACTGAACAGGTGAATGCCAATCGCTGTTTCTTTATGTGGTTCAATGGTTTCGGTGAATGATTAGCGTTGTTATAATTACCAGCAAAATCCATAGGTTGAGGCTACCAGAATGCAAATAAACGACTAACAGGCATGAAAGATAACATATTAACTTCTCAGTGTACCCAAGGAAATGAAATTTTGACAAAACATTTTTGGCCAGATCACTACACTATAATGGAGAGCAGCTACGAAGGGGGGTGCATTGAGTGTTCTGCGCGCGCGCCCACACACACACACACACACACACACACACACACACACACACACACACACAGAGAGAGAGAGAGAGAGAGAGAGAGAGAGAGAGAGAGAGAGAGAGAGAGAGAGAGAGCGGGGGAGGGGGGGGGGGAGTAATGTTGCTATGCTGCCAATTTCTTTCTGTCAGTTCATGCACCCAGACAGCTGAAGCCACTCTAGTATACACATCGTTCCACAGTGAACGTTAAGAATGGCATTCTTAGTAACAACAATCCTTACGCGAGTGCACATGCAACCTAGCACAAAGAATTAATTAATGTTCAAGTCAGTCACTATGTTCCCAATTGTATAAAATATTGAGTTAAAGATTTCTCTACATTAAGTTCTATGCGACTGAAGACAACAGACTCTGAAAGTAAAACAGCTGTAAAGAACACACACACAAATCAGGAAAACCACTGCCTGTGGTAACAAAGTATACGCAAAACTTTATGCTGTCGTAAAAACTTTCTTAAAAACTCTAATTTATACATGTGTAAGTAGCAACGAATATTTTTCCTATTTATAACAGAAAGCAAATGAAAGCCCTGTGATGACACTGAAACCTCAACGAAACGTCTCTGGGTGATAGCATAAAAAGAAACAATTGTGTTTTGCTCAAGGCAGATCCCTTCCAAAAGATCATATTATTTGTAGAGCAAACACAGATGGAAGAGCTTCAGCCTCAAGATGATACACACACTATTTCGTCAGTAATCACGATGTAGCTTCATTCTTTCTTTAAATACTCTCAATGTTTAATGTTCCGTCTTTTAAATGACAACAATTTGTTTCGTTAATCAAACGAATTTTTGCATTGCTTACATTAAGCACCCACAGTGATTGAATACATTTAAAGCATTTTTAAGTTTTAATAATTTGTGACCATAAGGATATCAGAAACAGATCATTTAATGCGTTACTAAAGGCTAATTTTCTTTCATTGTGCAACCTGTTATGGCATTATAGTATGTGCAATTAATTGAACAAAATATGTTTTATGAAAAAAGCGGAATTGTTACAAGGTCAAAGATGAAACCTGAGTTACTAATAATTTTTTATGCTGCTGCAGGCACATTCACACAAATCAAGTCATAAGTAGCAGTAATTGGTACTTACCTACTTCACAGCAAGAAATCTACACCGTCGTCTTCGCTGAATCAGACTCAACAAAATTTATGACGAATAGTTCCACAACCATTTCCCTGCCAATTTCCCTTGTAACCTTCATCTTTCAGTTTTTCTGTGTGTCTTACTCAAGCTGCCCATGCAGGTGTTGAGATGACGTCTATTGCCTATGTGTAAGTCTCTCAACATCTCCAATTTTAAATGTATTTTTCTGTTCTGCACTATTTTCTTTCACCTGAGCCCATACCAGCTCAATTGGGTTGTAATGGCAATGGTATGGGGGTTAATCTAACGATATGGTGTCCATACTGCTTTGCAGTTTTGTCTATCTCATTAACTCTGTATGCAGACTTGTGTTGATTGCAACGAGTTATGAGGTATTCCGTTAGATGACAGCCATGCAATAATGTCTGCCTTTTTGGAGTTCATATGGAGTTTTGTTCACTTGCACTGAGTGGGTGCTCGCAATGTCCATGACTATAACTGAAGACACAGGAATATGTGGCAATAATTGTTGTGTAAACCACCTTTTGAAGATGCTGTACATCATTTCAGAGTGGTAATCTTCAGAATTCTTAGCCTTTGATACCTTAAAAATCAGCTTACTCTGGGAAATAAAGCCAGTATCTGCTGATCCGACATGAAGCACTATAATTCTATTACCCTAACCAACAGTAACTATTAATCCACTGTACCCACAGCTCATTTTCCAGCACATAGCCCTTGCGTGTTTATGACTAACAAATATTTCACCTAAGTAATAAATTCAAGATGTGCCATCTTTTCTGATCTCCTGCATTGCTCTCAAAAACACACTCCTTGTAGCTACAATATTGCTTCATTCCATTAATAATTTCCACCCATTGGTCATTTTCTGATACCTGAACCCAATTCTTTTTTTGCGGTTGTGTTGCTTCCCTGGTGCAGGCTTGCATAGATGTCTTAGCTTCACTGGGTATTCTCTGAACAATCCTCAAACCAACACCATAGACTTCAGCTGTCTGCTCCTGGCATTTGACAATGGTGCTACCCATGCCTTGTGCTGGCGTGGATTCAGCGGAAGATTGTTTCTTAAAGCATTGGTGCACACGGAACACTATTCCTGTTGCCGGGTTTGTGTAGCACTTGGCGTGATTGCTCGTAATGAACACCATGAAGGTAGTCAGCACTCAGCACAGAACACTGACTGAAATAAACATTTAGAACTTCCGAACACAGCATGACCCGCACAGAACGAAGACAAGAATGTCACTGGCGCGCGACTAGCTGTGAGTCATGTGGTACACCTCCACATGCTTCTGCACATCCAACCCTGACCCACCTTCGTAGCTGCTCTCCACTCTAGTAAGGGCCAGCTGTACAGTCCCTGGCTAAAGGCTGTATAAGTTCTATTCTGGGAGTAGCACAGAAAAAGCGTTGTACGAACACTTAACAATGCCTAACTGGAGAATAAACGAGGGATAACTAAACCAGTGATTGTGACAGGTTTGGTGAAGTTAACTGGAGAATAAGTTTTGACACTGGCATAAATAGTTACAGAATTAGTAGTGAGAAGATTGTTAGAATGAGGATGGAGGAAAAATTGAGGACATCAAACAAATTATGGAAGAATATGACGATTCCAAAGTTATATAAAAATTGCGTAATACTACTTTTCAATCTCATACTTGAGAAACTGGAGCGTATAAATGAACTGTGGAACTATTTCCTAACATAAAGTTTTCTGCTTGTAGTAGGCCTAACAGGCACTTGATATTGGTACTTCATGAATTATGCCTAAAAAGTCTCATTTATTTGGCGTGTATTACAATTGCTGCAATATTAGAAAAGCCTATTTCATTTTATCTTGCAGACAGTGACAATATAGACATAATCAGATAGAGAAACCACACCAATCTTGAGTACTATTTGTATTAGTAGCTTTTACAGTATTAGACAAAGACATATTGATTTTGCATGTATCAAAGCGTTTGACGAACTTTGATGAGATAACAGATTCTTTCACAGAAAGAAAAGCATGCCATGTAAAGCTGCAGCAAGATTAAAAAAAACAAAAAACAAAACTAGGATCTAAGGCTTGACGAAACGTGTACTGTCTTACTTGTCTCTTGTCTTCACTTGTTGTATGTATTCCATATTTAATTTTATGTCACACAAAATAACAAGTTATTAGCAAATAGGCAATAAAGAGTGCAAATTTTCTTAAAAGTTCTTGTTCCGCGTCGACAAATAATCCCATCCAGTATTCACTGTTTGAGGGGCAGCTGACTGGGAGCACGAGAGGCACCACAGGACATTTTAATTTCCACTACCCTGAATATAGTTTGACGGCATCCATTACAAAATATACACATTTGAATTCACAGAGCTATAGTGAAGTGCTATAGAAGAATGCTGTGTGAAGAGGCGTGGCACTGCACTTTGGCACACTTTAAGACCAAATAACATGTCTTACATTTCCTCAACCATATATCTTTTATTTATCAGATTCTTCAGAAAGCTGTGTGCTACAAAATGAACATATTTTTGGAAAATCGACTTTAAAATTTTTTTTACATCCTATCTGAAACACTCGAGGTAGTATCTAGTACTGCTCTGGTTCGGAAATATCATACATCTGGGGCTGATGCGCAGAGCAGTCTGAGTTGCAATGGGGAGGTGAGAACTCTCCATGTGACTCATGTTTACGTTTAGTGATTTTACTGATATCTCTTTGTTTACTGCTCTCACATCAAATGAAAACAAAACAGATTTCTGTGTCAAGGAGCTATCAAATGAATTAAGATACATTCATATAATTATGGAAGGCTAAAATATTAGTTTCAGATTTTATTTTGTTTCCACCTTTTTGACAGACGAGCATTAATCACCTTGGAGAACAATGGCATTATTTTTGTTGGTGTACTAAATAAATTTGGATTTTATTAATCTTTTCCACTGAGACAGTCAATTTATTTGAAGCAAAGTGTTTAGTGCCACACTATTGGCTAGTTTCAACTGCTCGCTACATTTCAAGTGCATGTTTTCATTTTCTAGCATGTATGGCACTATACCGTAATAAAGAACCAAACATGAGATAATACAGTACTGGTATGCCAGGAAAATCTGCATCCTGAAAACCACACAAAAATTCTTAAAATCAGGTCAAGACCTACTTCATTGGGAAGCTGGACATAAGATTAATTAACTTGTGGTGAGTTCTATGGGACCAAACTGCTGCAGTCATCAGTCCCTAGGTTTACACACTACTTAATCTAACTTATGCTAAGGACAAAACACACATCCATGCCCAAGAAAGGACTAAAACCTCCGACGGGGGAAGCCGTGTGAACTGCGGCAAGACGGCTCATACCACATGGCTACCCCACGTGACTGGACATACGAATGTGCACTTTATGCCAAATTATGCATTTCAGTGTGGTTCACAATATACTGATGCTCTTGGTGTATCCTCTGATGTCTTGTCTCTTTTATGAGATAATGTAAGATCTTTTAATGTTTTACACGCATGAACATACAGGCTTCCTACACCACCGTAGCTGCGCAAGTGCGGTGACGCCTGTTATCTGGCGCTCTCTGGCAACTGCTGAAACGAACCTATTTCTAACAGGTCGTGGGAAAATATTACAAATGATGGTTTGTAAAGTGTTACTTTCAAAGTGAACTTCCCTTTACACAAGATGAAATATGTGCGAGAATGTGCGATGATTTTCTTAAGTCACAGAGCGTTAGATTCTCATTTAAAAAGCAACTCTTTGAGGACGAGCCATTTAGGAGAGTTTAGAGCCCAGAAATTCAGACACTTATGTCGTTATTAGAAATTTTACTGGCACATTTGTGTGATGTATCTTAAAGTGTAACATGCGCAGAAAAGATCAACATTATATGTGAAAGCTTAGCTTCTCTTGCAGCTTATTGATCTTCGAGACCAATATTATATGTGAAAGCTTTGCTTTTCTTGTAGCGACACTATGTATATTAATTTAAACCATTAACTTTTCCTATTTGTGTGTTCATGCCACTTAGCAGTGATGTTGTTATCGGGTGACTCCATCATGAGCTATGACTGGCTTACAAAAGGCAGTTGCAACCTCGATTTCAATGCTTTGGAAAGTAACATGTGGTGTTTGGTGTGAATTCAACTTTATAACATGAAAATATGCAGCATACATGTTGCTGTACATCAAAGATCTTTCCAAATCGTGTTTCCCCCCCACCCACCCCACCCCGAGTTTCATTTTCTAAAGGCCAGAAAATTCTATGCCAGTTTATATAACCATAACCACTCAAAGGATTTATACGTTTTACAGTTCCGAGGGAAAGTATACTGTCACTTAAAATGAAAAAAGTCTATTTCCATGCTGGAGAAAAGTGTATTTTTAACCGGGAAATTTGGGAAAAATCTGGGAATTTTCTTTTTTTCCTTCATCAGCGTATATACCCTGTGTATCTCAGTCTATCTTCATTAGCATCAGATGATACACCAACCTCTTATTCTGTGTATGCTGTTTCTGATATCACAGATATACTTTCTATTGCTTCTCACTAGTCCTTTTGAAAAAGATGATGCAAATGCATTTTGGCCCTTCAGCAAAACACAATGAGTTGATTGAAATCTAATGGTGAAAGAATAATCAGTAAGTTGGCAGCATAAAATGAAAGAAACCTGTAGTGCGATAAAGGAATTAGGCCCTGAATGTCTTGTGAAACTGCTTAGGGCATAGGACTGAAAAGGTCAAAGTGTTGTGTCAAACAGTAAGAGTCAAAAAACATGAAGGTTTTAAAATGATGCAACGAGCACTGCCCTGACTTACTCCAACAAATAAGAGTGCAACATTATTTTACTGCAATTTAAAAGACTCTACAGTCCTGTAATTGTTGGCGACTAACGTCCATATTTCCTTTATTGGTAATGTGAGATAATACTGAAATCCACTGATGTAACAAACAGCTACCTATCTGAAAAAAGCTATTTTGTGTGGGAAAAGTAATTGTGTGTGACTGGAAGAAATTTTCCATTAAACTCTATTTTAGAATTAAAGTTGAAAATATCAGACTGTCTATTATGATCTTCTATTTCAAATAAAAGACACTGCAGACTAACTTCGACCTTTAAGAACTAAGTTGAAAGCTCAGTTTCAGGATACTAAACCAATGTAAAGAAGAGGTCTTCAAAGTTGTTTTCTCTTATCACAATAAGGCATCATATGGACTGTATAGCATGTAATAGAAATTTTCATGGAGAGCATAGTAAGGAATACTGCTACTTTTGATATTATGATGTAGCAATATTGTACTTTTAACTTATCGTTGGCTTCTGGAATTTTTGAAGGTGAGCCCACCTTTCCTCTGGAGGGAGCATTGTCTAGTTGTATAACGTCAACACTGCCCCAGCAATACTGGTCACACAGCAAGTTAATGTGTGGAGAGTTGATGATGGGCTTCTGCATGGAGCAGTCTCATGCAGCCATATCATCAGCAACTAGCAGGAAGAATTTGCTAGACAGTATAATTACGCAGATTCACAGGAGAAAAGTGTAAGAGTAATTCAGTGATTTCATGGAAAGGAATGCAGGATTAGTTTTGATATTTGTGGTTGATACAGTATTGTGTTTGTGAATCAGTAACTTTCACGGAGGAACATGTAGACCGAATGTAAATGAAAAGACTTCCATGAAGTGGAAATGTGTTATGTGTTAAAGGGACAATGAAAGAAAGTAATCTGACTTGTACTGTCAATATTTCAAAGAACTATTTTCCATCTTCCAACTGAACAGCTTTAATATTTGAGAAGTATAAGAGTTACCTGCTCATATTAGGCACATGGTCATTTCAAAGTGTGTCCTAAACGTAAAGCACCCATACGCAGGGTGGTGCAATGGCTACCGCACGTTTGTATTTGTCTCCCTAGCATGATAACTGATAATGTGGATCAGGCATCATGAAGATTTGCACAATGATTACCACTATGAAGATGTGCAAGATAATTATGGCTTGTCAATTTACTGGCAGAAACACAAAAAGAGACTAAATGAAAGCAAATGGCCATGGTCAACTGAGTGTGCTCAGAAAGGAGCTAATGAGCATAGGCAGAGTTGAAGTGGAATATTGTCATTTGAACATAAACAAGGACATCAATATTACATGGACTGATAAGGTAAGAAATGAGGTGGTTCTCTGCAGAAATGGCAAGGAAAAGAATGCATGGGAAACACTAACAAGAAGAAGGGATAATATGGTACAACATCTGTTAAGACGCTATGGAATAACTTTGGTGCTACAAAAGGGAGCTGTAAAGGAAGAGAGATATTGGAATACATCTGGCAAATAATTGAGAATACAGGTTGCAAGTGCTACTCTGAGATGAAAAAGTTGGCACAGGAGAGGAATTCATGGCACTCCGCATCAAACCAGTCAAAAACTGACAACAACAGAAAAAGGTGTACGATGGAAGAGGCAGTGCAAGGAGATTGATAATGATGCATTTACGCATGCTGTACAGCCACAAAAAGGCTGAGTGGCAATCATAAATAACAGAACTGTCCAAGTCAAACAATGGTAAACCCAAGATGGAATGTAACAATATTATGAAAAGGAAAGTTGCCCCTCACCATATAGTGAAGATGCTGAATCGCAGATAAGCACAACAAAAAGACTGTCTCAAATAAGCTTTCAGCCAGTAAGGCCTTCATCAAAAATAGACCGACCACACACACACACACACACACACACACACACACACACACACACACACACACACACACCTGCAGTCTCTAGAAACTGAAACCACGCTATGAGGAGCAGCACCAGTGCATGATGGGAGTGGCGATGGGTGGGGTTAAAGAGGAGGCTGGGACGGGGAGGGGGAGGGATAGTAGGATACGGGTGGCAGCCAGTGAAGTGCTGCTGGGAAGCACACAGGGACAAGGTGGAGAGAGGGTAGGGCAGCTATGTGCAGTCAAGAGATTAGATGGAGGGCAGAGGAGAGGTGGGAAGGGGGTAGTGGAAGAGGAAAGGAGTAAAAAGACTGGGTGTGATGGTGGAATGAGGGTTGTGTAGTGCTGGAATGGGAACAGGGAAGGGAGGGGCTGGATGGGTGAGGACAATGACTGACGAAGGTTGAGGCCACGAGAGTTACGGGAACACAGGATGTATTGCATGGAAAGTTCCCACTTGTGCGATTCAGAAAAGCTGGTGTTGATGGGAAGGATCCATATGGCACAGGCTGTGAAGCAGTCATTGAAATGAAGGATGTCATGTTTGGCAGTGTGATCTGCAACAGGGTGGTCCACTTGTTTCTTGGCAGATGGACAGCTTATTGGTTGTCAAGCCCACATAGAATGCAACACAGTAGTTGCGGCTTAGATTGTAGATCACATGCCTGGTTTCACAGGTAGGTCCGCCTTTGATGGAATAAGTGATGTTTGTGACCAGGTGGTGGTGGGAGAATGTTTGGGACAGATCTTGCATGTAGGTCTGTTACAGGGGTATGAGCCATAATGTAAGGGGTTGGGAGTAGGGGTTGTGTAGGGATGGACAAGTATATTGTGTAAGTTCAGTGGGTGGCAGAATACCACTGTAGGACGGGTGAGAATGATAGTGGGCAGCGCATTTCTCATTTCAGGGCACAATGAGATGTAGTCAAAACCATCGCGGAGAATGTAATTCACTTTCTCCAGTCCTGGGTGGTACTGAGTTACAAAGGGGTATGCTCCTCAGTGGCCAGACAGTGAGACCTTGGGAGTTGGTGGGAGACTGGAGAGACAAGGCACAGAGGATTTGTTTTTATACAAGGTTGGGAGGATAATTACGGTCTGAGAAGGCTTCATTGAGACTCTCGGGTATTTCAAGAGGGATAGCTTGTCACTGCAGATGCGATGACCATGGGTGGCTGGGATGTATGGAAGGGACTTCTTGGTATGGAATGGGTGGCAGCTGTCAAAGTGGAAGTATTACTGGTGGTTAGTAGGTTTGATATGTATGGAGGTATTGATGTAGCCATCTTTGAAGTGAAGGTCAACATCTTGGAAGGTGGCTTGTTGTGTTGAGCAGGACCAGGTGAAGCAAATGGAGAAGAAGTTGTTGAGGTTCTGGAGGAATGTGGACAAGATACCCTAACCCTCGATCCATATCGCAAAGATGTCATCAATGAATCTGAACCAGGCGAGGGGTTGAGGAAGGTTTCCTCTAGATGGCCCACAAATAGGTTGGCATAGGATGGTGCCATTTGTATGCCCATACCGTACCCCATATCTGTAGGTAATGCCTTCAAAGGAGAAGTAATTGTGGGTGAGGATATAGATGATCATGGCGTCTAGGAAGGAGGTTGTCGGTTTGGAATCTGTTGGGTGTTGGGAAAGGTAGTGTTTAATAGCAGTAAGGCCATGGGCATTAGAGATGTTCGTGTAAAGAGACATGGCATCAATAGTGACGAGCAGGGCATCATGTGGTAAAGGGAAGGAACTGTGGAGAGTCGATGGAGGAAGTGGTTGGTATCTTTTATATAGGAGGTTAGGTACTGGGTAATAGGTTAAAGGTGATGGTCTATGAGAGCAGAGATTCTGTCTGTGGGGGCACAGTAACCGGCCACAATGTGGCGTCCTGGGTGGTTGGGTTTATGGACTTGTGTCATGTAGAAGGTAGGAGTGCAGGAGTGGTAGTAGTGAACAGAGAGATGGACCCTGGCAGAGGTTCTGGGATAGGCCTACGGATTTGAGGAGTGATAGGAGATCCTGCTGGATTTATGGAATGGGGTCATTGAGGCAAGGTTTGTATGTGAATGTATCAGACAGCTGGTGGAGTCCTTCTGACAGGTTATCTTGTAGTTCAAAACAACAGTGATGGAGATTTTCTCTGCAGGTAGTTTTATAAGGTCAAGATCAGTTTTTAGATGGTAGACTGCAGTCCCTCCACACAGTACCAGGATACAGTAATATTCTTCATTAGAGAATCAGTCCTTACCAGTCAAAATTACAAAAATTTAAATGAAAACTAAAAGAATGGAAAATTCCCGGAATTCCTAAAAATGTCTAGGTTTTTCCCAGTTTTCTCCCAGATGAAAAAAATCCTGGGGTTTTTTCCCCAGATTTCCCGGTTGTCCCAGGGCGTATACACCCTGGTCCGGTCACAAATATCACTTATCCCATCAAAGGCAGACCTACCTGTAAAACCAATCATGTGATCTGCAAGCTAAGCTGCAACCACTGTGCTGTATTCTATGTGGGCATGACAACCAACAAGCTGTCGGTCTGCATGAATGGCCACTGACGAACTGTTGCCAAGAAACAAGTGGACCACCCTGTTGCTGAGCATGCTGACAAACATTACGTCCTTCATTTCAATAACTGCTTCACAGCCTGTGCCTTGTGGATCCCTCCCACCAACACCAGCTTTTCTGAATAGTGCAGGTGAGAACTTTCCCTGCAATATATCCTATGTTCCCATAATCCTCCTGGGCTCAACCTTCGTTAGTCATTGTCCTAACTCATACAGCTGCTTCCCTGTTCCCATTCCAGCACTCCACAGCCCTCATTCCACCATCACACCCAGTCTTTTTACTTCTTTCCTTTTCTGCCACCCCTCCCCCCTTCCCACCTCTCCCCGGCCCTCCATATAAACTCCTGACTGCACATAACTGTCCTACCCTACCTCATCCCTGTGCGCTCCCCGGCAGCACTTCACTGTTCGCCACCCCTACCCTACAATCCCTCCCCCTCCCAGCCCCAGCCTCCTCCTCACCACAACCCAGTCATCACTCCCATCATGTTCTGGAAATGCCCCTCGCAATTTGGCTTCAGTTGCAGTTGTGTGTGTGTGTGTGTGTGTGTGTGTGTGTGTGTGTGTGTGTGTGTGTGTGTGTGTGTGTGTTTTCTACTTCAGAGGAAGGTATTTTGGCCAAAATCTAAAGTGTATAGCAGTCTTTTCGTTGTGCCTGTCTGTGACTCAGTGTCTGTAGCATTTATATGTCTGAGTAGCTGCCAAAATGATAGTGGAAGAGAGCTGTGACACAATGCAGTTCCTTCAAGCATCTGGCCATATCCACAGCCACCTGACAGCCACAACACACACAGCTGTGGCTGAGCTTCAGCATGCCACACCATGCTGCCTTAGCAATGATACGTGGGCAGGTCGCTGACCTTCGGCCATGGTGATGGCCGCTATGCAACAATCAACATCTGTTGCACTCACCTAAGGTCCTCAGCAGAAGTAGAAGCAATAAAATTAGGTGATAGTACTAGCTGTCAGTGAGAGTGAACACTGCTTAAAGCATTGTATGGAAAAGTGAAATGTCAATTACGCATGTCATTCCAAAGGTTTTGTTTCAGATAATTAATCAGCAACTAGTATTTCCTTGTGTTAGAAATGTTTTTCCAATTTCAAATACCAGACTGTCTGGCTGTCTTACATTACCCACAGAAAAAGTTTTATCATATTTTTCTTTATGTCAGGTCATTTTGTTTGCTGTAGATATATAATTCTTGTTTTTTTTTCTGATTTGATTATGACTTGAATCATAACATACTGTATGATGTACAGGTATGAGGCACTGTATTATGTTAGGTAGTCAGCTGATAACCAATTAGGTTCCAGTTTAATTAAAGTTCGCATTTTCTTGATTTCTTCAATGTACAGAGCAGCAGTTATATGTGCAATAAAATTCCTTTTGCATACGCTGATCAATGTTCCTATACAAAGAACAGGTGGGGTATCTTAATTACTGAGCTTATGGAAGTACACCTGAAAGAGGTAAAAGTTACATTTATTGCAGTTGAAAAGTATCATCAGTTATGTTACGCTAAACAGAAAAGTAAAGAATGTCTTAAACTGTTTGAGAACTGACATCATAATTTTTTGCATAACCTATTCCCATAACATCTACACATCTTTGTGAATATTCCTTTATAATATATAATCCTGTTTATTTAGAAAAATTACTGTTCAGGATGAGTTGTACGCTATTCAGAGTTAACTGATGCACTAAGAAACTTTGATATTCTTAATTTTTGTATAGTGTTGATTGCCTACTTGTCACACATATTAAGCAAAATGTAAACAACTGTGAATATTTTGGTGTAGGGACACGAGTGTGAATTGCGCTTGATATTTTTACCCCCCCCCCCCCCATGAACCATGGACCTTTCCGTTGGTAGGGAGGCTTGCGTGCCTCAGCGATACATATGGCCGTACCATAGGTGCGACCACAACGGAGGGGTATCTGTTGAGAGGCCACACAAACATGTGTTCCTGAAGAGGGGCAGCAGCCTTTTCAGTAGTTGCAGGGGCAACAGTCTGGATGATTGACTGATCTGGCCTTGTAACACTAACCAAAACGACCTTATTGTGCTGGTACTGCGAACGGCTGAAAGCAAGGGGAAACTACAGCCGTAAATTTTCCCGAGGGCATGCAGCTTTACTGTATGGTTAAATGATGATGGCTTCTTCTTGGGTAAAATATTCCGGAGGTAAAATAGTCCCTTATTCGGATCTCCGGGCGGGGACTACTCAATAGGATGTCATTATCAGGAGAAAGAAAACTGGAGTTCTAGGGATCGGAGCGTGGAATGTCTGATCCCTTAATCGGGCAGGTAGGTTAGAAAATTTAAAAAGGGAAATGGATAGGTTAAAGTTAGATATAGTGGAAAACAGTGAATTTTGATGGCAGGAGGAACAAGGCTTCTGGTCAGGTGAATACAGGGCTATAAATACAAAATCAAATAGGGGTAATGCAGGAGTAGGTTTTATACTGAATAAAAAAAAATAGGAGTGTGGGTAAGCTACTATAAACAGCATAGTGAACGCATTATTGTGGCCAAGATAGACATGAAGCCCATGCCTACTATAGTAATACAAGTTTATATGCCAACTAGTTCTGCAGATGATGATGAAATTGAGGAAATGTATCATGAGATAACAGAAATTATTCAGATAGTGAACGGAGACGAAAATTTAATAGTCATGGGTGACTGGAATTCGAGAGTAGGAAACATAGTGGGTGAATATGGATTGGGGGTAAGAAATGAAAGAGGAAGCCGTCTGGTAGAATTTTGCACAGAGCATAACTTAATCATAGCTAACACTTGGTTCAAGAATTATAAAAGAAGGTTGTTTACATGGAAGAATCCTGGAGATACTAGAAGGTATCAGATAGATTATATAATGGTAAGACAGACATTTAGGAACCAGGTTTGAAATTGTAAGACATTTCCAGGAGCAGATGTGCATTCTGACCACAATCTATTGGTTATGAACTGTAGATTAAAACTGAAGGAACTGCAAAAATGTGGGAATTTAAGGAGATGGGACCTGGATAAACTGAAAGAACCAGAGGTTGTACAGAGTTTCAAGGAGAGCATAAGGGAACAATTGACAGGTATGGGGGGAAAGAAACACAGAAGAAGAAGAATGGGTAGCTCCAGGGGTTGAAGTAGTGAAGGCAGCAGAGGATCAAGTGGGTAAAAAGACGAGGGCTGCTAGAAATCCTTGGGTAACAGAAGAAATATTGAATTTAATTGATGAAAGGAGAAAATATAAAAATGCAGTAAATGAAGTAGGCAAAAAGGAATACAAACGTCTCAAAAATGAGATCGACAGGAAGCGCAAAATGGCTAAGCAGGGATGGCTAGAGGACAAATGTAAGGTTGTAGAGGCTTATCTCGCTAGGGGTAAGATAGATACTGCCTACAGGAAAATTAAAGAGACCTTTGGAGATAAGAGAACCACTTGTATGAACATCAAGAGCTCAGATGTAAACCCAGTTCTAAGCAAAGAAGGGAAAGCAGAAAGGTGGAAGGAGTATATAGAGGGTCTATACAAGGGCGCTGTACTTGAGGACAGTATTAGGGAAATTGAAGATGATGTAGATGAAGATGAAATGGGAGATACAATACTGCGTGAAGAGTTTGACAGAGCACTGAAAGACCTGAGTCGAAACAAGGCCCCTGGAGTAGACAGCATTCCATTAGACCTACTGACAGCCTTGGGAGAGCCAGTCCTGACAAAACTCTACCATCTGGTGAGCAAGATGTATGAAACAGGCGAAATACCCTCAGACTTCAAGAAGAATATAATAATTCAAATCCCAAAGAAAGCAGGTGTTGACAGATGTGAAAATTACTGAACTATCAGTTTAATAAGTCAAAGCTGCAAAATACTAATGCAAATTCCTTACAGACAAATGGAAAAACTGGTAGAAGCCGACCTCTGGGAAGATCAGTTTGGATTCCATAGAAATGTTGGAACACGTGAGGCAATACTGATCCTAAGATTCATCTTAGAAAATAGATTAAGGAAAGGCAAACCTACGTTTCTAGCATTTGTAGACTTAGAGAAAGCTTTTGACAATGTTGACTGGAATACCCTCTTTCATATTCTGAAGGTGGCAGGGTCAAGTACAGGGAGCGAAAGGCTATTTAAAATTTGTACAAAAACCAGATGGCAGTTATAAGAGTCAAGGGCATGAAGGGGAAGCAGTGGTTGGGAAGGGAGTAAGACAGGGTTCTAACCTCTCCCCGATGTTATTCAGCCTGTATATTGAGCAAGCAGTGAAGGAAACAAAAGAAAAATTCGGAGTAGGTATTAAAATCCATGGAGACGAAATAAAAACTTTGAGGTTCGCCGATGACATTGTAATTCTGTCAGAGACAGCAAAGGACTTGGATGAGCAGTTGAATGGAATGGACAGTGCCTTGAAAGGAGGATATAAGATGAACATCAACAAAAGCAGAACGAGGATAATGGAATTTAGTCGCATTAAGTCGGGTGATGCTGAGGGAATTAGATTATGAAGTGAGACACTTAAAGTAGTAAAGGAGTTTTGCTATTTGGGGAGCAAAATAACTGATGATGGTCGAAGTAGACAGGATATAAAATGTAGACTGGCAATGGCCAGAAAGCGTTTCTGAAGAAGAGAAATTTGTTAATATCGAATATAGATTTATGTATCAGGAAGTTGTTTCTGAAAGTATTTGTTTGGAGTGTAGCCATGTATGGAAGTGAAACATGGACGATAAATAGTTTGGACAAGAAGAGAATAGAAGCTTTCGAAATGTGGTGCTACAGAAGAATGCTGAAGATAAGGTGGATAGATCACATAACTAATGAGGAGGTATTGAATAGAATTGGGGAGAAGAGGAGTTTGTGGCACAACTTGACAAAAAGAAGGGACCGGTTGGTAGGACATGTTTTGAGGCATCAAAGGATCACAAATTTAGCACTGGAGGGCAGTGTGGACAGTAAACATCATAGAGGCAGACCAAGAGATGAATACACTAAGCAGATTCAGAAGGATGTAGGTTGCAGTAAGTACTGGGAATGATGAAGCTTGCACAGGATATAGTAGCAAGGAGAGCTGCATCAACCCAGTCTCAAGACTGAAGACCACAACAACAACAACATTTTTAGTCTATTGGAGTATAACAACTCAAGACAGAACCATTGCTGGGTTGTTAGTTGGTATCCGATTATTTGTTTATGCAGGGTTCTTGTTTCAAGATTATAATTTATGCGGTGTTCCTATTTTCTCTTTTGAATTTTTGAGAAAGTTTTTTCTTGCATTTGCTGAAAAGATTCTTCTGGAGGGGTGCAAGGAGCACTGCTATCTTTCATGTTATGATGCAGCAAAATGATACTCTGTATTAATCACTGGTGTTGAATTTTCGAAGCTGGAAGTGTCTTTTCTCTGCAGGAAGCATTGTCATGCTGTATAACATTAAACAATGTCCCAGTGGTGGTATTGGTCAAACACCAAGTTATATGCGGAGAGTTAGTGATGGGCTCCAGTGCGGAGCAGTCACATGCAGCCGCACCATGGATATGTAATACAAAAATTTGCTGTAAAATATAATTTGGTTCGTAGGAGGGAAAATGTTTCAGTAATTCAGTTTTTTTACCAAAAGGATGCAAGATTAGTTTTGAGATTTGTCGTTGAAATAGTATCGTGTTTGTGAATCAGTAACTTTTGTGGAGGAACAAATTGATAGCAGAACATAAATTAATATGCCACATGAACAGCAAGGTTTCCAACACCCTTCCCTGGGGTATACCTGAAGTTACTTCTACCTTTGATGATGACTATTCATCCAAGATAACATGCTGTGTCTTCCCTACCACAAAGTCCTCTATCCAGTCACAAATTTCACTTAATATCCAATATGATCAAATTTATTGACAATAAGCAGAGATGTGGTAATGAGACAAATGCCTTTCGGAAATCGAAAAATACTGCGTCCTCCTAACTAACTTGATCCAAAGCTTTCAATATGTCATGTGAGAAAAGTGCAATTGATGTTGTCAGAATTCATGCTGGTTGGCACTTTGGAGGTCATTCTGATCAAGATACCCCATTGTGTTTGAGCTCAGAATATGCTTTAAGATTCTACAATAAATTGATGTCAAGGATATTGAATGGTAATTTTGTGGAGCACTTTTACTACCCTTCTTGTAAAAGGGTGTGACCTGTGCTTTTTCCAATTACTGGGCATGATTTTTTATTCAAGGGATCTACAATAGTTTATACTTATAAGAAGGGCTAACTCAACCACAAATACAGTGTAGAACCTGATGGCGATTTCATTGGGCCCTGGAGCTTTGTCCAATTTTAATGATTTCAGCTGTTTCTCAACACCATTAGCATTAAAACTTATTCCATTCATTTTGTCAGTGTTACAAGGATTAAATTGGGGCAATTCTCTTGGGTTTTCCTTTGTAAAGGAATATTTGGAAACAGTGTTAAGCATTTCAGCTTTTGTTTTGCTACCATCAATTTCAGTTCATGTATCATTCACTAGGGGCTGGACACTACAGCCTTTACATATGACTAGAATTTATTTTTGTTCTGTGAAAGGTCACTTGATAATATTCTGCTACAGTAGTCATAGAAGACATTACGTATTGCTCTGTTGACAGCCAAATGTGTTTCATTCAGCGTCTCTCTGTCTATAGTCCTATGCTTTATTTCACACATATTATGCAGTAATCTGTTTCTTTAGAAGTTTCTTTACAGTGACTGTATACCATGGAGGTTTGCTCCCACCAAGAACTGTTCTACTGGATACATATCTGTCCAATGTATGATCAGTTATTCTTTTAAACATGAGCCAGAGTTCTTCTCCATGCTCCTGCCCTGTGCTGAAAGTTTTAATTTCCTCATTGAGATATGACACTTCTGATACTTTTGCATACATTGTTTGTTATAATGACAATTATACAAGTAAATTTCCCCATAAACAGTAAATTCAAGGATAGTAAGTTCATTACTAAAGTGGAAATGAAGTGTAAACACTACAAAGAATATCTTACCATGGTGTGCCATATATTTTCAATCCGTAAACTACAACTTCTTCATCTTGTAAATATATGCAGTTCGTCAAGCATTTTTTCACATTTGGAGTTGTTATTGCTTCTGTTATGTTTTCTTTTGGAACACCCAATGTTGGAATTTTATCAACAACACTATAACCTGTATGAGAAGTTCTGTCGCCTGGACTGCTGTTCAAAGACTGTGTAAATGTTTCATCAAAACTCAGCTCATGATTTCCCGCAATAACAATTTTATATTTGTGAGGCAGCTGACCTAAAATTATATATTACAAATAAATTCAGTTTTCATATTAGTATTGACTATCGTGGATGTAATATTAGAAAACAACTAAGCTTACCTATCCAATTATTGAAATCAATAACCTCTTCCTCTCTGCCACATTTTGTAAAATCACCTGCATGTATGAAAATATCTCCATCTGGAATGTCAAATCTGATATGTGGAGTCAATGAGTGTGTGTCACTCATACACACTATTCGAACCTGCAGAAACATTACAAATAAATCAAACTGCAACAAAAAATTGCGCCTAAAATTATACTGTATGAACATTAATCAGAAAATGAAAAGCTGCGTCAGTAATACATTGTCACTGATATCCTTAAATGTATACATCACAAGCTACTGGGTTTGTCACCCAGCTTATCTGTTCATAAACTTCTTGTACATAGTTTACATAACTTAAAATATAAGTTACAAATTTCTTGTGGTGGACATTTTTGCAGCAATAGTGTATAAATTGAAGTAATTTTAAAGGAAAACACCTTTTGCATGCTGCACATTGATTTTTTTTAATTTTGCTTGTGTACCCAGATGTGTTTCACTTTATTTGCAAAGCATCTTCAGTGGGTTTCAGATCAGCATCTGATTCATTATTTGTAATCCAAACAGCTTTCTCCCATATAGACAATTGGTTGACAGTTTGCAGATTCAGTTGTGGTCACTGCAGCCTTTCAGCCAGTTTTCTGTATGGGAGAAAGCTGTTTGGCTTACTGATAATGAATTAGATGCTGATCTGACACCCACTGAAGATGCATTGTAAATAAGGCAAAATATGTAAAATGTGAAAAACTAATGTGCAGCATGCAAAAGGCAATTTTATTTTAAACTACTGCTTAAACCTAAAGTTTTTCTTTTATAAGTTTCTGTAATTTAAAATATATGTATTTGAAGGTAAAAAAATTAAATATTGTATAGGAATATAAGATACAAGTACCAAATGTGTCTTGCTGCAGTACTGACTGGAACACAAGTGCTAAATGTTATCCTGTTTGTTTGAGGATTTAAAGAGAGAAGAGAAGAAAGTGGACTGATACATATAGGTCAAACAAAAAATTCATATGCAGAGTAAAACAAGGGCTATTAGATTTCGGGAAGGAACAGAACACAATGACAATAATTACTGCTAAGATACTTGAAGGGTCCAGGAAAAAAGTTAAGTCCATTTTTTTTCTTTTTTCACCAGTATATGAAAGTACAGAACAGATCCAACTCTATTACCAGGGTAACTAGGAAAACCAACTCAGTCATAATGTAAATGAGCGTTGAAAATAAGTTGTATAGGGAAAGAAAGAGCTCAGCCCATATGAAACACAACAAAAAGGCTTAGTCCATTAAGTGCTGAACTTACTGGACTGCGTAGTTTTGCAGGATGCTTATTTATATGGTCTCCTTTCTGTACTTCTAATGTAATGAAAAAGGCCTAGGAAAAATGAATGTGAAGCAAGATTTAACAATGCAACCTATGAGTACACAGTTTGAGTACAAATATGGGATGCAGTGAAAGAAGTGTTTGTTTTTCTTAAGGCATTGATGGCAATGCATGGCACATGACATATCAAAAAGTAAGATACAATACGTAGTGTCTAGTCATCGAACTACCAGGTATGCCCTTCTTGATAAGAGAGAGAAACACGGGAACAGCCCCTGGAAATTAAGCAGCATATTGCCCCCTTTCCAGACAGACATTGTTATCATGGGTTAGAAGATACAACTAAAGTATACTCTCTGATGAACTGGACAAAAGTACAATGTTCAATTTATTCAAAGAGAATTACCCAACACGTAAGGTATATTACAAAACACAGAGAGAGATATTTCATACATAGTGTATTTCCTTTGAGTATACTCACACAGATACATGTAGCACCTGTGACAAATACAGAGGCAAAGTGAAATGCCTACAAATGGAAAAACAAAAGTGCACAAAAGTGGCGGAAATCAGAGACAATGAGTCTCAACTGAAGAATTAGAAAACTTAAAACCATTTTCACAAATTGAAAGCAAACACGTTTTATGAGAGGAAGAGAAAAGCTAAGAAGGAAAGCAGAAAGAGCTGGAAAAGAAAGCCATATTTATGGATTTTGGCAAGGATCTACATCTACCCAGCATTACAACTAAAGCTTTATGTTATAAATGGCAATTATATATGTAAACTTTAAACATCCACTGTTTATCAAATGCAGAGATTACGTTTTTCCTTTATCCTGAATGTGTTGCCAAAAAAGATAGTGATGATGTCTGTTCCACGATTCACACATTTTGTTAGGAAGCTAAAGCTGAAACTTTTCACCAATGGGCAGGATTCCTGAGGCACTTCTATGTGCAGAAGTGTCCCTTCCTACAAACCCATTTAGAGAGCTTGTCGTAGATGGAGCTCACCCAAGGCTTATCAAATTCAGGATGACATAATGGAGCATAGAAGATTGCTGTTTGAAATCAGCACATCCGGTTGAAGAATCCAAAGGACTAGAGTTTGGGTTTTCCTGAGTTTTCTCCAAACCATATATGTTTTTTACTGATATAGTTTCAGATTACCCATCTATCATGAGAAATACCAGGAGCTATACATTTTGAAAATTTTTGTTTGTCATTAGCAAAAGAACTTTATGAGAGTTGCCTCCTTTTTGCTCGAAGTTCTCAGACTAAGCAGTCTTGTACTGCTTTTAAATTATATTTCGATTCTGTGTCAAGTAATAAAGGAAAATTCAGTGTTTATGCTACTTTGAAGTCATGGACGGATCCCCTTCTTTAACCCTTACTCAACGTTTTAACATACATTATCAAAACTTCAAATAAATTTGCAATAACATTGTTACATATTTACAGGATGTTAGTTAAGGTTTGTAAGTTTGCAAAATAACTGTAAATGTTCCAGTACTGTAAAATCAAGAAAAGATTTAACTAGAATATTAATGTTCTACACTGAAGAGCCAAAGAAACTGATACAACTACTTAATAATGTGTATGGCCCCGTGAGCACGCAGAAGTGCCGCAACAAGACATGGTATGGACTCAACTAATGTCTGAAGTAGTGCTGGAGGGAACTGACACCATGAATCCTACAGGGCTATCCATAAATCTGTGAGAGTACGAAGGGGTGGAGATCGTATCTGAACAGCATGTTGCAAGGCATCCATAATGTTCATGTCTGTGGAGCCTGGGGACTAGCAGAAGTGTTTAAACTCAAAAGAGCATTCCTGGAGCTACTCCGTAGCAATTCTGGACATGTTGGGTGTCGCACTGTCCTGCCAGAACTACCCAAGTTCGTCGGAATGCACAATGGACGTGGATGGATGCAGCTGATCAGACAGGATGCTTCCATACATATCACCTGTCAGAGACATATCTAGATGTATCAGGGATCCCATATCATTCCAACTGCATACGACACCATTACAGAGCCTCCACCGGCTTGAACAATCTCCTGCTGACATGCAGGGTCCATCAACTCATGTGGTTGTCCCAATACCCGTACACGTCCATCCGCTAAATACAATTTGAAACGAGACTTGTCTGACTAAGCAACATGTTTCCAGTCATCAACAGTCCAATGTCGGTGTTGAAGGGCACATGAGAGGCATTAAGCTTTGTGTCGTGCAGTCATCAAGGTCACACGAGAGGGCCTTCAGCTCCAAAATGACCGTATCAATTATTTTTTACTGAACGGTTCACACACTGACATTTGTTGATGGCCCAACATTGAAACCTGCAGCAATTTGCAGAAGGGTTGCACTTCTGCCAAGTGGAACGATTCCATTCAGTCGTTGTTGGTTCCATTCATGCAGGATCTTTTTCTAGCCCCCGAAAAAGTTGGAGATTTGATGTTTTACTGGGTTCCTGATATTCCCAGTACACTCGTGAAATGGTCGTACAGGAAAGTCCCCACTTCATCATTATCTTGGAGATGCTGCATCCCATCGCTCGTGTGCTGATTATAAAACCATGTTCAAACTCACTTAAATCCTGATAACCTGCCATTGAAGCACCAGCAACCGATCTAACAACTGCATCACACACTTGTTTATACAGATGTTACCGACCCCAGTGCCATATTCTGCCTGTTCACAAATCTCTGTATTTGAATTACACATGCCTATACCAGTTTCTTTGGCGTTTCAGTGAATAAAATTTATAAAATTGGACTTAGTTCATTCTTTTCCTTGCCCCTTTATTTGATTCCTCCAAGTAGTCTACCTGTCCTCACTCAGATGTGTGATAAAATTTCACTGCCAAAAGATAATTACCTACCTACCTCCCTCCCTCCCGCCCCCCCCCCCCCCTCTCTCTCTCTCTCTCTCTCTCTCTCTCTCTCTCTCTCTCTCTCTCTCTCTCTCTCTCTCTCTCTCTCTCTCTCACACACACACACACACACACACACACACACACACACACACACACACACACACACTAGTGAAAAGTGTTCAGCCTTTTTGTTGTATATTAACTAGTGGCACAGTAAAATTCTAATCTCCTCAGGGGAAACGGGCACTTTTATCATTCTCTGCTGGTGAAAATCAATTCCTACAGCTAATTCTTCTGGTTCTCTTTATGATGCTACAAAGTGGTGTCTTGTACATTATTACATTTTATTTGGGAAAAATAATCTACTGTTTTTGGGAACAGCTTGCTAGGGAAGATTAAAAATGTTTTCAGTGTTGTATTAACCTGCATTTATTTGCTTTTGGAAGATATTCTCCCAGCTCACTCCTATATTTTGGTTACTAAAATGAAATCATTGATTTAATCACGAACTTCTACTCTGCTTTCTTGAATTACTTAATGCACTTTTACTCTTGCTATATCGAAAGCTGCAGGGTTCTCTGCTGACTGTCTACATCTGGACCTTCACACAGCTGCTGTTTGGTCCTGAATGCAGTGCTACTTTCCTCATGCCACAGTTGGATAGACTACCTTCTAAACTTGCCAGGCAAATTTGGAAGATATAGTTTAATGTCATAGTAACTGTAATGTGCTCCACCATGTACTGGATGTTTTCCTTAGCCCTTTTTGAAAGTAGTGCAAGTAGTGTTGGGTTGGTTGGTTTGTGGGATTAAAGGGACCAGACTACTATGGTCATCGGTCCCTCGTTCCATAAAAAAACCACCCGAAGAGAATAAAAACGAACAACAGGAAAGACAGCAGACAAAACAGGACATGAAATACTCTGACAGAGACCAGACAAAACAAATTAAAACACACAGTGTGACAGTGGTTGGCCGACCGTAGAGAAAAAGAGGAAAAGCCAACCACCAAGAACACTTTAAAAACTCAGTTTAAAATCAGAGGCTAAAAGCCAGAATCAACACTAAAAAACTTAGATTAAAGGATAAAAACCCCCTGCCCGAATAAAACACAAAACCAAGTCCACCATGGCAGAGTCATCTGATAAAAGAGCAGAGAGCATGTCAGGCATTGCAAAAGTCTGCCTGAGCACGGTTAAAAGGGCGCACTCCGACAGAATATGGACCACCATGAAGGACGCTCCACAACGACAAAGAGGGGGATCCTCACGACACAGTAAATAACTGTGCGTAAGTCGGGTGTGGCCAATGCGGAGCCAACAAAGGACGACTGAGTCCCTGCAGTTGGCTTGCATGGATGACCGCCACACAGTCATCGTGTCCTTGACGGCACGGAGTTTGTTAGAGGTGGTCAGACCGCACCATTCAGCATCCCAAAACGAGAGAACTTTGCGGCGTAAGATTGCCCGCAAATCAGCTGCCAGGAGGCCAATCTCCAGAGATGGTGCACTGGTGGCCTCTTTCACCGGGCGGTCAATAGTTTCATTGCCAGGTATACCAACATGGCCTGGGGTCCAAACAAAGACCACAGACCTGCCGCTACGGGCGAGAGTATGCAGGGACTCCTGGATAGCCATCACCAGACGAGAACGAGGGAAACACTGGTCGAGAGCTCATAAACCGCTCAGGGAATCGCTACAGATAACGAAGGACTCACCTGAGCAGGAGGGGATATACTCTAGGGCACGAAACACTGCAGCCAGCCTGCAACGAACGTTGTTCAGAATGGTCCCCTAGAGTTAGTGCATAACCGACTAGACCAGCAACCATTGAACCGTTGGTGTAGACAACGCCAGAGCCCTGATACGTGGCCAGGATGGAATAAAAACGGCGTCGGAAGGCCTCCGGAGGGACTGAGTCCTTCGGGCCATGTGCCAAGTCGAGCCAAAGGCAAGGGCGAGACACACACCACGGGGGTGTACGCAGACAGGCCCGGAAAGGAGGTGGAACAGGGGAACACCCAAGCCAGGAAAGAAGCTGTTTGACACGTACGGCGATCGGACAACCCAACCGGGGCCGATGTTCTGGCAGATGAACGACTGATTGCGGGAAGAGGACACGATAATTTGGATGCCCGGGCAAGCTAAAAACATGGGCAGCATAAGCAGCCAGTAATTGTTGGCATCGTAACCGCAGTGGAGGGACACCTGCCTCCACAAGTATGCTGTCCACAGAGCTGGTTCGGAAGGCACCAGTGGCAAGGCGTATCCCGCTGTGGAGGATTGGGTCCAGCACCCGCAACGCAGATGGGGATGCTGAGCCATAAGCCAGACTCCCGTAGTCCAGACGGGACTGGATTAACGTCTGGTAAAGCCGTAGGAGAGTAGATCAGTCGGCGCCCCACCTGATGTTGCTCAGGCATCGCATAGCATTTAGGTGCCGCCAACACGCCTGTTTAAGCTGCCGAATATGAGGCAGCCAAGTCAACCGGGCATCAAAAACCATCCCCAAAAACCTATGTGACTCCACCACTTTAAGAAGCTCGCCGTCAAGATAAAGCCGCGGCTCCGGGTGAACAGTGCGTCGCCGGCAGAAATGCATAACGCAGGTCTTGGCTGCGAAAAACTGAAAACCATGCGCTACAGCCCAAGACTGCGCCTTGCGGATTGCGCCCTGTAGATGACGTTCAGCAGCTGCAATGCCAATAGAGCTTAGTAAAGGCAGAAGTCGTCAGCATACAGGGAAGTGGAGACAGTATTTCCCACAGCCGCAGCGAGCCCGTTAATGGCTATTAAAAACACACACACACTGAGAACAGAACCCTGTGGCACACCCTTCTCCTGGACTTGGGAGGAACTATATGGGGAATGGGAATGGCAGATTCGGCAGCAGTAACGATGCCGGTGGTGACCGATTGAACCACTGCATCAATGGCATCGTTAGAGAGAGGCTCAATAGCGGTAGTGGAGGAGAACAAGTCCCAGTCAGCCTGATTCATAGCCCATCTGCTAGGGCACCCAGAAGACTGACGCTGTGGCAGTGACAGAAAGATCGGAAAGTGGTCACTACCACACAGGTCGTCATGCACTCTCTATTGGACAGATGGTAAGAGGCTAGGGCTACAGATGGAAAGGTCAATGGCGGAGTACGTGCCATGCGGCACACTGAAGTGTGTGAAGGCACCATCATTTAAGATCGAGAGATCGAGCTGCGCCAATAAATGCTCAACGATGGCAGCTCGACCTGTTGCCACTGACCCACCCCACAGATGGTTATGGGCGTTAAGGTCGCCCAGTAACAGGAAAGGTGGAGGCAATTGAGCTATTAGAGCAGCCAGGGCATGCTGCGCGACATCACCATCCGGTGGAAGGTAAAGACTGCAGACGGTAACAGCCTGTGGTGTCCACACCCGAACAGCGACAGCCTCTAAAGGTGTGTGGAGAGGTACAGACTCGCTGTGAAGAGAGTTCAGGACATAGATGCAGACGCCACCAGACACCCTTTCATAAGCTGCCCGGTTCTTATAATAACCCCGATAGCCACGGAGGGCGAGGGTTCACATTGCCGGAAACCAAGTTTCCTGCAGAGCAATGCAGAGGAAAGGGTGAAGGCTGATAAGTTGGCGGAGCTCAGCTAGATGGTGGAAGAAACCGCTGCACTTCCACTGGAGGATGGTGTTGTCCATGGCTGAAGAAAGGCTTGACGGGACTGGGAAGGGAGATTACGCCGCTGGGTCACCTGCTGCCTCCAATTTAGCACCTGTGATAGTGCTTTCCATGGCGTCTGATGGACCAGGGAGATCGAGGTCCTCAGCGGACGCCATAATCTCCACCGCATCCTCAGACGCAAAGCTGGAAGGTTGCGGTGGGATCGCTACCACCGCGAGTTCCTTGGGATGAGAGCTCTTCTTGGGTTTCTCACGCCGTTCCTTGGGTTGCACCGGCTGGGAGGGCTTCACCGATTCAGTCTCCGGGACGGAGGAGGATCGTGAAGCCCTACGACCAGCTGATTGCGGGCACTTACGCCATTGTCGGCCATCAGGCTTCTCGCTGGCGGAAACCTGGGAAGGGAGGGACCCAAGGGACCCCTTGCGAGCGTGAGAAGCCGAAGAAGTTGGACACTTCTCCGGCTTAGAAGTGGGGACGGACGTCCCCGATGGGTGGGATGGTGTTGCTCCTGAGGTAGGTGGCGCAGGAGCAACCCGGTGGGTAGAGCCCCCCACTGGCGAGGGGGCAGGAGGAGTTTTACTACTCGTCGATCCGGCCACAATTGGAGAAACAGACTGGGCTAGCACAGGTGTTGTAGCAGCAGCGTAGGAAGATGTCATTCTCACAGGATGGAGTCGGTCGTATTTCCTCTTGGGCTCAGTATAGGTTAGTCGGTCCAGGGTCTTGTATTCCATGATTTTACGCTCTTTCTGGAAAATTCGGCAGTCTGGCGAACAAGGTGAATGGTGCTCCCTGCAGTTGACACAGATGGGAGGCGGGGCACATGGAGTATTGGGATGTGATGGGCGTCCGCAATCTCGACATGTGAGGCTGGAAGTGCAGCGAGAAGACATATGGATGAACTTCCAGCACTTAAAGCACCGCGTCGGGGGAGGGATATAGGGCTTAACGTCACATCGGTAGACCATCACCTTGACTTTTTCCGGTAATGTATCCCCTTCGAAGGCCAAGATGAGGGCACCGGTAGCAATCTGATTTTCCTTCGGACCGCGATGAACGCGCCGGACGAAATGTACACCTCGGCGCTCTAAATTGGCACGCAGCTCTTCATCAGACTGCAAAAGAAGATCCCTATGGTAAATAACTCCCTGGACGATATTTAAACTCTTATGGGGTGTGATCGTAACGGCAACATCCCCCAACTTGTCACAAGCGAGTAACCGTCGTGACTGGGCAGAGGATGCCGTTTGTATCAGGACTGACCCAGAGCGTATTTTTGACAAGCTCTCCACCTCTCCAAACTTGTCCTCTAAATGCTCGACGAAGAACTGAGGCTTTGTGGAGAGAAAAGACTCCCTATCAACCCTTGTACAAACTAAGAAGCAGGGCGAATAACTGCTACTGCCATCCTGAGACTTACGTTCCTCCCACGGTGTGGTCATGGAGGGGAACGTTTTCGGATCGTTTTTCTGAGCATTAAACTGAGCCCAAGAACGCTTAGAGACTGCTGGCGGCTGGCCACCAGCGAGAGACGATGTACCACGCTTCATTGCGAGTCATCCGCCCTGATGCCACCTACTCCGACCAAGGGCCCTCCCCACGGGCGCCATCCAGCCACGGCAAGAGCCACCTGGCAGGATGGCCGTTGCCGGGAATCCCGATACCCCAGGAGGATAGGCATCTACTCCTTGGCATACGTGGGGAGTTAACGGCGCAGGCATCAGTAGAGCGATCCCTGTGTTGTCAGGGGGCTACAACCAACAGGGTACATGGCGGCCCCACCACAACGTACTGGCTACCGTGCTGGATGTTAGGTAACATGTGGTCCATGGTCGCCGTCGGTGCAGAAAGAGGCACTGCACAGTTCAAGGTGTTATCTGAACGCAGAAAAAGAGTCATGCCCAAGAGATGGAGAGCAGACAGGACTGCAGTTCAACGGTGTATAAGCTGGCGAAAGGTCTGATCGCAAGATGGACACAATGCACCAAGTAAGGCGCCCTTCCCCAATCGGCTCGCTCTTCGGAAAATTTTGAGAGATGGAGGTCAAACCCAACAGGGGACCATCATATAAGGCCGAAAAGTTTGAGCCTCCTTTTAGTCGCCTCTTACGACAGGCAGGAATACCGCGGGCTTATTCTAACCCCCGAACCCGCAGGGGGGAGTAGTGTTGGGTGCTAGTTTTGCTGCTCCAGACAAATGGGCTCTCATAAACATTTATTAAAACTGTAACAGATCACAAAACCCCGAAGATGTTTCATTTCAATTTTTATTTTGTCTCTGATTTGACTCTTTAATAAAGGGACATGGTCATTTGTAGACTTTCAAATACAGTAAAATTCAGTACGAGAAGACTGTTCTCCATTTTGTATGGGCGGCTGCTGCCCTGTACACCAGAGGTACACTGATTTATATCTCAGCATGCAGAGTTTTCACCACCCCATCCATAAGAGAGTCATTTTAAATACATTGCTACACAGTGCTACAACTGTTTTTGACTCGACTTCCGGAATTAATGTCTGGAGCATATGTAGCGAAAGAATGGCATGGGGCATAAGATTTAAAGTTGGCACTTTCAAAGAAACAAAAATGCAGAAATACTGAACAACCATGAAATGAATCACCTATTGTGCTCCTTCCTTTCTGCAGTGTTCCTCTAGCAAAATATGTAGAATCTGGGGAAGACAAGGTATAAGATCTATTTTCTGACCACCTGAGAAGATAATGTAAATGTTGCACCCATTTATAGACAGTCACGACCTCAGGGTCCCTGGGATATATAAGATTTTATGTGGGTGCAGTAGCGACTGCAGCAGTCAGTGCACCCATACTGTTTCCAACTGCTATACGGAATACCAATTTCACGTTACACGGAAATAATAATTCAAGTCCTGTTTGGAAGATACTGAGAAAATTAAATTTTAAGCTTTGAGGACTGTGTCAAGTTTTAATTACAAATAATTTATAGATTTTACCCCCTAAATTATTGTCTACTTTATATGTTATACCATGGCATAATAGCCACTTACAGTAATGCAGAATGACAATGAAGAAATATATCAATAGAACAAAAGACAAAATTTGCAAGAAGTGATCTAAGTTCCTTCACATTTAAATTTAAAAGCTTAGAAACTGCTATTTTATCTGACTATTATTACCAATGTATCACTTTTATACTTGACATATAGGATATATTCAATAAAGCAACCTTTTACCTTGTCATAATACTAGGTCTACTTACAATAATGCAGTACAACAGTGAAAAAACTTAATAGCAGTACACAGAATTAATTTTGCAAGGTAAAAATTAGTATCAAAATTCTTAAAACATATGAAATAAATTGAAAAGCATAGGACTATTGCCAGGACTTTCCTATAATGACCCCATTTTTTTCTAATTATTCAACTTTAAACATTACACAAGTTCCTATTTAATAATGCAAAACAGTAACATTAATTAAATAGGCAAAATGATCCAAGTCCAGTGTTACAATGTCTGTAATGTTACGAAAAAAACACTTGTCTTCATCATGGGTTTCACCAGCTGATAATGAACTGAAACATTGTTGAGCTTCTTAGCCACAAACCTGTTTCAAAATTTTCAAATTGTCATATTTTGCAAGGGATTACACTCCACTACAACAAAGGGTTCTGGAAGTCATCTTGCATTTTCAATTACTTGATACCAGTCATTTGGCACTTCACAAAACTGTCTTTATGTCTGCTAGGCCCATATTCTGGTCACACTAAACAAGTTATGTGGCTGTGGTCAAATCCTCCTTCAGTAGGCTTCAAGAAATGAAACACAGTGTAGTTCATGTTCTGCCCTGGGCAAGAATCACAGAATACACCAAATTCACATACATTGCTGGATATTCAGTACTATAATGTGATAGCTTAGAACAAACTTCATCTGAAACTTTGTTTGCCATGGTTTGACTGTAGGTGTAGAACAAAGACTTAGCTGTAGCACAGCTATATATATTAAATGAGTAAAGTGACAGTTGGTAGTAACTTGTTGAGATATTGGGCAGTGTTTTTTTTTTCCCCTCACGATTCATCATAATTACAACTCTGTTTATTTTCTACACTCACCCTGTTCAGTCTGCTTTATTTCAAAAAACTTGTCAGCCTCTCTTTTGTGCAGTTCATTTTAAACATATATGTGTTTTCTCTTCTCAATCAGGTCCTGGGGAGAAACCTTTGCATCACTATCTGTGAATCAACTTGGACAACATCACATATGCTGCAGGTGTTGTCATTTGGCAGCCAAAATTTATATTTTGTCACAAAAGTTACATGATATTGTTCATAGGACACTGGGTTACCCAGGAATTTGTTTAAGAACATCTGGTGTAGCTTCCTGACATTAAGGTCTTCTAATGAGCAGTACGCCCTTTGAGCGATTGTATATGTTCATGATTTTTGCCTCTTCTTTCGTCATTACGTTTGTGTGGCCTATAACCATGTTTACCCACAGTGTTGATGTATGCTTTCCCTATAGTGACTAGGGAACATTTCAAAGTGATGAGGCATCAGTTTGTAATGCCATGGATTGATAGAAGCACATCATGGTATTTTAACTATCTTCAGATCCCTTAACACTCTAACTTTATAACTGCAGGAGAAGTCACGATATTGTGCTTCATCAGAATTATTATTATTATTATTATTATTATTATTATTTTCCCAGCACAATACAGGCTTCACAATGATTAGATTTGTAAGATGCTATTTCACTGAACTCTTCAATCAATGCACTTCTTTCTGTGCTAGTTGCATTTACAAAACATTTCCCATATGAACACTTATAGTCATTGCCGGTATTCTCACTCAAAGCTCAATTTTCGAACACTGTCTCAAAAGAAAGCTACAGTACAACTAATAGTGAACTAGCAATGTTATTCTAAGACCGTGTACAATACTAAAAAAAACAACAATGAATAATTTACACCTGGATGTGTGGACTCTGATCATCCTTCCAAAGGAAAGCTGTGACTGATCATTCTTCCAAAGTACGTAAAAACTTAAGAGCTTGAATTACATGGGCATTGATCATATCCCCAAAGTTAAGGTTTCACAAGAAATGTATTTGCAGTTGCAAATACAAACAACCAACAGCTGTGTAAGGGAATGAAGACACTGAAAATTTTGCCCGCCGAGGACTCGAACCCAGATTTCTCACGTCACGCGATGGGTCGCCTTAACAGCTTTGGCATCTATGAACAGCTCACAGCTGGACCCAAACTTCCATATCTTGTTATTCCTGCATCACAACCTGCACTCATACATTATGTAATTCCTGTACAAGGAGGACATCTTAATTATAAGCTGCTGCCCGGTGTGAGCCGATAAATATGATACTGCAGCACTTGTCTTGTTAAGAAGAATGATGCATGCATGTCCGAAGGAACACTGCAGTGTTGTTCTTAACAACACAGGCACTACAATATCATATTAAAGTTTCACAGTCTGGAAGTTCTTCATTTATATTACAAGATGACAGTGAAAGCTAAAATTCGACCTTAGATGACTTGACTGTTATCCCTGTGTACACTTCAATTAATATACATTAAAAATTGAGAAATCAAGAGCTGCTGAGCACAGATCCCACAGAGAAACAGAATAATACTGCACGAAATTAAAATCTTTTCCGGTAAGTATAAGCTTCAATGATGGCAGATAATGATTGCAAGCATTCTACACTTGTCTAGTTATGAATTTCTAGCAGAGGTAGTAGCTACTGCACAATTTAAAAGCCATGGAGGATGGAGCTACATCACCACAGACAATAGAAAAAAAGAAAAACAAGGAGACAAAATACATCAAGGAAACTAGATTTAGTATATCATTAAACAGTTACCAGCTGATTTGCCTAAGACGAGAAAAAGACTGTCCCTATGATTTTGCAGATGGAACATTTCATGCGAATGCAAACAATTTTCAACAAGTCTGAGTTCAGTTCTTTGTACAATGTGTTTATCTCCAGCAGTCTGCAAAGAACAAAAGTTCGGTATCTGTTCCAAGCTTTTTAATAACTCCTTACACAATGAGAAACATCAAACAATTTACTACATTGGAAGTTAATATACAGGATGTTTGTCTATTATGTGTACAAATGGAATTATTCAGATAGCTATGCGAGACGAAAATTTAACTGTGATGTGGAACTTGATAGTAGGAAAAGGAAGAGAAGGAAAAATTGTACAATTACATGGACTGAGGAGAGAGGAATGAAAGATGAAGCTGCCTGGTACAATTCTGCGCAGAGCATAATTTAATCATCACTGACACTTCATCTCAGAAGCATGAAAGAAGGATGTATATGTGGAAGAAACCAGGGGACACTGGAAGGCTTCAGATTGATTATAAAATGGTAAGACGGAGATTCTGAAACAAAATTTTACGAAGTTTCCAGGGACAGAGGTTAACTCCAGCCACAATTTACCGGTTATGATGTGTGTGTGTGTGTGTGTGTGTGTGTGTGTGTGTGTGTGTGTGTGTGTGTGTGTGTGTGTGTGTGCGTGCGTGCGTGCGTGCGTGTGCGAGTATATACCTATCCTCTTTTCCCCTTAAGGTAAGTCTTTCCGCTCCCGGGATTGGAATGACTCCTTACCCTCTCCCTTAAAACCCACATCCTTTCATCTTTCCTTTTCCTTCCCTCTTTCCTGACGATGCAGCCGCCGGTTGCGAAAGCTCGAAATTCTGTGTGTGTGTTTGTGTGTTTTATTCATTGTGCCTATCTACCGGCACTTTCCCGCTTGGTACATTATTTATTTATTTATTTTGATCCAACATTTTTTTGGTGCCTGTCTTCTGGATAAGTCAGAGTCTTGCTTACTAGAATTACATGTTATTGCTTGGCATTATTATCTACACAACTCTTTTTTTTAAATTGAGAGAACAATGTTACATATTTGGCCTATACATAAAAACAATTTACTATCGCAATACAAGGATTAAGGAATTTACAGTTTGACACACAGTATTCAGATCTGAGATTCAAATATTTACAGTTCGTGACACAGTCTAAGATCTGAGATTCATATATTTTTAGACAGATGGTCTTTCATCATACGAGTGTACTAAAACTAGAAACTCATCTAATGAATACACAGGATTGTTTGTTTGTTGCTGTTGTAGTCTTCATTCCAGAGACTGGTTTGACACAGCTCTCCATGCTATTCTATCCTGTGAAAGCATCTTCATTTCCAAGTAACTACAGCAACTTACATCCTCCAGAATCTGCTTAGTGTAGTCTTCTCTTGGTTTCCTTCTACAATTTTTACCCTCCACGCTACCCTCCAATACTAAATTGGTGATCCCTTGATGCCTCACAACATGTCCTACCAATCGATCCCTTCTTCTAGACAAACTGTGCCACAAATTCCTCTTCCTCACAATTCTATTCAGAATCTCCTCATTAGTTACATGATCTATCCATCTAATCTTCAGCATTCTTCTGTAACACAAACTTTGAAAGCTTCTATTCTCTTCTTGTCTAAACTATTTATCGTCAACGTTTCACATCCATACATGGCTACAATTCATACAAATACTTTGAGAAAAGACAGCCTGACACTTAAATCTATACTTGATGTTAACAAATTTCTCTTCTTCAGAAACACTTCTTACCATTGCCAGTCTACATTTTATATCCTCCCTACTTCTACCACCATCAGTTATTTTTCTCCCCAAATAGCAAAACTCCTTTACTACTTTAAGCATCCCATTTCCTAATCTAATTCCCTCAGTATCACCTGATTTAATTTGATTACATTCCACTATTCTCATTTTGCTTCTGTAAATGTTCATCTTATATCCTCCTTTCAAGACACTGTCCATTCCGTTCAACTGCTGTTCCAGGTCCTTTGCTGTCTCTAGCAAAATTACTATTTCATAGGCGAACCTCAAAGTTTTTATTTCTTCTCCATGGGTTTTAATACCTACTCCGAATTTTTCTTTTGTTTCCTTTACTGCTTGCTCAACATACAGATTGAATAAGATCGGGGAGAGGCTACAACCCTGTCTCACTCCCTTCCTAACCGCTGCTTCCCTTTCATACCCCTCGACTCTTATAACTGCCATTTGGTTTTTGTACAAATTGTAAATAGCCTTTCACTCCCTGTACTTGACCCTGCCACATTCAGAATATGAAAGAGGGTATTCCAGTCAACATTGTCAAAAGCTTTCTCTAAGTCTACAAATGCTATAAACACCGGTTTGCCTTTCTTTAATCTATCTTCTAAGATAAGTCGTAGGGTCAGTATTGCCTGCTGTTTCAACATTTCTACGGCATAGAAAGAAGGATCCTTTATTGTATGATTATATGATAGCAGAACAAACACTGGTAGCAGTTTCTTCTGTAAAATATCTGGGAGTATGCATGCAGAACGATTTGAAGTGGAATGATCATATAAAATTAATTGTTGGTAAGGCGGGTACCAGATTGAGATTCATTGGGAGAGTCCTTAGAAAATGTAGTCCATCAACAAAGGAGGTGGCTTACAAAACACTCGCTCGGCCTATACTTGAGTATTGCTCATCAGTGTGGGATCCATACCAGATCGGGTTGATGGAGGAGATAGAGAAGATCCAAAGAAGAGTGGCGCATTTCATCACAGGGTTATTTGGTAAGCATGATAGCTTTACAGAGATGTTTAGCAAACTCAAGTGGCAGACTCTGCAAGAAGGCCCTCTGCATCGCAGTATAGCTTGCTGTCCAGGTTTCGAGAGGGTGAGTTTCCGGATGAGGTATCGAATATATTGCTTCCCCCTACTTATACCTCCCGAGGAGATCACGAATGTAAAATTAGAGAGATTTGAGCGTCCATAGAAGCTTTCCGGCAGTTGTTCTTCCCACGAACCATACACGACTGGAGCAGGAAAAGGAGGTAATGACAGTGGCACGTAATGTCCCCTCCACCACACACCATTGGGTGGCTTGCGGAGTATAAATGTAGATGTAGATGAAGAATAGGTTGTATTAGTGTTTTATAAACGGTCTCCTTTATAGATGAACCAAATCTACCAAAATTCTACCAATGAACCGAAGACGACTATCTGCATTCCCCACAACTGCCATTGCATGCTTGTCCCACTTCATACCGAGTATAAATGTAGATGAAGAATCCAAACAGAGCTTCCCCAAGGTCGGTTTCTACCAGTTTTTCCATTCATCTGTAAAAAACTTGTGTTAGTATTTTGCAGCAGTGCCTTATTAAACTGATAGTTTGGTAATTTTCACACCTGTCAACACTTGCTTTCTTTGGGATTGGAATTATTATATTCTTCTTGAGGTCTGAGTGTATTTCGCTTGTCTCATACATCTTGGTCACCCAAGGCTATCAGTAGTTCAAATTGAATATTGTCTACTCCTGAGGCCTTGTTTCGACATAGATCTTTCCGTGCTCTGTCAAATTCTTCACACAGAATTGTATCCCCCATTTCATCTTCATGTACATCCTCTTCCATTTCCATTATATTGCCCTCAAGCAAATCACCCAAGTATAGAGCCTCTATATAATCCTTCCACCTTCCTGCTTTCCCTTCTTCGCTTAGAACTGGTTTTCAATCTGAGCTCTTAATATTCACACAAGTGATTTTATTTTCTCCAAATATCTCTTTAATTTTCCTGAATGCAGTATCTATCTTACCCATAGTATATATACCTCATCCCTACATTTGTCCTCTAGCCATCCTTGCTTAGTCATTTTGCACTAGCTGGCAATCTCATTTTTGATACGTTTGTATTCCTTTTTGCCTGCTTCATTTACTGCATTTTTATATTTTCTTCTTTCATCTATTAAATTCAACATCTCTTCTGTTACCCAAGGATTTCTACTAGCCCTTGTCTTTTTGCCCATTTGATCCTCTGCTGCCTTCACTATTTCATCTCTCAAATCCATCCATTCTTCTTCTACTGTATTTCTTTCCCCTGTTCTTGTCAATCATTTCCTAATGCTCTCTCTGAAACTCTCTACGACCTCTGGTTTTTCAGTTTATCCAGGTCCCATCTCCTTAAATTTCCACTTTTTTTTTTTGCAATTTCTTTAGTTTTAATCTACAGTTCATAACCAACAGATTGTGGTCAGAATCCACATCTGCCCCTGGAAATCTCTTACAATTTAAAACTTGGTTCCTAAATCTCTGTGTTCCAGTGTCTCTAGGCCTTTTCCACGTATACAATCTTCCTTCATGATTTTCAAACCTAGTGTTAGCTATGATTAAGTTATGCTCTGTGCAAAATTCTACCAGGTGGCTTCCTCTTTCATTCCTTACCTCCATTCCATATTCACCTATTACTTTTCCTTCCCTTCCTTTTCCTACTATAGAATTACAGTCCCCCACGACTATTAAATTTTCCTCTCCCTTCACTATCACAATTTTTTTTTTTATATGATCATAATATTTCTTCAATCTCTTCCATCGTCTGCAGAGCTAGTTGGCATATAAACTTGTACTACTGTGGCAGGCTTGGGCTTTGTGTCTATCTTGGCTACAATAATGCATTCACTATGCTGTTCGTAGTAGCATACCCATGGTCCTATTTTTTATTCATTATTAAACCTACTCCTGCATTACCCCTATTTGATTTTGTATTTATTTGCCCCCCATGAACCATGGACCTTGCCGTTGGTGGGGAGGCTTGCGTGCCTCAGTGATACAGATGGCCGTACCATAGGTGCAACCACAACGGAGGGGTATCTGTTGAGAGGCCACACAAACATGTGGTTCCTGAATAGGGGCAGCAGCCTTTTCAGTAGTTGCAGGGGCAACAGTCTGGATGATTGACTGATCTGGCCTTGCAACATTAACCAAAACGGCCTTGCTGTGCTGGTACTGTGACGGCTGAAAGCAAGGGGAAACTACAGCCGTAATTTTTCCCGAGGGCATGCAGCTTTACTGTATGGTTAAACGATGATGGCGTCCTCTTGGGTAAAATATTCCGGAGGTAAAATAGTCCCCCATTCGGATCTCCGGCCGGGGACTACTCAGGAGGACGTCGTTATCAGGAGAAAGAAAACTGGCATTCTACGGATCAGAGCGTGGAATGCCAGATCCCTTAATCGGGCAGGTAGGTTAGAAAATTTAAAAAGGGAAATGGATAGGTTAAAGTTAGACATAGTGAGAATTAGCGAAGTTTGGTGGCAGGAGGAACAAGACTTCTGTTCAGGTGAATACAGGGTTATAAATACAAAATCAAGTAGGGGTAATGCAGGAGTAAGTTTAATAATAAATAAAAAATAGGAGTGCGGGTAAGCTACTACAAACAGCATAGTGAACGCATTATTGTGGCCAAGATAGACACAAAGCCCATGCCTACTAAAGTAGTACAAGTTTATATGCCAACTAGCAATGCAGATGATGAAGAAATTGATGAAATGTATGATGAGATAAAAGAAATTATTTAGGTAGTGAAGGGAGACGAAAATTTAATAGTCATGGGTGACTGGAATTCGTCAGTAGGAAAAGGGAGAGAAAGAAATATAGTAGGTGATTATGGATTGGGGCTAAGAAATGAAAGAGGGAGCCGTCTGGTAGAATTTTGCACAGAGCATAAATTAATCATAGCTAACACTTGGTTCAAGAATCATAAAAGAAGGTTGTATACATGGAAGAATCCTGGAGATACTAAAAGGTATCAAATAGATTATATAATGGTAAGGCAGAGGTTTAGGAATCAGGTTTTAAATTGTAGGACATTTCCACGGGCAGATGTGGACTCTGACCACAATCTATTGGTTATGACCTGTAGGTTAAAACTGAAGAAACTGCAAAAAGGTGGGAATTTAAGGACATGGGATCTGGATAAGCTGAAAGAACCAGAGGTTGTACAGAGTTTCAAGGAGAGCATAAGGGAACAATTGACAGGAATGGGGGAAAGAAACACAGTAGAAGAAGAATGGGTAGCTCTGAGGGATGAAGTTGTGAAGGCAGCAGAGGATAAAGTAGGTAAAAAGACGAGGGCTGCTAGAAATCCTTGGGTAACAGAAGAAATATTGAATTTAATTGATGAAAGGAGAAAATATAAAAATGCAGTAAATGAAGCAGGCAAAAAGGAATACAAACGTCTCAAAAATGAGATTGACAGGAAGTGCAAAATGGCTAAGCAGGGATGGCTAGAGGACAAATATAAGGATGTAGAAGGTTATCTCACTAGGGGTAAGATAGATACTGCCTACAGGAAAATTAAAGAGACCTTTGGAGAGAAGAGAACCACGTGTATGAATATCAAGAGCTCAGATGGCAACCCAGTTCTAAGCAAAGAAGGGAAGGCAGAAAGGTGGAAAGAGTATATAGAAGGTTTATACACGGGCGATGTACTTGAAGACAATATTATGGAAATGGAAGAGAATGTAGATGAAGACGAAATGGGAGATACAATGCGTGAAGAGCTTGACAGAGCACTAAAAGACCTGAGTCGAAACAAAGCCCCTGGAGTAGACAACATTCCATTAGAAATACTGACGGCCTTGGGAGAGCCAGTCATGACAAAACTCTACCAGCTGGTGAGCAAGATGTATGAGACAGGCGAAATACCCTCAGACTTCAAGAAGAAACTAATAATTCCAATCCCAAAGAAAGCAGGTGTTGACAGATGTGAAAATTACCAAACTATCAGTTTAATTTGTCACAGCTGCAAAATAATAATGCGAATTCTTTACAGGCGAATGGAAAAACTGGTAGATGCGGACCTCGGGGAGGATCAGTTTGGATTCCGTAGAAATGTTGGAATACGGGAGGCGATACTGACCTTACGACTTATCTTAGAAGAAAGATTAAGAAAAGGCTAACCTATGTTTCTAGCATTTGTAGACTTAGAGAAAGCTTTTGACAATGTTGACTGGTATACTCTCTTTCAAATTCTGAAGGTGGCAGGGGTAAAATACAGGGAGCGAAAGGCTATTTACAAATTGTACAAAAACCAGATGGCAGTCATAAGAGTCGAGGGGCATGAAAGGGAAGCAGTGGTTGGGAAAGGAGTGAGACAGGGTTGTAGCCTCTCCCCGATGTTATTCAATCTGTATATTGAGCAAGCAGTAAAGGAAACAAAAGAAAAATTTGGAGTAGGTATTAAAATTCATGGAGAAGAAGTAAAAACTTTGAGGTTCGCCGATGACATTGTAATTCTGTCAGAGACGGCAAAGGACTTGGAAGAGCAGTTGAACGGAATGGACAGTGTCTTGAAAGGAAGATATAAGATGAACATCAACAAAAGCAAAACGAGGATAATGGAATGCAGTCAAATTAAATCGGGTGATGCTGAGGGAATTAGATTAGGAAATGAGACACTTAAAGCAGTACAGGAGTTTTGCTATTTATGAAGTACAATAACTGATGATGGTCGAAATAGAGAGGATATAAAATGTAGACTGGCAATGGCAAGGAAAGCGTTTCTGAAGAAGAGAAAGTTGTTAACATCGAATATAGATTTATGTATCAGCAAGTCGTTTCTGAAAGTATTTGTTTGGAGTGTAGCCATGTATGGAAGTGAAACATGGACGATAACTAGTTTGGACAAGAAGAGAATAGAAGCTTTCGAAATGTGGTGCTACAGAAGAATGCTGAAGATAAGGTGGATAGATCACGTAACTAATGAGGAGGTATTGAATAGGATTGGGGTGAAGAGAAGTTTGTGGCACAACTTGACTAGAAGAAGGGATCGGTTGGTAGGACATGTTTTGAGGCATCAAGGGATCACAAATTTAGCATTGGAGGGCAGCGTGGAGGGTAAAAATCGTAGAGGGAGACCAAGAGATGAATACACTAAGCAGATTCAGAAGGATGTAGGTTGCAGTAGGCACTGGGAGATCAAGAAGCTTGCACAGGATAGAGTAGCATGGAGAGCTGCATCAAACCAGTCTCAGGACTGAAGACAACAATAACAACAACAACAACAACAACAACAACCACCACCCTGTATTCACCTGACCAGGAGTCTTGTTCCTCCTGCCATGGAACTTCACTAATTCCCACTATATCTAACTTTAACCTATCCATTTCCCTTTTTAAATTTTCTAACCTACCTGTCCAATTAAGGGACCTGACATTCCACGCTCCAATCTGTAGAATGCCAGTTTTGTTTCTTCTAATAATGTTTGTTTAAGAGCCATAATTTTGATTTCTTTTTTAGTTCTGTAATAGGCAATGAAGAGGCTTGCATATGACAAACTAGCTTGGACAGCTGCATCAAACTAGTCTTTGGACCGATAATGACAACAAGCACAAGAGCAACAACAACCACAGCAGAAGCAGTGATACTCAGATTAAAATAACTTTGCGATTGACAGATTGCAGTGGCAAGAGGTGGGGGGCAGCCACACTTCACAAGGCACTGCACATAGCTAAAAAAACAGGGAACACAGCAAACCTGTTGCACTCGAGAATGAACTATGCTTGGCTGGTGGCTGGCCCCTACCACTCACTTTCCTCTACTTGCTCCTTTTGTTTATACTTACAATAGTTAAATTCCTTGAAGATTTCTTAAGAGACATCACAACTTGCCAAAAACAAATAATAAGTTAAAAAGTTATAACATGGAAAACATGAAAAACAAATCTATAAGAAAAACAGCTACTATCTCTTCTGCCAGTACTGGTCTTTTTGTTGATGTAGGTGTGGCATCAGTTCAAAAATTACACAAGATCTTTAATGGTTTATCAGATCATGACTATGCTAAATATATCTAGGCCCTAAGCATACAAATATTACAATATGTGTACAAAAGATCTGTAGGCAACAAAAGTAATTTAGCAGTTGTCACCTATCTCTTCAACAAAGTTGGCTGGAAATGTCTCTATTATACCAATGTTACTGACAGTAAGAGCGAGAAATTTATGAGTATCCTGCAGCACCATTACGACATGCTGTTTCCAATAAAATCCCCACCTATACAACATCAACACAAAAGGACTCAAAAACCTAGCTAACTTTAGGAATAAGAGTGCCTTGCAAAAATAAATGGCTGCTACCTGGATACAGTAATGAGTTTTTTGAGATAATTGTAGTCTGTATCAAGAAGAACCTGGTCAATATAATTCATGACGCCAAGAAACTCTACAATCAGCAATTTATGATCTACTCCAATAAATCAAAAATTGTGTAGGATGGAACCAATAAGAGAGCTGGTATGAAAGGGAACAATCTGCTTTTCAGATACTTTCAGTAATGTACAATACATATGAAAATAGTGTTCTCTGACTAAGCAATTACCTATATATTAAACATTCAATAAGAATTTCGTAAACAATTGTGACAAACCTCCTTTAACATGAGTTTCATCTGAAAAACACAAAATATTCATACACATGTGCTACTTTTTATTTAATCATTTGTTGTTTGCTTTTGTTGCTGACCATTATTTATCTATCTTTATTCATTCCAAGGATCATCTCACAATGATACAGGAATGGTCAAGGTAATACAATGCAAATTGATAGCTCAAAATATGCAACACACATAATACATAACACCCATTACAGGGATAAGGCAAGTGGTCCATAAGGAAAGCATTCATGGTCTACCATGGCCTTATTAAAGAACCATCCTAGCATGTGCTTAAGTGTTTTAAGAAAACCACAGAAAACGTACATCAGGATGGCTGACAGAGTAACTTCCATCTGCCTGAATATTTGATCTCATGCATATGAACATATAGCATGTCTAGAATAGTCTGTACTGTGGTCTTGCTCATGTAGTGAATAAATAAAGTAAGACTCACAAACTGTGAATTGAGAGGTGACATTCATGTATTACTAGTGGAAATGTTTCACCCTCTGGTGTTCATCAGAGAGTGTGCATATCATGCTAATCAACATCTTTACTGATTTGTGCAACCAAAGAGGCAAGTTGCAGAATGAAAGTGTTACAATCCATGGAAATGTAAAGCAATCATTCCAAAAAGAAGATACCCCTGAATGCCTGATGTAGTCTAGTCTCCACACAGTCTTGATCTGACACATTAAGATTTCAATTTCTTTTCAAAGAACCATCAGGTGACTTCCAGTATAAGGAGACTCTACTCTCAAATATTAATTGGAGATATAAATGAAAGTTTGTATTTTGTGACTGCTGGCTAATGCAACTATCATAGAAGAAACATTCTCTATTATTTTAATTTTGAATGGTATTTGAACAGTGCCAGACTTCATGTGGTAGTCAATTTTATACTACTACAATGCCAATCCAACTACCTGAGAATTATAACAATACACAATATATGTCCTGAAACTAACGTAAAATAATTAACAAACATTGAAGATAGGGTGCAAGAATGTCCATTCTAAAAAATGAGGACATTCTTTCTTGATGAAATATCAAATTTGACCCTCACATTCAGATTTTTTTCCTCTTATTCAATAGATCTGTATGATGTACTACTGGGAATTGAAAATTTAAAAGAGTTGTGAAAAGTAGTTATTGGAGGAGTGTCCACAGCATTTTATATACACATAAAACACAATGCCAAACTATATATCCATTGCTGAAGGGAGCATTTGTGTTGCATATACTAAAATGTGTTACATATACTAAAATCTCCCTCAGCAAGAATGGAGAAAAAAATGACAGAGAGAAAGTGAGGATACAATTCTTTACTAGAAGGAGGCACACTATGTTCAGGGGTGTCGCACCAATATAAGCCCTGCATGGCAACAAAAAACGTCTGTAAAAACATGTAATTGATCTACAATTTCATGTAAACAACAGAATATCAAGTATGTCCTACCACAGACCTTTAAATTTTGGCACAGACAACATAAACAAAAATAACAACTCTGTAAAAAGTATAGGGTTAGACTAATAGTATTTCACACACCAGCAGGCCAGCACAAGAAGAGCATTGTCTCAGTAACACAACTGTGCTGCACTTTACTGACGTCAAAAAGTTGCACCGGTTAACGTAATTAAATTTGGTTCAACCACCTTTTACTTTTATATGAACTTTAAATTATGAATGTTAAGATTTATAGACCTACTACATAACACTAAGTACTGCTCACAACAGATAAGACAAAATTATAATAATGTTAATTTCAACAACGGTGATTCTTATAGGCTACGGCGTTAAGCAGTATTTATGTATCCATACATTCATATGATAAATGAACGCATACACGAGCACTTTCGTGCTTGTAACACCAAAACTAAAATTATATGATACATGCCTCTAGTAGCGTTTTGAGCTTTATTTACAGTGCCTATTGTCTGAGTATTATCACATCAGTTATTGCCTGCGAAAAGTTCGGTCGAAATTACAAAATCTTCACTTGGTCACCGCGTTTAATTTCCCTTTTCTACCAGCTACTGCTAGAAACGCATATTGTCTACGGATGGTCAACAAACAAGTAAAGGAGGGGATAAGTATACTTCGACTGGCTTGTACACGAAAGACATAGAAAAATATTACACATGCTACTTTGCAAAATAGCAATGTATTCAGCGGTACAGCTAATTGCATTATCGTCATAATTTCTGCTGACCTTATCATCTGGTATCAAAGGTTTCGGTGGACCCGTTTGAACTTTAATCACTTTCTGATTTTTTGACAGTTCTTTCCATGCAGCAGTTGGATTACTCGACAGTTCATGAATAGGGATGCTCATAATAATGGTTCCGTTATCGAATCCCAGAAATAATTTACTAACGGAAAACACACTAATCTTGGTCCATACTTTTATTTCCAAGCAGTGCGACCGACTGATTCACATTACCAACAACGTTAGTATTCAAACAGCCCGTCCATCGATGACGTTAACAGAACAATATGTCAATGCTCAGAGTTTAGGCAACATTTGGGATATCGTTAGTTCAACTAGAGGATGCTTTCTAAATTTCTGTAAGTAAAAGATTTAATCGAATGGCTCGGGAACGTATTCATAAACTTTTTTGCATTACAAGGTTATTGTTTTGCCATACACGGTAAACACTTGCTTCTCCGAGTACTGTTATTCTGGGATACAGCAGCATGAATGGTGGTTAGGATCTATGGCGACGCGCTAAACTCTGCAAACGCACTCCACCATATGTTTAGGACAAAAACATTATCAGTAGCGTCTGTGTTGAACTGTTAAAAGAAAAGGGAAAAAAAATTCCTAGAGGTTTATGTTTATGTGCTGCTTCATGACTCTGGTGTCAATATCTTTATTCTTTGCTTTTGTGTAACTTATGTGGTTTCTTTCAGTAAATGTGGTTTTTTTTCGTATCCAGGGTGTAACTATAAAGTTAATAAAATGTTTCCTTGCCTTTAAAATAATATTTTTCATCAGTTTACGGATCCACTACACGTGTAAAGGCAAACAACATAGTTTAATTAAAACAATGTTTGAAATGAGCCTATGCCTGTAAAGAAACATGATTGCTACCGGCGATTATAAGGTCAGCATTGATGAGCTTCAAAAACCTGAGGACTAGGCCAAATGGAAATGGCATATTTGTATGGTGCTGAGTTCATATGGATTAGAAGTTATTATTAACGTTACGCGTGAACGTGTAGAGTTGCCGCAAGATGCGACAAGTGCACAAAAAGAAGCGTATGTGGAATGGCACAAGGACGACGCAAAGGCAGCAAATCTTATAGCAAGTGCGCTAAGTAAACCCGTTGCAGAACTCGTCTTAACGTGCAAGAATGCTAAAGAAATCTGGGACAAATTACGCACCCGATTTGAACGTAGCAGTTCACGGCGTTTGAATATGTTGATTGAAACATTTTCCCGCGTTAAACGTGATGAAACGGAAGATATTAGTGCACATGTGGCCAAACTGCAAATGTTATTTGTGGACCTGAACGATGAATTAGCAAAACATGAAGAAAATACGCTACCTGAACGAATCTTAAATGGTCGGATTTTGTCTACACTGGGAAAAGACTTCGACAATTTTAAGGATCTCTTGGATACTATACCGATAGAAAAGCAAAGCTTGAATTTATTACTTGAAAAACTCTGTACTATTGAACTGCGTGAACAAGACATTAATGGAAGTGCAACTTTCGTCGTTTTTAAAACAAAAAACGGCAAACAAGTATTCAGCAAGTAAAGATGACGAAGTCACAATTAAAGCAGAAGTTTCCGTGTAATATATGCAAACAGTTAGGTCACTGAGGAGCAGAGTGTCCACAGAACACTCGTGACAGCAATAAAAGAAAAGAGAAGAAGCAAGAAAGTGAACGCGCTGCATTTACTTCATATGCTATGGGTGTGGGGGGGGGGGGGGTCTAGTGAAGCAGGGGATACAAACCGGCGGCTTTGACCACTGACGATAAATTAGTCATAGATAGTAATGTCTTCACTTCGAGGCATAGATAATAAAACACTTCTGTGTTCCGGATAAGCGCTATCGTTGTACATTAAAATTATTCGCAATGATATTGAGGTAATTTGGAGTATTAGTTTGTTATTGTAGGACAATTTATACTGCCTTATTTTCGTTTATAGGAATAGATTTTTCTGTTTGTGGGTATGTAATTTTCGTTACTGTCTGTCTAGGCGAGCTTCGGTTATTCCTCTATATTTCCGTGTGGTAAGTTCACTTTTCCATTTGCTTCTTTCACTATTTTAACACATTTCACTGTTTTATTCCACCAATATGTGTATTTTCGTGTTGTGAAGTACGTAATAGAAATTTCTCACCTGTCGATCTTCTTTCCTTTCCCAGCACAAGTATCAGTACATTTTCGAATGTGTACTTACTATATCACATGCGAAACCCCTGACACAACTAAAATTTGTATCCCGTCCTTCTCTTTGCCTTTACACTGACACTATATATGTCAATTGGCGATCAAGATACAAATGTTGCATATAGCTATGTAGTTCAAGTAACGAATGGGTTACTATTAGCGTCCAAAGCAACAAGAAAACTGTACCCCATAGTGAAGTACGGGACACAAATTCTAGATGTGTCGTCTTCTTGTCTCTGTGTAGTTCAGTTGTGGCACAGGTTGCAAATATAACTTATGTCTATTTCCACCTTTTCGTTACCAGTGAACATATATAGTGGTCAGAGGAAGTCTGGTATACATATATTACATAAGTAGGTCTTTCTGTCATCAGTAATACTGATATGTACATAAGAAAGGACTGATAGTAATAGCACAGACGAAATAAACAACACATCTACAATTTGTATCCCGTGTTCCACGTACGGTTTACTGAAACGGAGGATACATCTTTCAAATGAAGAACAGGAAAGTAATGCTAGTGAAAACGAAGAAATCGACTTACGACAAACTCGTATTCCGTACTGTACTTAAGTAACACACTTACAGTGAGCTTCTAATATGTGTCCGGTGTTTCATTTTCGGTTTAGTGAAGCAGGAGATACATAGTTCAGGTGAACAACAGGACAGCAATGCTAGTTGAAACTAAGAAATCGACGTACGCTGAACTTGTATCACCTACTGCACTTAAGCAATACAGTCCTAAAGAGTTTCGAGATACAACTGACATACATGTAACGTGATGTATTCTTTCCTAGTAATATATTTCATTCATTTCTTTCCATTGTATTTTGCGGTGAAATACTAAGATACAAACACGCGATATCATTAACATGAAAATACTTCTGGCCCTTATATATGTAAAGTACAGTTTTTCAGTGCATTAGTATTTGTAAAATGACTCTTTCATATAGTGTAAATTAAAAAATTACGATCATTCCACTTGGGACCTGTGGAATGGTACATTAGTTTATTTGTTTTAGTTGTAAATATTTGTCATGTATTGCGGTTTTTCTGACATGTTCCACATCCTGGAGGACATCCTCACTATGGATCAATTGGAATGAAAGTAAATCTATTCTAATCTCTCTTGTATTCCTTTGTTTCTGAACATTCTTCTCAGCTCTTTCGTCTTTGTAATACACGCTCTCTGGCCAGTTCTGACGTCATTGGTCAAAGCTGACGGGTTGTACCCCCTGCTAAACTAGACCCTGGGTCTGTGTAGTAGTAATCACAGTGACCCAAATAAATTGTATTGCGACAGTGACGCTACAAATCATATCACTCCCACAGAATTTTGTTTTGTATAGTGAAATTGGTGTTCCTCAAGTAATTTCATTGGGAAAACAAGATATCAAAACGTGTGCGTACGGTCAAGGAACAGTTTACGTCCAAATTTGACGAAACAATAAATGGTACAATGCTAGAATAGACGACAATGTTTTGTACGTCCCTGATGCAAGTGCTAATCTGTTCTCTGTGAGAGCCGTTGCCTGCAGAGACTACAGTACTAATTTTAGTTATAATAATGTCTGTGTTCGAAAACAAGTCAATGGCAATATTGTTATGACAGGTTATGTGAAAAATGAACTTTATATGTTGAACATGCGTATTTTTAGAAATGCAAAAATGAAGTGTACCATGAAAGGTTTGGTCATCAAAATATGCATGAAATATGACATTTGTTACAAAAACACGATTTCTGAAGTGCAAAGACCAAAACGGGAACATCACCTGCAACCATCTGCCAAATATATAAAAACCAATAACTCATGAACAAAATAGGATATTGTTCTGCTCGCAGATTTAAATAATATCTTGTTTATATTACACACACAGCAATACACAGAAACTTATGGGCTAAAATTAACTTTACAAAAAGTTTACACAAAGCGTTTTTACCACGGCAAACGCTTTAAAATTTTGCGCAATCCTTTATTTAACGTGACGAATCAAACAAACTATGAGGAACGACTGGAAGAAATTCGGTGCTTTATCGAACATAGATATCAGATTCAAAGGTGTGCAAAAGCCAATTTTTTTCACTTAATAGTTTTCTTAAAATTATATGATAAGTATTTGATAGCAGTCAGCAAATTCGCGTGTACTTTACTGGACACATCACGTGTGACCATCCAACTGATATAATTATCAATAACACAAGACTAAAATGAGACACCATTCTGCTCTCAATTTTAAATATTATTTCAAGATCTTATCTACGTGTCACATACAGCAATGTATGAATTAAAATCAAGTGAGGGAGTGATATTATTGATAATTGACAGTGCACAGAGAGCAGTAGATCTCCATAAAACTACATTCTTTGATTCTTGTTTCACTGATAATTCACATGTGCTTTTGTATCAGCTGTAGAGGACAAGGGGTTATTTTTAGGAAATATGATGCGAAATTGTGATTTAGTGTGTCTCAGTGCGAGATGCGCCACCCTCACGGAAGACAGTGGACAAAGGCTGGCTGGCACGTTATGCAGGTGACACAGTTCTGCAACGAGTGTCGGTATGTGTGTACATGCGCAGCAACCATCAACAGCCAGAACGCAGCATTAGCAGAATTACGCAGGCGCGGGCCACGTGTGGCACGGTTGCGTTAGCCAACTCATCAATAACATTCTAATAAAAACGCCTCCGCGTAATCGGCGGATTCAGCAGCGGTCTGCACTATTTAAGGGCATCAGAGGTGGACGTCGGCATCGGTACGACCGGTTGGACGTTCAGTCGCTGTTCGTCGTCGTCATCAATGACCCTGTCCGAAGGACCGGCCAGCGGAGGGCGTTGCCCGCTGCTGCACCGGCGACTCCCGGCGTCGTCACGAGCCGTCACGTCTGCACAGCCGCTGACTGAGCACGGCATCGCTTTCCCTGGGCTGCGCGCATCAGCACGTCTCCACCACGACACGAGCGGTGGGGCTGAGCTACCGGAAAATGTATTGGAAGAACCAACAATAAAGAGGAAGATTGCTAAAAATAGCCACTTTCTTCTACCCTGCCACGTCCTCCAACCCGGACCACGTCGCCTGCTCCGGTCATCCTATCACACAGTTGTGCTAATTAAGTCAGTTTTTGTTATACAATATCGGTGTCGATATTGATTGTGTGGCACAAATGCTCGTACATAAGTGATGACCCCTGAACTAAACTGGTGTGGTGTAAAAAAATGCTCGAATGTGTTTGAATTCCTAAGGAACCAAACTGCTAAGGACATCAGTCCCTAGACTTAGACACTACTTAAGCTAACTTACGCTGAGAACAACACACACACCCATACCTGAGGGAAGACTTGAACCTCCTGCAGGAGGGACCCCACAATTCGTGACATAGCGTCTCAAACCGCACGGTCGCTGCGCGCAATAGTGTGGTGGTAGATACATTATTCATCTGTAACTCACTTCGCTACATATTGGCATATTGTCCATGCATAATATATAAGACGCCATTGACAGTGTAATCCATGAGATCAACAATGAGATTTGGGTTCTACAACACCCTTCTACATTACCACTGTTACCTTACACCAATATCAGACCTAACGTCATGAGATCAACACTGCCAGTGATGCCAACAGTTTCAGTGCCGGTGCCACAGGACGGTGTTTCACACACCCTGACAACAGTACAGTGTGATATCAAACCAAATGTGAAAATACTGCCAATTCAGACAACCGTACACGTGCCACTTGCATTTACTACAAATTTTCTGGTCAATAGCTCCCATGGTCTACCAGCCTCATAATTACAAATTCGAGCTCCGCTGCTGTACCCGAACAGCTGACATTCAGCTGGTTCACTCTTACAGAGGACATTTTAGTGCAAACTCCAAATATATGACAAATCTGAGCAATTTATGTTGGTGATCTGCAGCCTCAACTAACATGCTTCATCAGTGATTCTCATTTTACATCCCTCTCTGCTGTAAGCCTACAGCACACACAAGATGGAGGTGATTTCTTGCTGGAAGAAACCTGCAGATCAGTGTCTAACACAACTTCTTTATCAAAAGAGACGTGGTAAGAGCTTGTCTTCCAACTTTTGGAGACACTTATGCGCTATGATCGGTTCCAGCATTCTTTCAGACATACTGCTGTTATAGTTTGGCAACAACAGATAAATCCTGAGGTGCATTTAACTTTAACTGCACATGTGAGTTGCTGCAAGTGGTCCATAGAGCGCACAGACTGCTCTTTTAAAAAGCTGGCATGCCTGTTGCCACAACCACTGTTGTTGACGAAGGGTGCAAAGCATTTCCGAACCCAGTCAATGCGGCGCCATCAAGCTGTGGGGCCATGACCGACTGAGGACCATAGACAGTCACCGAGTACCTCCAATCTATTGGCAATGACTTCTAGAAGTTGGCTAAACAACTATAGAGGATCCAATTCCAGAACACAGAAACAGACGGTTCAGTTGCACAAACTAAATACACGCCATAACTTGGAATGGATTTTGCTCATTCCACTGGCATTTCGATTTTCAAACTACAAAGTGAAAATCACTGTGCTGTCACCCTCATAATCTGTTTTAGGTGCAACAGATTGTGGCCTACCTCCACAGGCCAGTGTTGAGAGGCATGAGCCACATATAACTGTGGCTCATGTTACAACATATAAGTCAACTTCCCCAGCAGTGGTCAGCTATGCAGCATCACAAAGACTATAAATTTCTGATTGTCCTGCAAGGTTGATGATTTAAGTCAATACTGGGTCGAATGTCAGCACACTGCCAGTTAGTACCTCCCTTGTTGTCAAATGCACCTATGCAGCTCCCTTGAAAGCAGTCAACTACTCTGCCATAAGAACATTTGGATTAAAAACAATGATGCTGGACATTGTCTCTCTACCAAGTGCCATGGATCTTTGTCCTTGAGAACACTGACCAGGTGCTAATTTCCTTACAAAGTACATGTCGATCGTGGTGTTGCAAAACGAACACCTCGTTCATACATCCTATTACCACTTTGCTCCAGGAGTCAAAGGACAATTGTCATGTTGCATCTATCACAAGATGGACAACCTCAACACATTTAACCAGGAGGATGACAGTAAGTGGTGGCAGCACTATCTCAGCAATCTGGGATCAATTACTCAAAACACGGAGGAGAAGATTGGGAGGAGAAGATTTGAGCAAATAAATGTATCTCAAACAAATTATGCAGAGAGACCAAAGTCCTTGAGGCTGCTGGTATGGAGGCAAGGTCCAATCTTCAAGATGCTTGAAAAATGACATAATGGCTCACAGCATAACAACAAGGAATCGTTTCTTCTTCTCTGCTACAAACTCCAAATCACTGCAACCCACAACCAATAGAGATGTGGTCAAACACAAAAAGTTGTATCACATCTGGACAACACTTTCCTCATACATTTGCCAAATAGAGCCTCATCATCTACACAAGATCATCATCATCTTCAAAGAAATGTTACAAGAAGGAGACACACGTTCATCCGACAGCCCATGGTCCTCTTTTGTGTGCTGTGTGCATAAGAAAAATGGGTCATGGGATCCATGTAGTACTATCAGACACTTGATGCCAGAACCATTCCAGACAGATACCCTCTGCCATGCATCCAGGATGTGAGAACTGCACTGGCTAGGGCCGAAGTTTTCAGTGTGTTAGATTTTTGTAAAGCTTACAACCAAATACCTGTGGAAATGGCCAGACATACCAAAGACTACAGTGACTAACCTAATCAGGTATTTGTATGTTTGTTTATACTCTTTGGCCTTGAAAATGTTGCCGAGCATGAAAAACATTTGAATAAAATGTGAAGCAGGCTAAGTACCCATGGAGTCATGGTGAAAACAGATAAGTGCATGTATGGAGAATCAGTGATAGCTTATCTCGGCTAGAGAGTGTCAGCCCAAGGCACATTATCTCTACCAGAAAAGTTGGAGATGTGTTCTCTTCGTCGACCAAAGAACTACAAATGCTAGGAGGTTTCTCAGAATGGTAAATTTTCTTCGCCATCACCTTCCCGGAAATGCTGCTATTCAGACATCTCTAACCAACATTATAGATGGACACAACAAAAGTAGCAAATGCCCTATTCCATAGAAGCCAGAGATTAATTCTGCCTTTATGAACCCACAAAATAGCCAAGATTATACAGTGGTCCTCGCACACCTAATCTCTGGACAATGTCTGGCCTTAGTAGTGGATGCCAGCCAATTCGCAATTGCTGTAGCACTCCATTAAAAAGTGAGCAGGCACTGGCACCATTGATTTTATTCTCGGAGAAATTACAGCCAGCCAAAACTCGTTGGAGTGCTTGTAATAGGTAACTTCAACAATGTATGAGAGCATCAAACACTTCTGTCCCTTCAGAGAGACCAGACCTATCACTATTTTCATCAACTGTAAACCCATCATGGTGGCTTTCCAGAAAGTCACTGACTAGTGATACCCTCGTCAGTTTCGCCATATTGAGTGCATATGCCACTTTGCTATGGATATGCACGCATCATGTAGCTGACACTATCATGTCAGACTACTTTTCAGGCATTAGCGGACTAACTCCAGTGTTGAACTTTACAGAACTTGCCAGTGGCCAGGTTTCTGATCCGCAGTTGCAGAGGCTGTTAACTGACTCATCCACCAGTCTGTGTTTATGGCTATTGGAAACCCTGCATGGCACAGCTAAAATATGGTCTGATGTCTCTACTATTTACATATACGGTTGTTTCGACAAGTGGTTTTGTGACTGCACCCACAACCTGTCACATCCATGAACCACCACCACAGTGAAACTACTGGCAGATCATTTTGAGTGGGTTTTGATCAAGAAAGATACATGGGTTTCTGACCGCACTTAGACCCAGTGCCAACATAGCAAATTGGGACACCATGTACGTGCTCAAGGAGAACTGCTTCGACATCTACAGCGCGACTTCACCATGTCAACATTGATTTTATGTGCCCCTTTCTCCCTCCTAAAGCTATAGGTACTTATTTCCGATGGTGGTCAGTTTCAGTCCATGGGCAGAAGCCATCCTGAATAAAGACATTTCCATTGAGATAACGGCAGCGGCGTTCATTCAAACTTCGGTTGCGCACTTTGGATGCCTCATTTTCATTACAACCAACCAGGGGTGCCAATTTGAATCAAGTCTTTTCGAGGAACTGTCGAGATTATGTGGCTTTCGTGGCAGTTGAACCACAAGCTACCACCTGTCAAACAACAGCGTAGTGGGAAGATGGCACTGCACCTTATAGGCCACGCTGATGTCCCAAGATGATCCCTGGATACATGTCTTGCCACTGGTGCTGTTAGTTCTAGCTAACATGCTGCAGACTCACATTGGTTGCTCATTAGCAGAGTAGGCATGAGAAGAACAACTATATGGCTCAGAGGAATTTCTAGCACCTATTCCACTTCCTGACAAGGTGCAGTTACCCAACCTGGTGCGGTAGCTCTGGAAACACTTTACAAAGTTTCGTGCTACTTGTTAATGGTACAATGTTAATGTTATCTTCATATTTTTCTTTGATTTGTGTAATATTCCATTCTTTGGGTACTTTCGCGTTAGCTGTTTATTTTGTGTGTGTATCGAGTAAACCTCTCACAGCCAGTGCAACCATATTCACTCTGTCTCTACTGTGCATGCGGCGCTTTGTGATACTTTAGACAGTCAGAAACCCGTGGGTTTACTCAAACACATATTTCGCGTGTTTCGTTGTCTGACCACCTGTAGCGCTAATTGACACTTCTACCGTCTTCGTGTTGCGCAACTGTTTCTGGTTTAAACAATGGAACAGTGCACCGGGTACATTTCTTTTTTCTTTTCTATTTTTTTTTTACTTAGCACTATATGTTTCAAGAAGTTATTCTCATTGTCAAGTGAAAATATTTACATAGGTATCATATATGCTGTTTGTATGTAAGTCGTGCCTGTCTTCCACTGTATTGTGTCATCCATTTGAGGTTAAGGTACCATAATATACCTTCTGCAATGTGCAGGGGAAAAAAACCACTGGGAAGTCACACAGATAGTATGAGGATTGGTGTGCGTGTGTCTTATTTTCTGCATAATAGGGATAGCAAAGTAACTTATAACGACTAAAAGATGCCTACAATGCAAGACAAGCGGCGGAAAACGCAAACACTAATGTAAATATTTTCTAATAACGACGAGAAAATTTTCGATATGCGTCGCGCGAAGCATGAAAAAATACGTAACTGGTGCAGTGTTTCATTAACGTATTTAAAGAACGAATAACAGTTGACGGATTTCCAAAAACATCGATTATGATTAATGAAATTGAATTAAACGTTCCTTTTTCTCATTTGTAGTAGGCACTTCTTGGAGGACCAGTGATGCAAAACGTTAACTCAAGACGTTCTTAATTATCCCTGAGACCATTTTCCTCGTCAACGTCCACTTTTGTTTTACATATTTTGATTATGAAAAAGTTTGATCAGCTTGTGACATCGATTCTCGTACCGTAACACAAATTTTGTTGCTAATTGACAATACATTGCAGATGAACAGTACGAGTGTTCATAAACAACAAGGTAGTAAATACCCAAACATTACAATTGCCAGAAATTATCTAATTTGAAGAAAAATTATCGCAGCCACTGGTTAAGACTATGGTATGCAGCTTAATATCATTAATGTATGTGTAACAGCGTAGCATGTTTGTTTCTACCTATGCCGCCTCACATCTAAAGTGAACCAACTTGGTGAGCCCACGTCATTTGTAGCAATGCTCTTGTGATTATCGGCTCTTGTGGTTGGATCCTTGTATGGAAGAGAATAATTTATTCATTTTAAAAGTGAGGTTAAAAGGATAGTGAGATCATTTTGCTTTTGATACCCCAGGCTTTAAACGTGCAACACATTTCTAGAAAAAAATCGTTTGAGGGAAAAAATTACACTAGGATATATTAGATTTTCTCAAGTTTGAGATATACAATTCCTTTACAAGACTAGCAGGAACCTAGAACTTCGATTTATTTATTACAACAACCAATATTTCAAAATCATTTGTTTTAGTCAATAAAAAGAATCGATGTTCTTCTGTGTGTTCAATTGTAGCCATGAGGTCTCAAAAACAACGTTTTATATAACTTTGAGGATCTTGTGTTTCCTACATATGAAGAGCTTGTTGGAACAGTTTCTCTTTATCCTGCTGATTGTATGAGTTTTGACTGGGATTTATTCAAAACATATGATGTGTGTATTACTAGGTATTGTTGTGTGCAACAATTAGGAAAATAGACATAGCATTGAAGCTCCAGTTGATGACAATGTCGTTAGGTCTACTGTAAATTATTATTTTAGGGAAATACTACTACTGATATCATTATTAGTGAATATTTCAGTTATGTTCATCATGTCCAAGAAACAGTATTTCAACAGATGCAGATGCCATTTTAGAGATGCTGCTGAATGGAGAGGTGTCAGATATCGATTTATCATCAGATGAAGAATCATTTCCTGATGTAGAATACTACTGCACTTCAAGAGAGAAGGAAGTGAGAGTGGGGGCTGACAAAATAAACAGGGGAGAAACCAATGATGAGTCAACTGCAAATAATGAAAGTGGTGTATGCAGTGACAATGATAATAACGATAGTGATATTCAAGACAGTGATCCACTTACCAACAATGAGCTCAATGATGTAAAATACATTTTCTCAGAAAAAAGTACATCAAGTGGTGTCATCGTCCTCTCTCTATACTGCATTTATATTATGAATGGGAACAATGTATTGAACAACAGGAAATACTTTCTCCTTCAACTTATTTCAGCAAGTACATTACCAATGATCTGTTCAGTACTATAATTGATATGACAAACCTATATGCCTTGCAGAGTGGAACAATTAGCAATTTCAAACAAACTACACCAGCGAAACTCCAAATCTTGTTTGGGCTTTATATAATTATGGGAACTCTAAAATTTTCTAGAGTCTGATGTATTTGGACACAACATTGAAAATGCAATTATTCTTGGACAGTATGCCCAGAAATAGATTCTTCCAACTCAGACCAAATTTACATCTTGTTAACAACATGGCTATACCAGCAGACAATAAAGACAAGTTCTATAAAGTTCGGCCTATATATACTACTATCTGTAACAGATGTCTGGATACCTCGAATAGAAAACGAGGCCAACCATCTGCCACACCTCCAGATACACCTGTTCAAAAATGATGGGCAGCAACTAGGCCTCCTGATTCAGTTTGATGGAACACAACACTTGCCTCTTCATGAAAGTGGTGCACTGCTTACCAGGTGCAAATTTCCAGGATGCAAGGGACATTCGTGAATAAAATATGAAAAATGTAAAGTACATCTTTGTTTGTCAAAGGAAAAATACTGTTTCCGTTATATCATATCAATTAGAACCACATAATGAACATAATTCCTGACTCATTTCGTTTTTAATTAAAACTATGGTGAACTTTGCATGTATTGTGTGTGTAAATTTATGTGTAATGTTTAAATACATTAGTTCTGTCTGCTATGATTTCAGTGTTGATTGAGACCCAGTGTACACAAATGTGTACAATTTTTTTTTCGAAAATGGTAACATATCTTTTTTTAATACTGTTTCTAAAATCATTAAATAATCATCCAAGTCCATTATAATATATAAAAAAATTTCCTTCCTCCTGAAAAAAATCGGGTCTGAAATGGTAAATCAGTTGTAAGTCGAAACTGGTTGCAATCGTCCATTGTTCGCAACTCGAACAGTTGGCACCCCATCACAAACTACAGAAACCGAGAGAATGCCTGCGTCGAACGCATGTGTGTGGTTGAAACTGTATCTCGAACGAACCTGTGTCTGCCAGTAGTTGTAAGCTGTCACACAGCGCAATAAACTCTGCACAAACAGGCTTATTTTCATGCTTTATTTACTGCACCTGATCACAGGTTATGGACGCAAGTGCATAAGTCTGTTTTCAGTGTATTGGCGGAGATTTATTTGGTGGTTTCGTGCATAACAGCAGAATTTGACGTTACCAGTGCAGTGTTGAAGTGACGCAATGGAACAATCTAAGCAACAATTTCATTGCTTGAAGTCGTCTGGAGGGGACAATCGGGCGGTGTAGAAATTCCAAGAGGAAGTGATATTCAGAGTAAAAGGCCTTTTAGATATTATCGATGGCATTGTTATTAAGCCACCACAGAAGAAAGATTGTGTCTGTGATTTTTTATTGGTCCTGTAAATTACCTTTTGTGCATATATGTACTTGTAACATAGGATAGGTCATTAGGCTTACAATCTAAATGATATGAAATATAAAATAGCTTACACATTAAATATACATAGGAGCTTTCACAGTATGTATATAATATTATATTGTATACAATGACTCATGATGTAGTATATTCATAATATTACACAGTACAAAATCACTTATCATAGATACAAAAAATAATAATTAGTGAGATATAATTAGCTTATATTATACTTCAGTGGTTCCTAATTATAGTTAATTTCTTTACCACTGATTTCAATCGCTAGGTCTTTTTATGATGCGTGAGATTTATCACTCACAGGATGAACTTTTGATCACTGTTTGGTAATGTAGTCAGCTACACTATAAAATTCTCATCGTATCAGAAACTTTTTAGAGCTCTGGGGAATGTTTTCTCGTTCTTGAGGTCTTGTAATTCCCTTGGCATTGCTTGTATTAACTTGATGGCAGAGTATATGGGTCCTTTTTTCAAAAATCTTAAGTCTATGTGGAATGCGCTGCAGTTGTTTTCTGTTCCTCTTGTTGTGTGTATGAACAGTCTTATTAGTCTCCAGTTTTGTTTGAGCATGTAATGCACTCACGGTGGTCTTGAATATATATAATGATATAAATGTTAGAATGTTTAGTTCTTTGAAACAACTTTTACGTGATTCTTTTTGCTTCTTTTCCAATATATTTCGAATGGCCTGCTTCTGTAATGTGAAATTTCTCATCACTCTTGTGATAGTTGAGTTCCCCCATACTGTGATTCCATATCACAGGTATGTTTCAAAAAGTCCATGATACACAGTGCACAAGAGGTCTCAGTGAGTATACTGAGCCAGTTGTTTCACTATAAATATCACTGATCTTAGCTGACTGGAAACATTATTTATCTGCTGTTTCCAATTTAGCTCATGTCTATTGTAATGTCCATAAACTTAACTGAAGCTTCTTCTTCCAGTCCTTTTTCATCCAAGAAAACATCCATATGTTCTTCTTTTTGTTTATTTTTGAGGACCATGTATACAGTTTTTTTTAGATTAATAATTAATTCATTTTCAGAGAGCCATTGTGTTGTACTACTGACTGATATGAATGTATTTTGCTGAAGTACCTCCAAATTGTTGGAAACATTTAGCACAGTCATATCATCTGCAGAAAGTATTTTGATTTCATTTTCACATGTTTGTATATTATTCACAAATAAATTGAAGAGAACAGGTCCCATTACAAATCCTTAAGGTACACCATACTTCATGCTTCTAAATTCTGATATGTATAAGTTATTTATGGCTACATATTGCCTCCTGTTACTCAGATATGATATTATCCAGTTTTCTGCATGTCCACGAATACCAATATTGTCTAGTTTCTTTACAAAGACTGTATGATCACCTGTGTCAAATGCCTTGGATAGATCAAGAAAAACTCCAGACACTACCATCTTGTTGTCCTAGGCCTGTACAATTGACTCTGTTAATGATTCAATTGCTGTTTCTGTTGATTTCCCTTTCTGATATCCGTTCTGTGCTGGAGTTATTACATTATGTTTTTCCAAATAAGCAGTTAGTCTGTTAAGCATGAGAATTTCTAATATTTTGGAGAAGCCTGCTACTAAAGAAACTAGCCTTTATATGTTAGGGTCATTGTGCTTGTGGCGACTTTCTAGTATGCCCGAACTATAGAATAATACGCGGTTGTTCAGAATAATTTTATTACTTTTATACTCGAAAATACAACGACAAGCATAAACAGCTCTAAGTCACTATGCCAACAGCGGCAAAGATTGTGCTCTAATATGTCAGTGATACTATCGCGCTAAACTCATGTGGCAAAGAATGTCAAAGTGTTGCCACATCAGCCCCCCTCTTTTTTTTAAAACCTTGTGCTCCCAGTATGTCAGGGGATTCACAGTTCACTTGTCTACCTGCTCTTGTGACCACTATTGGAACCCGATTCTGTTCTTCCTGTTCCTCTGCGTATATTTCTGGGTTTTCGTCCATGTTCTCTGGCATCACCATGATGGTTTCCTCGCTGGGTGAAATTGACACCATGCGTTGAGTGCTGGGATTTTATGTGTGGATGTACGTGGGTTTGAAACACTGGAATGACTCATTCCGACGAAGAGACATACAGTACCTTAAAGACTGCGCCAAAGATTAAATTGAGAGGCATGTAGATTATAATCTTTGTAATGTTCGCATTGGATTCTCTTTTGTTTCATACTCCAAGGAGGAGCTAAGGGACACTTTCGATTGTTGCCTTGTGGAGCATGGATGTAATTTTTGGTGTGTGCGGAATGGCAGCCATCTTGTTAGTAATTACGGTTTGTGCGACGAGCAGAGCAAGTCTTATTGTCTTGTGAATAAAAAATAGTGAAAAGTATCGAAGTGTTACGAAAATTATTTAAAGCGAGGTAGCGTTGTATTCCTCGGTTTCCACCGTGTTCGTGAAGTGAACCGATGCCGACTCATGATAGTACACACGGTCAACAAAGAGAAGAACATCGATGGCGACTAATGAATTAATATTGTGGCAGAAGGACTAATTCTACGTCTAAGGTCAGATTAAATCAACAATGAGGTAGAATTCAAAATGTAATTAATCGGAATGGTAAATTATATCAGAGGCATATTTCACGCAGCACTGTATTTGTCCGCATTCAAGCCGATCAATACAATCCGTACAAAAAAAGGCTTTCAAAAATTCTAAAGTTACAGTTCCATATCCATAATTTTTCCTCTTTTCAAAAAATCTATAAATTTAATTTTTTTAATTTCGTGATTCTTGATAGCAGTTCTTGTCGATTCTGAACCAGTGCTCACCTCTCTCTATTACTCGGTAGGGACCACAGTATGGAGAAACGAGTGGTGGGCGTACTGCATCGTCTCTGAGCCACACATGAGATGCTTGTGTCAAGTCTTTATGCACAAACACCTTTCGTTCCCCATGCCTGACAGAGTTGGTTGGATGGAGTTTTCACATTCTGCTGCTAAGTTGTGCAAACTGCATTAAAGCTCTAAAGTGGCCAATCGAGAGGATTGTGGCGGGATTAATTCCCCTGGGACTCTCAACTCTGCGCCATAAACTCATTGCGCGGGCGAGCACTGTAAATCTTCTTTCACGATTGTTCGTAATCCGAGGAGGACCAGAGGCAGTGCTTCGCAGCAGTCAGACGTACTACACCTGAGAGCAGTTTTGAGAGTGGGGTGAAACTGCTCCACCATCCCATTGCTAGCTGGATGAAAGTTCCTTCAAAAGCTGGCTCTCGAATTGTCAGCCCCGATCAGTGGTAATGTTGGGTGGTACAATGAACCGAGATAATCAGGAGCATATCAATGCTTTTGTTACTGACTCGGCTGAGATGTCTCTTATGATGTGGGCCTCTGGCCATCTAGTGAAAAGGTCGACGACCATAAGTAAATACTGGTGGCCTCCGGCATGTGGAAGTGGTCCCACAACGTCGACATGAATGTGCATGTACCTTGCTAACGGTACTGGAAATTGACCTACTGGTGCAAAAAGATACCTGCCGATTTTATTGCGCTGACACGTTAGGCATAAGCGTGCCCAGTCGCAGCAGTCTTTCTGTACCCCTGGCCACACTACTTTGGTGGATACTAGTCTAGCTGTTGCCCGGATTCAAGGGTGAGAAAGATCGTGTAAGGCCTTGAAGATCTCTCGGCTGTATTCTTCTGGTATATAAGGTCTTTGTCTTCCTTTTTTCACGTCACACCAAATTCCTTCTAGCGCATTCAGAATGGAAATGCGTTTAAGCTGATATGCCGTTGATTGGCACTGTAGGAGACGACACAGGAAAGGATCATGTTGTTGCTACATCTGACCATTGTATGGCGTTCAAACTAGCACAGTTGCGTGATAATTTGTCTGCCACCAGGTTGTTCTTCCCCACTATGTGATGTATATACGATGTGAACTGTGTGATGTATTCTATCTGTCTACATTGCTGTGGTGAAGCAGGGTCTGTGTCACGCTCGAAGATGGCCACTAGCGGCTTAAGCCGGGTTCACACAGGTAACGAAAGTATCGCCACAAGTCAAGTCATTCTGGAGTGGCGCTGTAAGCTACCGCACACACAGGACGCCACAAATTCTTAATTGCGCAGTTTGCAAAATGGCGTCACTTGTCTCAGCTGATTAAACAGCTGTACATATTACTAAATAAGATGTTTTGGAAACATAATAAATGTAAAATATTTCTTAGCAAAGTGTTTCTCGTCTCTCTTGTCTCGACTACATGTTTTAAGAGCCGGTCTGCAGCTTCAAACCAAGCAAGGCTGGGTTTATAAATACCGTCTGTAAATGCATCATTCTTAAGTGATTTCAATACTTTTTTATGTTCAGTCATGTAAGCATTTCGAATGCTTCGAATTTTTAATTTTGTTGTAGCTACATCAATTCCATGTACATATTCACGCATACTGTTTACTATTTCAATTAATGCAGCATCTCTCAAATTTCTGTCTTTGTATGATTCGCTTTTGTGGTTCAAAAGACATTCTTGTTCTTAATATACCTCCAAGAATCTCATAATTGTCGCTGTTGACCACTTTTTCGACATATTAATAGCAAACGCACAAACAAAAGCACTATCTGCGAACGAATACGCACTAGAAAGGTTTGAATCAAGCCGCGAGGTAGCAATCGAATGACGTTATTCGATTGTGGAGAAGGCAAAATGGCGCAACAAAGTAGAACCAAGTTCAACTTTACGTGGCGTGACAAAAGTTGCATGTATAAATGGCGCCACCGAATTCTAGAAGTTCACACATGCAACTACAAAGCAACTGCAGTTCGCCATTAGCAGTGGCGATACTTTTGTTGCCTGTGTGAACCCGGCTTTATGGTCTGTGAAAATTGTGAAATTTTGCCCCCTTATCGATGAATGGAAGAACTTGACTGCAAGGTACATGGTCAACAGTTCGCAGTCGACAGCGGTGTACTTTTGCTGCCTTTGGTCCAAGGTTATTAAAAAAAAAAGAAAAAGAAAAAGAAAGGCGATTGGCTGCCATTCACCAGTAAGTTCCTGTTGCAGTATAGCTCCTACTGCTGTCTGGCTTGCATCGACCATAATCGCCAAGGACGAATGTACTCTTGGGTGAGCCAGCAAGGTCGATTGTGACAAATGTTCCTTTAAGCTATGGAACGCTGATTCAGCCTGTGACGTCCATCGTATTACACGGTTTCCTGTAGTATTTTTTCCTGTGAGTAGAGCCGTGCGTGTTTCTTCGGCTGTCGCTAGGTGAGGTAAATGGCGGCAGTAGTAGTTAAGGATGCCGAGGAATCGGCGAAATCCTTTGCAGTGCATCTGTTTGTACGGCAATGATGGCGTAGATGGTGGCTGGCAGTTTATGTATCCACAGTACCCGTAAAGATTGTTCCGGCACCAAATCAGGGGCCACCAATGTGCGTAATGACCTGAGGACTTGCGATGGAAGCTTGTGTTCCACACCCTATTCAGTGAAGATTTTTTGAAGACGTAGTTCTGTCGGTAAAGTGTAGCATTGGATTAGAGCCTCTTTTAATGCTGCGTAACTGCGTTGTGACAAAGTAATCTTCCACTTCTTCTATCACATCCAAGTCTAGACGTGAAACCAGAAAGTTGAACTTATCAGTATCACAGGCTACCTTGCGTTGTTGAAATATACATTCCGCCTGTGTGAAACACAGCTGTGGCCTCGTTGTCGAGAAAGCAGGGAATTTGACATTTCCTTGGCCTATAGGCGTACTTCTATGTTCTCCTGTGGAAGAGCTCGCAGCAGGTGACGTACTTTATTCCTCCTCGAAACTGTTTTCCGATACTGATGTCGGTGTAGTCATTATTCCGATTTGGTGTGTGTGCTGTTGCGTTTTCTTCACAAGGTCACCGCTGTGGCGACTTTCTAGTATGCCCGAACTATAGAATAAAAAGCAGTTGTTCAGAATAACTTTTATTTCTTTCACACTCGAAAACACAACGATAAACATAAACAACTCCAAGTCACTATGCCAACAGCGGCAAAGATTATGCTCTAATATGTCAGCAATACGATCGCGCTAAACTCTCGTGACAAAGAATGTCAAAGTGTTGCCACATGCTTTCCCTTTTTGTATACAGGTACTACTTTAACTAATTTGAGTTTATCTGGAAATACTTCTTCTTGGAAAGAGCAGTTGGCAATATCCAGTAGTGGCGTAATTATTTCTGTTGCCACTTGCTTGATTTGGTAGTTTGATACTTCATCATGTCGAGCAGACTTTTTGGTTTTAGCTTCTTCATAACATTTGTCAGTTCTAGTTTGTTGAGTTCCTTGGCTATATTATTCATGCTTTAGTTTTTCTATTGCATCTGTGTAGTTAATATTCAGGATGTTGGCAATTTTTGTTTTATCTGTGATGATTCTATTTCATTTCTTTTCCGTGAGTATTTTTTCTTGCCCTCTCAGAGCTAATTATATTCCAAGCTGATCTCATTTCATTTTTTTGATTTTGAAATAGTCTCATTAATTGATTTTGCTTTTTCTTGTCTTATCAACTGCCTGTATTTCTTCTGGTGCTGCCTGTAGGTTTCAATATTTTCTCTCTGTTTCATTTCTCTTAAGGTATCTCTTATTATGACCACTCACTCAACTTATCGTGAATGGTAGAAAATAGAGTTAAAACTCAAGTGAGATGTAGGCTTGGAAATTCTTGTTACCAGCGAGGCGGACACTCTTAAGAAATGTATACATAAAATTGCCTCATCTTTATCAACAGTTATCAATTCTCATATGGAAGATGGTCTATTTCCAGATGAGTTGAAAATTGCCTGAGTTGTGCCTATTTTCAAAAAAGGAAACAGGAATTTAGTAGAAAACTTTCGATCCATTTCTGTTCTTCCAATAATATCCAAAATCTTTGAGAAAGTAATATACACTCCTGGAAATGGAAAAAAGAACACATTGACACCGGTGTGTCAGACCCACCATACTTGCTCCGGACACTGCGAGAGGGCTGTACAAGCAATGTTCACACGCACGGCACAGCGGACACACCAGGAACCGCGGTGTTGGCCGTCGAATGGCGCTAGCTGCGCAGCATTTGTGCACCGCCGCCGTCAGTGTCAGCCAGTTTGCCATGGCATACGGAGCTCCATCGCAGTCTTTAACACTGGTAGCATGCCGCGACAGCGTGGACGTGAACCGTATGTGCAGTTGACGGACTTTGAGCGAGGGCATATAGTGGGCATGCGGGAGGCCGGGTGGACGTACCGCCGAATTGCTCAACACGTGGGGCGTGAGGTCTCCACAGTACATCGATGTTGTCGCCAGTGGTCGGCGGAAGGTGCACGTGCCCGTCGACCTGGGACCGGACCGCAGCGACGCACGGATGCACGCCAAGACCGTAGGATCCTACGCAGTGCTGTAGGGGACCGCACCGCCACTTCCCAGCAAATTAGGGACACTGTTGCTCCTGGGGTATCGGCGAGGACCATTCGCAACCGTCTCCATGAAGCTGGGCTACGGTCCCGCACACCGTTAAGCCGTCTTCCGCTGACACCCCAACATCGTGCAGCCCGCCTCCAGTGGTGTCGCGACAGGCGTGAATGGAGGGACGAATGGAGATGTGTCGTCTTCAGCGATGAGAGTCGCTTCTGCCTTGGTGCCAATGATGGTCGTATGCGTGTTTGGCGCCGTGCAGGTGAGCGCCACAATCAGGACTGCATACGACCGAGGCACACAGGGCCAACACCCGGCATCATGGTGTGGGGAGCGATCTCCTACACTGGCCGTACACCTCTGGTGATCGTCGAGGGGACCCTGAATAGTGCACAGTACATCCAAACCGTCATCGAACCCATCGTTCTACCATTCCTAGACCGGCAAGGGAACTTGCTGTTCCAACAGGACAATGAACGTCCGCATGTATCCCGTGCCACCCAACGTGCTCTAGAAGGTGTAAGTCAACTACCCTGGCCAGCAAGATCTCAGGATCTGTCCCCCATTGAGCATGTTTGGGACTGGATGAATCGTCGTCTCACGCGGTCTGCACGTCCAGCACGAACGCTGGTCCAACTGAGGCACCAAGTAGAAATGGGATGGCAAGCCGTTCCACAGGACTACATCCAGCATCTCTACGATCGTCTCCATGGGAGAATAGCAGCCTGCATTGCTGCGAAAGGTGGATATACACTGTACTAGTGCCGACATTGTACATGCTCTGTTGTCTGTGTCTATGTGCCTGTGGTTCTGTCAGTGTGATCATGTGATGTATCTGACCCCAGGAATGTGTCAATAAAGTTTCCCCTTCCTGGGACAATGAATTCACGGTGTTCTTATTTCAATTTCCAGGAGTGTACATAAGAATCTGGAACTTCCTGGTATGCAAAAAAGTGATTTCTAAGGGGCAGTATAGGTTTGTGAATGGGTCATCCACCATTACAGCATCATGCAACTTAATCAAAGGTGTCACTCAAGCAATAGATAATAAAGAACATATATGTGGCATCTTTCTAGACTTACAAAAAGCATTTGACTGTGTTGATACTACCATATTGCTGGACAAACAGTGTAACTATGGCATTCGAGGCACAGCCCATAATCTGACGAGGTCCTACTTGACAAATAGGAAGCAGTTTGTGTCTATTAGCACTACAGAGGGAGCATACAAATCAAACAACACTGACATAAATTTTGGTATTCCACAGGGGTCAATATTAGGACCACTTCTTTTTATTATCTATGTAAATGATATTCAGTCCATAACAAACCATGCAACAGCTATCTTATATGCAGATGATACCACGTTGATATGCAGCAACCCAAGCTATTCACAGCTCGAAGTGGAATCCAATACTGCAGCAGGCTTAATTCTGCAGTATTTTAATGAAAACAAACTAAAATTAAACACAAATAAATCTGTCTGTATTGAATTTGATCTTGGAAGGCAAAAAACTCATGAAATCCAAATTTTAATGGGTGACAAATACATTATAAAACAATACTCGACCAAATTTCTTGGCCTGACACTAGATGCAGAGCTAAACTGGTCTGATCATGTGAATGATATTTACAAAAGCTATGTACTAAGAAAACTGACACCTTTTTGTAACACCACCACTATGAGGCAAATATATTTTGCACTATTTGAATCCCATCTAAGTTATGGGCTAGAGGTATCGGGAACCAGCAGTAAAGGTAATATGAAAAGTGAACTTAGCTTACAAAAGAAGGCACTTAGAATTAAGGGGAAATAAATGTGCCAGGGAATCCTGCAGAAATTTGTTTCAAGAATTTAAAATACAAACTGTTCATTACCTGTATGTGCTGAAGATAATCATTATGGCAGTAAACAGTAATAAAACACTTAATAAAGAAATACACGATCACAACACTAGAGGTAGAGAGAGACCCCACATCATCTCTCTCAGAACAACACTTTATGAGAAAAGCCCTCACTATGCAGGCATGAAACTACTGAATTGCTTCCATCCTAGTATCTCCAAATTGCCCATTACAAAACTAAAAATGAAATTAAAATTATGGCTCCTGAACAATTTTGTATATTCAATAGATGAGTTTCTAGATTTAGCACACTCGTATGTTGGAAGACCATCTATCTAAAAATATATGTAATCTCAGATCTTAGACTGTGTCACAAACTGTAAATATGTCAGATATGAATACTGTGTTACAAACTGTAGATTCCTTAATCTAAGCATGGCAATAACAATTTTTTTATGTATAGTCCATATATATAACTCTGTTCTCTCAACTAAATTTAGAAAAAGTTGTGTAAATAATAGTGCCAACCAATAATATGTAACCCTAGTAAGTAAGGTTCTGACTTATCCAGAAGACTGGAACAAAAAAAACTTTTTTGTAATCAGTTGATGTTGGATCAAAATAAAATAAATGAAATAAATAAACATGACCGGACGTAGCTTATGTGTAATGCTGACCTTGGCAAATGGCGTACGGCCTGCTCGACACATAGGCCTCACGTGCTACCGTATGACACACACGCAATGCTCGAGATTACTGGAAACTTCTAGGACAAGTGGTGCCGGGTGCATTATCGCTATAAAAAGGCTAGCCGCCATATTGTTGGGACAGTGATGGGAGTGACGGCAGTGATGGAGCAGCAGGTCGGATGGTAAGATATGGTTTAGCTGGAGTTCTTTTGCTGTGAGATCTAAGTGTAGTGTTGCATAACTACGAGGAGACTTATACGTATTTTCATGTAGTCAACACTAAGTCTGGCCCGCCAGCCTTTGCTTTATTGGGTCTTAAACTCAGGGAACTATGAGAAGCTACACTACTAGGAAGGCATTGTACATAGAATTGTATATAAAAGGGATGTTTTATATGTAATTATGCAAAACGGATGTTTTATTTGTATATATCATCATGCAATGATTTATGATTGCATCCAGTGTAACCTGAGATCAAAGGCCGAGTTGAGTATTCTATCTCTCCCTACAGCCCGCTTTTCAGTGGAGCAGGTGCACAGAAAGCAGCCCACGACAACGAGACCTCCTGTCAATTAAGTTCTTTGATGCGCATTCTTGCAGTCCTACTCTCTCTCAGGACTCGTCAGTGGGACACAACAATCTACTTTCGTATACATCAGCCGGCATGTGGACGAAACTGAAGACTATGTATGAAAAAAAGTCTGCAGTGAGTTTTCACGTACTTCAGCAAAAGTTTCTCTTGCTCCAGTTTGGTGACGACTTGGTGGTTACAGTATGTCGAAAATAGAAGAAATTAATACAAAACTGAAGCAACTGGGTGAACCATATTCAGATAAAATGATAATAACATAACTGTTAATATGTTTGCCAGAGCGATATAAACATTTCCGTTCAGCGGGGGAGTTTGTCCCCTTTGAGAAGCAAACGCTTAATCAGTTAACTTCAAGGTTGTTCGTTGAGGAAGAGAGAAATAATCAGTCCGATCAGTTGGAGGTAGCTTTGACCATTGTAAACATGCAGCAAAAAATTACCTCTCATGCTTGTGGTACAAAGGGCCGTTATGCAAAGGACTGTAAAAGAAAACCGGAGAGAGAAACGAGAAGCTGAAGTTATTGTAAGAAAACAGTCCATTTGGAGTCAGATTGCAGGCTGTTGAAATCGAAGGAAGGCAAAGAGGCCCAGGATGTACATGCCTCTATTGGTATGAATCAAGTAGTTGACCTACAAGATTATTGGATCATATTCTAGCGAGCATATGTGCGATAACAGAGAACTGTTTACGAAAGTGGACTGTGTGCAAAGCTCAATGAAAGTTACTGTTCGAGACGGTAAACTTCTTGATGTGATTGGGCGTGATAAGACTTACTGTGGAACTGTATGCATGACCGACTTAAATTTATCAGAACAGTACTTAGTGGACTGCTTTTTGTGCCTCAACTGAAATTCGATTGTTTTCTGTGGGAGCCGTGTTAGACAGAGCAGCCCCAGATCTATGATATTTCCGAACCAGTAGAGGTGGCAAAAAATAACGTAACTGATAGAAATAACCGGTTACTGAAAAGTAACGGTAACTGCGATAACCGTTCCTCTGATACAGGCAGTTATTTCAATAACTGTCGAATGTCAACAGTGCCTCGCGCCATCTGTTGACCGAAGATCGTACTACGCTTTCCCGTCAACTCATCAGAGATCTGGCTAGGAACTAAGGAGAGGGTAGACCATTTGCAAGGCATTCTATAGGCCATGGGAATAACTGTGAGACTGCGCGCCATCTGTTGATAAGAACTGTGTACTATATCGTGCGCCTTCATTACTTTTAGCATAAACAATTAAATAAAGTTAATGTCCGAGCGGTGGCTGATAGGAGCTGCAGTACAGGCATTAACAAGTACGGTCGTTCCCTTAAGCCACCGCCTCATATGACAGTTTAGCTTGGACGGGTTATATAAAGAGAGGTACCATAAGGAATTCGAGCGACTATGGAAATAATTGTCAGAGATCGGTATTTTCCTCTGGCAGTTATCTTTATTGGCTCACAGTTCTCGCTCTCTGGCAGTTATCGGGCTACCATTACAGGTAACCTGGATGTTGGTAACGGAATAACTGTGTGTCTGTGTTCCTGATACAGTACCTCCATTCTTCGACCCCGGTGATATTACAGAGACGATAGTTACTGGAGCGAACAAATATTTACGTTCTTCTTCGGAAATAGCCGCTGGCCATTGCGATGACAAATAGCATTTCAGAAAGTATAGCATAATACAGTTGGTTATAATAATTATTATCCACATGATTTGTCAGGGGATTGTCAAAATATGTGAATATATCACTGTAACAGCTAATATTTACAGAATTGATACACTGTCAGAATAAAACACAGTTACACACTTTTAATAAATTTATCATACACAGAATACCCCATCTTGACTGTTGCAACCAAGTGCTGTCGAAACTGAAATAGAGCAGAATTTTTACCTAAGATGGTCTATGACTCTCTGTTACGACATTCATCTACAGAGTTGAAGGAGGGGTCAATGGAAGCGTCTGATTCCACCTGTCTGCTTCGACGTAAAGGTGTTGTGGTGTGAGAATGTCATTACGGCACGGTGTTTATGAGTTGGTTTTTGTGTGTGTGTGGGGGGGGGGGGGGGGGGTGAGGCTGGTCGATCTAGTTTGCAGTGCCGGAATTTGCTGGTGGTATTTCTTTTTTCTAGCTGTGATGTTTTGTGTATAAATGGAGTACTGAATATGATTTAATTTATGTAGGGATGATTGATTTGTGGTCTTTTGGGATTGTGGTTTTATTTTTCACAGTTGTAGGTGTTGGTTTTTTGGCATCAGTAGCTGTGGTAGACCTATATAGGTCACCAGAAATGACCGATTCCCGTTTCAATAGTTGTATGTGTTGATGTTTTAGTATCATCATCTGAGGTTGACCTGTGTAGGTCAAGGGAAAAGTCCGATTCCAATTTTCGTACTTTTAGTTGTGGGTATTGGTGTTTTGGTATGGTCACCTATGGTTGACCTATATTGTTGAAGGGAAGTGTCCGATTCCTGCAGATTTTTGTTGGTGTAGCAGAATGCTGTATTTTTTTCTTTTTGTTCTTTATTTTGTGTTTTGCTATCATTGTGTGTTTTTTTTTTACTAGCTTGTCCTCACCCTAAAACCCCCAACTTCCCGCACTTGCCCCTTTCGTTTGATTGTATTTTTGGTGGTAGATGTTACTGTATTATTTATATGTATCTTCGTGTTTGTTGCCATGTGTATGTAGTGACGCCATAGAAACACTTGAAACAGCCATTTCCGGCTTATTGGTGACTGGTGGAATCAGACACTTCTGTATCAAATAGTCTTTCAAACACACTGTAAACCGTGCTTTATCTGAAACCAATGGTTGGTGACTTGCTGGCAGTTTATTGAAAATGCATGTTCCTGAATATTGGACACCTTTTGGACCAAGGTAGTCATTTTAGGTCTTTATGTAGATTGCTGTTCCCATTTCTAGTTCTGATATTATGTATTGAGCTATTGGTTGGAAATACTTATAACAAATTTCATTAAGGAATAAATATACTCGATAGCAGTGGTTAGAATACAAAGTTCCTTTTATAGGTTCCTACATGATGTTCTTGAATTTATACCACAAACGATTTTTATTACACGCTTTTACATGCGAAAAACTTTTGCTACGTTTGATAAGTTACCACAGAATATGCTCCCTTATGAAATAATGTGGTATGCCCTTCCCAACTGAATTTATTATCGAGTTGTAGTCCCAGAAATGTAACACTGTCAACCTTTTCGATCTGCATGTCTCCATATGTTATAAACATGCGGTAGCTGGAGAAATCGAGCAGTTTCCAAATCTGACATAAAACTTTTGGATTAGCGTACTCATTCTTTCCTCAATTGGACTAGCTTTTACAGCACAGGAGTAATCGAATCTGTCATTACGTATATTTTTTGTTGTATTACAAGGCTGTACACTTTATTCTATTATGTGAGCGGCACAAGAAATTAAGCTTCGAATTTAATCTACAGTACTCAGTTAACATATGACTTCATACTTAAAAACGCACGTTGTTATTTTACTTAAACAGTGCTGTGGCGAAGTTCCGCGTACTTTCTGTCGCAGCTGCGAAGATAATATTTGTAATAGCGACCGATAACCTACAAACGTATAATACGAAATACTAATGATCGTTCTAACATAAACTAAAATGTACCCAGAGTTACTAAGCTAAGGTTATGACACGATTCATACGACATTCCTGCCATTTCACACTACTCGCAGTTATACTGATAACTAAACTGATGGATTCCAACTATGCCGTTATTGAACTGTAGCCCCTCGGAGTATTCGGTATTCGCTAGCGAAAAATAACTTGGCAGTTATTAATAACCGTTAACGATAACGGTTGTCAAAGAATTGTCGGTTACTCCAGAATAACCGTTTGGCCCACCTCTACGAACCAGGGCAAAAAATTCGATAGTCGTGCCCTCCCCCCTGAGAGCTTGAGATACATCAAAAAATTAAAAAATCGATTTATCAAAAATATCTTCATTTTGTAGCGGCTGTATTTCTGAAGAGCTTGATATATAAAACACATATGTTCAAGAAAATGTAAGATATGTTGTTTTGTCTAAAGGGTGCCAGATTGCACACAGCATTTCCCATCGCAAAGCAATGTATTTTGCTTTGTGGAATTGAAACGTCTATATTTTGCAATGGAAGTCATCAAACCTACATTCAGAACAGTGGAAATTAAAATGGTCTATGGTGCTTCTGCTGCTCCAGGTTTGAAATCCTACCCCCATTTAAAAAACTTCGCATTTAGTACTGGGTGTTAGTATTTGTGACTGGGAGAATAACAACTCTTCAGAGGTTTGCACTCTTTATTGCCTATTAGCAAATAACTTTCTCCTTTGTGTAACATGTAATTAAATATAGGCAACATAAAACCAGTAAGGACAAGAGACAAGCAAGACAGTACACATTTCTTCAATTCTTAGGTCCCAGCATTTTTTCTCTCTAATCTAGCTACAGCTTTATACAGTAATCTTTCATTTCTGTGAAAGAATCTGTTACCTCATCAAAGTTCGTCAAACGTTTTGTTACATGAACAATGAAAATGTCATTATATAATCATGAAAAAGCTCTTAACACGAATAGCACCGAAGACTGATGTCATTTTTCGGTCTGATTACATCTATTTTGTCACTGTCTGCTAGATAAAACAAAATAATCCTTTCCAATATTTTAGCAATTTTAACAAACGCCAAATAAGCGAGAGTGTCTTGACACAAATCATCATTTTTATCTACGTCCACAAGTGCCAAGGGCCTGAGGGGACCTGTGCCCCCTCAAAAATTCGTTTGGGGGGGGGGGGGGCTGAGCCCCCCATAATTTAAGATAATTATTTGCTGTATTATGCTTTGTAAATTCACAAAATTATGTTGGAATTTTTTATTTTACTTCTTTGGCGATAGTCCCTTTTTAAAATACATTCAGTAAGGAGTTAAAACAAATAATTATTATGGTAGTAGGCAGGTTAACTCAAAACGTGTGGTGTGAATCATGATAGTGTTAAGGTGCTGCGGGCACACGTAGAATTTGTCCCGATGCGAGAACCTTCAGGTAAAGTCTGTCGCCGGCGGGCCAGCGCTGCGGCCGCGACATTAAAAGGACTGGAGTAGAAGCGCATGGAACCCTCCCTCTCGCGTCACTTTGACGCTTCGAGACATTACTACACTGCGGCTATATAAAGCCCACACTGCTGTTGCGGTCATTCAGTGTGGATACTTTCGTTCAGTGCATGCTGCAGATGTGTTTAAGGTTCTGACTTTAGTGTCCAATGGACTATTTTATATATTTTAATCGTTTACTTTAGTCTCTTAGTGTATTGTGAATCAAGTTTGCAATGGATAAATTTGTTACCAAAAAGGTGCGCTTGGAAGTTGATGATACTGCAAGTCAACCTCCAACAATTATTGTGTCGTCAATTGCTTCGTCGCCTTCAGGCGAGAACCATTCACACTCGTAACCTGGACAAACCAGTAAGGGAAGATCATTTCAAAGACTTGGTTGATCGAATATACATGGCTAGAATATGAAGCATGTACAGAAAATTTTTTTGCAAAACTTGCGGAGAGGCAGACGCTAAAAATCTATTACAATTTTCTTAAGAAAAAGAGGATGCACTTACTTCAGGTAAACTAACTGGAAAACGACTTTGGAAAAATTCCGTCTTCATGAAAATACGTTTACGCATAAAGAAAGTATTCTGGCACTAAATTATATCACTAACTGAAGTGTGGCCTACTAATTGAATGAACAGTTAGATAATGATATGAAGAACGGCCGTTTAGTTTTTGAGACAATTTTTACTACTATGCAATTAGAGGGCACGAAGTTGTAAACTCACTTTTTTGTCAATTGTTCGGACTCCGAAAGAATGACATATCTGAGTTTAAAGATTGGTTAGGGCGTTCGGGGTTGAAGTGGATATCCCACGATATTCAAAACGAGCTCATTGATCTACTAGGAAAGTCTGTGTTGATAAAGGTATTGGCTTCAATCAAGAAGACTGAACATATTTCTATTATGGTTGACGAAACAAGTGATTCTTCAATACATAAACAATTGTCATTTTGTATTTGTACTGTCTATGATTCCTTAATCATCAACTATGACTTTACTGTCTTATACAAAAACCCCAACACTGATTCACAAACTCTGTTTAGTATTTTAGATGACGTTTTTGCTCGTCTTGAGTTGTCAATGGATAATTTAAGAGAACAGTGCTATGATGGTGCCTCGAATATGAGAGATAAGTTCAAAGGACAAAAAGTTAGTTTTGGATATACAACCAAAGCACGTAATGTGCACTGCACTGCTCACAGTTTAGACTTGGCAGTTGTAGGCAGCCTCCGCCATCTTACGTCTATGAGGGATAGTATGGCTTTAGCCAAGGACTTAATAAACAATGTAAGGGAATCCAACAAAAGGATGAGACTTTTCAGAAGCATAAGCTGTGAGACTGCCAACAACCAAGCTGGTCTACGACCCCTTTGCCTGAAACCCCGGACCATGCGAGCTTCTAGTATCTTGAGAATATTGAAAAACTTTGAAGAACTTTTGGAGTTTTTTTAAACATTTTCTGCAGAGGACAAAACAGAGGCAGATCACAAATGTGCAGGCTACCTTGAGTCAATGCTACAATTCAAGACTTATTTCTTTTTACGTCTTTATTGCCATGCAATGAACTCAGTAGAGGATTTCAAAGAAAAAATTCAATGTCCTCATCTAAGTGTTGCTGATGTGGGAAAAATATTGAATGGAAGGCGTGATAGTTTTGAATACTTTCGGGAATTGTGTTTAAAAGAAAAACCTTTATAAGTTGATGATCCTTCATGTCCTCAGAATCAAGGTATACTAAAAAAGTATGAAAACTACGAAGCCAGCTCCCCGCATACTTTCAAAATCCCAAAGGAACACTGCAAAGCCATTTACATTGAAGTTTGTGAAATGGTGCAATCTTGCATTACTGGGCAGTTTGCTTCAACTGGACTCACTTGAATATGTTAGCCAACATCGCTAATAAAAAACAACTAGTCTTAAAAAACATGCGTCATGTAAGAAAGTACATTACACAAGAGCCTGCAGTTGGAGAAATGTTATGTGAAGTATTGAAGTGTATTGAGCTTCTCCAAGTGGATCCAATCACAACAGCAACAGCAGAACGGCCATTTAGCACCCTTAGACGTCTGAAGTCATATCTCTGATTAACAATGGGACAGAAGCGATTGTACCACTTGGCTGTTCTTCATGATCATCGAGATGTTTTGGATGAATTGGATATCTGACCAGTCATCGACAACCTCATATTCAGTAATCCAGTCAGACGGTCGACATTTGCACCTTTCTAAAGAAACTCTAGGCCTAATAATGGCATTTAGAGCAATATTAAAAATCTTTATAAAATACATACATAAGTTAAATTTTCAGTTTCAAAATATTAGTACTAGTTTAGTGCTGTATTACTATAGTAATGTATTAGTTATTTTCAAATACTTAAATATTGTTTGTGTGTAAGACCAAATTAAAACCCGACTGAAAGTATTAGGCATACTGTATTAACTTTATTAACTTTGAGATACTGTTTTTATTTAACGAACCCTGAACCTTTTTCAAAGTAAACTTAAATTAGCTATTTCACTTATTAAACAAAGTGCTATTACTGTGTGACAACAATATTTTATGTTTTATTCTTTTAATGATAGTTTAGGGTTTATTTAAATATAATTTCAATCTTTTCAGAGCTATATATTCACTGCTCTGTAATAATATATAAGTATGATTATTACTGTAAATTAAATTAGCTTATTACAAAAATACCATGCGTGTTTTGTTTCTTTTTTCAAAGCCAAAAAATGTGTCAGGTTTGTTGAGTTTTCCAGAGTGCTGAGTTATTGAGAGTCCAGTTTTCAGGGTTCTAATGTGGATCATTGTTGTTGTTGTTGTCTTCAGTCCTGAGACTGGTTTGATGCAGCTCTCCATGCTACTCTATCCTGTGCAAGCTGCTTCATCTCCCAGTACCTACTGCAACCTACATCCTTCTGAATCTGCTTAGTGTACTCATCTCTCGGTCTCCCTCTACGATTTTTACCCTCCACGCTGCCCTCCAATGCTAAATTTGTGATCCCTTGATGCCTCAAAACATGTCCTACCAACCGATCCCTTCTTCTAGTCAAGTTGTGCCACAAACTTCTCTTCTCCCCAATCCTATTCAATACCTCCTCATTAGTTACGTGATCTATCCACCTTATCTTCAGTATTCTTCTGTAGCACCACATTTCGAAAGCTTCTATTCTCTTCTTGTCCAAACTAGTAATCGTCCATGTTTCACTTCCATACATGGCTACACTCCAAACAAATACTTTCAGAAACGACTTCCTGATACATAAATCTATATTCGATGTTAACAAATTTCTCTTCTTCAGAAACGCTTTCCTTGCCATTGCCAGTCTACATTTTATATCCTCTCTACTTCGACCATCATCAGTTATTTTACTTCCTAAATAGCAAAACTCCTTTACTACTTTAAGTGTCTCATTTCCTAATGTAATTCCCTCAGCATCACCCGATTTAATTTGACTACATTCCATTATCCTCGTTTTGCTTTTGTTAATGTTCATCTTATATCCTCCTTTCAAGACACTGTCCATTCCATTCAACTGCTCTTCCAAGTCCTTTGCCGTCTCTGACAGAATTACAATGTCATCGGCGAACCTCAAAGTTTTTACTTCGTCTCCATGAATTTTAATACCTACCCCAAATTTTTCTTTTGTTTCCTTTACTGCTTGCTCAATATACAGATTGAATAACTTCGGGGAGAGGCTACAACCCTGTCTCACTCCTTTCCCAACCACTGCTTCCCTTTCATGCCCCTCGACTCTTATTACTGCCATCTGGTTTCTGTACAAATTATAAATAGCCTTTTGCTCCCTGTATTTTACCCCTGCCACCTTTAGAATTTGAAAAAGAGTATTCCAGTCAACATTGTCAAAAGCTTTCTCTAAGTCTACAAATGCTAGAAACATAGGTTTGTCTTTCCTTAATCTTTCTTCTAAGATAAGTCGTAAGGTCAGTATTGCCTCACGTGTTCCAACATTTCGATTTTTTATAAGTCGGTGCCCCAGTCTATGTCATTTACATAAATAACACGACAGTGTATAATTCACGAAATATCAATATCATGGGATCGAAATGTAGTAGTAGTAGTAGTAGCAGTAGTAGAAATGAAATTTTTGTATAGATTTGGAAACGTCATATTGTTCCATACAATTTGTGTGATGTCCCTGTTTCTTCTCCTTCCTCATTCTAGCAAACTATCTAGCCATAATTAATTCTGTAACTATTCCTGCCATTGTCAAAACTAATTCTCCAGTTAACTTCACTAATGCTGCCAGAATCACAGGTTCAGTTATCCCACATATATATTCTCCAGTTGCACATCATTATGCGTTCATAAAAAGTGAATAGAACTTGAGCACCAGCCAACCAGGCACTGTACAGCTGGTCCTTAGTAGTGTAGTAATCTGGCAAAAATTTACTGTCGAAATTTCATTTTCTTGGATACATCGAGAAGATAACATGTAATCTCTCTTACGTGTTACCTCTGTTAGTTGTTTATTTTCACAATGGTGATCTGAATCTAAGGATTACAATAATGCTGATCAATTGCACGCCCAAACCATCACATAAACAAATAGTGATTGACATTCACCAGTTTGGGTTTATTTGGCTCAGTTCGTATAGCTCTTCCCCTTTTGTCTATGGGAAAGTTTTTTGTTTCTAGATGTGACATAGATTCCCCTAGCTGAGACATAATGTACATTATGCATGCATTCAACAATCATTTTATAATTTGTTCAGACATCAACTTAAAATGTTTTCAAAAATGATCAAATACTAATGAAGATACGTTTCAAAATCATATGAATAATTGATAGACTAACATGCGCTGGATGCTATGCACTTTGTGAAACAAGGTTGTTTCTTCGAGAATGCAAATTTTGGCACCCTCCTGAAATTACCGTCCGGGGCAGATACCCCAGTTTGCCTCCCCCCTTCCCCTAGATCAGAGCCTGAGACAAAGATGTGTGTTTAGTGTGAAACAGGGCACAATGCAAATTCTTTAACAGTAAAAGTGAAGTTTGTGCATTATCCAAAAGCGTCAATAAGAGATATCATATGTTGTTTTCTCTAAATGTAACACAATCAGGACTGTCAATGGTTGCTTTGACATGTGCGGACAAAACATACACTGTGGTCGACAGTAATGACACTACTGAGCTTTTGTCAGTCAATACCAATCGCGGACTCTTCAATTTGTCTAAATGTGTTCAAATCCTGAGTGTCTGGCATAAAAAATTGTGCGATCCGAGCGTTACATTTGTGAAAGTGTTTTGGTCATGTAAAGGAGTGAGCTTCATTGACAACTTTGTCACTTGTGAAGCACACTTATCAGGCAAACAGCATCACTTGCCTCTCCCTGTCAGTTCGTAAAGAGCTAATGCCCCACTTGAACTGGTTCATGCAGACATCTGTGGACTTGTGGATATGCGTTTTCTTGGAGAAACAAGATCATTTTTGTATTTGAATGATGACTACTGTCATTATTGCACAGTATTCTTTATAAAACAGAAGAATGAAATCAAAGGTTTCATTAGGAATTTCATTGCAAAAGCTTAGAGAGAAACTGATCTGAAAATTAAAATTCTAAGGAGTGAAAATGGACTGGAGTTTATGAATACTCACTTACGTGCCTTTTTGAGTGAAAATGGCATAATTCATCAAAGAAGTGTTGTGTACACAACACAGCAAAATGGGAGAGCTGAAAGAGGAATACACATCTTGGTTGAAGTTGCTTGTTCAGTGACTTCCGGAATGCCCAAACATATCTGTGCTGAATCACTTAATACAGCAGCTTATGTACTAAATCAAACTGGTGCAAGCGCTGTAGAAGATAAAAGCTTTTTATGGCAGAGAATTATTCTTAGCAGATTTGAAAATATTTGGAAATCATGTGTCTGTCCTTGTACCCAAAGAAAATAGACTAAAACTATACCGCAAAAACAAGATAGGTCTATTTATGGGTTATGATACAGATGTGAAGGAGTATATAATGACATAGATAAAGCTTCAGATTTAGAGGAACAGAAAGAAAAAATGAGGACTGGCATTGTGGAAGAAAATAATAGTTAGCCAAGGGAAGAACAACAAATCAGTGAAGACAGTGAAAACAGACTTTCTTTTCAGGATGCAGAGGGTGATGTAGTTTTTGATGACAAGAAGACATACAATCTTAGACACAGGAGGAAAATTCAACACCCGCATTACCTGGAGAATTATGAGTAGGGCACCTATGCTGAAGCAATGTCTTATTTATGGTTTAAAGGATTCACCCACAAATTGGAATGTTAAATTTCACCCAGTAATTACTGGCTTAGGATTTGTAAGAAGTGATTTTGAATATTGCTTGTATGTAAAGATAGAAAATGGCCAAAAAGCATACATACTTGTTCACATTGATGATCTGCTGATAGCCTCAAGTTCCCAGAATATTGACAATTTAAAGCTGTTACTGAGTGATAACTTTAAAATGAAAGATTTTAGTATGATTAGGAACTATTTGGGAATGAATACTGTTCAAAATTTAAAGGAGGGTAGTATTACTCTTTGCCAAAGTACCTATCTTGAAAAGGCGTTGGAAGTTTTTAATTTGTTTGAATGTAATTCTGTTTCAACTACCAGGGAGGAAAAGTTTGATTACAGTATGTTAAAAAGAGACAAATCTGAAAATAAAGAAATTGAGAAAAGATATAGAAAATTAATAGGGTTTCTGATGTATTCTGTGTTAGGTTCCAGACCAGATATTTGCACAACTGTAAGTATTCTAAACAGGTATCAATCATGTACAAGCCTGGATGTTCAGAAGGTTTTTGTGTAACATTAAGGGCTGGGCATGTTATATACTAGGGATACGTGGACTCTGATCGGTCTGGTGACAGAGTAGACAGAAAGTCCACAAGTGGCTATCTTTTCATAGTTTTGAGTTGTAGTGTTTCATGGGCATCTAAGAAGCAACCCATAGTGTCTCTGTCATGAACAGAATCTGAATTTGTAGCCTAAAGCATAGAAACTAGTGAAGCTTGTTGGCTCAGTAATTTGGGTCATGGTCTTTGTGGCAATCAAAGAGCTGCTGGACTTTATGAAGACAATGTTCCAGTAATAAGGCTTTGCAAGAACACACAGTTCAATCATAAACTAGAGCACATAGATGTGAAAATTTTATTTGTGAGAGAGAAAATTTTTACCAAGTAAGTTATGTTAAAGCACATAACCAGAAATGGCCAAGAAGCTGATGTTCCAGTAGGTAAAATAAAATGTGAAAAATTTAGAGTCTTGTTAGGACTTACTTAGAGCTTGTAATTTGTTTTTGTAAGACTAATAGTTAACACTGAGGGAGGGTGTTAATGGTCCAATGTTAATGTTATCTTAAAGGAGCAACACAGATTTTCTTTGATTTGTGTTATCTTCCATTCTTCAGATGCTTTAGCTTTTGCTGTTTATTCTGTGTGTGTATTGTTCTCTGCCATTGTTTGTAAGCTGTTACACATTGCAATACACTGTGCACAAACAGGCTTATTTTCATGCTTCATTTACTGCACCTGATCACACAACTCAAGTTTGACAACATGAAACTGTCCTAGTTTTCGTGCACAGGTATGTGAGAGACAGTGTTTTTCTGGCATCTTTAAGCACTTCCCTGATGCCCTCACATGCTCCTGTAATGGTAACAGCGACTCCGGAATCTCTGGTCAGCTGTGCCATGCCTGAACTTTGCATTACAGAACCACAGGCACTATTGAAGATATTCACCAGCTCACCCCACCCAGCTGTTCACATTCATGCAGTCTGTGAGGTCAACTTTAAGTACCATCCCTGGTGCTCCATGCTATAGTGGGCGGGGATTAGTGTGTGGGGGTGACACAACCAATAATCAATAGTGCACGGAGTGTAATGTATCTTGCAGTACCTGTATAAACTACATTTTTTGATTCACAAGTGCTTTTGTCTCAGTTGTGCCAGTAAAGTCAATTTTTAATATACAATATCTATGTAAGTGTTGTTTATGTAGTATGAGTACTCCTACACAATCACATGCAAATTTATGCATTGTGTCTTTGTCTCTGCAAACTCTTTACAATTTCATCCAGTGGTTCACTAATTTGATGCAGCAGAGGAACCATGCTCTGTAGAAGTTACTTATTACTTGCCGTTTACGCACATTCTGGTGGACGACAGCACAAATTATGTCAGAGTTTTGGCTGATACTCTGTTGATATATATTTGGTTCCGATCTGTCTGTCTGACATCTGGAGGTTTGTGTGTTAGCTAAACCTCCCTGATGGTAATAATTTACTTCTGTCATTTGACCATCATGATAAAAAATCATTTATTATGGGTCTCACAGCTGCTTTAATGAAAGACTTTCAGATTAAGAAATAAATTATCTATTGTTGTCATACTATGGCCCGCTACTCTTATTGGGAAGGTGACCAAGAGGAAAAAAGCTGGACATCAGTCACTCTGAGTGTCTTTGATCAGTACCATACAAGATGCAATCAATATTGAAATCATCAGATTCTATTTCTACAAAGCCTTACTAACAATACCTTTAATTGCCTACTAAAGTTTAAAACATTTCATCTTGGGAGCCTGACACTGACTGGATCTGCTGTCTTGTATGTTTTCCCAAGTTGTTCCCAGTAATACTCATTAAGGATGTGGCCTGTAATTTTATTCCACTTGTTGTATATGTACCCACTCTCCCTTTAGTTGTATTGTACCTACAATAATGTGGTACTAAATAGTATCTGCCTATGTGTATCATTCCAGTTTCTATGACTTCCTTATGATGTTTTGTTAAACATAGCACATAAACAAGACCTAGCAGAAATCCTTGGGTAACACGGGAGACATAAATTTTGTTGAGAAGATATAAAAATGAAGTTACTTCATATTATGGCGCATTCATGTAATCTGATAGGTGGTGGAAAAATTAAAAATGATGTACCCTCAGATTTTTTACAGCACCTCTCGTGTTGTAATGCTTGTAACATAGGTCTTCTGTTCTCCCCCCAAGGTGTACAGACATATATTTGTCATCTATGAGTCTAACAACTAAAAAGTGGATAGCTCACGAAAGATAAGTATTTTATTTCTACAAGGTTCAAGTACACCTGTTCCCATCTATGAATATCATGAACCATTGCAACAAAATCTTCAGATACATGAGAATAATCTTCAAGAAGACAACTACCACATCGATATTGTTGTACAAGAGAAGAAGTAATTATCATTAATGGGAAGAGAACTTCCTGGACTAATCATTTCAAGCTCATGTTGCAGAGGATTGAAAGCAATACCTATCATCATGTCCTACATGCTATTTGTGTAAAAGAAAAGAAAAGAAAAAATAACTTGACCAATTGACAGGTGCTCCTGAGTATGACACTATCATCATACTTTTCTCTCTCACCAAATTCACTGTATTTTTATACAATGATGACCACTCGTTGGACAGAGCCAAAGAAAGAAAGGATCGGGTCTTTATTTAAATGTTACATGATTGTATAGTTTGTAATCTTTCATTATATTAATTGCCATTATATATTTTTGTTTTGTGGTTGGAGTATTGTTGCCATGATAATGAGAGAGAGGCAAATACATGGCATGCATAAACATGAGAGGATTAACTGGCTGATTAATACTGAGAAGATCAAAAGAAGTGACATGCAGGTAGGAAAATTTACAACACACTGCTTGTATGACTGCACTTAGTAGTGCCTCTTCCAATAGATATTAATGTTAACAAATTACTTTGATGTAGAGAAGTGTGTCCATCCAGTTAGGTCATGCTAACAATGAGTTGTAGTCTATGCCAGTGATGCACTACACATTAGGTGGTGAAGCGGTATCATCACAATAACAAGAAGGATTTCATTCCACAATTTTCAGTTGTTTAATTATTTTATTGAAAGTAGCAGACATGAGTACATCAGATAATTTCACTGCTGGTAGTCCATCAGTGAATAAGAAGACACAAGATGTTGCCGATGCACACATAACAACAAATGGCAGTGAAGTTGAAAATGTCAGTTGCTGCCAACTATACCCTTTTAATGCTGTGGACACAGACAACAGCAATGTTGTAATCTGGGATGCTACTGTGATTAAAGTAGATGAAACAGCTTCTCGATTTTCACCAGGAGGCATTTTCTCCCATAGTGAGAAAAAAAGACACGATAGCACAAATTAAGTTATACTTTTCCTGTGACATAGGCACCTAATGGGAATATAATGGCACAGCCAGTACCCCAAACATGACACAATTAATGCATGATATAATGAGATACTCTGATGTGAAATTCAGAGCACACGCACAATTCAATGACTTAAAAAATAATTTTACAAAGGAACAAAAGCAAATGCTTAGCAAATTTGCTGAAAAACAAACACAAAACTTTAACAATCTTAAATATGAACAAAACAGGCTTTTGGCAGTCTTAAAGTTAATTTAACACAAGAGTTCAATGTTCTTACTCAGAAATTATGCACTGACCTGTCCAATGAATTAACGGGTAAACTCATATAACTGGAAACGAATTAAAAGCAGTGTTGCTCACTGACTTACCCCAGGGCATGAACAACTTGAAACAAAGAGTGTCAATTGTAGGTATGGCAGGTGAGTTAAAAGGTGTAAGTGATGTACAAACTAAAATGAAGAGGCACAATCACAAACATGTAAGAATTTGGACACCCTGACGGGTGCTGTAAACAAGTTGCAGTCAGTATGTAAAGCTTTACCAGAAGAGATACAGGAAATATCATTTGAACTAGCTATTCTAAATCTAAACACTCAGATTGTTCAAAAGAAGCAGGTAAAAACTGATAAACATGTAAAAGGATTAAAGAATAGGCCTGAAGCAGGTGTGCTAGACCAAGGTAGTACCCCTGCACAAAAGGTAGTTCAGGAACATAGAACATACATTGAAGTAGTCAAGGAGGTAATGAAGGAAAACAATAATGAACTATTGGCTAGGATAGATTTGGGCATTAAAGCAGTGGAGGAAAAGTTGCAGAGTAGCCTAATCATTGCTGCAAAAGTAATAAAAAAAAAAATCAGATGCCAAGCAGTCAAGTGACGCTAGACCAGATAGACAATCCTTGTACCTATCTGCAGTTTGTTACAAGCCCATCAGATGAAGTAGATGGGAGTTACAAGATGCACCAGGCACCGCCGACTACTGTACCTGTCACACAGCTGTACTCAGAATATAATCCCATGTACCAAAACAATGCCACACTGTCACCAGACAGTGCTGCATGTATTTCCACCCTATTAGCAGACACAAGTTTATTAAGGCATAGAAAGGTTTCTATTTTTTTCATTGAGGGGAAAAAAATCCTGGTGGTGTTCAAAAGGGCTTTTCATAATGTGTTGCCTAGAAATTGGAAAGAGACACAAAGGATCTGTTTTTTTGTCAGATACACACGAGGCAATGTCTTGCCATGGGCCATGGACGTGGCAGAATGATGCTACACTTATGAACAGTTCGAGAGAGCATTTATGGATAAATTTTGGTCTGCCTTGGTAGAGGAAAGCTTGTGCTGTGCAGTTTTTAATCCATCAACATTCAGCAGGGGGGGGGGCTAAGAAAATACACTGAGAACTATTTGATTAAAACTCAATAGTGGACAAATCCGATCTCTCATGTGGCTGTGTTAAGCATTTTGAAAAGCTGTCTGTCTGTCCACATTTGAGAAAAATTAATCATCATTCCAGAACATGAGACAGGGCATTTTTTTTTATCAGTATCTATCTTACAATTGTATCATGACAGAGTCTACTGCTGTAAGTGATGTGTGGCTTTGTCCAGCAAGGACGCCAAAGACTTAAAAACACACACCTGTGGTTTGTGGTCTGTTATCAGGTGAAACTTAGAGACATACAGAAAAACGTGCAATTTTTTAGAGCATATACGATCACTAAAGCCTCTTTTTGTACCTGTGGATAACGGTGTTACACTGAATTTAAGAGTTTAGAAACATACGCAATAGGTTGTTCAGAACCTTACACTTGCTTATGAGCAACAATGGCACCAAGGCCAAACTGAGACGCGTATGTCGCTAATGCAAAGTGCTGGCCCATCTGAAAAGTGACCAAACAAGGGGGCATCTGCAGCTTAGATTCCAACAACTTTAATGCTCAGTCACCAGCCAGGGACCAATGGAAAGGAATATCTTTATGTAATAATTCATGGAGTGATTGTGCCACAGTAGCAGCATCTGGTATGAATTTGTTGTAGTATGCAGTTTTGCCTAAAAATGTCTGCAATTCTTTCATGGACATGGGATGTGTCAACATGGCAATAGCATCACTATGGTTTAATGCCAGCATGCGACACCAGAAATCAAATAAATAATGGATGGTTGGAAAAACTGTGTCTTGTCCAAATTGAACTTTAATCCTGCAGACAGCAAAACAGAAAATAGGGCACAAAGGTTGTGCAAATGTCCATCTGTAGGGGCACCAGACACTACTACGTCATCTAAATAGTTGATGCAGTAAGTTGCTTTAAAAAGCGTTGAAAAACAGCTGGTGCAGTGGCCACACCAAAAGGCAAATTCTGGCATTGATAAAGCCCAAATGGGCTGCTTAATACTAGAAAGTATTTAGATTCCTCATCAAGTGGCAGCTGTAAATGTGCCTCTGCCAAGTCAGTCTTTGAAAAAATCAGTCTTCAGCAATTTTTCAAACAGTTCACCAGAGCACGACGATGGATAGGAATCAGTGATTGACTGCGTATTCATAGATTTTTTTTAAATCACCACAGACGTATAATTCACTTGTAGCTTTTTTGACTATCACCAGTGGTGCTGACCACTCAATGGAAGAAATAGATAGAATAACATCAGAAGATTTAAGAAGGTCTGATTCTGCTTTTACTTGATCCCATTAAGTTTCTGGTACCTGGTGGGTCTGGAACAAATGGAGCTGTGCAAACTGTTCCACCATAATATCAGCCTGGATTTCTGTTGCAAAACCCAGTCCTAAGTCACAGATACAGAAAACTGCCCCAGAATGGGAATCTTGTTTGTTACAACTCACCAGCCTGCATGAGACTGGAGACAGAGGGGAGAACTCAAATCCACATAAGTCTGAGGATTCATCAACATTGTTGCCGCAAGTATGTAAACCTGCATTTTCAATGATTTGATAAACAACCATACTTCAAAATATAACCTTCTTTGAGACACCATCACTGCTGACACACTGTTCACATCCATGTTTGTTTCATCCTTGCTCAGGTTTGGGAAGGATTACGTACAGAAGCGACTTCTTATGGCAGTTATTACACTTTGCCCAGTGCTTGGAACAGGTGGGTGGTCCACTCATGTTGAATGAAGCAGTATGGGCATGAAGGCAGAGGAGCACAGGTGATCACTGTTGTAACACGGACTATTGTTGTTGCAACTGCCCATTACCTATACTACACTGAGATGTCTGATGGATTGCTGCAAAAGCTTTTATGTCCTCTTGCGAACTGAGTGAAGGCAGGGAGTGGTGAGAGGAACTGATTTCTGAAACTTCAGATCAGGCTTCCATCTGACTACCTGCAGTCCGTGAAACTTCAAATGACTGAGCTACATTCAGTAATTCTCTAAGTGTAGGATTTCACACTATAGAGCTCACTCTCAAGCTTCTCTGCCAGGAGCAAAACTTATGATTGCAACTGAACCATTTGATCAGCATAGCATTCCTTATGGAAATTTGTCACAAAATTATGAGGCCCATGCCCTTTGTGACTGTTCTGGCCCCTTTCCGCAGCAGTAAAACTCCATATGAGTGACAGTAATGTGAGTATGTTTACAGTGATATGTTGAAAGTAATTCACACGTCTAACTGAAAGAAGGGCTTGAAGGCTCTTCTAAGGCAGTGAACTGACACAAAATGTGAGGCGAAATCTGCTATAAAAATGGGCGTTGCATAAGTTTATGTCTGTTGCCCCAAATGCCCAGAAATGTTCTGCATGCATTTTTCATAAGTGTGCCATTCTTCCAATGCATCGTTGTCCAAGGGGAATGGCAGTGGATGTGTTGTTGGCAGGGCACAGGTTGTGCCAATGCAGTTGTTAAACTGAAAACAGCAACTGTCTGTGACTGATGATGCCCGAGAAGAGATTTAAGCAACACCTCCATGAAAATTTAACTCAAAGGACCAATGACTGAAGAGGAACACATGGAGTTGCATATCGTACTCATTGCAAAAATGTGTTCTAACCCAAGAACACTATAACTTATTGCTCGAACAGTATGCACAATTGGAAGACATGGTACAATACAATAAGGAAATTAGCAGCATACAAGTGGCCAGTGGAGCCTTGTGCTCTGGCCTATATATTCATTAGTTCCAACAAGGGATGCAGCCAGCAGGCTGCGCACACAACTGCTGTCATATTAGCACACTGTGTGGCCTCTAATGGCCAAATCATAAACAAACTTCAAGCATGAATTATGAAGTGGTGCACACACAAAATTGGCAGTTACAGCATCCAGTATCTTCAACAATCACTACATGACCTTTTTTTCCTTAAAATATTTTTTCCTGCAAATAACATTGCCAAGCTCTGAATTTGCCTTAAAAATAGCCATTACCCAATATCGCTACTGGTTCCTCTCCCTTGATTATACATTCATCTGCATCTCATGGTCTAGTGGCTAGTGTTGCTATCTTTGGATCACAGCATCCTGGGTTCAATTCCTGGCCTAGTTGGGGATTTTCTCTGCCCATGGACTGGGTGTTTCTGTTGTCCTCATCATTTCATCATCATCATCATCATCATCAACCATGGCAGTGGCTAGATTGGATTGTGTAAAAATTGGGACTTTGTATGGGCACTGATGACTGTGCAGTTGAGTGCCCAACAAACCAAACATGATCGTCATCCCTTGATTGTTTCCTATCAGAAGGACCTTCTTGGTCTTTCTGTCTCTGTGACTATTATTAGCCTTTGTTTGTACTTTTTCCCTGTCTTGTTACACTGTTCCTAAAATGCAAAGAAGCTTTTGGAGAAATCTAGATTACTAAGAGACTTATAGCAATACCTAAACATCTTTCTTGATCTGGAAGTTGTGGCCACAGTCCAGATTTACACTGTTCATAATATTGTTTCAGCACTAATCTCAGCTGTTCTAATTCTATCTGTGCTGCTGCCAGAGCAGCTTTGAGTTTTCAGACTAACTGCTTTTTCTCAAACGCAAGTACTACAGTGCCAAAGACCACCCACACCTTCTTCCAAGCATGTTGCTTTGCAGAACCCTACATGGAAAACTGGTGTAAGCAGTCTTCACACTGTCATCTATTTCACACTACTCTCTGACATTCTGCATACTTGTACATTTGCATAATATTTATTTAGCCTAGACAGATTATTTAATTTTAGCCCCTCAATGAAAAATAACAATGCAAGCTATTTCTTTTTTTATTTAATTAAAAATGATTTTCTTATGATACTTATTTTACACTAGAAACATTTACATGTAATTTATAAACAAGATTTACTCAATTATATGTTGGATTTTTAAAGACTTTTCAATGAAAGACACTGTTCTCCACATGTGATTTAACTGGTTCTACAGCAAAAATCAGGATTAGAGTACACCATACCCAATATGCACGCACAAAGAAGCTATTCGCATATGCTTAAAAATTCATTAACACACTTTCTAAAATATTACTAAACAATACTAAAGTATGTAGCTTTGTTTGTTTGGCGATGACTAATGAAACACATTGCCATTATCTGATACTTCACCCCTACATACATGTGTATTAATAACACATCTACAGTTGCAAATGCACTAGAATTAAATTTCTAATTAACTGTTACTCGACATCACCTTTTCATAACTGAAATAATCAAATTTAGTGATGCTTCAAAATCTCACAAACTTTACAGAACCAATATTGGCAGATCATCCACAGTGTGCCCCAGACCAATTGTTTCTGTCAGTTTTCCTTATGCATTTTTGAAAAATCTTTAAGAAGACAGTCATTGTCTTGAACCAGCTATAAACAGGAAGAAAATTCCCTCTGTTGTATATCAATGTGGTGTAAAAATAGTATGACTGACTACAACTCTCAAAACTGACTAGATTTTTAGTACAGTGCAATGTGCTATACTTATGAGAGCCCTGATATGGTAAAGTTTGGGAGTATTACCTAAATTTCTTTCCTGCTGGTGACATTTGTCAAGCCTAACCAGAGGCATTATGATAGTAAAGATACTGGAAAGGTTTTCAAAATGTTTTCGTTATTTGTACAGTAATGCATATTACGCTGTCCAGTCACATTAATATGACAGTCTGCGAAAAACCCGAATAACCACCTTTTGAAGCAGGGACTGCTGCAAGACATGCACAAAGAGAGTCAGCGAGGCTCTGGAAGGTACCAACAGGGATGCAGAGCCACGCTGACTCCAGTGTGGTGGACAGCTGTGCTAGGTTTCTCAGTTGAGAATCAGTGGTGCAGACAGCTTGATCAAGGTGATCCCACAGTTTCCCAATTGCGTTTGAACCCATGGAGTTAGGTGGCCAGGGGAGTACAGTAAACTAATCCTGGCACTCTTCAAACCACACCCACACATTGTGACCTGTGTGACACTTAGCACTATCCTGCTCACAGATGCCATTGTGCCGAGGAAAAACAAACTGCATTAGGGATGGACACAGTCCCTAAGGATAGATGCATACTTGTGCCCTGGAATACCATGAAAACATTCCCCAGACCGTAATGCTCTCTCCTCCAGCCTGGACCTTGGTGACAATTGTTACAGGGTGTTTGTTTTCAGTTCAATGAAGCATAAAACATGATTCATTTGAAAAGGCTACCTGTTGCCACTCAGTGAATGTCCAGTTGTGGTACTGGTGTGCAAATTCCAGCCTTCATTGATGATGAACAGCAAGTCAGCACGAGTGCATGGACCAGATGCCTGCTGCAAAGGCCCATATACAGTAACATGCACTGAACGGTCGTTGAGGAGACACTGTTGGTAGCCCCTTGGTTCATTAGGGTGGTCAGTCATTCGACTGTTTCATGTTTGCCTGTACACATCTCCGCAGTCGTCATTCAGCCCTGTCATCTACGGTCCACAGTGCACCACAGATGTCTCGACACTGGTTTCAGATAGTGCCATTTTGCCATGCATGATATATTTCAACAACAGCAGCACATGAACAGTTTATAAATTTAGCCATTTTGGAAATGCTTCTACCCTTGTCCCGAAAGCTAATAATCATGCCCTTTTGGACATCAGTTGTTCCATGTCCATGTTACAACAACAACTGCACCATTTTCTGTGTCTCCCGACACACTTTATACATTCTCCATTGTTAGTGCTGCCACCTGCCGTCTGTGAATGGTTACTGCATGTTGATGTTAGACATAGATGGTGGTCACATTAATGTGACTGCACTGTGTATAACAAAGAGGCATTACTTATCCCTATGATGTTCACAGAATGTTGCCAGAATTATGCACTAGAAGAGAGGTCAATGCAAAAGTCTATCTAATCGACCACATGTGTTACAAGTTTTCCAACAATTAAAAGGAAGGAATTCAGAAATCCCTTTAGTTATGAGAGTGAAAGTATGAAGTAAAATTATTGTGTACCTGAAAGAATTTAGTATAGGAAAACTGCATTCTGTCACAACACTACAAGAACATCAGTCAAACAGTCACCAATGGAGATGCTGCAAATAATATCTCAAACCAGAACTACCTAAAGACAATGGTTTAAACCTACAAACATGCAGTACAGTACTGAAAGATCAACTGTGACTGATTAAAACTGCCCATCTGTTTTTCATTCTTTTTATTTATACGTCATGGTAAGACTTCCTGACAAATGCCTGATTGTAACGTACTGTAACTGAGGTTACTGTGTTGTACTTTCTACTCATGCTACATACCTGTTCTTATTCATGATTTTAACTAAAAAAAGGAATGCTGATTTCAACTTGAATGTTGGTTTCAACACTGTAGTGCTTTACTATGCATGGTCCTACTGGCCATGGTGTATTCTTGCCTTTGTCCGGCAACTGACCTGAATCAATCACCCAATTATTAGGGGATTTTTGGTTCAACTTGCGTTGCAACAAGGATTGAACCCTAGACCTCTGCAGTTGTAGTTTGACATACAGCCTCTAATAAGTTTTACACAACTTTATTTTTTGAGTGGGTGCAATAATATTATGACAATTGTTATAAATTGCTGTAGTACTGACAGTTTCAAAGAAGGTAGTGGAGTTTCAGTCACAAGAGAAACATGTCAAACTTTCCGGCAAAGTCTTAAGACTCCCAAGCCATAGGAACTACCCACCAATGACACCTTCAACTCCCAATACTATATTATTTATGACTTAACACTATGCTTCAGTTCAAGCAGCTCTTTGTCCAGTGTAGTTGTTCACCGCATCTTGTAATTTATGTTCTTCTGATTTAATATCACTATGGCAGACTACTATATTATTTGTGGGTACTAATGATAGTCCTGCATTCTGTGAAATTAAATAATTTCAGAAGCAAGCTCATTCCAAGTAAATAAAATTATCTTTTATTAGATGTCTGCAGAATTCTGTTTTGGAATGATTGAAACTATGGTTTATTCTTATAATTTTGAACACACAATATATTTACCTAAATTTAGTAACACACTCTCTCACACAGGTCAAAAATTTCGTACCTCTTACAAAAATTATCCATCTTTGTGCATTTAATAGTGCTCAAGTCTGACCGATTTAAATTAAGTGTAAGGATTATGAATGTGTTCTATGAGAAATGTGGCAAGCTTGCTCTGTAACTCCAGATGCTCTTGAGCATCAGTAATTTGCTTTGTATCACTTATGATGTTGCAGTATACTTATTATCAAGTATGAAATATATTTAACTACGTAATGAAATGGATCTCCATAAGCACTGCACTTCCAGTGAAACCTATTTATCCTTTCTCCACTACACGCACATAATTTCTTCATTATTAATGTAGCTACTTGTATATTTATTATAGCAGTAAATTATCATAGTTCAAAGATTGAGTTTCATAAAACATTTATTTTACAAAATAGGGCGATACAATCACTCAGTTAAGCAAGATCAATGTGATCTTACAACACCTCTGGTTATTTTTACATCATCCACTGGCCTGTCATTTTTATCTGTCTCTACAAGTCCTATCCTCTTCACTACACTCATTCCCGAATGTATACGACCTGCAAATAAAGAGAAGGAGGATGCTGTTAAAGCCACTTCATACACATTTACATGTATAGTGTTGGCATATATACAGGTAACTACAAAGAAAAATTTTTCCTTCCTCCAACAACTCACATTTCATACAAGTTAGAAAACAGTAAAAGTGATAACTAGATAAGCATCATAGTTCAGTTATAGTAAGTAACTTAACCACTGTCTTAAATTTTGTTCACAAAATCTTTTCAAGAAAGAGTGACAGATTATAAAACAAAGATTTTATTAAAACAACCCAAATCACTACAATAACATAACACCCATATTTCACTTTCTTTGGCATTTACATATTTAAAAATAGTGAAAAATAAATATTCTTGAATTGAGTCAAAATAAAAGAATTATTTCACACTTAATGTAAATTGTTTCACTTACAACCAAACTTTTAACAAATGGCATTTTTAAACTTGTCTGTGAATAGAAGAAAATAAGGGGTATATATAATAAATCTTGACAATATTCTGAAACAATTATTTACAGATCACAAATAATGATACTCATCATTCCCTCATTTCTTCACACACTTAAGAAGCCATGCAAAGAGCATGGATTAGCGATGGGAAATGGAAAATGTAAATGTATATGCTAACAAGAACAAGTGAAGATCCTGATTTATGTGCAAACTACGAAAACTAACCATCTTATTAATAAAAGTTATTAAAAAATTATGTGCACATTTAATCATTCCGGTATTGGAATTAAATCTGTATGAAATATGTAAAAAAAAAAAAAACAACAACAACAGAAGAATAGATCACAGCATAAGATAAAAATCTCTGTTGATTTGAATGGAAAGCTTATTAATTAATGTTCACAGACAGTAGGTATTATTAATTGACACTTCTTAAATGATGTAGAGACAATAAGGCCAAGAAGCTCAGAAGAAAAATCAAGGCAGTATGTTGAGAAAGCACTCACAGCCACATTTCCATGTGAAATGAAAAAAGTAAAAAACATTCTCAAAAATACAAAACTGATACAGTGTTTGTGACATTTCCAATAACATTTCAAAGAATTGTCATTTAGTAACTACTAGCCTCTTTGAAATATGTCATGTGTCACCAAATCAAATGAATTTTTTCAGGAAGATTAAAATATGCAACTTTTATGCCCATTTATAAGAAAGATGACAGGAATGATGTTAATAATGACTGAGCCATTTCACTGCTGACATCACTTTCAATTTTTTTGAAGGGCTGATGTACTCTAGTATAGTGTTCCATCTTCATAATAATAATAAGCTTAGCATATCACAATTTGGTTGTCAGAGGGGTTGCTCCACTCAGATCTTATCTTTACATTCACTCACAGGATTTTATAAGGATTACATAAATAAAAAAAAACAGTACTAATGACTTCTTTCTGTGATTTATCCAAGGCATTTGACAATGTAAATTCAACATTTTGTAGTAAAATTGGACTTTAATGGAATTAACAGTATAGGTAAGATGCCTCATTCTATATTCAATAAAAAGAATTCAGAAAGGTGTACTTCATAATTCATCAACTGTAGACATGTGTAAGTACCAGATTCCTTACTTTACCAGTCAATACACCCCAATAGTGAAGCATTTGATATCCGAATGTGAGTGTGCTAATGTTTTACAATTATGGTTAATGTTTAGTCATTTGTTACTTAATGTTGTACGAATGTACAGTTGCTATCAAACTTAAAAGTATAATTATTTCATTGTTGCACCAGTTCGTTCTGTTTTATAGTATATCACATAATGAAATAAGAAACTTGCCAAACTAAATTTTAAAACTCTTCCATGAGATCTTGTGACAATAATGTAGTTGAAATTATTTTGTAATTAGTACAAAATTTAATGTTATTTTGATGTAATTGTTTAAAAGTGACATTTTTTGCAATTTGTATAGAAAGCTAACTTTCTGCAAAATTTTTCTTGCATCAAATACTTGTTGTCCTTTTGCAAAACTTAATATTGTACTCAAAGTTTAGCAAATTCACAATTTTTTTATTTTAGGCTTAATTTTGTATACATTTCAACAATAGTTTGTAGTTGTTGTCGTCGTCTACAGTCCTGAAACTGGTTTGATGCAGTGCTCCATACTACTCTATCCTGTGCAAGCTTCTTCACCCCCGAGTTACTACTGCAACCTACATCCTTCTGAATCTGCTTAGTGTATTCTGCTCTTGGTCTCCCTCTATGATTTTTAACCTCCGTGCTTCCTTCCAATATTAAAATGGTTATCCCTTGATACCACAGAATGTGTCCTACCAACCGATCCCTTCTTCTAGTCAAGTAGTGCCACAAACTCCTCTTCTCAATTCTATTCAGTACCTCCTCATTAGTTTTGTGACCCACCCACCTAGTCTTCAGCATTTTTCAGTAGCACCACATTTCAAAAGCTTCTATTCTCTTTTTTGTCTAAACTATTTATCGTCCATGTTTCACTTCCATACATGGCTACAATCCATACAAATACTTTCAGAAAAGGCTTCCTGACACTTAAATCTATACTCGATGTTAACAAAATCCTCTTCTTCAGAAATGCTTTCCTTGCCACAGCCAGTCTACATTTTATATCCTCCCTCCTTTGACCACCATCAGTTATTTTGTTCCCTAAACAGCAAAACTCATTTACTACTTTAAGTGTCTCATTTCCTAATCCAATTCGCTCAGCATCACCTGATTTAATTTGACTGCTTTCCATTATCCTCGTTTTGCTTTTGTTGATGTTCATCTTATATCCTCTTTTCAAGACATTGTCCATTCCGTTCAAGTGCTCTTCGAGGTCCTTTGCTTTCTCTGACAGAACTAAAATGTCATTGGCAAACTTCAAAGTTTTTATTTCTACTCCATGGATTTTAATTCCTACACCAATTTTTTCTTTTGTTTCCTTTACTGCTTGCTAAGTATTCAAATTGAATACCACCACGGTTAGGCTACAACCCTGTCTCACTCCTTTCTCAATGACTGCCTCCCTTTCATGGCCCTCAGTTCTCATAACTGCCATCCGGTTTCTGTACAAATTGTAAATAGCTTTTCACTCCCTGTACTTGACCGTGCCACCTTCAGAATATGAAAGAGAGTATTCCAGTCAACATGGTCAAAAGCTTTCTCTAAGTGAAATGTAGGTTCGCCTTTCCTTAATCTATCTTCTAAGGTAAGTCATAGGGTCAGTATTGCCTCCCATGTTCCTACATTTCTACAGAATCCAAACTGATGTTCCCTGAGGTCAGCTTCTATCTATTTTTCCATTTGTCTGTAACGAATTTGTGTTAGTATTTTGCAGCCGTGGCCAATTAAACTGACAGTTCGGTAATTTTCACACCTGCAACACCTGCTTTCTTTGGAACTGAAATTATTATATTCTTCTTAAAGTCTCGTGGTATTTTGCCTGTCTTTATACATCTTGCTCACCAGTTGGTAGAGCTTTGCCATGGATGGCTCTCCCAAGGCTATCAGTAATTCTAATCGAATGTTGTATATTCCCATGGCCTTGTTTTGACTTAGGTCTTTCAGTTCTCTGTCAAATTCTTCACGCAGTATCATATCTCCCATTTCATCTTCATCTACAACCTCTTCCATTTCCGTTTATGGTCTTCAAGTACATCGCCCATGTATAGACCCTCTATATGCTTCTTCCACCTTTCTGCATTCCCTTCTTTGCTTAGAACACGTTTTCTATCTGAGCTCTTGATATTCATACAGGTGGTTCTCTTTTCTCCAACGGCCTCTTTAATTTTCCTGCAGGCAGTATCTATGTCACCCCTAGCGATATATGCCTCTATACATCCTTACATTTGTCCTCTAGCCATACTGATTAGCCATTTTCCACTTCCTGTCGACCTCATTTTTTGAGACGTTTGTATTCCTTTTCACCTGCTTTACTTACTGTATTTTTATATTTTCTCCTTTCATCAATTAAATTCAATATATCTTCTGTTACCCAAGGATCTCTACTAGCTCTCATCTTTTTATCTACTTGATTCTCTGCTGCCTTCACTATTTCATCTCTCAAAGCTATCCACTCTTCTTCTACTGTATTTCTTTCTCTCATTCTTGTCAGTTGTTCCATCTCTCGTTCTTGTCAGTTGTTCCGTAATGCTCTCTCTGAAACTCATGACAACCTCTGGTTCTTTCAGTATATCTAGGTCCCATCTCCTTAAATTTCTACCTTTTTGCAGTTTCTTCAGTTTTAATCTACAGTTCATAACCAATAAATTGTGATCTGGGAATGTTTTACAGTTTAAAACCTAGTTCCTGAATCTCCTTCTTACCATTATATAACCCATCTGAAACCTTCCAGTGTCTCCAGGCCTCTTACACGTATACAACCTTCTTTCATGATTCTTAAACCAAGTGTTAGCTCTGATGAAATTATGCTCTGTGCAAAATTCAACCAGGTGGCTTCCTCTTTCAGTTCTTTCCCCGAGTCCATATCCACCTACAACTTTTCCTTCCCTTCCTTTTCCTACTATCAAATTCCAGTCCCCCATGACTATTAAATCTTCTTCTCCCTTCCCTATCAGAATAATTTCTTTTATCGCATCATACATTTCTTCAATCTTTTCATCCTCTGCGGAGCTACTTGGCATACAATCTTGTAATACTGTGGTAGGCATGGGCTTTGTGTCTATCTAGGCTACAATAATGCTGTTTGTAGTAGCTTACCTGTGCTCCTATTTTTTTTATTCATTATTAAACCTACTCCAGTATTACTCCTATTTGATTTTATGTTTATAACCATGTCTGTAGTCACCTAACCAGAAATCTTGTTCCTCCTGCCACCAAACTTCACAAATTCCCACTAATTCCCACTTTAACCTATCCATTCCCCTTTTTAAATTTTCTAACCTACCTGCTCAATTAAGGGACCTGATGTTCCATGCTCCAATCCATAGAATGCCAGTTTTCTTTCTCCCGATAATGACGTCTTCATGAGTGGTCCCTGCCTGGAGATCCAAACGGGGGACTATTTTATCTCCAGAGTATTTCACTCAAGAGGATGCCATCATCATTTAATCATACAGTAAAGTTGCACGCCCTTGGGAAAATTTATGGCTGTAGTTTCCCCTTGCTTTCAGCTGTTCTCTGTCCCATCACAGCAAGGCGATTTTGGTTAATGTTACAAGGCCAGATCAGCCAATCATTCAGACTGTTGTCCCTGCAACTATTGAAAAGGCTGCTGTCCCTCTTTTGTGTATGTGTGGGGAGGGGGAATAGTTTATACAACTGTAATTGTTATGATTCTACTTACAGCATGGCAGAAGAGCTCAGCATGTCAGTCCTTTTTAACTGAAGTTTAGTACTAAAGGGTTTGTGTTGTATATTCCTAGATAATGTACATATTGTGAAAAGTACATTTAGCTTTTCAGAGGAAATATAGTGCCAAAATGCATATAAATCAGTCTTTATTGTTTGGTAGAGGGCAGAATAGAGATCACAAACACATGAATTTTCAGGCTATCTGTCTGCAATGAAATGAACATCACTGATCCATTATTGAAATTGAGTGTGATCCTCTGATACAGTTTATTCAAAGCAAGTAATATGCTTCAAAAATCACCAAAGTAAAGTACAAATTTACTGAATTTTAATTCATATTCTGCTGCCATTTGTAGCGGACCATTACGTAGCAGATATTTCTCTGACTGGGGGAAATCATCAATGTGGCCTTCTCGTACATATTATAGATCTTTCATTTAACACACATGAAATAATTTAGTTCTTTCTTGAATGACATGTACCAAAATCAATCTGAATACAGAAAACTGTAAATAACACGTATAAAATAACTATTAATTGTTCTTCTACAAATGACCCCGTCTCTCTCTTAATTTCAAGAAAACAGTATATTCAATTCTGCACATCAAGAGCACAGCAGCAGTGACAAATTTGACATATGATTTGAAGTAGGTAAAGAAGGCAGGATTTAAAAAGAGTTAGGTGTACATACTGATGAAATTATAAATCAAAGGGTGGTTGGGGGGGGGGGGGGGGGGGGGAAGGAAGAAAAAAAAGATTTCACAGTTTCTTAAATAACTCTGTTTAGCCACTTTTACTCAGCAACATTACATTGCTTGGAAATATATTCTGCAGTAACTCAACTTTCAAAAGAAAGTCTTCATTGCACAAGAATCAACATATTGTGCTCATACTTTTTGTATAATTTTTTAGGGGGGTTAGGTTACTTTAACTACAGCACAACAGTAAATATTATCTCACATGAAATTTGCTGTATATAATTCAGTTTGTTCAGAAGGAATAACAACATCCATGTTAGAATACGAGACGAAAGAAACACCTTCATTATAAGGTGTAAATAATGATATTATCACAATCTGTCATCATTTGCCAAATGATATTAAATGCCTGACAGATGGCAAAGCTAAATTTGAAAGTAAGCTGAAAAAGTTTGTTCAGGGTAACTCATTCTATTCCTTAGAAGAAATTTTTGTTTGGAAACATTCAGTAGATTTAACAAGGAAGTGTTACATGTTTACTTTTTTTATTAAATGAAGTACTGTTTTCTGTTATGTGGACCTAATCTGTAAGTGGACAGCATGCATCATATTTCATTACCAATTAGGTAACATTCTGTAATTTACATTATATTACACCATGTGACCCATGAAATATTTAACTAACTAAAACTAAAATAAATTAAATCCCGTAATGAAGGAAAGCCTTCATAAATGAGGAATGAATGATGTTATATGTTAACAAGCAGAAGCAGCCACTGTAGGATACCTCTGTAAAGCATACAACAATTTTGTGACACGCTAATCAATTTACAGTGATAACTATGGGAATTACACAGCTATATGTTTATTAGGAAAACAACAGCTATTTTAAAACATGCCACTGCTGTGGCTTTTGCTGTACTTGCTAATATTTTATTTAATGCTCCATAATGAACAATTTTGCAACTTTAGACAGAATACTATCAGCTGCCTATATAATGACAAAGCAACACCTTTTTAACACAAACATTAATGTTAAATAGAAATTACAACCACGAGCCCAAATATTCTGGTGCATTATAAAAGCAGAAGCTATTTGGAAACAAACAAGACAACAGTTCTGACAATATACAGGTCCTCAATGTAGAGAGACTACTAAAAAGGCTAACAGAAATAACTGAGAAGTGATTGTATGAGGAGATTTCACTACTGATTTCATATCTAATAATTCTGATCAAGGGCACCTAGGGACCCTCAACAGGGACAAAAATAGTGCAACAGTGATTGATAATTTGTTTATAAATTAATAGTTTATTTCTAAAGAAATAGTTTATCTGACCATGATGGACAAATGGAAGCATTTGCAATGAGTTGAGACATTTACAGCTGTCCACGATCTACATACGTAATGGATCTAATAGATGTTTGCCCATCCACTCATTACTCGCACCCACTAAGGTGACGATTCCCTTAAGAGTTCGGGCAACCTGTACGCATTCGCACAGACGAAGATCAATGGCCGGGTAGCCTTTAACTATATATGGAGATAGTAACTGTTCTCGAAAGAACAGATACCATTGATGATGAGTGGATGGGCAAATATCTATTAGGTACATTACGTACATAGATTGTGGACAGTTGGGAATGTGGGTCTCAGGGGAAGCGTGCAAGGGATAAGTCCCTGTAGTTGCACTATTCATCTGTGTCCTCAGTGGCTCAGATCGATAGAGCGTCTGCTATGTAAGCAGGAGATCCGGGGTTCGAGTACTGGTCAGGGCTCACATTTTCAGCTGTCCCCATCGAGGTATTTCAACAACACCTGTCGGCAACTGAGGGATTCAATTAATTATCATTTATTCTAGAGAAGCTGCACTGTCATCAATGGTATCCGTTCTTTCGAGAACAGTTACTATCTTCATATATTTTCATAATATAATCATTATCCCATCCCAGATTTTCCATTGTTTAAATATAAGACAAGGTTCTTTCCAAATTAGTCATTAAAAAAAATACAGGGTCATCTTACGTTTGCAGATTAAATTGATGTTGCTGCTCTCAATGTTTTTACATTGTTTAATAGCTTATTGTAGGGACTGCCTTACATTTGCAGATAAAGCTTTGGTAAATGAGATCACACACAGATTTAACTTTAAGAATTCAGAAGGATGAGAGCGGGAAGAGTGTCACCTACTTGGCTGGACACTAGGACATATGGGTGGAGGGGAATCACAAGCAGGAAGCAAATTTCATCTTATTGGCACCAGTGGGAATGTATCCAGTATACTTTGGTTTTTATGAGCATCTGCCATACTTAAACTGTACTTTGCCTGCACCAAATTGTAATCAAAATTGATCTGATTCTGCAAATGGACAAGTAATAGTATTCATTTCTACATGAGGCAAATTAATGATAACAGAAATATGTTCACACAGATCACTTGAATTAAGGCACAACAAATGAAAAACAAGCTTAAAAATGGTGCTAATGTTTCTACTCCTCTACAGCAATGTTGATTTTCAAGGTTGGCAACAAAAAGTGAAGTTCACTGCTAACCCAACGTGGTACGATTTCTGATGGCTCTGTTGCAGGGAGGCAAGAGGACAAAGTGTTCTGCCACTGTTTGCTTTTATTATCAGAATTGTGCAAAATGTAAATTGTAGCAACTGATAAGGGATGCAGCCATGACTCTCTTGAGAAATCTGAATTTACAATTTCTTGGTTCACAATCAGTTCACGCACACAATACAATGCTAATTTTAAGGAGAAGCCACAACTGTGGAGCAAGAAGAAAATGTCTTTTCATAGAAGCAAATATTTTGTAGGGGGCATCAAATGAAGAAAAAATAAAAGACTGCTGCTTCTACACACTAAATTTTCAGACGGCTCCAGCAGGGAAGGTTTCATTAATTGAAGCAGCAGGTTGTTCAACATGGCGTGACAGAAATGCAATGGTTTCCTGATTACTTGAAAAGCACTGGGGATAAAGAGGAATTTTTATACTGCATGTACTGCAGAGTTCAAAGAAAGTACTGGTTTGTGCGCGAGGATGACAAAGAGGGCTTGACTTACATTACAACATACACAACGCAATATCACTGACTTCTTGCAGCATTTGGCGAAATAATAATTGCATCAGCATCATATAATCAAATTAACAAGCAGAAATATTTACTAGACCATATGGGTCATACCCAGAAGATGCCTGTTTATTATGATATACCGGTAAATGTTGCTATCAACATAAAGGGCATTAAAAGTGTTCCTATATGCAGTTGAGGGATTCTTACACTTATCCGTACCTATGTAATGGTATTTTTGGTTAACAATAATAATTAATTTAGCATGAACTCTGCAATTCATAAGTGCAGTAATAGATATAAAAATAATATCCATGCAGATTATAAATCATTCTCTCTGGTGCAACATTCTATAATAGGTTGCCACTGAATGTCAGGCAGGAAACTCAATATTTAAAAAACAAAAAAGAAAGAATACTTCATTAGCCACTCCTCTAACATTTTATCAAAACATTCAGATTCAGGGAAGTAAATTCTGTTAACACATTAATACTAGTCATAACTTCTTGTTAGTATACTCTACAAAAGTACCAGCAGTAGCTCTTATCCTGTGAGAGCCGTTTCATCTCTGTCTAAGTGCTGCAACCTACATCCATTTGATCTTGCTAACTGTATTCAAGTCTTTGTCTTCCTCTACAATTTTTAACCCCAACACATTTCCCTCCATTACTGAATTGACTATTCCTTGATGCTTCAAGCTTCTTGTTTAACTTATCCAAGGGCTACAGCCACCTTAATCATGATATACCCTGCCAACCAGTCCTTCCATTTAGTAAAGTTGTGACACACTTCTTTCTTCGCTTTAATTTGATGTCGTACTTCTTCATTAGTTATCCAACTTATCAAAAAAATATTCAGAATTCTTATGGAACATGATATTTCAAAACCTTCTATTCTAGTTTTGTCTATAAGCTTACTGCCTATCAAGCACATCTCATTTCCCTGCACAGCTAATCCACACAAATACGTTCAGAAAAAGACTTCCTAACACCTAAATAGATATTCAGTGTTAACATATTTCTCTTTTCTTGAAAGCTTTCCTTTTTACTGCCAATCTGCATTTTACATCTCTCTAATTCTGCGGCACTCAGTCTACTAATTTCAGTATCTTGTTTCCCGATCTACTGTACACACAATATAACCTGGCACTTTATGCAGGGGATGCTGGAAGTGTACGCATGCCATAACCCACTGCCACCTGGCGCAGCAGAGAGAGGAAAAGTATGGGTGCAGAATATGCCCTGCAACCCCCTTGCAGGGAAGGTCAAACCTCAAAGTTTGCATTTCTTCTTCCTAAACTTTGATTAACTTTCGAAATTTCTCCTTGGTTTCCTTTACTGTTTCTTCAACAGAAAACTATTGCACTCTCTTCTGTGCATTTTGACTCTTATAACTGCACTTTGGTTTCTGTACAAGTTGTAAATACCAATTTGCTCTCAGTATTTTATATGAATGATTTCAGAATTTCAAAGAGTGCATCACAGTCAATGCATTAAAATTATGCTGTTGGTGTAGGCCCATGTTCTCCTACATTTATTTGGGACCCAAACTGATCTTTCCTCATGTCTGTTTTCATGTCTGTATTTTACAATGATGAATTATTAGAATTGTTGTTTAGTAATATTCACGCCTACTGAGTTTTCTTCTAGAGAATTTGAATTATAGCATTGTGCTTGAAGTCTGATATTATTTCACCTGTCTCATACATCTTGCATACCAGGTGAAATAGTTTTGTTGTGCTTTGTTTTCCGGAGGGTCTTAGTAATTCTGAAGGAATGTTGTCTAAACCAGGTGCACTCTTTCAAATTTTCTTCATAGGTTACTTATTTTTCCTGTATGTGGAATATATCTTCCCCACAGTCATACATGGTTCTACAGTTTTGCATTTCTTCTGTTAGCCATTCCTGCTTTGCCATCTTCCACTTCCTGCCAATCGCATTTTTACAAGTCTGCCTTCTCTTCGCCAGCTTAATTTTCTCCTGTCACCTAAACTTCAATATCTCATGTATTACCCAATGCTTTATTGTCAATGCTGATCCTCTGCTGCCTTCATTATTTTATTTGCCAAATTACCCCTCCATCTTCTGTTGTATTCCTTTCCCCTGTTTCAGGCAATAGGTGCTTACTGCTTCCTATGAAACTCTCAACAATCTCTTGTTCTTTCAGTTTATTTAGTTTCCATCTCCTTAATTTTTTCCAGTTTTAACCTGGAGCTCATAACCAATAAATTATGATCAGAATCTCCTTTTTTCAGGTTTAACCTGTGGTTCATTACCAATAAATATGGTCAGAATCTATATCCGCTCTTGCAAATATTTTGCAGATTAAAATCTGATTTCAAAATCTCTGCCTTATCATTATATAATCAATTACAAACCTTTCAGTGTCTCCAGCAACCAGAGCCAAATTTCCACATACTGAATTAAGTGATCTGCACTGACTGTCAAATACTTTTATTCATAGTCACAATCAGTTTCATATCAATTGAAGATGCATCCTCTGGTGATCTGTACAAAAATTACTAAAGAAATTTTTTTACACACAATGGTCTGAAGAATAAAGGGATACTGAAAAATAGTATTGTATAGCAATACCTGAAAAGTGCTCCCAGAGATTCTATTTAACAACTCATAGCCAAAATTTAACTGACTTAAGGACAGTCCCCACCATTCATGTCAAGTTATAAAAAATAGCGTGCTAAAGGCAGTAGCCCATATTTAAAATGAAGGGGATGGCATAGAACTTGTGGAAGAAACAAAGCTGTAGACTAGCAACTCACCTAGACAATTACAATGTATGAACCCAGTAAAAAGGAACAGCCTTACCGGGCCACAAACAGGAAGGGGGATGGGTGGCAGCAGCAAGACAGTATTGACAGCTCTGTAATGCAGTAGATATTTACAGGCGGCACCAGAGGCGACAGAAACAAAAATGTCGTTATAGAAGGTGAGAAGGGGGGGAGTAGGCTGAACATGTGCTACACTACTTAGAAAATATGTAACACAGTGTAGAAAAGACTGAGCCCCATTTAATAAAGAAATGAAAGTGGACGATTAAAATGTAAACTATTAATAAAGCCCACATGGTAATACAAATATCCTTCTTCACAAATACAATACAATATTACTGGAAAAATGTAAAAGGCTAATTTGAGAAGCTATAAACCTTACTTAAAGTAATTTTGTATTGCAGTCTCCCTATGGAAGAAAATGAGAGACAGCAATATGAGATAACTTTAAGTAATAAGGGATATACAGGATCATTTGTGATGATTATAATGCTAAATATATAGGTCAGACAGGAGGAGCACATCAATGATTCTAGTTCATAATCAGCACTAAGCGCGTATTTGTGCAAAACTGGTCACATTTGGAAGAGTATGCACGTACTACATTTCAAACTTGAAGGTTATACCCTTGATGTTTTAGAAGAGATTGAAATTTACCGTGCTTTAAAAAGATTTCCTGATTCCATCCTAAATGTGTGGACAGATTTGTGACACAAGGGTCTTTTAGCTAATTTTAACTGTCTAAGCAGGTAGAAATTCCTCCTATAGTCCACTTTGTTATTATCACAGGTTTTTAGCTTTCCAGATTAGCCTTACGTGATTTTCCACTAATACTGTATTATATTTATTTGCAAAGCAGACGCACACATGGAATTTTAATTGGACTCAATCTTATCTTTTATAAACCATCTTACAAACTTTTAAAGTAGTTTAACATATATTCAACTGCCCCATGTCCTTACTCTTTACACCTTCTACAGTGATGGTTTTATTTTTGTTGCATCTGATGCCACCTGTCAACATTTTCCACATTCTAGACGGGTCAATACTGTCTTGCCTGCTGTCACCCAACCATCTTCCTGCTTATGGCATGGTAAGACTCTTCAAATTTGTTGGGTTCATGACTGGAAATGCCTAGGTGCATTACTAGTTTACAACTCTGTTCCACATAGCCTTTATTCAGGTTTTATTTCTATAGGTTCTCTGCTATCCCCTTCATCGTAAATATAGATTACCGCCTTTCGCATGCTACATGTTTATAACTAGGTACAGATGATGGGGAGTGGCTCTAAGGCAGTTACCTTCCTGCAATGAGTTGTTAAACAGAACCTCTGTGAGAGCTTTTCAAGTATTGCTATATGATACTACTTTTCAGTATCTTTTTATATCGTCACACCATTGTTATGAATTCTTTGCAAAAATTTCTTTTCTTTATTAATTTTTCTACAGATCACCAATGGATGCAGCTTCAGTTGACATGAAACCAGTTGCAAATTTGAATAAAAGTATTTTACACACAATGCATATAATTTCTCTTCCATGTATACAACCTCCTTTCATGATCTTTAAACCAAAGATCTGTAATGATTAAACTGAGCTCTGTTCCAAATTATATGAGCTGACATCTCCTTTCATTCCTTTTTCCTAGTACAGGTTCCTCCATTATTTTTATTTCTCTTCCTTTCCAGCTATTGAATTTCAGTTCTCCATCATAATGAAATTTTCATCATGACCCAGAAGATAAGCCATAGGACTGCATTGAGTTAATAAATGCTAGCAATTCCATTTGTAGGATAAAAAAGCAAGGGATACTTCTGAAGTGCTAAACAGGCAGAACTGAACTTTGTGATTAATTTATCCATGTGCTAGTGCTACACCTCATAGTTTGTGTGTAATTCATTATACTTTGTTTAGTATCTGAGTTTGCATGACTATGCCACTACACAATACTTCTGGTTCAAGGTACTGTATTGGCTGGCAGTGGCTTCACAAGAAGCTGAGGAACAAAACTCAGCAAGAGGAAATGAAAAACCACCATGTGGGTTAACATATGGAGGAGCAGAGAGTTCACAAGCACAGGGATAGACACAACACATGGCAGGCATAGGTGAGTGATGACTGAGTGGACAGCTGTTAATGGTAATTTCTTTGGCACTTTCAATCAGTCCTGCAGCTGCAAATGCACAAAGTTCACTGTAGTGGGCACTCCCTACTGGTGTTATGTCCTGCATACATTTTCAGCCTCTTGACTCATTGAAAATGCCAGAGAACTGACCATTAAAAGTTGTCCACTGCAGTGAAATTCATGCACCACAGGGATAAGGGAATAGCACAAGTCACAAGGCACAAGCTCAGATCTGCAGTGGTGCATTAGATCTGTGAACCACTGCTTACTGTCACCCAAAGGTAAACACTTCCATCATCTGGTCTGCCCATACTATTCAGTCGTGAGAAACAGCTCATGACAGCTCATCTTTCTCTACTGTGATGTCCGATGATGAGGATACTACATCCCTTCTCCCTGAAAAGGCCATGCAAGACAAAAAATGGACAAGCTTAGGCCATGACCTCCAGTACGGAACCAGAGAGAGTGCCATGGACATGAAAGGAGACAATGCCAGCTCTGCTAAAGGGGTGGAAGGGTGTGGAGGCAAAGGCAATAGTCAGCCCATTGACAGTGGCAGAGATGAGACCACATCCACGTGAGAGGATGAGGATGAGGATGAGGAGGAGGAGGAGGAGTAAAAGTCCACATCAGGATGCACAGGAGTGAGCCTTGCTGGGGTCTGAGGCTGCAGGCAAAAGGAGGATGGCACAGAGAACAAAAGGGGTGGCAACAAGGAAGCACACCACTGCAAGTGGGAGCCCACACCTGGAACAGCATCATGGCCTGGCTGACTGGAAGACCACAGAGGTGCTGATCCAATAGGGTGCAGGCACAGCTGATTTACATGGCATCTCAGCTGCTTATGACCAACATCTGCCACAAATGCTGCCGACCTGTTCTGCCCACCACAACACACCATAGCCAACCCTACTGTTGGCTGAAAGACCAGGACCAAACGGCTGTCCCATAGGGAAAATGTGGCAGGTTACGGTGGTCTGGGGCATATGAGTAAGGATGCAACAAATCTAGGGGATCCTGTGGCTGGCGCCCATGCAAATGTTGTGCCAGACTGCACCAACTCATCAGCATCACCTGCTATGTAGCCGGAAAGCTCGACATTGTATCGCCAAGCGAGAAGAAGTACACAAGGACTTCTTCATTTGTGTCTTGAATGTATGCACAAAGTGCTCAATATCCAATTTAGAAGCTGGGTGAAACATGACAGTAGTCAGATGCTGAATTCAACATGAATGCAAAAGTCTTCAAACTTCAGTGACACAAATTGCTGACTGTTATTGGACATGAAGGTCCTGGAGAATCCTTCAGTGGCAAAACTGACTGACAGTGCAGGAAAAGTGACAGTTGATGATGTGGAGAACAGCTTGGCTATGTAAGGGGAAATTTGACAAAGCATTGATCACTAACAAACCCAAGCTGACCAAAAATGGATCAGTAAAATCAATGTGTACCATGTCACAAGGGCACTCTAGGACCAGCCAACAGGAAAATTAGCACAACAGTGCATTCTCACATTAAATGTTTGATGTTGTGATTGAATGCCAACCAGTAGACACAATGTCACACTAAGGTCGTACACTGATGCAATGCATGCAGCAACTGGAGTATGGAAGTGTGCAATGATAGGGGGACAATCACTGCTTTTCTGTGGCAAGCATGAGGATACCCAATGGACAACGTAGAATTGATCACATAGGAGACAAAACATATCTCATGTTGGATCTGCACCCAAAGAGACGCAGTCCATCCAACACCCTTGAAAAGCTAAACCAGTTTTCTGGAAAAGCGGGTCAGCGGCTGTGGCGGTTGGAACTTCATGCACTGTCAAAGGAAAATCTAAGAAGGTTTGCTGCAAGGTAGCATCCAATGTAACACAAGAGCCCCCTGTCGATTGAAATCTGGATCGGGCTCCACCATGAAAGCCCATCAGAATTTGCATGCTGGGTGGTGGAGCAGTAAAGAATATCACATCAATGATTATTGAGAAAGAAGGTCTACCTCTGCAGTTGGTGTACAGGCCTATCTGGAAGCATGGTATGGGGGCCACATAAGGAAACCAGTGGCTGGTGGTCTTGCTCCACACAAGAAAACATGAAACATTTTAATTCCGAAACAATAGCCAGTGCTTCCTTTGCACCTGTGAATAGTCATGGTGCACCATAGAAAGTACCTTGGATGCATTAATAATGGGCTGCTTAGTGGCATCAAGGTTCTGGTGGGACAGAACTGCACCAATGCCACACTGCGAAGTTTCACAGTCCATGGTTAAAGCCTTACCAGGCTTAAAAGAAGAAAGACATGGTCTGTTGACAATACACATACCAAAACACAAAATCTTGCCCAAAAAGGACTGGAGCTCTTTCATGTTCTTGGACATTGGCAAGTTGACAATGCTTTGTTGTGCTCATCCACAGGGACAAGGACATCTCCGCTCTGCAAATGTCCCTAAAAATGCACCTCTGGGAAGAAAAAACTGCTCATTTCCAGCTTGCAATGAACGTCATTCCCAAGAAGGTGTTGGAAAACCATCTGTAAGTTTCATAAATGCTCCTCGCATGTAGAGTCCATAACTCAGACGTCATAAATGTAAATTACGCAACAGAGAATGTCTTGAATCAACTGCTCCAAATATAATTTATAAATTCCCAGCGCAGATGCAATTCCAAAAGGAAAGCAATTAACTGATATAGCCCAAAGGGAAGTACCAAAAAAGCCTTAGAAGCTGTTTACAATGGCAACTGGAGACATGTAAAAAAATTTGAAACCTGACAACTTCACCAACAGCTCCTCCACCCATTCAATTGGGTACAAATCCACAACACATGGCGAACTGTTTATCTGCTTAAAATCAGAGTATAGGTGAACCGTGCTGCAGGGCTTCTGAATCACCACAATAGGAGAACCGAGAGTCTGATTCTGCCAACACTGCAACTCGACCTTTACCTTGTTGTGTGTAGAGAAGGGAATTGATGGAGACAACAACATTTAGATACTGCTGATGGCGCGAGGGAAATGAGTGCCTTGAAATTTTCTGCCTGGCTCAAGGAATTTTCAATCAACCCTGAAAAGTGACAGACTGAGGTATTGAATAGACTTCAGGAACTATCAGAAAGCCAACTGCAGAAAAATATTCTAACACAAAAGTATTTCATGCCAACGGGGAGTTTATCACTAAGAATGTAAGTACCCATTTCACATTCTTATTATAAGCAGGAATGGACAGTTGCTCCCGCAATGGAAAAACACTGTTTACAATAAGACACAACTTGACGTAGCACCGTTGCAGCATTGGGCAGCCCTGCAGCTTGTACGTGTCAAGGAGAGGTCCACAGTGTTGGAATGGGAGTTTTGAAACCATCTATACAGTAATGTAGGTTAGGGCCCCAGGTATCTCGCACTGCAACCATTCACTCTGGTAGGCCCTCCTTTGCAAATCATCAATGAAAAAAATTTTGTTATTTTGCATGATGTGCTAGAGCTTTAAATTTGACAATGATACAACTACTGGTATTATAACACAGAGGTTAGTCTATGAGATCGACATGCGGAAGGCTGGGGATTCAAATGTAATCAGATGCCCCAATTTATATTAATTTTAGATAGTTTTTGAGATGACTTTGGTCATTACTTTTATTCAATTAACTGGTTTAAATGTAATTTCTTACAATTTCTAATCCTATGTCGTGTCATTTTAATGATGACAAAAGTTTTTTTTTTCCATTTGCTCTTATTTTTTCTTCTCATCATTCTGTTTTGATTAGGAATCTTTGTGCATATAATTTTAATAATTTTTTGTATTAATTTTGTCTTAATTTGTTCCATTTGATTACCTTATATTTTTGTCTATGTTATTGCATTCATTATTGTTATGCCTAATTTTGTGCATTTATTTATGGTATCTTCTTTCGTTTAGGCCTTCATCTCCTTCATCTGCTTCATTTATACATAGTGCAAAATGAATTTGTGTATCAAGTGTTTGTATGCTGATTGCTATCCAAACTATGTTCACTTTATACGTAATGGAAAGTGCATTTTGGACACCATTTCACAGCCGATACAAATAGATTATATTGTCTTTTGTTTTTGAACCAACAGATAAGCATTTTCAAGTGTTTAAATATTCTGATAGATAAATAAAACTAATTAAAATTGCAAGCACAAAGATTGAAAATGAAAATAGAATGACAGGAAGAAAAAATAAGATTATATGAAAAAGTTAATAAGATGATTAAAATGATGGAACAAAGGATTAGATATTTTTAAAATTTGTAGTTAAAATAATTAACCAAATAAAAATAATGATCAAAGCCATTTCAGTAACTACTTAAAAATGAAAAAATTAAAGTAGCTGACAATACTTGAATCCTTAACCTTTTGCACATCAGTCTTGTATGCTAGCCACTACACCAAGACACCACTGAACGTCAATATTACCATCAGTATTAAGAGTGTAGAACATAATGAAAAATTAAAATACTTTTTTTGTCAGTTACTTGGAAATGGCCCCCCCCAGGGTGAATGGCTGCAGGGTGAGAACTGGGACCCTAACCTACACCACAATATTGATGGTTTCAAAAAGTCTCTCTCACCCCTGGAGACCTCTCCTTGTACACTGATGAGGCTGACTGTCACTCCTGTGTATTCAAAATTCAACCAGATGCCTATCCACAACCAATATTAGTAAAATGTGATGGGGCGATCCATGTGGGGTGCTAGCAACAGCTCCAGAGTCCAGTGGAAACAAAGCCACATCCAAGGGCCAATCCACAGCTTGCTAACTGTCGCAAACAGTTGCTAAATGACCCTCCTGATGGCATACCCCACACACAGCCTCCACGTGCAGGCAATCATGTCAAATATGTACCAAGAGAAAACAGGAGCAGGATTGCTGGTTTACCCTTTTAGTGGAAGGAGAGTAAGCTGAAGACCCAAAAGACACCACAGGCAGCGATTATAATGCCAAGAGCTATGCAGATCCACAGAGCTCAACAGGCAATGAATAACACTGCAATGTCACTGTGCCAGAATCATCAATGGTGTCAAAACATGGTGACCTGAAGTGTGGGAGGCTGCCTGAGTAGCCCCATGGGGTAATGGGGGCTGTTTACCATGTACATCTAATTGCACCATCTACCAATTGTCAGAAAGGATGTCCCTTGCCATTACTGTAAGCTCATGCAATTCTACGATCTGAACGTCGGCTACAGAAGGATCAGACAAGGTCAACACCCTAGTTTGGACCTATGAGGTAGCAGATATGGGATACTCAAAACCACACTTGCATGAGAGAACCTGCATCAGCATTCCAAGCTGCATACGACTGCTAGGGTGCTTGGCTCCTTATGAAACTCAACCATGCCATCATCACATGGGTTTGATGTCCAAACTACAACATAAGCATCTGACAAAGTTCATCTAAGGGAGTTACTCAGACTCAGTGGTGTGCTTCAAATTTTGCACAATTTCATACAATCTCACACTGCTGGACATTAACAATATGCATTTGTCAACTGGGTCAACAGTACACTTTGCCTGGCAGTGCAGCAAGAACTGACGTAGGTAATTTTCCCACCTTTCTGTAGAATCATTGAAACCAGCATATGACGTCCTCTTTCTGGTTTAGCAACGCCTGCAGTCTGCTCATGGCCCAGAATTAGCACTTTGAAAGGGAGGCAAAAAAATAGAAGCGTCACTCATGTAAGAATGTTTTTTGTCACCACTTTAGCATCTGCACAGGCATGACAACACTGCTGAAAACACTGTCAGCACAAGGTACTCTATGGGCTAAAGGTTCCCTGATAACAAGCCAGAGGACAGAACCCCACAAGAAAAAATGTAAACTTGACATGTTCGTCCACTATGGGGCACCACAAAGTCTGAAATGCATAGAGATGTGCATGGAGATAAACACAACACATGGCAGGCACAGGTGGTTTATGACTGAGCACATGGAAACAGCACATGGTTGCAGTGATCAATGTTAGAAACCCCCCTTTCCCGGCTTACTGTCACCCACAGATAAACACTACAGCCAGTGGTTCTGTCATACCACACATTGTAAGCACCCCCTCATGGCTGTTTTTTGCACTATACCACCATGATAACCACACTAGCTCATCTACCTTCATAGCAATGTCCACTGGCGGGGACACTAAACTATGTATTACATAAAATTGATAAATGGCGTGTTTGAATCCTTTATAATCCCACAATATTTATTTTTTTAAATTTTTATTTGCTTCATATGTAAGGTTTTAAATTTTCTAATCCTTTGCCAAGTCAGTTTAACCATTGTATTAACTTCTTTATTTGTTCTTATATTGTCTTCCTGTCATACTTTTTTGATTTGGAATCTTTGTCCACATGGTTTTAATTCCTTTTATTTATATAATGCAATATGTAATCATTTAAAAGTACCAATCAAGCAACAAAAAACAACAACAACAAAATAGTTACTAGTATTCATATTGATTGTGCAACAGCCACAAAAATTTATTTTTTATTGTGAGATGTAGTTTTTTGGGTGGTAATCATACAAACATCTAAAACATAAATTGTTATTACCCAATTGATGAACTATAAAAGCTAGCTTTCTATACTTACATAAATTCTTCATCAAATTCCTCCATTCTTTTGTCGTAACACTGCTGGTGTTGAATTTGCATTGTCAGAAATTTTAAATGCTGCACACTCGCAAAACTAATGCAATAGAAAAATGCAAAAAATAAACCAAAAACTGATTGAGGATTGGGAATTTCAAATCCACTAATGATTCTGCGCCCAATGGTGAAATAAGTTATGTTACGGTTTGCAGTTGCAGACATTGTGCTAATTTAATGCTCTAGAGGGACAGTGATACCTGGGTTCTTAACCTACACCACCATATACATGGTTGCAAAAAGTCGATTGCATCACTGGGAGCCTCTCCTTATGAAATACTGTAATAACTGGAAGAGTCATCACTTTTCAGTGAGCTAAGATTTTTTTATGTTCTCTCCAAGAATTGATTTCCATCATAAAGACTAAAAAATAATGACATGTGAAGATTTAGAAACAGATCTTCTTTCATGGAGGGAAGGAAGAAAAAGAAAGCAATATGGGTGTCTGAAGATGCTACAACCAATACAAATCATCCATAAAGTGGCAATGTAATATAAAACTTGTTTCTTCTTGAGAAATCTGTCTTAACCTGTATATTAGTGTCTCACAGTTTAGCCAAGTTTCTTCTTTGTACTTTACTGCAACTTTTATATCCTCCTCTCCCCCTATTGTCACCTGCTACAAAACAACTAACTTTTCATTCACAGCTGCTCCCTGAAAATTACTGTTATGTCAGTGATAAATTGTGATTATTAAGCGAGTCAAGTGAAGTTTCATTCACAGATGAATTGGAGAAGAATGTCAGCTTATATATTTCTATGGAAGTTGTTACCACTTTTATTTTATACTAGTTCACTATCCGGCATTACCCAGGTATGCATTAATTTAAATTCTATTAGTCAATCTCCTCTTCTCCCTCCCTCTGTAACGTACAATGATATAATTTCGTAGGTACCTTGAGTGGCATATGTTGATACTGTGTGCTATATGCATTGCTAATAGAGTTACTATCAAAGAAGTAATAAATTCAAATGCCATACCGTGATGCAGTAGTTTTTCGTGCATCTCAGTATTTAATACGTCATATCTCTTGAACTATGTGCCGTCCGGTGATACAAATTTGCACATATATTCAGTCCTATATGTGAACACTTTCTGTAACATGTGTCATGAATGTAGCTAGTAGTAATGAATTAAAACAAAATGCCTGGTGTGACAGTTTTAACGCACACACAGTGAAAATGCAGTAAGTGATACACTTTTTTCTTTTCATCATTCTGCGAGGGTTTTAAGCGGGAAAAAATTTTGTACTGGTCTGAAATTATGAGTTAAGTTTGGTGCAAGTCAATAAGTGTTCTTATTTTCAAGTACTGCATAGTGCACGTAGTAGCTATACATTATGCAACAAATAGTGTGGGAGTATAGATTAAACACAATGAAGATTGTAGATGCATTGTATTTCTTGCTTTTAATTGTATCACATAGCACATATCTAAAACAGTAAAACATTTTCACAATTATGATGAAATTCAAAACTCAAAGAGTAAATATCTTTTTCAAAGTAAATATTTTCCCTAATTCACATATTATTCTTCAAATGAGTATCTTGTACTACACAATTTTTAAAGTAGCCTATGTTCTTACTCATGGTTCAAGCTATCCCCTTACCAAATTTCACCGAAACTGGTTCAGCAAGTTAGTAATAATTAATCTAAATGTCATGCATGATGTGGCAATTTTTCATGCCTCTCACTGTTTATGACATAATATATCCTGTGGTATGTGTCACAGAATATCATAATTTTGCACGTACATTCAGTGGTATACGTGAACACCACCTGCAAAATGTGTCGCACATATAGTTAGTAGTAAAGACGTAATAAGTTAAAACATCATGCCTGATGCGAAAATGACCAGCAATTCTTATCATAATGTGGGGGAATGCCAGTAAAAGTTTCAAACAGATATAAAATTATGTGTAAAGTTCAATGCAAATTGCCAAATGGTCTTATTCTCAAATAATGGGTGAATGATATATGGGTATCACACATGATGGCCTGTTGTTGTTGTTGTTGTTGTTGTGGTCTTCAGTCCAAAGACTGGTTTGATGCAGCTCTCTATGCTACTCTATCTTGTGCAAGCTTCTTCATCTCTGAGTAACTACTGCAACCTACATCCTTCTGAATCTGCTCAGTGTACTCATCTCTTGGTCTCATCATAAGACCTTGCGCTCATTTGCTGAGTATCATGACCCCATGAACCAAGTGTCTCCATCCTGGATGGTTGCCAGCTTCTCTTAGTGCCAGCTGAAGAGGTAGACCAGATATCTTGATTCGATCTATTCATCTGCTCACTGCTCTTCCTTTCGGTCTTGTGCCCTCAATCTTTCCTTGCAAGATTATTTTCTTTGTCTCTTCTCACAATCTAGAAGAAAGGCATCTGAAGAAATCGAGATGTACAATAATGGACAGATCTGTTCTTCTTTTGGTACATTTTATTCATAGCATCCTATGCACCAAAGCTCAAACACATCAATGCGCTGTTTGTCTCTGGTCTTGGTTGTCCGTGTTTTGCAACCATAAAAGAAAACATAAAACACGAGTGTTTCAACTACGCAGATCTTTGTGCTATTTGTTATTGCTCTGCTCTGCCAGATCTTGGTGAGCCTCTTCATAGCCACTTGCCCTAGCATGATCAGTCTTCTTATCTCACCTTCACAACTTCCTATGCCGCAGATGGTTGACCCAAGGTAGATGAAAGTGTGCATGACTTCCAGTTCCTTTAATTGATCTTTGAGCTGGGTCTCTTCTTCTCGATCAGTTATCATGAGTTTGGACTTGCTGAAGTTGATCTCTAATCCATATGCTAGACTAATGTCCTTTATTTTCGTTAGCAGCTCAGCAAGCTCATCTTCGCTGTTGGCTAAAAGCACAGTGTCATCAGCAAACCGGAGGTTGTTGATAGTTCTCCCACCAATTGAGATGCCTTTGATCCAACCATCAAGAGCTTTCCTAATGCAATGTTCTGCATAGATGTTGTACAGTTGTGGGGATAGGACACAATCCTGTCTCACACCTTTGGAGACACTAAGGAATCAGATGTGCCAGCACTTGTCTTTATAACTGTGAAGTGGTTATAGGATAGGCTTTTGATTAATGCTATCAATTGGGATCGGGCACCTAACTCTGCAAGCACCTGCCACAACTTCTCCCAGACAACACAGTCAAAGGCTTTCCTATAGTCAAGGAAGCACATGAAAACAGGAACAAGAACTCTCGTGATTTTTCTATTATTTGTCTTATTTTGAGGATCTGTTCACGAGTTCCTTTCCCTACAACAAAACTTGCTTGTTCTGTGGATATGTGAGGCTGAATGTATGGCTTCAAATGTTGGTTCAGGATGTAGAGCAAAGATTTACTTCAGTGAGATATGAGGGCAATAGTTCAGTAGTTGGAGCAGTTCCTGATAGACCCTTTCTTGTGTAAGGGGATGAAGAGAGACTCTGAACAGTCATCCAGTCACTCCCCAGTTTCCCATATTCTTTTACAAAATGAATGCACCACATTAATACTTTCCTGTCCCATTTCTTTGATCATTTCTACAGATATATCGTCTACACCAGGGGCTTCAGATGTTGAATCGCATTCTCTATTTCACTTCAGAAAATTGTGGGTTCCAAAGTATGTTGCTCAACTGCTTGATTTTCCATACTTTTTGTTAATTCCAGAGTACAGCTTTTTACATTACTGTTTCCACTTTGCAAAAACATCTTCCTTGTCTCTGATAGGGCTACCCTTCTCAACATCTACCACTCACGTACGAGGATTAAATTCACAAATGATGCTATCAATTGGGATCGGGCACCTAACTCTGCAACTCTCTCTTCCGAAATGGCTTCACAAAATTAGACGAAGTAAACATTCCAGAATTCGAATCGAGAACAGCTGCCAACATGAGTAACGTAGAAGTAAATATAAATATCCTCGGAGTAGTGAAGCAATTTAAATCACTTAATAAAAGCAAGTCTTCTGATCCAGACTGTATACCAATTAGGTTCCTTTTGGAGTATGCTGATGCATTATCTCCATACTTAACAATCATATACTACCGTTCGCTTGACGGAGGATCCATACACAAGGACTGAAAGTTGCACAGGTCACACAATATTCAAGAAAGATAGTAGGAGTAACCCACTAAATTACAGGCCCATATCGTTAACGTAGATATGCAGCAGGATTTTGGAACATATATTGTGTTTCAACATAATGAATTACCTCAAAGAAAATGGTCTATTGACACACAGTCAACATGGGCTTAGAAAACATTGTTCCTATGAAACACAACTAGCTCTTTATTCGCGTGAAGCGTTCAGTGCTACTGAAAAGGGATTTCAGATTGATTCTGTATTTCTGGATTTCCGTAAGGCTTTTGACACTACCACACAAGCAGCTCATAGTGATATTGCGTGCTTATGGAAAATTGTTTCAGTTATGTGACGGATTTGTGATTTCCTGTCAGAGAGGTCACAGTTCGTAGTAACTGACGGAAAGTCATTGAGTAAAACAGAAGTGATTTCTGTCATATCCCAAGGTAGTGTTATAGGCCGTTTGCTGTTCCTTATCTATGTAAATGATTTGGGAGACAATCTGAGCAGCTGCCTTTGGTTGTTTGCAGATGACACTGTCATTTTTCCACTAATAAAGTCATCAGGAGATCAAGATAAACTGCAAAACAATTTAGAAAAAATATCTGAATAGTATGAAAACTGGCAGTTGACACTAAATAACGAAGAGTGTGAGGTCATCCACATGAATGCTAAAAGGAACTCATTAAACTTCGGTTACACTATAAATCAGTCAAATCTAAAAGCCATAAATTCAACTAAATACCTACGTATTACAATTACGAACAACTTAAATTGGAAGGAACACATAGAAAATGTTGTGGGAAAGGCTAACCAAAGACTGCGTTTTACTGGCAGGACGCTCTACTAAGGAGACTGCCTACAATATGCTTGTCCGTCTTCTTTTAGAATACTGCTTTGTGGTGTGGGATCATTATCAGTTAGGACTGAAGCAGTACATCAAAAAAGTTCAAAGAAAGGCAGCAGGTTTTGTATTATCATGAAATATGGGAGAGAGAGTCACAGAAATGATTCAGGATTTGAGCTGGACATCATTAAAAGAAAGGCTTTTTTTTTTTGCAACGGCATCTTCTCACAAAATTCCAATCACCAACTTTCTCCTCTGAATGTGAAAATACTTTGTTGACGCCAACCTAATAGAGAATTGTGAAGGTGGTTCGATGAACCCTCTGCCAGGCACTCAAATGTGATTTGCAGAGTATCCATGCAGATGTAGATGATGATGGCATCCTGTTGGGTAAAATATTCCGGAGGTAAAATAGTCCCCCATTTGAATCTCTCAGGAGGACAATGTTTTCAGGAGTTGAGGAAATTGTTTCTGAAAGTATTTGTATGGAGTGTAGCCATGTATGGAAGTGAAACATGGATGACAAATAGTTTAGACAAGATGAGAATAGAAGCTTTCGAAATGTGGTGCTACAGAGGAATGCTGATGATCACATAACTAACAATGAGGTACTGAATAGAATTGGGGGGAAGAGGAACTTGCGGCACAACTTGACTAGAAGAAGGGATTGGTTGGTAGCACATGTTCTGAGGCATCAAGGAACCACCAATTTAGTATTGGAGGGCAGCGTGGAGGGTAAAAATCATAGAGGGGAGCCAAGAGATTGTAGTAGTTACTTGGAGATGAAGAAGCTTGCACAGGATAGAGTAGCATGGAGAGCTGGATCAAACCAGTCTCTGGAGTGAAGACCACAACATGAGTAAACTGTCCTTAAGGAAATAAGTTGTAGGGATCAGAGAATGTTTGCAAATTTTGCCCTGGAACCAAGTTCTTAGAACTTTCTAAAGCAGAGTTCAGAGTTACAGCAAGCATATTTCTTCAACGGTCAGGCAGCTCAGATGTTTCAGCACTTCTGGTACTCTCTCTCATGAAGCAAAAAAGCTTGTGGACATATGTCACTTCCTTGTGTGACTGATGTCATTATTAGTTCAACTTAATATGGAATTGAAGACACTCATTTATTTTCATGCAGTTAACCCCACATGGTAAGTCCACTTTACATTCTTTTGTATTGTTGTTCCTAAGTGTTAATACGAAAAGACTGGTTCAAACTGTTTCTATAGTTTTGTGTAGCAAGCCTCTCCAACATTTTTTTAGTTTTGTGTTAAGCACAGATTCACAATTTCTACATTAGAGAGTTAGTTGTCAATCTGTGCATTGTTGTCCCGTGAAATGCAGAAAAAAGGTTCCAGAAATCCACAGTGGAGAAGGCAACACATGTACTTAGGATGATTCCTGATTAAGTTAATGCTAATCCTCATGCCATTGCTGTGATTAATTACTGGGAGCAATTACCTCAATCTCATAATATCCCAGACATTATTGGCAATAATTTTCACGTTTTTTTTTTTTTTTTTTTTTTTTTTTTTTTTTTTTTTTTTTTTTTTTTTTTTTTTTTTTTTTTAGGGAAGCAGTGGTTGAGAAGGGAGTAGGGCAGAGTTGTAACCTATCCCCAATGTTATTCAATCTGCAAACAGTAAACAAAATCAAGGATAAAATTTTGGGAGGAAATTAAAGTTTATGAGGAAGAATTAAAACCTTTCGGTTTGCCAATGACATTGTAACTCTGTCAGAGACAGCAACACACTTGGAAGAGCAGCTGAACGGAATATATGGTATCTTGAAAAAGAGGTTATAAGATGAGCAACAAAAGCAAAACAAACATAATGGCACATAAACTAAAGCAGGTGATGCCAAGGGAACTAGACTACAAACATATACACTAAAAGTACTAGATTAATTTTGCTACATGGTCTGTAAAATAAATGAATATGGTCAAAGTAGAGAGAACATAAAATGTGGATTGGCTATAGCAAGAAATGCATTTTTGAAATAAGGATGCTGATAATAACAAATACAAATTTAAGTGAGGAAGTCTTTCCTGAAGATCTTTATTTAGAATGTAGGCTTGTAAAGAAGAGAAATGTAAATGATAAGCATTTCAGACAGAAAAAGAACAGAAACTGTTTATATTTTATGTTGTAGAAGAATGCTGAAGATTAGATGGGTAGTTCGACTAACTAATGAGAAGGTACTGAACAGAACTGAGGAAAAAAATAAATTTTATGACAGAATTTGACAATGAAATGGGATCGGTTGATGAGTCACATCATGAGACTTGATGGAATCATCAGTTTGGTAACGGTGTGAAATGAGAGGGATATAAATTGTAGAGAGAGACCAAAGGATGAACACAGTGTGCAGATTCAAATAGATGTAGGTTGTAGAAGTTACTCAGAGATGAAAAGGCTGACACAAGATAGAGTAGCAAGTAGATCCCATCAAACCCGTCTTCAGGCTGAAGACTGCAGTATCTACACTCTTTGTTTGTCTACCACTACATCCACAAAAATTACATTAACTGATAATTGGAAGCCCAATAATGACTGCATTAGAGAAACATTAACACAACTATTAACTGTGCAAGTACAGAGTCCTAGCACTGACAATTGCATACACACTGGCACAGACTGAATGGTGGAGAAGATGCAACTGGTTGAGGCGCTGCTGGCAGCAGCCCAATGTACTCATATTTGCCGGCCAGAGTGCTGGTTGTGGGCGATGGTGGTGCTCTTGCTTCACCTGAGCTACGCTGGTGCCAAATACAAATGCTATGGTGGTGGAGTGAACTGGTGTGCTGCTACATCTCTCACCTCTTCCATGGGCCAGTGCCACAGGCACCAGTGAATGAAAAAGGAGGATGGATCACTGCTGGCGGAAGGGGCAGGAAGCCACCAGATCTGCCCAGGTGACCTGATGATGATGATGATGATGATGATGATGATGATGATAGCCATGATGGCAATGGCACAACAGCAGCTGCACAGTGAAGGCATTGGCTTCCATCAGCTCTTCAGCATCTGAAGAGGTGTCTTCCTCACAGGGAAAGATCATCAGCTGTCTCTGGCCTAGGTGGATGTGGCCTCGACTGTGGTGCACAGGTTGCAGTGACAACCTCCCATGTGCGGTCTCTGTAGACCACGTGGCAGCAGTAGATGGAGGCAGTGACAATAGGGGGATGTCTGCCAGGTGAAAGAGGTTGGCGTCTGGGCACTCATCACCAGACATCAGTGGAGCATCCAGGGTGGCAGCGGCTCCATGTCGATATTGTCAACACCCAGTAGCACATCCAGGGAAGGAGGCTCCATGACACCTGGCCCCTATGAGGGGGCGGCACCTGCAGGAAGGGCATCTGACAGCATCTACCGAACTGTGGCAAGCGTCCTTCCTGGCAGCCAACTGAAGATGTGCTCCCAGACTGGATACACTTTTTTTTCAATAGCTGCTTATATTTTATGTCCCACCATCTAATTTCTTATGGTGGGTCGTATGTTGCCACTTAGCCGCTGTGACTGGATCCGGGGTCTGGAGTGACTGAAAGTAACACCACACCGGCTCCCGTCCCCACTCACACCATTGCCCGTGTCCCGCCACGTGGAGGTGGGATCTGTTTAGATCCATTTGATATCTTTCTTTTTGTACAGCATTAGAAAAACGTATAACTAATACAAAATCAAGTAAGATATTAATAAAATAAACGAAATTAAATATTTAGAAAGAAGGAAGGAAGAGAACTGAATAGAGTAGGGATAGGTATAATATTGCCCGTCACCTGGTTGTGGGTGGCGGCCCGGGTCTTGGAATGACACTCAAGATGCTGGCTGTTGCTCACCATGCCTTTAACATCTACCATCCTAAAAACTAACATAACTAGAAGAGATTGGGGTACGTTAAAGCTAGAAACTAATACTAAGAATTTCATGTCCAGCCTGCTAAACTATTTACGATATACAATAGAGAGGTAACTGATTTTGTGCTTGGCTCAAAGTTGCTAATGAAAGGGTACTTGTGGTAAAAGTTATAAGGTAATGACACTAACGGTTTTTGTTGAGCCGACAAGGCTCCTACTAGAGTACATCAGGCGCAAGCCCCTCCCGGCCCCGCCGACAACATGACCTGAACGGTGGTTTTCCCCGATTTACCATAGGTATCCATCGGGTTGGGCTCAAAAGAGAGGAACCACAATTAAGATCCTTCCATCCAGGACGTGCGCCGCCTCTTACCAGGGGGCGTAGGTCCCTTGAAAAGGTGCCCAACTTTAAGCGTCAGATCAGAAGTTGTTAGTGTAGTGGAGGCTGAGGTATAGGCTGTGTAGGTTGGTTGTACAAACAGTTCACGCTGAGACAATGAGACTTACAATGATACGTGGTGTGGCAGTTAGCACCTTCCGGCCCCACCAGCAACACAGCCTGAGTGGTGGTTCTCCCCGATCTACCATAGGTATCCGTCGGGTTGGGCTCAAAATAGAGGGACCACAATTAAGATCCTTCCATCCTGACCGTGCGCTGCCTCTTAACGGAAGGCGTAGGTCCCTTGAAGAGGTATCCAGACTGGATAACCCAAAGCATATTGTGAAGGGCGTGGCCATGGTGCAGGATAAAGCAGGTGTAACAGTGTCCGGGGTTAATTGGCCATGTGGAACCTCTGCTGAGCTGGTAATGCTCTATTGGCATATAAGTCTGCCAAGAACTTTTCCAACTGTGTCTTAAATGTACACTTCATATGTTCCACCTCACCATTCAACTGGGTTTGGAATGGTGTGGACATGATGTAAGTAATAATGTCTTGGATGCAAAAATCGTGGAACACCACTGAGGCCAATTGTGGTCCATTACTGGAGATGATTATCAGTGGCAATCTTTCGATCACAAAAATCTACGTTAGAGCCTGCACAGTAGTTTCTGATGAAACAGAGGAAATGCACATGACATATGGGTAATTTGATAGAGCTTCCACGACTACTAACCACATGGAATAACAGAAAGGAGTGTCAACTTGACCCCACAGCTGATGAGAAGTGGGCCACAAAGAAAAAGTTCGTTTGGGGGCTGTCTGATGCTCAGCACCATGTCTGGAGCCACAGGCAGACTTCTCAATAACTGAATCTATGCTGGGCCAGTTGACAAAATGCGTCCCTAGTATTCTCATGTGGGTTATGTCCCAATGACCATGGACAAGTAGTGAAATAATTCGGAACTGCAGGACCGGTGGGATGACAATGCTGACTTCATCCGAATCTGTATCAAGGAGGAGTGTTTCATCAACCACCACCACCACCACCATTGGGAAGCATCTGAGGCAAGAAAAGCTGTTTATCCAGTCTAAAGGTACCGAGACATAGGGACAACATTAGCAATGATTTGATGCGGTTGAAAACCTCATCACAGTCCACCAAACAAACAAAAGGAACACCTTTGTTCTGCAAATTGTTAAAGGGTTGGGTGACATCTGCCTCATAGGGGAAAATTTTTGAATAATAACTAACTTTTCCTAAAAATGTTTGGTGTTCCTTCAGGTTTCACAGCTTAGGAAGGTTGGCAACAGCTGCTAGATGCTGCTGCAGAGCACGGATGCGATCCTTTGAAAGAAGATGGCCTACATATTCTACTTCTGCCTGAAAACTCTTTGACTTCCACAGGCTGCACTTAAGGTCTGACTCATGCAGTTTAGTGAAAAAGAGTCTTAATACTGTCGAGATGTCCCTGCGGGGAGCACACTGTGATGATGATGTCATGTACATAGTTTGCACAATAGGGGATGTCATGGATTCACTGTTCTAAGAAATACTGAAAAACGGCAGGGCACTCGCAGTGCCAAAAGGAAAGTGTGTATAACAGTGTGTTGATGATCGTAATTGTTGGGGAATGACATCCAGATGAGGCTGGAGATACAACTCTACCAATCAGTTTCTGAAAAACATTCATCACCTGCCAGTTTGATGAGGATTTCGTCGCTCCCCAGAATTGACACAGAAGGCAAATATTCATTAAAAGTGTTTATAAAAGGAGTCTGAACACATCTGTTGTCCTATTAATATAAACACTCCATTTATAGAAAAGTAGACTACAGTCCAATGTCCTACAATCTTAACAATTTTACCACTATAATTACTAATCATAGGATGTAAAAGTTGGAAAGGAATCAAATAATTGTGTGCAAGAACTACATAAACTAAAAATTTTACCAAATATGGTATGTTTCCCATCAAGCCACTGTGTTGGAGCCAAAGTTATGAAAAACTGGGATCCATTGGTATTTGGACCCGAGTTTGCCATTGATATAATTCCAGCACCTAAAATCAAAGAGAGAATCACATATTGTTATTTTTAAACTAGTTAGTTTTCTTATTTTAGATGGAGAGAATAATTACAATATAATTTTCAGATCAGTACCTGTATGTTTCAACTCCTCGTGGATTTCATCTTCAAATGCTCTTCCATAAATAGAAATACCGCCCTTTCCTGTTCCTGTAGGGTCACCACCTGTAACACAATAGTGTGAACTAATGAGCTAGATTTGCCTAAAACTATCATCTGAACTGATGAAAGAAGAAGATTATAACATAATTGGTTCATAACAGTTTGTGGAGTAAATACAGAACAGGAACACAGAAGTGAGTGCATGAAAGAGAGGGAAGGGGAGAGAACAACTAGAGAAAATTATTTAATGTAATGGAAGAGAGGAATACAATTAAGGGTAAAAGAATGTTTTCAGCACAGAAAGGAGATGACAAATCTAGAATTTGAGACAATGTGAGACATTCAAAGAAATGAAAAACACATCTGTTTCACCTTTTTATTTTTTCTTTGTTTATTTCTTCATTTTTCTCCATCAAATGCCACCACGTTCTCTGTCCAGCATATCATCATTTTCCCATAATTTAATGACACCATTTACATTCCTTACCTCCTCAATAGCATCATCCCATCCCAAATTGACCCAAACTCCATCTACCTGCATCAGTATCCCTATCCTTAACTAAAACCCAGATCCGTACGCAGTTATAAATGCCACGTATGCAACAGAACCCCCCCCCCCCCCCTTCCCCCACCACCTAATGGCTTCACCATAAAAATTCTCCATTCTGGATGCCACTCCTCCTTTCACAATGACCTTCAAATCCCAGTTCACACTTTGTGGTTCATGGTGCATGAACCCAGTTGCAGGTTGCTTATCAAAAGGCTTCTTGGGAGAACAAAAAATTGATTTTCAATACTTCATATTATTACTGACTTAATTTAAAAATACAAAATGCTGTCATAAACGACTCTTTATGCAGTGTAACCTTATGTTAAAGCTTTAACTGATGTGAAGGAGCACCTTCCTCATTACCCATTACAAATACAGGCTAGAGCAACTGAACATATCCTTCTCCAGGGCTTCAACCATTTATCATTGTGCCCAAAAAAAAATGAGGAACAAGCTACCCACAATCCTTCTCATCCTTTCTAAAGT